>NC_142009.1:96539193-97812943 GCF_049901735.1 Notechis scutatus | reverse complement strand
CTTCCTTTTTCGGAAGTCAGATTCTAGAAACCCTCAGTCCTTTCGGAGGGGATCCTTTCGGCCCTTTTACCAGGGACCCTTTTCACCCAGATACCAGAGACCCCCATCATTCAGACCAGGGCAGCAGCCAGACAGGTCCGACTTCGGGGATAGGAGCAGAAGGAGTGGTCAATCCAAGAGATCCTTTCAGGGAGCAGGAAACAGGTCCTTTCGACGTCCAAGATAACTCCCTGGACCCGACCCCCATTGGCGGACGCCTTAAATTATTCACGGACCAATGGGACTCCTCAACCTCTGATTCCTGGGTCAGAGACATGATCAGATTTGGCCTTGCACTGGAGTTTCAATCCACTCCCCCAGATTTTTTCATGTCATGCCCTCTCTCCAGAGATCCCGTTAAACGTAATCTCATGGAAACAGCTATCCAACACCTACTGGACATACGAGCCATCCAACCAGTAGCCACCAACCAACGAGGACGGGGTTTCTATTCACATCTTTTTGTTGTTCCCAAAAGTTTAGGGGGTTGGGAAGCAATATTGGATCTGAAATGTCGCAAGTTTAAAATGCACACCCTGCAATCTATCTTACTTTGCATCAGAAAGGGTGACGTCCTCACGTCCATAAACCTGACGGAGGCGTACCTACATATTGCTATTCGGCCTTCCCACTATAAATTTCTGAGATTCTGTTATAATAACCACCATTTCGAATATGTGGCCCTTCCTTTTGGACTAGCTTCTGCCCCCAGGACCTTCATGAAGGTTCTCGCAGCGGTAGCTGCTAATCTCCGTGATATCCCCGTACAACTCCAGTGTTATCTTGATGACATCTTGATTTTGTCATCTTCCGCTCATCAAGTAGTCAGAGATACTCAGAACACATTACAATCCCTACAACAACACGGATTCTCAATAAATTGGAAAAAGAATCATTTAATACCATTGACTCTGTTAACCCATCTGGGGGCAGTCATAGATACGGTGGAAGGCAGAGTTTACCTGTCACCAGATAGACTAAATAGCATTGAGCAATTTGTTAAGGAGATCAGGGGTCTTAAGAGGGTGTCCCTAGCGGAACTATGTAAATTGTTAGGCAAGATGATCTCATGTATCTCTATCATCCTTGGGCCCGGTTCCACACTAGATCCCTCTAGTGGTTCCTGCTCCCATACCAGTGTTCCGGCCAAAGCAACTCCAAATACAAGGTCAAGGTACCATCAAAGGTCCTCATATCTCTCTTCTGGTGGACCAGACCAGTCATCAACAGAGGCTGCTTCTTCAAAGAGCCACACAGACTTACCATCACCACCGATGCCAGACTGTTTGGATGGGGAGCACACGTTCAATCGCTCACAACCCAAGGCCGCTGGTCCATCATAGAACAGTCATACAGCATAAACTGGCTGGAGCTTCAAGCAGTACACCTGGCTCTCCGCAGCTTCCTTCCACAGGTACGCAATCAGCACGTACTAATATTGACCGACAACGTAACAACCAAATCTCACATAAACTAACAGGGGGGCACACAGTCGAAACATCTCATGCGGGAAGCGGAGCGCTTGTGTTGTTGGGCAGAGAGCAACCTACTTTCCATCAGAGCAGAGCACATTTCGGGCCTGTCGAATACACAGGCAGACTGCCTAAGCAGGGCCATGATCGATCAATCGGAGTGGTGCCTCCATCCGACCCTGTTTCAAGAGGCGGTCAGGATATTTGGACAGCTGGTGGTGGACCTGTTCGCTTCCCCCCTCAATGCTCAGCTCCCGAGATTTTTTTCCAGGTACCCCTCACAAGGAGCGGAGAACTTCAATTTGCTCCGCTGTCGTTGGCCTCCGGGACTTCTGTATGCATTCCCGCCACTTCCACTGCTTCCCAAGGTCATCCAGAAACTGCTGGACAAGAGGGCGGAGCTGCTTCTAGTAGCTCCTTACTGGCCCAGATGGCCGTGCGTTGCAGACCTCCACAGTCTATCCATATCAACACCATGGAGAATTCTGCCAGACATGGTCTTGCTAACCCAGGGACCCCTTCAACATCCGGACCCTCAATGGTTGCACCTGACCGTCTGGAGGTTGAGCAGAGTCATCTGAAGAGTGAAAAGTTTTCCAACATAGTTATCGCCACCATCCAAACTGCCAGACGCCCCTTAACAACTCGCATTTACAATGCCACATGGTCCAGTTTCTGCAAATGGTGTACCAAGTCTCGAATTGATCCCATCTCTCCATCTGTGGCTCAAATCCTAGAGTTCTTGCAAGAAGGACTTGACAAGGGATTATCACCTAATACGTTGAAAAGACAGGTGGTGGCCTTGGCATCAGTTCTCACTTGTGAAGGTCTACTATCTCTTTCCCATCATCCACGCATACGGAGTTTCCTTCGAGCAGCCACAAATTTACGCCCTCCAGCGGTACACCGTTATCCCACCTGGGACCTTAACAAGGTCCTCGTCGCACTCACTAAGGACCCTTTTGAACCCTTGAAATTGTCAAGTCTCCAATTTCTGACGTATAAAGTAGTTTTCCTTGTAGCGATGACTTCTGCTCGTCGTATTTCGGAACTTGCAGCTTTGTCTATCAGACAAGATCTTTGTGTTTTCCATTCTGACCGGGTGGTCCTTCGTCCTGATCCTACGTTTATTCCCAAAATTAACTCGGTTTTTCATAGGGAACAAGAGCTGATACTTCGTAATTTTTGTCCCAGACCATCCCAAGGGTTGGAACTACAAAGGCATAGTCTTGATGTGAGGTGAGCATTGCAAATATATATTAACCGCACGGCAACTTTCAGAAAAACGGAAGCCTTATTTGTGTTATTTCAGCCCAACACTCAGGGATGCAAGGTCTCATCTTCTACAATAGGCCGTTGGCTACGGGCCGCAATAGCGAAAACGTATCAGACTCAATCACTGCAGGTGCCCAGGGGCATAACAGCTCATTCAACAAGAAGCGCCGCAACATTGGCAGCGTGGGCCACACAGGCACCAATAACTGAAATTTGTCGAGCAGCAACCTGGGCCTCTCCATCGCCATTCATTAGGCATAAAATAGATGTGTTTGCATCCGCTGAGGCCTCCTTTAGCAGAAGAGTTCTGCAACGGGTCCACAGGGACCAGGATGGGTTTCCAGGCCAGACGGAGTCCCTCCTGTAGGACAGGCCAAGCTTTGTTATGTCCCACTACTGGATGCTCTGAACAGCTCATGGGAGAAAGGGTGTTGGTACTTACCTGACATGCCTGTTCTCTTTGAGCTGTGAAGAGCATCCAGCCCCACCCTTTTTCTGTCTGGTGGGGTCCTGTTTCAGCCAACAAATTTGTTAGGGCAATGAGGACAAGGGCATTTATTTCTCTCGTCTTCGTCAAAACTGGGGAACGCTGGGGAGGAGTCCCATGGAGGAGGAGGAGGAGCATTCCACAAATTAAGCCCAGCCTAGACATGCAGAGACTGAAGCACCTCCCACTATTGGATGCTCTTCACAGCTCAAAGAGAACGGGCGTGTCAGGTAAGTACCAATGCCCTATATGTTCATCTTGGCTTCTAGATGCTCACTAAGAAAGAATTTTTCGAAATGACCATCAGAGCATTAGTATTTTTTATATTATTATTAACACACTCTGAGGAGTTCTACTACCCTTCCTCACCCGAAAAGAAATATGTTCCAAATGCAAAACACAATCAGAAGAGAGAAGTTTCAGTTTTAGTTTCACAGCAGCAAGCAGCTTTAGTACAGAACAGTTGAGCATAGCCACACCCAGGCTCCTTGCTGTCTCCTTGCTCACACAGCAAATACTTTTTCAGTTTCCAAACAGCCCTCAACTCTCTTACACACTGACAAGACATTAGCCAGATGAATACCAATGGATGCTGGTAGGCAGAGCCAGAATTTTCCCCCCTTATTTTCCTCCCCAAAAACTAAGCCTGATCACATAGTTTCATAGCGAAGCACAGGTGTAGAACTAGTGTCTAATAAAATCATACCATATTACTGAGGGCAACTGTAACAAAATATTAGGATGTGATTCCATAGCTTCCTTAATCTTCAGTATTTTGAAGTTTATCTGTAATTAAAACTTTGTAACACCACAACTTCATACAAATTTTATCTACTCTGAAAAGAACCCCTAAGTAATTGGTAAGCCTTCCAAATAAGGAGATTTAAGATTGCAGACTCAGTGCTGGTATTTTCAGCTAAACAAATTAGGCACATAAGTTCTTCCCTTAAATCACAGGATTTAATCTTACCAGAGTTTTGCCTTTGAAAGACCAAGTGTAATAAGGTGTAATATTTTTTCCCTATTAGCAGTCAGAAAGGATAACTGGTGTTTCTTAATTACAGTACAATCTCAGTCCTTCCAGAAGAAAACACCAGTAACATATATTTGTGCCTCTTGGGTGAAAAATGAAAACACGCATAAAGACATATGCTAGTTCCCTGTACATTCCTCCTAATGAAAACTGTTATATCAATTTTCCACAACTTGTGTAAGGTACAAAATTGGCAGTTCTCTTTCTTACCTTGAGGAAAGTGTGCATGTATTATGTAGTTGGATATAAATGATAGATAGCAAGATTAATTATGAAGCCTTTATCATTTTCTCTGGGAGAAGGCTTTAGTAAAGTTTTGTGGATAGCAACCAATAGATCAACAATTGTGGAAATTTAAGATGCACTTAGGAAACCATTTACTAAGAAGCGGTCCAACTGGCATTTTGCAATAAACAGTTTTGGTAAGTAAGAGTAAATAATGGTTTCGTGATTGCAGGCTAAGTAGGGGTAAGTATTATCAAATGAGAACTTAAGGCTCTAATGAAATACTTTCTGGAAGTATTAAACACAAGAAATACCACAGACTTTGCCTCCCTTTTGTATTCTTACTAAATAATTCAGACCATATCTATATTAGAAAGATACAGTAGGAACCAGCGACATGTTGTGGATCTGATATTAGACTTTAGATAGTAAAAATCAGTGTTCTAATTCCAATTTAACTATGAAACTCACTGGGTAATATTGTTCATCTACAGGCTCAGTTTTACTCAACTCATAGTGTGAATAGGAATGTCATAAAAAAAGGATTTCCTCCATCCTTCTCAGCATCCCATGAAAAGCCTTTCTGGAAAGTCAAAGAATTTCTCAACATAGAGAGGATGAGATGTAGGAAGATGCACAGCTGGGGAATTCAGAATCCTTATATATGCCATGTATGTTATCTCTTCTTTTTCCCATGGCTGCTGTCAAGCTTTACTTTACAAATATGATTCTGAGTTTTAAAAAGATCGATTTGCCAATCCTTAAAGAAAAGAGAATGTGCAACATCATATTTTAAATTTACTTAATTTATAATTATGTAATAACTGTGAGGAAGGAATACAGGTTATTTCCGTGGGCCTGGGGTTAATTGTTTTTTCTTAGTTATAAGCAGAATATTTCTATAGTAAAGGCAAATATACTGTAAAAGTACCAATAATAAAATGAGCAGCTTCTTTTTTACTTAATGAGCCAGGTTTCCTCAGACTACAGATGGTCCTTGACTGGGACCTTAATTGGGACCAATATCTTGGTTATTGAGCAAAGCAATTAGTAAACAAAATACTGCACGACTGCTTCACTCAATGACTGCAACCTCAGCACTCCCAGTTGCAGTCATTAAACAATTGTATAGATCATTAAGTCTGTGGAGTCCCAGAAGGATAGGGGAAGGTCCTTGAAGGCATGACCCAGGCCATTCTTGAGAGTGGGAGAGGTGCTTCAGTGTTGTACAAGCACAAGAAGGCCAGGAAAAAAGTGGCAGTCTGGGAAGCTGGAGCTGCTCCCTTGTTTCAGGACAGGAAGGCAGGATGAGGCAGCCATTAAAACCACTCCAATCTGAATCTTTCCCTATTCACGGTAATGGCAGCTGAACCACTCCCACCAGTAGCTTCCTTCATAAACACTATGGCAACACTTACCTCAGACTTTGCCGCCCCCCCACCCCACCCCACTGCCAGAGTCAGGTTTATTCCTCTTGCTAGACCAGTCAGGGTCCTGGAAACTACCTGGCTGAAGGTGCCAGGATCTTTGGCTGGTGGGTCAGCTTCCTTTCTCCTGAGTGGCACTGTTTCAAACAGGCCACCAGATAAAAAGGAAGGAAAAAAACCTACTAGAATCCACACCCCAAGCAAGCCACTCTTTGCAGCAGCAAGCTCCTCACCTCTCCTCTCCCATTCCCTCCTCCTCTCCCTTCCCTGCCCTCTTTTTGTTTCCCCTTCCCTCCCTCAGTTTAGAATATAGACATCACAGTGCTCTCTAATCAATTTACAGAGTCAGCATATTTCCCCCAACAATTTTCCTCATTTTACCGACCTTGGAAGGGTGGAAGGGTGAATCAATCTTAAACCGATGAGATTTGAACTGCTGGCTGTCGGCAGAATTAGCCTGCAAAACTGCATTCTAACCACTGTGCCACCACGTCTCTAGAGCCAAACTCAAAGCCGCCGCCTCCATTGTCCCAGAGACAAATGAAAGGGCACGTATCAGTGGCTTTGTTGCAAAATTCCTTGTTGCAACATGAATTGATAGCTTCACTGTAAGATTTAGGTGTGTACAGTACAAAAACCAATAGTTCCTTCAATCAAAGAAGACAATTGCTAAGGAAAAGAACAACAAACATACTTGGGTCTTCTACTATAGGTTGGACATCACATATCATATGCTTGCCTTTGCTTCATATTAGTTAGTTAAGGACTGATATGTTTGCTTCATACTGAGCCTAAATTGTTTATTTTTCTTGTTCTATCACCATCTAATACTACATTTAAATTATTTCTAATACATGGTCAGATAATAAATTTTTCAAGCTTTTAAGTGATTCCACCCTAGAATCAGCATTTAGATTTTATTAATTCAACATATTTATAGCTAATTTTATTTCTGAAACAAGCAGAGAGACCACAATTTATTAATAATCATCAATGGATGACAAGGCTTTTATTTTATGGATAGAAACTATTCAATCATTCAAAGTGAAATAAAACCTTAGAAAGAAGAAAGTGCTAATGTGTATTGATAACACTCTTTGACATGTTTAAAATCTTTGATCTGGATAAAAGATCTAAATGACCTTTCAATTAAAAGGGCTTGTGTTTGTCCTATGTTTCTCAGTGCAAGAAAAAATTTCCTTCTTTTCACAACTTTTGGTTGTATTTCCTATAAAGACATGGATCCTCGTTCAGTAAATTTGCTTTTTTGTACAATAGTTGCTAGATGGAAGAATGCATGTGAGCATGGTATAATATAGAGGGTAAGCTGAAATTAGTAGCTATTTGAAATACTCATTGAATTTTTATTTTTAAATTGAGACACTGAAATCTTTTTGAACTTAAACCAGTATGAGCTAGTCTCCTGCTTAGTTCTTTTTAAATAATTCTATCTCAGCTTAACTGACTTTACAAGGTTATTGTGAGGATATTGTTTGAAATGTAACATATACCAAAAAAGCACTGATTGCTAGGATATGAGAGTATCTGACCTACTCACTATGTTCTTATTTATAATGAAAAAAATTATTACAAGAATTTGCTCCCATAACAGCAAAGTTGTCACAATAAATAGAAAAAAAATTACTATGAAGTAGAAATTTTTCTATAGTACAACTCTCAGAATGTGTGTGTGTGTGTGTGTGTGTGTGTGTGTGAGAGAGAGAGAGAGAGAGAGAGAGAGAGAGAGAGAGAGAGAGGGAGGGAGGGAGGGAGGGAGAGGGAGAGAGAGAGAGAGAGAGACCATTCCTTTTGTCTGCTTTTACCTTTCAACTTTTTAAACTACAAGCTGACTTAATTGACTGCTTCTCCATGTTGTCAATTGATGAACCTATATGCTAATTTCTCAGATTAAAAAAAAAAGAGGAAAATTATTTGAAACTGCTTACATTCCACTATAGCATACTGTGGGATCTTTCCTCTTCTGAAAACATATGGTGCTATGTGCATAAAGACCACTCTAGAGATTTACTGTAATTATGTCATGATGGGCTTATTGTTATGGGTTTGACAGCTTTTCTTCCATTTCTACCTGCTTTGTTTGAGAACAGCTGCTCACTTCAAGCAGCCTGTCACTGTCTGTTTCTAGCACCAAAGCAGAATGAAGAAATGCTTAGGAGGGAGGGCAAAACAGAATAAAAGAAAAGAGCCAATCTAACCCCATTGTGGAGACCTGGAGAAATTAGTAGCAGCTACTTGATTATTTACTGATGGTGATAGCAATATAAAAATGGATCCCTGAAGCCTTTATAGCTGGTAAAAGGATGAACGTTCTCCTATCTCTTTATTGATTTTACTTCATTTCTATTTCTGTGGGAAAATGTGGAGGCTCTCTTTGAAACCCATGCTGAATTCCCATTCGCCTTGCAATGACCACAGGGAAGACTTAGAGAATCATGCAACTTGGCCAAATTTCCTCTAGCCCAGTGTTGGGGACCAGGGCACAAATGGCCATCTGCCTTTTTAGTAGTAATTTTATTAAACATTACAGTTAAAGAGATAAAAATAATACAACTAAAAAAAGATAAAAGAATTGAAGAAAGGAAACAACAGAGAAATAGAAAAGAAATAAAGAATTATAATATAAAAAAAGGAAATAAATATATGAAAAAACTCCCCCCCCTTAATCACAATAAGTATAAACAATTTTAGTAATTTATCCCCTTCCCTTAAAATACAACAAATGTTCTTTTCTTCCCATATCCCATCTCTTATCTCTAAACAAATCAGTAAACCAGATCTGATCAGCAAAAATCCATTAAGGGTTGCCAGAGATAACAACATATCTATTTTAACTTCGATCAAATAAGCCAACTTTATATTCCTGTATTTTTACAATTTTGATCTTTAATTCCTTCAAATAATGTCCTAGAGCTTGGTTATTTTTGTTACTTTCTCTTTATTCCATAAATTTCTTCTCATAAATTTCTTCAAACAACTCTCTTTTCTAAATACAATATAGGAAACAAATGTAGTATCTGGGTTTCTTATTTATATATTCTTTTTAATTATCATGACATCAGTCAGTTTCATTTGAATATCCAGTGCAGCATCTTTTTCCATATCATTCTTCTTGCCCAGAGGTCTACAAACTTGATAACTTTAAGACTTGAGTACTATAACTCCCAAAAGTCTAAGAGTTGAAGCCTATCATTTTTAAATCCACTTTCAGATTAATCTCAGTCATGTCCGGTAAAACTTCATCCACTTCAATAACATCTTTTGAACAGAATCTGTATATAGAGGCTGACACTCTTAAAATTAATATCTGGGTCCATTGTTCACAAATATCCTTCAACATTTCTGTCATTCTGTATTTGTAAGTTGTGTTTGAATGTTGTTCTCCTTTAATTGTAATCGTTAGTTCCTTCTACAGTAGTTCCCAATTTTGCTCTTATCTTATTTTTTAAGAATCCAAACAAAAGTATTTTCCCATAGGAAGGATTCTTTATAATTAATTCCAAGCTCTCATTTCAAATTTATCTGGGCCCTTACTCAATTGGTAACTTTCTAAAATCAAAGTTTTAATAACTCATTTTCTATTGCTCTGTCTATGTTATAGTCCCAGTAATTCTTTCTTGCTAGACAATTTTATAGCATTACATTGTGCCATGGTGAAAACTCTTGTAATTATTTCATTGGATGCACAGAAACACTTTGATAAAATTAATTGACAGTGTCTGTTTTTCAGTCTTTCAAGATGTTCTTTTCTTTGACACCTTTTAAGTCAATTTAAGACCAAGGTTAGGATCAATGGGATTTTATTGAAGCCCTTTTTAAAAAAAAAAAAAGTCATCTCCTTTCTCCATTAAAGTTTTATGCTTAGAATATTAGCAAGTGAGATTACATGTAATAGTGAGATTCTTGGTTTCAATCATATTGCCAAGGAATATTAAATAATCTTGTTCACAGATGATCTGTTGACACTCGTAATTTTTTATACCAGAATTAATACAATGAATTGAGTTATGCATCTCACCAGAAGTGACTATTAATATTAATTGATCTTAATCAAAACTGATGCCATTAGAGGCTGTCAAGATATAAAAATCAGTTTTATTCTAATAATGCACAGAAGCAATAATTTATCTTACACAGGAAGGGATATATCTAGAATATTTCAAAACTATTCACAAGAAATAACAGTATTCAGAAATAGTACTAGGTTCAGATAGGTGGGCTGTACAAAAGCTGAATATTTGGAGTAAAATCAGTATTTTTAAAACATTTTACTAGTGATCATCCATGCCATATGACAGATATTGAGACAGAGAGAGAAAGTTCCTTAAGCATATTTTCAGTAATTTAACACATCATTTTGGAAGTTTCTGGAGAAATTTCCTCCCTTTTTTTTCACTCAACAAAAAAGTTTATATTATATTGTGTAATTTCTGTCTCATATCAATAAATGCATGGTTTGTCCTCTTGAAATTTTCTTGAGTTGTTCTTTCAAAAAATGTATATTTTCTCTTGTTTTTACTGTAGCTACCAGAGTGGTGTGGGTTGCAATAGTACACAATCTTATCATGCTAGATTAATGATATGGGAGAAACCTCATTAGAAAATAGAAAATATCTATTTTACTGGACAATACAGGTCGAATGAGGAGCATAGTCATTTGATTGAATCAAATGGTGATGATGCTACTTAAGGTTTTGCAACATAAATATTATTTGCCAAAATCCAAGAAATAGAAATACTTGAAATCAAACACCTTGTGACATCTCTATACTAAGCTCTACGCTATTCAAAATTGCTCTGCTTATAGATTTAGCAAAATCTCTGCAATATAATAAGACTGCAACTATAATTTATAAATGCTTATTAGTTTATATTGTTAGATATTCAAGAATATAGGGAGATACAGAATAAGGAATTATAATGTCCCATACATCTATTCCAAGGAAAACTATAAATGTTATTTGTCTAGATTTAAAACTTTTATTTTGCTCTGAAAGTGTCCTTAGTTATTGTAGATGGTGATGTTCTTTCAAATTAACATGTCCAGTGTGGAAACCAACAAGAGGACAAAGAAATGGACATTGCATAATTTTATAATTGCGCAATGGTTTTTATTAAAAGATCCCAAGATACTTTATATATGTCAGTTACACCAGAATTTGAACAATTTATCCAATTCTTGATTTGAACACAATAGTTTCTCCCTGGAGTTTTCAAGGGAAGACTGTTGAGAAATGAACACTGTTTATGCTCATTTATATATTTAATCCTACTTTTTTCTTCTTACGAAGCAGGTAAAATGATTTAAATATAATACATTAATTATATAATATGGTATGATTTATATATAAACCTAACTGAATATGAAGGATATGTATTATTATAAAAGCTTCCTTTTGTTTTGTTATTTAATAATAAAAATAAATGATTTATGAAGAAAATCATTGCAACCATACAAATACATGATTTCAGTGTGGACCAAAGTTATTAGAATTGAAAAATAAATCAGAAATAAAAACTTTTAATCAAGGCAAAATTAATCAAAAAGATATAATAATATGGCACCTTTATTTCAACATAAAAAGGCAGGTATCTTCTGGATGACCCAGAAAAATTAGTTGGAACAAAATCAGTATTCTAATCTTAGAAACAACATATGCAAGAATTTGAAGAGGAAGATCAGAATGAGTGATATTACAATGAATAAATATAGTTACAGGCAAGATGGAAATTGAGTTAAGAAAACACAGAGAGGATTGAAGGCTGAGAGAAAGCATTATCAACAAAAACAAACTATGCCAGAAAGTGCAAAATGAACACAAGCAGAACAATTATATGTAATTTGCACTACTTAGAAGATCTGATAAATTAAATCAAATGTCTATTTGGTCTATTAGATACTAACAGATGCAATAGTAACTTATTTATGACATTAGATCAAGGTTGCTATCTGATTGAGGAATCATAACTTCAAGGAGAATATAATATAAGAGGAAGCAGTTTCATGGGACAAAAATATGTTGGCGAAGAAAAATAGACCTAGACTCTATGACGAATGATAGAATTGTATAGTACAATATTACATTTATCTTAGTGGTAGGATTCAATTTTTTTTACTACCGGTTTTGTGGGCGTGTCTTAGTGGGCATGTCTTGGTGGGCATAGCAGGGGAAGGATTGTCTTGGTGGGCATAGCAGGGGAAGGATACTGCAAAATCTCCATTCACACCCACTCCAGGGGAAGGATACTGCAAAATCTCCATTCCCTCCCCACTCCTAGGGGGAAGGTTACTGCAAAATCCCATTCCCTCCCCGCCCCACTAACCTGCTTTCCAGCTCCGTTCTCCTGTGCAAGGCAATGAAAGAAGTCCCAGCCGATCAACTGAGACTTGAGAGGCAGAGAATGGATGGGGGCGGGTCCAGTCAGAGGTGGTATTTGCCAGTTCTCCTAACTATTCAAAATTGCCACTACCATTTTCCAGAACTGGTCAGAACCTGCTGAATAACACCTCTGACTTATCTGAAGAAAACACTCCTTGCATACAGTGGGACATACCCCCAGGAACAGCACTTAAGGTTTGAAATCTTAAAGGAATCATCTGTATTAGCAACACTTCACTCTCAAACCTTAAAATCAACATGGCCTTCACAAATAGAAACTTATTTCCTCAGCAAAGAAACAAAAATTGTTTATTCAGGCACAGAGACTAATCATCTGATACCTTACCATGGATTTTCTTTCATATGTAAACTTCAAAAGCTACCTGGAAAGAAATTACAGCTGTTAGCTGATTAACTTTTACCTTATTAATTAAGCAATTAAATTTGCATATGCATATAAGCAACTTTTCTGAAGGAAATGCATATTTGTTTGAGTTTGGATATGTTACAGCAGGCATTTATTTTTAAACGTTTCTCCACTGTGTGAAAAAGAAAGTAGGGCCTTTCTTGAGATAGCATTTCTCTCCACAACATAATTGCTTGCATTAGAAATGTTGTCCAGGCTTCCGGTTTGAGCTTCTTCGGCGACAGACCGAAACCTTGTCTCTGCGAGGCTTCGATCCATGCTCGCCGCTGGAAGCACCCCGAGCCGGCTGGTTTCGGGGCTAAGCCACCCCATAGAGGTGGTGAAGAAAGGGGAGACTGCCTGCAGGGTTGAGGAGAGCCGCATCTCTCCTCCCCAGCTGGCCATTACTCCCTTTCCCGAAGGCGGTTGTAGCGGTGGTCAGAAATGGCCACCACAAAGAAGAACTCGACCGGAAAAGAATGTGCAGGAGGAAGATAAGAAGAGAAAGTTTTGGTTGACGGGGTCAAACAGCAAAAGCAACAAATAAGGTACCCTGGAATTTAAATTTAATAACATTGTTCCCTAAGAAGATTTTGAAGCTGCGAAGGAGAGAGAGAAGGGAAAGGATTAGGTTTTTTTTTCTTCACTTCCTTATACTGACAGCTAAGAGACTTAAGCAAGAAATTGAAAAAAATCCACTTTGACATTAATAGGCATCTAAGCTAAAAATAAAAGTCAAAGGGATAATAAAGATTTCTGGATATTTAAAAGTTTTTAAAGGCAGGAAAGGAGAAAAAAAAGAATAAAAGGGCAGGATCTGGAAAAATGGAGGAGACTGCCTGGAACTAAGGAATGGAACTGTAACTAAAAGGAACTTACAGTGAAATTTCAACAAGATTCCTCAAAGATACATCTTAATTGAAACTTGGTAACAAAATAATAGAACCCCAGGAAGAGAAAGTGGAAAAAAGAAGCAGAAAGAAACAGCCTTGGATTATTTGGATTATTTGGTGATTTTTGGTTTTTGCATCTGGATGACTAAAATTAACCGGGTGGTTGTTTAAAAGTCTTTAAAATGGTACACTCTTAGAAGAACTGAAAATGGAACTTTAAAAATGGAAAGAAGATGCACAAGAAGGGAGAGGTTCTTTTGGCTTCGTATTTCAATTCTTAGACATGGAGATCTGGAACTATGAGAAACAACAAGAAACGCTTGCAGAACAAGAAGATTGGGACAAAGAAGAAGCCATCTTTAATGATCAAATAATTTTAAGTGGGGGAAAAAGAAAAGGGGGGAAAGAGAGTGAAAGGTTTAAGACTAGAAAAAACAACCAAAAAGAAGAATAATAATTTGAAAGATAAGTATAATATTAGAAAGCAACAGAAAAGGGGATTACAGATGAGAGAGTTAGAAGTAGAAATTTAGGCCTATTTAATCCATGCGTTTCCCGCCATTTCTACATTGTTCGTTAGAACTACACGAGGTGAAGAGGAATGGGGGGAAGGGCGGGGGTGGGGAGAAAACTTGCCTTTAGGAGTGCCCTGCAGGTAGCCTAGGCTAGAATACCCCGATATACCGATAGAACATCAGCCGATAGAAGCTCCCTGAAGGCAGAGTCCCCAGCCGCTTCAGGACGAGGCATGGCTGCCCGTGTCCCCTCGCCATTAGGCAGTGTCTTTCGGGCGATGGAAGCTCCCCAAGTGCAGTCACCAGCCACTTCAATCAGCTAGTAGGCGAGCGCACACACGCACTCCCCTCGCCCCGAGGCCACTTCTACTGGCCGATCGAAGTGGCTGGTGACTGCACTTGGGGAGCTTCCATCACCCGAAAGACACTGCCTAATGGCGAGGGGACACGGGCAGCCATGCCTTGTCCCGAAGCGGCTGGGGACTCTGCCTTCGGGGAGCTTTCATCGGCCAATAGAAACGGCCTCGTGGAGAGGTACGGGCCACTCTCGGTGGGGGAAGAAATTAAGTCACCCCCGAAAAGACGGCCTAGCCGTTTTTTCAGGGGTCAAAAAAAAATAAGGCCTGGCCTTATTTTGTGAGAAACACAGTACATAACTACTGCATTGGTGATAATTAATATGTCCTGCTTCGAGTTTGGATTACATGGGAGACTAGATTCAAGTCCTCATTAAACCATGGAATGTCAGTGGATAATGGTGGGCCATACGTTTCTCAGTCTATCATAACTTTCAATGTTGTTCAGTGAGGATAAAATCAGAGGAAGAAGTACCATGTAGAGAAGAGTTCCTCAACCTTTCCAGCTTTGCAGACCGGGCTGTGTATGTGTGTGTGGAGAAGGGATAGTTCCATGCGAGTGGCCGACAAGCATGCGTGCGCAAAGTGGCACCAAGTACAGCTCAAACGGTAAAGGTATTAAATGCACCATCCTTGGGTGCCCAAAATTGCTTGCACTGCTGCATTTTGTATTAATTGTAGCTTCTGGATATTCTTCAAGGATAGCCCCATATATAGTAGCATATTGCAAAATTCCATACAGGAGATGACTAGGAAATGAGTGATTGAGAGAAGGGTCCTCCAATCCAATAAGGGGTCTATCTTCTAAAATATTAACAACCCCACCCAGCTTGGTGTCATGTGCACATTTGACGAATGTCCCTTTAATCTCCTCATCTAGGTTATTTATATGTAATGCATTGATGCATAATGCAAGCCTGGAAGCAAACTGAGATATCATTCAACATGGTTTCCTTGTGCAGTGCAAAACTGAAGATGTGCTACATAACAATAGATGACTTTAATTTTTTTTTGGTTTAATGACAAATAAACAGTTCTAAAGATACAGAAACAAGCAACCATTATTTTGTTATTGGATATTTTTTCAGTAAGGAGATTTCCATACTGTCCCCCCAGTAATGCAGCTGTGGCCACAGCAGCTGACTGGAATTGGTAGGGAAGGGATACACAGATAAATGGATTAGAACATAATTGTGGACTTTTCCTTGATAATAATGTTAACAAGCTAACAAGTGATTTCTATTTCTTTATAACAAGTCGAAATAAGTCAAAATAAGCCCAAATGGGCCCTACAAGGAAAAGGTAGATGGATTACTCCCCCTCTTTTTTCTTTCTTTCTTTACATGAGCCCATTTGCCTTATGGAGACTTAAGACAGCTGCTGTGTGAAAAAAGCAATTAGCTGTTTTAGTCTTGGGTACCATTTAAAACATCCAGGTCTGTGTGCTTCATCATACAATTTGACCTTTTTAATTTTTGCACTTACTGCTAAAAGATTTCACACTCACACATACACACACATACACACGTGTGTGTGTGTGTGTGTGTGTGTGTGTGTGTGTGTATAAAAAACAGCCAAGAGGGAAGAAAAGGCCTAATGGTGCTTGTAAATTTATTGAAAGATATCCAGCCCCGAAGCCCTACTATAGTTTCTGCTCATTACTATGAATATTATTGAGTATCAGATTGAAGACTTAATGTTTAAATAACTATGGTAATTAAGTAATATAATGATACTCATTATATGTATTTTACACATAGGCTATGCACAAGAGATAGCCAGGCTTTTTATTATATTGCTTAGAAATTTTGCTGCTGTCATCATCGTATACCACATAGAAATTTCTCTGAGGTTGCTGAGAATGAGAATAGCCCTATCAGTTAACCTTCCTGTGCTGTTCTAATAGGTATGACACAAGATTGTTTGTATACTTGTGCTTCATGTTAAAGTGAAAACCTGTGCAAGACATTGCTTCAAGACTACAGAATAAGCTCATCAGCTATATGATGTAGCAAGTTCTGAGAAAGATTTCCAGAAGTATCAATATGAGTAGTTAGGTTATATGTAAATGCCTGGGCATACAGTTGTGGACACATTTAATTTTTGATATTTGAGAGCAGAAATATTTAGTTGTAAGATACTTCTTACACTTCTTTATATGAACAGTCCACTGGTGTGAAGAAGAGGCTTCAAAATAAATTGAAAGAAAGAAAATGATGACATAAGCCTCCTTATAGTTTAAAGAAATGTGGTATACTTATTTCTAAGCCACCGATTGAAGCCTAGCTTGAGAAAAATCAGTAGCACTGTGCAACAATATTATTTCCTCTCTGGTGAATAATTGATAAAAACTTTAAACATTAGTTTATGCAATTACATTCAAAGTGAAAGTGAGATCACAAGAAAGCCAGAAATCAATCCATGTCAGCAAGAAGAAAGGTTTGCCCTGACTACTGTACCCTAGACAAGAAATGAGGAGAAGAAGATAGGAATTTTAATCTCATTTTTTGCTTGGAAGTGGGAAAATCATTCTGCCTTAGGCTGAACAAAAAGAACCACAAAGAAGAATCTTCTTGTGAGGAAGTAGAATAACCACAGTCTTTAAATAGTCAATGTGTGCTGTAGGTGTCTTGAAAAATCAAGAATTTAACAATATCCAAGAAGGCATCGCACAGAAAGCTATAAGATCTTCATAAAAGTCAGGTTCCATGAGGAAAAAAAGTGAGAAAGGGAGGGGGATGGAAGGAGCATTGAATATTAGCAAAGGAGTTGGAAGGGACCTTATAGGTGATCTAGTCCAACCCCCTGCCCAAGAAGGGGGACTCTGCACCAATTCTGACATTTCTGATTCACTTAACTGTGGCAAGAAAGGTCGTAAAATGAGACAAAACTCACTTAAGAACTGTCTCGCTTAGCAACAGAAATTTTGGACTCGGTTGTAAGTTGAGGTCTAATGGTAATAAATGAAGTCAGTTCATAAATGAGTGGAAATGGTCCTAAGGGTTGAAATCCAGTTCTCACCTGTTGTGAAGTTGCTAGCTAGCTATGATTGCGTCCCTCAGATTCACAGATAAATAGGATTTTCCTGCAAAGGGAAGTACAATAACAGAGTTGAACGGACCTAGAAGGTTTTCTTGTCCATTGAGCTATACTAGGTTATGTAGTAAGTCAACCCAAAAGGGAATTGGAACCTTAGGAAGCCAGGCAGACTCCAAATTGATTATCATGCCACCCTCCAATGATCAAGAGATAAAATATTTAATCTTATGAAGCTTCTCCTCTGGAAATATCGAATTGCTAACTAGAGCATACAAAACTTTTGCCAGACCAATACTTGAATACAGCTCATCAGTCTGGAATCCGCACTGCATATCAGACATTAATACAATCGAGCGAGTCCAGAAGTATTTCACGAGAAGAGTACTACACTCCTCTGCTTGCAACAGAATACCCTATATCACCAGGCTTGAAATTTTGGGTTTGGACAACCTTGAACTACGCCGCCTACAGTTAGACTTAAGCTTAGCACACAAAATTATCTGCTACAATGTCCTACCAGTCAATGACTACTTCAGCTTCAACCATAACAATACAAGAGCACACAACAGATACAAACTCAGTGTAAACCACTTCAAACTTGATTGCAGAAAGTACGACTTCAGCAACAGAGTGGTCAATGCCTGGAATGCACTACCTGACTCTGTTGTTACATCCTGTAATCCCCACTCCTTTAACCTCAAACTAACTACTATTGACCTCACCCATTCCTAAGAGGTCTGTAAGGGGCGTGCATAAGTGCATCATCGTGCCTACCGTCCCTGTCCTATTGTCCCTATTTATTTGTACCTATTTCCTGTATTCTTACTCATGTTTATACTTGTAAGTGATTGACAAATCAAAAAAATAAAATAAAATAAAAATATTATCTGGGGGAAAAGAAGAAGCAGTGAAACTCAGTCCGAAAAGCCTGACTGGTTTTTGAGCTTGAGCGAATTGGCGATTAAACTAACAAGCAACTCTTGCTGTAGATTCTGCTCAAAAGCTTGATAATACCAATGGCATCTGCAAAGTGATACATCCTTATAGCAATAGACATGGCAGCTGGTAAACACTTGGGAATGTAAAACGTATATAGACTATATTTTATTGACAATGCCTTTGTGATTTAATAAAAATTGAGCAATGTTTATATATTGTGCTCTGACCCTGAAATATTTCAAGTATATAATGAAGCATTAAGTATTTATAGATAAAGCTATTTTTTAAAAAAACATAAATTCATATATCTCAATGGAAGCTACTCCTGGATAAACTCATTTAGAATTTCAACCTAAACACCTTGGAATAACTATGTCAAACCTAATTAAGTCAAGAGGCCTTAGCTACATGCAATTGAAAATAAAAAAAAATACATTAATTATTTTCAGACCGTTTCTGGGTTTAGAACTACAATGCAATTACAGTAAGTGCATTGTATATCTGTACAATAAGAGTACAGTTATTATAAACCCTAGTTAATCTTTTTCCAGTGCATAATAATAGCTTATGATATTTTTTTTTCATCATAAACAGCCTAAACAGTTAATTGCCTGCCAGGTCTAAGAAAAATTGATTGTGCTATTAGAGTCAGTACTGCTCTGGTTTGACAGCCCATTCAGTGATTCTTTATAAAGTCAGATTTTATTGTATAAATTTAAGATTTTAAACCAGCAAGTCTCTCAGCCCTTCGCATAGAAAATAATTGGCTTAAAAAATATTTTCAATGCAATTAAGAAGGGAGAAAAATTCTAAACGTAACATTAAAAGATATATTGATAATCAGGTCATCATAAATAATAAAAGGATCCCACAGATTTATTTAATTAAAACTGTGATCAACACCCATTAATTCCTAACCAGGAAAGCATAGTAATGCTTTCTTTTGAAAGTGTAGTAATGAGTCATAGATACTGTATCTATGTATTCCTTTTATGTGTATCTGTCTCTTGGATAGGCATTAAGAGAAAATAGGGGCAGGCATGTAAATCATGGAATCCTTTGAAACAAGAAATGAAACCTCCTAACCTGGGAAGCTTTCAAAGAGATTAGTTAAAGTGAGACAGAACTATCAGCAATTACTTGCGATGATAATGATTATGTATTAGAGAAAATCCTCGACTTACGACCACAATTGAATCCAACATTTCTCTTACAAAGCAAAACTGTTGTTAAGTAAATTTTGTCCCATTTTTTGACCTTTCTTGCCACAGTTGTTAAATAAATCACTGCAGTTGTTAAGTTAGTAACTTGATTATAAAATGAATCTGGCATCCTCATTGACTTTGCTTGTCAAAAGGTGATCACATGACCCTGGGAAACAGCAATTGCCAGTTGCCAATCATCTGAATTTTAATCACGTGACCCCTGGGGATGACGCAATGGTCATAAATGTGAAAAACTGTCATAAGTCATTTTTTTCAGTGCGTTGTAACTCCAAACGGTCACTAAACAAATAGTTGTAAATTGAGGACTATCTCTACTTCCAATATTAACACTACCTGTCTGTGAAGTATCTATAGTTTCCTCAATACAGTTTGGTAAATAGAGGGTGCAATCAGATGTAACCAGATCAAAAATCTAGATCCTAAGCTGCCTTTCTCAAGGACTCAACCTTATGCTAAATAGATAAGCATCACATGGAAGGACTTGATCAAGTTATCGAGTTGGGTCAAAATTCCAAGAATGTCCTTTCCCTTTATTTCCCAGAAAAAAACTGATGTGTGATGTTTATTTTGTCTTCTAACAGCTACAGAGTTATCTATATATGTTATGATGTCACAGGAAAGTCCTTTAGATCAGGGCTGCACAAACTCCCGGCCCATGGCTGGATGCGTCATGCACTGGCCATGCCCACACCCATTTTAGCAAAGGGGGGGAAGTCCGATAAAGCGTCACGAGACGCTGCTGTGACGTCGTGAGTTTGACACTTCTGCCTTACATATTGTGAAATATTTAGTTTCCTGATAAGTTTAGATAATTATGTCTATCTTTTCTTTGATTTTACATTTCTGATTTTTCTCATAAATGTATTGATCTAGAAGATGGAACAGCCTTAACATTTATCCTAAATCTAGGAGCATCTTACCAGTGGGCCAGACTTCCAAGCATTAATGTTTATCTGTTTCTTAAGGAACATTCTAGTAAAGGGTCTTGGTTTATTAATGCAACACGTCTGTTTTTTTCTGCCTTCAGGCAGAGTTAAATTAAGTGTTTATTAAACAATAAGTGGTGATAGCATGGCTACTTCTGAAAAAAATAAAATAAAGAGGGCTTTTAGCAGCTTGTCATCTCTCAGGACTGGAAGTGCGTACATAGTTCATTGCTGGGAGGAGAAATCGGAGAAAGTTAACAAGCACAAATCCTAATTGTGGAATTTTCTTAATGCAATTATCTGAACACTGTAAGAATACAGTTCCGGACTACATAGGCTTTTGGTCTGAATCATCAGTAGTTTGAGACTATATATTGCTTTGCTTGATGGTAAATAATATATTTCTACTACTTGTAATGTTCACTACAGCTATAAAAATATACATTTGAATGTAAAGTCTACTATGAAATCCCTGCAGAATTAGAAGTGAAACTTCCTTGTAGACAATGGAGACCAGAACTATAAAAATAATCTGTATTAAAGCTGAACCCAGCCAATCAAAATGATACCTCCTTGGTACCTTATGACCTGAGATAAATGTGCTAAAGGTAAGGTAAAGACATGGCGGCTTGATTGATAAACCAATCAAAAGAAATGCTCTGGGTGATTAATGACTGCGTCATATCTAATAAGACACATGTTTTAATGGCCTTCTGGGTTCTGGCAAATTTCATGGCAACTAATTGTACTATCTTAAACTTGTGCATTCTTTCAAACCACAACAAGAAGAGTTTCCATTTGGGGCAGGTTGGAAATGCTAGCAAAGCCTTGCCTGTGTGTTGTTGATATTGTTGTTTCATACCGTAGCAGATGTCATAATGCTTGCTTATTTTCAGGATTCTTATCATTAATGTCTTATTTCACTTTAAGCCCTTTCACTCCACACGGCAAGAAGCGGGCAAAAATGAAGGGTTTTGCAATCAGACAACAAAAGAAAACACTGTACTTACGAATCTAATTTTCATTTAAGTGTTGCAGATTGCAGCCTCCCTGAAGCAGTCCTTGATATCAGAAAATCAATTTCTGGCAGATTGGACAGGTTATTCCCCTTTGGTTTTCCTGCATCAGCAAGGAGACGGGAAGGGAAGACTCATTCTCAGGGGTTTGGCAACTTCACAAAAGAAAAAAACAGATGGGACCTGACAGGCTATTTCCAGGAGATGGAGGCTGTGAAGCAGGAAGCTGGGATGCCTGAGTGACTACTGGGGGCCTCTTGCTTTTAAACTGGGAGAGTCAAGGAGTCTGATGAGATAACAGCAGGCGACATTCTTTGTCAGGTGTTCTACGGTCTCATCTTTCACACATTTTTCTCCTCCTTTCTAAGATATAATTTGCAGGTTGTCTTGTGAGTACTATATTATTTAACCCTGTATACCACCCTGTTCCGTGGATATTTATTTGCCTTTGCAGTTTTCTTGAATAAGATGCTGAACTGGGTATGCTTATGCTGTTCAGGTCTTTCAAGACTAAGTCTATCCTCAAGCTAAAATGAATCAACAGACAACCTTCCTCTTCTTCACTCCATCCCAATATATGCTACCACAGATGCTTAATTTGGGCAGTCAATTTCCCTGTTCCCTCCATCAAAATAATAACTCCTTCCATCATATATGCAGCTTATACGTATTTATTTTTTCTTCCTTCGTTGTTAGGTATTTGAAATCAATGCATGTTGATCACGCATTACAAATTATTATTAGACCAGTTGGAAGATCTCTCTGTTTGCCAGATGGATAGGGGGAGATTGTGTCTTGAAACTCACTGAGTTACATTTTATAGCTCATACTTTGAAATATTTATAAATGACTTAATTCAACTGAGACTTGATCTATTGCTTTTTGCAGGACTTCAACAGATGAAACTGTGCTCAGCTATGAATAGATCTAAATATAATACCACTAATTTAGAGTATATAGAGAAATGGCAACCCATTTACTTGGCTACGATTACATTCTTTCTGTTGCTCAAAGAGAGGTTTAAGATTAATTTTTTCCTTGGTTCTAAATTCCTTGTAGGGAGCTTTATGCCAATGCTAAAGCAAATGGTGGCTGGGGGCAGAGTCAGAATCTGTTTTAGATTTTTCACTCTCCATTTTTCTTTGAAGGCACACAATATATTAGGAGAATCTTCCAGAATTCTGAAAACATAATTGCTTAAAACAGGGGTCCCCAAACTTGGCAACTTTAAGACTTGTGGACTTCAACTCCCAGAATTCTCCAACCAGGGCCCAGATTGCAATGATGTAACCATGGAGCTCCTGAGACAACCAGACCTCCAAGGACAGGCGGTAAACAGCATTTGTTCAACACCATTGTTACTTGGAATGGGCATAGGTTGAAAACTATCTGTAGATTGGTAATTTTATTACAAATTTATTACAAATTTTAAAAGAACTATAGAGAAAACAATATGCAGAAACAAAATAATAATATACATAATATCTTACATTCTATATATAGAGAAAGAGCTGCTCCCTTATTTCTTTTTAATAGTTCCTTAGTTCATCCTAATAAAATAATTCTCATTTTTCATAACTTTATACTTTCTATGACTCCTATTTTTTTGCACATTCTTTTACATAATTTCCTTTAGATGCTCACTTTTACTAATGACAATTTACTAATGTCTTTTGGATTTTAATTTTTTTTTAGTTTGCCTGTTTTATTTTTGTTTCTTCTTACTAATTTTACCCATTCCTTTAGGCTGCTCTATGTACATAATAAAGATTTATTTGATTTGAATAGTAATACGCACACATAGAATGAATTAATTAGTTAGAAAGTTAGAAAAACAAAACAAATAAAGGAAAATTCAAAAGAATAAAATGAAATGAAAAAGAGAATCCTAAAAATTAACATACTTATATAAATCATTTAAATATATCACATTTTCATTTAATGATTGAATAACCATGTAACAAATCACAAACAAAAAATTATCCATGCTTCCAAATATTATGAAATCAGTTCAAATAGTAAATGTGTTGCATTATTTTTAATTAGTAGACATAATAGTCTTTTCAAAAATTGGCAATTTAGATATTTCTTGAATCCTGTCTTTGACATCTGGGTTAATGCTACCTTTTCAGTTTATTATAATAATTCTTTTTCTTCTAGTTATTCTACTAATTTCCTAGTACGAAGGTAGTTTAGTATTAATTCTAGAACTCTTAGCCTCTTCTTTCTTCTTTTAATCCATTATGCTCAGTTGACTTTGCTTTTTAGCTAAATTGTCTGAGTATTAATTCTACAAATTAAATGGAAAACTGCTTTGAATAGCTGACTCACAACTGTAGAATCTCATTTTCCCAAAGGCTTTCTAAGGTTTATTTCTGGGCATCTTCATTAATTTTTCCAAGCCTTCTTGTTTCATTCTGGTATTTAATAACAAAAGTTAAGCCACAGTTAAAGTATTTTATACACATGCATTATGCATGTATATAAAATACTTGAATACGTATGTATGTTGTGGATTCCCCTTCTTTTACAGGGTGGTCCTTGAAAATAGCCAACACAGTTCTCGGCTGCAAAGTCAATACAGTTCTAGACTGCGTTAACAGATGGGTAGAATTACTATCATGTGAAATGTTAATACCACTTTATAATGCCTTGGTAAGGCCACACTTGGAATACTACAACCTATTTTCGTCGCCACGATATAGAAAAGAGATTGCGATTCTACAAAGAGTGCGGAGAAAAGCAACAAAGATGATTAGGGAACTGGAGGCTAAAACATATAAAGAACAATTGCTGGAATTGGGTATGTCTAGTGAAATGAAAAAAAGGACTAGGGGTGACATAATAGCAGTGTTCCAATATCTCAGGGGTTGCCACAGAGAGGAGGGAGTTGAGCTATTCTCCAAAGCACCTGATAAGAAACAGGATAAGAAACAAAAGATAAGAAACAAAAGATGGAAACTAATCAAAGAGAGAAGCAACCTAAAAGAAATTTCCTGACAGAACAATTAATCAGTAGAACAACTTGCCTCCAAAAGTTGTGAATGCTCCAATACTGGAAGTTCTTAAGAAGATATTGGACAACCATTTGTCTGAAATGATATTTGGTCTCAGACAAGCATAGCCTCTTTCTACAATTCATTCAAGAAAACTGACCTTTCTATGCCTTTTTCCATGGCAGGGGGGGAAAAAAGATCCCATCCTATGTCATTGTTTTAGAGATTCCATTTATTAAAGTTACAGCAACTCTCCATATAGCAGAAAGTGCAACATTCTTGCTTGCCCCAGGCTTGAAGTACTTGAAGTAAATAAACAGAAAAAGTGAGAGAAATGTCCAGAGGAAAGGAAAAACTATTGATCTCTTTCTTGTACTTGGGGAAAATTGAGCTGACTTACTTGTTTTCATTGAATTTCTTTTTTCCTCTTCTGCCCATCTTTATTTTGCTTCTGTTCGTCTGGAAGGGTTTCCACCTTGATTTTGGAATCTTGGGGCAACAATTGAAAATCCCTAAACAGATGTAAGTCTTAACATTAATTTGCTGAAGAAAAAGTTCACTTGTAAGCATGGAGCAGGATTTGAATCAACTCTGGTCAGTTTTGTCATAGACAGAAATACAAAAGAATGTTTAATGCTGTGATTTTTATATCTTCTTCGTAAGAATCAGCTCATCATTACAGTACACAGCTCTGCATGGTCTCGGGAGTTTCACTCAGCTGTTTACACTATAGCTGTCAAAGAATTTGTCACTCGTCATCTCAAAATAAAAAGATAATGATTTCTTGTCATTGAACTTCTGCAGGTTTGCCTTGACCAACTTCCCCCTCAGCCCCCATTTTCACTCTTCTCTGAACATAGTGCTAGTTACAGGCATATCTACAGGTGCTTTCAACACCTTCAAACACACTTTAAAATACATAGCTAACAAAATTTTGGAACTGCAAAATACTTAAACCTTTTTCTGGGTCCTCAGTCATAATATTATATTCTGATGTTTTATAACAATGAAAAATGAAAACAAGCCCTCCCAATTATAATACACAGGCAAGGTGAAATGCAACATCATCTGTTGGTATTATTTTATATTAGCCAAGTTGGATTTTTTTCCTTAAAAAATGAAATACTTTTTTAAAGAAAAAAATGAATTAAGCAGTATTATTTAAAAACAGACTCCTTTAATGCAAACGACTAAAAAGACTGAAATCTAGGATCATATTTACATAATATGGAAAGAAGAGTGTGTTCCATAATATTTGGGAACTGCAATATCTTTCAGATTATATAAAATCATTTATTCTTTCTACTCTCCTCACCAATCTGTCTATTCTTTGGAATAATAATGATCCTATTTCTTCAACTTGCAATAAATGAAGGTACTATTTTCATTCAGATAGTAATATTTATGAACCATGTTTTTCCCCCCAAATTAGTGGGAGCATTAAGATTATCAGGGAATAAGAAAACTATATAGTAATGAGGCTTCCAGTTTGAGCTTCTTCAGCCACAGACCAAAACCTCATCTCTGCGAGGCTTTGATCCGTGCTTGCCACTGGAGCGCCCCGAGCTGGCTGGCTTTGGGGCTAAGCCACCCCGTAGAGGGGGTGAAGAGAGGGGAGACTGCCTGCAGGGTTGAGGAGAGCCACATCTCTCCTCCCCAGCTGGCCATTACTCCCTTTCCCAAAGGCGGTTGCAGCAGTGGTCAGAAATGGCCACCACAAAGAAGAACTTGACCGGAAAAGAATGTGCAGGAGGAAGATAAGAGGAGAAAGTTTTGGTTGACCGGGTCAAACAGCAAAAGCAACAAATAAGGTACCCTGGAATTGAAACTATTAAAAAACAATAACATTGTTCCCTAAGAAGATTTTTAAGCTGCGAAGGAGAGAGAAAAGGGAAAAGATTTGGAGTTTTTTTTTCTCCTTTTCCTATACTGGCAGCTAAGAGACTTAAGTAAGAAATTGGGGAAAAATCCACTTTGACATCAATAGGCATTTAATGCTGAAAATAAAAGTCAAAGGGATAATAAAGATTTCTGGATAATTAAAAGCTTTTGAAAACAGGAAAGGAGAGAAAAAGAATAAAAGGGCAGGATCTGGAAGGGAGGAGACTGCCTGGAATTAAAAAAGAACTTACAGTAAAATCTCAACAAGACTTCCAATATTTCTAATTGAAATATCGCAACAAAAACCCCAGGAAGAGAAAGTCGAAAAAGAAATAAGAAGATATAACTCAGGACTATTTGGATTACTTGATGATTTCTGGATTCTTGGTTATTGTTTTGAATGACTAAAATCAATAGGGTGGTTGTTTAAAACTGTTTAAAATGGCTCCACTTTTAGAAGAACTGAAAATGGAACTTAAAAAGTACAAAGAAGATGCACAAGAAGGGAGAGGTTCTTTTGGCTTCGTATTTCAGTTTTTAGAAATGGAGATTTGGAATTATGAGAAACAACAAGAAATGCCTGCAGAACAAGAAGATTGCGACAAAGAAGAAGCCATCTTTAATGAACCAGTAATCTTAGATCGGGGAAAAAATGGAAAGCGGGGAAAGAGAATGGGAAGTTTAAGATTGGGAAAAACAACTCCCCCCCCAAAATAGAGTGAAAAATAAGTATAAAATCAGAAAGCAACAGAAGAGGGAAATGCAGAAGAGAGAATTAGAAGTAGAGAGACAAGGGGGTAAAAAGGGGAGGGAGAAGATGAGAGGAAGGAAAGAAAGGAAACGAAGTCATAAAGGACAGAAACAAAATATAGAGAAACAGGGCCTGTTTAGAGATAATGGGTGAAAATTTAATGGAAAAAGGGATTCTGCAAAGGTACATAAGATAGTATGGTTATATTAGAAACAGAAATAATTTTAGAAAATATGAAACAATGTATGATTAAAATGTCTGATAAAATAGCTATCATAATTCAGTGGAATGCTTGTCAATAAATAAATGTAATAAAAGGTATATTTAATTATTTATAAAACATATGTGAAGAGACATAAGGGAAAAATTAATTATGGAGATTATATGTGTTTTTTAAGGAAGTATGATATTTAATTGAAAAGAAATGTTAAAGATGTTAAGATTTTAATGATTATTAATGATAGAACTGAACTGGAATTGAATGAGGGTTTATAATTACATATATTTACAATTTTTTTAAAAAGAATATAGTGTGTATTATAAGAATGTACCAAGCAGAATTCAACTGGAAGTTATGTATTATGTATTATATTGAAGGTCATAACGTTAAGGTATATATTGAAGTTTAAATAAGAGTTGAATGGATGTAATTTAAAGATATAAAGGTGTCATACTCCAATTAGTAATACAGGAGAAAATTTGTTTAATGAGAAAAGATAATATGAAATTGAAACAGAGCAGGCAAAAGTATAAATATAATGATTTGAATTGAGATGAGATAATCAAAATAAAATTGAGAAAATTAAAAGAGGGGAAAAACTATATAGAAAATGTAAAATAGTATAAGATATGGAATAGAATACAAAAAGGAGCATGAAATTGAGTTTTGTGTCTGTATAAAGAAATTCAACCCAGGACCATGCTATTTTCAAAAAAGATGTTTTACTTGTATTTTGTATGTGTGAAAACCCAAATAAAACTTTATTGAAAAAAAAGAAAACTATATAGTAATGTGAAATTATATATTGTCATGTCCTAAGAAATGTGAAGAACGTAATTTAAAATTTGTTGGCTGACAAGACAGTCTTCATTTTAAAACTTAAAATACATTAAAAAATAGTTTATATGGCGTGCTTGCCAAAAATGTGCTGAAATCTACCAATTTTGTGATCAGAAGATTATCAGAAGAGCATGTCATTTGTGTCATAGATATGAATAGGACTGCTAACCTAGTTTACACTTTCCTTTTCTTTCTGAAAAAAAAGTGAAGGGTGGAAGGCGGAGGTTAGCATTCTGTTGACAATGTATGGAAGCTTCCATGAATTAATTCGTGGATTTAAAGAAGGAAAAATGTGTACTTTAAAAACAAAAACAAAGGAAAAAATTTACAGATTTGAATGAGGATGGATGAACTTGTGGAGGTGATGAATATTCCCATGGAAATGTAAATTTCGGATAAATTCTTAATGATAGGTCTAAAATCTCAGAAATTATGAGTTGGTATAATTTAACTGTTACAGATTAATATTAAAGTGGATTGGTGACGTATTTTAGTTCTTAAATTGTGATAATACACTGGATCCCAAAATATTGGTAATTCTTGCTTAACAACACATTGTCATGTGATTACATCACTGAGTGATGGCAATTCTGGTAGTCCCTGTTGTCATTGTTAAACAAAAACTGTGTTGTTAAGATAATATTTTACATGACTACAACTTGAGACATCTATCAATTTTCCACAAAAAAAGTCAGTGGAGAATCTGACTGGATGTTGCAATTCCCAGGAGGCTTACAAGCAGACTAGAAGGCAGGTGAGTACTATGCAGTTACAACTGCATGAGGCTTGGGGAAGGGTTACTGTAGCATTCTGTGAGCCTGTACAGGCTGGGGAGGGGTTGTTAAGACCATAATGGGACTTTTCAAGAGTAAAAATGATGATAGCAACTTGCAATATTCCCTGCCCACTTCCCTACTGACTTTGCTTGTGGGAAACTAACAAGAAAAATCACAAATAGTGATCACATGACTGGAGGATGCTACAACTATGATAAGTGTGAACTGGTTGACATCACCTGAATTGTGATTAGGTGATTGTGGGGGTAGTGCAGTGGCCAGTATCTCAATGATTGATCATAAGTACCAGTCATTCTGTTAGCCCTGAAACCATTTTGAGCTGAAGCCATTTTGGGAATCCTGACACATTCAGCAATACTGCGAGTTTGAATGGTCACTGACCTGAGGTCTTCCTGTAAATTAGAAGCTACTCAGATCTCTTCATTTCAGATATATTTAAGCCCATGCCTTTTCACACGTACATAGAGGTAAGGTTAATTTGATAGTTTAATGTAAAAGACTGAAAGAATCAGTGAAAGACGGAAGACTGATGAGTGTTTCTGGATGTGTGGAGGACCCAAATGATTTGCAATTAATATTTTGCTAATATTTGCCCACCCTCATTTCTAAATCTTCTGGTAGGGCATTTTTATGTGTGTGTGTGTGTGTGTTGCCTTCATCATACAAAGCCTAATTTGCTACATGGGCCTTTAAACTATACCAGTTTGGTTACATTGATTTGATAGACTGATTATGTAGTCAGTGTTGACTCTTAGCAACTTTTCTTCCTGAACTTTTTTTCATGATTTTCTTCAGGATGATCTATCCCTAACCTGATAACCTCAGGTCTTCCAATGATATATCCATCACTACTGTAATTGGGTTTATCCACCTCGTTGCTGGTTATCCTCTTCTGCTCCATCTTCCCCAGCATTACACTTCTCTAGGCAGCTAAATGTTTACATAATATATATCCAAAGTACAATAATTTGCATAGTACAGTCATTTGCACTGTGAGTGAGACAATGGGGTTGATTTGTGTGATCCATTTGTTTGTTTTCTTGGCTGACCATGGTATTTTTAGGAATCTTATCCAACACCAAAGTTCAGAGGCATCAGTACTGTTCCTATCATCCTTTTTCAAAGTCCAACTTTTCTTCCAAAGAGTATCACGTGGAATACCATTGTTTGTACAATTCTCATTTTTGTATGTGTATTTGAATGTCTTTTGCAAGCCCTTCATGGCTGCTCTACTGAGTGCTAGTCTGCAACAGATTTCTTGTCTCCTTGTTCCTTTACAGTTTATGATTGATCCTAAAAGGAAGAATTCATTTACCATGATCATTGTCAATTCTAAGGCTCGTTTTTTCTAATTATCATCATTAGTTTACTCCTAGTCTCACTTTTTTAAACATGCTCCTTGACTTTTGTTATTGCAACTTGCAGATTATTTGCATTTTCAGATATCAGAGTATTGTCATCACTATAACACAGGTAATTGATGTTTCTTCCTGAAATTTTAAATCCATGGTCATCTTCTAATCCATCTTCCCTTAATATATATTCAACATATAGGTTGAATAAATAAGGGAAGAGTATACAACCTTGTCATGCTTCCCATTGTCATCCTGGAGCCAGTCTGTTTTGCCCTGTTCTGTTTTTATTGGGCTTCCTGACCTCTATGTAAGTTTCTCTTTTATGTTTATTAAGTAGTTGAAATGAGAGACTGCATTTTAATACCTTTATGCTTATTTGATGGCTTCAGAGTCTTTAGGAATAATTAGTGCTTCTGAAATTATGTATTATGCAATAGGAGGGGTGGAAAGAGGAAAATATTTTTAGGTTCACTCTTGTTAAAAAAGAATATGGGAGAATTATTTTTATTTTTTTTTAAAGCTCAAAAGCAAATGTTCTTAATAAATTTTATCATATTACTCCTGGGAAAGTGACTAGCTGCTCACTTGAGCAATAAGTGAAAGAAAAAGTAATACTAGCTATTTATAGAGGAGTTACATCAAGTCTATTGAATGGATAACTGAATTTGTATTTAATGTCAAAGTTTGTAAGATCTTGGGACCACAACTACAAATTAAGGTCACAAATAAATTGTTTATGCTTTTAAAGTGTGCACAGTCAGGCTTTTGATAGTAAGAAAGTCTGCTTTCTTCTAGATTCCAGTTTTTAAGGTTTGTTTTCTCTTTAGGCTAAAATTTGCCTGCTAGCTGCAATGAATGCCAATTGTAAGTTTTTTGAAAAAAAAGTTTCATTGCTCCTTTTGTGTTGAGCGATAAAATTCATCAAACATCTGCAACTAAACTGTAGGATGAACTTGCAGACATCAAATCCATGAAAAAGAATTCTTTATTTTTCTCTCAGTTTCAATATATTTCCCTTTTTGGCAACAGCAAAGCTTATACCAAATGGAGCACTCAGCACAAGTTTTCCAATAAGCAAAAGCACCAGGCAAGGGGCTCCACTTTCTCCCTCATTATCTGTAATTGCTTTAGAAAGTTTATCAGATAAGATTTGGAGAGACAGAAGAATTTCAGGATTCAAATCCAAGGAGAAGAATAAAAGCTGAAACACATATAATGTATGTTCCATTATGGGGGGGGGGGGGGGGGGTGGGGGGGTTGGGGGGGGGGGGGGGGGGGGGGGGGGGAGAAAGGGGGGAAGGAGGGGGGGGGGGGGGGGGGGGGGGGGGGGGGGGGGGGGGGGGGGGGGGGGGGGGGGGGGGCCTTTTTGGGGGGGGGGGGGGGGGGGTGGGGGGGGGGGGGGGGGTGGGGGGGGGGGGGGGGGGGGGGGGGGGGGGGGGGGGGGGGGGGGGGGGGTATTTTGGGGGTGGTTTTGGGATTTGGTTTAGCAGCCACAGAGAGTGCCACAGTTGATGAAAACAATCAAAAGACTTTGGTAAAATCCCCAGATACAAAATCTGGGTGGCTTACAGCATTAAAAGCATTAAAATGGTAAAGAAAAACATTTCTAAAACAATGACAATGAAAATTACAAACAAAATAGAATTGCAGTTAAAAGATAGGGAGGGAGGGAGCAGGAGGAGGTGGGATTGGCTCTTAATTCATCAACCACCTCGAGTATGATGCTTCCCAGCTGGCAGAGCCAGGTCTTCAAGACCTTATGGAAGGTCAGAAGGATAGGAGTCGATCTTATCTCGGGGGCAAGATGTTCTAAAGGACTGGGGCTGTGGTAGAGAAGGCCTGTTCTCCTGGACCCCGCCAGCTGGAATTCCTTGATTGATGGGACTCCGAAGCATGCCTCTTCTGCCAACTCAGGTGGGGCAGACCAATCCTACTGGGCTGAGATGGTTTCTCAATGTAAAGAAAACAAATACTCAATATTTAAGCAAAAAAAAGTCTAACTATAACTGAAACTCCATGAAATATTTGGGACTTTATCTGACACGATGTTTTTTCAGAACGATTGAAAATGGAAAGGTTTTAAAATAAATTTTAAAAGGCTCTTAAAAATGCACAAATCTTAAACTTTCTTGATTAGGATTTATCCCAACTGTAAAAATGCAGTACTATCCAGGATGAGCTGTTTATTTCAAATGGCCCAAATTCCAGGTAAAGGCAAGTATCATGAAGTGCTTTTAAAAAAGAGAAACCGCCATACTTTTAAAAAAAATTCAGGATTCAAAAGAAAAGGGTAGTCTTGTATTTCATAACCTTAAAGTGTATTACCATGCTAGTTGTCTATCGTGGATTAAATGGATTAAATCCCCAAATAGTAGGATATCAGTCATAGAAGGAGCCAATTTAACCAATGGACTTCATAGGTATTTATGATAGAAACCAACAAAAGAGGAAAAGAATTTTGAAGCACATATAACTTTGATAAAAATATGGTATCTTTACAAAACTAGAATAGGTCCAGCAACTTCACCATTAGATTCAGAGTCAAAGGCATTTTACTCCAGAGACTTTGTAGTGTGAAACCATATATGTTACACAGATTCAATTATAACTTCATCCAACTTTTAAATACTTTTAGGAGATATTTAAAGTTTTGTGGATATCAGTCACCTCTACCCAGAAGGTGACCAATGTTCATTTTCCTTTTAGAAGAGAACACTTTACTGAGATTCATTGTAAGATAGCAATTGGGGGGGAAAAACATCCTTTCTACAGATAGTCCTTACTTATGAACATTTGTTTAGTGACAATTTGAAGTTACAATGGTGCTGAAAAAAATATCTTACAACCTGTCCTTTCAAGAAGCAAAGTCAATGGGGCACCCAGATTCGCTTAACAACGATGTAATCCACATAACAACTATGGTGGTTCACTTTATGATGGCAGCAAAAAAAAAGATAGTAAAATTAGGCACAACCCAATTGACAACATCCTCATTTGTACTTTCTTCTAAATTCTTTATCAAAGTTTCATTATCTAAATGTTTAAATAAGCATGTAATTGACTTTGAATACTGTCTTGTTTCTATTGCTTTTTTAAAATAGAGCTCAGGTGAACTATTATTTAGCCCAATGATAAATGGACTTCAATGTTTTTCTCCTAGGTCAGGGATGTCAAACTCAAAACCCATAGGCTGAATCCGGCCCTTGGGGTGCTTAGATCTGGCCTGCGCGGCTACCCTCGATAGAGTGAAGGCCTGGCCCGTAGTGCCTCTGCCAGCTAAAACAGAAGTCGGGAGGGGTGTGGTCCTTCCGAGCTCTGTTTTCACAGGCAAAGGGTTGCAGGAGGCCGTTGCAGCTGAAAATGGAGCTCAGGAGCCTGTTTTTGCTGGCAGAGTGCTCTGACCACCACAGGAGCCCCCAAGTGGCATCAAGCTGGCCATGCTTACCCCGCCACGCCCAGCCCAGCCCCCTGGAGGTCAAAAACAACCTTGATATGGCCCTCAATGAAATCAAGTTTGATACCCCTGACCTAGGAGAACATAATGCCTAGCAAGACTTAGTATGGCTCAGTTGCCATTTACACTATTACCTCATGAAAGCTTTAATCAAAATGGTCCATGTATTATTTCACCTGTCATTCAAATGGCTAAAACTACAAAACATGTGAATGGTAAGAAGTTAAAGTCAAAATAACATGGTTATACTTAACCTTTATCTTATGAAAGTACAATTTCTGTGGCTACAAAAATGGTTTAGGAGGAAATATAGCTGGACAGCAGCCTGGGAACACAGCTGCCAAGCAAAGGAACAACTCAGCACTTAAAGCAATGATAGCTATTTTACACCAAGAAAAAATTGGATCAGACATATCAAACACTTGGCACAGTAGGGGACTTGTTGGCCCCATAGCAACTTGAGTTCATGGTGGAATACATTTCACCATCACTACTAAAAAGGATTTATAGTTGTCAGATTTAACTGTGCCTATGGTTTAAGTGGTCATTTTTTAAAGTATAATGGTCCATAGTAATGATAATATACTTTTTAATGGGCATTCTAGCTTTAAATAATGAAATACATTAAACAGAAAATTAGTACTAATTTTATCAGTATTAGTATTTTATTAAAATGTTGAAATGAGAGTTCTTCTACAGATCAAAACAACTCATGTAGTGCAGAAAATAATAAAAAATATAAAGGTTTCTCCTGTTTTAATTCTTGGCTGTAGAACAGGAGTGTCAAACTCAAGGCCCGCAGGCCTGGATTTGGCCCACAGCTTAATCTGGCCTGCAGGGCCACCCTGGAAACAGTGTAGGCTGGCCCACAGTGCCTCTGCCAGCAAAAATGGAGCTCAGGAGAACCGTTCTGTTTTCACTGGCAGAGGGCTGCAGGAGGCCATCGCAGCTGAAAACCGAGGCCACCACAGGTGCCCCGTACATGAGTGATGTCAAGCTGACCATGCCCACCCCGGCCATGCCCACCCAACCCCCCGAGGTCAAACACAACCCTGATGCGGCCCTCAATGAAATCAAGTTTGACAGCCCTGCTGTAGATAGTTTTAAAATGGTTGTCCAGCATTTAGCAGGCCATAACAGAACACTTGTTGTCAGCAATGTTTACATGGTACCTGGCAAACTTCCTTACAGTCCTTGTAAAATAGAGCAATATTATTACCCCAAATGTCTAGCAGCAGCAAATATTACACTGGCATGCTGTTTCTTTGCAAGGAATGTGTTTTTAATCATATCAGGCCACTAATGAAGAAATAGCTTGAGAGCGACTTTTATGAAGCCAACCTATTTAAATGTTTGTGATCTGAGCACCATGGAAATGAAAGATAATCAGAGAGAATCAATAGGATGCTCTTCATGCTATACATAAAAATTGAGAATTTGTTTTATGAAATTATAATTAATTAACTATTCAGATTTGGGAGTAGGAAGTAAAATATCATAACCTAGATCAGCAGTCCCCAATCTTTTTGGTATCAGGGACCAGTTTCATGGAAGGGGAATGTTCTGGTTGCTACTATATAAGAGGATCAGGAAAGAACAGCAAAAAAAATCAGTATTTCTTTTTTTACTAATTTTAGACTAAATTCTATGAATGCTGTTTTAAAAAATTGGGTAGGTTTATCCTAAAGAAAAGACTATGGCAATACATGATAGCAGTTTCTAATACTTGAAGGGAAGAGAATTTATTCTCCATACCATCTGAAGGTAATAACCAATGAATGGAAACTGCAAAGGAAGATCCACACTTAATTTTTTTATCATGTGTTATTAATCGGTGAGGTGGACTATCTCATGGACTCATAATACTCAGTCACTGGAAGTTTTCAATCACATGTTGGATAATCATTTGTCTGGAATGCTATGAAGATTCCTGCCCTGACCAGAGAATTGAATTAGAAGACTTCCAAAGTCCATTCTGACTCTATAATTTATTGTTCTATAAAGTGCTGGAATTTTTAGTTATTTTACCATTTAATTTCTAGTAGCAACATGGTGGCCTAGAGGTGGCATTCTCGTTTCCCAGTCAGGAGGCTGTGAGTTCAATCCTAGGTAGTGGCTGATATTTCTCTCTTTGGGGCAAAGAAAAAATATCTGCTGTGAACTTCACATAGCTGTCAGGAAGGGCATTTAGCCAGTAAACACTCAGCCCCATTCAATCACCCTGACTCCATCCCAATGCGAAGGATTACAGGGACATTTAAAAAAAACCCATCTGTTTAATTTCTAGAAGAGTTTCTTTCTATAGTAGCTCAATTCTCCATGGAAACAATATATTTTGTACCAAGTTTAACATCATGTGCTAATACAGAAACATTACAATCTATTTGCAGTTACGTCACCTAGATTTGGAATAGTTAAATGGGCAGTAAAGATGTCGTGAACATGTATTACTTCATTCTCAACCATTTCTGCTGTCTTACTTGGCTAGTAATCTAGCCATTATTCCTATTTTAAAAATGGAATCAATACTTTGGAAGTCAACATGCTATTGATTTTTCAATTACATATACGTACATTTCTCCAAATACTGTAAATGATAGCCTTGGAGTCTTAAAACCTTGTTGTACCAGCCAATAAATGTAGGAGATTTATAGGGGACAGTGGGATCATTTTAATATTGAACTACCTGGAGTATATTTGGTGTTTGAACTATAAAAATAAAGTACATTTGGTCATTGATCAGTGCGATCATTGATTATTACTTGTTTTTTTTTAAAAGCTAGCATTAAAAGCATGGACATCTGGAAGGGGGAATAAGAAAAGTCAAATGACAAAACATATTAAGACATCACACAGCTATGTGGCTTATTTTCTTGTTTCTGATAGAAGATATCATGACACAACTATGAGATTTATCTTCTTGGGTTAAGAATACAAATACATCATGGCATCATTTGGTTGGGACATCAATACACACATGGCATCGTTTTATTATCATGGTTTGCTATAGTTGTTGCTGTTTCAGAGGAGTGTCTTTTGTTCCAGTCTATCCTACCAGTTTGTTATGAAAAAGACTGGAAGAGATAATGCTGTGTATATTGTTGCAAGCTCCAGGAGAAAAGGTAGAATATCAGTCTAACAAATGCATAAATAATTTTCATTTTCTTGGATTCAGATGTCAACAAAAGGCACATGGTACAGGGTTCCTTCTGATTAAGCTCTGGTTACAAATTGTTAATTTTAAACTGACCATAGTTCTGCCATATAATAGTTAGAGGAAAATCGCTAAGTAATTCTTATTCTTTTCTAGAACAAATATTTAACTTAAACTTCAGTGGTATTCTAGTATTTGGGGGTCTCAGAAAGGCACTTATGACTACCATTGATTGAGATGAATTGAAATATACCAGTTTCAGAATTTATTGTGGGTAATATATTCTTTTGGGGAAGAATATACAGTATGTTTTACATGTAGAGGACTGCAGACTTCCTTCTAAAGCTTTTAGTTGTTACATATCTGGCCATATTTCACTTCAGCTAAATCTGGGTGGTTTTTTTTTTCTGGGTAATGCTCTCACAACTATAAGCCTTACTTGACTAATCTCAGTTGTCTAATAACCATGATTTCCCCCTCTCTTTGCACAAGATTTAATTCTGTAACTAGCATTAGAAATGTACCGCTGCTACCTTTTAGAAATAGATCCACAGATATTTTCCTTGCTCTGTATATGAGAAGGGTGAGATCTCAAAGCAGCTTTATTGCTTGGCTTTGCCTGGCATTTCTTCTTATCGTGCGGCTGCACAGATCATCTGTTTTTGAAGATGGCTACATGACTTCAAGCCTACTGTGTAATGTCATCTTGCATCCTCTTCTAGTCTGCCAATTAAATTTTCCTGCTTCAGCTTGGATTTAGCCAAGGCAATGAATCCAGCTATAATAAGGTCATACTTTCAGTTTAGCCTGATATTTCACTTGAATGTAAACTGCCCTTCCTTTCTCCTTCCCACACAGACTAAGCAATCATTCTACTCATTCCATCATACAATGTGTCTCAAACAACACCGTTTTGGCCGATAACATTTTAAATCAGCTTCTTGCTTATCTTTTTTTTTCTAATTTGATCAAGGCCTGTACAGTGTTCTCCAATAGACTTGGGGGGGCGGGTTGGTGGTAGGCTTTATTATAATAGTTGTTTGGGTTTAAAGACATTTACATGATGTTTGTTACATAAGAAATGAAACTAAACAATTACTAATTAAAGATAGAAAACATGCATACATAGATTGCTCATATCAACATGACTGCATTTATGGTCCTGTTTTGGCCAGAAATACCTATTTCAGTACAGCGTTGTTTTTTAAATAGCTTTTTTTTAGCCATTTTTCAATTATTTTTCCTCCCTAGTTAATTTAGTACCTTCTACCCCATATGGACGCTTCTTCTTAATGGGTTACAAGGCTCTACTATGTAGTCAGTAAGATTTCTCTATGTAATTATATCACTGAAAAACAAGAAAATAAAATAGGCTAATTAAATCATACTCTCATAAGGCCTAGAAGTAAGGTATGACTACACACAAATTACTAACCACTCTTTCATAGATAAAGTGCTTGCATGAGGGATTTATAGCCAACTCTTATTTATAGATGTATATTAAATTTATTTGCTGCCCATCTTGTTTCAAAATGACTCTGGATGGCTTAGAGCCTTGAAAGCATTAAAATGATAAAATATAAACATTTCTAAAACAATGACAATGAAAATTACAATCAAAATAGAATTATAGTTAAAAGATGGGAGGGAAGTAGGGAGAAAGTTGCATGGTAGGGAGGTAGGGTTGGCTCTTAATTCATCAGGCGCTTCCAGTGTGGTGCTCCCTCTTGGCCCCAAGCCATTTGGCAGAGCCAGGCCTTCAAGGCCTTATAGAAAGTGAGAAAGATGGGAGCCCATCTCACCTCAGGGAGCAAGATGTTCCAAAGGGTCAGTGCTGTGGCAGAGAAGGCTGTCCTCCTGGACCCTGCCAGCTGGAATTCCTTGACTGACAGGGCCTAGCATACCTCTTCTGCCAGCACAGGTGGAGCAGGCAAGTGCTAGAGAATGAGATAGTTCCTTAAGTATCTTAGATACTTAAGCATAGATCTGACTTAAGCATGGTATATAAAATCATACATTGCAATGTCCTACCCGTCAATGAATACTTCAGCTTCAACCATAACAACACAAGATCACACAATAGATACAAACTCAAAGTAAACCGCACTAAACTTGATTGCAGGAAATATGACTTCAGCAATAGAGTGGTCAATGTCTGGAATACTCTACCCGACTCTGTAGTCTCTTCCCCAAACCCCAAAAACTTTAACCTTAGACTGTCTACTATTGACCTCACCCCTTCCTAAGAGGTCTGTAGGGGCGTGCATAAGCGCACCAACGTGCCTACCGTCCCTGTCCTATTGTTTCTCTTATTCTTTATTTTTCTTATATGTACCCATTTCATGTATCCACAACTATGTATACACTTATACTTACTATCTTGTAAACAATTGGCAAATCAAATAAATAAATAAATAAATAAATAAATAAATAAATAAATAAATAAATAATAGCTCTTGGCATTATTCCAGGAAATAGAACTTATTAAAATAAATAAAACTTATTTCAGTCTGACTTAAGTCTGAATTCTGCTTTGAGACAGAGTCTACCATGATTGCTACATGGAATGAACTTTGCTGAGAACAAGAAATAGGAATAATGCATATGCTGATTCTCTTAGACATCTCAGCAACTTTTGAAAACATGATTAGAGTATCCTGCTATACTGACTGTTTAAGTTGGATGAACTATTTTATAATAATTCTGTCCCCTTTTGATAGGCAGCTTTCAAACAGCGATGCATAAAAATTATAGGTCTTCACCATGGCAATGTCATGGGGCTCCTTAAGGATCAGTTTTACACACACCTCCACCCTTTGCTGGCTGCTTTGCCAACATGCTCTGCTAGCAGAGCCTCAGTGCTTTCCATAGCAGTGTGTAGGCGACATTAGGCAAGCAGAATGGGTTGTTTTGTCTTACTTTTAATAGTGTTCTGTATTCTGTACAGTGGTAGATTTTGTCTTCTGTACAGATGCAGATAGATAAACTCAATAAAATCTACATACAAAGTATTTATCAGGTTCATCAGGTATCCTCATAACTCACATTTGTGATAAAGTTCTTCTTTAATGACCAGTCCTTTGCATATCTGTCTTGTAGGTAAAAAGATGGTTATCTTCTATCCTTTTTCTCCCATCTCATAGCAGTAGAAGTAGAACAGTTACCACGAGTCTGGCAAGAGTGAGGAAACCTCCCCCAACCCATCGAGGGTCAATTTAGTGACCAATCAGGTTTACAGATGTGGTCACGTGACATGGACTACATTTCCCAGGATACCTTAACTACATTTACCATGATGCATTCCCTTAAGGGGACAGCTCACAATTGCTAACTAACTATCCAATTCCCATACACTGGCTGGACAGCACAAATAGTAAGAAACCTTTTCCAGTGTTATAACAATGTGATTATGCCAGATAACTTTGGTTATTGTGAAGTTTGATTGTATATTTATATAAGAAAATGTTAGTGGAATTTATTCTATTGATATTAGGTCAATCGAAGACCATAACAATAAAGTTTATTATTATTACCTTGTAGTAAGGACAGTATAGCTTAAAACAATAATTTCACAAATGGTACTGAAAAAGAGAATTTTTTAGTACTGCTAAATGTTCAGTAAACACAAATCTTTTGTCAGCTCTGTTTCTTATTATTATCCTTGCTGAAAATAGGCCTTCTGTAATTAAAACAAAAATTAGTGGGGATGATGTAGGATCCAGGAAGTAAAAAATAAAGAGCAAAAAATATAATTGAAAAGGAGAAATGTTGTTTAGACACTAGAAATTAAAAACATTAGCCATCCAATTGTAAGGAACATTAAAACTGTTGGCTTTTTGTAAAAAACTGATTTTACTACAATTATTATATTACCCTTTCCACTGCTACCACATTCAAAGTCTTTAACACAAACTGTAACAAAAATATAGCTCTCAAGGTGCCACAGAAATATGTTTACAATCTATTACAATCTAGTCCAGTTTTTTAAAGATAGGAAAAAGATTATCCTCAAGTTAAAGCAAGTGAATTTGAGAACAAAGAAAGTTCTGAGTGCAAAATTCCATGAAAGCAGGTTGGGTGAAATAGATTATCTCTTCTCAAAGCCCACCTTATGCAGGATTCTTATAACATCCTACACTGAGTAGGGGAAGCTGTACTGGACTCAGTGAGCTAAATGATCCTTCCAACCTGGCTTTTCTGTCTTAATGTTCTCTAGATGACTTCCCTATATGGGCCTCTCAATATTGAAGCTAACTAGTTTGTGGAAACTAGAACTGGCATACAGTTACTATGTTCCCTAAGCCAGTCTCCATCCTGAGCTCCTTTCAGATTTATGGACTTGAGCTACCATAATTATTTGCAATGACCATGCTGGCTAGGAAAATGACCATGCTGACTAGGGAAATATGAGAGTTGAAGCTCACAAACCACATCCCGAGGGCTTCTAGGTTGGGAAAGATTACCCGAAACTATTTTTTTGTACTGGCCATTGCAGCAAGCATTCAGGATTTTCACAAACAATGGTTGATTCCAATTTGGCAATTATGGAACAGGTTTGTTGTGTCTTTCCCTGCCATAGTAGCCAGCAATGATTTCCACTAGAAATGTGAGTGATATTTTTTCTTTCAAGTTACCCTTGCATTTTGCAAAGGCCAAGCATACTTTTTGCCTTTCTTCTCTGTCTCAACTGTCAGATGCATTTATTAGCTATAATGAATTTTGTTATGGCTTGGTGCACTCACCTTGTTTTTAGATGTTTTGTGTAAACAAAACAGAAAGACAAATGTCTTAAAATAAGGCGAGTGCATTAAGCCATAACATATTTTCACAAAAATAATTGTTAGCAATTAATATTTGGAGGATAATGGCAGAGTAATAATTAAATAACATATTTGCAGTTATTTTGGTCTCCTTTAATCTGAATTTCATCCATGCAAATTATTTCCTTCCTTAAGGAACACCCCAGCTCATTGAACAATGGTTTTTATTATCATTTAATAACACAGATTACTGAATGCCAACTAAAGTACTCTGAGTATTCCACCCTGAGTCCCTTTGAACTGGTTTGAGGTTTTCCTCTAGGGAATGCAATACAAAATGAAGCGGTTTAGAATTATTCCTTCTCAAAAAAAAAAAAATTTAGGAAGTTGTGATTATATTTATTTGTTAAAATGCAATAATGTCTAAGGGATTTCTTTCAAGTTGTGTTGATTTTTAAAAAGTCCAACAAACAGCAAAACCTATATGCACACAGCATTGTTTATTTTATTTTGGTTTTTCTATGCTTCCTGAACTGACTTTGTTCCATAAGCCATTAGGATATCTTCCAAATGTTAAAACAAGTTGAAAGTTACTACATACATTTTTAAAAAGTAAAATCTGATCTAAAGAATGTTTATTTAATTTAAGACATTTTTGAGACATTTTTAAACATTTCAGTAATTATATTTGTATTTGTTGCTTTGGATAGTGAGAATGGTGGCATAATAGTGACATATAATAAAAAAATAATTTTGCAGATTAATCAACTATCCCTTGACCCATATATATGGCTTTAAAGTAACTAATTCAGATCATCCAATTCAGGAATTTGTAATAAATTAAATCCTCCATAGAACTGAGTGGATTCAAGGTCCACAGTTTTATTTAGGAAAATCATCAGGGTACAAACACTATTAACAGTAACAAGAGTAACAAGAGCTGAAAAGGACCTTATAGGTCTTGTAGTCCAAACTCCTGCTCAAGCAGGACACCCTATACCAGGGGTCTTCAAACTTGACAGCTTTAAGACTTGTGGACTTCAACTCCCAGAATTCCTCCTCCCATCATGTTAGCTCAGGAATTCTGGGAGTTGAAGTCCACAAGTCTTAAATTTTACAAGTTTAAAGACCCTTGCCCTATACCATTCCAGACAAGTGCCTGTCCAATCTCTTCTTAAAAGCCTCCAGTGATGGAGCACCCATAACTTCTGAAAGCAAGCTGTTCCACAGGTTATTTGTTCTCACTTTTAGGAAATTTTTCCTTAATTCCAGGTTGCTTCTCTCTCCTTGATTAGTTGCCATCCATTGTTTCTTGTCTTGCCTTTCGATGCTTTGAAAAACAGATTGTTGGGGGCAATCTGCTGACTCTGTAAACTGCTTAAAGAGGGCTGTAAAGCACTATGAAGCGGTATATAAGTCTAAGTGCTATTGCTATGGTGTCCAAAGCAGAGATTTTTCAATCATTTTCAGGCCATGAAACTTTGAGTGTGGTGGTGGTGGCTTTTTTGCCCTGATTACTTATAGAACTTAGTTTGAAAAACCCTGGCCTACAAGATAGCTGTAAGAGCATCACTCTGCAGGAAAATAGCAGAGTCCTACCTAGTCTGAAATTCTGTATGGCAGACTGGCTAACCACATGACAGGCCTCCTATAGCAGGGGTCCTCAACCACCGGGCCGCGGACTGGTCCCGGTCCGTGGAGCACTCTGTACCGGGCCGCAAAGAAAATAAAATTTAAAAAAATGGCGGCTTTCTTCGCCTTCGGTGAATGCTGCTGGGATCGGGGATCAAGGACACAAATGAAAGAAGGGGAGGGAGGAAGCAACCGAAGCCTGTCCTACTCTCTGGCTCAGTGGCTTCGGTTTCCTCCCGCCTCGTTCCTCTCTCAGTCGCTCTCTCGCTGCTCCACCAGCCCAGGAAGAAACTGCTTCAAAGAAGCCGCGGGGGGTGGCTTTTCCTGTCGCCGCAGTGCCTCCGAAGCGCCCGGTCACCCCCACCCCACCCGCCCGCGCGCGCTTCAATTCAGTGCTCCGTTCTGCCTGCCTGCCTGTCTGGTTGTTTGGGAGCAGCTTCGGCTGAGAATAATAACTATTCGCCTCTTTTTATCAGCCGAAGCTGCTCCGAAACGAAGGCAGGCAGGCAGGCAGGCAGAACGGAGCACTGTGGATTGAAGCGCACGCGGGCGGACGGGGTGGGGTTGGGGGTAAACGGGCGCTTCGGAGGCGCTGCGGTGACAGGAAAAGCCAACCCCCGGCTTCTTTGAAGCAGTTTCTTCCTGGGCTGGTGGAGCAGCGAGAGAGCGACTGAGAGAGGAACGAGGCAGACACCTGAGGGAGGGAGGGAGACACCTGAGGGATGGGGCTGAGGGAGGCAGGGCCGAGGCGCTCCCTGATCTTGGTGGTTTGCTGGCAGACGTTTTATTACCCGACTAGGTAACAACATCAGATGTTACCTAGTCAGGTAATGAAACGTCTGCAAGTAAAACCACCAAACTCGATTCCCCGGTCCTTGAAAAAGTGTTTGTGCTTGAAACTGGTCCCTGGCACAAAAAAGGTTGGGGACCACTGTCCTATAGGACTCATAAAATGTTTTTTCATTTTATTTTTTTACCCAGCAACTCTTCTCAAGCAAAACATTTCTTTCTGGGCCAACAAATCGTCCTTTGGCCTTCTCATGGTTTGTAGAGCAGATGACTGATGAATTAGGCTTCAGCAGATAAAAGTTCATGCCATTATAAATTTGGGGAATGTTTAAGGTACTGCAGAAACTTCTTTGCTTTTGTTACATTCTACAGCTACTTCACAGATTTGTTTGCAGTTAAAAAAAAAAAGAATGTATTCCAAAAGAAGTATTTAGCATATTAATTTTAAAAAACTACTTTCTTCCTCCCTTCTTCAAATGCAGAGGGAGTTTGTGTGATCTTCTCCTTCCCAAACTTGGGTGGGAAAAGTCTGAAAAGAAAACTCAGAGCATTGTTTCACCTTTTATCATTAACATTTCTAATCAAGATTTTTCAATTGAGTTATAAAACATATGAAGAATGGTTGCAGGAACTGGATGTGTCTAGTTTAATGAAAAGTAGGACTAGGAGAGATATGATAGCAGCATTCCAATATCTCAGGGGCTGCCACAAAAAAGAGGGAGTCAAGCTATTCTCCAAAGCACCTGAGGGCAAGACAAGAAGCAGTGGGTGGAAATTAACCAAGGAGAGAATCAACTAAGAACTAAGGAGAAATTTCCTGACAGTTAGAATAATTAATCAGTGGAACAACTTGTGTCCAGAAGTTGTGAATGCTCCAACACTGGAAGTTTTTTAATAGATGTTGGATAACCATTTGCCTGAAGTGGTGTAGGATTTCCTACCTAAGCAGCCAGTTGGACTAGAAGACCTCCAAGGTCCCTTCCAACTCTTTCTATTCTATTCTATTCAAACTCCACACTTTTGAACCACAGCTCAAAAGAACAAACATAACTATGTAGGGTTTCTTTCCTGACATAGGAGAGCAACCACCAATCATTTAACAAAATGGACCTGAATTAACATAAGACATAAGCTTCCTGTTATTTCCATGCTCCCCCTCTTCCCCCCTTCGGGAGTGGGGGCAGTTTAGTGCTACAAATAATTGTGCATTCAGGTCTATTGTGAGGTATACAAAGCCCAAGAGCTCCAGGTTGAATATTGCTGATTTGGCAGCAGAAGAGACAGTCTCAGCTGAAACACTTGGTATTAAATGGGCCTCTGATTCCTGCCACCACTGGGGTCTAATTTTTGACTTTCCTGGATCTTGCTAGCTGGCAATTTCCCAGATAGCACATTATATTAACAAGGCTCATAAACTGTCAGAAATAACTTGTCCACTTAACTGGCTACAGTGATGCAGTTTTAGAGAGAGAGAGAGACATCCCTCCCAAGAATGAGTCCTCTTTTTAATTTGTCGTCTCCCTCCCTGTAGCTACTAAAATAATTTTGTTAGATTTCCAGAGATAAAGGCCTTTACAGCTTTAATATCTCAGGAGATTCCAGCTTCTTTGGACCAATTGCCTGTAGGATGTCATATCCTACCAGACTGTGAGGGTGTCACCCTCAAAGAAGACCATATTACGCCCCCTAACAAATCACTGCCTTGTCGAGTAGTGTGAGTATCATAATTCCCCCATATGTCTTTATATGTATCGGAGACTGTGACATTCAAAAACTATCCTTTTCCTGAGGAAATAAGTACTGATTATTTTTAAGCAAGCTGCTTGCGGAAAGATGGCCATGGTAGAGACACTTAATGTTTTCCTTTTCCATTCTTTTTTTTAAAAACCTTCCAGTAGCTTTCCTATCTAATCCCAAAGCTGAAATTGTTTACCAATTTCACCATTAATTGCCTAAATGATGAGTAAAATCTTCCTTCTTCTCTACAGATGCCCATACCTGTAAATCCCTAGCTTATTCCCAGTGCTTAAATAGGAATCAATCACCATTAATACAACTCACTGAAGTAGTTGCTTGGGTTGCAGATATGTTAAGGGGATGCTCATTAAAATATACTTTCTAGAGCTCTGATATTACACTGAAAATTTGAAGGAGGAAAATTTAAGAATAATGCAAAGATGCGCCTAATAGAGAAAGACAGCTGTTGTCTTCGTGCTAGAGCAGGGATTGCAATGATGAAGTGAGGTATAAAGGTATATGGCTTTTAATTAAAAAAAATTACAAAACTTTGTACTAGATTCCTTATTTTTGGTCTGCAAGAAAGTGAATGTAGAGACAACGCCTTTCACTCTTACAAATGTTGCCTTGAATTGAATAGAATCCGGAAATTAGAAGAAGTTACAGACTAATTTATGTTCTATCATTCCTAAACAAACCCTAGCCAGTTATTAAAGGTGATGGAAGCTTTTAATTATATTTTAATGATAATGCTGTTATAAGGCTAATGTTAATTAAAGAGACAGAGAAGAGAGCAAGAGAGAGAGGGAGGGAAAGAAAGAAGGAAGGAAGGGACAAAAGAATAGAAAACCCCACTTTTCCTCTAACACAGAGATACATGACTATGACCCAGAAATGGAGATCATCCCATATGTTTTCCCATCCCTAAAGAATATGAGGTGTTTTTATTTTGGTACTTGGAAAATGAATTGGATTCTCAAAAGAAAAGCATCTGATCCTTTTAATGATTCATTTTATAACATAATGATTTCAGAAGCAGTACCATGTTAATGAACATTTTAACCATCGTGTTATGCTCCATTTGCGCTTTTTCCTGGATCATGAGGCCGTGCGCAGTCACTCATGTCCTGGTCATCTTTCTGTTACCTTACTGCAATGCGCTCTTACATGGAGCTATCCTTGAAGAGTATTCAGAAGGTACAACTGGCACAGAACTCATAGCAGCACGGAAAGTTCCGGAGGCCCCTTGGGTTTCACATGTAGCACCACTGTTATAATGAGTTGTATTAGTTGCCAGTATGCATCTGGGTTCAATTCATGGTATTGGTCATTACTCTTAAAGCTCTTTATTGCATGGGTCCAGAGTATCTGAGAAGTCGTCTCACCCCAGTGGGAGTAGCCTGCCTCACTCACTCCAGCGGAATAGGCCTACTTCAAATCCCGTCTGCCAAGAATTTCAGCTTGTGGGATGCAGGAGAAGAGACTTTTCTGCTGTAGGCCCCCCACGCACACATGCCTAGCTGACTCTGCTACTTGGCCTGGAGCACATTTCTTTGGGATGGCTGAGCAGTAAAGAAGATCCCACCACCATGTTACTCATCCTTTTGGTTTTTAGCTTTCTATTTAATCCTTTTAATTATAATGGCTTTGTATTGTCTTTATATTGTAAGCCTCCCAGAGTCACTTTATCAGAGAATTGGGCAGCATTTAAATGTAATAAATAAATAAAATTTAATAAATAAATGTGATGTCTCTAGAGATTTGACTACAATATTACTACTTTGATTCTCCTTTTAAAATGCCCTTTCTGGTCCTTCCTTCCCTCATCAGCTTACTAGCTCTTGTCAAATTCAGATATCTTAGACCAGTCGTAGTCAACCTGGTCCCTACCGCCCACTAGTGGGCATTCCAGCTTTCATGGTGAGCAGTAGGGGTTTTGTCCCCTACTTTATAAATCACCATTACTGTGGAACCGGTGGGCGGTTAGAGAAAAATTTACTACTAACAGAGATACAGAAAGTGGGCGGTAGGTATAAAAAGGTTGACTACTCCTGTCTTAGACCGAGAAAGTTCCTTTCTCGCTCCTGTCAGCCTGCCCAGCTGTCATGTTACAAGCGAACAGTAGACCATAGACATTAGCAGTGCCTTGTGGCTTAGTTAGAAGAGAAGCTGCAGATGATGTATAAAGGATGCCCTTGGGAGAGATCAGCAAAATGGAGATGCCTGGCAAGGCTTTTTGTTTCCTAACAGGTACAGTTGGTCATGGTAAGCAATGAACACATCTCATTTACAGATGGTTCTTCTTTCAGTAAATGAAACAAATTATTAAATCACACCATGGATGCTGTTGTGTATCTGACTGTGTTTTCTAAAGCAGATTGATCTAAGCTTTTGTTAATTTCTCTCTTCAAGTTGTATTACAATTGTGAGGCAGGCATGGATCTCCAAGGAGCCCTTACAGATGCTAAGCAATCCAATTGTTTAATTTGCATGCATTCAGAGTGAGAATAATGCACTAGATTTTATTTGCTTTAATAATCACAGATAAAGAAAAAAAAGACAATACAACTACTCCCCACTCCCTCCCCCCCACAAAAAAAATCAGGAAGTTTTGTTGTATATGATCAAATATGACTAGCTGCATCCTGCTGTGATATTATGACAATTATTTTACCATCTTTAGCACCTACAATTGCATATTAACAAGAACACAATGTTGTCCCCAATTTGGGTCTGAGCCTGGTGCCGAAGCCAGACACGGGGTGCAGGTTTTCTGATTGCTTTTTATTGGAGTATTCCAAGGAAAATGGTCAAAATGCCAAGAGCAAAGAACAAAGGATTGAGTAAGTTGTATACATTTTTCAGTAAAGGAGAAGGTGGGACAAAGTGAGGTAATAAGAAATATCATCTAATAAATATTTTAGTAATAATTCTACAATTTATTCTATTGGTCTCTAACTGTCCCTATTCCTAGGTCTTGGCTAATGAAATCCCTAGGAGTTATCTAATATACATTTGATTTGCTGCAGGGAATTTTTAGCTAAGGTATGCAAGTTGGCTAACTCGTATTACTTTAATCAGCTTTCCAATTAGCCAGAATTGTTCTACGATTTACATCAGCATATCTTCTGTGGATAAGGCTTCTTTGCTCTTGCCAGGCAGACTCCACAATTACAGGATTCCTGATTTACTTTGAAGTGTGTGCCATGACCTGGCTTTATTTTAGCAGATGGCCCATCAACAACTTTAGTAGTTCCACAGGATCAGATGGAGATTGGAATCACAAACTGGAACCAATGACTAAGTTTGTTTTTGTTTCTTTTGAGGAAAAAAGAATGTAATCCTTTGAAAGCATGTTTATATCAAATCTACAAGAAATTTCTTCATAATCCATTTAGCCAAGTTTTGGCTACTGATCAGTTAGAATGGGAACTTGACTTCATTCATTGCTAAAAGAAGCTGGCTGATGATAACTACAGTGTGCCAAATTGAATGACTGTCATGCCCCTGGTGGAGACTGACTCTGAGGAAGAAGAGGAACAGCCAACAAGGAGTGAGAGTGTGGCTCCAGAAGTGGTGGAGGAGGCTGGGGAAGGGCAGAGGCCGGCTGAGCAATCAGAAGAGGATCCAGGCCCATCCCCTATCCATCCTAGGGCACGCAGAGAGGAGAGGATCAGGGAAAAGCGAGGTCTACTCAGGAGGAGATTACCATGATCCTCCTTGTGGCTTGCAGCTGGGAGCTATGTATATAAGTTTGTAACTGCGTAGTCAGAATTGCTGGAATCAAAGTTTATTGTTTTCTTTGAAAGAGGTTTATCTTTGCTGGCGTTCTTCCCATGGACTCTCCTCGGTTATCTTCCTGGAATGTATGATTAATTATCTTGGCTTGCTTCAGAACTCTCATCAATGCGGTTTGTTTTGGTTGTTGTTTTTTTGCTTCATTATTTACTTTTGTAACTTTAAACTGTGCCTAATAAAACAGTGAAGTTAAGTTGAAGGTATTACCGGACTTTAATGTATGTTTTGGGTTATTTTGAGAGACTACGGGTCATCACAATGACAGTGTAAGGATCTGTTGAATCTTTCTATAAATTGTTCCCTCTAGGACAGGGATGTCGAACTCACGTTATCACGGCAGCGTCACATGATGTATCAGGACTTTTTCTCCCTTCACTAAACTGTGTGTGGGCTGGAAGTTTGACAGCCCTGCTCTAGGATGTTCAGAAATCTCTAATAATAATAGCACTTAGACTTATATACCGCTTTACAGTGCTTTACAGCCCTCTCTAAGTGTTTTACAGAGTCAGCAGATTGCCCCCAACAATTTTGGGTCCTTATTTTACCTACCTCAAAAGGATGGAAGGCCGAGTCAACCTTGAGCCTGGTGAGATTTGAACTGTCAAATTGCAGCCAGCCAGCAATCAGCCTGCAGTACTGCACTCTAGCCACTGCACCACCATGGCTCATAATGCATTTATTTCCCTGGAAAATCCAGAACAGTTATAAATAACTAGGAGATGGGGCATGTAGTTGGAACCTCTTAAGTGACCCAATGTAATGGCTTCCCAGGACACTCATCATGGATCTTATTTTTCAATATATGCATACATTAAACATCACTATATTATTACAGACTGTAGTTTGGATGGTGATTATTCTATGATTTAGTAATTTTAAAATAGCTGAAATATTCTACTTTTACTTATCTATCTATATATATATATAAGTAAAATACCACTCACGCATCATCACAAAATCTCCAGAACTGTAAAGCCTACAAAATTGAAATTTGGCATGTATGTTCCTCTTGGTTTCTAGGTGCTCACTAAGAAAGGATTTTTCAAAATGACCATCGGACCATTAGTATTTCCTATATTATTATTAACATACTCTGATGCTAAGGAGTTCTACTCCCCCTCCCATCTGAAAAGAAATATGTTCCAAATGCAAAACACAAGCAGAGGGGAGGAGTTTCAGTTTCAGCTTCAGAGCACCAAGCAGCTTTAGTACAGAAGTTGAGCTAAGCCACGCCCAGGCTCCTTGCGGTCTCCTTGCTCACACAGCAAATACTGTTTCAGTTTCCAAACAGCCCTCAACTGACTGGACACTAGCCAGATAAATACCGATGGATGCTGGTAGGCAGAGGCACATTTCCCCCCTTATTTTCCTCCCCAAAAACTAAGCCAGGTCACATAGTTTCGTAGCGAAGCACGGGTATAGAGTTAGTAGTAGAATAAATATAATGCTTTCATTTTCATGTTTGTTTTCCTCAAAATCCTTTCCTTTTAAAATACACCTCCAGAACTTGGATCCAAAGAATAAATGAAAGATAAAAATGTTGGAGCTGCTGTTTGTTCCACTGTCTCCTGAGGTGACCATGCCAAGCAATTATAACAGCCTTGAGATGCTTAGAAAAAAAATACTCTAAATTCAGAACCCATCCTTCATGCAAACAGTTCACCATATGGGTTTCCGGCTTATGAGGCAGTTTGTACTCAGCAGAGAAGAGCTTGTCAAAGCTTGTCTTTGTTTACCAGAAAGATTCTGGCTTGTCCTTTCTGCTATCAGAAATAGATCTCAGCAAACAGTCTTCCCAGTCTTCAGGATATGCAGATGTTGTCTGCCCCAAATAACTGCCTAACATTTATAATCAGCTACTTGATCTAATGCAGGTGGTTACAAGAAAGGGGCCATTTAATGCAAGGCGTTCCTTTGGAGAACTGAGAGCAGGGGGTGGTTTTGTCGGATCTGCAGCAACACAAAGCACCAATTTTTCTTATCCTAATCCTAAGGCTGATGGGAAAAGGTGACATTCAGGGAGACATTACAATAGGAAAAGCTCAAGCTGCCGAAGGCAGTCAGATATCAAAACCAGGTGATTAAAAACCATTCGGTAACTTTCTCGGAAACCATGGATGCGAGAAGGTATTATGTATGCTTCCTTCTTGAAAAGCACTTGAGGAAAAAGTGACAGGCAGGTGCACGTCTTATGCTTCCCTGCCCTGACGGGAAGGAGGAAAAGCAACACATTCAGTACATTCTATACTCATTTTACTGCTTTCTCCTACGATCCTTTCATCATAAGAATACAGGTTTGGTGAACTAGAGCAATGCTGGACCTGTTGTTCCAGTCAGCCGAATAAATACAGTTGGGCAGGAAAGGAAGAAAGTATTGAGATACCCACATTTTCATCTTGGTTGTAATAGAATGGTAAAATTTGGGGGAGAGAAGGTTTACAGTAGGGTTACTGCATCTTTTTATATTCATATGTTCCAGTTTGGTCGAGTGATTAAGAAACCAGGCTAGAAAGTGGAAGACTATGAGTTCTAGTCCCACCTTGGCCATGAAAGCTGGCTGGGTGACTTTGAGTCAGTCACTCTCACTCAGCCCAACTCACTTCACAGGGTTATTGTTATAAAGAAAAAAGAGAAGGAAGGTGTGTTGGATATCTTTGCCAAGTTCAGTTATTTGTAAAAATAATAAAGGTAGGATATAAATATATGAGTAAATAAATATACATTTTAAAAATCACAATCTTTTTCTAGTCCATGATAAGGTGTGGGTTTTTTTTTCTTTAAACAATCAATTTCAAGTGTATTTCCTTAATGATAATGATCGCCACAACCTTTAGTTCATATCTTTGTATGTATCTAGCTTAGGGCAAGGCATTCAGTATTTGTGTTTACAAATGTGAAACTTTAGTACATTTAGTGAAAGTTCTGTTTTGAGAGTTTTTCTCTGCAGTTTTAGCCCTTTTCTTTCATGTCAGTTCAAAAGGAAATGCCTTTGGAATATATTCCAGAGAAGAAAATCTTGGGGAGAGCATTTCTCATGAATGAGTTGCTGGGTTCACATTGCTAATTTAATCAGAAAGTGGCCGAGGAGTGGACCAAGTATCCTGTCCTTCACTGTTCTGCTATCTAGCATGAGGATTTTAAAATTTCAAAATTTAGTCCTAAAATTAGCTCCTAAGATTTAATGCCTATCATGAGGCAGTTCTTCCTATTGAGTGGTTTCAATAAAGCAAGATTGCAAGGAAGACAGTGTAGTGGTAGCGTTTCCCAACCTCAGCCATTTTCAGAAGTGTGTGGACTTCAACTCCTAGCAATACCTCATTACTGGCTGGGGCATTTTGGGAGTTGAACTCCACACATCTGAAAATGGATACAATTGAGAAGCACTGGTGAAGTGGTAGTTAAGGTGACCAATCATCCTCCTTTAGGGAGGACAGTCCTTCTTTTGTAAGTTCTGTCCTCTCTCAAAAAGTGTCCTCCTACATGTCCTCCTTTTCGATATTCGAAGACTAATCTGTAAATCTCCTATTTGATCGATGCCAAGCTGATCCGTTGCGTGTGATGTAACATATTTGTATTTGACATGACGATTCGTCAAGGCTCGATACAGTGCGGTGAGACGCGATTATGAGGTGCATGAGCTCTGCACAGGAGAATTGTTTTGAGAGAGTGCGCTTTGCGCAAGTGGTTTTGTTTACTTCTTACCGAAACATGACACAGCACACACACACACACACACACACACACACACACACACACACACACACACACACATTAGACTCACTTCTTTCTCAGGGAATATTCAGTCATACACAAGTGAGCACAATAATTCATGTTTTATTAATTCATTATCTATTTGATAATTTCCAAATATGCCTTACCCTTTGCATTTCATACCATAATTCACAATCAAAGTTTTCGTAGTATGGATTGTACAACTAAATTATTTAAAAAGTTTCATGGTGCTAAATTTTTATGCGCCAGGACAAAATGCAAGGCTATTATTAAATCAGTATTTAAAAATTACTGTGACAAAATACAGAAGACTTGGAAACAGCAGCATTTGTAACGGTTTTATCTGATGCATCCAATCATAATGAAACTTAATTGTATCCAATACTAGTAAGATATTTTAATGTTACCAAGGGCATTCAAGTAAAAATTTTAAATTTAGAATCCATTGAGGGCAAAACTGCTGAAATTTTATCAAACCATCTATACAAAGTAATAAATGAAAAAAATTTGAAATCCAAAGTTGTTGCACTAACAGCTGATAATGCAAACACAAATTTTGGTGCGGGAAGACGCAAAGGGGTGAATAATGTGTATATATAATTACAAGATTTACTCCAAAAGAAAATACTAGGAATAAGTTGTAATGCACATATTTTGTCAAATACAATCAACATGGCCATGCCAATTGATGTATAATAATAACTACAATTTATTTGTATTTTAGTCATTTTACAGTTCGTGTGGCTACTTTAAAACAATTTTGTGAAGAAGCGAATGTTTAATACAAAAAAGTTTTAGGATATTCAAAAGTTGGATGGCTTGCCCTAACACCTGTTATAGAAAGTGTTCTACAATTATTTGAGCGTCTCTGTTCATATTTTGTAAGTTTAGACTAATGTCCTAAAATCCTGGGATCATTTTTCAATAATGAAATATCTGAGATATTAATGTATTCTGTACATAATCAAGCACCTATTTTTCACCAAATGATTCAAAAGATTGAAGGTGAACACATTTCAGCTTCAGAAGTTAGTCTTATTTTGAATGACTTTATCCTTCAATATAATTTGAAGAAAAATTCTTCCTTTAGTTATAAAAAGAAAATTGTCAGACTTAGAGGAATCAGAACTGGGTATAATGGAAAAGTTCATCAAAGAAGTGTAGAATTTTTACCAAACATGTTTTCAATATATCTAAGAATGGTCTGAAACAAACATCACAAGAAATAACAGTTTTCAATGGTGCTTTTTGACTTCATCGCAAGTATATTGGACAGATATTGAATCTTGTGTCGAGTTTTTATCTAAAGAAATGCCAGACATTAAAATAGATGACAATTGTCTCTGAAGAAATTAGAAGACTGAATGTATTTTTAAATTCTGAAAAGTTAATACAATGGGAAAATAAACATGTTGAAATTGATAAAAGATGGGTGGAAATATTCAGCCATGTCAAAAATGAACATATTCCATGTGAAAATGTATTTATTCTTGTTCAATTTACGTTGTGCTGCCCTGGAAATAATGCAGCAGTTGAAAGGGTTTTTTTCAATTGCTAATGATTTTTGGAAAAGTGAGAAATCAAGATTGAATTTTGACACTCTAGCTGCAGCATTTGCCGTAAAAGTCAATATGAAGGATGTTTTTTGTTCAGATATTCCCAATATATTATTAGAAGATGATACATTGACAAAAAATATTCATTCAATGGAAAAGTACTCATTTAAATAATTAATAGACATGTAAACATAATTAGAATATAAAATGTTATTGTTACAAATGCTTTTTAATTATGCATTTATCATATTATAGTGTATTCTGTATTATTATTGCAATTAATAATTTTTTTTCTTTTATTTACGATATTTTTTTCTTCAATTTATTTGTGTCCTCCTCATTGTAAAAAAGTTGGTCACCTTAGTGTAGTGTTACATGTGTTGGGAAACAGCTACAATACTTTGCTTTTCATTTTGAGTATGTTAATATAAGTCTTCATCCAATTATGTAATTTTAATGATATTTATATAATATACAAATTCTTAGCATTTTATTATTTCAACTTCTTAGAGGATTGGATATGAAGAAGGAAAAAAGTGGATATTAGAGCCGTGGTAGCTCGGTGGTTAAAATGTTGTTAGAACGCAATACTGCTCATACCAGGTGTTCGATTCTGACCGGCTCAAGGTTAACACAGCCTTCCATCCTTCCGAGTTCGGTAAAATGAGGACCCTGATTGTTGGGGTTAATATGCTGATTCTGTAAACCACTTAGAGAGGCTGTAAAGTACTGTGAAGGGTATATAAATCTAAGTGCTATTGCTATTATTTGACTTTTATCATTCAAAATTAAGCTTCCACTTCCTCTAATTTTGCCACTAGCCCAAATAGTGCCACCCAGACAGCCTCCAACTCCAAGCTACATGCCTCGCCATCTTCCTCCCCAGCAAGCTCCCTTCAGTAGATGAGGGAGGCTCCACCACACTGCTGGGCTCACTAGGCACATTCCAGGGCTGCGTCTTCACCCAGCTGGAAAGCAGTTAACAAGCAATTTCCAAAAGCGATTAGAAAAAGGAGGTATTTGAACCCAGTGTCTTTTTGAAGGCACTGACTGTGGTTTGAACAAGTTGTCTATTTGCTCATCTCCCAGAACTTCCAGAGTCTGTTGTCTTGCAATCTCCTCACAAGGAGCAACAGTCTGGAGCACTGGTAAGTGATGTTGACTCCCCTCCTTCACTGGAAAAGAAATACAAAGAGCTGCTCTATGTAGCAGCTCTTCATTTTGCTTCAGTTGTCAGTAACCACTTTTAATGGCAGAGTTTCTAATTTCTTCATGGGAAGTCCAAAATATAGCTTTCCTGAGCTCACTTCCTTTTGCCTTTCTTCCTCAGAAAAAACAAAAACAAACTTAAAGCACATGCTCTTTCAACTTTCTTTCCCATTGGATGTAGCTAGCTAGCTTTGCCTATTTATATAATGTATTTTCTGTAAATAAATCTTCTTCCTGTTGTAATTATGAAAACTTCAGTAGTCTTTCCTCAGATCAGAGTCCTTCAGTTTCCAGTAATTTCATGGATAGTCACTATCCTTGAAAATGTTTGACCTTAGGGAGAAAAAGTCTACTTCAAATTTAATTGATTTGCATTGGGTTGGCATTATTTGATAACATAGGAACACGTATACACTATATGTGTGTTAATATTAGTGTATGTTAAATTAGTGAAGGCACAATACACAAACTTCTTTCCCAATTTTTCCCAATTTTTGCTTGCTCCATATCCCTTAGCGCTATTCTCAATTTTTTGTACTGCTTTATTGAGATATAATTCTTTCTCTGCCCTTCTCTGGAACTTTATAATTAGTTGGACAATTTTTCATATTTCTTGTTTTTTGCTTTCTATCCTTCTTTGACTGTGTTTTTTAAATCTATTTATAGTCTACTGTTCTTTAATTAATAACAAAAATGAGGAAAAAAGAAAACACAGGATAATAATGATAGAGATACATACATCGTCAAAGAAAAGAAATAAAACAGCACATAAAAGATCCATATGAAATCTACGCTCATAGCCAATTCACTCGTAAGTGACAAGTTCAATCAGGTCTTCAATTCACTGAATAAATGGAGTCATACATCTTTCCAATGTTGCAATATCAGTCATTTAGCTACAATAAGGGCAGGGCGAACCCATTTATGTTGTCTAGTTGTCAAATTCCATGCCTTAGGTATATAGTTCAAAAGAATATTATCCTTTTCAATGTAGCTTTTGTTGCACAATCATATTTATATAATCCACTACTTTTTCTCCAAAATTGGTAAATATGAGACATTCCAGAAACATATTTTAAAGAAGCGTTATCCTTCTTACATCTCCAAGGGAGCAATGTTTTTGAAAGTCCTTCTCTGTAGAAATGTAATGAAGTCCAATAAATTCTAATTGTTACTTGTTATATAAGACGCAATTTGAAATTCATTCAGACTTTTGCTGTAAAAGTTCAGACATGTCCCGTTGCCTAGACAATATAGGAACCTCTAGTTCAGGGGTGTCAAACTCAAGGCCCGCAGGCCAAATCCGGCCCACAGGGTGCTTAAATCCAGCCCATGGGGCTGGCCTGGAACTATCAAAGGACTGGCCCGTGGTGTCTCTGGCAGCTAAAACAGGCCACATGGGGGGTGCGCTGCATTTTCACCCTTCATGGCCTCCTGCAGCACTCTGCTGGCCAAAACTGGGCCAAAAAACAGGCCAAAAAACAGCCTGAAAACAGGCCACACAGCCTGTTTTCAGCTGGCAGAGTGCTGCAGGAGGCATCAGTACCACCTCCACAGCCACCCCCACTGGCCCACAGAGGAGAACTAATATGCTAATCCGGCCCTCGAAGAAATCCAGTTTGACATCCCTGCCCTAGTTCTTTATTCCACTCATTTCCTAATATCTGCATATCAAATTCATGTATTAATAACAAATATTTATAAAAATTAATACTAGCTTTTTTAGTTTTAAATGATTTAACTAGTTATTGTAGTATCTCAGGTGTCTTAGAAGTTGCAGGCCAAACAATGTTGTTAACAAATGTTGTAATTGTAAATACTGGCACTGGGTAAATATTTGATGGATGAAGTTTATCTCTTAATACAAGTATGTTAAAAATTGATCCTCATCTTTTTGGGTCAAAGGCAATATCCCCATTTCATCTAATTTTTCTATATCACCATTTTTCTCCCAATTTTAAAAGTTCAGTCTTTCCATAAATTCAATTTAAAATGGAAAAAGCATCAGTTTTTTAAATTAGACATTACATCCCATAATTTTCTAATTTACGTAGAGACTTATTACCATATACTGTATTTAGACCCTAATACTGTCCATCCAACCAAAGGTGCTATATATGTATATCATGAGTTAGAGTCCGGACTTGTTCAGGGATTCTATTTTTCAGCTGTAATCCATAAGATCTGTTTTTTTATCTGTTGAATAATCATATGGGATATTGGTTAAACCATATCTTATTGGACTGATTATTTGATTATTTAACTGAAGCTGTAATTTTTTCAAGAAAGAACTGATCTTCTGAGCTGCAACCAGTACCAAATCTTGTGATTGCTTGCAGAGTACATAGTCAATTTGATTTTAATGTCGTCCACCTAGTGATGTCTTTGTGTAAAATCATCTTTTAGATTGTTGGAAGTAAATATTTTCTGTACACCTTGTGTTTTGGCAGATCTGTTTCCTGCTTCATTTCATACATGAAGGACATTTTTTTTTCTTTATACTAAATGCTAGTTTACTTCCAACTTTAGCATTCCAGTCTCCTATGATTAATTATCTTTTTTTAGTATTGCATTGACAAGATATTACAAACTCATTGTGTCCTCAGGATGTGCCTGGCCAGGTATTGATTCTGAAGCAGCCTTGGTGTATACTGCAGCTTAAAATTATGAAACACTTTTGTAGAGTTCTGATTTGGTAGTTTGTTTTCTTCCAGCATGCTTGTCTAGGCTTTTTACTCCTCCGTTTGAAGTAGCCTTAAGGAGCATTTCTCAAAACAAATAAAACATTTCTCAATAGGGGCCAGCCATTTGAGGTCTAGATTCTCATTATAATTATCTGTATTTTCCACAGCATCTTCTTCACCTCCTTAAACTAACTTCTTTCAATTTACTCAAATTCTCTTCTTGTCTCACTGTTTTTATATATATTATCTTACTATCGTACAATCAACTTACCTGCTTTTGATAATCAGTTTAGTTTTTGAACATTAACAGGAAATAAAAGCATATATAAGAATTATGTGCTTTCCTATATAGTGTGTCTCTCCCTCACCATCACAGATGGTATTTTTAGTATATGAAAACAATTTGTTTCCATAAAGAGTGTCAGGGGAAACAGATAGACAATATTTGATTTTTATTTTAGTATTGTCTCAGAAGTTAGTGACCTTGGTAACTGTGTACACTGACCTCTACATTCAAGAAAACTCTTAACATTCTATCTGTCTATATACCTATTATTTGTCTCTCTCTATTGATATGTCTGTCTTTTCAGATTTTCATCATTTTAAAATTATTTGTACAGTAATTGTGACCATGATTCTGCTTATACAGAATCTCAGTCTGCAGCTGCTGCCCTTCGCTACTTCTTCTGTTCACTAAGGTAGAATTGTACAGAAGAGAATCCAGCCTTCAAGGATAAAGATCCCACATTTTACATAATTATCTATTTAATTTATTATATACACAAGAGAACTAGTACTGGTTGTTGTTTGATTCACACAGAGGAGTTTGATACTTTCTAAAGTTGAAGCAGTTCTCAGTTGCACACAATTTACATCATATCGGCACTTAGAAAGGTGAAGCTAGCTCTAATTTTTTCCCGTGTATAGGGATAGTTAAAAGAGTAGGATTTCCCCACTCCCGTTAGGTCTCTCAGGTCACATGGGCCAATCAGTCCAGTCGTAGGATCCCGCCTGGCCTTGACAGATATCCGTTGACAAGACCCTGGTTCACACACCAGCTGGTAAATGTTATGACTAGCTGTCTGAGGCACCACATTCCTAAGCTCTCCCCCAAATGGCAACCAAGAAATGAAGCAAAAGTAAGCGTGGCTCCAGATGAAGTTGTTTTGCAGGTTGACATCTGGTTTATAAATTGCTTCAATTACAAATGACAATGACAATTGCTTCAATTCTAAGCAAAATATGCTCCTTATTTATAACAAGGGATGTTTTTTCTAAAACGAACCCCAAACATTATACCTCATAACCTATACCTCATGACCATGAAATCTGTTCCACTGAGGAAATGCTGCCACTATAAACAATCTTGAACTCTGGACATCTCCTCTTCAATCTCCAAAGGCTTCCAGGAACACCAAGGTTTAACAGCCTTCTTCAATACCAAAAGGTATGGAACTGCTCTAATCCCTAATCCTGTAGGACTAGGGTGGCAACATAAAAAGTCACTATGCTGTACTATAAATGCTTTTCTTTGCTCTTCCTGCTAACATTCCATACAGATCTTACAGGTCTTTCCCAATTTCCCTGCAATGGTACTGGCAGCCTGCCTGCCCAAATTCTATGCTGCCTTCTCATGACTATCAAGTCTCCAGAGGAGACCTGTGTGAATCTTCCTTGCTCTTATTTTGCAGAGCTCCTCTACCTCTTCCAGTTTGTAGCTTTCCTCAACTCTCCTAACTGGGAACAGGGGTCTTTCTTTCATTCTTTCTCTGTTTCCTCCTCTTCTTTTTTTCTTTTTTTAATGGCTGAACCTGCTGTATAAAAATGCTTGAGGAAAAATCAACCCTCCTAGTTACAAAAATAAGCTTTATGGTATATAAATTATAACAGGGTCTTGCTAAACTAGGTAGTATCATGCCATGATTGAGTTGGGTGAAGAAATTTGCATGCCATGGCCTCACATTGCCAAGTCCAGGTCAAAGGGAAGGTGTTTCCTATTCTAGGCTCTTCATTTCAATCCAGGTACACATTTCTGTCTTAAGGGGATATGAAGGAGAAGGACATTGTGGATGAGTGGGGAACACAGAGGAAGAGAAATTGTTTGGGGCATCTGAATGGAATTACTTGTTCCACTTCTCTACCCCAGACATAACTAACCAAGCCTTTCTTCCAATAAATCTGGATACTCTTAAAGCTGGGGAGATATATAGATTGAATTTTGGAAGAAAGCTCTACTCCATTGCTTCTAATCATTACAGTCTCTACTAGAGGAAAAGAGGTTTCAGAAAATCTCTCAAAATAAGAAATGTTTCCATGGCAGCGTTTCTACCTTGAAGGTAATTCTGTAAGGAAAAGCTAGGGTCTTTCACTCCACCATCCCCCCACCCAAAGTCTCATTATCTCCTTTCTAGTGGTGCCATTTTTTTCATTAAATTCTGAAAGGTACCTCAAAACTTATGATATCATGTTCAAATTCATTTGAAGGTCTATGTTACTCTATTAAAATATTCATTTTCAGGGAAAAGAGAATGGATGTGTGATATATGCCAGCCCCCTTAAGCAAACTTTTTAAATCAAACTAGTAACTCACACAATTAACCCAAAGGGGTTATGTTTAGGCCTAAACAGATCTGGTCTTGTTTGAGTCAAAATAACTCCTCCATCAATTTCTCCCATCATACGTAAACTACTTATTGTGGAATGAATTGATTCTCTTGCCTTCTAAGACTGAGACAATTCCATAGAGCAGAGGTCTCCAAATTTGGCAACTTTAAGACTTGTGGAGTCCACAAGTTTTAAAGTTGCCAAGTTTGGGGACCCCTGCCATAGAAAGATCTTGCAAAAATAGAGGGTCTCTGGGGAAAATCTGAGTAAGTGCTTCTTCCAATCTATCTGCAGTGGGGTTGACCCCAGTCATGCCACCAATCTGAGGACAGGAGCAGATTAAAAAGAAAAAGAAAGAAAATGCAAGAAACAGAGAAGATGTCAACCTTTCTTTGTTCAGAAGCTAAGACAATTTTAAGAGAGCTAGGAGAGAATGGCCAGGCCACGCATCAGACAAACATAGCTACTTTGTGCTACCTGATTACAAACCATCCTTAATCACCTCCTCTGGGAAAGGCAACTGAGTGCCTATTGCTACACTTGAACCAATTATTACAGATAAAGAGTTTGTGTAAGGTAATGTTAAAGGAGACAATCCACACTTCAGTGGAAAATGGAAACTAATCCTGGAGATATAGAGATTTATGTAAGAATCAATTTACATATTATCTTAATGATATGGCACAAATGTATTCAATGTTCTTCCACAAAAGTCCATTTTCCATTATGAAAATTGGTTCCATTCCCATCTATTTAGTGCCTTCATTGCATCTTTTTTGCTAAGGTAGCAAGTCATAATTGTGATAAAACCATGTTGTATTTGGCTACAGAGCAGCAACATCCATGGAGTTGAATCACAATAAAATGAAGCATTGATGTCAGTAGCTAACAATAATAAACACAAAAATAAACTAAATTGTGGGTTTTTAGTTTTGATAAGTTTCCTATGGTATACCAAGGGGGGGGCTGTTAATAACTTATTAAGTTTTGATATTGTTACAGAACGTGAGAAATCTTTGAATAGGAACACTGTCTGTGTTTTTAGATCTCCTTTAAAAATGCTGAACTATTTGATTCAGTGATTAACATGATGAGAAAGAGAATCCCATATATAGAACAAAATCATCCACCTTTAAGCCATGTAAAAAGAATAGTAAAATATGGTAGAGAGAATATGCTACAATGATGACAACTGCAACAAATTTCACATTGCTTCGTGTCTGTCTTTATTCCCCTTTTATTCTTACTTAATGTAACCTGTGTATGCAAAAGATACTTTCTGAAAACAAAAAGCAAATCTGAATTTGGGAACCTTGCAACTTTTCACCTGGGAACTGATCTCTGAAATGCTAATTTCTTCATGAAAAATAACATTGTTTTCTTGTTATTTTATTCAGCAAGCCTTCACGCTCTTCTTTGCCCTATTTGATGCTTAAGCAGGGGAAATTCTCTGGTTAGTTGTGTTTATATACTGTATATATAAATAGCTATGGGCAGAGGACCTTGAAATAGAGGGTTTCAAATTTATACCCATACAGTTAGCTCCTCCTTGTCTTATCATTTGTAGAAGAATTTTCAGCAGGAAAACACCATGGAGCAAGGAAGAATTTTGAAAAGCATTATGTTCCCATCCTAACTGAGACCCTACTGCTGCTGTGGCGAGAAAAAATATAAACAAAAATTGCATGTAGGTAATGCATTGTGGAATTTGACCCTCCAGAAAAACACAAATTCTGTGTTTAACATACTGAGAACCAAAAGGTCAAGAATAAATAATTGTTGTTTACATAGAATGGCAAACAACAATTGATATAGCTGCTGCCTATTAAAATAGCTATAGTAGAATAAAATGGTACCATTCTAAAATAGGAAAATGCCAGCTTACAGATGGGACATACTGTACTATGTTTAAATGATCTCCTGGGTAAAATATTATCTGAAAATAAAACTATAGCATACTTCCAAATGACTCCCAATGTAGTATTGATTTCTTCTCATGGTTCTGTGGTTTGTGACTCTAGAGCTAGACACATAAGATCCTGACAATCTTACATGTACATAAGAAATTAGGATGGGGAGCGGAGATTGTACTATCAACTCACTTGGATGCTCCTTTCGGATCTTTTACATCCTAATCAGCTAAACAATTGCAGCTTACAACGTTCTATTATGAGAACTGTCTTTTGTTTCACTCTATTCTTTTGTCCACCTTGTTCTAAATCATGCATGTCCAACTCATGGGCCACATGTGGCCCTGGACAGCTAGTAATCTAGCCCCACAAGATCCTTCCCCCAATAAAGGAAATTTATTATTTATATGCATTAACTATGTTATATATTTTATATGTGATCCAAAACATTTCCTCTTCTCTCAGGCAAGCCAGTTTGATACTCCTGTTCTAAATGATTGAAGGGTGTCCAAGTTTGATAAGCTCTGAGGTTAGCATGGATTTTTTTCTGACTTGGTTTTAAGCCAGTAAATAAAGATCTTTTAACAGCCTAATCAAGACTGGTTCAAGACACTAGAGCAGACTGGATTTTAAAAAATCAAGACTTTTATTAGAAATTCTTCAATTACATCTTAAAACAGGAACAAGCAATTGTTTGAAAGCAGACACAGGAGAGCACTAGAACTATATAAATAATTATTATTTATCAGCAGGTTATAAATCTTGAGACAAGAGACAAAGGCTGGCTATTTATTTAAAGAGCAGCAAGATTTGAAGAGTTTGCTTGCCTTGTAATTATGCCTAGCACTCCAACATAGTCAAGAATATTTAGAGACAGGAAAGCCAAGTTCAAGATAAGAACATAGGTTGACTCAGTCTGAAAAGCAAGCCAAATGTTTGATCACAGGGCAAAGAGGAACTAATTGAAACAGGATATTAGAGGCACAGAAATGTAGAAACAGGAATGTAGTTTCCAATAGAAAGAACATCTGAAATTCACTGTTATGTAGGCAGTTCCTGGCTGTGCTTAATCAAAGAAGTTAATGCTGCTTTCCCTCAAAGTCCTGATCATCAGAATCAGCTGCCAACTGGGTTGAGTCAGACCCATCATTCTCAGGTGACTAACTGCCTCTTGCCTTTTAAACTTCAGGCCAAGAGCTTGTTAAGATCTTTACTTCAGCCTCCAAAATAATGGAGCCAGAAGGGTCCATAAGATATGCCAAACAATATAAAAACAACAACGGCAGAGAGGTCCTCACTAGCTTTTGTAGGTTTAATAAGAGTAAACAGCACATTGTCATTCCTAGTTATTTAGATCAAAGCCATCTCTACCAAAGACATTTAGAATTAACATCTATACACTTTCAACCATTTTGAGGCCTTGCAAAGAGCCATCATCAGCTTGACATGACTCCATTTTTCAAGGCATCAGAGCACTTTGTGTCTTAGCCCACAGCTACTTCTTTTGAAAGTACATCATCTGTTGCCAGTTTGGGCGAGTTTCCCAATATACTTCTTCAGTGGCCACCATCTGTTAAACATCTTAATAGTGGAAAATATGTTTGTAATTAGCCTGATATTAAAAGATCTTAGTAAAAGTTAAATTAGACAAATGGGCTACTTTGCCAGAAGCATGACATTGCATTTCATGCCTCAAAGCTGATTTCATGCCAGTCCTTTGTAATATTAACATAGACAGCAGATGGATAACTAGTATATTTTCTCCACCTATGTGCACGCTCATAAAATTCAAATTGCATATACTTTAGATAAGGCAAGATTTTATTAAATTTGTATTTAAACTCTTTGAACAGTTTACAATAAAATACACCCAAAGATATAATTTCAGTAAAAACATATGCAATAAAATCAAACAAAATGCAAAATGAAAACACTATGCAAATTAAGCAATAGCAAGGTGATAATTCAAAACCTAAAACAATACAAATTAAAATACAATTGGAAGGCATTTAAAAATCTTGGGAAATCTGATGCTTAAATATTCTAATCAGGGCATCGGTCAAGGCTCTCGGGTAGGAAATTCCATAAATGGAGTATCACTACAAAAAAGATTTCCCCTCCATAGAGTCCCAACCCACCTCCTTTGGTGGAAGCACCAGGAGAAAGGCCTCATTGGAAGATCTTATGGTCCAAGTAGGTATGTATGGGAGAAAATACTTTTTCAGGTAACTTGTTCCTAAGCAATTTAATGCTTTAAAAAGCAAAATCATTGCTTTGAACTGGATATGGAAATGGATTTATAGCCAATGTGGATGAGTGAAATACTGATTTAATATATAAATAGTGGCCCGTTCTAAAAAATATGTTGAGACTCTAGAAAAAGTACCGAGAAGAGCAACCAGGATAATTAGGAAAGTGGAGACTAAAACATATGAAGAACAAGTACAGGAACTCAGCATGGCTAGAGAAGGACATGATAGCAGTCTTCCAATATTTGAGGGGCTTCCACAGAGAGGAAGGGGTCAAGCTATCTTCTAAAACACCAGACAAGGGCAGTCAAGGAATAATGGATGGAAACTGAACAAGGAGAGATTTAACCTAGAAATAAGGAGAAACTTTCTGACAGTGAGAACAATCAATCAATGGAACAGCTTACCCTCAGAAGTTGTGGGAGCGTCATCACTTGAGACTTTCAAGAAGAGATTGGACTGCCATTTGTCAGAAATGGTGTAGGGTCTCCTGCTTGGGCGGGGGGTTGGACTAGATGATCTATTAGGTCCTTCCAACTCTGATTATCTGTTATCTGTTATCTGCCATCTAGCTGCTCTATTTTGAACTAACTAAAGTTTCTGGACCACTTCAGCTTCAGATACAATGCATTCCTTATAGTTTAGCCAGAAAATCATTAGAATTATTAAGTATTGTGAAATTGTTTCTATTCAGATAAAGTTACAGTTGGTATATCAGTATTTAAGTAATGGTGGCGGAAAAAACATTCCATACCACAGAAGCTATTTGGGTCTCTAATGACAGTGGTATATCTAGTAGCCTCTTCATCTTGCTCCTTTAGGGCAAGTACAGACCAGAGGTGGTATTCAGCAGGTTCTGACTAGTTCTGGAGAACCGGTAGAGGAAATTTTGAATAGTTTGGAGAACTGGCAAACACCACATCTGACTGGAGATTTTACAGTATCCTTCCCCTGCCACACCCACCATGCCACATCCACAGAACCGTTAGTAAAAAAAAAAAAAAGAATCCCACCACTGGTACAGACCATTGCAGGACAGCCACCCAGACACACACAATATCTCTGTTTTGTATGTATTAAATCCTGCTTTATTGGCAATCCTTGATCCTGCCCAAGCACTGGTTCAAAACACCAATTACCTTGCCTGTGTTAGAGGAAAAGGAGAGGTATGTCTGATGTCATTCGCATATCAATGGTATCTCTGCTCACTTGCCAAAATGACCTCTCCCAGCTCTTTCATGTAGATGTTAAAAAGCACAGGGGATTAAATGGAGCCCTGAGGGACTCCATAATGAAACAGGCTTGAAGCAGAATAGTAATCCTTCAGCACCACCTTCTGGAAACAATTATCGAAATATATACTCTATAAAACACATTTGATACCAGCCAAATTGTTGACAGAACAGAACATTAAATTTGCAGATCCCTCCAAAGCTAAGAAGGTTAGCCAGAAAGCTACCAGGAAATAAAAGGAAAGTAGATTGGACTGAGAAAATAAGAAGCATTCTGGAAGGCAGCTTTAAGAATTGAATGAGTCTGTAAAATTTCAGGAATCAAGGATATCAAAAAGAAAATGTTTTCTTCATGGGATATGACAATATTCTACTACAGTTTCTCCTAATCCTTTTGAGTACTGTAATTCTTTATTATTATAGTTTGTTTTAGACAACTTGTGAATGATATCACATTTTTAAATCTATGTATACAGATAGATAGAAATCTAAGAATTGTACTGAATTTCAAATTTGCTGAAATTCTTCCATAATGCAGCGTGTCCTGTATCTTCTATTAGATATAATTAAAGTAATTCCTCAACTTGTTCAACATAATTTTTCAACCAATTTACCTCAAGGATTTCTTCCACCCACTTCCTGTGCACATCTATGCTAATTTGCTATTCTTCCCAATGGCTAGCTTAAAGAGAGAGCAGAAAGATGCAAACATTTTCTCCCTAGCGGCCCTAGGGTCAGAAAGTATAGCTGGGCAGACCAGCCACTGAACACCCATCTAGGGCTGATCACCAGCTGGGAAATTGTGATAAAAGAGATGGTTCAGTGAACAGTTATAATTGGCTCCATTCAGAGGCCTGCTTGACAAGCAGTGCTAAAGCACAGCAGAGAGTCTTTGTGTGCTGGTCGGGAACTCTTGCTCTGCAGAGCTCTGTTGGTGACCTATGAAGAAATACATTTTTCCTACCATCCGCCATTAAAATGATCAGTCAGATCTAGTCATTCTGATGCATGAGTGGCGCTCCAAACTAGTAGGCATAAGACTCTTCTTGATCTTAAGGGAAGCGCAAGATGCCTTTTTTGTTCTTGGGAAACCTTCTCAGCATTAAAGGGAGAGTTTTTTTAAAACAAAAACAAAAACCTCCTGATTCTCTAATGTTCATTTGAACATTCAAGACTCTGGTGCTGTGAACCATTGTCAGTATGGACCCCTCATGATAGAAGCTTAATGAATATTACCTGTTTCTACTACAAAGTATGCCTGCAATCACACAACTAACTGTGAGTTCTGAACTCTGTAAACACTGAACATCGAAAGAAGGATCAATAGAATATCTTGGTTGTGAGGAATAACATTTTCCTGGTAATATATGAAGCATAACTTTATAGTCAAGCTTATGCTGTCCATCTCCCAATCATCCTTTCATTTACATCGGGGGTGGGGAATGATGGTTTTTTTAATGACTTGTGGACTTCAACTCCCAGAAATCCTGACTGGCTCAGAAATTCTGGGAGTTGAAATCCACAAGTCATAAGAGGGGCATAGTTCTCCATCTTTGGTTTATAGGAAAATCCTGTGATGGCAAATGAAGTCTGAGATAATTTCTAAAACACAAAATCCAGCAAAAGTCCAAAACTGGTTCCAATAATAATGAAGTATTGGAGGAAGAGTGCAGACTTAATGCATATCAATCAGAGGAAAAAGTGCTAAAGGCATTAAGTGCAGACTTAATGCATATCAATCAGAGTGCTAAAGGCATTGGTTGCCAAATATGCTGTGTGATAAAATAATATAGTAATGTAATTATTTCACTCTTAGATCACTAGAAAAGAAATAATGGAGCAGGATTTTTTTAAAAATACATTCTTTTAAAATGTTTTAGACCTGTCCAATTCATAGCCCATGGGATGCATGCAACCCTAGACAGATAGTAATGTGGTGCCATAATATATACAATAATATTAAAGATATAAAAATAATATAAAATATATTAAAAATAAAGGAATATTGTTATTTATATGCATCAATTATGTTACATATTGTATGTGCAGCCCAAGACAATTCCTCTTCGCTCAGTGTAGTCCAGGAAAGTCAAAAGGTTGGAGACCCATGATTTAAGCTCTAGGACTAATGGGAAAATAGGCTATCTATTCTTTGGGTGACCTCAGCATGCGCATAGGAGTAATTTCACATAATACTGCCCATGTAGTATTAAATTTAACCATTGTGTTTCCCTCTAAAACCAGGCCTAGTGCAACAGTGTAATCAAATTTCTTCCTTCCCAGCATCTTCTTCATGTATCTGTTAACTTTCTGATCTTCACATGCCCCTTTTTTGCAGCTAGTTTTCCTTATTTCCCCACCCATCCCACCTTTTAGTTTTAAGTTTAATGCCATAGATCTATGGATTCTTATAAAAACATCACGAGATCAATATTTTTCAAATATAGCAACCTTAACATGTGTGGACTTCAGCTCCCAGCATGCAGTCTAGGGAATTCTGGAAGTTGAAGTCCACACGTCTTAAAGTTGCCAAGTTTGAAAAACACTGCCCTAGATTATGACTGCAGCTTCTACACTGGAGATTTACTATCTAGAGCAAGGTAACCTTGTTGCTGCCATGTCAAGGGACACTTATTTACATTTTGTACAATATCAATGCATGGATTTTTCTGGGGGGTGGGGTTGCTGACCACCAGACAAATGACAAATATGATATCAGTTACTTAATTTTCTTATTTAAAAAAATAATTTATGGCTTTGGAACTTTTAGAGTTGAACAGTTCTGTTAACAGCTAGCTTGAAGGCAGGAATGGTGAATACTGCTACCTTCTTCAAGTTCTCGTGTAAAAAAGATGTCTCACAGGGAAGCACTCTGAATATTATATAGATTTATCTCAAGTGAACGGGATCGATATGTTTATTTAAAAGTGGGCTGTGAATTCTAGTGGAACAGAAGACTAGTAATCTGAAAACATTTCTATACTTCTTGTTTGAATAGTTTTTCTGACATCCTTGGAACTCTCTGTGCTTGGTTGATTGTTTGCAAACATTTCATTACCTGTCTAGTAAGATCTTCAGCACACTGAAGATGCAGTCCAGAGCACTGAAGATATTACCTAGTGAGGTAATGAAACATCTGCAAGCCAACAACCAAGCTCAGAGAACATCAAGGATGTCACAGTTCAACACTCCTGACCCATATATATTCTCCTTTATTGGTGCTAGATTTTTGTTGTATTTATAAACAGAGGTCTCTTTAAAGCCACTTTCTTGTTCTCTTCTGGAATGCACATATGGATGGATTGTTGAAACAAGAGGGAGCAGTTTGCTCTGAATAAAAAGTGTTCCCTTTTCCTTAGATTTGAGTGGCTATCTTATAACTTGTAAGAGTTGTAGGAAACGGATCATGACTTCTGCTTGTGTGGCAAGCTTTCAGTGAAACAGCTACAGGCATTCCTATATACCAGTGATGGCTAACCTTTTCCACATCGCGTGCCGAAAGTGCCTGCGCCCATGATGCAATATGCGTCCGGCCCCCTGCGCATGCATGCACAATCCCCTGTGCACCAGGTGCCTCTATTCATGCGCGTGCGACCCCCCATGTGCCCCACCCCCTGCACATGCGCGTGTGCACCTCCCATGCATGTGTCTCCCCCCTGCACATGCACAACTGGGTGCACACGCATGCGCAGTGGAGTTCTTCCAGGTGACCTGTCGCTTGTCGGCAGAAATGCTCTGTGTGCCACTTCCGGCATGTGTGCCATTGGTTCGCCATCACAGCTATATGCCAATTTATTAATATATTACAAGAGCTGTGGTGGCACAGTTGTTAGAATGCAGTATTGCAGGCTAATTCTGCTGACTGCCAGCTGCCAGCAGTTCGATTCTCACTGGCTCAAGATTGACTCAGCCTTCCATCCTTCCAAGGTCGTTAAAGGAGGACTCAGATTGTTGGGGCAGTATGCTGACTCTGTAAACTGCTTGGAGAGGGCTGTAAAGCACTGTGAAGTGGTATATAAGTCTAAGTGCTATTGCTATTTATTTCTGAGTGACAAAAATATGTTCATAAATTAAGAAAAAAAAGCCACCACTGCAGTAGACCCAGACAATTATTACAGATTGACCTGTCCTGTGCAAATTATTATTGCTAGAAATGTATCATTGTTTTAAATACAACATATGCTATTTTCTTAACAAAATAAGGGGGGGCAGGACAGCATTTGTCTTGTAGGAACAGCCCACTGCCAAGCCTACTAACCACTTTGTCTGCACATCTAATATTGTCCCATTTTGTTTAAGCTGGCAGGATTCATCTACGCCTGTTATGTTGTGAAATGTATCACCGAAGAAGAGGACAGCTGTAAGTACTAAAGGTTTATTACGTGCGGGTTGAAATCATTTTTATATCACCCATCTCGCTCATCCATTCCACTCTAATACCATTCTGAATACTTTGTCATGCTATAAAAGGTAGGAATAAGTTAAAGTGTAGAAGCTTGCCTAACATATAGGCTCCAAAAAAGGTCCAAGTGTTTGAAGCCAATGGAGAGAAGGATAACATGCAGCTTTACAAAATAATTATTTTGTTCTGAAATGAAGCTGCACAAATTCTCTCCCTCCAAACATTAGCACAGCTCGTTTTGTTTCTCACTATGACTACAGCCTTACTAATGCTTTATCCTGTATGTAAAACCTGTAACTGGCTATGGGGTTTGTAGTGGCATTTGGCAAGTTTCATAGCAAAGAGATGAAATAGAAGAGAGTCTGCTAACATCAAAAGAGGGTGCAGTGATATATATATGGCTTTCTCTTGGTTTAACACGCCTGTAACTCCTAATTGAATAACATGATAATCCATCAGTGGCTTTAATTTTACTTTTGATATAGGTATGGGTATTGTGAATTATGATGCAGTTCAGAATTCATAGTTGGCAAGGTCTGTCTTGGATTTGAGTTTCTAAGGAAAGAGGCTTCCATTTAATCAATTCAGAATTTGTGATTCAATTTGATAAAAGATTCAACAATATATTACAATGTGAAAACATCAACATGTCTACAATTGTTCCTGGTTGTTTTTTTTTTTTTTTTTTTTGCTAGCCTTTGTAAGTCACTAAAAATCTGACTTTGCTATCAATCCTAGGGCCCTGATAGTATGGGTGAGCCCGATTTGTGATTAGTTTGAGTGTTTATGAGTATTCTCTGCTGCTATCCTATGCTTTTCCTGTTTCCCCCCCCTCCCCAATTCTGTTTGTTCTTATTATTTTTACTCTGATTTAATTATCAGTCTTCTATATATGTAAGTTTATTAATTACATAAATAGCGCTCTGAAGAGGGTGTTGTCACAATGGTGTACACAATGCACTGTTATAAAGATTTAGTTTACAGTTTTTCAGCAACGGGCATGCAGTCTTAGATTCATTCATGCAATGGAGACTTAATACAATACAAGATAGTGACAGTGAAGTAGCAGAAGACAGGCATAAGGATTGCTTATTTGTTGGGGTAGGCTGAATCAAAGGAAAATGAAATATGAAGCTGAAAGAATTGAAGAATGGCAGTTTAGATGTAGGACACAAGACTAGGTAGACTGAGAGATAAAAGAAGATAAAGGTAAACAAAGATTTGGGGAAAGACAAGAAAAAATGTTAAAGAAGAACCACAGAATAATTGGAAAATCTCCTTCTCCCCTTCTTTCCTTCTTTCTTTCCTTCCTTCCTTCCCTCTCTCCCTCCTCCCATGTTCTTAAAGAAATCTCAGGAGAGAGACACAAACAGCAAGGCAACACACTTCCCAATGCTTTGACAGGTAGGGATTGTAGAGATAATAAAACTAATGAGGAACTGACTTGTGTCAGCCGGCCTCTCACACCACTCAGCTCCCAATCCCTTCCACATATGGAAGGAAAACTGCAACAACTATTGAGTCTCTGCAAAGCCCAAAAGACAGTTGACTCTCTCTGAAATCATTTAAAGACACTGCCTTGGTTCTACATCCTGAATGACCTTGGAGATGTTTGAATGGAATTGCCCTTTAAAGCTGCACACAATCCTAATAGTCACCCTTCTTCCTTGGATTTCTTGGGTTTATTATGTCATCATTTTAAACTTCCATTCTACCTTTTGTGCTGTACATCAGGGCCATGGTCAAACATTACAAACAGTTCAAATATTGTAGCCACACATATGCACAAAATATAAATTAGAAGTACATTTTTCCTTAACAATTTACTTGCAGTTTTCTCATCACATCTGTGCCAACATAACAAAATATTTCTGAAGGTAGAAGTACATATTATGTATAAGAGATCTAGAAACTGAAAGCTCTGTGTTGAGTTTTTTCACCATTCCAAAAATGTTCACCTACGCTTATTATCTTACTTCTCAAATTCTGCTACAACATTATTTTAAGGAGTCCTGGGTGGCGTAGTGCATTGCAGGCAAACTCTGCCAACTGCCAGCAGTTTGATCCTAACTGGGTTCAAGGTTGACTCAGCCTTTCAACCTTGTAATTGGTTATATGAGGATCCAGGTTGGTGGGTCTCATATAATAATGTCCACAATGCAAATAAATAGACTTAAAATGCTATTGGGAGATGGAGTGGGGTTAAAATTGACAAGAGACTATTATTTTTCAACTCCAGTCTGTGTTGAACATGACATCTACTTCTGCCATGAAGATACAAATGTTGTTGTTTTTAATATTTCAGTGACTATCTGCATAGTTTAGCATTCTGGAGTCTCTTAGATTTCACCAGGAGAAGAAAATTAAGTTCTAACTGTGGCTGGATTGGATCTCATGTTGTGGGCAAAATTATTTCCTAGTTTTCTTTCCTAAAAGAAAATCCATGAAATCTGAAATCAGGATGCATGAATACCTCAAATCTTTTTCTTCTCTCATAATTGATAAGTACTCCAGGGTTGTTATTGAATTTATTATTCAATATAAGTACAATATAAGGTGTTTTAATGATCCAAGAATGTGCCACTTTTGAGCAGAAGATGAATTTATTTTATGCTTTGTTTTTATAGACCTTAAACAGATGCTAATTATCACTCTCTATAAGGGATATACTCCAATAAAGGATCTGATCAATAAAAAGATTTGTTTAGGTACATGTTCACTATCTCATTGGTGTCCTAAGAAGTTTATAAATAGGCCTAGTGCTTAGGATAGCTTTATTTCCCTGTAATATAAATAGCTGTAGCAAGTTTTATTAGCAAGGAGAGGTAAAAATCTCTGTCAGGTTGTACACCTGGTGACTTCTCTTCATAAACATCTCTAATCACATAAGTGATTTCCCTTTCTGCCTTTAGTAGTCCTTCCCCCTCCCTCCACAACTTCCTAGTTCAGCCTACAGGGACATCTTAATAATCTAATATAGGTATCTTAAGACTGAGCATCAGCCAGTCAGTTGAGAGAAGGGGAAACAAAAATTAGTTGTAGTCTCCTATAATGTATTGGATCATTTTACATTCCATATCATACTTTCATTAGTAGCTGAATGAAATTATGTTTGGTTTGGATAGTATTGTAAATTAGGCAGATTCATATTCTAAATCAGTAAGGTCCTTGATGTAGTTAAAATACTCTGGCATTAAAACAATCATTTTATTATTTTAGATAAACTGTCCAAAATGTTCTTGGGAAATATTCAGTGAAATCTGGAACTCTTGGAACAGTTGCTACATATACCAAGGCATAAAGAATATCAGTTAATGGAAGATTTTGGAGCTTCTCTAAGGGAAGTAGATGGGAAGAAATGAATTAAGATGTAAAATAGAATATACACCTAAAAATTAAACTTTTTAGAAATAAAATGTGATAGAGTTAGAGTTCTATGACACAAAGAGGAAATCCGTGTTTCCCTTATTTTTCACAATCACTGAATTTGATACCATTAACCAGTTGCATTCTACTGTCACTAGGAATATTAGCAGTAGCAATCTAAAGCAACTAAAATGTCAACATTTATCTTTCATGATGGAATATCTAATCCACACATTATAGTTATTTTTGGAACTCTTATTAGAGCCATATTTTCTTAAAATTGCACAGTAATTTTATTACTTTGAAATATTCATTTAATCAGTTTAAACTCTATGCAATTTGATTCCTCCAATACAAGCTTTATGTCAACTTCCCCAACAATTTTGGTTCTTTTTTTAAAAAAAATCATTAAATATTTAGTTACTTCATAAAAAGCTTTAGAGAGTCATCAATAAAACACCAGCCTGCTGGCATTTGTAGATTACACGAAATTAAAAGAAGAGATTCTCTGTTTCTAAGACTGCTTTCTCTTTTAGCACTACTGTGCCCTAATAAAAAAGGAATGGTGTAAACATAGTGAATTTTAAAAGATAAAGCCTTATTACCGTATCTAAAATAGCTCTTCCCTGTTGTATGTTCCTCACATCATTGTACTTCAATATCTGTAACCCCTATCAAGAATAGCAAAAGACTACTTTTTTGTGTGCAAATTGTTGTTGTTGTTTTTACTCCTGGTGACTGTCTAGACTAGCCTCTGCAATTTTCTTGGCCAGAAGAAATTTACAAATCACTTTTTTTGGAAGTGGTTTACCCTTGCCTGCTTCTTAGGACTGAGAGAGGGTGGCTGGCCCAAGGTTACCCAGTTGGCTTTGTGGCTATGATAGGATGATTTCCGGTTTTCTAAGCTGGTGACTTTATCACCACATTTTGATGATAAATATATGTGGAGATGAAGACATGGTGGAGGCCCGCATGAAGAATTTCAAAAGAGCTTTTCCTGATTCCACTTTAGGATAAATGCAGTTTCCCAAATAGAATTATTTAGATAAAGAGTATTATTTTTAAACAATTTAGTACAGAGCTTTTGTTGTGTAATATCTTTTTTTGTGTCACTTATTTTCCACATTTCTTTCTCTTATTCTGTTTATAGAGCAACACAAGAAACTGATTAATATCACATTAATGTTAGCAAGTATGATCTATATTGTAATAATAGCTATTCTCTATAAACCTGATTTTTTTAAGGAATATCTAGCTTTGCACATCATCTTAGAAGTAAGTTTCACTTACTTCACTTAGAAGTTCAGTGAGCCTTTCTTTCAGATTAATGTATATATAACTACCATCTCCTGAAAATATATAGAATAGCATTTCTTCTAAGAAAATTTACAGACTCAGGCTACAAACTACAATCCTAAAATTCCAGTTATTTAACTCTGTGGAATTAAATTATTTTAACCCTTTTCCACAAAGCATTAACTATGTTATGTTATGTCATGTTATTACTGTTACATTCATATTTATAATATGGCCAAGCACATTATCATTTATATTAGTAATTTCTATCTGAAGATATTGTAGATAAACACCAGTATCCCTTAATGGGAGTGAGGCAGCTACTTGTTGCTTCATAAAGATTGATGTTGCTCACAGTAGTTTTGGGGTATATTGAGGATACTTTGCAATCTGGTTAGACTGTCATTTTATTTTGCATGCTTTCAATCTGTAGTTCTGAGTAGTTATGAGCATTTTAATTCTTATTGCTAATTTTATGCACAAATGTAGAGGTTTCAATTACTTCAGATTATTGGAGATTAAAAATATTACAATTTTCTCTGTAAGCATTATAATTTGACATACAATTGGTATTTCATCAAATTTTAAATTGCCATTAAAATTCCCAAGCAATCTCTCTGCTCAGTGCAGGAATCCAGATAAAGCCTTTACAACTAATAAGTATCCATTTACTGTCTGAACACATGCAGCAAAAGACAACCCATCAGTTCCCTTGATATGGCTTCAGTGTTGAACTGTTCTTACTATTATGTTGATCCTTTAAACGTTCCTTCAGAAAGTAATCAGTATTGAAAATCCAAGTCAGACATCTATTCATCTAGCTAGCTAGAGAGAAATTCAAAAATTGTTCACATATGAATAGGTTTCTCAAAAGTTTAGCAAGTCTTTAATAAAAAACGTGACAAAAATCAATTAACTGAACAATCTTAAACATATATAATACAGAAGCTGAAAACAAACAGTTGTGAAATAGTCACTTTTTGAAGGCATGCTTAACTCTGAGAAGAAACATACTACCAGAAAATACAGAAATGTTATGATAATGGGAGAATCTTGGACCGAAGACGAATCCTTTCAATCAGAAGGTGTGTTAGCAATGACATCTGTCTGCAGCCAGCATAGAAAGAGCCAGTGAGTATAGAATAATGAGGGCATAGCCCAGTACAAACATAACTACACATACAGTACAAAATGATGACAAACATCTCCATCATCCTCCAGTAGTTCAGACAAGTATAATTCTGTAAGGCCAGCCCCTAGATATTCATATAGATAAACTTCAAATCCAGATTGCCTCTTTAATCAAAGTTCAGGACCAATTAAGGGCTGTAAACTAAGGAGAAAACACATACTAGGGCAGGGGTGGCCAAACTACGGCCCGCGGGCCACATCCGGCCCTTTGGTCTTTTTAATCCGGCCCGCCAAAGATTGGTACAGAATTAAGGTTTGATGTGAATGATTGAATGATTGCATTCATTTGATTTTGACTTGTAATGACAGACATTTTGACACCAGGTGGCGGCCCGTCTGTCAAATTTTAAAAGTCAATGAGGCCCCCGAGCCAAAAAGTTTGCCCACCCCTGTACTAGGGCCACCTATAGCAGGCCAGCCTACTAAACTAAGAGCAAATTCCACATTGAGCTGCCCTGATATGTTTCCTAACTGGGTAATGCAATGTTTGCAAGCAAACAACCAAACTCAAACAGCAACAAGGACTCCACAGTTCAACTCTGAATTACATATATTCTAGTGGAATAAAGTTTATTTTGACAAGTAGTTGATCAGGAAGCAACTATCCATGCAGCAAAGCTGACTGGAATTGTCTTATGGAGTCTTTAAAAAACTGTTCTTCAGCAAATATGGGACAGGTTTGAGTATGAAAAAAATCAGAAACAATGAGCTTGGATGCTGGATGAGAGTAGAAATCAAACATTGCAAAAGATAAAAATGAATCAGCTATTCATACATTTTGAGCTTTCAATTTAACATAGTTGCTAAGAAGTTAAATAATACATAAAAGCACTGAACCAAGAACTGTTGAAATTGACAATCAGTATTCTCAGAATATTTCAAATTCTCAAATCAGTCAGATTTATCACAATCATCTAATAACATTTACCTAAATATTCCTATCGTTTTTTTAAAAATTGACATATCCTCCTTGGATATGTCACAAAAAAAAACCTATAGATGTCACCTGAAAAAAAATTGATCCCACCCACCTGGACAATATTTATCTAGTTTCCTACCTTCCCATTTGATAAAAAAGTGTTGTTTGGCAGCTTCAGAGAATTCTAGATAAAATTGATTGTCTTGACTGCTTCCAGTCAGAATTCAGGCCCAGTTATGGGACAGAAATAACATTGTTTGCACTTGATCTCTGGTGAAAGTAGGATGGGATAGTACACCCATCCTTGCTCTCCTTGACCTCTCAGTGGCCTTTGATACCATCAACCATGATATGCTTTTAGTTGGTTACATAGTATAGGGCTGGGCACTGCAGTCTTGCTCTGGTTTGTTCCTTTCTCCAAAGCCAATCCCAATCAATGTTGATAAGAGATTGAGAGATCCAGCTCACAGCCATTCCTTTGTGGCACACCACAGGGCTTGGTACTCTCTCCACTCCTTTTTAACATCTACAGCTGGGTGAGATCACCAGGAGTTGAAGTATCATCAGCATGTGGATGATACCCAACTCTATATCTCCAACCCACATGATGCTGTCACTGCTCTCTCATGGATTGAGGTGGGAGCCAACAGGCTTTGACTGAATCCTGAAAAGACCAGAGGGCTGAGGTGCAAGGAGCTTCGAGATCTGGACCTACCACAGATAGAACTGGTGCACAACTTGGAGGTTCTCCTGGACTCACAACTCCTTCATGAAGAACAGGTGGCAGTTGTGACAAGGAGAATCTTTTCACAATTTCACCTTGTGTGCCAGTTGCAACCTTTCCTGATCAGGAATCTCTGCACTCAGTCATTCAAGGCCTGGCCATCTCATTCCTGGGTTGTTGCAATGCACTCTACATGGGGCTGCCTGTGAAGAGTATTTAGTAGCTACAACTGGTACAGAATGTAGTGACAGAGGCAGCTTTTTTTGAGGGGGGGCAAAGGTCAGCCCAAGGTACAGTTATCTGATTTGTTTTGCAAGGCTCATGAACTTAAGAACTTCTTAACAACTTCCAGGCAGCAAAAGAGGCTGAAAATGAGCATATTTCTCAAAGAAAGAGCTTGCTAGAGTGGCTTCAGACCCAGGAATGTTGAAAGAGAAATGAGTAATTTGGCATGAGATGATGTTCTAAGAAAAGTTATTCCTTCAGGCATAACTATGCACTGCATAGTAACGTTGTGAATCTCAGAGACTGTGTATGTACAAATGGCATTTAACCCCAGACCTTTGTGCTCATGGTTTTATATGACTTGAACTATAAGGGCAGAACTAACATTGCACTAGATATATGTGGGCAATCGGCTCAAGATACTGTCTTTAATGAAAAGTTGACATGGGAAGCTGCTTTTCTCAGAAAATTAAACTCAAAGGAGATAACTGTGGCTTAAACTCTCCCATTCCAGCCATTTTCCATAGTTTCCTTCAGCTCATTTTCTTTATTTTAAAAACAAAATATACTGAATTATTCAGCTATGCATTAAAATATATCCTGTTTGTTTAGCAGAGATGCAGTGAACAAATCAGCTACTTATGGATGATGACATCAGTACAGTGTACAACAATGATGTGGATTATCTGTGTTTAAGAAACTTCTCAACAATGAACAAAAAGTTAGAAATGTTTATGGAGTTAGTGACAGTTTTTCCATTGCTCTCTAAATTGTATGGGCCCAGATTGAAGTATCATAAGGATTTTAACAGCTTGGGCCTTGTAGAGACAGAACAAAATTATTATAATGTTATCACAAAGAGAAGCAGATACAGACATAGAAGTTGACTCCCTGTATCTGCAAGTAATCTAAACTGAAAGGATAGCTACTAAGGCTGGTTTAAATTTTAGCAACTAATTAGGCTGAAGACAAAAGGCTGAGGTGACATTTTATAAGTGCAATTAATTTAAAGATTAATTTCCTTGGGTGCTAAAATCTTATTTAAAACATTTACCAGGAAAGAAAATTAGGATGTTACTATCAAGATGCATGGAATGCTTTTGGGAATCCATTCCTATTATCAGTAAAAAAAAAAAAAAAAAAAAGTTAGGCTCAAGATGGGAATTTCAATTCATTTTAGTGGATTATAAATGGCTTTGAGTGGAAGGATTTTGCATTTCTTTTGTTTGAAGTTATTAATTGCAACTATTTTGAACAAAAGGTCTGCATTTATATGTGAACAAGCACGACATGAAAAGAAAATTGGCTATGGATTGCTGCCTTCCCAAGTAATGAAGCTGATGTTAAGGAAATTGCTAAGACAATAATTGTGTAATGAAAAACAATTAATAAATGGAATTGCACTCTAAAACTGGTGCTGTCGATGGGTTTCCTATATATTAATTTATCTGCTCCTCAGTGGTACAACTTGCTTCCAGAAGTTGTGAATGCTCCAACACTAGAAGTTTTAAAAAAGATGTTGGGTAACCATTTGTCTGAAGTGGTGCAGGGTTTCCTGCCTAGGCAGGGGGTTGGACTCCAAGGTCCCTTCCAACTCTATTATTCTATTCTTTCCACAACATTTATCTGCCCTCTTCTTTTCTGAACAATAGTTACTATCTCCTCAAGGAACTTTGATATAACCATAAATAAAGATATAGATACAGGGAGTGACAAAACTTTAAAGGAAATAGTGTTTATATTTAGTATCACATTATTGTCCTAAGATTCTGCTTAATAAATATTCAATACTGTTTAATAACAATAACAGTTTAATATTCTACCCAATCATAGTATAATAAATGGATTGCCACCATCTGAATTTTATTGATTTTCTCTTAATCTGTCACATAGCCTTATTATATAGGGCTATATATGTGTTTTTAAAAGATTGAATTTTGATATGAATCTGGTGTAGTTGAACTGACAGCTACAAATAAGATAAGCCACTAGAATCCTTTCTGGAAGAATATACACCACAACCAACATTGGGAAAACAATAATTGTATATTCTGCCAATCTCTGAACAAAAACCTTGAAAGTAGTAATTGTGGAAACTGGGAGACTCATTTTTAACCTACCTTCAATTCTGCTGCTATTCCTCATATACTCTAGTTTCTTGAACTGGTTCAGTTGGAATTGTAACTAAAGCAAACCATGGTTTGAAGTAAGGAAATGATCAGAATTTATGGAGCGGTTAGGAGCATCCTAAAATATATGTTTTGGAGTAGGGTTGCATTTATCCACTGCATGTTGCTTTATTTCTCACACTTTTCATCCACTAGCATTTTGACAACTTAACAGGCTAATACTGTTTAGAAAATAGTAAAGTAGTATCCAGTGAACCATTAATTATTTTTTTAAAAAAATACATTACCTATTAAAGAAAATCACATCTCTATTTTCTCAAACTCTCACCTGAGTTTTGGCCTGCTAAAATTTACAGCTGAATACCCGGTGATGGGCGGAAGATTGGCCTACTGGCTCCCTGGAGCAAACCAGAGTATGTATTTCTTTATCATTATGAATGTTTTGCTTCAAGTGTCCTTTGAAATGGTTTGTGGGAACTCTTACAAGGTTTTTCTTTCATTCTTCTTTTTATTTCATTTTCTGTTTTTTTTTTTTGGTTTTTTTTTTTTTTGTGGCATGAGTTCACATCTGAGATGCTTTCCTATGACCCTTCAAGTTCTTCACATGCATCATAAAACATTCTTCTTCAGAGTGCTTTAAAAGAATTTGGGTTTTGTTGTTTTAGGAACTTTGCGTGTAGTTATGTTTATATGACTGAATTAATAAATGAGTGAATGAATGAATGCATATTCAAAAAAAACATGTGATAAAATGAATGGCTTGAATTATGGAATGTTTTGCACTGTTTTGCTGCTAAATAAATAAGACAGAAATGTTATAGAAGTAAACAAAAGAATGAGAATAAGTTAAATGCTTAGTCCAACATTGAGCAAGAAATAAAATTAGGACGTTCAATGTCCTCTTGGGTGTTTAATAAATGTATGCATGCATGAATGAATGTATTAGGAACTTTTTTTATGATGTTAGAAGGATGTTGATCATAAATATATGTTGAACACAAATGGTGCTATATGTCTGGCTAAATGAATATTAGATAGATTATGTCTTGTAATGAGGATTATAGATCTGAAAATTAATGTTTCAAGACCAAGGTAGTTGTGTGCAATAGGAAAAATGAAATGAATTATTGTAACTTATTCATAAATCAAAACAAGTAGATATTTTCAGACCTTCATAGACTGTTACTAAAGATGGGAAGGCAGATGGAGATATTTAAGACATGCAAATACTGGAGGGAAAGCAGTTGGATATATAGCATCAGTTGTGGGAATGAACATTTGTTAAAAGTAAATGCTTTCAGCCCACTTTTTTATATTAAAGTAGAAATTGGATGAGTAAGGTCGATACAGTAGGAGTAGGATATTCAGAAAGTGTATGTGACAGGACAAGAAGAGATAGGGCAAGAATGAGTGGGAGCTGAATGAATATAGGTTGAATACAGGGGTCGATTTCTACCGGTTCTGTCCACCTCTGTAGAACTGGTAGCTCTGAAGAGCAGCAGACATAGAACCAGTTCGATGTCTGCTGATGTGTTTGCTCACCCACCCACCCAGGCTGTTACCTGATTTTTATTTCCTGATTTTTCAACTTCAGCTGCTGAACGAGGCACAGCTGCAGTTAAAAAAACAAGAAAAGAGGGCTGTTTCAAAGGCTGTTTCTCGGCAGGCAGCATGCTAATGATGTGCTAATGACAATTTATGACGATTTACAGGCGCGCAGCTCACAGCGGGCAGGGAAGCTCATAAATCCCAAACTGGTAGTTAACCCTTTCATATCCCATCCCTGGTTGAATATGAAAATAAGTAATCTATGAACAAAGTACTTTGCAGAAAATGAATGAAGATTAAATTATAAAATAAATATAAAGAGAACAGTTAATGGGTTGAGGAGAAGAAGAAGACTGAGAACATCATGTTTCTTCCAACATATAAATAACAAGAAACAAATCAAAACAGTCAGTCCACTAAAGAGAGAAGGTGGCAAAGTAACAGGCAGCAGAGAGAAAGAAGAGTCTTCATGCAAAAAGAAACAATAGTCCAACCTACCAAAAACATAACTGTAAAAGACATACTAGAAATAAAAGTTAAAATAAGCAAAAAAAATGGTAAGAGAACACCTGTCTGATCTTGATAAATATAAATCACCGGGACCTGATGGATTACATCCCAGAGTTCTAAAGGAGCTGGCAGATGTCATCTCGGAACCATTGTACCACATCTTCCAAAAATCCTGAAGCACTGGGGTACTAACAGAGGACTGGAAAAGAGCTGATATAGTTCCCATCTTCAAAAAGGGGAAAAAACCAGACTGAAGAAACTACAGACCAATCAGCCTAACATCAATACCCAGGAAGATATTGGAAAAGATAAGGAAAAAAAACAGATCTGCCAACATCTAGAAATGAGTAAAGTAATAACTAGAAGTCAGCATGGGTTTGTTAAAATCAGATCATGCCAACCCAATCTTATTTCATTCTTCAACATAGTGACTAAATTAGTAGACCAGGAAAATATTGTGGACATAATATACTTAGACTTCAGCAAAGCATTCGGCAAAGTAACAACCAACTTCTTGGTGAGCTAGAAAAAAGTGGGATAGATAGTATCACCATTAGATGGATTCATGACTGGCTGACAAACTGTACTCAACAAGTAGTCCTTAATGGTGCTACATCTACATGGAGGGAAGTAAGCAGTGGGGTACCACAAGATTCTGTCCTAGGCCTAGTAAGTTTCAATATGTTCATAAATGACTTAGATGAGGGAATAGAAGGGGACGTTACCAAATTTACAGATGATACTAAACTGGCAGGAATAATGGTGGACAACTTTTTCTAAAACAGCCAATCTGTTTCCTCTGAAATCTGAAAGTTTAAAAGAATATTTGGTACTTTTGCAAAGATTTCTTTTGAATAAGACTTAGTCTAAGCTGTCTCCAAATCCCATATGTATCCCAAGGCATAGCTTACATCCGTGAACAATTTCATAGAAAATCTTCAGGGGGTTCTGTCCAGCCAAGTTCATAAGAAAAGAATTGCCTGAAGGTAGAACATCTGGACATAATTGTTGTTGACTCATACATGCTTTAACCTTTGAGAATACTGGAGTTTTCCTCCATTTGTACCAGTTTTCTCCCAATATTTCTCTTCTAATAAAATTGTCTACAGCAATCTCCATTAACAACTTATTTCATTAGAGAGTTATTTCATTGCTTGGGCTGGCTCTAAATGGCACTGATTGGGCATGGCCTACCTCTTTTTTTTCCTTCTTTTTTTTCTTCTCAACTTATTTGAAGCATTCATTCAATTTGAAAATCCTTCAGGGACAGTTTTAGAATGCTCCATATGTAAAATGGAACATTATTATGAAAATGATTCTGGAAACACCCTGGTTCAACTGAAATTTGATTTCAGAGAGAGAAAATATAAATTATATTTCTCAGTGCCCTCTCTGAATTGTATGCATGAAATATAGGTTCTTTTGAGTGCTCTGAATGTCTACATTGTTCCCTGCTTGCTGACTTTCAGGTTTTATGAGTAAGAGACTAAAAACCTAATAGGTGTTGTTCGTGAGCAAGTGAATATCAGACCTGTCTGAAGTCTTGGTTTATAGTACCTTGAATATACTGCATCTATTAAGTAAACCCAAAGAATATATAATAGAATCTAGTCAAACATGCATCTTGGACATTAGGAAATCTTATTTCAAAAAATGTAACAAATACCAGTTATAATAATATAGGATCCCACGAATACAGACAGTCAAGAAGAATAAGGTTCAGGAATAGGAGGAGTGACTTGAAGCAAACCATTGACCACATAATAGCAAATAATTCCAATAAGACAACCTCCCTTAACTTGGATGATTATTATTTTTTAATTAAATTTCTACCCTGCCCACTTTACCCAGCTGATTATGGGATTATTTTACAACACAAATATAGAAAGCCAACTTTCAGAATTGCCCACTCAAGTACTGTATTGCCAAGACTGATATAAATAGTCCTCAGTTAATGACTGCTCTATTTTATGATCTTTTGTTGTTACAACTATGATGAAAAAGTAATTTTACAAGCAGTCCTCAAACTTATGACTGTTGCACTGTCCCCACAGTCAGGAGATCATAATTTGGGTATTTTACAAGCAGAGCATGCATGCGTGCCAGATGTGGTATTCAGCAGGTTCTGACCAGTTCTGGAGAACCGGTAGAGGAAATTTTGAGTAGTTCGGAGAACCAGCAAATACCACCTCTGACTGGAGATTTTGCAATATCCTTCCCCTGCCACGCCCATCAAGCCACGCCCACAGAACCGGTAGTAAAAAAAATTGAATCCCACCACTGGTGCATGCGCACGCGCACGCACGCACACACACACACACAGTATACAATTGTTGTAGCATCCCACAGTCACATGCTTTCTGTTCAAAAGAGTGGAGTGCCAGGAACAGCTAAGATGCTGCCCAGAACCTTCAACCCTTCAAACTGCCAGGTAGAGGACCTAAGAATGGGGAAGACACATACCACCCATAGGAGGGAGATGGAGATTTATTTATACTGCATGTGTAAAGTATATCTAGAAAGGACTTTTCTAAAATCACAATGTTTATATGCTTTCAAAATTCATGAATTAAAAGCAAAAGCTTGTCACTTGCCTGGGTACAGTAGCTGGCTGGATATTAACAGGGGATTTGCCAACAGTATTTCACAAATATGAAATGTCACAAAAAGGATGGCCTCTGCATATACACATTTGACAGGATGAAATTCCAATAATGGAAGAAATCTTGTTTCCACTTAAAGCTCAAGAACTCTACTTGACATATGCTGATCATTTTACCATTGTAACTCATTGCAGTGACTCAGAAAAATTGCTTCATTCATTCATCTGTCTCTCTCTGTAATTTTGCCGATTTTTAATCATGCAACCTAAGAAAAAGAAGCAAGAATTCACAGCATCTCACTCTTCCACTCTGTTCATTTCCTAATTCTGCATATCATACTAAATGTGAACAGCTCCTTTCCCCCAAACTCCTTTCAGCTGCTGGCATATGTTTGCTTTTTTTCCACACCTCTGCTTTCTTCTATTTCATATTCCATTTCACAAGTCAGATCTTACCTGGCTACTACTGTAACCTATTTGTTAATAGTCCTTGCAGATACCTTTCGCCAGTAATATTGCCTCACTTTCTCCTTCCCTTTAGCATTCCAGTACATTCTGTACATAATTACTGACTTACTAGTCACTAGTGTAATGCTGATTTGCTACATGCTAAAGGCTTTTTTTGACCTTTCTACCCCAACATCTGGTTTTTTGAGGTGCATTGGAATCAGCTAGATTGTAATAAGTGCTGGATGAAATTTCTGAACAAGAAAAATAGAAATTCAAACATGAACACACAGGTGCATAAGGAAAACAACAACCCTCATGTCAGTCTAATACTTTATATATTTTTGGAAATAAGTCCCACAATTTGATTTGTTCACGGATAAGCTGGTTGGAACTGCATTAGTTTCAGATTTTCTGCATTAATTAAAACTTTGTGTTCATTTTGTTCTGTTTTTTTCACTGTCAGTTTTGTTCAAGAGCAAAACAAGATCACTGATGCAGATATACATGGGTGTAATTTGATTATGTGCTACTGTCTGCCTGGATTTTTACATCTGAACATCCCAACAGTTGATGTTGGTGTGTCCTTCATCTTCCTTGGGCTTCCTTAAAAAAGGGGAAAAGATAGGAAGAATGGGTACGGCCAAATAATACAGGTTTTGCAATATTTAAAAAGTCCAAAATAGACAAGTAAATTATCTTTAACTCTCTATTTTATCTATGTGCATTTTTATTTTGGGAAATGGTTCATGCCACCAGGTTTTATGAGACAATGAAATTCTGAATGTTATAAAGGGATAGCAATGCATGTGTGAACAAGCAAATGATTGGGTGTGTATGTAGGTATCTCTTTCTTTCAAATTTTAAATATTAAAATGTTGGAGAAATGATTTTGGTCTTGTGTTCCAAAACTATATGTAAAGAGTAATGCTTAGGTCTCTGTTTATTTTTCACTAGGGATATTTGCATTTCTTTACATTTGGTATATGAAGAGAAGAGGGGATGAAAACAGGCTCAATAGGCTCTTGTTACTTTATATTTATCTATTCTACATTTAACTAGCATTGTTCAGTTTGTCACCAGACTGGAACTAGTTCAGAGCTAAGAGAGATCTCCAAAGAAAAAAGAACTAACGATGAGCATTTTCCTGTTGATGCAGATACAAATACATCGTATTTATCCAAACATTCTGCAGAGAAATTAGGTGAAATTACATTCTGTCGCAGTCTGTGAAGTTCTAAGTTGTATTGGAATGCTGACTTTGTGGTTATTCCCATAATGATCTTTCCTATAAACATGAGCTTATAAATATTTAAGTCTTTTAAGTATGGTACAGAGGTGGATATTTAGGACATGTTCTTAATGTTTTCTTCACATGGACATCAAAGAAAGATCATTGGGTACCACACTCTGGGTTACATTATATTTCAATGTCCACGTCTATCAGCCAATTGCAGAAAGTTTGTGGATCTGGAATGCTGACTGTAACACAGAGTAAGCCATGTGATCTGTGGCCTTGATGCATTTCACTGCAGAATATACAATCTATATCAGTATGTCACCTGGTCATATTTGCTGGAGGCAGCTTCTTTGAGGAACATATAACATATAAAACTAATGTCTGAACTGGATAGGTGGATTCTGTATTGGCCAGGCAAGCTTGATATTACCTAGTACTGCACAGTAAAGGATTGTAAAGTCATTTATTTATTGTGTTACTCGGGCTCAATCAATGTCCACATCTCCGAGGGCATGAGTCACTGGCATCAAGATATCCTAGAATCACACACCATGAACCATTATTTTCTGGGAAAACACAACTCTTTTGAATAAATATTGAAACTGCTGTTACTTCATCAACTAGATGTCCACTGACAAACAGCAACTTTGTCTTGCAAGGATTTAAACTGATGATGTTTAATCCCATCTAGATCCTTATAGACTCCAGGTACCAGTTCAAGACTCCCACAGTATCTCTGGCTTGGTCCAGAGTACCAATGTATAGCTAGATGTTATTGTCCTGTTCCAGGCCAAGCACACACAAATACACAAAGAAGGAGCTTGCTCACTTTACTAAACGCACACACTTGCAGTTAGAGAAAAGTCCCCCCCCCCCCAAGGTTCAACAAGTTTGGCTTACCGAGTTCCAAAATCAAACCAGTGGGCAGAAGAGTAATCAAGTATAGCAATAGCACTTAGACTCATGTACCACTTCACACTGCTTTACAGCCCACTCTAAGTGGTTTACAGAGTCAGCACATTGTCCCCAACAATCTGGGTCCTCATTTTACCGATCTCGGAAGGATGGAAGGCTCAATCAACCTTGAGCTAGTGAGAATCGAACTGCCAAACTGATGGCAGCAGCAGTCAGCCAGAAGTAGCCTGCAGTGCTGCATTCTAACTACTGTGCCGCCATGGCTCTTAGTCTGAGGGTTATAACTTGTAGTTTCATGGAAGGATTCACCCAGAGGGAGCATTCAACTTTTTAGTGCTAGTGGCATAATCCTACCATAATTGATTATCTTATTATATCATGCTGTATCATATAATTATATAATAATGCTCAGTGAAATGTTGACAGTATCCTACATCCAAACATTCATGTCCTGCCTGGTACCCCTAAGGAAACAGGAAACTTACAGAAAGGAGCCTTCAAAACACAGCAAGTGCCTTATTGACTTCCTTAGGCACCACAAACTCAAAGGAATCCCAAATTACCATGTAGGACATTGTCTCATTTACCACTGTAGAATCTATCCAGTCCTGAGTGAATATGGACAATTTTAGCCACTAAGAAAACTGGTAAACCACCTGGAGTGTCTATAAGAGCCTAGTCTTGCTCACCTTTCCCAAATAGAGTTGCTGGTGGAATCTGCAGATGCACTAAGGGGAAGGAAGAATTGGTGCTTTATCACTGATATTGCCACTATGTAGCTTCAACCTCCACTTTTATTTTTTTCTACCATTGTTGCTTTCTTGCTTTCTTATTTATTTGTTTGTTTGTTTGTTTGTTTGTTTATTTAAAAAGATGCTTTTGGAATCTTTTCAGTCAGCTTTAGACATGACTTTTTGTTGAACAAAAAATTGTATTTTTGGTATAACAGATGTAATAATATAATGTGAAAAGTCCAGTCTAATTCAGCCATTACAATCAGAATGTTTCCTTTTGCTCTAAAACTAAGTGAAAAAAATTGCAGTGGCTACATTTCTTAAATGAAATCATCAATACAGGAACTGGTAATGTGAATTCATCCTTTTCTCCACCTGAAAGATAAAAAAAAATTCTTTTAAAATAACCCATTGTAAAGTATACAAAAGCCACAAGGGCCCTGTAACAGAATATACGGCTTGATATTTGTTTGAGTCTTTTAGAGATATAATTTAGTAAAACACATTGATAGATACACTCTAAATAAGTTCTCCGAGGTCTTTTATTTTCTTACATTTGGGGGTTTATCTCTTCAGTTCCAGTTTGATTTCCATCATTCTCACGATTTATCTGAAGTAGCTGACACTGATTCAGGATTGTAAGAAATTAATTCTGTGTATCTGACAGAATATATACATATTTTAGGATGGGTGGCTTTAATAAGCATTTCTATAAAAATGCATATATTGCTTTAATAGTCATTACAACAAATGAAATATATTTGCAATCAAACAATATTTTTATTTATTTAACCTGTAGGGAGTAGAAAAATAGGGACCACCTTTGATGGGAAGGAAACAGCATTCCATGCGCCTTCGGCATTTAGTCATGCCGGTCACATGACCACAGAGACATCTTCAGACAGCGCTGGCACTTCGGCTTTATAACAGAGATGAACATTGCCCCCTAGAGCTGGAAACGACTAGCACATATGTACGAATGGAACCTTTACCTTTACCTATGGAATGGATGTTTCATCCCCTAGCCAGAAAGCAGCTAATCCTTCACTCCAACTTAGTATGGGATTTTTCCAGATGGAAGGCTACAGAATCCTAGAGCTACACACTAATTGCTTTTCCCCTGGATCCTACAAATGGAATTGCAATAGATTTCTCTCACAATGATTGATGTAGTGCTCAGTATGGATATCTATTGGGTATGCTCTGTCTACCCCTGTAAAGGAAGGGAGAGGACAAATCTTTTTCTTCCTGCCTCCCTAATATCATTGTAGGCTTTACATCACAGTGGCTGGTGGGTTTTTTGTTTTTTTGTTTTTTTGTCTAAAAGTAGACAGGTAGATTTTTAAAAATGCCCTGCTGCCCTTTTTCCATTCCCTCTTGCTGTTCTGGGATTACAAAATGAGCAATGTAGGGAGAAAAATCACAATACAACCCAGCAATTTCTTTGACACAGTGGCTTCCTGCTGTTCTCATTCAAGAGGTTCAGAGAAACAACAGCAGCTCTAAACTAGCTATTCTTTTCCCTCCTCTCTTGTCCAAAAAAATCTGGCCTTGAAAGTCACTAGAGATTAGGTTGCTATTCAGATTTCTTCCTTTCATTGTTTGGGAAGCATTTGCACACGTGGGGTGGGGGAGAAGTCTTGCTGCCACCCATGCCTTTCTCCACTTTGTGCACACCAAATATTACATCTTTGAAAAGCATTTGAATAAGAGGCTTCGTAAAGTGCAGTTGTAGCACAAGCAAAGCACCTGTGTTTGAATCATTAAAGCAGTTATGTCTTTTTCGGACTTGTGTGGCTGTTTCAAAGCTGTTCACAACTGTTTCTGCAAGTACCCTGTTTCCCCAAAAATAAGATCCAACTGGAAAACAAGCCCTAGCATGATTTTTTAGGATGCTCGTAATATAAGCCTTATCACCAACATAAGTTAAGATTGTCAGCCCCAGTTGAGATTGTCAGCCAGTCAGACACATTTAATACCATAAGACCTAACTGGAAAATAAGCCCTAACACATCTTTTGGAACAAAAATTAATATAAGACCCGGTCTTATTTTCAGGGAAACACGGGTATATATGCGTTGACATACACAGTCCCTTTGTCACATTTATCTATTCTACATTTACCTTTAAGCATCTACATTTAAGCATCTGGAAGAAGCCTCTGAAGTAACTGTGCAAGCCTGGAAAAATGTGTGGCTGCTTTAGTAATCCGAGCAGAGGTTGAATTTCGTACATGTTTCAAAGTACCATTTTGAAAGGTTGTTCACATCCCTCCTAAGAATTACAGGCAGACATTGGTCAACAACTGATCTGTGATGACTATTCAGACTTAGGGCCACACTGGAAAAGTAGCTTTATGTCTGGTCCTTACAAGCATTGCAGTGTCCCACAATCATGCGATTATGAGCTTTACAACCAGCTTGTGATGACCCAGGGCATGGCACAAAGGCAACACAGTCACATAAGTAACAAAAGTTTCTTTAATATCTCCAACTTTGCCTCAAATGTCCAGTTACCTTCAGCTGGAGAAAAAACTCTCCCAAAACAGTCCTTAAGTGGAGGAAATTCAGTCCAAAAACAAAGTATATATAAACTGTAAATAAAAATCGACACAAACCATGCTGCAGAAATTAACTGGACAGGGCAGGATAAGGAATTGCAGACTTCAAAGGCCAACAAAACACACACAGTTGGGAAGATGCCAGGAACCCAGATAAGCCTCGATAATAAAAGATAACTCATGATTTGCTTCCAAAAAGTTGCTATGCGTAGCTTTCCTTTTTAAACACTGTGTTCCCAGCTGCAGCTAATGAAGGGAATCAGGGCCCTTTCCTCCTCCATAAGCCACACAACTCATGTTGCTCCCTTCTCCGTTCTTCCCTGCATGCCCTAGGATGAAGAGGGGGTGGGCCTGGATCTTCCTCTGAATTCCCTCTGCCTTGCTCTACCTCTTTCCTGCTCTGCCCAGCCAGACTGTGCCCTTCCCCAATTTCTTCCAGAGCCAACAGAGCCACACTCCTACTCCCTGTCAGCTGCTCGGCCTCCCCTTCAGAATCAGATTTCGACAGGAGCATGACACAACTTTTAACACTCAATGGAAAGGTGGCAGTATGTTGTAAGCCAAGATCATGTGATATGCTTAATGTCTGTAGGTGATTCACTTAATGACAGTAATGGAACTGATAAGGTGAGGTCACATGATGTTTCACTTAATGTCCATGTCACCTAGTGGCAGAATGTTAGTCCCCACTATGATTATTAAGTGAGGACTACTTATATTAGCTCTAAATGTTTTAAATCTAATGCCTTGCTTGCATAATTCTATTCCTCTGGAATTTCAGATACATTTTTTTTAAAATCAAGTTATAAAGTAAAATTGTATAGTTAATTGCTAGCCAAGTGTAAAATTTAATGCTTACTGCTAAGCATCAAAGATGCTTCAAATCATCTAAATGCTTTAGTAAGCTGCTAAATTAATACAAGCATAATTTAGAATGGGAATCGTAGTAGTAGTATTTTTGTTGTTGTTATAGCAATAACACTAGCACTTAGACTTATATACTGCTTCACAGTGCTTTAAAGCCCTCTTTAAGCGGTTTGCAGAGTCAGCATATTGCTCCCAACAATCTGGGTCCTCATTTTACTGACCTCAGAAGGATGGAAGGCTGAGTCAACTTTGAGCCTGGTGGGAATTTAACTGCCAAACTTGCTGGCAGCCGGCAGTCAGCGGAAGTAGTCTGCAGCATTGCGTTCTAACCACTGCACTACCATAGCTCTTATGCTGCCCAACTCACTGTAACTCTGGGTAGTTAAAGGACATAAAACTGCTTATGTGATACCCAGAAGTGCCAATGTCTATTGAGCATTTTCTTTGGCACTACTAGATCTCTACACATGGTTTACACACACACACACACACACACACACACACACACACACACAAACCTTTTAAACATTCTTGTAATTTTCATACGGAAAAGCAAACTTTAGTATCATCTTTATTTGCAAGAATTTTTTTTATTATTTTATTTGAAAAAATTTAAGGGATGGATGGCTATATCCCAATTCTTTGCTTAGAAATGTGTTCACCAGACTAGGAAAAGAAGAAAGGTAAGCTGAGACAATTTAGAGCATCCTGCAGAAAAGGTGATGCTACTGACAAGTAGCATCATCCTAAATCAGACCTTTGTTTATATTGCCATGGCTGCCATTCTGTGCACATGTGTCCTGAAAGCAGCCATTTTGTGAGAGACCGCTCATGTTTTCAAAGTTCCAAACAAGCTCACCAGCTCAGGACTATGCTTGAGAATGCTTAATAGATGGGTGGGCTTCAAAAATCTTAGCAAAGCGTTCTCTGCCCGGTTGCTGGGTGGGCTCCGGAGAATCTCTGGAGGCCGGAAATGGGTCCATTTCCAGCCTTCCCGAACTTCCAGGATACCTGTTTTTCACCCTCCCCAAGCCCCTGCACTTACCTACATTCAAAATGGGCCACGTGGGAACTCGGGAGGAGCGGGGTGGGCAAGGCCAGCAAGGGGTGGGATTTGGGGGTTCTCCGAACTGCACAGAATCTTAGGTAGGGGCTCTCCCAAACCCCTGTGAACCCCCAGCAGCCCACCCCTGGAAGTAAGTCTCTGTAAGAGAAAGAAGTTATTTTTTATTTCCAACACAACATTCCCCAAAGCAGGATGCCTACTCTCTCTGTAAGCTCATCCAGAGGCTGAGCAAAAATAGTGATTACATGCTATTCTCCATTTCCCTTTATAATTATGGTTTTATGATTCAAAAAAAAAAAGGGAAGAAGCAGTGCTAGGAAAATCTAGGGGAACTGTAAGAAAATGATTATATTATGTTCATGCATCATGCTTTTGCATGTGATATGTAGTTAACAGCAATTTATATATCCAGATACTAGCATGCTTGAATCTTCTATTTCCTGATTAATATATACTGCATTCTAGTGTAAAGAGAACTAAAGCCTCAGTGAAATCATCAATCAAGCTTACTTCCAGATAAGCATATAGATTTTGGGGCTTCATGAGATTTAACATAATTCCCTCTTTTAAAAGTATTTCTAAGCCTTTGATGTTTTATATCAGTGAGAAGATATCTTAGCACTTTTATGCTTTTTCTGAAAGAAGCTTAATTAGTGGTGATATTGGATTATTATTTTTCAAGATACAAAGCAAAGTTCTAAAGCACTTTTGATAAATCAGTTAGAGCATCTGCTGGTATTTATTTTATATCTGTTAGAAAGGAACTGATGTAACTTTTTGTAGCTTTTTAGGCACTTCCATGCTAAAACGCCTAGTAGAAAGAACAACAGTTGGCAAAATGTTCAAGATGTCAAAATAAAATTTTATTTCAGGCTGGACTATCAGGACTGAGTACATGGTACTACAATATAGCTTATGGATATTGGACACAATTCTATGGTCCTGTGCTATAATTAGCACAATCACCAGCAAGCTAAGAGAAGTGATTGGACTGTATATCTGTAGTGCAAACTTAGCATAATAGTGATTTTATTGTTACAAGAAATATTAAAATAATTTGTAACAGAAAATTGCAATTTAACAGGGTTATTCATACAGTTACTATACAAAATGTGTTTACTTGTTGGGTCAAAGAAAATATAAGATTAGACATGCCTTCTTGTAATCTCCTTCACAAACTGGGCTCACAATTCCTTATGGTATTTGGCCAACATATAAGAATTCTGGGAATTGAAGTTCAACTACATCTGAAGGACCAGAGGTTTCCCATATTCAGTCTTCTAGGGCAGGGGTCCCCAACCACCGGTCCGTGGACCGGTACCGGTCCGTGGAACAAATCCTACCGGGCCGCTGGTTTGCTGGGCGCCGCCATCTTGTTTTGATGAAAAAGTGCTTCCGGTGAGCTTTTCCAGGTAGAAAGCTCACCGGAAGCACTTTTTCATCAAAACAAGATGGCGGCGCCCAGCTGATGCCGGTACCGGGCCGCGGCATAAAAAAGGTTGGGGACCACTGTTCTAGGGGTGTCAAACTGGCAGCCCGCAGGCCAGATGTGTCACGCACAGGCCATACCCACTCCAGCTCCACGAATGGTAAAAATGTTGCAAAACATTATGTGACAGCAACGTGATGCCGCGAATTTGACACCAATGGTCTACACAGTCTTTAATATTGATCAACATTTCTTGATGCCAGGCCAAGGCATCGCTGATAAGAAATAGTGTGAACTAAATATATATTGTTTTAGAAGTGAGAAAAATAATTATTTTATGCGAAACATGTTTATGTGATATCAACATAGTCAACCCGCTCTTATGTTTTGGGGCTGATTTTATTCTACTGACCTTATAGCCTAAATCTATGGACTTTTTTCTTTCTTTTTTCTTTTTTTGCTTTTCCCTATTCCCTATCTCTTATTTTTGGTAATACCTTGCCTGTTTAAAAATTTAAGAGAAATCAAAACCAACATGCTTTTTATGTCAATTTTTTGTTGATGGTGCTAATAGGTTTCTCATCTCATTGTGGATTTTGGCTTTTCCCCCCATGGATGACACAATCATGATTCTTTCTTTCTCTTTCTGTTTCTCCCTTGTTTTCTCCCATGCTGAAGCCTTTTATTTTTTTCAAAAGCATTGTCCATCTTCTTGCATTTCTTTTTCAGAGAATCACAATGTGACATCAAATATATAATACCTATAATCACAGCTAGCTAAAACATTTGGAAATCACAAGGGAATGGTTTTGCATTGCTTGCAGCTTTAACAAATGAGAAATTTATGCACACCACCTAGGTCAGGGGTGTCAAACTCACTACGACACATTATCACGTGACATATCACAACTTTTTTCCCCTTCACTAAACTGGGGGTGGGGGTGGCCAACACGTGATGCATCCAACTTGTGGGCCACGAGTTTGACACCCCTAACCTAGGTGGACTGCTTGCTGGCAGTAGAAGCAATGTATAATTCTTTTTATTATACAGATAGATACTAATAAATCTGTGACTGGCACTTTCCTGAAAGCAGGAAGAAAAGCTGCTAGCCAATATAGTCTTTGTGTAAAGCTGTTTTAAAGTCATGATACTTAGCCCTTCAAAGAATGATGTCAACAATTAAAGAAATACCTTCCTTTTTCAGTTGATTTCATAGGTGGATTTGACTCTTACGGCTATCAAGGCCCACAGAAGACATCACATTTACAGCTACAACCAATGTATATGTGAGTATCTACATTTATGTTTCTTCAGTGGACTGCTGGAGACATACTAAAAAAATGACTTATTATAATTCAAAGAAAATTATTCAATGATACCTGAATAATGTTAGTTCACAATGTATTCACAATAAATTGTTACTTTTCTAGCATGCAGCATTGTGTCCTGTGCGATGCTTGATGTAAAGGCACTGAAGGATAGAATATAATGGTGATAGATGTGTTAGGCTGGTCAAACTTTGAGATTGTCATTAATCAATCTGCTTCATCAGGAAGAAATGTTTTTCAAAAAATGTTTGTGATAATGTGGACATTCAACTGAAATCAGCTAGCCTTCCTTATGGACAGTCAGCTTACTATATTGTATGAAGTGCTCCCCATTGCCTGCTCCAACTGTTGAGTTCAACTTGTCCATACAGTGGTTATTAGAGAACATATAAATATACTTTTTATGTAAGAGGATATGACCATTTTGTGGTTCTGACGATGCAAAAATCTTTAGATTTAGGGACTGAGTCAACTTTATTGAAGCAGCAAGAAGAGAAATACATGGCACTGTTCATACTTTGCATGGGTAAAGTCCCACAATCAGTTTTCAGGGCGGGCTGGAGACTCATGATCCAAAATTGAACAGCTTCTTGTCAGTAGTTAAGTAAGCTTAAGTAGTCTGTGTTTTATTATGTTTTTAAAGCAGCTCACTAGGTATTTTGAAAACTACATTTCCGTGTATAGGTAGTTGTATAGATTTTGTATCTGAATATTTAATATTTTAGATATCTGATAAGAGGCCAATCCAAGATGGCTATTCCTAAAACAATATAAGAACTCATCAGATCAAGTTAAATGTATCAGATCATCAAAAACAAAATGCACAAATGTTGGAAATTAAAATATTCACAACAAACTAAAATTCCTCTTCTCCAAAAACTCCATACAAGACCAAAAATGGAAAGCAAAACAAATCAGTTTTGGCTATAAATATAATCTTCATGTATGTACAGTGTCATATTTGTGTTTAATCCAGGACTTAATTAGAAGACATGATAGGAAGGGGAAACATTGAGGAGCAAGGATATCTAAAAGCTTGTCATGACCATCAATTTCTGCCCTGCCTTCTCCAATATCAGAGCAGTGACATTGAAAAGTTCAAGGCTGCTGAAGTTTCAAAAGATTGGAAGGGAACTCTCTCACCTACCCCCTAAAATGATGGCAGCCTAACAGACATGTGCTGTGAAGACCCCAATTTCATTATAGATATAAGACCAGAATTCTTATAAGTAGAAGACTTCCAAGGTCCCTTTTAATTCTGTTATTCTGTTAAGAGGCCATGCTAATCAACTAGGGAATCCCAGATTTTAGGTGCATTGAAAACAGGATCTCTCTGACATTTCCTTTCAATATACAATGTTAGCATGGAATTGGTCTGCCTGTTTAATAAGCTGCTTTCCAATAATTAAATACCATATGTGATTTTTTTTCTTAATGTTTTCAGAAGCTTCTGTGTTGGTAGTCATAAGAGCCACAAATAGCAGCCCATGGTCCTATCATGGCTATGGCTGGGAAACTGTGGCTGTGCTTTAACATAAAGTTTTTCAATTGCACGTGCCCACAAAAATGTTTTACCATCTGTTCTTTGGTTGTTGTTGAAATGTTATACAGGTTGTCCTCAATTTACAACCTTTGACTATTCAAAGTTATAATGGCACTTTAAAAAAGTGACATATGACCATTTTTCACACTTAAGATCAGGGGTGGGCAAACTTTTTGGCTCGGGGCCACATTGACTTTTAAAATTTGACAGACGGGCCACCACCTGGTGTCGAAATGCCTGTCATTACAAGTCAAAATCAAATGAATGCAATCATTCAATCATTCACATCAAACCTTAATTCTGTACCAATCTTCGGGGCCGGATTAAAAGACCAACGGGCCAGATGTGGCCCGCGGGCCGTAGTTTGCCCACCCTGCTTAAGATCATAGCAGTATCCTTGTGTAGTGTCACATGATCAAAATTCAGATGCTGGTCAATTGGGTTATATTTATGACAGTTGCAGTGTCCCTGGGTCATGTGATCACCTTTTGGAACCTAACAAAAAAAATAAGTGGGGAATAAGTGGAGGACTACCTAGACACCTAACAAAATTCTACTTAGAGCAATTCTAATTGTATTTCTTCTTTTAGGTAGTATATTTTACCATCAACATATGGAGCCTCCTAACTGAGATATTGTTCCATTCTTTTTATGTTCTCGGCTTAAAGAGAGTAGCTGTTTGTATTCAAAGAGTTTATTAAGTATTGCTGGGAAAAACATGAAGCTGTAGGGCTGGAGGAGTCAACATAAATCTTGAAGCGTATAGCTGAAACATGGGAGTTACAGGAAGAGCATTTCAAATTCTGCTTTGTTTCATTTTTAAACTACTTTCTCATTGACATGTTGGTAAATCCAGCATAGTATTTCTAATAAAGCAACAGAGGACATGCTGTCACAGTCTGGCAAATTCTTACAAGCCAACTGACATTGAGAAGAAGCAGGTAGCCCAGTACATGGATTCACACCACATAATGTGTAGTTTTGACTAATGCCATGTGTAAACTCAGTAGCTGCTGCTGTAATTTGGTTGTTGTCATATAAATCCAGCTGCTTCTTATTCAGCAAACCAGGATTTTAAAATGATATTATACAAACCTTAGTTTTAAAACAAACATAGAAATGAGCAAACATAGCAATATCTTTCTGGGCCTTTTTGTTGTGATGTATTATTGTCTAACCAAAATTATCTATCTCCTATTCCATATCTATGATATATTTTTTTCCTCTAAAACTTAAGAGTTTGATGAGAAATGTCTATGTAGTAGTAGATTAGTAAAAGTAATAATTCCAGGGTTAGGAAGACCAAGAAAGCATTTCAGATTACAGGTGTTTTTGGATAGCCAGGTTGTGCTAATCCTGTACATTTGTCAACATTTCAGAAAGTAAAAAAGAGTGGTACATGTTGCTAGGCACGACATTGCCAAGTTGTGGTCCCTCAGGCTGAGTACCTTGACAGATTTACCTCCAATCCTCCACACACAGTCTATAATTTTACTGATGCTAGGCAGGATCATTTGCCTCTTTTATTCCTTTCTTTTACTCCTCAAGTTTTATTGCACTGCAAAATAAAGTGGTAATAGTCCTGCCACTAACTTCATTCCTCTAGAACACAGGTGTCAAACTTGCTGCATCACGAGTTTGCAATGTTTTTCCCATTGCGGAACTGGGGTGGGCGTGGCCTACACATGACGCATCTAGCCCATGGGCTGCCAGTTTGACACCCCTGCTCTAGAAGGTCTCTAAAGGACACCAGGCAAGGAAGGACAAAAACTGTTGAGGCTTGAAACTATTTTAGCTGTTGAGCCATCTGTACTTGGTGACTCAGCTTAAACAATATCACTGTTAGTGAGTAATCTCTAATTCTAATGGTCAAAAAAGACAGCAGAAATTATGTCTTCAGTAGTTTGTAAAAACCCTCAAAAGTATGTTATTTCTTTTTTTCTCCTACTAAGGGAGAAGAGAAAAAGTTGGGGAAAGGCAGAGAAAATTTAAAGAGAACCAGAAGTGCTTGGAAATTGTTTTCCTTTCATATATTAGGAGGCCAAGGCTTCTGCCTCAGTTGCTACAATCAAGCACATCTTAAGCAAAATTCTCTATGTCTTGATTTATGATAAATAACCAGTCTAAATATAGCCTAACAAATGTAAATAACTAACCTGATTATGACATGGAATTCTGCTGTGATTATATTCTTTGAGGCTTTGGCATGTCAATAAGAAAACAAAACTTAGGCTTTTTTAGCAAATGGAATTGAATCTCAGAAATGGATTTTGTATCAATAGATTAAAAATTAGTGCTAACTAAATTTTGAGTTATGTAATAGCAAGTATACTCTATGAATCTAGGAAATCCTTACAGAAGAGATACAGCTGGGTTGACAGAAAAGAGATGGGAAGGGATGGGACAGGACAGGAAGGAAAGGAAAGGAAAGGAAAGGAAAGGAAAGGAAAGGAAAGGAAAGGAAAGGAAAGGAAAGGAAAGGAAAGGAAAGGAAAGGAAAGGAAAGGAATCAGATGCTGGTTGTGTTGGAAGAATTGCTCAAGAACAGGTAACCACTATTGAAGGATTTTATATGTTATAGTGTGAAGTATTTCAGCCATGCATTTTCTCCCATCTATATGGACCCACAAACCAGTGACATACAATTTGCTTCATTAAGTGAAACCTTTAGATAAGGAAGTTTAGAACTTATGATCCATCTAAACCACATTGAGATTCACTCACTGGGATCAATGAAGATTTAGACACTTTACATTGAGTCCATCATTTGTGATCATGGGAAAATATTTATGCACAAATTCCAAAGACTGTACCTTTAAACTTCATTGCCCTAATGCATTTTGTTATCACATTTCCCTCTCCACATTTTGCTGTGCTTCTTCTCTAAGCTAGAAGGGCAAACTTTGAATGTCATTATTTGCTTATAATCCACTATGTCCCTAAAAGCCAAAACAAATGTCAGTTGTATCATATCCCCTTCTACAGTTCAGTGAGATTTGATCGTATTGTTCCATTGAGAAACAGCCAACTGTTGTCACCTTATCACTCACAGTGCCCAGATTACATGAAGAAACCTGAGACAACTCTAACTGCTTTGCACTGATTTTTAAATGGAGTCAGAAATCTAAGGCTACCTAAACAGTGTTGAAATAGAATTCCCAGCTGCTTTCACCATTGGTTCTATGGAGGAATTGCTGCTAACACTTACAAATTGGGATACAAACATTACATTTCGATAAATTCTTCACTCTTATCATTCCCTCTCCCCTTAACAGTGAAATGCCTCTAGAAAAGCCAACCAAAAAAAAAACCCTATTAAATAGAAGCATGAAATGGAAAGGGACCACAATCTCAGGCATCCTGTCCCATCTCTTCAGGTATCAGATTGTTGCTATTGGTACTACTAGTAGGAAAATATTAAGGTGAATAATAGTATACATGTATATCATGTATCATGTATCATGATACGCTGTCACGAATAACAGGTGTTATTCACATAGGAAAGGCAACTGGACTTCCAGGGTCAAATAAAAATATCTCTTTCAACTAACTTTGAAGTGTTCTAATATTCTATGATATTAAATGGTGTGACTTTTTTTTGTTCTTGCACTGTGTTTAACCGTAGTTTAAACAAGAACTTTTGAGTAGATGCAAAAATGGACTAAAGATAATTTTGGAGATGGACCATGAACTAGGTTTATGCTGCTGTTCAAAGGGAACTGATGTGGTATAAATTATATTTGTGAGAAAATGTCTTTATCTTCTTTTTCTCTTTCTTTCTAGGTCTAAGTAGACACAAGCTAAATCTGTCCTGGGGATGAAAGACTGGACAAAGATTGACTTCTTGCACAGCCTCCTACAGGTTGCAGAAGAATGAAAGAAGACCTAACTTTTCTGTTTCAATATATAATAGAACACTCAGAGACAAGGGCCTCTCTGTCTAGCTAGTGCTGGCAGAAGTGCACAAGATCCAGTCCCTCCCAACTTTGATTTTCCAAGTTCCTATACAGAAGGTTTATAAAAATAAAAAAAAGCAGTGGTGCCATCTCCTGGCCACTATCTACCTTCTGCTCTTTTTTTGCACTTGCCTCTGATTTATGAAACAATCTCATCTGTTTTAGCTATTTGAGGCTCTTTTGTACTCTGTCTGGAACCATGTCTTCTTAGTCCATACAGATTAAAGATCTTTAGATAACGTTGAAGCTGAAGTCAGTAGACAGGAAAGGCTGTTTAATATATGCTTGCCTTAACCCATACTAAGTCACACACTGAGAACTTTGATGAGAGCTCTCTGAAATCACTTCCTTTAGGATCAACCATACTGTTCATGAATTCTAAACAAAAATTATAAAGTTGAGTCAGGTAATATACTACAGCTCCCACCATTCCAGAGATGTCTGTATTTAAAAAAATATTGTCAGAAAAAAAGTGCTTTATGGTTAAGCTTCCAGAATACTTAGTTTCAAATTACTTTGATGTATTTTAAAAGAACTGGACACTTTGGGAGCTGTGGAATGCCAGGAAAAGGAACTTTTACTAAACAATAACTAAAGAAAGTGCAAACTCAGTGCTCCTTAACCCCACTGTTTTAGTGAATGCACTCTAGGTGCTTTTATAAATGATTCTAACCTACGTCTTTTACTAATAACAGAGATATCTGCATATTTCTATCAACTGAGGCCAACTGCATAAGTATTAACAATGTTTACTCTTTTATAACTGATTCCAGTTGAAAACCTTATGTAAGTGAGCTTTTTTTTAAAGAAAAAAAACACTGAAAACCTGCAGCATATAAGATCTTTCTGGATTCTGTTCTTTTTTGTTTTTTTAAGTTGGGGGTGGGAGTAGTTGCATTGGTGAGATTTTTGAAAACCTTTTTTTGTGGTTCTGGGGAAACTGTTGTGTGTTAGAATGTGTATCTTATCTTCCTGTATTTTTGTGGCTAAAAAAAACCTGTGCTGTTATGTAGTTGGCAACAAGATGCCTTTGGAAACTTTACTAGTAGGTCAATGTCTATGAAATACTCTTGACTCCTAGAAGCGTCTGTATTCTGAATTTGAGCTGTACATTCAACTACTGCAGTAGCTTTTCTTTGGGAAGAGTTATATTGCTCAGGCTTTTTTTTTTTAACTTGAATTGCCCAAATTTCTTTATTTAAAACCTACAACTGCATCAGCCTTAGGCACTTGCTGGGTTAGGTTCTTCTTAGCCTATTACAGCTTCTTCAAATAACTTTTGTCTGCACTTGCCAAATGTTTCAATTCTATATGGCCTAGATATCCACCATCCGCTGTAGTAACTCTCAGTACAAGTTCCCTAGAAATAAGACCATTCATCTTTTACCCATTACCTCCAGTGTATACATACCATACATACCAGTGTATTTACAAAAATACCACCTGAATGACAACAGGTATTTCTAACAGAAACAAAAACTAATTGGTTCCAGCAATAAATGTCACATCAGTAACAGAGATATGAGTGGAACACCACATTGATCTATAATACAGTGATGAAATGTATATAAAATAGTGGGTAGTACTTGAAAATTCCAAAAAATATAAAGCTTATAATTAAGTCTCTGCCTGGTTATATCAACACCAGTGGTAGTAATGATAGTATATGTACTGTCGCTTTAGTTAAGCTTCTAAAGATGCTCTCAGTTTTAATGGTTGTTTGCAATTTAATTATTTTTGGGCAGGATCAAGAGGCACAACTCTTGTACACCTGAAATTTACTTATTACCAGTGAAATAAGTCTGGAGTATATGATATATGGATTGTCTCCCCAATGTTGTTTTTTACATTTATTATCCTTAATACCAATGGAAAAAAATGGGATGACTCTTCAGTAAATAGCATAAAGTCAAAACAAATGTATAGGTTTGCATTCAAATCATTGAAGCAGCAGGTTTGATGAAATGATCTCTCACTGATGTTCTGCACCCGATAAAATAGGGCAAAGTATTTTTAAAAGTAGATTTGTAGAATCTAGAAAAGAAGTTTAGACCTCTTAAATGTTAACTGTCCTGTATCTCAAAGTCTTATTAAGAAGAAATAAGGATCCATTGCATAATTTATGCACTAGTTCAGCCTTACTTTATAGCCCAATTCTTTTAATATTACAGTTGGGTGCATAGTTTTTGCCCTATGATGTAATAATATAACTGGAAAAAAGGCAATGGGTACCACTTCTGCATTGTTGTCAAGAGAACTACTTGTTTGTGAAGTCACCAGCAGTTCAATTCTATTCAGAAGAGACATTACTATTTATAATAATAAATAAACAGTACATCATACATGCTGGGGACTAATGAAATTTTGCTTGCTGTCATTTCCCAAGAGCAAACATTGTGATTCTTCTAGTTTAGAATTATTGAGTGCAAACTAAACACATTTGACCAATTCCTGCTTTGTGCCACATTCTAAATTACGGCATTCCTGTACCTCTACATCAAATGTTTACTTTGATACAGTTAAGGAAAGAGTCATTTTTCTGTTACATAATATAATAACAATCATATAGATATATCATGGTTTATGTTTCTCCCCCTCACACACAAACACTCATAGTGAGAAGCAAATGCATCCAGTATGGGATGTAAGTGAATAAGAAAAAGGTGGAACATTCTCATATATTCTATGCATTGATGCATTATTGGGCCTATGGGCATATTTGCCTCCATGTAAGGAATCAAGAGTCTCCATAAATAGCATGGAAAGTTTTGCAGGCCTATAACCAGCTATACTAGACTTTATCAGAAACATGATTTTGAGCATCAGCAATTATTTGGAGCATAGCACAGAAACTGTAGATGATGGTGTAAGTAGCAGAGCAGAACTGTAGATGGTAAGTAGCAGAGCAGATGGCAGGAAGAAAATTAGGTTTCTGTGTTCAGATGAGGCCTGTTGATCCAGGAAGAGGCTAGAAAGTACATCTGAATAAGACCAGAGAATTTTGAGGTAATGAGAATTCTAAATTTAAATAAAACACTATCCACTATATAGAAATACACCTGCACAAACCTTTATACGTTAAACACGAGGACAGACGTGGGATCAGGCATTTATTTTTATTCTTGTGCAGCAAAATCAGTATCATCCCAAAATAATTATTACAACAATGACTGAATTGACAAATCCACTATAGAAAAAAAAATAAGAGCACAGTAGTGTGAGAATATTTGAACACTGTTGAATTATACAGCTGTATCCTCTTCAAAATCCAATGAGGTATGTTATTTTTCTAGACTGGGCTTTCTGTTATTGTTATAAATCCAAATATTCAAAAAGCAAGTGTTAACAATCCAAATGTCTCTCTCATTTTTTTTCTTAAGAGTCATTTGTTAATTCTGAATGTATTTTTAACAAAAGGTGACCTTTTTTGACTAACTAGTGTAATTTGCATTTTAAAAAATAAATGGAAAAAATATATAGGTTTCCCAGTTTTAATGGTCCTCTGATACTTTTCACAGCTTTTTTCTGATCTGTCATTCTTGAAAGAACAAAAATACCACCAAAAAACCCTCCTATTATATTTACATGAAAGCAATTGTGAGCTGTGCCTCCACATAGTTATGTCAGGACTGAATAGAAATTGCCAGGTCATGACATCATTTTAACTCAGTCAAAGGTGACCGGTATTTTCATTATCCACTGACATTAAAAGGCTTTTTCTAGAACTCAGACTGTATAACAAAATCTCTGCTATTAAAATATGCCTTTTTATTGCCTCCTCATCAGTGAATTTAAAGTCTGTAATAGACTTTCAGTAATACTAAGGCGTTATTTTAAATAATCCCTGTTGAGAAGATGTGATATCATATCTATATTAGGACAATGTCGCTGCCATTCATTTGAACAGCTTTTCACATTATAACATTTTTCTTTGAAAATATAACACTATGAATAATAGTGGTAGTCCAAAGAAAACTTTGCTCAGCTATACTGTTCTTGGGCTAAATGATTATCATCTTAATTTCTGCAGAAAAAAACTATCTTGATCTCCAGGAACAACAAAGTAACCATGAGTTCTGATTGCTTTCTGCACATAGGCCATCTCCTAAAACTTCTAATGCAGCTGATGTGCTGCTTTTGAAATGGATCAAATTTGGTAGCTCATTCTTATTTCCATGCTCAAAACACTCAAGTGATCACCATCATTTCTGAGGGTAGCAGATTAGAACATGGTTGGGCAGTCTTCAAGACGGTTAGCAGAGTGAAAAGTGATCCTAGTGAGTGAATAGCAGAAAGATAATTCAATATCTTATATGTCAAGCACAATCCTAGAAAAAATAATAAAAATTACATGTGCAGCATTGTTTTCCATAATAAAAACGGGACTTGTAACCAATTAGAATATAAATATAGTTATTGGAAACAAACTAAAATACTGCATTGTAATTTAGCTGAAAGTCTTGAGCCATTTTATAAAGAATATGTTTGAAATCTATCTTAGCTTTAGAGATTCCTGAGATGACTAGAACTCTCATCTGAAATCATGCATTTCCTGATAAAAGTTTCCCAACCAAAGGCCTTTGATTTTAACAGCCCTCTGGGATGTTCTGATTGGAAACAGGGGGTTTTTTTTTGCTACTGAAATTGCATGAAGAAGATATTCAGGTATGTGCCCTCATTTATGCCATGTGGCCATCGGCAGGAAAAAAAAGATATAAATATTTTTCTTTTGCTGCTGCTGCTGCTTAAAGATAAGGTTTACTTTCTCCATCTGAGAAAATTTGGTAAATTTTTATGCTTGAGGCAAACCAATGGGTTTGTTTGAGGTAAAGGAAACTTTAGTTTGGAAATCTGCTGAAATCTATTTAATATTGCTGTATAAGAAAGAAGATTGTGATTTGAGGTCTAATAAATGGGAACAGACTAATTCTGGACATTACAGCTTTATTCCAATAGCAATTAGTTAAAATTCCTTTAATCTTGGAAAAGGCGAATGATAAGAAACTTGTCAATGGTCAAGTTCAGGGCAAGAATCTGGCAGACAAATAGACCAGGCCATTAACTCAGTCAAAATAATTTACACATATAATACTGGATACCCTGTAGGTTTCGCCCAATTGTAAGAAATCTCTGCAAATCAGTGATCACATAATGAACTTTAAAGGGGGGCACAGGAACTGATGAAAGTCTTATTTCAAACATGTCTACAGAACTTTCTAGAACCTACTTCACCTCATACTGTACATGTTTGCTGCAAGCTCTGGCAGCAAGAATATCTACATTCTAAGGTATCTTGTCCCAATATCCAGTGCAGAGAAATGTGAGTTTAATTAATGCATATGTGCCTCTTGAGCAAATAAATAATATTTGGGGCTGAGACACATCTGTACCAAAGGTGTGTCATGTGGGAGAAATCTCCATGGAGCCTAATATAGAAATGGCAACCTTAAAGATTCTTCCAGTAGAAACATGGTTTTAAGAAAGAGCTGTTTCGTATGCTGTCCAACCTAGAACATTATTGATCTTCCTATTCCCCACACTAAAAGCAGAACTATAGAGAATGTTCCAGGGGAGATTTAAAAAAGAACACTCAACTAACATGCACTTCAGTGATACTGGTGCCCAAGAGATGGTTCACTTATCTGTCAACTTTAAAGAGCTGTGCAAACATGTGAAAACAGAAATGCAGCGGTGCTAACTGTAGATAACATTCTCCTGGGACTTACAGATGCTCAAGTGTTCTCGCTGTTTGATGCTGTCCAAGGATTTTCACAGATTCAATTAGGCCAAAATTGTGCCAGATTCACTATAGTGATCATACCATTTGATGGTATCATATTGGGAATTTCTCAAGTTGTTCAAACTTCTGTGACACCTGCGTGGGGTGTCACTTAATTTATAGATGACATTTTGCTTTCTGATGTTTTCAGAAGATGGGCATGATCAGAAGTTGGATAAAGTTCTAGTAGCTAAAAAATGTGGCTCTAAAACTATATAACAGTGCCCTTGGTGCTCTCTGGGCTTGGTTATTTTCTTGCAATTGTTTTATTACCCAAACTAGCTAACATCATCAGTATTACTAAGACACTCCTTATTAGCACTGATGATACCTAGTTTGGTTAATGAAACATCTGCAAGAAAACAAACCAGCTCAGAGAGTGCCAAGGGCCCCTCATGTCAACCCTGAATTACAAATATTCTCCTTTACTACTGTATAACACTAAATATCTCCTATCCCTCAAAAATGTTCCTATGTTGGCCATGAATAAATGACAATGCAATGAGCCCAATCCAAAAAACTTAATTCTTAGGAAGTCAGCAGATTTGGGGACATGGAGAAATTTTCACTACAACTGACAGATGTCCTGGAGGTCTTTAATTAGCATACCATTTAGTATATATAGCAATAGCACTTAGACTTATATACCACTTTACAGTGCTTTACAGCCCTCTCTAAGCAGTTTAGAGTCAGCATATTGCCTCCAACAATATGGGTTCTCATTTTACTGACCTTGGAATGATGGAAGGCTGAGTCAACCTTGAGCCTGGTGAGACTCGAATTGCCAAACTGCAGGCAGCCAGCAATCAGCAGAAATAGCCTGCAGTACTGCACTCTAATCACCGTGCCCCGAGGTTCAATACATGATGCAAAGTTATCAGGCGCACCCAATGTTGTGATTCTGTGATGTAAATCTATATGGGGCTGTACAGGTAGTCCTTTACTTAAACAGTTCATTTAGTAACCAAAGTTACAACAGCACTGAAAAAAAGTGACTTATTTTTTCACATTTATGACCTTTGCAGGATGCCCGTGATCATGTGATCAAAATTCGGATGCTTGGCAAATAGTTCATATTTATGACTCCTGCAGTGTCTCGGGGTCATATGATCCTCTTTTGCAACTTTCTGACAAGCAAAGACAGTGGGGAAGCTAGATTCACTTAATAATCGGGTTACTAACTTATTCACTGCAGTGATTCACTTAACAACTGTGGCAAGAAATGTCATAAATTAGGCCAAAACTCACTTAACAAATGTCTCCCTTTAACAACATAAGATTTGGGCTCAATTGTTGTCATAAGTCGAGGACTACCTGTATATTGCCTATGTTGGAGCTATGGAATAGGCACATTGCATCAAGATATGCCTATCATGGGGGAGAGCAAGTCAAGAATTTAGTATGCCTCAAATGAGGAAGAATATTTTGAAACATGTGAATATTTCTTAAACGATTTAAATGCAGTGAAAGCCTTCTAGCAATATACAGATACTATTCATTCTTCTGAATAATTGTCAATAGTTGGGGTGAATATTAATGAGATCAAAGTAATTTTTCCATATGATGGTATATAATCCTCATGTCGAGTATTATTCAAACAAAACATACGTACTTTGTCCTACTGCCCACTAAAATGTTCTGACCCAGAATCAGTTCAACGTACCAGTCTCATATACCTCAAAAACTATTTCTTAATAATTTCTTTCAAAAGAAAACACCCCACCTTATCTTTAAGTCAGAACAACTACCCAATATTTCACTTTATCAAAATGTGATCGGTTACCACAAGCATGCAGTATGCTGACTGGATTCAATGTATTCTGTGCATAGGAAGGAAGGCACAAAATATTACAGAGGTTAATTGCCTATGTGTCAGAATTGTTACTCTAGCTATGATGCTGCAAAAAGATTGGTGGAGGGAGTACTTCAGGCATCACTAAATGTAGAGTGTGCATAATTATTTCCTATGATTGCTGAGTCCAAATTTTAAAACATTTGTGGCAGAGTAAGTGTCCTACCCCTTATAATTTATAGCACTATCCAACCATTCTTGAATCAGCAAGAAAGTAATTACCAGTATGAAATCTGCTATCCTTATGGCTTATCCCTGCCCTGCTTCCTTTGCTTAGTGCGGCAGTTGATCTGACATCCTTCCAAGATAAATCGTGGCAAAGCCCAACAGGTTTTGCGACTTTACACTGCCTTTGGAAAGTGCTGGAATAAGGGAGAAAATTAATTCTCTACAGTTAAGGATGACTTATGCCTGTCTCACTCCTGAGCCGAGAATGAAACGAAGGCAACATCATGAGGACACAGCAGAAAAAAAAGATGTCGTCATGTCTTGTGCCATGGTATGGTGCAAATGACAAAACAAACCTCAGCAAAAGGAAAAGTACTGTTTCTTACATAAATCCCAGGTACACCTTGAAAGAGAAGGAGATAATATTTGTGAACATGGACATAGAACATCATTCATAGAGCTCTAATCCCACCTTGGCATGTCATTAGGCCAGTTATTTCTCTCAACCCTAGGAAGGAGGCAATGGTAATCAAATTGTGAAATCTTATTGAAACAATCAAACCTCCAAAACATCAGTAGTATTTAAGAAGTAACAGCAAAGGATTTGCTGAGCTAATAATAACTGGCTCAGGAAGATGGAGTGAATAGGAATACCTGCGGAAAAAAAGCTGAAGAGGCAATAATTTTATTATGAAATAAGAATCCTAGAGGAAAAAAATGAAATATATAATTTGCTTGTCCCTATTCTCATGGAACTGTTAGCACAGTCAAGAATAACTTTGCAGCCAGGTAGAGATGTAGAAAGTAAAAGATTTCTGGAGATGGAGAAAAACAATGGGAATAGTTTTGTTGATATTTTCTATGTTCAGGGATTTTAAAAATGTATTTATTGTTTTAGATGATGAATATTTAATCTTTTCCTTCCATCTGAAATAGTAGAGAACTCAGATCTGCTGAGCGAAACAAAAGGAGACACTCTTATACTGATATTACTGAAACCTTTGAAGACAGCCAAAAGAAGCAAAGAAATGAATTTTCCAACTAATGTGAACAATAACATTCAGAGGGGGAGGAGGAGGAGGAGGAGGAGGCCTTGTTTCTATGATCCTTCTATGGCTCAAAAAATTAACAGACCAAGCTTTCCATAATACTGCATTTCCACATAAGGAAAAGAAGCCTCTCCTGCTATTTTGTAGCTTGCTAGGGGAAATCTGTATTTCAGACTCTTGACCCAGGACTAAAATTCCTTCTGTCAACTCACTTCAGAATTTTAGTAAGATCTGGGAGACAGGAGGATAGAATAAGCAACAGAACTCTTATCAGTTAATTGAACCGCAAACCATTCAGTATAGAAGAAATTATGCATGCATATACTTTCACATAAATATATTACATACCTCATCTTATACTGATGTGCTCTTCCAAGTGTACTTCTGACAGGAATCACACTCTGAAAATGGAATCTGCCACCAAAACATGATGGATAGATTCAATTAATAAGTCTTAAGAGTTTTGCTGGGAGAGGCATACTAAAGCCATATAGTACTTTGGTTGTTTTCAAGGTTTTGCAATCTGGCTTTTTTTTTTTCTTTATTACATTTAGTTTTATTCTGTAAGTATTTGGAATATATTCTATTTTCAGTGGCTAGCCGCGAGGCTGTTCTGCATATATCTGCTCATTTTGACTTATTGTATAACTTTGTAGCAAAGGCAACAATCCGGACATCTTTCTATTTTAGTGATTTCATACATTAAAGTTGGGCAGATGCTTCTCCACAGGGAGTCCTGATTTGTAGAAAGATCATCATCCTACATATAGGCAACTCTGCCTTGGGTTTCATGAACTTCAGAACCAGGAAAAGGTATGCCAGCTTTATTTTTACAAAATGACAGAAAATGAAGGATGTGGCTCCCAGCAGGACAATCTTGATTTCTCTATAAAATCTTATCAGTTGCTTAAACCCTTGTCAGCCGATAGGCATATTAGAAATTTTGAAATCATATTATGGGCTTTCTTAGTCAACAACCATCACTGAGCCACAGGGGCACAGTGGTAAGAATGCAGTACTGCAGGCTACTTCTGCTGACTAATTTGGCAGTTTGAATCTCACCAGGCTCAAGGTTGACTCAGCCTTCCATCCAGTGGTGGGATTCAAAAAATTTTACTACCGGTTCTGTGGGTGTGGCTTGGTGGGCGTGGCAGGGAAGGATACTGTAAAATCTCCAGTCAGAGGTGCTGGTTCTCTGAACTACTCAAAATTTCCACTACGGTTCTCCAGAACTGGTCAGAACCTGCTGAATACCACCTCTGCTTCCATCCTTCTGAGGTGGGTAAAATGAGGAGCCAGATTGCTGGGGGCAATATGATGACTCCGTTAACCGCTTCAAGACTACGAAGTAGTATATAAGTCTAAGTGCTATTGCCATTGCTATGAAGAGCATGGCTTATCAAAGACCACCCTTTTACCAACTAGACACAAATCCAAACAAAACTGAGCTGCAGCCTTTGCTGCATTATTCTTCTTTTCTAAGAATGATTCTGGGCCCCACAAACATTTTTGTGCACGTGGATTAGTTTTAAGATTAATGCCTGCCTTTCACATTCAAGCTTCTTGTGTATTAAAGCAAAACAAAACAAAAACAAACATTACATTAATGGGGAAAAGAATTAGCTGAAGGATGGAGTTTAGCAGACACTAAGCTGGCACACTTATGCTAATTCGCACCATGGAGGAGGACAAGATCATAGGCTAAATTCTAAAGCTCTTGGTTTATACTCCAACTGTAGGTTTTATGTTTTTCAGTGCTGAACTACAAGTTTCTTTTCTAATACTCCCTATTATTGCTGACTGTGAGTTGCTTATCATATAGTCATATTTATCTCATAATGTCCTATTGAGTAATCAGGAAAAAATATTCAGAAATTTGGAGAAGCCTATACAAATATGAAGTTTAGCCTGGATTAGATAAAATACAGACTATAATATATGCCAATCTGACTGGATTCTGCTTTGTCGTATTGATTACTCATTCTCAATGTCTAGTCATATCTGAATATTTCTTCATACACTGGTGATGGTTCTCAGAATGCAAAGATTTCCTACAGTTACAACTTCCTTCTTTCTTTCTTGGCATATGGATTATAAAATTGCTGTTTGTTTCATTAGATGTTTGAATCTCAAAATTTTAAACAGAAATATTAACACTCTTGGGTGCTATTACATTTTTCTTTGTTATTTTATTTTCAAGTTTTACATGAGACCCTTCAATCAAATTCCTAGGATAGCCTGCAAAGTTTCCAAGCACAATAGTAGAAATTTCAATCATACAGAAATATAGCAAAACTTAAAATTGTAAAATCAGTAAGAGCCAAATCCAGCCAAGATAAAAATATCAAACTGAATTAGAATGTTGACTATTTTTAAGGACAAATCAGGAGCCATGACTTGCACAGTAATGACCAAGTTAAATAACATTATATCTGTGTTTATGGCACATTATGAATGAGAACAATCCTTCCACTTGTAGAGAAAGTTGATCCCTATCAGAATTTTCCTGCAACAAAGAAAAATTGGAGAAACCCGCCATACGTAAACATTGATCAGTAAACATTGATCCAGTGTCCATATAATGGAGATCACAGATTACAGTTGTATACTTCTGGGAAATGCTCTGTAATCATTCAGTGATGTCATAATTCCAAAATTGCCAATGTCAAGAATTTAGATCTCCAACAATTTCTCTATCAACCTGGGCATAAGCAAAATATGAACTCCATCAATTTAAGTTTAGCCACACTGAGAATATGTTCACTGAACCTAGCAAATTTCAAATAGTACAAATGATGCACCAGCTCTTTTACATTATATTACATTTATATATAGAGGTACTGTGGTGTTGGTAATTTATAGCTTACTACAAATGTAATAACTAGCCAGATTCATGAATATATTCAAAACTCTAGGTATTTGTCTATATCATTTTGTCCCACACATAATTACTTAGCATTTTTATTATTTCTTGTTTCAATAGCAAAATATAATTAGATTTCTCAAATACAGGCTCATATATGGATAAGGAGCTATTATAAGGCACAATTTATTCTTTAGAATTCAGTCTTTCTGAAAAAGCCTTATCTTTTTAAACAAATACATTTTATGGAAAATGACACAAATGATTGCGGTTACATCCAAACTCATAAAAGATTTGCTAGTTCAGTGGATTTTTCCATTGTTCTCATCAACGACTACCAATTTTGAATATACCCTTCTTCTTCAACCTTTGGAGATTTGAAAAGTGTTCAAATATAGGAAGTAAATATAAGAAGAACTATATGATGAACTAAAAGTTCATTCTGTGCAATAATTTTATGCTCCTTCATAGTGGTCAGCAAACCTTTTGATGACCAAGGACCACACTTATATTAGGGGAGGGGGATTTGAGAGCCACCCAGGGGCTATAATAACAATTATCAGCAGAACTCAGCTTTCAAGGGAGCTTGAATTGTTTGTTTTTGAACCATTATTTTCTTCTTTTATGAATGGCACAATAATTTCCATCTATCCATTGTCCTCGAATTTCATTAGTCATATTTACATTCTGAAGGGTATAAAAAGGCTTGAAATCAAAAAATGGAGAAGATCAAGGGGTCTAAAAGGGGATCATGTACAGCCCTGAGCACCAATTTTTTGTATTAGATTAAAATAACATTATTCAATCAAATTATTTTTGTTGCTCTTTACATTTTAGGGAATATTCATTAAATGAACACTTTTTAAAAAGTGAATTTGAGCCTGTTCAATGAATCATAGTTGGAAAGGTATTTTTAGAGCAGAAAATCTAGAGTATATCTGTATTGGATGAAAACCTGAAGAGTCATTAGTGCCTGAAAAGTTCAAAATTGACCATCTCCATTCTGTCTTTACTGCCACATAGATATTGCCTAACATTAGTACTTTTGGACTAAATTTCATCAATAGAAAGAATTGTGATGTGATTTCTTGATGCACTTTTCTTTATATCAAAGCAATCAAGGAGGACAATTAATTTAAGTGACCAAGCATTAACAACAAGAAAAGAGAACTATCCAAATCACAAATACAGCTGCTACTGTTGGGTGTGGGGTAACTGCATAAAAGAGGCATCCCCCAAATCTCTTTGCCCAGTCAAATCAGCATCTCCTCACTGGCTCTGGCCAATCAAAGCCACACCTCTTTATACATATCCCAAAGGTGCATTTCAAAAAGGAACTGGACTTTCTTAGCTTTTTCCTTGAAAACATTTTGCTTCTCATCCAAGAAGCTTCTGTTCCCACTGAATTCCTAAATCTTAATGCAGGATTGAATACTGAAACTTCTGGATATTTCCCCATCTCAATTATCTTTCTTTTATTGCTATTTGCTTTTGAATGTGCAATAATCCTGAAATATTAATTTTCATCTTAATTAATAGCAATAAAATATAATATTGCCTTTTCTTAACATGCCACATAATTTGTAACTGTTAGGATTTATAACAATGTTTTTCAAACTTGGCAACCTTAAAAAATGTGAACTTCATCTCCCAGAATTCCTCCTCATCATGCTGCCTGGGGACTTCTGGGAGTTGAAGTCCACACATCTTCAAGCTGCCCAGGTTGAAAAACATTGCTTTATTGCTTTATATAAACCAGTGGATATGTTTCAGAAATATTGAGAAGGAGCAACAATAAAAACATGGATTGAATAAGTAGTTGCTATGCTGCATGCACACCCTAATAGCTTTTCTTTGTTTAAATATTTTAGAACCAATGAATGACTAACTAAAAGGAAGAAGAAACTGTTCCCTTTCCATTCAGGCAAGCTGATATATTTGAGGACTGTGGGTACAACAAATCCATTATTGCATTCAGTGGGGAGGTATTTATAATGCCATAAATTTACCCAATGAATTTCAGGACTATTGTTTTATAAATCTCCAGGAGTATAAGAATATTTCCAATGGAGCAGATATTTGCATAATTCTTGCAATGCTTCTATACTGTTATTTGCAAGAGGGTTTTAGCTTCACTGAAGATACACCATGTCAGCAATGAGAAAGAAATATAAAATTACAGCAGAGACTATGCTTGTCCCTTCCAGTTGGAGGTATAAAGGCCAGCTGTGAATGTTTCAGTGTGCTAGCTTTGTTTTGCCAGAGCCTAGTTCTATTTCTGCCTCTACCACTCTTAGTTCATTGCCAATTCATAATCAGTTTCCTTAGAGTCTTCAGCCCAGTTCACACTCAGATGTTTCTGATACTGCCTTTTTCAGTTATGTTATGGAAGAGGGGTGACCGATGGAAATTGCTGCCCCAAAGTAGGAGATTTTCAGTGATGAGAAAAGAATTAGCAGGAGAGAAAGAAATAAAATACAACCAAGTTTCAGTAATGAATTGAAGGTAACCTTAATGGTTACATAAAGAACTGGATGCGGTTTATTCAGATGTGGAATCAAGGAAAGGAGGTGTAGTTCTGAAATTGTAGTGGTGATACTGCAAGGTGATTTAAGTGTGCAATCGGGAAAAAGAAACTTTCCCCTGCATAAACTACTCATCATTCTAAAAGAAAATACTTCATGAGCCATTTTTTCCTCAAGATTCTTTTGGGATTCCCTCCTAAATTGTCTTTATGCTTTTTCTTTCTATGAATAGAATAGAATAGAATAGAATAGAATAGAATAGAATAGAATAGAATAGAATAGAATAGAGTAGAATAGAATAGAATTCTTTATTGGCCAAGTGTGATTGGACACACAAGGAATTTGTCTTGGTGTAAATCTCTCAGTATACATAAAAGAAAAGATACATTCATCAAGAGTCAAGAATCATAAGTTACAACACTTAATGATAGTCATAGGGTACAATAAGCAATGAAATCATACTAGGAAACAGTCAATATAGATTGTAAGTGTACAAGCTACAAAGCTATAGTCATACAGTCACAAGTGGGAGGCGATGGCTGATAGGAATGATGAGAGGATTGGTAGTAATAGTAGTACAGACTTTGTAAATAGTTGAACAGTGTTGAGGGAATTATTTGTTTAGCAGAGTGATGGCTAGACTGTTTTTGTGTCTAATTGTTCTGGTGTGCAGTGCTCTATGCGTCATTTTGAGGGAAGGAGTTGAAACAGTTTACGTACGGGATGTGAGGGGGTCTGTAGATGGTTTCATAACAAATCCTCTTTATGCTACACACATATATACACATACATATCCATCCTTATTTGCTTCTACCGTATTTCTCACAAAATAAGGCCGGGCCTTTTTTATTTTTGACTCCCGAAAAAACGGCTAGGCCGTCTTTTCAGGGGTGACTTAATTTCCCCCCCTTGCATCCTCGGGTGGGCGGGCAGCAACAGCTTGGATGTTGACAGCGGCGTTGGTGGGGCACTTCGTGTTGGGAGACCTTCCGCCACCATTGCTTTCCCTTCTCCCTTGCTGCCGTGGCATTTAGAGCAACGCCGTGGTGTTTGGCACAGCCACGGGCGGCTAGCCAGAGCTCCTCCCTGCAACTGGAGCCCAGCGGAGACACTCAGCTTCAGGCGCTCCTGTCATCGCCTTTCCTTTGCCTTCGAAGGTAAAGCCAATTATTTTAAAAACGATGCCCTACTACAACAAAGACTCCCCTGCCCGAGAGGACAGCCCAACCCCACATGGGGAGGCAAATCTCCCGGGGCTGCAGCGCAGGATTGGCCCACCTCGGGAGAAGTGCCCAGGCGCCATCCCTGCCTGTTGCCGGGCAGAGCGTGAAGAGCTTTGCCTGGGACGCCCAGTGCAGCTGACAGGCGGGCCCTCCTTCCCAGCAGCAGAGCTCTCATCAAGGCAGCGAGTGCCTCCTTGCCAGACCCTCTGCTCATCCTGCCAGGGCTGCGCCCAGACCCATGCGGGCTGGGCAGAGCCAGGAAACCAGAGCCGCCATGGGTGCGCGCCCACCTGCCAAGCAAAAGAGCTTGGCTTCCTTCCCAGGTCCCTCCAGCATGAACCCGAAGGGGCCACCGGGACAGGCTGCCCAAGGCAGTGATAGCGCCCACCCATCTGCGGACAGGGAGGCGAAGTGATGGCAGCGCTGCTTCCCTGGCCGGCGGAGAAAGCCTGAAGCCGTCCATCCTTTCCACCCCTCGCCCAACCCATCCCCATCCCCATGCATCTCCAAATGCTCCGGCAGCTCCAAACACTGCAGCGGAATAGGCATCAGGCAGAGGCGCTGACTCAGTGGGGCTCAGCTGGGAGGAGGATGCGGTGCAGGCCGTTGCCTTATCTCCCTGTCCATGGATGGGTGGGCGCTATCACTGCCTCGGGCAGCCTCTCCCAGTGGCCCCTTCGGGTTCGGGCTGGAGGGACTTGGAAAGGAAGCCAAGCTTGGGTCGGCCCGGCTTTTTCGCTTGGCAGGCGGGCACGCACTCGCACCTTGCTTTCCCAGCTCTGCCCAGCCCACACGGCTCTGGCGCAGCCCTGGCGGGATGAGCGGAGGGTCCAGCGGGGAGGTGCTCGCTGCCTTGGCGAGAGCTCTGCTGCCAGGCAGGAGGGCCCTCCTGTCAGCTGTGCTGGGCGCCCCAGGAGAAGCTCTTCGCACTCTGCCTGGCGCCAGGCAGGGATGGAGGCTGGGTGCTTCTCCCAGGATGGGCCGATCCTGCGCTGTGGCCCCGGGAGATTCGCCTCCCCACGTGGGGGTGGGCTGCCCTCTCGGGCAGGGGAGGCTTTGTCATACCGGTAGTAGGGTGAAAAGAATTGGCTTTGCCTTTGAAGGTGAAGGGAAGGCGGCGACAGGAGCATCTGAAGCCGAGTGTCTCCGCCAGGCTCCGGTTGCAGGGAGGAGCCCTGATTGGCTGCGCATGGCTGTGCCAAATGCCGCGGCGTTGCACTATCAGCAAGGGAGAAGAGAAAGCAACGTGGAGGAAGGTCTCCCGATACAAAGTGCCCCACCAACGCCAAAGTCAACACAGGCAGCACCATATGCGGGTATGCAACAAAAGTACTTCCTAATGGCAAGCCCCCCCCCCGCCATTCCCCCCCATTTCACATGTTTAATATAGGCCTTAATTTGGGGGGAAAGGCTTAGTTTGATTTTATGCCGATAAAACATGCTGGGCCTTCCTATTGGTGGAGGCCATATTGTTGGAGAAACCCAGTATTTACCAAATGATGTCAGATGAGTTAAATCAACAAGTTAAGAGAGCTGGATTGGATTCTGTTGAAAACCTGGATTGGATTCTGTTGAAACACATTTCAATGGTTGCAAACATTCAAGGCATCCTTAATTGTAACAGTTATACATCAGAGAAATTGCAATTCACCATACTTTGCAATTTCTTTTAATTAACCCAAAAACTGATGCATAAACAGCTTCATGGTAAAACACCAGCATCCAATCTTTGTCCCACAACAGAATAAATCAAGATCCATAGGAGGCTCATAAATCTTCCTATTGCTTAGAAAAAGGACAGGTCACTGTTAAAAAAGAGGGGGGGGAATAAGGTGAATAAGAAGAGAAATCAAAGCAAAAAAAGGATATTCCACAAAATGATGCAAGCTTTGTGCAGCGACATCAGAATCTATTTCACCATCTAGAGCAGGCTCTCAGTCCTGCCAGCTTTCTTCCTGCCTGCTAGGAACCATCCCTGGGGACCAGTTAAGAATTGCTGTGGATTTTTAATAGACAATGCTGAATTCAAAGCTCTCAGTGTTCAGATTAATCCTCTCCATAGCTGTTGAAACAATAATGTAATGTGTCCTGGCTCCTGCATTCCACTATCATGAAGCCTTTGACTTTATCTTTTCCAGTCAGTAGTGTTCAAAAGCTAAATATTTTATTCAATTTAAATGAGTATCTATTAGGTCAGTAGGCCATTCAGAAAGCTGTTCTCTGGCTTTTTAACTACATTTTCCATTGTAGCATTTTCCATGATTTAACTCATTATATTAAAATGTGGTCTTGGCCTCTTTCAAATCCCTACTAGTTTATATTTTGTTAGATAACCCTGTAACCAGACTCTACTTGTTCTACTATTTGATGCCTAAGTATTATATAGTAAAGTTCACCTTCTCTTTGTTTATGGCAAAGTCTGGAATCAGTAACATTATGCTGTTCTATAGCTTGAGGTTTCCCCTAATTTGGAAAATCAAGTTTATTGTTCTACTTTTAAAAATATCAAATGAAGGAGCAAGAGAAGGAGGGGAAAATGCCATTAAAGGCTGAATCAATGGGAACAACCATCTAAAGCTGAGCATAATGGAATGGAATACTCTGTGAGTCATAGCCAGGAACAAAATGAAGAATTTAAAACAAGGTTGATATATGGTTTCTGGATCAAGGCTGCAGATAAACTTTGATCCAAAGTTAAGTAATCTTTCCAAATATTGTTCCAGCACTATTCAGAAGGCTACCAGAATCCAGATAATGCTGAAGGAATATTGGTGTCCTAGCAATCTGATTCCAAATTATGAACTCTAATAATTCTGATAAACATATGACTACACTACACGTGCAGGGAGAATGCTGTATAAATTTGAAGCAAAGACACCTAAGATCCATTCCTTTTTTTTTATTTTTATTGGTTTTTAAGACATAGACAAACAAAACATAAAAACATCAAGCCATCTTCCATATATATACATACAGTGTGTCCGTTGGTTTACAAATTGTTTTGTGCTTCCATTTCGTAGTCTTCAATTACAATTACATTGTATATATTCTCATATTTTCAATCAAATATTAAATACATTAATATCATTGTTAATCAATCATTTGACTATACTATTATTCATTCATATTTTATGAAATAATCCATATTTTGCTTAATTTGTTTTATGACAGTTCATATTATCATCTCAAATCTATCCTACAATCATTTTGTAGATATAATAAGAAAAAAATACATCTTTATATATTTATTATTTTCTAAGAATCTACATATTTCATTACCATGTTTTATTGTCTAACCATTGATAGAATATATCCCAAATTTTATAAAATTGTTTATCATCTTGTTCTCTGATTTCAAATGTCAATCTACTCATTTCAGCACATTCCAATATTTTCTTAATGATTTCCTCCTGTAATGGTATTTTCTCATTTTTCCAGTTTTTGGCAAAAACAATCCTAGCCACTGTTAATACATTTACAATCAGATATTTCAATTCTTTACTATATATTTCAGGTAAAGTTCCCAATAAAAATATCTCTGGTTTCAAGTCTGTATGCTTTTTTGTCATTTTTTCCAACCACGTGTGGATTTTAGTCCAATATTTTTTGGCATCCGCACAAGTCTACCACATATGGTAATATGAGCCAGGTGTCTGATGACATTTCCAACATTTTACGGATTTATTCTTGAACATTCTTGCTATTCTTGTCGGGGGGAAATGCCACCTGTAAAACATCTTCTACAAATTTTCTTTATATGCTGTTGACATTGTCATTTTATAATTTTGAGACCACAATTTTTGCCATTTCTCTAGATCAATCCCATATCCAAAATTCTTCCCCCAAGCAATCATAGTTTCTTTAACTTGTTCTTCTTCTAGTTTAATTTCTAACAGATATCCATACAATTTTTTAATCACCTTTTCATCAGTACCTGTCAAAATCTTATCTAAATCAGTCAGTTTATCATAGAAACCTTCTGTTTTAGAATCTTTATCATACCTTGAATGTATTTGCGCATATGCTGTATTCATCTTTATACCTTGTTCGTCTAATTTTTGCATAGATTTAAGTTCACCCTTTTCATTCAATATTTCACCATATCTGTTTGTTCCTTTTTATATATTATAGGATAAGAAAATGCTTCAATAGTCGATAGCCAGACTGGAATTTTCAAATAACATTGCCTTTTAGTCTTCTCCCAGTTTAACCACAGAGACTCTCATATATAATGTCTTCTAAAATACCCCTGTGTTTTAGTTCCTTTATACCATAAAAAAGCATGCCACCCCAACAACAGATCATGTCCTTCTAATGTTAACAATCTAGTATTTCTTAATGTTATCCATTCCTTAACCCACATCAAATTTGTAGCTTGGTAATATAACTCCCAATTAGGCAAACCAAATCCTCCTCTTATTCTGGCATCTTGCAAAAGTTTTAACTTTATTCTCACTTTCTTACCTTGCCATATATATTTCAACACAATTTTATTTAAATGTTCAAAATAATCTTTTCCAAGCCTAACTGGAATTGTTTGGAACAAATATAAAATTCTGGGTAATATATTCATCTTGATTGTTGATATTCTCCCTATTAATGACAGTTGTAAATTTTCCCATTTCGCCAAATCTAGCACTATCTGCTGCTTAAGTTTGATATAATTATTCTCTTTTAGTGTACTGCATCTTGCTGTCAAGTGTATCCCCAAGTACATGATCTTATTCGTGACCTGAATTTTCAATACATCCGCCAGTTCTTCCTTTTGTCTTGATAGCATATTCTTTGTCAAAATCTTTGTTTTGTCTTTATTTATTTTCAAACCAGCCACCTTTCCATATACCTCTATCTTTTCTATCAATTTTGTTGCTGTTTCTAGTGCAGGGGTGTCCAACCTTGGTAACGTTAAGCCTGGAGGACTTCAACTCCCAGAATTCCCCAGCCAGCAAAGCTGGGAGTTGAATTCTGGGAGTTGAAGTCCTCCAGGCTTAACATTACCAAGGTTGGACACCCCTGTTCTAGTGGGTCTTCTAAAATGAAAACCAGATCATCTGCGAATGCTTGCAACTTAAATTCTTCCTTTTTAATTTTCATCCCTTTTATATCCTTTTCTTCTCTAATATTTCTGTTTAACACTTCCAAGGTTAACACAAACAACAAAGGTGATAGTGGGCACCCTTTTCTTTTTCCTTTTCTTATATCAGTAGAGTCTGTCAGTTCTCCATCATTACCTTTGCCGTTTGGTTATGATATATAGCTTCTATTGCTTGAATAAATTTTTTACCAAAGCCCATCTGTTCCAGCTGTAATAACATTAATCACCAATTCACATTATCAAATGCCTTAATTTCTCTAATTTATGGAAAGTTTTCCTTCTTTTAACAGCTGAGTTAAGTCCATTTATGTTAATTGTAATCAGTTTGTTCTCTTCCATGATTATATTTTGTAGTTAGGTTTAGCAGCTCTCGTAGATCTTGGTTCACATTGTTCTTTGACTTCCACCTTTCCGCCTACTGCACCTTCTTCTTTTTTAATTGCTATTTGGCAGTCCTCTTGGAATTCAATTAGTGACATTTCTTTTTCTGCCTCCTCCTCTTTCTCTCCAAAATATTCTGTATAAAATAATTCAGCTTTCTCAATTGAATCAATTCTATATCTCTGTTCTTGCCATGTGAACATTAAACCTTTTGGAATCAGCCATCTATAATTCAACTCTTTTTAAAGTAGAATTTTAGTCAGAAATCGGTATTCTCTTCTCATCTCTCTCACTCTTCTGGGTACTTGTTTCAGGACCACAATCTCCTTGTCTTTATATTTCAATGTTTTCTCTCTTGCCACTTGCAATATTTGCATTTTAATGGCTTTCTTTGTAAATCTGATGTGAACTTCTCTTGGTAAGCTATTTCTCATTGCATATCTTGTGAAGACTCGATAAACCTCATCTATTCCATCCATCATCTTCTCTTTAGTTATTTCCAGAGCTTCAGCCAAAATTTCTATCATTATCTCAGCTAGGTTTTGTCTCTTTTTTTTGTCTATGTTTTGGAATCTGAGATAAAGTTCTGATCTGTCCATCTCCCATCTCAGCATCCCACTTTTATCTTGTTCAACCACAGTTAATCTGCTATCAATATCTCCAATCTTCTTATCTCTTTGTTTATCTTCTTCTTCAATTTTTTGGAATCTCTCATCATACTTCATCATCATTTGTTGAATGTTCTCCACCTTTTCATCAGTTTTCCCTGTTCTTTGTTCAATGTTCTCTGTTCTCTTTTCAATATTCTCTGTTCTTATTTGTATATTTTGAATTCCTTGCATAATCATCCACAGCGTCACTTTTCCCTGTTCTTTTTCTTGCTGTAACATCATCTGTATTGAGCGTTGTCCTCCAGATGGTGAAGAGGAAGAAGTAGAAGATTGAGGGACCAGGCGCTGTTAGTTTCCTACTCATTTCAGACAATTCAAAATCTTCAGGTTCTTCTAGACCTTAATCCACTTATGAAATAACCAATTGTAATTCCAAGTAAAAATAGTGGGAAAAAAGAAGCCAAATAATAACAATAATAAAAAAAAATTCTTCAGGTTCTTGTATACCTTAATCCAATCGATTGGTTAGACAGCAGTAAAAACTCAAAAATGGAAGAAAAGACCATAAATACAAAAAGAGAAAAAGAAAAAATTGTTAAATCCTGGAAAGGGTGGAAAAATAGAAAATAAAAAACTAAAGAAGAGAAAAGAAAAGTTCTTCAGGTTCTTCAACACCTTAATCTAATTAAAAAGTCTCAGGTATAAAAGGATGCATTAAAAAAAAGCCATAAAAAAAGCCCAATATGGAAGGTAAATAGAAAAAAAATACAAGGGAGGGAGAGAGAAAAAAGAAAAGAGACTACTCCCTTAAAAAAAAGAAGAAGAAGGAAATCATTAATACTAAAACTTTTCCTTTAAAATAAAATGGAAACGTAAAAAATAGACTTCAAAAACAAAAAGAAAGACAAAAACAAGTTCCAAAAGGCCAAAGATCCAAATAGCTATTACAAAAAGTAAGCTAGTAAGGAGGGGGTTTGTTAAAGTAAGAAATAGCCCAGCTTAAAAAAAGTAAAAAGAGCACACTGCACCTTGTTTGGTTATCCAAGGCTTTTGTTAAAATTTATAACTCTCTTCTCCAGAGTCTTATTGCCTTTTTTTTTCTATAAGCTTTAACACCAGACTCCAGCTGTTGATAGAAACCCAGAAGAGCACCTGCAATAATACTCTCCCATGCTCTTCCCTCTATCTTATCAAACAGGCAATGTCCTTGAAAAGAAGTCTCAGTTCTTTCTCAGCTTTGTCTGGTCAAGAGAAAAAAAAAGTGATACAATATTTCCAAGCCTCTAGTTGGCAGTGTTACTTTCCCCCTCCTTTTCCAAACAAGATATAATAAAAATTAATTAAAAAGGGAAAAAGATATTTAAAAAGATGACTAGAAGGGAGTCTCTAGCCTAAAATATTATAAAGTCAAAAAGGAGAGAAAGAATAGGTAGAAGAAGAAAAAAACAGTCCAGTTTCAAAATATAAAATCATGTATAAAAAAATCCAGCAATGAGAAAAAAAAATAAAAAAAAATATTACTTTGACTTCCTGTTTAAAATCGCCACTTAATCACTTCTGTCAAAACTTTTACAGATTCTTTCTTTTCCTTAGGGTGTCCTTTCAAATCTTAAAGTAAAGAAAAAATTCTCACCAAACCGGCACACTTTCTCTTTCCATTCTCTTTCGTTTTGGAGCTGTCCCAACTTCAGCAGCTTTAATGGCTGCCTCTTTGCCACTGGCAAAAAGAGCTTCTCCTGGATCTACCAGGGACTTTGCGGTATCCCTGGGATTGACAGGATGCACTCTTTACATTCACCGTCTCTTCAGGATGGTTTAGATCCGTTTGGACCATCCAGGAGCAAAGATATCGGCAGCGATCTCAGACCTCCAAGATCGTATGTCGTATCATCGCGATGCCAGCTCCGCCCCCTCACCTAAGATCCATTCCTGAGTGAAGATATGCTAGGCCAGAACTAGTCTGGACTTGTGGAGACCCAGAGTGTAACACAAACGTAACAAAATCCAAAACATAAATAAATGTCCTTTAATGCCTCTAACTTGGCCCCAGTGTTCAATAATACTCAGTTGGAGATAAAACGTACTTTTAAAAAGTCTTCAAAAGAAAGCAAAACAGTCTGAACTTAATGAGCAGATAGAGGTGAAATAAAAAAACCAAACAAACTACAATGACGAAATTTCCACAACGGAACAGGAGAAGTATTTATCAAATTCAAGGAGATAACAAGGCACAGCCTGTTGGAAGGACGCCAACCAAGATAACTTCAGACCAAAATAAAAAGCGTTTTTTTTCCAGCATTTGCCAGTACGCAGGTCCAAACTTTTATTCAGTTCTTACACCTGCAGCCCATGAAGAGGATCGAGGCCCTCTCCTTCCGAGGAGACCACGTCTCTCCCTTATCCTCTCCTCCTTGTGTGCCCTAGGATGGATAGGCGATGAGCCTGGGTCCTCCTCTGACTGCTCAGCTGGCCCTTCCCCAGCCTCCTCTACAACCTCTGGAGCCACACTTCCACTCCCTGTCTGTTCCTCTTCTCCCTCAGAGTCAGTCTCCACCAGGGGCATGACAGGACTCCTTATTGCATAGCTAGGACCAGATATCACTCACAAATTCAGTATCCATTTGACATATCCCAAAAGATGATCCATCTATGCCATCTCATAAGTTTGCTATCTTTTAGACAGATATGAAATTAACTCTCCATTCACCACCAAGGATGTAGTACATCCCATTTCAAGCAGAGACTTTTCAATCAGAAAACATTCCAATCAGAATGTTACCCCTGCTAATTCTTCTCACAACAAAAATGTCACTTTACAATATTATTTTAAATTAACAATTTATTATTTTGAACTGATCATGGAACTATCCCTAAGGTGCCAGAAAGATGTATCTTCTGTGTAAAGCCAATTTCACTGCTTTCATTTTTATTGTTAACTTCATTTATAGCCAAGTCAATTTCTATTATTAAGGATAATATTCCATCGTAAAGGCAATGTCTTCATCAAATCTTGTTGCCTGACAACTTCACTCTAATCTCATTGAAACATTGAAAAATCAAGGCCAATGTCCCAGACGTAAGAATAGCTTGCTGAAGTGCAGATAATTCTATATTTTTAATTGGGGGGAGGGGTGTTTTTCTAATATTTTTATTTTATTTATTTTACTTAGTTTGTCAAGCATGTATGAGAAAAAAAGTATAAGTATGAACAAAACATATAAACATATAAGTATAAACTGGTATAAGTATATACATAATAAATGAGTATGAATAAATGGGAACAGTAGGACAGGGACGGTAGGCACCAGAGGTTCTGACCAGTTCTAGAGAACCAGTAGCGGAAATTTTGAGTAGTTCAGAGAACCGGCAAATATCATTTCTGACTGGCCCCGCCCCCATCTATTCTCTGCCTCCCGAGTCCCAGCTGATCAGCTGGATCTTCTTTTGTTGCCATGTACAGAAGAACAGAGCCGGAAAGCAGGTTAGTGGGGTGGGGAGGGAATGGAGATTTTGCACTAACCTTCCCCCAGGAGTGGGGACAGAATGGAGATTTTACAGTATCCTTCCCCTGCTACACCTACCAAGCCACGCCCACCAAACCACACCATGTCCACCAAGCCAAGCCCACAGAACCGGTAGTAAAAAAATTTGAATCGCATCACTGGTAGGCATGCTGGCGTGCTCATGCACGCCCCCTTACAGACCTCTTGGCAATGGAGTGAGGTCCACAGTAGACAGTTTAAGGTTAAAGTTTTGGGGGTTAATACCCAAATTTTCTGTAATTCCCTTTACTAACTCTGATATGAAGTGATCATTCTAACAGCGTGGAGAAAGGGACAACAAAGCCCTATTGAAGCAATCAACTGGCTTAGAAAACAAAGATGTAGGTCACTGTTGGGAAGAGAATTAATGGCAGAGAACTCACACTGATTCTTTTTCCCCCTCACAGCCATGCAGCATGTATGGCTGATTACCATGTTGTCATTTTAAATGAAGTTGAAAACATGCTGACAACTCAGCAATGTTTTCCTCTGAGCTATACAAATGCTGCAGCAGCTGATTACCACAGGATTGTAAGTGTTTAACAAGAGCATTAGAAAAAACGAAAAAAGACTAATGAAGAGAGGAAGTGGGAATGTGATGCAAAAATAAATTAAATTAATGAAAAGGAAGAAGAGAAAAAAAGACACCATTTATATGGTGTTTGTTATGCTACAATTCAGAGCTACCATGGCAGGGGGAAAATCTATAATGGGTTCTCTTTATGGTTTTATGTCCCAATTTGTAAAAATGTGTCTTCTTGTCTCTATTATTTTCTCTCTAGGGAGAAAATCAATGTTCAAACTACTCTAGGCCATAATTGAAATATTAAGCCAGGCAATAACATAAATAGGCAAAGTATTTGGGAAAGGAAGGTTCTCAAAGAGAAATTGTTCTCACTTCAAAAACTATTTGTGTTGTACTGCATGAATAGGAAAATGCACAACTGCTTTCAATTTTTTTATATGAGTGTGTCACCTTGTCCATCTTTCCCACCACTAGTATATAAAGTAGAATAATTTATTTCTAAATTAATTTAACTTTATACTTCACTTAGTTGATTACAGGATATTTTTCTTTCTTATGTTATACATTTCACTGCTTCCTGCTGTGGATAAAGTGGAGAGTTTTATATATACCTTAGAGATTTTCAAATGAGGTTTATACAAAAATTAAGACAATCCCAGTGACTGTTTTGACAGGAGGCTGAAAATTAAAAACAAAATCTAAATTAAACTCACCTCTGATACTATAAAGGTATTTCCGGTACAAATAGCTGATTAGAAGAATTAAGTGCTGGAATGCCAATTAACTGGGGTAATTACATTTCTTGCTTTTAAGGGGGAATCATGGAGCTTTTGTAAAACCAATTTATGCTTTAATTGTGGTAGAGTCCTATTTACTAAAAGGGAACACTCTTCTCTGTACCTCAGGGGGTCTCAAATTATATCAGTTTTGTTTCAGCCTCCCTAATTGTAATTAAAGGCTTGTCCAGACAATTAGGTTAGCTGTATTCTCAGCACTACTGATTCTTACACTTTATTCTGTTCACAAGTATGGATGTGATATTTGCTTGTGAAGGCTTTCCCCATCTTCTCAATCTACCTCTTTTTCCCTAGCTATTTTATCAGATGATAGATACTCATCTCATAATAACTGCAGGTGTGACAATAATAGGATGCAAGGAAGCAAGTTCACAATAGGTGTCAGGCATTTGCAAGGGAGAAGCAATTCCCTCAGGCATCACCCATGGGGTGTACCTCATACCACATGTTGTTCAATATGAACAGGTCAATCATGCCAGAAAGTAAAATCAATCCCTATAATATAAAGGCAATAGGGTTTTTTTTTTCAGTATATTGACTTACACAGTTCCACCTACTGGGTCAGTGACTTCAGTAGAGTGAGATGAAAATGGAAAGGGATCATCTGAACAGCTTGTTCCCTGATTCATAAAAAGGTTTAATTGCCCACTAATCTAGCACAGAAATGGTCAGTTTGTTGCTTTTGGACAACCCCTAGTGTTGATGATAGATAACATCTTTGTTCTCCCTGTGTCTTATCAAATCCTGAAGAGGAATTGGAAGATAATGATAAGTATTCACTTCACTGGTATAGTCAGATTTACAATTCAGCAAACATATGAATTAATAAATTTGATCTAGGGCTAAATAAGACATTTAATGAGCTTGTAGTAAATATGGACCTCAGAGGAGTTTATTCCTCATAGGTTCATACATGTTGACTGAGATGCACCAGCTGGTGGCTGCAGTGGAGAATAGTCACTATGAAAGTGCTGAAGATAATTCTGATTTAGAGGAAAATTGTAGACATTTAAGGGCACAGCTTAAATGGGTGGTCAAAGAGGTCTCTTTCTCAAAAAAAATTATCTAAGCTTCACCACATGTTTTGCTTGGCCAGTAATACAACAGAAAGTCTCTTTCAAATAGAGTTCAGTTTAGATAAATCGGCTTCTGCCTACATATATTTTTCAGGCCTCCAAAACATTTCAGCTGCCTATTGTACAGTGTATTCTGAGATAATATAGAGAAAAGTAGGAAGAGCCAAGTCCTGAAGGCAAACAGCAGTTGTATTTAATTTATATCAGAAGTTGCATTAGATTCCCTTCATTTTTTAAACAACATTAAAAAACTTAGAACCCATGTAGCACACTTTAAAGGCTGCAGCTCTTTTAAAGTGCTCCCCAGATTGCTAGGGTTTTTTTAAACATTTTTTAAATGGAATGGACCTCTTGGATGAATGATAAAACTAAAATATGTGCAATCTTGTAGGTGCTATGGGAGGTTGGAAGATAGCTGGAATTTGTTCTCCTCAACATCTGTCCCACTTGAGACTTGACTGACAGATAATATCCAAGCAACTTCTAATTCTAAACTGAGGTAATAATCTCTTCCTATCAAAATGCAGTTTGCAAAACATACGTCCACAATACGTTTTTCACAAAGCCAAGAAAAATGTTTTTAAGAAGCAATAAAAAAAGGAAAACAATCTAAACTGGAGCCTATAGTGGCTGCTGTAATGCAATCACTGCCAGAGTTGTCTTACTGTTGCTCACATAACAATTTGATATATAGAGTTAAGCTGCCATAATGGACAAGAATTGTAATCACACATTTTCATTGTTGGATTAAGGTCAGTAGTTAAATTCCTGAAGAACAGGAAAGATTGTATAGAGAGATTGGTCAGAATAATATCATTTCTTTAGAACTCATACATAAACCTCTTGCCCCGTTTTAAATATTCAGGGTTATAATAGGGAAGGATATTTACACCCCAAAGCTGAATTTTCCCCCATAATGAGGGGGGAAATTCAGCTTTGGGGTATAAATATCCTTCCCTATTATGACTCTGATCATAATGAGGGGAATGAAATCAACCTGACAAGGGGATTATAATTCAGGGTGTGTGGAAAAGTCCTGTTAAGATGCTATTTACAATATAAATCTTAACACCATTTTATTATCCTGCCCAAAGCTCTGTAAATAACCACTTTAAAACTTGCATCACAGGTAAACACCATTAATTCCTCAGAGATGCAATATAGTGACATCATTTCAGCATTTCTTGTATCTTTATTATTCAGCTGTGTAGAATTTGATTCTCAAGTAAACATTAAAACTGTCCTCAGCAGAAGACAAGTTTATGTACAATTGATTCAAGTTCCCTTCCCTATCCTCCGTATTGTTTCTTAGGTAATTCTTATAAAAAGGAAAACAGAATTCATTTAAGTTCCTCTGCATGAAGGAAGCCTCATGGAGGAAAAAACAAGTGCCTGCTTCCCATCTACCTCCATCTTTGCCTAGGCACAGATCATAGAAAAAGCCATTTCAGAATACAGAGACCTACAAATTACCTACATCTGTTCCTCTTCTGCTCTTTTTTCAAAAAGAACAAAAAAATTAAATTAAATTAATTAAGCAGTAAATAGGACTACTACAAAGGGGACATGAACCATTGGAATGGGGGATAAATCTGCTGGGGAAGGATACATTGATTGTTTCACTTTCTTGGAATCTGTAACAAAAAATACAGTGAAAAACTGCCTACATATAGGCAATATATTAACTTCCTTTTTCCAGCATCAGAAAAACTGGTTTTTCAATCACATTATTTTTCCAACAAACTTTTATTTTTGAGAAATACGCTAGTGATAATAATAGAATTGGCAAAGGAGCGCTTTTCTAATTTCATAGAAATTAGAAGATGTGAAATATGTACTCATGTGATCTACTGCCTAGTTGATTTGGAGAGGGCTAGGCTGAAACCTATTTTTAGACTTAGGAAATAAATTATGTAAATCTAGGTCTCAGTGAAATAAAGAAACAGGCAATTTATAAGGTGACAATAGTCAAAAGTCTGAAAAACTATTGTTGTAAAAACAATTAAATTTTTAAAAAAACCTCAAAAAAATCTGGACAATATTTATTTTAAGTCTATGCCAGGTGGATGGAGGATGTTATCTGGTAACACTAGAAGTGGGATGACATGACCCCTGAGAGTCATTTGAGATATATTCAGCTTTCCAACCTACCATGGAGGCAACTACACAGTCTTTCAAGACAAGGCAGATTACAACAGAAAACTGCCTTGTCCTGTGGTCAAAGTAGAGAACTTGGTGCTATCCAGGTATTTTAGGTGTCAAGTCCTATCAGGCCTTGGTCATGATGACCCATAATGTAGGACAGTGGTGGTGAATCTTTTGGGCCCTGAGTGTCCAAAGTGCACATGCACACACAGACGTGCACCAACATATCCAAAATGCAAGGCACCACCGTGTATACAGCCTGCACCCCTGTGTATGTGCCCCCACCTCCACGCATGTGTCCTACCCCATGTGTGGCAGAGATCCAAAAGCCAGCTGGCTGGTGGGAGGTGCATGTGCATGTGTGATGGAACTGAGCTGGGGCAATGGCACACATGCCCACAGAGTGTGCCACCTGTGGCACGCCTGCCATAGGTTCACCACCACGGATGTAGGACATAAGTACTGTTACTGAAAATATGTGAAAGACACCAGACTGACTAATGATTACATCATAAAAATTCCCCAATGCACTGCACATTCATATGAAAGAATCAAATTTTACACAGATAGTTATACATTAATACATACACACAGAAATATGCTGTATTTTAAGGTACACAATTGTTCCAAAAGGCATGCCATATTCATCATTAGAGTGGGCTGGATTTTACAATACCCAGCCTAAATATCAATATGTCTGTTTTCCTGTTTAGTAAACTAAATAACTAAAATCTGGTTAAGTGCTTTTTTAGAGATAAATCAAAGCTTTAGTACTGTAGACATTGATCTGGGACTAAATTCTACTGGACTCAAGGGACTTACTTACAAGAAGGCATTTAACATTGTACCTAGATTGTTAGGGAGGGTTTTTTTTAATGACTTCCTTATCCCACCTTTTCCTGAGTTTGCCTTTATTCTTCTTCCGATAGAAGAGAATATATCAAGTTTAGAATTGAACAATCGGTTTTCGGTGGTTTCCAACCTTGGTTATTTCTGGTGGATATTTCACTACCAGGCTAAATGTCTATAGAGATTTTCAGTGTTCCAATTCAATTCAATCCTTCCTTCTTCCACCATTTAGTCAGAGCTTCTTGGATAAGAAGCAAAACATCTTTAAGGAAAAAAACCAAGTCCAGTTGCCTTTTTCAAAAGCACTTTTGGAACAATATCAGGCTAGGTAACATTGTCAGTGTGAAGGACAGCAGGATTTTGCTGGCTATTTAGATATAGTAGCTCGCTCTATCAGTTTTGGTTATGGTGTGGTTTCTTCCTTCTATGATTCCTTGGTTAAAGCTTTGTTTCTTTTTTGACTATTTATCTTGCTTATCCAGATATTGGTTGCTAGGGAGGATGTGCTCTGGGCTGTTTCCTTTTGGAAATAAATATAAATATAAATAAATAATAAATCAAGACACCATAGAAAGAAACCACACTGCAGCCAAACTTCCATAGATAAATATCCAGCATATCCCACTCACCTTCACGTTGTCATTTCTACTTATAGGAGCTTTTAAATTTGTAGTAGTATTCATTCCAAGTCGAAGAAGAACATGGAAACCAAGTAGGATATATTATGTCCTTGGCAGTAAGGAAACCAAAAAAAAATTCTCAAGTCTAAACACCTATGAAGTTCTTGGATATTTGGTCATGGATTTCAGAGGAATCAATCCCACAAAGCTGAAAAACAGAAAAAAAGCATCAATGAAATGATTGATTTAATCATCTAAACATGATAAATTAATATAATTACGTGGGGGGGGTAGCCGGGGCACCTGGGACTGTGGGTGGGAAAGCCGCCTGGTTTAAAAAAGGGAACGTCCCCTGAGGAGCCACCCAAAAGAGGGCGGGGGGCCTCCCCCGCCCCTGGTCGGGCCGGGCGCTGCCCCTGGGAAGGAAGTGGGGGGGGCCGGGGGGGGGGGGGGGGGGGGGGGGGGGGGGTTTTTTAGAATGACTCGAGTAACGGGGTCATGGGGAAAATGCAGAAAATATGTTTAATTGAATTATTCATATTAATATCAGTACAAATATCAATCCATTCATATTATTAAAATATATACTGCACTTCAGTCACACAAGACTGAGAATTTGCTTCTATCAGTACTGGATGTTTTGATATGTTCTAATCTTAATCCCGTCGAGAGACCTAAATCCTGATCTGTAAATAGCTTGTGTAAGAGTTAGAAATCCCTTATCTATCCTTCTGTTTTGTTCCAGCTTGCACATGTAGCTAAAAAAGCAGAATATCCACAACTGACTGCATTAATATAGTACAGCTTAGAGAAAAATAAACCATTTTACTCAGGAACAAAATGCCAGAAAGAAATGTTGAGCTTCTTTTGATCACATGAGATAGAATCCAAGTAATGTGGAATAGGCAGGAAATAATTTATAAACTGCTCAGAAGATTAATGTTTCCAACAGAGAGAATTCAAATGGGAACATCTAGAATAACAGTCAAATGCCCTATGTGTAGGTGCTTTGCTCCCTAAACCAGAGATGGTATTCAGCAGGTTCTGACCAGTTCTGGAGAACCGGTAGTGGAAATTTTGAGTAGTTTGGAGCAGGGGTCTTCAGACTTGACAGCTTTAAGACTTGTGGACTTCAACTCCCAGAATTCCTCCTGCAGTCATGTTAGCTCAGGAATTCTGGGAGTTGAAGTCCACAAGTCTTAAACTTGCCAAGTTTGAAGATCCTTGGTTTGGAGAACCGGTAGCAGAAATTTTGAGTAGTTCGTAATACCACCTGATTGGCCCCGCCCCCATCTATTCTCTGCCTCCCAAGTCCCAGCTCATCGGCTGAGTCTTCTTTTGTTGCCCTGCACAAGAGAAGGAGCTGGAAAGCAGGTTAGTGGGGTGGGGAGGGAATGGCATTTTGCAGTATCCTTCCTCTGGAGTGGGGTAGAAATGGAGATTTTGCCATATCCTTCCCCTGCCACGCCCACCAGGCCACATCCACAGAACCGGTAGTAAAAAAATTTGAATCCCACCACTGCCCTAAACACAATATGACATTTAATTAGAATTTGAAGTGATATCTGCTTTGTAACTTTTACATAAAAAGGGCATTTTTAAAAAGGTAGAAGAATAATTGAATCTTGAATAATGCAGAAAAGTGTTTGCTTCTTGCAAGGGCACAAAAATAGCACAATCTTTCTGCTAACTCCACTTTTTTATGATCCGGATGTTCTTATTATTGCTTATGTAGAACTAGCCAACAAGTGATCTAGATATATCTGAATGATAAATGTCATCTATGCTATCTAGCATGGTACATAATGAAAGATGATAGGCTGCAGGAACACCTGCTGGACCACATGTTGCTCACTGTATTTTCCAAAGAGATAAGTAAAGGAGGGCCAGTAAATTGAGATACATTTCAGACACTATGAACAAACTAGTTATTGTGATTCTACTGATTAAATAATTCTCACTCTATCTGAAATGAATTGTCATTTGCACAAGAACCAGATTTAGAGTTTAAGAATGTTCTTCAATCCATCATTTCCATTAGACACCTAGGTAGCTCAGTATGTCTTTTCGACTCAGATTCATAGTGCCTAACTATTACTCTGCCTGAGCAGTTTTGAGATAGATATGCATGCTCTGAATAACTCAGTGTTATTTTGAGTTTTGAGATAGATATGCATACTCTGAATAACTCAGTGTTGGGTTATGGCACTATGCTATTAATATAAGTTAAAGAACCTGAATTTCTATATAGCCAATTTTCCAGGAACTGTAATTTTGGGCTGGGCAAGTTGAGAGTTTCTTTTATAATTCAGCAACAGTTTGCAGAACCTATTTGCCATTATTAAGGAGTTCAGGCCTGGTTAGAACCTGGAGGGGAGACTTACAAGGAAATTCAGGGCAATAGATTTGAGAAGTTGAAAACCATCAGTGATGATTGCAATTGCAATATTTTGGTACTGGGGCCAAGACAATGGTTGCATCAATAGATGAAGGTTTTTTGTCTTTCTCTCTAAATCAACTATATGTACATTTCTCCAGCTCATGGCATCTCTGTTGGCTGATCCATCAGCAGTGCCCAAATAGATTACCTACCCAAAGGGTTGTTTTTCTGGAAGCAATGTTATACAAAACTGGGACTGGACATTGAAAGAGAGAAGAAATTTGAAAAATAAATTTCCCATGCCCGATGGATTTTCTTTGTTCCCTTAGAATTATAGAATGTTACTGAATTGCTTTATAGCACTAAAGTACAGTATAGTCATTCCTTCTCTATTAAATTTTTATGTTCTAGCTTTTGTACTTTGGATTTTTTAAAGTAGTATTCTTAGTGGTTTAACTTTTTGTAATTGACTTTTTTCCTTCCTGAGAACAATATTGCTGAAGCAAAGGTGCTATTCAGCAGGCTCTGACCAGTTCTGGAGAACTGGTAGTGGAAAATTTGAGTAGTTCAGAGAACTGGCAAATACCACCTCTGACTGGAGATTTTACAGTATCCTTCCCCTGCTACGCCCACCAAGCCACTTCCACAGAACCGGTAGTAAAAAAATTGAATCCCACCACTGTGCTGAAGGGTGTGTGTGTATGGGGGGGGGGATATGTATTTAAATAACAATTACATAAATGTAGAAACAGAATATAAATATTTTCAATTCCAATTTTGATAGAGAACAGATTTCTACTTCTGTATAAATTTGTTTATTTGTTATTCAAAATAGAGTTTTTCCCTAGAAAATATACCTGCAATAACAAATATTGGCAAAACACAATAAAACGTGTTAAACTTTATAGGAATGTTGAAATTAGCTGGAATTAGGAAGACGTTTAGCAGTTCAGTTATTTGTATTGCAGAATTAAAAGAACTAAATAATTCTTTTTGATTTGCCAGCACCACCTATTGGCAAGCTAAAATATTAATCCGTCTCTTTTTAAAATATGGCATTTCTACAAATCTGCATGTTTACTCCCAACTTTCCAGGTTTTATCCTGAGTATTCAGGTAAACTTTTCCAAAATGCCTCTGAAATGTAGCTAGATGCAAGTTGTTGTTTTAAACATTGCCTCTCACAATAAATGGTTCTTTCTTTCCTGTTTAAAGTTGTTTCATCTGCTCTTTCCTTCCTTTCTTGTTTCTTTTGTAACATTGTCAACTCTGATATCCTGCATTCTATTGAACCTTAAAAGGTAATGTTTTAAACAGCATTTTAATAACATAAAGTCAGAAACCGTATGGTAAGAGAATACCCATGGAGAAGATTACTATCAATTACAGAATACCCATGAAAGGATTAGTATCAATTAACTTGAGGCAACAAAAGCTATTAATCCGATTCATTTAAATTATGCTATGCATTTTTATTTCAAGGTAGATTTGTTAGCATAAATAAGAATGCTGCCCTAGCAAATTAATATATATATTTAGTAAACTAAATGGAATTTTAAAAGGCCAAGTATCTATGAGTTGTTAGGCTCCAGAGATAAGAAAATGTTCCCTTCCAAGTTCAGGAATAAAGTAACAATTATCTGATAAAAATCATATTTCAGAAATGTAAAACTGCAGCTACATTCATGATAATGGTAGATAATCAAAAGCTTTACAAATTAGAAGAGTTACTATAATACTCAAGAGAAAACATATCACCTCTTCCCAAAACTCAAATCTGAGAAGAAGGATAATTTACATGAAGGAAAAAGAGAGAGAGGGAGAAAAAAGTGAAAATGACAGAGGTAGAGATAAACATGATATTGGGAAACACATGCCAGAATTAGTTCATGCTATTCATGGCAAATATCTCATAAACATTACTGAGAGCCAGCTTGGTCTAGTATTTAAGGCACCAGGTTAGAAAGCAGGAGACTATGAGTTCAAGTGCTGCCATGAAAGCCAGCTGAGTGACTTTGGCCCAATCATTCTCTCTCTGTCCAAACTATACCACAAGGTTGTTGTGGGGAAAATAGGAAGAGGATAATGTTTTGGATATATTTGCTGCCTTGAATTATTTGTAAAAATAATATTCTCTCTCTCTCCCTCCCTCCCTCCTTCTCTTCTCCCTCTCCCTCTCTCTCTCTCTCTCTCTCTCTCTCTCTCTCATCTAGCTATATTCTTGAAGTATTTTGCCTGAACATTATATACTTTTCTGACCATTACCACATACTGGAAAGATCAGATGAAAGCTCTTGACATCATTGTTACTTATTAGTTATTCAGGGCATTTTACACACGTTTAAAACACACACATTCTTCCACGTTTTCAGCAGGATGTTCTGCAATGAATGGCAAAAAAAAGTAGTTCAGAAGTTTTTTGTTTTTTTTCCCTGACCTTGCTTACCTTTTCCCCATAACCCACTGGGGTTCCTGTGAAAGCAAAATTCCCCTAGTAAACTGGAACATTTACACAATAATGTTTGTTTGTTTCATTACTTTAGCTTTTTGCTTTTGGCATTAAAGATGTAACAAAGAAGGAGACATGAGAAAGAAAGAAAGTGACAACAGGTTCAACTGTAGGAGCTAAATTTGGAAGAAGTTTCTTGGTGTTCTTCTTTGTCCTTTTCAGAAAAGCTGGAAAAAGAACACCTTGTGTACATTTCCCCATCACATTTTTCTAAGAAGTAGTTTGGGATAAAATACATTTTGTGAGTTGATTGAGGTTATTAATTTTAAAAAGGAATTTACTAAAGAAACCAGAATATTTTTCATGATGGCTATCACAACTAACTGCCTCAAATACCTAGCAGATACAAGCCAGATTTCTTTACATGATATTTCAATACTTTCTTTCTTGCAACTGGACTTAACTTTTTCCCCATGATAATTTTTATTTCTCTGAGTGAAGTTTTAACTGGACTAGGGAATACAGGTGGTGAGCCTGTAGCTTTCTATCAATTATTACAGATGTATTAGCCAGTAAGAGATTTCTGATCTTAGCCAGCTGCATTGCCCTCTATCAGTTTTACTCATTGTTCCATCTGGTACTGATACTTCTTGAGGATTAATGGTCAGACCTCTTTGGGATATGGATGGGGAAGAGTGATATTTTGTATATGTGAGTTTATCTTCCCTAATATTTCTACTTTTGTATATCTTTCCGTTTCTCCAAATATACTGATGCCTCCATCTTATTTCTCAATGGTTCTCCATCTTGCATGTTACTACCTTAGTTCATGGCTAGAAGGACTGATCAAGTGCTCGTATCATATCAAACAACCATAACCAAAAGAATGAATAAATAATAGGGAACAATAGCCTTAATTATTGTAATGCTTTCCATACTAACCAAATATACACCAGAGGGAGCTCTAGGACTAACATGATCTTTACAGAATGTTATATTAGACCAAAAATAACTATTCTAAAGTTTAATCATCTCAAATATACCTAACACACAGTATATTTCAAGGGAAAATGGTAGGAAATGATGGCAGAAAAAGACAAAGTTTATAAAAGACTAGAAGCATCTTTGAAACAAAGTTTTAACATGACTGTATTTTTGCCAGATGAGGGCTTTTAAATAATCTTTAATCAGTTTGTTTTTGTTTTAATTTAGGAACAAGGCTATTTGTTATGTATGTACATCAAAAACCAGGCCACAGCATTCTACTACCAGCATATAACTCAGAAGCAGAAGCTCTTATAATTGGTTCAGGTTTCATTTGAAAATTGGAATTATCAGAAAAAATATTCCCATCTCAAAAGTATGTTTATTATCCCCCCCCCCCCCATATACCTGAATGACTCCTCTTTTAATGGAGAAAATAAAATGTCATGTGCTGGGAAAAATACTGAAATGGGTTCAATATTCTACAACCATCAGGGATATTAGGCCATTCTTTCTCATTTGGTGCCTTAAAGCAGGGGTGTCAAACTTGCATGGTCACAGCGTCATCACATAATGTATCGTGACTTTTTCCCGGCCCTGCCTTAAAGTGTACCAGTCACCAAATTCCCAGCTAGCATGAAAAAACTTCCAGAATTCTGGAACTTGCAATCCCAAAAGATCTAGTTGGGGTCAGCTGCTCTATCCAGTTTCCATTTCAAAAAAAGTTATTGAAGAATCATTAAGTGTATTGCCAAGAAACACTGTCAATGAGGTTGAAGAATTTATTTGTTTAAATTATTTAACTGTCTGTTTCACATTGATACTCGGGTGGGTGGTATACATCTGAAAGAAATTCCAGATTTCTCCTTGAAAATGGTAAATATATGTTCAAGATCATATTTTGATAAGTTTTTTCCCCCCCTTAACTTGAAACTTACCAATGAACACTTCATGGTCAGTTCTACAGCCAGCACCTGACTATGTATTTAAAGCTATAATTAAGATCTTTTATCTCCTTTTAGTAATGATGTAGTCAATTTGATTTCTATGTACTCTGGTAGTTCTAAAATACTTCTTTGTCAGGCTTTAATTGCTGGTCTTTATTTATGATGAGTGAAATTACCTGATAAAGATTGTGAAGCTAAAAGTCATGTCAAATTCTCCTCAAAATTCTTTTTACTTTTAGTTTTATTATTTACATAGAAGAATTCTATGCTTTTCAATCCAGAGTAGAACTATATTTCACAGATCTGATTAATCTGAGTCCATTTACTTCAACTGGACATGTTCAGGTGATTAGGTTTACTGAGCAAGATGTTATGAAGGTACAATAACTTTCAGTTGCCCTAATCTGATTATTACCTGTGTCTAATCATGGAACTAGAAGGTACAGTCCATGCAACCAGCCAAGCAAAACAGGCTTCTAGGTATTACCAGTTCAGCTACTTAATTTCATCTGAATGGCTTAGTTTAATAATGGAAGAATATGATTAGCCTAGAGCATCATGTACAAGCTGCCAAGTATCTTAGAAAATTATGAGAAGCCTGTCAGAATTAATTTTAAACCAATTACATAAAATTAGAAAAAAATATATGAGGAAAGAACCTTCCCCTGTTAACCTTTTCAATCATCTTTACAGTGCATTTGGCTTGTTCTCAGATTCTAAGGCAATCATATTATTATTATTATTATTATTGGTTACCCAGTCAGCCAGATGTTTGGACTGGATTTGGTATTTTATCCAAAGCCCAAGTCTTTTCCAAAGCCCTGGGGCAGAGATGATGCTGTTTAACAATATTAAAGGCAGCATGTAAGCTTTTGCAAGGAAAGCTGCCTTTTGCAATTGATTGATGATGACTTTGTCAATGCTGATGATCAATGCTCCAGATGTTCTGGAATTGCACCCAAGGCTCCTACTACTATTGGTGCTATAGTTGCTTCCTTTTGCCACAGTTGTTCTACTTCTGTTGAGAGGTCTTTATATTTTGTGATTTTATCCAGTTTTTTTCTTTTCTATTCTGCTGTCAGTCCAGACATGAAACAGTAAAATCCAATCAAATGCAATCCTTTATTTGCTGGCATCTAATGGACTTAATCTCTATTCAATCTCTATTCACTGGATGCAATACTGTTGAAGACCATTACAACATATTTTTACTTGAAGTCAAAAGAGTCATCAAACTATATGTACCAACAACAACTCCCAAAACAAAACAAAAAGCAGATTACCCATAACAATAAGGAAACTTCAATCCAAAAAGAGATCACTCTGGCGGAAAAACAAATCTGGTCACGTTGCCAATTTCAAAAGCCAATACAAAAATTTATGCCACCAGATAAAGACCGAATGCATCAATTATCACATTAAAAAGAGGAAAACCTTCTAAGCACCAATTCCACCCGTGCTTTTTACAATTTTGTATACAACAAACTCAAAGACTCAAGGTCTATCCCACCCTTGATAGGACCTGATGGTAAAGACTGCAACGACGACACCATTAAAGCCAACATCTTTAACACATTCTTCGGCTCAGTATTTGTAAACAGCAATGGATCATGCCCAGTATTTTCTAGCCGTACCACAGATAACAACAATGATCTAATACATATCGATTTTACAGAAGACAATGTTGAAAAAGCACTACGCAATCTAAAACCATCTCTATCTATTGGACCGGATGGAATATGTGCCTACTTCTTAAAAAAGCTATCCACTGCCATAGCCAAACCTCTAAGCATAATCTTTGAAAAATCTTTCAGGACCAGCTCCTTGCCTAACCTATGGTCACAAGCCACAGTCATCCCCATCTTCAAAAAGGGAGACCCAAGCCTAGTTGAAAATTACAGATCAATCTCCTTATGCTGCGTCACCTGTAAAGTCATGGAATCAATTATTAACCAATCCATCATCCTCCACTTAGAGACAAACAACCTACTCTCCAATAAACAATTTGGTTTCAGAAAAAAACTATCCTGTAATCTGCAACTCTTACACTGCAAAAACATATGGACGACACAACTCGACCAGGGCAAAGCAATAGACGCAATCTACATAGACTTCTGTAAAGCCTTTGATTCAGTGGTACACGACAAACTACTCCTAAAAATAAAATCCTATGGTATCTCTGGACAACTGAATAACTGGATAGAAGCATTCCTGGCAAACAGACAACAAATGGTCAAAATTGGGAGCGTCCTATCAAATTCTGTACCTGTCAATAGTGGTGTCCCCAAGGCAGTGTTCTAGGACCAACTCTCTTCATACTCTACATAAATGACCTCTGTGATCATATTAAGAGCAATTGCGTTCTTTTCGCTGATGATGTAAAGCTGTTCAATACCACAGACAATACTGCTACCCTACAAAAAGATCTTGACTATGTATCAGAATGGTCAAAAAAATGGCAACTTCAAATCTCAACAAATAAATGCTCTGTCTTACATATTGGCAAAAAAATCAGAAAATAAAATACAAGCTGAATAGTCAAGATCTTGTTGATGACCCAAGCTCTGTAAAGGACCTTGGAATACTCACCTCTAATGATCTAAGTGCTAGAGCCCACTGCAACTACATAGCCAAAAAGGCATTAAGAGTTGTTAACCTAATCCTACGTAGCTTTTTCTCTGGTAATATCACACTACTAACCAGAGCATACAAAACATTTGCTAGACCAATACTCGAATACAGTTCATCAGTCTGGAACCCACATTACGTATCTGATATTAGCACAATTGAGAAAGTCCAGAAATATTTCACAAGAAGAGTTCTCCACTCCTCTACTCGTTGTAGAATACCTTATGCCACCAGATTTGAAATTCTAGAACTAGAAAACCTTGAATTACGCCGTCTTCGGTCTGATTTAAGCATGGTATATAAAATCATACATTGCAATGTCCTACCTGTCAATGAATACTTCAGCTTCAACCATAACAACACAAGAGCACACAATAGATACAAACTCAAAGTTAACCGCACCAAACTTGATTGCAGGAAATACGACTTCAGCAATAGAGTGGTCAATGTCTGGAATACTCTACCCGACTCTGTAGTTTCTTCCCCAAACCCAAAAACTTTAACCTTAGACTGTCTACTATTGACCTCACCCCTTTCCTAAGAGGTCTGTAGGGGCGTGCATAAGCGCACCAACGTGCCTACCGTCCCTGTCCTATTGTTTCTCTTATTCTTCTTTTATTTTTCTTATATGTACCCATTTCATGTATTCACAACTATGTATACACTTATACTTATTATCTTGTAAACAATTGGCAAATCAAATAAATAAATAAATAAAAATAAAATAATCTTGCCAAATTAAAGTTTTAACTTTATAACTTAGTAGAGTCATCCTGAGAGATTCTAGTGTGGCTTTCCAAAACCTCTTCCACCCTCCCCTATCCATCTTGGAATTGGACAGTCTCTTAATCTAGGTCTCTTTGGGGGGAAACTCTTTGTTAGCAAAATACTCTCCCTCTGCTGCTACAAGTGCACATTCCATCATAGTCTCCAGGTATTGCAATGTCCTCTAACCAGACGTTTTTGTCTTTCTTATCAACAATTGTAAGGGGTATTGTCAGTGGTGGGATTCAATTTTTTTTTACTACCGGTTCTGTGGGTGTGGCTTGGTGGGTGTGGCAGGGGAAGGATACTGTAAAACAGGGGTCTTCAAATTTGACAGCTTTAAGACTTGTGGACTTCAACTCCCAGAATTCCTCCTCCAGTCATGTTAGTTCAGGAATTCTGGGAGCTGAAGTCCACAAGTCTTAAACTTGCAAAGTTTGAAGACCCTTGCTGTAACATCTCCAGTCAGAGGCGGTATTTGTCGGTTCTCCGAACTACTCAAAATTTCCACTACTGGTTCTCCAGAACTGGTCAGAACCTGTTGAATACCACCTCTGGGTGTTGTGTAGCAGATGCTTGTTTATTTGAATTTTATGTCCACGGTTGCTGTTGCAGTATAGATTTGCAATCATTAGAGACTTCCAAATTCCATTCATTTAATTTTTGTGAGGTAAAAGTGGTCCTTTAACAGTTTTCCAGATAATTTGTATACTGAATTTGATAACTTGATAATTATTTGTAAAAAGTAAGATAGCATGTGCTGTCCTTTTTACTGCAAATTGTACATTGTGCACCTATATATATTCAAAAATAATTCCCATTGACTTACATTCAATTAGACTTCCCTCAAAACATTAATAACTCAGTATTAATATTTATATCACTAAATTGTTATTAACACTATTAGTCATGTAATCTTGTGAGCATGGAAAATGGAAAACAATTTTGCACAGAATACTGAAAGTTTCCAACCACTTCCTGTTTGTTAACCAAAGACTGAAATGTTCAGTCTTGGTTATAAAAGGCTTTTATATAAATTCTTTAAAGTATAAGGTTTTTTTAAAAAAAAGGATTATCACTTCAAAATTTGAAGGATCAGAATTTGTGATGTCTCTCATTTTGTAATGAGATGCTGTACAGACTAAAAGCAATGCTAATCACAGAGGCAATAATTATTTGGATAATTTCTTCTACCTACAACGTAACACTTCTGGTATTAAAAATACTATTTTATATAATAAAAATGCCAGGTCCAGCAAATCCAGCTTGTATCAGCTATTGTTGTTGTTATTGTTATTAGGTCACCAGTAGTGGCAACATTTCAGAATGAGTATAGACTAAGTCTGAAAGGAAGTTTTGTTCCATAATCTTCCAGCTGTGCCATGCAAACTGTTATGTATATGTAAATAATGTAGTTGGGTTGACAATATATAAACTACAAATATATATGTTTGTAGCTTTAAGGAAAAATATTGTAATGTATTATGCTGTGTTCTGGTTGTTTAATTATGCTACAAGTTGCCATAAGAGGGAGCTATAGATCATGGTTTAATTCTCTTTCTCTTTTTCACTGAAGATCTCCCTTGATACTGATACTGACTGACTACGGACCGATACTGACTAACCCTGTTTATTTTGATATTCTGTTGATATCGAAGGTTATTTGTTGTATTATGGTTTGATATTTGTCTGCTGTAAAAGACATGGAACCAGTAAGAAGACTTTATAACTAGATGAAAGAAGACTTTATAACTGGATATTTCTGGACTGTTAAAAATGTGTATGACATGGACTGTTTATTGGACTGTGCTATTTCTTCAAGTAAACATTGTTCAACTCTGTGTGGCTGTATATTTCTTCATAACTGTTCTCATAAACCGTTTTCCATGTGCATATTTTTTTATACATGGGTTACTCTGCACCTATCCTAACATAAACCTCTGATGAGTTACTGATCTGGCCCTAATTTATTCTAAATTATGAGGCCATGTTTCAGTTCCAGATCAATGTGAGCCTCAATCAACTGGGAATATTAGGCTTACCATTGTGACTTGACCTAGCCACCCCTATCTTAATTCCTTCTGGCCAGATAATGGCCAGGTTGGTTAACAATTATGGAACAGTGATAGATCACATTTAGAAGACCATATACTGTACCTCAAACTCTTCTGGGTCTGTGCAGTGAACAAGAATGAGCAATTGGCAAGTTGCCTATCAGGGAAGTGTGCCTCTGAGGAATCCCAGTAATCCCTTAAGAATCTCTGGAGAGCTTTAAAGCCAGTGATTTAAAATGATGATAATACTTCTTAGCCAAAAGTGCAAATTAAGACCCCAAGGTAAAGGAACTCTGTGTTTGTCTCTGAATACGATCCTTCACCAAAGAACTTCTAAGCCAACTTATGTCTGAACAGAGCCTTTATATACAATGTAGCAACATAATATACAACCCTGTGCATTTCAGGGAAGTAAATCCTAAACTCGCCTATATTTGGTTTCCCTGAGCCAGCAGCTGAAAGTGCTCAAATTTCTCTGGAGACCTCAGAAACAATGCCCTGCTGTCTACAGTAAAAGCTTTCTTTTCTGAAAAGGAATCAAAGAACTTATATAAAGTCTTTATGTTGATACAGAGATGAAATAAGATCATCAGCAGGTTGGCTTAACATTTGGGCCATCATCACACATCGTGTTAGCAAAGGAAGAATGGGCTACAAATCACAATTTAGGGAAAGAATAAATTGTGCGGCTCCAAATTGAGAATACAGAGTTGATCTCAAATTCCAAGCAGGAAAAAGGAAATCTCACAAAGATATCTGAAATTACACCATCCTCAGGACAAATAAGAGTTCAGGAAATGGGCCTCTGTAGGGTCAGAAACCAGCATCTAGAAAATAAACACACTTTTTTTCCTTTCAGACTTCTCATCAGGGCAGCATTAGATGTTCCGTTAAATGGATCTCTGTTAAATAGATAATACCTGGATCACTGGTAGGAATGACATCCTCATTCATACTTGCAGAAAAGGTAAATCAAAACAAGGATCTTAATCTTCAGATTTTGCATTATTAGATAGTATTTAATTTGAGAAAAATGAAGAATAGGCTACTATTTTTATAGATAACTCTCTCAATCTTCATCTACAATATAAATGAATTTCCAGATCATTATATATTAACACACAGGCATGCCTGCGCTGTATGATAATTTTCAAAGAAACTTCATGAGCTATATCATATTCAGAAAGCACTTATTTACTTCTGCCAGAAAGAACTTGAGCGTGCAACATGATTGTGCAAGCTTAGAAACATTTCTTCCTGCAACATGAAATTCCCTTCTCGGTCTGAGAATCACAAGACAGCTCACTTTCAGATCATTCACATTCTTCAGTACCAGTTCAATCCCCTTTTGCCAAGGAGACCTGCCTTAGTGCATGAAAGGGGAATTCCTCACTTGCAGCCAGCCCCTCTTTTCCTTGGCATGCTCTTTGGTCACTGGTTCCCTATGAGTTGCACACAGTTTCCTTTTTGCTCACGTTTGTGGAGAGGATATGAAGCGTAGGTCTAAAGTAACTTTATTAGTGCTTGGAATGTTTCAAAATATGCCCGTAGAGAAGGGCTAATTACAGTACTCCAATCTGGGAATCCTAAACATGTACTAGATTTCAGTAGTTCATAGATATTTAAATAAAAAGGCATCAAGATTCAAGAGCCGTGGTGGTGCAGTGGTTAGAATGCAGTACTGCAGGCTAACCCATTGCTTACTACAGGAGTTCGATCCTATTTATTTATTTATTTATTTATTTATTTGATTTGTCAATTGTTCAGGGACGGTTATTCAGCTTGTATTTTATTTTCTGATTTTTTTTACCAATATGTAAGACAGAGCATTTATTTGTTGAGATTTGGAGTTGCCATATGTTAGACCATTCAGATACATAGTCTAGATCTTTTTGAAGGGTAGTAGTATTGTCTGTGGTATTGAACAGCTTTACATCATCAGCGAAGAGAACGCAATTGCTCTTGATATGATCACAAAGGTCGTTTATGTAGATTATGAAGAGAGTTGGTCCTAGATCCTGACTGGCTGAACGTTGACTCAGCCTTCCATCCTTCCAAGACCGATAAAATGAGGACTCAGATTATTGGGGGCAATATGCTGACTCTGTAAACCACTTAGAGAGGGCTGTAAAGTACTTTGAAACAGTATATAAATCAAAGCATTGTTTCTATTGCTGTCAAACCGTGATTTCAAATCTCACAGGTTTCAGTAATTCACATCTCTCTTGAAGCATTCAGCACGGCAGAGTCTTCTGTCAACCAACCAACCTACCTGACAGATCCTTTGGAAATCATTATATTTGTTTAACAGATTGATGTCAAAGAAAGGGCAATGAAGAAATATACAGTATATAGGAGCCTAGCAACAAATGATATGAGTGCACAAGATGAATAAGCCACTTACCCATCAGTCCAGTGGCAAAACACACCACACCATAGTTAGCTGTGGTTTATTGATTAGTTGACATGCTTTGAATGTTTTAAATCCACCAGTGAACCCTCTCCTTTTATTTAAAGGCCAGGGGACAGGAAGCTGAAATAGTTTAAACCTGCACTTCTGGAAGCAAAAGGATAACACAGGTTTAGCCATCTTACAAAACTGGTTCCACTGTGCAGGGGGAAAATGCAACAGTTGACTAAAATCTGAGCTCCATCTTCACAGTCCTACAGTCCTACCTTCTGAGATTCCAGGACTGGAATGTAAAGCTGGGACAAAGCCAGTCAAACCAGGATATATGATATTTACATGTTTCTAGCTCTATTTGTCATACTTTTTTCTCCCTGGCAATTAGAAAACAAATTAATCCCAATCTGAATATGAATAACAGCTACAGCTAAAGGTATTTTTTTGTTTTTGTTTTTGTTTATTAAGAGAAGATAGTATTATTAGGATCTTTTTTAATAATTTAATCAGTGGTCCAAGTTGAACTCTCATACTAGATCTAAACAGACAATGGCTAAGCATGTCATGGGAATATTTCAGCATCAATGACAAAGCACCAATGTAAAAAATTAAGCATGGGCAAAATTAAATATTCATATAGGAAAAACTAAGATCTTTCCATATAAGCTGTCATTTAAGCCATTATTAATTCACCAACTTGTTGAGACTAAGTACACAAAGAATTTGAGTGTATAGTTAAATATCATATAAATATGTTTAAAATTTAAATTTTTTGCCACAACTCTACTTATATGTATTAAAATCCCATTCCAAAAAGGTATCAGATAACCACAGGACTGTATCATGTAGGTGAATGAACTCTCATATATAATTTAGAACACTTGGATTCCCCAAATAATGTATTCGAAATGGTATAATGGGTAAAGTTTGTAATCATGTTTCTGCTAAGCCTTACTGCATTTTTGCTGATCAAAATGGAGAGATGAGGTGTCACATGTAGACCTATAGAGAATGGGGTGGGTATGGGATGAAGAGGTGTTTGGTTGTATTTGAAGAGATAGAGATAAGTTGTTAATGTTGATTATACTTGCTGGGGATGAAGGGAGAGGCTTCTCTTTGCATCCTTTTCTTTTCCCTGTTTTTGCACATTTTAAATTTTATTTTTAAATTTATTTTTGAACTATGTATTTAATTAATTTTATTTGTATAATATAATCATCAATAAATTTATTTTAAAAAATATAAATATATATATTTTTGGATGAATCAACTTTAATCTCAAATCCCTTCATTTCTTTTTAGCAATGCCTCTTGGAAGATGTAGGTTGCAAGAAGATTTAGAATTTTCCAGATTAAGAAAAAGGTAAGCACGTGTTTAAAATTACGTCTGTTATGGGGAATATGTTCCTCTCTCTTAATTCCAGAATCTGAGAAAGTCAAGTGGAAAAGAGGGCTTTCCTCATGATCTTTAAAAGACTGGAATTTCTAACCATAAAATAGTGACTGCAACTCTCTGGGATCCATTCCTGAAGGATAAATCAATCAGTGACTACATACAACCACCAGTATTAAAGGCAAAATACCTCTTAATATAAATGTGAGTTGTACAGGATCAGGATCTGGAAGGCAAAATGTGATTCTGATAGGACACTTGAGGAATACTTGTGATAGAAACATTTTAAAGCAGCTGTGGGTTTTTTGGGACTTGCATGGCTGTCCTGACATATGATCCTAGGAAAACATGTGTTTGAAGCATTTGCTGCAATCATAGGCAGGACTGCAGTCACATCCTGTTTATAGGGGAATTATAAGCATTTTGTTAGTCATTATGGAAACTGAATGCTGAACTGAATAGATTTTGTCGAGATCTACCCAATTCATTTAACCTTCTTGTTGGGTAGAATGAGTATGTATAGCAAATGTAAATTATATAATTGGAATAAAGTATATTTTATTGCATTAGTTGACTGCTGTTCTATTCACCTGAATATAGGGCTATGATTTCTAAGATCCATCTGCACATATGTACAGTTAGAATTATGTTGTCTAATAGCTTATGGGGATTTTTGATTTCTCTTATCTTATAATGAAACATATTGAAAAGCATTTGCCCGAAAATAGCATTTGTTTTCAACAGATTGTGCAATCCTAAAAAGCTTAAAACTGAAAGCAAAAATATTTTTAATCTACTTTTTTGCAAGTTGTCTGAATGAGATAATACTTACTACATACATACATACATACATACATACATACATACATACATACATACATACAATACTCAAGTGTACTTCACCTTTGTTTAATTGTATCTAATACATTTCTTAACTTTCTCAGGCATTTCATATTGTTGCCAAGCTTGTCCTGTGGGACTCTATCCATTTACTATGTGTTCACTGTTAATTAATTCCCTTGATAAAGAAATAGCATCTTCCGCAAAAGGTTACATATAATGGATTTTTCTTAAACACGATAGTTGCAAAAAGTTTTTAAGTTTATGGAGATAATACAACTTTTTCCTTTGCTATGTACTGTTATACTTGCTTAAACTCTTATGTATTAGGGTAATAGAGTGCTTTGATTTAAAAATTCAAGCCATCTGTGCTACCTTCCCACTTGTCCTGCTTGACAAGTCCTCAGTTTCTTTCTTTTTCAATTGACATTCAAAGTTGGATGGTCACCAACTCAGAGAGTAGACTAGACTCAAGACTAGGCAATTCCAACTACCTCAATTCCAACTACTGCCGGCCTTAAATGCAAACTACTCAATGCAAGAAGCCTCGTGAATAAAATACCTGAATTTCTCTTCCTCCTAAATATGGCTAACTTCGACATTATATTTGTCTGTGAAACATGGCTCAATGCATCTCTCCCCGACTCCATTACCACAGTAAGAGACTATCATGTTTACCGATCAGATCGTGAAAATCATCGAGGAGGTGGTGTTGCTATATTCTATAAAAAATCCTTACATCTAAAAAATATCCAAGTTACCCAGGAGCTTGCCCTTCCTGAAACCATCATCTGTGAACTATCCTTAAATATCACAATTCGATTCTTACTATGTTACAGAGCACCTGATTATGACATCGAACATGTAAACAAGCTAAATACATTACTAACATGGGCTGCATCCTGCCCATACCTTTTTATCCTTCTTGGTGATTTCAATCTGCCTCATATTGACTGGACCCTAAATGATTGTACAACTGAAATCATACACACAACCTTCTACAATGCTATTACAAATCTGGGACTGGAACAACTAGTAACCAACAATACTAGACTAAACAACTGCCTCGATCTCATCTTCTGCAATAGTTTGAATTTAATTTACGGAATACAAACTAAAGAACCCTTTTCCAGTAGTGACCACAATATGATTGACTTTTGTCTCAACATACGTCCACACAAAAATCACCACAATGATGTAATCCCCAATTATAACTTCAAAAAAGGCAACTATGATCTTATAGACAACGATCTCTCATCCCTTGATTGGCAATCTCTATTCACTAGATGCAATACCGTTGAAGACCATTACAACATATTTTTACTTGAAGTCAAAAGAGTCATCAAACTATATGTTCCAACAACAACTCCCAAAACAAAACAAAAAAGCAGATTACCCATATCAATAAGGAAACTTCAATCCAAAAAGAGATCACTCAGGCGGAAAAACAAATCTGGTCACGTTGCCAATTTCAAAAACCGATACAAAAATTTATGCCACCAGATAAAGACCGAATGCACCAATTATCACATTAAACAAGAGGAAAACCTTCTAAGCACCAATTCCACCCGTGCTTTTTACAATTTTGTAAACAACAAACTAAAAGACTCAAGGTCCATCCCTCCCTTGATAGGACCTGATGGTAAAGACTGCAACGACGACACCATTAAAGCCAACCTCTTTAACACATTCTTCGGCTCAGTATTTGTAAACAGCAATGGATCATGCCCAGTATTTCCTAGCCATACCACAGATAACAACAATGATCTAATACATATCGATTTCACAGAAGACAATGTTAAAAAATCACTACGCAATCTAAAACCATCTCTATCTATTGGACCGGATGGAATATGTGCCTACTTCTTAAGAAAGCTATCCACTGCCATAGCCAAACCTCTAAGCATAATCTTTGAAAAATCTTTCAGGACCAGCTCCTTGCCTAACCTATGGTCACAAGCCACAGTCAACCCCATCTTCAAAAAGGGAGACCCAAGCCTAGTTGAAAATTACAGGCCAATCTCCTTATGCTGCGTCACCTGTAAAGTCATGGAATCAATTTTTAACCAATCCATCATCCTCCACTTAGAGACAAACAACCTACTCTCCAATAAACAATTTGGTTTCAGAAAAAAACTATACTTAATCTGCAACTCTTACACTGCAAAAACATATGGACGACATAACTCGACCAAGGCAAAGCAATAGACGCAATCTACATAGACTTCTGTAAAGCCTTTGATTCAGTGGTACACGACAAACTACTCCTAAAAATAAAATCCTATGGTATCTCTGGACAACTGAATAACTGGATAGAAGCATTCCTGTCAAACAGACAACAAATGGTCAAAATCGGGAGCGTCCTATCAAATCCAGTACCTGTCAATAGTGGTGTCCCCCAGGGCAGTGTTCTAGGACCAACTCTCTTCATACTCTACATAAACGACCTCTTCGCTGATGATGTAAAGCTGTTCAATACCACAGACAATACTGCTACCCTACAAAAAGATCTTGACTATGTATCTGAATGGTCAAACAAATGGCAACTACAAATCTCAACAAATAAATGCTCTGTCCTACATATTGGCAAAAAAAAATCAGAAAATAAAATACAAGCTGAATAGCCAAGATCTTGTTGATGACCCAAGCTCTGTAAAGGACCTTGGAATACTCACCTCTAATGATCTAAGTGCTAGAGCCCACTGCAACTACATAGCCAAAAAGGCATTAAGAGTTGTTAACCTAATCCTACGTAGCTTTTTCTCTGGTAATATCACACTACTAACCAGAGCATACAAAACATTTGCTAGACCAATACTTGAATACAGTTCATCAGTCTGGAACCCTCATTACGTATCTGATATTAACACAATTGAGAAAGTCCAGAAATATTTCACAAGAAGAGTTCTCCACTCTTCTACTCATTGTAGAATACCTTATGCCACCAGACTTGAAATTCTAGAACTAGAAAACCTTGAATTACGCCGTCTTCGGTCTGACTTAAGCATGGTATATAAAATCATACATTGCAATGTCCTACCTGTCAATGAATACTTCAGCTTCAACCATAACAACACAAGAGCACACAATAGATACAAACTCAAAGTAAACCGCACCAAACTTGATTGCAGGAAATACGACTTCAGCAATAGAGTGGTCAATGTCTGGAATACTCTACCCGACTCTGTAGTCTCTTCCCCAAACCCCAAAAACTTTAACCTTAGACTGTCTACTATTGACCTCACCCCTTTCCTAAGAGGTCTGTAGGGGGCGTGCATAAGCGCACCAACGTGCCTACCGTCCCTGTCCTATTGTTTCTCTTATTCTTTTATTTTTCTTATATGTACCCATTTCATGTATTCACAACTATGTATACACTTATACTTATTATCTTGTAAACAATTGGCAAATCAAATAAATAAATAAATAAATAAAAATATTACTTGTAATAATTGTTGTTTGCGTGTGTGTGTGTGTGTGTGTGTGTGTGTGTGTGTGTTTGTAGATTTTCACTGGTACAGGTACGCAGGTTTTGGCGTGTTCGGGTCTTTTCCCATGTACTCTCAATCTTACATGGGAAAAGACCCAAACACGCCAAAACCTGCATATATATTCTGCATATATATATTGTATATATATATATATATATTCTGTATTGTGTTCGTCTGATGATGGCAGATGAGATTCTGAAGCCTGATGATGGCAGATGAGATTCTGCCAAAACGTTGCTACAACTTTAAAAGCACAACTATAATGACGTGGGAAAATACCCGAACAAAGCTGAATACCATACATGTAAGTACCCGTGAAAACTTAACACACACACACACACACACACACACACACACATATATATATATATATATATATATATATATATATATAATGATTACATTAGAACTAAAATATAATAAAAAGGTATAATAGAAACATATGTATGTATGTATGTATGTATGTATGTATGTATGTATATATATATATATATATATATATATATATATATATATATATATATATATATATATATATACATACATACATACATACATATATGTTTCTATTATACCTTTTTTATTATATTTTAGTTCTAATGTAATCATTATTTCCAGCCAATATAACTTTTCTCATTTGAATCAAGTTAGGGTTTGTTTGTTTGTTTGTTTGTTTGTTTTGCTCTAGAAAGTAGCATTTCTCAGCTGCCTTTTGTTTTTTTCCGGATCTTCCTTAGTCTCGGCGGCAGCCCTGTTGTCTGATTTCTTTCATGTACTGAACCGATCGTGGGGTTAAAACGACCTTATTGAATAAGCTTTCCTTACCACATCCTGGTTAAGCAAAATCAGCCAGTAAGATAAAGTAAGGTAAACCCGTGATGGAAATCCCCGAGGAGCATCTTAATACACAGTATACCAATAACATATAATATATCCTGCTCATTCAGTTTTATTAACAACCTTGATTCGCCGCCCCTCGCTTCCCCTCGCACTTTGATTAGACCTGCATAACTTCAACTCTCTGAAAAGTAAACTGATAAAATGAGGAGGCGAGTTCAGGGAGGCTCTAAAGCTCTTTCGAAAACAATCCCTTTCGGGAGGGGAGGGGGAAAAGGGGAAATTTAGGGCTGTACCCATGTTCCATTCGTACACCATCTAAGTAAGAGAAAGGTGGCTTTACGGTGACTGAATTTGGAAACGTCGAAGAGAGGGTGGCGGGGGTGTGTGTGTTTATGTGTGTATGTGTGTGGAATGGTTAGGCGCGTCAGCGAGCTGGATACAATCCCGCGAAAGAGGAAGGTAGGTAATACGAGGCGGTGTGTCGTGCGCGCGCGGCGCGTGGGCGGAGCTACTCCTCTTTGAACTCGGCGAGTCGAGCAGGGGGAGGCGGTGCCGCGTTGGGGCGTCGGGCCCTCGGCGCGGAGAGCTGCGAAGTGGCTGCTGCTTCTCCTTGGCTTCCTTTTGCCGGGAAGGTCCCGCCGGTCGCCTCTGGAAGGAGTTCTCTTCCCCACCCCGCGGTTTGGGTGCGAAGGCCAGTTCCGGCTTGGGAACTGGATGGGAAGCAGCAGCGCGGGTGGCTGCAGGGGCGGCGGGCATGGGGGAGCGTCTTAGCACGGCGAGCTCTCCGCCGGAGCCAGACGGAGCCGCCCCCGAGCCGCGTCTCCCGGCCACGGAGACTCAACCTCCGCTCCCCACAGTCAGTGGAAGGACACCAAGGCCACAGCAAGAGGACGAGGTTGGACCGCCGCCGGCTGAAGCTCAAGGCCAGGAGGCCGGCGACGGCGGCGGGGCTCCCTTGGAAGAGGGTCCTTGCTCGGAAGCACCAAGTAGCAACAGCTACCCGTTTGCTCTGAGGCCCGTCTACCCTGCGGTGACCGAGGAGTCTCCTTCTCCTCCTCCAACTTCAGGAGAAGAGGGCCGACAAGAAGACCCCACACCCGCCGTCTCGCCGCCGCCCTCCTCCCAGCCAAGCGTAGTGGGAGCTGGAGGAAAAGGAACCCCTTCCGGCAACGTCGAGGTGGACCTGTACCTTCTGCCCGAATCTTTCTCCGGCCTGATCTCCGGGACCCTCCTGGTGCTGCCTTGCCGCGTCTGTCTGGAGGAGAAACCCCTGAAGCCGCTGCCGTGTTGCAAGAAGCCCGTCTGCGAAGCGTGCCTCAAGCGCTATCTCAGCTCGCAAGTGGGTACAGCTTTGGCGCAGTTGTCCTTGACCTGCCCTTCTCTCCCTTTCCCCGGAGCGGCTGAGGGGGAGGGGGGGAAAGCGTGATGCCTCCCCCTCCCAAAAGGCCCTGGGACGTGCGGTCTCCTTCCCTTGTTTGCCTCCGAGGGCGATCCCGAGTTGGCCGCTCCTGCGGGCGTCGGTAAAATCCGTGCGGGGGATTCTATAGCGCTCGGCACATGGGCAAGAATGCTGCCTTCCCAAATCCGCCAAAACCTACTCTCCACCCGACCCGCAGGCACACGTATGTTTAGGGGACGAAGCTGCCAGTCTGGAAGTCAGGGAAGACCTGGCTCGATCTTCTTCAACTAGCCCTTAGATTCCCACTGGTCTTGTTTTTCCTATTTCATACCTGAACCTAGAGATTCTTAAATGTGGAGCGTCCTTCCCTTTTACAGCATGTTCTTCCTGAGTTGAATGCCAAATATCTTTTCTTGTTATACTCCACATGGTTTACTAATACCTTTTCTATCAGTACTTCCCCCCCCCCACACACACATGAACTTCCTGTTCGATATCCTGCATCCCTGAATTTCCTGTTCTTCTTTTCTCCTCTCATTTCTCTTTGGTCCAACCATGTAAAACTTATGAGGGGAAGGGACACAAAATGTCATGCTTTTCTTGAAGCTTCCTGCTTCTTTTGTGGGGAGAGAGTGGTGACTGATTGTTTATCCGTCATAGAAGCCATTGAAGAAGGCAGTGCAGTGAGAAGATAATGCAGCCTTTTTCGAATCTGAACTTACTCTAGGTTGGAACAGACCAGGTTAGAGCATGGATGGGAGATATGGAATAGAACAGTGGTTCTCAACCTGTGGTCAGCAAAACCCTGGGAGGGGGGCATGATGTCATCATAGGGAGGACTGCGAAGAAACGTTAAGATTTAAATCTTGAGTCAAGCTTTGGGGGTCCTTGGCCATAGTCCTTGGCCACAAAAGGTATTTAAAGAAGGTCCATGACGAGAACCACAGGAATAGAATAAATGGGGGTGGGGGGAGGGTTGGAGGTGGAAATAACCTCAAAGAAGATAACATCAAATTCTTCCATGTTGTTGTGGAGAAAACTACATGGACCTAGCCATAGTCATTGAGAATCAAGTTCAACTTGCAGGAGACTTTTTACTTTACTCAGTGCTGTAAGGAATGGCATTTGGCATTTTCTTGTGAATAATTTTCTTTTTTTTTTCTCAAAATCAACAACCCATTGCTGTTCCAATGCTTGAATTCTGTTGCAAATCATATAACTGCAGCTCCTCCTATGGGACACACAAACACACATTTTTCTGCATTTCTCTCTCTCTAACTTTGTGTTTTGATCTCCCCCCCTCCCCCCCCCAACTGTCTTCACCAGAGTTTAATTTTGCATTTCTTTTAGAGTTAAAATCAGTGCAGGAATAGTAAAAGAAAAAAAAAAGATATAAATGGACTTATTCCTCTATAAGGAGGAGGTAAAAAACTTGAAAGTTACAGTAGGTGGAAAGGCTTTGCAGTTTTTTTCCAAAACTGTTTGGGCTAGTTAAGAAAAAGGGGGGTTGTAAGAATGAAAGAGATTAATAAAATTAGCATGAAGTTTGTGCCCTCTATAATGCTAGTTTACTTATTGAAAAGTGTTCCTATCAACATGTTGGTGACATTTTTGCTTGCATTTTTTTCTTTATCTCATATTTGACAATACCACCATAATTTTACAAGGGAGATTAGCTGAGTTCAAACCTTAGTCTAAGCCAAGGTTTGTTTTGAGTTAGGTTCATACATTCTGCTAAGCCATGAGCTATCTTTTGCAAATGTATTACATAGATTTTACATAAATCATGTTATGAATTACCATAATATTGTGAACCCAGGTAATTGTAGTTTAGTTAATAAAGTGTGACTTAGCAGGATAGGTGAATCAAGTCAGTAACTGACTTTCTGGTTTAAAACTTCTAATCTGTTTTAATCAAGCTAATAGCTTGGATATATATTTAAGCAAGATACTCTTTATGCTGTGGAATAGCTGTTGTCCATCAGGGTCTGTTGAAGGTATTGTTATATTCAAAAAGAATGTTTAAAGACCAAAGTGATCATTTATTTCTATTTTCTATATGTATCAATGTATTTGAAGCTCTTATATTTTCTATTCATCTGAAAATACTACTATTACAATGATCAGAAATAAAAGAATCTTCAGACAAAATGCAGAGAGAAAAGAGGATAAGAGAAAAGATTTTTTTTTAATATGTTAATAGCCCTATGATGTAGGAGCAAGCTATGTAAGAGTGATGTGGTTAAATGATCTAACAGTCTATAAAGAAGTTGAATTCCGCTTCCCTATTTACATCAAAGAACCTGAGGCACTTCATCAGTTTTATCTATATGATTGACAAAAAAGCTGTTCTCTTTATGACTACATTTTTGTGGTATCTTTAAACTGAGTCATTGGGATATGAAATTGAACAAAAGGTTATTTAATATTTTACATTTATATGAGGCTTTGCTCTCTTGTTCCAGTAAAAATGAAATCCTATACTTAGTTTTGGTGCTAATGTTTTTGTTTTGTTTTGTTGCTTGTCTTGATGCTCCTCTTTTGAAAAAGTTTGTTTTTTACTTAACTTGATAGAAAATTCAGGTCTTTCAGGATAGGTGGAATGTTGACTTGCTGGTACTGAAAGGCACACTTCCTCGTTTTATTCTATAAAATTTCCCAGTTAATATTTGTTTTCCCAATTCCCTCAGAGGCTGAGGAAACTGGGCAATTTTGAGACATTAGTGACATTATTCCAAGCAGTTGACCAAGATTGATCTTGAAAAATCTTTTTGTGTTTGATTTTAATTTTAAACAGATACACACAAACATCTGAATTATAAAAATGAATTTTATTTCATTTTTTGTACACAATGAAAAATAGTTATTATATGCTTATATAATGTAGTTGTATGTTTACTATACTCCTGGCACTTAGTAAGTTCTTACATTGAAGGAAAGTTAAAAATAGTATATAACATGTTCTGAAAGCTTCATATTTATTCCTTCCATGTTACAACATCTCTGGGAATAGGTCAAAGTTACATTGTTTATCATTTGTGACTTTCTTTGCTCTAGAAGTACAGAGAGGTGTTTGCCATAATCCAGAAAGCACAATAAAACGTTTAAAATACTAATTGGGGAAAGGGGGCTATCAGTTACTAATGAATGTCAATTAAAACTCATACCACTGTGTAGAACTATATATATACAGATGTTGATTTTAGCTAAGTATGAAGCTTTCACTTAGTCCAATTCTTAATGGTATATGTCTTTACTCCAATAATAATAAATTGAACTGAATAAGATTGCTTTTTTTTTGGCATCAGAAGTGACAAACAATTACTTTTAAGATACTTAAACTCAGAGACAATCTGTTGAGATGGCATATCTGAATTTGATCGCTTGAAGACCCTTGAAATGGGGCTGGGCTTGAAGTATTTTTGAATACTAGAAGCACTGAGTCAAGGTCATAGTGACCCACAGTAATGCATATTGTTTTGGACAATTGGTGTCAGAAGTTCTCTCTTTGCAAAATCCTGAGCAAATGTTTGTTTAATGGGTAAATATACTAAATAATTAAACAAAAATGTATTTTTTAAAATATATATATATGAAAATCATGATGTGCATTGTGTGTAGCCCAGGTCTTGGCTTTGTTGCTTTCTGTAGAACAAATGCATGCTAGTTTAGGTAGGGTGAAACTGTATGTATAAAGCAATTGAGTCTTGACTCATTTTTGATACACAAAATTGCAGCAGCTCCTTCAGCATAGCCTGGCCAGGAAATAGGAAATATCTTGCATGATAACATTATATAAGCAGTATACTTCAAAACATGGGTTGGTCATGTGCTGTCTTCAACCAAATAATAGGAAACAACTGGCAAATTAATACAAGGCAAATAATATACAATAAGAAAATGCGACATCATAATAAGCTGTAATTTTATTTGCTTGCTTTGGGCATAGCATTTTATGCTCATCCAGCTATTATAGTGTTTGACAAGCTTAAGACCATATGTGAAACCAGGCAATTGTATTTTTGTTTCAACAAAATACAGTTGAACAGTTGAGCTTAATCTAACATGTGAACCTACACGGTGCCTGCAATGAATTGACCCTTGTATGCCTTAGGTATAGCGACTGAATAAGGAATGGATGTTACGGCAAGAATGTTCTTAATTTTTTCTTTAGATATTTCTGGTGAGAAGAATAGAATGTACTTCAATCTCAGCTAGAAGTAATTTTAAAGCTGCTTCAGTCTTCAGGATTATGTCAAGTGATGGGGGGAAATGTCCAACTCTATCTTTGGCAAACATTTTCAAACTGCTTCACTCTTTAATCAAATTTTGTAAGATTTTTAAGGAAAAATATTCACTTTCCAGTTCTGCCGCTGACTAATGACTGTGTCACCAGAAACATTTCTGTGTTTTGTGTGTGCGTGTGAATTGTGCACACTTTGTTTAATAATGATAGGCTTAACTTTTCCAACTATAGGTAGTCCTTGACTTACAACCTCAATTGAGCCCAAAATTTCTGTTGTTAAGTGAAACATTTATTAAGTGAGTTTTGCCCCATTTTGCCAACCATTCTTGACACAATTGTTAAGTGAATCACTGCCATTGATAAGTTAGTAACTCGGTTGTTAAATGAATCTGGCTTCCTCATTGATTTTGCTTGACAAGGTTGCAAAATGAAATCATGTGACTCCAGGATACTGCAATGTCATAAATATGAACAGCTGCCAAGCATCTGAATTTAGATCACATGACCTAGAGATGTTGTACAGGTCATAACTGTGAAAAATGGTTGTAACCTTGAATGATCACTAAACGAACTGTTGTATGTTGAGGACTACCTGTATGTATATTAAAGAATTCAAATATTTTATCATAATTCCACTAGGCTGGAATAACAAGAAATGTGTACAGAGTATATATTAAAAATGCTATATTAAAAATTTGAACTAATTATTTGTAATAAAATTCCATGTAATGTGTTACATTAGATTCATTACATGATATATATGTTGTACAGAATACAGTTTATTCCCAAGTGACTTGTAATTTCAAATACAGGTGCAAAGAATATCAACTGAACTTTAAAAGAAAATTTATTCAGATTTAAATTTATTAAATACTGTATACCGTTCTGATCCAGGCTTCGTCAAACTTGATAAAACACAAACTGAATTTAAAAGTAAAACCTTTTTTAATGTGACGCTGGGAATTACTTGCATTCCCAGCCAAAACTCATTAGACACAGTTCCTCCAGATAAGAGCATGCTTTTCAGTGCTGTTGAATGTTGCCAGGAAACAGAAGTCCAATTCAGGCTAACATAAACCAACCCAAAACCTAGAAAAAACTGACCAGACTACAGAGCTTCAAGAAGGACTCGGAGATTACTGAATTGCTTTGCTTCCTGCAAAGCTCTTCATCATTGAGGACTGACTTTTATCCCTTATGGGAGGGGCAATCACCTTCCGGCCTTACTCCCAAGTCGCCCCTTCTGCATCAGCTGCTCTCGCCTTTTAGCAGCTCTGCGCACACACACACTGGGAACAGGCTCCCCAGGGTCCTCTGCTTCGCTGCTGCCAGACTCCAAAAGCTCCAAAGGCAGCACCCCACTCTCAGATTGTCCTGACCCCATCCCTGCATCAGATGCAGGACCCTCGTCCAAGTCCTCACCAGACTCCCTGACTGGTTCCCTTTCGTCCTCGCTGTCCAATACCTCTGCCAGCTGCCGGCGAACCACAACATATACTGCATGCTATTAATGAACTGAAAGAATAGTATGACACTACAGTAATGTCAGACAAATAATGAGCAGCTGGAGATAGAAGCCTGTGGAGTCACCAGGCAAAAATAGGCATCATTTTGAGTAAGCTGAGTCACATCTTCAGTAGAATTTTTCCAGCCAATTATTAACTGAACTTTAATGGTTTTTTTAATTAAATTGTTTGTGTATAAGGCTTGGGTAATGACAAAAAATGCAAATATATTGGCCTTTTTAATTTCCAGCCATATACAATATATGAAGTGTTTTCTTGCTGTGCTTTACTTTCTTTCCCTTATCAAGTTATAGATTATAGTCCTTTATAGTCATTGGATCAAGATAGCTCTATGAATTACCTTGGGTATTACATGAATTGCTGTTGTTTTTGTGTTGTTTTCTGTTGCTTCTTTATTTCTAAATGTTTCAACAACTACTACCTTAAGAGCATATAAATATACAGCATATAAATTTAAGGTGTTATTTCGGTGTGTTACTTTAAGGCAAAGAAGAACAACTGGCCAAATTTACCAAGCAAACTTCAGGGCATGTGGGGATTCAATCGATTACATAAATGTGTGCATTAATAGCCCCCAAATATTGATTAAAATGTATGCTATGAAGTGTTAAGGTACTTCACTGCATTTACACAGCATTTTTAAAGATCTGTTCCAATAATTCTTGAAGCTGCACAAGTCTTCCCTAAAAGACTGGTAATACTAGATCTGTGAATGCTGTTGAATGCTTGATATCCATGCACTCTATGGAAAACACACTCTGTGTGTGTCCATATGTTTTCTATACAATGATGCCTTGTGTTCAATATACTGTTCAGAGTGTGCTGTGATGGCTCAACTCAACATATTTTGCATTATATGGACTGCCTAGGCTTTTAAAATTGAGTTTCCAGCAATTTTGAGTTGCAATTACATTGAATCTGAGGAATTACCTTCTTATACAGAAGTTGTGCTTTTTTTGGAGTCATGATATTTCAGTCAAACTGGAGCCACTTCAAACCAGATGGAGTATAGAGACCAAATGCACTCTAACTTACCACTAACTTTAGTGCTTGACATACCCCCTAACCTTACTGTTTTTGTGTTTGATTCTTTTTGGAATGATTTATATGGGGTGCAATTTTAAATGAAATGGTTGAGATTTCTTCAGAAGCAGTGCTATTAAAGGAACTACCATAGTGTTAGCTATCATGTTCTTTTTAGTGATAATTAACCACAGTTTTTTATAGCGGGCTCTTACTGAATTGACGGAAGACAGGTTTGAAGATTCAAATGTAATATAGGTAGTCCTCAACTTATGACCACAATTGAGCCCAAAATTTCTGTTGTTAAATGAGACATTTGTTAAGTACGTTTTGCCCCATTTTATGACTTTTCTTGCCACAGTTGTTAAGTGAATCACTGTAGTTGGTTGTTAAATAAACCTGGCTTCTCCACTGACTTTGGTTGGGAGAAGTTTGCAAAAGGTGATCACATGATCTTGGGATTCAGTCATAAATATGAACCAGTGGCCAAGCACCTGAATTTTGATCACATGATCGTGGAGATGCTGCAAAAGTTGTAACTCTGAAAAATGGTCATAAGTCACATTTCTCAATACTGTTGTAACTTTGATCAGTTACAACAAGTTATAACTCAAGGATCACCTTTATCCCTTTTTCTGCTGGTGAATATAGGCCTTGCTCAATGCAAGAGAGAGAGAGACCTTTTCCACAAAAATTACTCCTCTTTGTACATACTTGTTTGAACAATGACTGCTTTGTTAAACAGTATTCTTAGTATTTTATTTATCTAGTTGTGAAATTTATATGCTGCCCATCTCACCTAGAGATGATTCTAGTATACACCAGCTTTCCCAAACCCCTCTGCTCCTGGGTTTTGTTGACTGATAATTCCGAACTATATAATCCATCACAGGATAGTTTCAACTATGAATGGTTTATTGCAAAACTTCCAACATCAGTATAATTACCACATTCCAAAATGGGTTGGACAAGGCCAATTTTGAAAGGGATTTTTAAAATGTTAATAGTCATTTTTTCCCCTTGTTTGCTGTTTCTTATTTGATTCAATAACATAGCAAATACCATTTTAAAAACATTGCTGGCATTAAATGAAAAAGAAGAGGCACATTAAGCCATGATTGTACTTGGTGGGTTACCCTAATTTTAAAAAGACATATTTAGCTTGCCAACCACACCACTTATGGTCTATTATGCTATATAGCTAAAATGTTGTGGTTGGAAACTTGTAATTTAATACGGGTACATGAAAAGTTGGAAGTTCATTATCCAAAAGTAATCCAGTGGCAATATGCGGTTTCCAGACTCACTTGAAGAGTTTTCTGAGACTATAATGACATTTCCACTGAGATATTTAACTGGTTGCTGAAAAGGATGGTTAAGAATGGCCTGGAAGGCCATTGAGGTCAATTTCTTAGGAGGACAAAATCACTTGGGTTTGCTTGGAGTTTGATGTCAGCTGAGCAAATTCAGAGGAAGTGTCTGAGACTACATCTTAACAGATTATCTGTGAGGAGTTTGATTCTGTAATATCCAAGGAATTGGGCAGGGTGGATTGCAGCATTGCATGTAGTCTGGATTTTTTCCCTTCCTAGTTGGTGAATGTCTCTGGGGAGGTGCTAGGAACTTATATTGGGGTGGCAATAAATGCATTGCTAAGTAGAGGGAGTGGTCATCCTCCCTGAAGGAAGCAATAGGTGCTTCTATTGCATTTACATGGACATTCTGGAAACTTATGGTTTCAACCTTCTTTTTTAGGGAAGGTTTTTAAGAAAGTCATGGGACTGCCATTTAGAGAGCCATGGAGAAATCAGACTCAATTTAGTCAGATTTCAAGCTTGGCCACAGTACAGAGATAACATTGTTTTCATTGTGGGTAACCATATAGGGAAATGTGATGCTCCTAGCGCTGTTGATCTCTCTCATTGTCCTTTAGTACTGTCAATTATGGAATCCTTCTGATTTGCCACCAAGGATTTGGAATGGGAGGCACTGTTCAACAATGATTCCAACAGGGGTGGCTCCAGTTGATCATGATGGAGAGAAAGTTATAGGTTTCGCTGTTATGAAATGAAGTCATTCTTCTCCTAAGCATGGGCTTAGGTATTTTCAGTACGTAAGATAATGCCATTGAAATCTGTGCAGATACTTGCAGGTTGCTTGGGCCTGGAAAGGCAGAGATAGATTGAGTCTTAACTCCTTTGGGATGGTGTGGCTCTGGATTTGTAACCCATTCAACTCCAGAGCAGTTTGCCACAATAACTCTGGACTGGGTTGGTCTCTACTGTATTGACTTGACTTATAAGTTGGAAGTTTTTCTAAGATATACTGTTCCCCTGAGGGAACAAGCTGTAGCACCTTCCTGTGATACAGCCTTTTCTTCAAATGATAACCTTTCCTTTTGGCATTTTAGGAAGACATTGCTAGTTAAACTGATTATATTTTTTCCTTCAACTTTAAAGTAGTTAATTATGACTAGTTGATTGTATTTTATTCCTAACCCTTAGTTTTATTATAAAATTATATGTTGTATTGTTTTCTGTTTTCTTTTTGTGTCTTTTTATGCTGAGTAGAAACTCTACACTCAGAATCCTAAACTGTCGCAAATCCAATAAAAGTAGTCACTCTTTCTATTTTAAGAAACCAAATGTTCTTTAAATCTTTATCATTTAATACAATTGCTACAAGGCAAAAGCAATGGATGATGGCTGTTTATAAAAGTTGTTTGTTTCCTTCTAGGTATGGCTTTTCAGCAATAAGGGAAGTTTGATGTAAAATGTATTAAATTGCTTCTACTTCAGAAATTTGTTTCAGTTAATTTAGTTCTATTTAAAAATAATATTTTCCAATATTCTTGTTTGATGTGTTTGTTTGGGGAAGGTTCCAAGCATTCAGTAATCATTGCCTCCCCTACTTCATTTCACTTCAGGTGCTTTTAATATAGGACTTGTCAAGTTGCTTAGACATTAAAAAAAAGAAAGTAATGTTTTTCCTTTTCCTATAAGGATTCAGAAAAAATAAATTACACTGTATTTATCTAATTATTTTCAGCCATTTCATTTCATGCAGAATTGGTTGTCTGAGGAAACCGGTTCATTCTTTCAAGTCTGTCTGTCCTTAATCCAAGGATGACTGTGGTTATGTCCCCAAAGTAATAAGACAACCAAAATGTTGTTTGCTTCATTAAGAGGATATGCATTAATTCAGAAATAGCTTGCTTGGGATTTAAATCTCAGCGTGTTAACTTTTTGCCAAATAAGTTTCAGTTACTGAAATGATACAATATGTGTTCCTGAAAGCTCTCTTTGGAATAATTCTACATTCTACAGAAGTGAGGATGTTTCATGTTAGATGAACATTTTATGATTTCAACTTCTGTATTAAAATGTTTTTTAGATGAAGACATTTTGGAACTGGTACTCAGTCTGGTGCAGAATATTTAAAATTTTGGGAGAATGATATAGGAAGGGAAGTTCTTTACAAATATTGAATTAAAGAATTTACAGGTTCTACTTTCACATTACTTTATAGTTATGATAAACAGTATTAAGTTTTTATGTCTCAAGTTTGGAAGCAGATTGAATTTTAATTAAATTTCAGAAGAGTGGTACTATTCCAAGTTGGGTTCTTTAAGCTATGAAAATATAATAAATGAGAAATATTTATGCTGTGCTAAATAAAATAACATATGTTTCATCTATAGATGAGGGGATAGATAATAAGATTGGAAGATATATTTTCTGTGTTTCAAAATCAGTTTCCAATGTTAAATTGTCTTGAAAAGAAAACAGAAATCAAAGTTGCTATTCAAATAATTTTGATTTTTGATTTAGACACATTCCATGGAAACAAAATTTCTAAGGAGAAAATAATAAAATAGTTACAGCAGAAAGAAATTTTGTTGCCAGTTGCAAGAACTATTTTAACTGAAAGGGTGTTTTGCTTCTTGATAAACTAGACACGAGGGAATCCTAGCAAGGGGAACATTCAGACAGTGGTGACTCACTGTCTCTTACCACTAATTTATATTCTGATCATTGAATTAATTTACCTTGCACTCAAATTTTAAATACAGCTGATACTATTGCAACCTTCCCCAAGCTATCACCTTACAATTGTGTTGGGGTTGCCATGTTATGTGGGAATTGCAACTCCAGCACAATAAAGCATGCTTTATTGATGACTGCTGCTTTAATGTTTCTACATACTCATTGATTTCTGTAGCGGTAATGGAATGTGTAGATGACCTTGGGGAAAAAGAGGGAAGAGATGCTGTCTAGGAAATGATCAGACAAGAGAGGCAGGAACTCCCTCCCAATAGAACGTTAGGAAGGACCCACCCTAATTGTTCAAATGGTTAAAAGTGGTGTACTTAGAAGATTCTATCAATGTAGCCTCACAATAAAGTAGAATTACTACATCTAGCTGTGTTTCTTGTCTGGCTTATGGTGTATGTGTGCATATGTGTGTACATGTGGTGAGTGTGTGTGTGTGTGTGTAGTGACAAGTAATTTACTGTTACCACACCTGTAGAGATTACTGTATTAATATTAAATTGTATATGAAGTATTAGTGCTATTATCACTCCTGTTTGACTGATTATCTGGCAATTCTAGCTGTGGAACCTGATACATTCCTCTCTAAATGCTATAATGTGAAGCAAAAATGTACATTATGACATCTCTAGGGCGTTATATGGGTCCCAAAGGTTGGGTGTGGCCCCTAAAGCCCTTCCAAAAATTGTTGCCAAACTGCATTTTTAAAATATGATTTTAAAAATGAGAACTATAAAATGCATCAGGAATATCCCAATACTAATATTAAATTAAATCTATATTTAATTCTAATTCTAAATTAAATAACATTTTTTATCTTCAGCCTATTTTTGGTTTTTGATCCCACGACCCCATTCCAAAATTAGTATGATCCTTAGCCCCAAAGAGCTCTGTACCCCAGATGTTAAATGAATGTATCTAAATATTGTGACTTTTCAACACATTTTGGTATGCTGACATAATACATAGTGGTCTAAATATTACAGGGCAGATATTTTATTGCAAGTGTTTAGCAGGATACTTGCTTTTAAATAATATATAGTTAGTTTTCTCTAAACTCAACTTTATATAGCCAATAGTGGATAGATGGGGATATGTGAAACTAATCTCTTATTAGTGTCTCACTCAATTTGCTCATGATTCCTGTTTTTAAAGATTTTTTAAAATAGTTTTTGCTTCTGAAATATCAAGTAGATACTTAAAACAGTATGTAAGTAAAGTTTCCATATGGTATTATTTCATATAATACATTTGGTAGTTTTGAACCTTACTTTGGTCTTCAAATAATTTATTTTTGTATTAAAATTGCATGCTTGAATAGTTTGGACATTTACCATATTTTTTGCACTGTAAGACGCTCCAGACCATAAGACGTACCTAGCTTTTGGGGAGGAAAACAAGAAAAAAAAATCTGACTCTGCCTCCCAGAAAATTGCCTTCTTACAGCAAAAAGCCTGGTCAGCTTCAGTACAGCCTGATTTAGCATGAGCAGCTAATTGGTGGTTGGATCAGCCTCCCAGAATACCACCGATCAGCTGTTCCAGGCTGTGGGGATTGCCGCCTCCGCGCATCCCGTTTTTGGCCTCTGCATGTCCTGTTTTCGGCCCATTCCAGGTGGCAGGGATTGCTGCCGCCGATCACCGCCATTTGGCGGTGGCAAACAGTGGTGGCAATCGGCAGGGGTGGCAATCCCCACCGCCTGGAGTGGCCCAAAAACTGGACACGGTGAAACTGAAAATGGGGTGCAGGGAGGCCAAAAATGGGCACCCAGAGGCTGAAACCTTTCTGGTTCAGTCACTGGTTAATACAACAATTATTGAAGCATGGTTCTTCTAAAAGCTGTTGAGGTGACATAATTTCAAAATGTTCAGAGTTAAATCAATGATGTGCAACTTTTCTTGGCCTTTGATTGCCATGCTGGGTTGTACTCTACAAAGTAATGAGTGGCACTAGGATAAAATGTACAATATAAAAGGTAAAGGTAAAAGTTTCCCCTGTCCAGTCATGTCTGACTATAGGGGGTGGTGCTCATCTCCATTTCTTAGCCAAGGGAGCCAGCATTGTCTGAAGACCCTTTCCATGGTCATATGGCCAGCATGACTATAAGCCAAGGTACATGGAATGGTGTTGCCTTCCCACCAAAGTGGTACCTATTTATCTACTCATATTTGCATGCTCAAACTGCTAGGTGGGCAGGAGCTGGAGCAAATAACGGGAGCTCACCCCGTCACACAGTGTTTGGGTTTCGAACCCAAAGCTCATTATCTTTAACTGCTAAGCCATCACACCCATTATACAATATATAAAGTGAAATATTAAGACTGTGAAGTGTTTGAGTTTCACTTTGGAAATTGTGCTTTGAAACACTCTGGAATGCAAATGCAGCCCTGTTTGGGCATCATTAAAGCAGCATCTGTTTACCAGAATGTACAGCCAGTAAACTGTAGTAGAAGCCGCCCTCTAGCAGCTGTGCAAACCTGGAAAATCCGCACATCCACTTTAATGATATGAAGGCAGTTGCTGTATTTGCATGCATGTGAATTGTCTTTTGAACCGACCCTAATTATTGCACAGACCTATAACATTATCAACATAATTGCTTCCCATAATTATTTTGTGCTGTTGTCACATTATATTTTGATAGTGGATATTTGAAGTCCCTGGGTGCTGCACCTAAAGCTTTGGTGGACTCATGCTGATTTAAATCAACAATTTTAAATTAGGAAGAAACCAGGCCAATTTAAAACAAGTTCTTGCTAGTGTGATGCATATACTTTACATTGAGCCATGGTTAGAATGCAGCACTGAAGGCTAACTGACTTCTCGCTCCAGGAGTTTGATTCTGAGAGGCTCAAGTTTGACTCAGCCTTCCATCCTTCCGAGGATGGTAAATGAGGACCCATGCCGACTCTGTAGACTGCTTAGAGAGTAAAGCACTGTGAAGTGGTAAACAGGTAGTCCTTGACTTACAACCACAATTGAGTCCAAAATTTCTGTTGTTAGGTAAAACTTTCGTTAAGTGATTTTTGCCCCATTTTACGACCTGTCCTGCCACAGTTGTTCAGTGAATCATTGCAGTTGATAAGTTAGTAACATAGTTGTTAAGTGAATCTGTCTTCCCCATTGATTTTGTTTGTCAAAAGAGTGCAAATGATGATCACATGACCTTGGGACACAGGAACATTCTTAAGTATGAACCAGTTGCCAAGCATATGAATTTTGATCACATGATCATAGGGATGCTACAAAGGTTGTAAGTGTGAAAAATTATCATAAATCACTTTTTTCAGTGATGTAACTTTGAATGGTCATTGAATGGACTGTTGTAAGTTGAGGACTACCTGTATAAGTCTATAAATGCTATTGCTATTGTTTTATAATATTGCAAACCTAATCATTAACCACATTTTACAGCTAAATAGTTGGATACAATATTGTAGTGGTGCAGTCTTTGTATCATTGTTTCATAGTGAACTCACAATGCATTTTTTTAAAACTTACAAGTAATTATTTTAAAAGTTTCATAACTAGATTTTGAAGTTAAGATTTATAGGAGATAGAGTCCTGTACAATCTTACCTTCTTTTCTTTGTAATGCTGCTAATTTCTCCTACACCTGGCCTGACTTGGGCTCAAAATAAAGAAATATTGCCTATGATTAATAGGTTGATAGGTTGAGTAAGATTTAACTCTTTTGCCATTTATTTTTATCTGGTCAAAATGAAATGCTCATATATGGTAATTGAAATATAAATATTTGTATTACAATATATGAATGCTTCATTCATTTATATAAAAAATAATTCATTTATTTAGATTAGAGTAATAAAACACCAATTGAATAAGGTAAAATATATATAGATTATTTAACATGCATATACTGGTAATATTTGAGAATATTTTTCTAAAACTCTCCAGATTTTTTTCAAATTATTTCAAATTTATTCTTTTTATGATTAAGTTATTGTCTGCCTTAGCTGAAAGTATTTGTGTGAGAGAGACAAAGGAGGAATACAAATATGGAATTAATTGAAATCAAATGTTTTTTTTTCTTACAAATTGATTTGATACCCTCTGTTTTTCTACTTTTTTCATTTATCTCTTCCCATTTATTTTAATTGGGTCAAAACAACATATGGTAGTTGAAGCATAAATACTCATAATAGAATAAATCCTAAAATAAGCATTTTAAGGCTTGTGAGACTCCTCAACCTGTTTTTTAAACATCCAGTAAGAGAGGTATGGTCCGATTCCATCAAGTGCTGTCATCTAATGGGACTGGTCAGCCTTTCTAGGTAGACTGGACAGGAAACATAATGAGCTAATTCTGTTTTATTTTACATTTTTAGAATCTTCTAAGTCGAAAGTTCAAATCTCTCACCCTCTTTTTACAAACTGATTAAATTCTTTCGGAGTTTCTTTCTTTGTCCTTTATGCAGCTAGGAGCTCTCTCTTTGTCCCCACCACACAAAGTCATATCCACATCCCATCATAGGGACCCAGGTAGAGATCTGTTTATGATGTGGTGCCTACCATTTGAAACATCATTGCCCTAGAGATTAGACTTGCCCTGACTTTGGTGGCCTTTTTGTAAGATCTTGAAGAAAGGTTTTTGTTACCAAGCCTGAGGCCCTGGATTAAGCCTCTATCATGATTGTCTGTTGTGGCTTTTCTTGGCTTTTATATATGTTTCTAATTTTGTTACATTGTTTCACTGGATGTAGATATACTTGATAGATCTAGCTTTCACTGTTACATAGTAGAGATTAATTTGCCTGCATTGCTGATAATTCTTGAGGGTTTTTTTTAAAATTTAAGTTGTGCAAACATGAGAGATTTAAAAACTTTATTTTTCATTTTGAATTTGAATTTATTTTTTAGGCAGAGTTTTTTTAAAAAAATTGTCTACCCAAAGTTGGTGGCAGAGGTTGTCCTTAAATGTTAACAAATTAAGCCTCCCCACAATCTCTGAGCATTGGTTGTTTTGTTGAGCCAAGCAACTTCTGGACTCTTATGAGACCACAGCTTCTAATTCTTATATTAGAATATTCCATAATGATATTAACAGATTCTGGTTTGTTTTTTTCTTTCATTTTATGAATATAGTATTTACATGCAATAAAATTGATTCTAAATTAAACCCCATTGCCTTATACCAGGTAGTCCTCATTTAATAACCACAATTGGGATTGTCAACTTCATCATTAAGCAATGCAATAAATAAGATACCTTGTCCACCCAACTTAAAACTTTTTTGCTAGCTTCTCCGTTGACTTTGCTTGTTGGAAGCTATCTTTGAAGCACACAAATGGTGATCATGTAATTGCAGGATATGGTGAAGGTCATAAATACCTGATGGTTGTGAAGCACCCAAACTTCTATCACGGGGGTGTCAAACTGGTGGGCCACTGGCCAGATGCATTACTCACAGGTCATGCCCACCATGGCTTTGCCAAGGCAAAAAAATGTCACGATGCATTGCGATATGTCATATGATGCGATCGAGTTTGACACCTGTGCTCTATCACATGACTGTGGGAATGCTATGATGGTCATAAGTGTGAAGGTTAGTCATAAAATTACGTTTTCAACCCCATCAGAACTTTGAATGGTGACTGAACAAGGACAGTATTAAGTGAGGACTAGGACTAGCTATTCACTTAAAAGATGAATTTAGTTCTATGAGGTTACTTTTGTGACACATTACCTTATCAACATGTTCTTCTGTTTATATGCAGGTGCAGGTGGGGCAAGCAGATATCCCATGTCCGATTACAGAGTGCAATGAACATCTGGATGAAACCACCATCCTCTTCAACTTGCCACATGATGACATCATCAAATATAAATACTTCCTGGAACTTGGCCGTATCGGCTCAGGCACCAAGCCATGCCCTCAATGCAAGCACTTTACAACCTTCAAGAGGAAAGGTCATATTCCGAACCCTACCAGAATGGAGAACAAGTACAAAGTGAGCATGCTCACACAAGTTATGGATTAAATGGCAGAGTGTGAGCAGCAAAATTAGGCCAGGATATGGTGGGCATTTAAATGGGATTTCTTCTCTTACTGGAATCTCATGTAAGCTGTGTTTTTAGACTACAAATATGTAGCTTCATACCCAGTATTAGTCAACAATTAATCTATCTGGACTAACTAGTCAGATGCCATGTTAATCCTTATGTTTGTTATGTCTTTTTGTCTACATTTGGAAATGGCCATCTGGCCTGCAATATTTTATGAAGTTTGGCAGTTTTTACACTCTGAAGTATTTGGTGGTCTTTGCAATGTTTATTTTAAGTATTGTACTATATGAGTACCTAGCTGAATTTTACAAAGTTTCCAGCTTTACTTTTTTGATTTGGTACTGCACTGAAATTGACCATCGCAAAGTACATGGTGGACTTTACCTCTTGGGATTATTCTGATTTTTTCATGCCACTTCGGTATGAAATTCCATAAGGTATTTAATAGATTTTACCTACAAGAATGCAGAGATATAAGCTTAGTATAATGGGGCAATAATAGATAGGTTGTTATATGTGCAGAATATTTTTGGAAAAATACATACTAAAATATACATGGTAAGATACTGCATGTGCAGAATTCCAGATTATAACATTGTATATACATAAAAAGAATTATCAGTAATATAAGCATAGAGTTTTGTCTTAGACTTTTATTTTTAATAATGCTAGAGTAATTTAAAAGACTATATAATAGTAAAAACAAAATTTGGAATCAGTGGTTCAGTGATCGACAGGATCAGGACTACAAATTAGAGACTGGTAGAGAAATGTAAAACAAATTTTCTTCTTGTAATATTTAATGTGGTTCTGATATATTATTAACTCATAGTTCAAACACATTGGTATGCTCATTGATTTTAGAATTTTCAGTTGAAGATAATTCATTCCCAGGAGGATACAGTAAGTACTAACTGATATTTAAGGTTCTTTTTTTTTAAAATGCTCAGATGGTATGTAGGACGTTTTGCTAGCTTGTTTTTCAACATAGATCTTCGTAGAAGCCCCACCAAAAATTAAGTGATCAAGATTTCTTCTACATAACACCACTGTTTTGTTGGTTGACCAAAATTGAGATTATCAGTCAGTTTAAGTAGAGTTAAATGTTCCAGTGCCTTTCTCACTAACTATTATTGATAGGTACACACTTAGACATGAATAATGTTATATAAATCACCTGGAAATAATTCCTTATATTCCAAAAATGTTTTTCAAAAAGTGCAGGAATACAAATGTAGCCCTCTTTAAAGCAACTGACTCTATTTACAGAAATATATAGCAGCTGTACAAGACATTCACATGATCCTTGGAAAAGATGCCTCTGCTTTAAAAAGTTTCAGACAATGTTCTCATATTCGCTAAAAGGATTTTTTGGAACTGAATTGGAAACTCTGTACAACCCTAATGTTTACATTTTAATATAATATTTATTAGGTTGTATTTTATAATCTTAGTATTTCATCATATCGATAATATAAAATTAGTAATTAATTAGATAAAAGCTCAGTGTTCTTGGGAAAAGCACACTTTTTGAAAATATTTTTATAATACAGGGCATTTAATGAATGTATCTTTTTTGTATTCTTAATTTTTGTTTTAGGACTAATGTACTTTATATTCTACATTCTCTCTTGAATTAATGTTTTTCTTAAATCACATTGAAAGGATTACAAAGCAGATTCAAAGGAATGTGTTATTGACTTGTATCCTTACTCATCCCTCGCCTTCATTTCTTAAACTAATCTTCTGTATTCTGTTGTTGTCTAGACAATATGGCAAGCACATTGAGTAATGCTGCTTTAAAGGCTTCCCCCCCACTTAACTTCCTAATAGTTGCTATGCCTTGCAAATATGTAACTTGTTACTATGGACATAATGACCAACTCTGATTTAAGAAAATCTACAAATGCTTGTGAGCTTTGGACCATAATTTATTCAGCTCATGATACCTGAACTATTTTGTGGAATTATCCTTTGGAAATCCATTATATTTTAAGAAAATCAAAATTAAATTTGCATGTCAGTTGTTCGTGAACGACATCCAGTGGAAAAAATCGGTCAGTATGACATTAGGGTGGGTGTATCTTGTTTTCCTAAAATAAGGCTTGAAATTTACAGAGAGTTTGGGTGTATGCTTGAATTACAATTTGTAGATTTCTGTGCAGTCCTCATGTCAGCATATAATAGCATCCTCTCCCCCCATTTTTACACACAACATCAACCCTGTCAGATATACTAGGTTAAAAAGCAATGTGAAACACAGTTGGAAAAGAAAGTCTTCACACATAAAACCTTGGGGATAGGCAATCTGGTGCCCTCTGGATATTGTATATTGCAAGACTTGTTTCCCTAATCACTAACTGTGCTGATTGAGTTGAGGAAAATTAAATCTAAATCATCTGGAGGAGCCAAGCTAAATCTTAGGTTTATTGAGTATGACATGGAATACATGGATAGCAGTAGTAAGGATGTAGAGAAGGAACACATTATAATATGATACACATACAATGAAGATTGCATTGGTCAGTTTTGTAAGGTATAAGCAATTCAAGAAGTTATATTTTGAGTTAGATTTTGTATCCTATTAGATAAACTGTAAGGTTGTACAAGGCACTTTATACACTTTATAAAGCACTCTATATAGCACTATAAAGTATTTGTAGCCTTACAAAGGATCAAGTGTTTGATTCAGTGGTTTTCCTAGGCTGTGTGTGTGTGTGTGCATGCATAGGCATCTGTTCCATAGAGTATACTAGCAAAGTTGCTTGGCTTGCAGACACTTACTGAAACAATCTGGAATAGAACTTACGACATCTTTGCTGAGTCTTCCAGAAGATGTTGATACTTGGTACTTTGAATAGTGGTCTTTCATATGCTAAGGCACAGTATCTACACCTAATTTAAACCTTCAGTTGAAATGAAAGATAGTAAATGGCTTTTATTTTTGATGTCAGCAAAACTGAATCCTTAAAAAATCTCTGCAGAAGAAAAGCAAATCATATATATCAATATAAAATATAAACGTTTGCACAGATTTAAACATCTCTATTTTATACTGATATATATGATTTGCTTTTCTTCTGCAGAAAGATTTTTTAAGGATTCAGTTTTGCTGACATCAAAAATAACAGCCATTTACTATTTTTCTTTGAAACGCTTTACCATTCTTTGCATATAGAGATTTCTGCAATGGCTGATCTTGTAAGATTATACCAGCTGTTTCCTACACAGCCAAAAGGAGAATACTTTGTAGTACATAGTACATGTTAAGCTTGCAGTATAAATCTGTAAGTGTTATTTCCTTTTACTTCAATGTTTTATTGGTTATATATTTTGCACTTTTTCTATGCAAATGCACATTGCCAATTCATTAAAAAATACTTGGCCAGTTTAATGATAATAAAGAACTATCAGGTATAGCTCTACAAGCAGCTTATGTCTGACTAAGTTTAATTTGATATTAAAATTTATCTCATATTGTTCAAGTGACCAAATATCTCTGTTGCAAAAGTAGGTTTTGGTTGAACATTAAGAGCACAACTTGCTCAACTAGGTCATATTTACATATGATTATTAATATTTCAAAGGTCAGCTGCTTTTTTTAAGTTGCTGCATGTGAAGCAGAGTACAGCTGAACAGCTCCCACCAAGGATAGAATATTGCATTTTGGAAAAGCAGAAGACAAGGTTGAAAGGATAATTACCCAGTTGGTTACCTAATTTCTAACAAGAGGCCTAATCAAAGCATTTCCATTATTGATTAGTGCAAAAGAAAATGTCATGACTTGATTCAAACAATATTACGAATTTTTAAAACTACTGTATAACATATTCTGTTGAAAATATGATATAGGAATAGTGTATTTGCTCATATATATGTTACCAGGAGGAACATTCATTTGATTTATTGTGTCTTTTCTCTAGAAATTCATGTCAACACAGAAAGCATTCCATTTTTCTTTTTCTTTCAAATCTGGGATTATTGGGCTAAGAGATAGCAACTTGTTCCAGTGAGCTTTGGTGGCTGGGAGGGTCTTGCACATGGAAATCCCAATGCTGTTACAATTTAAACACAACATTTCACTGGGGTTCATTTATGTAAGAGGAAAATAGGGATTTATCTATGCCTCCTTGAACTCCTGAATGAAAGGCAACATAAACTCAAACAAATATAACTCGCAATGCTGACATCGTCAATAGCTATGGGAAGGAACTAGAACAAAAGAACTGTAGTTATGAGGTTATTCTTTGTGTGTCATACATTTTGCCTATTATTTCAAGCAGTAGTAGGACTTGGCCACATAGCACTCATCTATTATACATTAAAATGTGTTTCAAAAATTAAAATAGATCTGTATCTTGACCAGCAAGACATAATGAACTTGACCTCTGCTTCATTAATATTCTGCTAACAGCTTTGCTATATAATATTTTTAAAGCCTATATAGAGCTGTATAAATTCTTATGCATACAAAACCTCATGCAAGAGAACTGGCTTTGATCAGAGGTCATAATAGGATGCTTGCTGAAATCTTAATGGAATCTTACCAAGACACTTGTTCCATTGCAACAAATCCACAATCCTTATCATACTCAGATTGTTGCAGACAAATAGCTATAGGGTTCTATTAAAATGCCTTCCGATATGAAAATAAATTTATTATCTTGATAGGAAAGATAAACATGTGACACCAGTTTTTTATTTGCATGTTACAATACAATGTAACAGAGCTGACTTTCTGAATTTTTATGAAAGTTAAAACCTGTTGGAGAGTCGTCACTGGACAAGATGGCAGCACATAAATAAATAAAGGCATAAAACAGGTGAGAAATAGAGGCAAGACTGAATGTGTTTGCCTATTTTGCCTAGGAGCAAAACACCTAAAGCATTCAACAGACGGTCTCTATTATTCATTTTATGAGATTTGCTTCCCTTAGAGGAAAAGTAAACATACACATACAAAGATTACTATGTAATTGTATTTGGTCCATAGTGCTTATTGAAAACTCAGATTCCTGTATTCTTTAAAGATTACCACCAAAATATTGTAAGAATAGTATTTAACACTATTACGTTTTCATGATGAAAATATGTTTTGAGGAAGATTTACATATGATATAAAGCGTGAACAAAATTCCCAGATGTCTATTATCAGCCAATGAACAAGTGCATTCTTCTTACTGTTTAAGATTTGTTGTAACATTTGTTGTCCCATTTGTTGTAAGATTGAAGGCATGTTCTTTCATTAAATAGGCTTTGATGACAATCCTATCTATTAGGGGTATAATAGATAAACTGAAGATCATAGCCTTTGATTGGCAGGCATTGGGGCCAAGGGGTGCAAGATTCCAAAAAGACAGTGGGCATCACCACGACAACTGTAAATTAATGTAAACATTACAATTTAGTTTTTTTAATTAACTTGGAAGAAAGCCTGTCTTCTATATCTACTGAAGCTTGAATATTGATTAGTGTTTTCTGATATCATTGTTCAATTGATTGATAATGAGAATTTCCAACTTTTTGTATATTTGTTCAATTTCCTAAGAAAAGCTGGTGCTCAATGGAAAGATAAATAAAATGAACACCATCGGCTAATAATAATAAACAGATATTTTATTTTTTGTCTTCCAAGTTTGGTTAGAGCACTAATATTAGTGATAAGAATAGGTTTTGTACGACAGTAGTTGGAATTAGTATGTGGTAGGGAGATAAATTATATAAATCAGCTTCCAGTGACCACACTCTGATTTCAAGAGAATTTTATTGGTTTAAGCTGTCGGCAAAGTTAATTCCTTATGAAATGTCTTTTTCTCTAATCGGTAAGGCTTCTTAAGAGCTTCATCTTAATGTGTGAGTAAATGAGAAGTTGCAGTATTATAGGTAGTCCTTGACTTACAGCAGTTCATTTATTGACTATTCAAAGTTACAATGGCACTGAAAAATGTACCTTATGACTGTTTTTTACAGTTATGACCTGTGCAGCATCCCCTTGGCCATGTGATCAAAATTCAGATGCCTGGCAGGTGGTTCATATTTATCACCATTGCTGTGTCCCAAGGTCATGTCATCATCTTTTGTTACCTTCTCATAAGCAAAGTCTATGGGGAAGCCAGATTCATTTAACAACTGGGTTATTAAGTTATTAACTGCAGTGATTCATTTAATAACCATGGCAAAAAGGTTGTAAAATGGGGCAAAGCTCACTTAACAACAAAAATTTTGAGCTCAATTGTGGTCTACCTGTATTAGGTGGTTTTTCTGATACATGCCTTCACCATCTACCTCTTTGTCATTTTTGTGCAAGGGGGAGCTGAGTTATGCTTTCCCAGCCTCATTCAATGGCCATTTATTTAGATGTTTATTGCTTTATGCTCTTTACTTAAACAGATCCAGTGTCCAACCTGCCAATTTGTGTGGTGTTTTAAGTGCCACTCTCCTTGGCACGAAGGTGTCAACTGCAAAGAGTTCAAAAAGGGAGACAAACTGCTACGTCACTGGGCCAGTGAAATTGAACATGGGCAAAGAAATGCTCAAAAATGTCCAAAATGCAAGGTAAGAAGACAGTGCATGTTCTTGCAGTACCCTTTGAGGTGCCTGGGCAAAGTCAATTAGTAGAACTAACACCTACTAGGAAACAAACTGAGAAAACCAATCCCTTTCATCTGTTGACATTACAGTTCTTATCACCCTTTTTTATTGAACCAATGCCTTTTAGAACTGTGAACATTCTGTTTCTCAGGAAAAGAAACCAAATAACCTTTCCTTCCTTCATTTCCCAAAGTTTTTTTTAGAATAATCTAAGATACATTTAAATGGTAAGTTCTGAGGATACACTATTCTGGGTAATAATATTTGATAAAATATTTCTCTGTTTCAAGATATTACTGATTGGAAGTTGGAGAAAGAAATTTCAACTGAACTTCTTTGATGAAATCTATATTTAGCAATATTGAAAAACAGTTGTTTTTTTAAAAAAATATTAATGTTATTATGAAAGCTGAACTGAATTGCCAAGGTTGGTCCCATGTTTCTTAAAGACCAGTGCAATACAGTGTTATGTGAAAATGTTTTTTAATTAAAATCATTTAACACTTTTGTATAATTTTTTAAATTTTTTTCATGACAGCATTCTTTTTTAAAAAAAAAAAAAAAGTTTGCTTTTAACAGGTGAATTACAGTGTAGTTTAGTTTCCGTACTGTACATGAAGTGTCAATGATATTTTCAGAAATGAACATCATCCCATGACTTTACCAATTTGGAGCTTCCTTTTATTACTCAACATCTTGAAATAAAATGAACAAATCTTGCAAAATTTTAACCCCCCAAATTTTGAGGAAATCACTGTTTGATGGTTGCTTTCTTTCCCATGGAAGGCTGAGTCAACCTTGAGCCTGATGAGATTGAAATTGCAAAATTTCAAGCAGCCAGTAGTCAGCAGAAGTATCCTGCAGTACTACATTCTAACCAATGCACCACTGTGGCTCTTAAATAAGTAAGATATATTGAAAAGTTGGAACATGAAAATTTATTTTTCAGGAGCTGTCCGAAAGTTAATGAAACAGTGAGACTCTTGCATTAATTTAAGTAAAATTAATGCAAAATGTTTGCAACAAAGTGCATAAATAGCTTTTAGGCAGTAAATAGAAAAATACTGTCATTAAATACTAGTCTGAAAATAAAACATTCTGATAATGCAGCCTGTATGCTAAACAGCTATTATTTCATTCATTTACGAATACAGAACTCAAAATCTGTCTGCAGGAATAAAATGTATCTCAAGTTTCTTCATTTGAAACTCAGTGAAAATGAACTTTCTACACACAAGAATTTTTATTGAGCAAACTTGTGCTTTATGTTCTAACGGTGATAATATGCTGCATGTTTCTACCAACTGGTTCTGCTTGTTTTTACAAACTGCATATTCATTATATAAAATCAAAGTGGAATACATTTTGGAAACACTTTGTCCTGATTTGAACATGACATTTCAAATTTTCAGCATTGTTTTCCTATGCATTCCTAGTGTTTATTATAACTAAATTAATCTATTGGGTTACTGCAGAAGAAGCTATAAATTATATCAAATGATTACTTCCTTAGGTTAGTTAGCAATTTGTATTTAGTCTGCAATTTTTATTTTTAATGTCAAGGTAAGGTTACTGTTTTAAAATTGTAAGTTATGAAATTGAGTACAGTACATAATTCAAATAAAGGGTTATTCAGGACTGTGATACCATTTCTCAAAGTTTTAAATACTGCTACATAAAAAGGAAGTACCTTAGCTTTCCAGTGATTTGCTACAGTAAATATGGTAGCTAACAAAAGATATTGAATTTATTTTTGTTATCTGGAAGGGGAAATTCACAATAAAGTGGCACTAGAATTAATTATCACATGCTATTTACCAAATTTCCTCAAAGGCTTTTGATCAAAATAAATAGTTTACCAGAAGTTGTATCAATTTGATCATAACTTTCAAGTGCAATTTAAAAATTCTTTGAAGATACTACAATTTTAAGGAGATGGATTTTAACAGTTGAATTATTTTATTTTTAATTCCTGGTTAAGTTATACAACTAGTCATGTGCTTTAGTAGTTTAAATTTTTAATACGTTGTGCAAAAATACTGCTTTGCTAACTTTCGGCATAATTTAAAATATTTTTGCTGTACTGATAGGAAATATTTTAAAATAAAAAATAAAATACCTAGAATCTTGATTTGCTTCTAAAAGGATAACATCGACACTTTAAGATATTCTTTATGACTTTTTGTATAAACTAAGTGATTATGTTTTGTTGATTTAAAATGATTAAAATAAATAATTATGACTTTATATATTTTATTTTTTTGAATCTAATTAGCCCATTTGTTTTCTGTTTTATTATTGTGAGCCACTCAGGTTTCCAGTTGGGACAACAGACCAAATAATAGATAAATAGATAAACAGCTAAATAGATTTGCTCAATAATCAAACATTAATAAACTAGAAATACAATCAATTAAGAAAAAAAATAGAACCAAGTTTTCATTGAATTTGCTGGGGACATATATGTATATGTGTATTAAATATATTTATTTTAATATCCAAAATTTCAACCTTTCTAAAATCAGTTGTGTGCATCATAGAGTCTTTGTTGATGTTTATGTACTGTATATATGGGCATAGACTCATACTGTAAATTACCTTCCAAAACATACCAATGGCACTGTATAAATGTAAACCTATGACTTGATCCAAAGATTTAGGCAGAAAGTTTCTCTAGCAACTGTTTGGTAGTCTATGGGATAATAATTTTCCTCCTTGGCTGGGAATGAGAGGCTTTGAATGCTTGGGAATTGCTGAAAAGTCTTGTCAATTTTCTTGAATGTCTTAACTTTGCAGCATTTTGTTTTTTCTTAGATTTAACTTATAGTTGTGTCATTGTTGTAGAGCAAATAACCAGTCTCTTAAGTTTATGATTTTTTGTGGCTTTCAGCAGTATTTTAAAAACCTTAATTGCAGCAGCCTTTTAGCTTCTCCTATTAATACAACAGTAGCTTTCTTCAGAATTTGTTGGATGATTTGTCATAAAACCATTGACGTAATTAATGTTGGGTGGAATCTTTCTTTTTTTAAAGCAATTATTTTTATCCTTCCCTCCCACCTGTTTTACTTTTAGATTCATATTCAGAGAACAGAAGGCTGTGATCATATGACTTGCTCACAATGCAACACTAACTTCTGTTACCGCTGTGGGGAGAGATATCGCCAGCTTCGTTTCTTTGGAGATCACACATCAAACCTCAGTGTTTTTGGATGCAAATACCGCTACCTCCCTGGAAATCCACATTTAAGGAGATTTGTGAGAGGCTCTGTCTGTGGTAAGTGGGTAATAAAACCTTTTGGAAAATTATATCATCTATGAAGTAATTGCCATTGATAGGAACTCTGATGCTTATTGCTCATTTACATGTAGAATAATAAACATACTTCCTCTAACTATAAATTTTTGTTCCGAACATAAGATTCATTACCATGGGAATCTCTTCCTAAAGTATGTTTGTCAGGTTTTCTAATTCTGTGCATCTTGAGGTTGCATAAGGAATTGCACAAATGTGATTTGAACTTCTTAACAGATACATAATTAGATGCCAGTTATATATTTTGAGAATCTGACAATCTAGAACAGGGGTATCCAACCTTAGCAACTTTAAGAATAATGGGCTTTAACTCCCAGATTTCCTCCACAATAGAATGGAGAAATTAGATCTGCTAACATAATGATGGATTTATCCTAATATTTTCTATGCATTTCAGATTTAATTTTTTTAAAAATGAAAATCATATTGCATCTATAGAAAATAATAAACAACTAGGCTTACCCATTTTCTATTTTTCTGACCCCATTGCCTCCTTAATTTATGCCAGCCCCTCGTCTCTGTTTCTATATGGGAGATGCTCCCATACAGTCCCCTTGACTTCCAGGAGAAGTTAAAATAAATTGAATAATTAAATAACCTTAAGGGGGGTCTCATACTTGCCAAACGTTGTGTTCCTATTACAAATAATGAGTTTCAAGCTACAGGGGTTTTGTCCAGATCATGATGCCCCCCTGTTAGAAAAATAGAATGGTTATATGATGTATTGATTTTTTTAGTGTTTTAATGGAACTTTCATAATACGTATCAGAATCAGTGATACAGGGTAGCGTAGCAGAATAGCTCTGTTAGAACTTTTTATTTCTTTTGCCAGGTTCTTAGGTATGATGTAGCTTGCCTTTACAAGATCATGATGGAGCAGCAAACATAACAACCTAGCAGCAGAGTTTAAAATAAATTTTAAAAAAATACACTGGATGTTTTTGAAATATTTGTCTAAACTTAAGTGATGATTGCCTATGGTTCAAAGTTATTAAAAAGAAAATTTAAGGGGGAATTTCTTGACAATTTTACTGCATTGTTGGAAGGACCTTGCTTTTTGTGCTTTGATTTTATAGACATGCTAATCAGTACTAATATTGAGAAATGGGTAGAAAAGAAAATGTGTTAAGGAGACACATTAATAATAATACTAGTAGCTGGAACAGTAGTACATTTGATCTTGCCAATGTAACTCAATGAAATATGAAATAAATGTACTGACCATTCCATTAAACAATTACTGCAATATTAAGTGAATTGTCAGTGGAAGCTATCGTTCTTAGGTATGATGTAGCTTGCCTTATAAATTGAAGGGGGGAGGGGGGAATTTATTGACAAGTTACCAAAAGAACAAGTTTATTGACAAGTTACCAAAAAATGCATTTCTATCATGTATTGTTCCCTTTTCTGTATCTTCGTCTGCTAAACTATAGCATGGGGAACATCAAGAAGAAACATCTTTTTTAAAACTATCTGGCAAAGAGCAAGGTGAAATGTTAACTAATTTCTTTTTGCCCAGCTGCTTTGAAAATCAAAATGCTGTTCCAAACTTGCTGATGTTTTGGCCAAGACTGCATATCCCAGTGATGCTTTGGAAATTAGTAAAATGCAGTGCTTTCAAATGTATTAAGATATTAAAGCTCTGCAGAATCTGAATCCAATTAAGTGAATTAAATAATAGATCAGATGATGCATTACTGCTTATGTATTGTACTCAGAGGTAAAACAAACCACGGAATTCATTTCTTTATAGTGGGGGACGGAGCTACTTGGCATTCAACAGATTTCAATTGATTTAACTTCAGAGGAGATACAAAGATGTACAGATTACTAAATGATCTTGAGTCCTTGTCCATGCATAATCCTCTCTGTAATCAGTAGGAAATATGTACTCTTAAATAAGTCCAGGACTAAATTTAATTTCTCTAATTAACAAGATATGCATACATCTGTCTAGGCAGAGCTAGGACAATTAACAAATTAAGCATTCTGAGAGCACATTTCCAATGCTTGTTGAAGTATTGTGTATATGAAGTATATTTATATATGATACATTGCTGGAATTTTGATCTGGAATTACATTTGTTGTACTGGGTTTGGATAAAGGAGGGTTGTAAAAAATACTTCATAAGAGTGCTTTAAAAATCTACACTCGCATCACATTTATGTTGGAAGCACTGAGACACTTCGGGTTGAAAGGATTAGCTGGTGACATCACCAATGCCTGGGGATTACCACTTGGGGTCTCCTTTCAAGTCCTTGTTAATATGCCAGTCTTAGTGATACCTCTTTATCTTAATAGCATTTGCAGGTTTTCGAACTTCTAGGTGGCCAGGTGGACATACTACACTTCGACATGCAATGTGTAGGCAAGATTTTTAGATCTTGCTTCCCCCCACCCCTCAACTTCTCCCACATTATTTCACCACTATGTACATTTCATGCTTGTGAGCTGCTCATAGTGACACTGCACAACAGTCTGTTTCTGACAAAGAAAAGCATTAGAGACATTTCATAATTTGCCTGTTTCTGCTATTGTAAATTTCTGGTCCAGTGAAGAATCCCCAGTTGATTCTTGGGCAAGTTTTTTTGTTCATTAAATATTATTTATAAACCAGATAAGCCAACCGTCTCTTAAATATCAGAAAAGTCCATTTAATGCTGACAATAGATGAATAATTTGCAAACTGAAAATAGACTTGCTTCTGCAGTTGTGTTGTTGATTTTGTCATTGCAGATAGGAATATCATTTAATGACCAAAGTTACAAGGACCTCAGAAAGATGCTTTTCTGCCCATAAAGCACATTCATTGCAAAACGTCCACTGTATCCTCCCTCCACAGTCAAATGACCATATTTTGGGAATTTGACAACTGGCTAGTATTCGTGACTGGTTGCCAAGCATTGTACAATCATGTAATTGCCATTTGCAATCTTCTCTGCCAGCTTCTGCTGAAAGCCAATTGGAAAGTTCATGGGGAAGGTTGCAAGTGGAGGAGATGGAGAAGAGAGGAAAATCCTTGTGGGGCTGCAGGAATAGAGTTGAAACATTTGAGTTTGAAAGGGCTTCCTGCCAGGAGGATTTCAGCTCCACACAGAACTGAAACCCTCTGGCAAGCAGCCCTTTCACTCCCAAGGAACTGCCTGTCAGGAGGATTTCAGCTCTGCGCAGAGCTGAAATGCTTTAGCAGGCAGCTCTTTTGCTCTGGCCACTTAATGACCAGGAAATTGTTTAATTACTGCAACTGGAAGTGCCAAGATTGCGGTCATTGAACAAAGCAGTCACATAGTATCTAATTTAAGTACCACTGCACTCAACAACTGAGATTCTGGTCCTAATTGTGGTTGTAAGTTGAGGAGTATCTAAATATATTACTGTGCACATGCAAATGCATGTATGCACACATCCTTAGTTTTGTATCTTTGTTCAAATTCTCTTTTGAAGCACTTTATCCACTGTCTTGATTATCACTTTTCACTACATAACTGTTAAGGAGAAATTGGTGCATCCTATATACTTGTATACAGAGTCACTGGCAAGGAAAGCAAGGGATAAGCAAGCATGATACATGCATTTGCACTTTAAACTGCTAGTATAAGGTGTGATAGACAGGCAAATTTTGTGAGTGTATTTGCACATGGAGTGGTAAACATGAAGAGAAAGAAAGGAGATGGTGATTTGCATCTAGAATTATTAGCACAGAAAATATTTATTTGGATAGATAAAGAAGGTGGATCAGGCTAAGTAGGTAGAATAGATAGGTAGAGGTCAGCCCACTAGAATGCAGGATGCAGGTAAATGTCAGCTGACATGGTTGACTAGAACTACTTTTATTGAAATTGTCCATAGTAGCAGAATAGTGCAAGTCTGATTGTGCTGTACCTTCTCTCCCTCCCTCCCTTCTCCTCCCCTCTCTCTCACACACATACTTTAACATCTGACCTACTTCTGAGCACTCTCATTTGTTAGATCTTAAAAGATGGTTCAGCACCCTTTGTATATAGGAAACAGTTATTTCATATTTCCATCAGAGCCATCTCCCCAACTTTCTAGAGTAGGTACACTAGGCAAACTAGACCAGAAAAACAGTTCCACAAGAAAATCAGAACTAGATTGAGACTGGCTAAAGTAACAGAATCTTGCAAGCCTCATAGTGCTTTGTCTCCCTTCCTTCTTAGTGAATCAGAGAGATCCCCGCCTGAATATCTTCCAGATAATACTTTGCTTCCCAGAATTTAAAGAATGTATCAGCTGTTTCTGTTTATATAATAGTCTTGCATATTTGTCTCAAGGTCATCTCCCTTATTGTTTGCAGACATCAAATGACAGAATAGTAGAGTAATCTAGGAATTCAACCTTGATGTGTCAAATGCACATTTCTCTGATTTTTACCCATGGGTGGTGCTGTCATAAGCATTGAAGACAATTTTCATGTGACTGTAATGAGTAGTTGTGCTCCCCGTGTCTTCAAGGAGTTATTTCTAAATTGAATTAATTTTACCTAGATTAAAACACATAGCAAAAGTCCATTATTAAAAGCCACACTTAGATCCCAAGGAAAAGCTTGAGCAGGGTTATTAATATTGGCATATTGGTTTAATATCTGTAATAAACTGAGTAGCAGATTCAGAAAAAAATTCATCACAAGAATTAATTTTGATGCAGTTAGATGAAATGTAAAACATTTCACTAGTAGCTTTAACCAACAGCACACAAATTTCCTGTACCTCATGGGAGTTGGGACCCCAAGGACCCCAATGTTTTATTGGTATTGAGCTAAAGTAGTTATGACAACTGATTAGCGTCAGCTAATATGGTCATATAGAAATTATGACTTAAATTTCTGAGGACTGCATTGGTTTTAAGAAATTGTAAAATCATATTGTACAGATTGTTTGGAATCCAGACTATATAGATACAAATGGACCTAATTATCCAGTCCCAGGCTGCTTTTAAAGATACATTTTGGTACCCCACATCTCTCTTCATACTTTTGGGAAGGATGTGGTATTTACCAAATCTGAATAGAAATTGTATGTCTTGAGTTAGTGGCATAATCACTTCCTCTGAACAGGTAAATAAAGTTATAGCTCTGTTAACATTGCCACAAGTACTTCCTTTTGAGCCAGGGGTGGCTAAACTATAGTATATAAAGTATACTCAGGATGGGCATGTGCATATTAATCTCTGTTAGTATATTTTGTTTTAATCAACTGGGAATGTTTGCTTTTCAATCAGCTATTTATTTCATGTAGGCTTTTAATTGGTCTCATGTTTTCACCTTTTTTTCCTTTCTGCTTATAAGTCTTCATCATACTTCTACCTACCTTTATATATTGTTGATCTTTTAAAATAAAAAAATATTTATCTGATTCACAGGTATTTATTTATGCCCAATAATTATATTAAGGATTATTAGATGTCCATCCATTCCATCAGTGTCCATAGTTCACCCTCTCACTCCCTTAATTATTTTGCATTAGCTGAATCAGTGATTCAAGTGTTTCAGTCTTTCTGATCCCTCATTCAGGGATAGAATTTAAGATATTGATGATGGTCTAAAGACCAATCTCTGAGCAGATGCCACAGGAATCATCCAGGATGTTGGGTCTTTTGTTTTTGTCAGCTTATTCATTTTTTTATCTTTACCAAGTTTGAATTGCAGAGGGAAATTGAGAGGAGTGAGGGCAAGGATAAAGTCATTTGTCGGAATAATTTTTGACCACCAGTCAACACCTTCCAATTCTACTTGAACCAAATTATTATGGTAAATTTATTTTTTTACCAAAAATGCTGTAAAGAAAAAAGATTATATTGCATCTTCTTCAACAACCACCAATGCATCTGTCTCACATGATCAGATGACAATGTCTCAGAAAACAGAGTCTTTTATTAACTGTTTACATATATACAATACAAACTGACTTGCACTACTTACCAACTGGATAACATGTTATATAATATGTTATAAGACCTGGGCATTTATGGTACAATAGATGGAATGCAGTCTGATAATAGCCATTGGGGAAGTTTACTTTATCTCTTAACAGCTTTGTTCTTTGTTGCCTACTGTAGTGTTGTCTGTACACTGTGCTGTCTGCTGGCTTGTTTGCTTAACAAGAATGGTGCTGTCTGCTTTTTCTACAACACAGTGTCTGCCCTACAGGATCTCAGGAAAGAAAAGATAATAACTTTTTACATAAAACAATTGAAATGAAATTAATCATAGAACAGCATATAGCAGAATATTCAGTGAACATTTAAAATGGCAATGAGCATTTAAGATAAATGTTGGGAGAAATTCAGGATGCTAAATGTCATCAAATTTTTTGCAATATAAGCTTAACTTTAATTTAAAAAACAAACAAACAAAGCTGTCATCACCAATAGAAATGGAGTAAAACCTCTTATCCAAAAGTAAGCATTACAAAATGTGGAAGGAATGGTATTTTGTTTCCACACCTCATACGGAAGTATTTTTAAATCCTATTTACACCTTATATATAAAAGGATAAAGAAAAAGGTAACAGAAAGGATTTGTGTATAGTATGTAATTAATTAATTTACATTTTACCAACTGATTCTTTCCTCTTTCAAAATAACTCACTATGCTATGAGTTATGTCTTTTTTATCTGGATAACTTATATTCTGTGTCTCAGTAGATTTAAATAATAAATTTGTAGGTTAACATACTTTCAAACAAAACTCAGTTTTTACTTTCTAAGAATATTTCTGGGGTCTATGCAGAGCCCAATAAGCCTTCATTTCTGCCTGAAATTGGTACTTTTGTAATAACATGCCAACATTCCACTAATTATTATTTTTCAATTAAGTGGATGTAAAATAAATGAGTAAATCAAGTGAAACTTGTCTGTCACCAAGGGAAGCACCATGTTGGAAATTCGGGCCATAGTTGGCCATCAAGGTAGATGTTTATAGAATTTTAAATTTTCTGTTTTAAATTTATATACTTTTACCTCTATACTTAGAGTGTGTTGAACAAACAAAAACTGCCCTTTTATTTTTAACTCATACACCTTCAGACATTTCCATTGTTAGTTTATAGTTTAAAGTTAGGAAGTACAATATTGTACTTGACAATATTCATTAAAATCAGATGATAATTAAAACACTACAAGTTCATTTATTGCACAAACTGACTAGTGTCCCATAATAGAAAAGTAAAATTGAAATAATTAAGTTGGGGAAACAAAACAACACTGCCAGAACCTAGTGAGTTCATTTTCTAGTCCAGATCTGTTCCTTTTACAGTCCATGGGCCACATCCAGGCCACAAATGGTCCCAGACTGACCATCTGAGTAGGGCAGGGTGCCAGGGGCCTTCTAGAATAGTCCTAGTTCTGGACCCATGGAAAAATTAATTGCTCATCTCTGTTCTAGCCATTGAGTCATAGAGGAAGAGTCCTACAACAGCAATTGCCTACTGCAAGGGCAGGATCCATATAATCAATCCCCAAAGACTTTCTGGAACAGCCAACTCTTGGTTGAATGCCAAGATGTGGAGCTGACTTCACTTTGTGCAAGAATAAATGTGCGACCCTGAAAAATGTTGCAAGGCTTCTGTTTGCAGTAAAAGACTAATAGATGTGGGGTTCTGGAAATAGTTTCAATATTTTGTAGCCCTGGATTGATTCTGTGTATTTGGATTTATGCACTTTTCAAAAATAATAACATCGAATATTTTAACGGTAATATTACAGCAGTGGATTCCAAAGATAGATAGATAGATAGATAGATAGATAGATAGATAGATAGATAGATAGATAGACAGACAGACAGACAGACAGACAGACAGACAGACAGACAGACAGACAGACAGACAGACAGACAGACAGACAGACAGACACACGCAGGTCTTGGCATGTTCGGGTCTTTTCCCGTGTAAGATTGAGAGCATCTTGGCAACATTTCGACGAGGTTCCACTCACCATCTTCAGGCTGGTGTTTTCGGCTTTGTGCTTGTGTGAGCAAAGCGTGATTGGAGCTGCTGTCTCCCTTTTTATACTGGTGGGGAGGTTGGCTGTATTGTCATTTCTTGATTGGTTGATGGAGTTGATGTTTGCAGATTGGCTGGCTTTTTCGTAAGAACATGTGTGGCTGTGTTGTAAGGAGGCTGATAGACACACAGCCAATACCTTAGCCACACATGTTCTTATGAAAAAGCCAGCCAATCTGCAAACATCAAATCCATCAACCAATCAACAAATGACAACATAGCCAACCTCCCCACCAGTATATATAGGGCAGCTCGATCATGCTTTGCTCTGCACAAGTACAAAGCTGAAAGCACCAGCCTGAAGATGCAGTGGGACTCGTCAAACATTCCAAGATGCTCTCAATCTTACAAGTGAAAAGACCCGAACATGCCAAGACTTGCATACCTGTACCCATGAAAATCTACGAAAACAAATTTATATATATATATATATATATATATATATATATATATATATATATATATATATATATATATATATATACATACACACATATACATATACATACACACACACACACACACACACACACACACATATATAATTTGTTTTCGTAGATTTTCACGGGTACAGGTATGCAGGTTTTGGCATGTTCGGGTCTTTTCACGTGTAAGATTGAGAGCATCTTGGCAATGTTTCGACGAGGTCCCACTTGCCATCTTCAGGCTGGTGCTTTTGGCTTTGCACTTGTGCAAGCAAAGCATGATATAATGACGTGGGAAAATACCCGAACAAAGCTGAATACCATACATGTAAGTACCTGCGAAAACTTAAGAGATAGATAGATAGATAGATAGATAGATAGATAGATAGATAGATAGATAGATAGATAGATAGAGAGATGGAATCCATTGTTGTAATGTTACCATTAATAAATACACACACACACACACACACACACACACACATTCTCTGAGGACAATATTTTTTGTGGAACTTTAATATTTGGTAGATTAAATGTATTTTGTAACTAAATTAAAGATACTAGTAATACATGGTTATATTTGCAATTTCATCTATTTAGAATAAAGGGTATACATTTGTATTGTAAAAATAATAACAAACAGCGGAAGAGAAACATCACATTTTTTAAAAATAAGTGCAATGAGTTAATATACTAAAATTCAATTAGAATGCTTACATTTATGACAAAAATGTGTTGGATATATAGATCAGTTTTATTCACAAGTGTCAGAAAATGTTCTTCATTACTTAAAAAAAAAACAGCTGCCAGTGACTTGCTCAATTTTTGAATGTGCTTCCTTGAAATCAGTGTTTGATTTTTGACTGATACCTAGAATAAATATGCATAGCTCATATTTGACAAGCAGTAGATTTGTTCTGCAAAGTGCAAATACCTTGGATGTACTGTCTTGTGCAACAGTCTTAGGCACTTGTGCAAAAATGCTATAAATTAAGAATGCTTTCAGAAACAAGTGTTAATTTTTATCGATTAACAAAATGTAAGGTAAATGAAAAGACAAATCCATATTAAATGAATATTTGGTGTGGACCACCCTTGCTTTTAAAACAGCATCAATTCTTACACTTGCACAAAGTCAGGGATTTTGTAGGATTGGAATCAGGTATATGATTAACCAATTATAACAAGCAGGTGCTAATGATCATCTATTTCATACGTACTGTATTTCTAAACTACTCTTAGAAAAAAACAAAGTAGATTCTGATTGTTCACTTTTACCCTTTATTAGCCTCTTTTCTTTGGAGAGAAAAGAAACCCCAAAGTGGAAGATTCCATGATTTCAAAAGATAATTACCTTTGGGTTTTGTAAGGTGTTTTGTAAGGAGCCAATTACACATTGAATTAATAGTGTGGTTTTTGATGAGTAATTTTGAAATTTAATCCTAGAAAAAAGATAGTTTCCATTGAGAAGATAAGGGAAGTTCAGTTTTATCCTCATAGCCTGGTTATTCCCAAGGAAGTGTGTGCAACTGCAGTTAGATTTACGAAACAATGATCTCCAGTCTTTGGAGTTGGATGGCCTATAAGTTGCATAAATTAAATGATATTTTTTCATTAAGGGTAATTATTAAAAGGCAAAACATTTTAGCATTTTCTCATGTAAGTAAATGGTATGCATATTCCTTAAATTTTTAATGTTAGTTCACTTATTTTTATTAGTTTGTTCCCAGCAGAAATTAAAATAACATAGTTTGAAATATCTCACAATATGTTTAAAAAATTCTATTTTTCAGGTGGGAAGTTACTTATTGCACCAGTAATATTGGTTTTGGGACTGGTAGTAGGAGCTGTAGTTGTTCTAATAGGTAAGAGAAAAAGGTATGTTTTGAATTACATAATTTTCAAACTCAGGAACATATCGAATTCAAAGAAATTATAAATGGGGAAAGAAAAAAGGTTTCAGAGATATGGAATTGGATATCGAATTGGAAACTCAATTAAAATCACAATTAACTGTCTCTATCTATCTATCTATCTATCTATCTCTATCTCTATCTCTATCTCCTGAAATTCAACTTTTTATTTATCTATAAATCACACCATACAATTCAGTAACTGCACATCTGGAAGACAGATAATGATTATATTTAATATTTGAAGTAACAGTTCACATAATTGCACTTTAACACTGATTGTATTAGTTTAGGTTACATTAGGTTTTCATGAATTGAAAGAATTCGGATCCAGTGTAACATCTCAATAGTATAGGTAGATAATGACTTTTTTTCTGATTCATCTTCCTTTTTCAACTTACCTTGACTCTGTTTCCCAACAGATATAGTTGAAACTGCTATCTTCTTCCTATCATTATATGAAGATAATTTTTTAAAAAGTCATGAGTTAGATTAGAATAAGTAATTTCAGCACGAATCATTGAAAAACTAATGAACAGCACATTTTAAAATTCTCTTCCAAAACTAAAAGTCATAGTGAGAAGATACATTTGGAATTAAGAACCTGTTATAAATGTTGTATGTCACTCGGAGTCACATTGTCTGAGTTGGGCAGCCTTATAAATCTTGAAATGAAATGGTGGCTTTGTCCACCCACAATGATTACCATGCATGCTATAACCCCATTTCAGAATCTACCTATCATGCCAATAAAGCCTGTTGCTCTGATTTGTATTCATTTTCTGAGTAGATGGGCATGCTTCCAGGCAAAGTACTTTCCCTAACCATTTAGACAGGGGTGTCAAACTCACGTCACGGTGGCATCATGTGACATATCGGGACTTTTTCCCCCTTTGCTAAACTGGGCGTGGGCAGCGCATGATGCATCTGGCCTGCAGGGCAGGAGTACTTTCCTTAATCATTTTTACTTTCTTGGAAATATAGATGATGCTGGAGGCTGGCACTTGCTTTGCAGAATGAGAGTTTTGCTCTCTCTAGATTGTTTTTATTTTAAGATAAAACTGTGGGATTGGTGGATGTTAATGGTGATCTGTGGATAAATTTCACCTCTATATGCCAAGTCAGAGATAAAGTAAAATATGATTGTTACACTGTTAAAAAAAACCCTTGCACTTCATGTATTTAAAAAAGATATTGCTAGATCTCTTAGGACAAAACTTAAAAAAAGATGTCTTCAGTCATGAAGGGAAAGCTGAGTGATTTTTTTGTACATTCTGTAAATTCATCTTTTGGGAATATAGGCAATACCTTGGTTATTAACTGTCTTCAAATGCCTTCATTTGCATAATTTCCAGTGCCATTCAGCTGATTGGAAATTGGAAATTATACTCCAAGAGTAAAATTTCTGAAATGTTTACAATTGTTTTCAAATACCCAATATTATTCATTTCTAAGTATCTTTGTCAACAAATACTGTTCTTAGACAGATTAAAGGTATTGGTTATCCTATAACAACTTTTTATTTTTATAATGTTATAATATTTATATTTTATAAAGTAATTACTTTTAATATTTTCGGTGCTATTTCTGAATCATCATTTTTATTCATGATTTCATGAATCCATCTTCCCGTCAGCCATGTAGATACCCACTGGATGATTTTAGGCTGGGCCAGTTTAAGTCACCTGTGGTTATGGGAAGACTTTGCAGGAAAATGTGCTGCATAATGATCCTGAGCTCTTGAAAGAAAAGCAATAGTAATCTGAATAAAGAATGTTGCTCTAAAATTCTGTATTCTGAAGCAGGCATTTTCTTATAGAATAGAATAGAAAACCTTTATTGTCATTGCATTCAAAATACGATGAAATTTGAAAGCTACTCCAGCACAGTGCCCCAAACACCACATCACAATCACACTATTTAAAAAGTAAAATAATTAAAGTAATAATAATAATAATAATTAAAAACCTAGTCTAAAACCTATTTAAAACATATATTAAGTTAGATAGTTTTAAAATGCTACTTTATACATAGAACTAAATCACAAATGTACTATTTGATTCAAGACAATTATTGCCTTGGAAAAGAAACTGTTTCTCAGTCTATTAGTCTTCATTTTAAGACACCTATAACGTCTCCCTGATGGTAACAGTTCAAAATATGAATGTCCAGGATGAGAATGGTCTGTGGAGATTTTTAGTGCTATAGAGAGGAGTCTGGTCTTCGCAATCTCTTCCAAAGAAGAAAGAGAGCAACTGATGATTTTTTGTGCTGTGTTTATAACTTTGGAGCATCTTCTTATCCACTACAGAGCATCCAGCATACCACACCATTACACAGTATGCCAAAATGCTCTCGATGGTAGAACGGTAAAAAGTAACCAGCAACTTCTCACCCAGACCACTCTTTTTCAGCAGCCTCAGAAAGTGCAGGTGCTGTTGGGCCTTCTTTGCAGTGGCCATAGTGTGGACCGACCAAGTAAGGTTGTCGGAAATATGAGTTCCTAGAAATTTAAAACTATGAACTCTTTCCACACAACTCTTATTTTGTGACATCAAGTTGTTTTCGGCTCTTAGTCAATCACCTTGATATTTTTTCTCAATGATGATCTTTCCATAACTTGTTTTTTCAAGTTTCCCAATGGTGTTGTCCCTATAATTGTCCCTATAATTGAGTCCATTCACCCTGCCATGCCACCTTGTCATCATTTTCTCTTTCCTTTCACTTTCCCCATCCTCAGAGCCTTTTCCAGAGAGCTGAATCTTCACATAATATGCCCAAAGTAGGATAATTTTGGTCTGTGCCAGATGAGGATTCTGGAGAATAACAGTTATGTGCACTTACTGAATTTTTCTTTACTTTACCAGAATACATTTATCCCAGTTCAAAATACACTTGTGTACAGTGGTATTGTGGGCATATGTTTAAAATGCAATGATTTCTCTTGTTTTTAATAGGTTTATTTGTGTTCCCCATCTATTGCCTTTGTAAAAAGAAGAAGAAAAGACCACAAACTGAAATGCCTTGGTACGAGTGAAGAGTTGTGCATCTGAATGGAGCTGATCCTGCAAGGCTTATGCAAAATAACAGCAACCAGCAATATTGTGTTTGTTAACTATCTTGATATCACAGCCCTGGCAGAGATTAGGGGGCCATCTGCCATATTCTTATTGCACTGTACACTACTGAAGACAAGTCAGAATTTTGCTCAGACCTGGGGCCTCAGAAGTTTTTTTTTTAATTCCCAAGCCAACTGCCTAAGGTTTAGTTCAGCTCTTCTTTCTTGAACAGCTTATATCTGCACTGTAAATGCCTATCTACTGATGAGCTCATGAAAGGAGTATATAATTCAGCAACATTTTCTCCAGTTATTGATAATAATTCTGGAACTTTTACAGAAGCAATTCGAATGAAGGTGACTTCTCTTCAGAGGTTGGTTTCATGTGGGCAGTTGATTAAAAGTATTATGTTAAATGATTTTTATGGTCATCAACACTATGATGATTGGATCCATCTGGTACTGAATGGAGTAATTGTCTTAGATGTGAAATTTTGCCTAATAATGAACCATAATATTAGCTGTTGACAGATATCCAGAATAGAAATGAGAAATGATTAGAACAGCATCAATATCTCATACTTTACTACTGTTTAAAAAGTTGGCAGAATTAGCTTGGATGTTTGGGAGATAATGTCATCCATTTATCGTGTTTTGAATTGTATAAGGAATTCACTGTGTCTAACCTAATTAGAGAAAGACAAAAAGCCTGCTCTTTGTGGTTGTTCGGTAGTGTCTGATGCAATGCAAGCTTTTCATACATATCCGCACCAGAAGACAGTAGAGTGATCATAATCTAATATGCCACAGAAATCAAGATGTTTTGAAGAGCTAGGAAAAGAAATAATCTTCCTTCAGATAGTTCTTCACAGTGTTCAGCAAAGTCCATTATAGAAAGTAACACTTTGCTCTGAAGAAATCAACATATATTACATTTCCACCAAACTGTATCAGTTTGTCTAAAACTGTGTTTCCAGTTCTTCCCTAGGAACATCTAGAAATGTTGTAGTTCCAGAAAAGGTTCTTAATATAAGGCCAATTAAAACACAGTGCCAGTTGGTCTGGTTCTTCATAAGGTGAGGAAGAAGATGTGGACCTTACTGATTAGTCTGCCATATCATGACTTATCCCTAAAAGTTGGGAAGGATAATGACTATTGGGTGACATCTCTGTGCTTTTGTATGGACTCAGCATGCTCATGCTTCTGTACAGTTCTCTGGTGTGCACCAAGTGTCATAAAGTAGGTTATTATATACCTAAATTGGCCCATATACACATACTGAATATAAGTGATTGAATTCCAAGATTACCAGTAAAATTCTAAGTTTCTTAAAAGCTATTACAACAAAATTGAATGATACATTTGTTTGACTTCAAGAGCAGTTAGCCAAATAACATTGTGTTTTTCTTGTTGGTCTGCTTTTAAAATAATAACCATTTATGTTGGATTTAAAATTTAAAAATGAGAATAGGTTAACAGGTTTAGAAATAAAAACAATCACGGATATATTTTTTAAGTGTTTCTGTTTTGTCCAAGGTAAAATAGAAGAGAATGTTGGGGGAAAGGAGAACATGGTATGCAGTTCTTAGGAACTTAATTTTAAAAGTGGCCTTTAAGTCACTGAAGCAGTTCTACAGTGAGATGAAAGATCTTTCCCTCATTGAAGACCTGCAGCTCAAGTGCAATCTCTCTCTCTCTCTCTCTCATGTTGTTTTGGCTTGAGTGAGAGAGGCCAAATCACCTTTTCCATTTCCATGAGTCAGTGTTGAGATGTTCATTTGCATTCTATGGACAACACCATTCAGTCTGAGGTATTAATACTTCTTGTCACTATTGGACATCCTTAAAAAAAAGTAAGACAGTATTACCGAAAATGGCTATTTTGTAAATTGTTCTTGAATTCAGTCTATAATAATGCTAATAGGCTCCATTATACTGAAAGGGAAGATGTACACATTTTAGCAAAACTTGGAGCAGTTTGTTAATCAGTACAAAATCAACTGTAGTATATAATCTGGATTCATTGCCTGGCGTCAGCTGAAGTAAACTGATGTCCCTAATTTGTTAAATATGTTCACATTAAATTCTGTATGGCCATCAGTCATTTTCTATTAACCGCAAATAATACCCAAATTTACTACTGCCTTTTCATCCATTAAAATTAAACTGATTTTGGGAAGTCCCTAATGAGACATTGCATTTTAACATAATTTTTATTTATTAAAAGAATAGATTTAGATCTGTTGAAATTAACAGTCTTTAAATTAGTTAGGACTACCTTAGATAATTTGATTTCAATGGGTCCGCTGTCAAAGCAAATCTGCATTCAACTATATACTATTGATATATTTTTAGCTTAATATGTTTTTCTTTAATAGTGTTTCTCAAAGTTGAATGTTGCCTTAAACTTTTTTTAAAAGATTGTATACTTAATCCCAAATAATTGTTTTCTCAGGCCAAACATATCTATTGTCTTTGATTTACTCAGGGATTTTAGTCCTTCCTTATAATGTCAGATGTTTTTGTGAAAACATTTTTGTATTACTAACATTCAGACATCCAAGTTATGATTGGATTTGATGTTTATAGTGTGGAATACATTAAAGCAACGCCAAGGCTTCCATTTGATTTAAGAATTATCTTTTCCTGCAATGCTTCATATTTTCCCCCTTCTTTTATCCTTGTGAAACATAAAAGCCTACTGTATAGTAATTCTTGGATTTTGTCTAGAAACCTTCATATGTAAGAGCAAATTATGTGCAAAGACAATTGGCTTATTAGCTATAGCCCATTTGGCTAGAATACAATGTCAGGTCTTGATAGAGATAACAATCAATGATTTTGTGTACATATTCTGCATTTGAGCTATCAGAGTGGACCCTTATGAAATGCTGCGATCTTTTTCATTCATCTTGGCACATTTGGGACCACATAAAATAATCTCATTTATGGAAGCCAAATGTTCTATAAGTGGATTACTTTTGCTGGACAAAATGCATGTCTGTTTTGCTTTTTTAAAAATGGCATCCTGGATATAAATTGGGTGGTACTGAAAAAGTTGATATATTAAAATAAACAAAAGACACAAATATGTATGCGTATTACGCCTGTAAAAAATTAAAATTGAAGCTTTATTCTCATTCTAATTCTTTTAACACAAAACATACTGCTTGAAGAAATATTTCAGTCAAATCCTGTAGTTATTCTTTAGTGAATTCACCCCAAAATGAGATTATACTGTCCCATAAAAAAACATATGCATTAGAAGCTTTCTATAAAGTGTTGATTAAAGATTAATCTTTGCAAATTGTACTTCAGTCAGCCTTAACTACATATCTGTGAACATGTTCAGTTTAACAATCATTGAATAATTATGGATTGTTTCTGGGAGAAAATTCTATTTTTCTGAATTGTTTTTTGACTGATAAATATTGTGTTTCTCTTTCAAAATTTCTGACTTGTTCTTTGGTGCTTTTCTGAGAAAAGTTATTCCAGTTTAAATTACTTTTGTCCTCTATATTTCTAGCCTTTCCTTATTTATAGTAACGAAGTCATCTTTAATATTTTTATTTATATAATGTAACTTTATCAGAGCAAAAGACTTGAAATATTTAAATTATTTAAAAGTTTCCTTTTTAGGATACAACTCTTCTTTAGTTTGACAGTGAACAATCAGAAAAGCTTGAATGATATTGTGCCACTCAAGTATTTATTCTAAGGTCCTGATTGCTATATAACTAAATATGTCAACCCCAGGAAGCTTAGATTATCCAGCGCTTTTTCAAATATATATTTGCCAAATAGAATTGTATTTGCATATAAAGTAAAATACAAAATTGCATGAGGATTTCATCTTAATGGAGAAATTACTAACATTCTGGCTCCATTTGATATTTAGCTTGTGTTTGGTTTCCGCAAATAGGCTTTCTCTGATTCTAACAAACTATTGTGCTGCATTTGGATATTTTCAGTAAATGAAGTTACCTTATAAAAACCATAATCACAATGCAGTGCAGTTCTTGGCTACATATATATTATTTCTAGAGCACTTTCTTTAGAACTATTCATTTAATATGTTGTCTATGTTAAAGTAATGAATAGATGAAAAAATAAGATGATGTAGTCATGTAACACTACTGCCATTTCTGGTACAGTCTTTACTAAGACATTCAGCGAATTATAAGAAATATGATCTTGGTTTAGGTAGCATTATGGTTGATATCTGTATTGATGCTTGCCTGCTTTTTTTCTAAATATGACAAAGTTTTTGTTAAAAACAGAGAAAGCTGCCCTGTAATTTGATGGATCCAACAAAAGCAGTGAATTATTGAACACGTTGTTTTACTGATGTTAATCTATGAAAATATGTCAGGTAACCTTTTATTAAAATATATAGTTGTATCCCATCCATTTATACTTCCCTTCAGGAGTGCTGATTTATGCCTTTAAAGGGCTTATGTAATTGTGTTGTCTTTCTGGATGTGTCTTAGTATTAGCAAAATATGCTAGAGAAGAAAATCCTCCGTTACAATGCATAGTAATTCTAATCAGCTCTGTCTCGTGGGAGGAGATCACTGCATTTTCCATCAACAGATGTCAGCTATGTAAGTTGTTGCTTTACTCATTTGCTTCTCTGAGGTGTATGGCAGTAGGATCTGAATACAGAATGTTGCAAACTGTAGAATACTAATTATTACTGAGTACATAGAACATTAATTTACACTTGCAGTCATATACAGAAGTTTCAAGGGCAAAGGATTATGGCACCCATAATCTTTTTAATGCATTGCCAATATTATGTGCTAATTTCATAGCTTCTCTCTTTGTGTAACATTTCCAAATAAGTTGTATATGAAATCCTGTGAGAAGGCAAGGTGATTTGTTTGTTTATTTAAATAACCTAGTATGTGTTAAAATTACACTTGGACCTATATGTACATTTGTGTTGTAATAGACTTTATTTGATTATAAAAATCATAAAGATTATTTCTGAAAGGAAGTGGTGGACTAATTGACACAAAGTAAATCTGAAACAGTACACTTCCCATGGTAAAAATAAAATAAAAACATCTATGTTCTCCTCTGGTTTCAGAATCAGTGTCTCTATTTTTCTTTTTCTGTAATTTTCTATAAAAGTTTGTATTAAAGACTTTAATTTAGTGGCAGTTAATCTTTCCTGCCCCTTCTATAGTTCCCAATAACTGGAGGGAATCTCTCATGTCAGGATCAGCTTTCGCGAATACAATGATAGAATTTTTACTGAGAAATGGGAGGAAAGCTGGATACACCTGCAATTTTTACCTCTAACCCATATTTTCTGTATGAAGTGGATGTGAAGAACATTTTTAATAATGCTGGGGATTATTAGAGACATGCAGTAATTCCATTAAAGTGATTTAAAACCATGGAGAATGAAGCAAAGATTTTGCAACCTTGAGTGAAAATTCTTGATCTTTAATGCAATTTGAGGTAAAATAAAGGTGAAAATGTATTCAGTAAAACCCATTGGGATAAGACCATTTAACACCCCCACACACACACTGACCCTTTCCCCATTATATATGAGAGAGAGAGAGAGAGAGGAGAGAGGTGAGAGAGAGAGAGAGAGAGAGAGAGAGAGAGAGAGAGATTTAAAACACTCTATGTCCCACAAAGAGCCAAGATTTTGGAGTCTTAAGTGATACAATCGGCTATGTTGCCAGGAAATTTTAAAAGTTCCCAGTCATAAGTTGCCATTTCCTGATTTTAAAAAAGTATGAATAGAAGGCAATATAATTAAACCAGTGGGATATTTTGTTTTTTTCAATGGATGAGCCCTCTTTGTATGAGTGCCTCTCTTTGGTAGGGATATCTCATCAATTAGGATAGATAGATAGATAGATAGATAGATAGATAGATAGATAGATAGATAGATAGATAATCATATATTACATTTTTTTCTGCATGGGTATGCATATGTTGAGTTGAAAAAATATTACAAGTAGCCACTAGATAATGGAAGATAGATTTTTAAAAAGTAGGTATATCCACATGCTGCTTAAAAAATATTTTGTATCCTAAGAGCATAGGATTATTCCTTTCCATCTTCTGAATATCTTGGTACTGTGTATATTTGAATATTTAACTAGAAATATTCAGTAAGATGTTTTATGTGATCCCATAAATTTCCATTACTTTGAATTTGAGACTTTCATATGAAATCATTCCTAAGGCTGGTAATTGTTCTGAAAACTGTCAAAATATTCCATCTGTATTTTCATAATACTAAAGAACATGGACAAAAGTAAATTAGATAAGTATTACTTTTCCTCTTCCTTTTTATATCCTGTTAATCCAAATTAAACGACTATCACTTTTAGCATAAAATCACTTCTTTGCATGGAACTTTTAAAAGTAAGCAACTTATCAATAATATAGTGTGCATTGTATACTACAAAATTACTTCCAATCGTCCATTAAGCCAGTTAATGGAGTAAATGCTTCATAAAACGATAAAATGAAATTGTAGCATTGCACTGGCCTTTTTCAGCATCATTTCCACCCATGATCCCACTATCCCAGGGGTGTCAAACTCACATCGTTACGTCATCGTCATGGGATGTATTGTGGCTTTTTCCTCCTTCGCTAAACCGGGGTGGGGGTGGCCAGCGCGTGATGCATCCACCCTGTGGGCTGTGAATTTGACACCCCTGCATTATATCGATTACTTTTTCATAATAGTTGTACATGAAGAAAAACTTGTCCTTCTAAAGCATGATAATTACTCATAATCCAAGATCTAGAGTTTGCAAATCCACTAAGTACTAGCAGCCATATACTATATTTGTATTTATTGACATTAATCTTTGCCTATGTCATTTTTATTTATAAAAATTAACTTGATGACTGAGGCTGAAGTTCCATTTCATCCAAGAGTTGTTTTCCAATAACATTTAATACTTTTGAAATACAAGAAAGAACATAAACACAATAATTATTACTCGTCCCCAGCATATTAGGAAACTGCTTCTTTACAGGAAGGGTTCCATTTAGAAATTTGTGCTATTATCAATGGATAATAGCCATTCAACTTTTATGATGATTCATCTATAGTGTTTTAGATACAGATTTAGCATATTAATAAGCAATATATTTTCTAGGCTCAACTGTGTTACAGCTTTGTAATGTATTTCACTAACGAATTTGAGGCAATATTTTCCCAGTATATTTCTGAACATTCACATTGGAATGCCAATGGCTGTTAATTGTTGTTGTTGTTGGTTGAAGCTCCATCCAAAATGTTTTATATTGTTCTAAGTAAGTGCCTTTTGGTTTAAAAGTGGCCTGTACAGTTTCTTTTCTATATTGCATATGTACTACATGTATTGAAATAAACATGTCCTGATGAATGTAGATCATACCTTAATTGAACAGACCGTGCATGCACATATATATAATATTCAAGACACAAAAGGAAAGTATTCTGCTGCTAATGTATGTCCTGCTGGACAGGACTTTTTAACACAAAATGAAGGTTTAACTTTTTTTAAAAAAATTGGTTACCATAAAACTGTTCAGTTACAATTGTGTCTTTCATTTTCTGTTTTGAAAACTGAATGCTATTTATGGTGTAAAGCAACTCCAGTAATTAGTGTTATCAGTAACAGCTGATTAATGGTCAGAAGCCTAAAGAATACTTTTGTTTTTGTTTTCCATTGATCTTCAAGTCTATTTGTGCTTAAGATGAGAAAGTTCAATCACAATAAATATGTATAGTCCATATTAATTTGATCTAAAAACTGTATATTGGGCAAGCAACACATAGATATTTATATGCAGAAATATTAAGTATTTTTTAAATTGCACATTAACTTTCATAGCAATATTAGCCTAATAAACTTTTTAAAAGAAACCACTGATTGGATGCCTGTTTCATTAAATTGATTTAGTTTTCATCATTTTTAATAAGAAATTATCATGAGTTAAGTTCATCACACATTGTAATCTCAATTGTTAAAAAGCCTAATATGCATATGAAGTTAAGTAAATATTTCTACTTTATATACTACAAATCTATAAGCATTCTAAAAATGTATTTTCCTTTCTCACAAAAACTGCACAGAGTCAAAGAAATACATAAATGTGGATGCATTCATATAAAATGTTTTGGTGGTGCAATCTGAAACAAGTATAGAACCATATTTTTTTATCTTCTGCTTATATTTTTCTGTGTGTAACCCTTTCCAATAATTCTTTGACAAGGGTAGTTGGACCATGCAAAAATGAATGAAGAATCAGAAAGCTATAAGGCAGCTGCAACCTTTTGAAGGCTGTCCATAGTTTTCTGTGCATGGGTACAGCCAGTGAAAGTATTCATGCATGCACTTTGGACTTGCAGTTAAGTAGCTATGTATTCTATACAAAGGATGCAGCTGCTTTAATACTTAAAGAGTATGTTTCACTTGCGCCAACACATTTTGCAGAGCACTTCTCTTGAATGCTTTGCAGAACCTTATTGCAATAACATTCTAGTAACATTCAGCTAAATACAAGTGGAATTGGTGGTGCCAAGTAGAGTGCTGACCTCAAACAATTATATGTAAAATAATTGCAACATGACTACTATTGTGAGACAACCAGGAGCAAAACACAGCACACAGAGGCTTTGTCTTTTAACCATGGTTTATATACAAGACAGCTATATACATAGGCAAATACCTGGCAATGAATCAATCTTCTTTACTCTACACGGAGAACCACAATGGAGACAGAACACAAGGAGAAAGAGATACACCCTCTCATGGCCGCCTTTATATAGAAAACTTCTTAAAGTGCTAAAACCCTGTGGACGCATGCTCAGTCTTAAAGCGGCAATATTTCTGTGTCCCGTCCTCATTTCATCAGCATTTACAGCACTTCAAGATCTATAACCAAAAAAAATGCTTTCCAAAACAATCCAAATTATTCATGAGAAGTCTTCAGGATTTGATAAAACCACCTATTTTATTTTTACTTTAATGACTTCTTGATGCAGTGATTTATTAAAGCTGTATTTTGGATTCAAAGAGAAAAAGCTGCGTGGAAGCATGCATATAGCACCAACTCAGAAAGCTCAAACTGCCTCAGGAGCTACTGATACAGTTCTACAGAGGAATCATTGAGTCTTATCATCTGCATCTCTATAACTGTCTGTTTTGGTTCTGCAACCCAACAGGACAGACACAGACTTCAGAGAGTAATTAGGACTGCAGAAAAAACAATTACTACCAACCTGCCTTCAATCGAGGACCTGTATACTACACGAGTCAAAAAGAGGGCTTTGAAAATATTTAGAAACTCCTCACAACCCAGACATAAACTGTTTCAACTCCTTCCCTCAAAACAACGCTATAGAGCATTGCACTCCAGAACAACTGGACACAAGGACAGTTTTTTCCCAAACGCCATCACTCTGCTAAACAAATAATTCCCTCAACCCTGTTCAACTATTACAAAGTCTGCACTACTATTCCTGTTAATCTTGTCATCACTCCTTATCACCCATCCCCTCCCACTTATGACTGTATGATTGTAACTTTGTCGCTTGTATACTTTGATATACTGTTTCCTAGTATGTTTTGTTTGCGTATTGTACCCTATGACTATCATTTAGCGTTGTAGGTATGATTCTTGACTCTTGATGAATGTATCTTTTCCTTTATGTATATTGAGAGTATTTACACCAAGACAAATTCCTTGTGTGTCCAATCACACTTGGCCAATAAAGTATTCTATTCTATTCTATTCTATTCTATTCTATTATCTACAAGGTGTATCTCTTTTGGGAATCAGTCTGCAGATTTGGAGTGGTATGATTTCTCTCTGTGTACAATAGTTGCTATAAGAATTGTGGGCAATTCTAGATACTCCCAAGCATCTTTTTGTCATTGAATCCAAGGAGCTACACGGTTTAGCACACAGCATATTAACTGAAGAAAGCAATTCAGTTGCTTTAACTCCACTATTTAATTACACTAAAAATACATTTAATGAGCTAATAATTGGAATCAATTCAACCTTCAAATCTTGTGGCTTTTCCACTTAACGTCTGAGTTGAGCTGGCTTTAGAAAAGCCTGCAGTATTAACATTGAAACAGGCCATAGCTTTGATCTGCAGAAAAAAAAAAATCTAAGCTACAACCTGGAGTTCCAGGCATATTTTAAAGATCCTTCTGAGTGACCTGGTACTTTGGCAACATTTTTTACGTTAACCAGATTGTGTATGTTGATTTCATCAAACTTAAAACAGGCAATTGAATGAGTGTTCCTTTGCAAGGATGCCTTTTACTCTTACCTGCTTCAACAATGCGAGCCAGTTGCTCGCACCCTTCTCCTTTGCCCAGTTTATTCAGTCTGGCTCAAGGAGTTTGAGTTTAAACAATGTCTTTCAGGTTGTTTTATCCGCTGTAAAGACAAAGCAAAGCATGACCAGACTGTCAGATGAAACATTTGGATTGCTTGCATTCAGTTCGTAAAGGTAGTCTTCACCTAACAACAGTTCATTTAGTGACTGTTCAAAGTTACAATGGCACTGAAAAAAGTGACTTATGACCATTTCCCACAGTTATGAACTTTGCAGCATCCCCTTGGTCACGTGATCAAAATTCAGGTGCCTGGCAAATGGTTCATACTTATGATTGTTGCTGCATCCCAAGGTCATGTGATCACTCTCTGCGACCTTCTGACAAGCGAAGTCAACAACTGGATTACTAACTTAACTGCAGTGATTCATTTAACAAAAGTGGCAAGAAAGGCCATAAAACGGGGGCAAAACTCACTTAACAAGCGTCTCACTAAACAAGAAAAATGTTGGGCTCAGTTGTCATAAATCGAGGACTACCTATACTTAACTACTACTCGTCTACCTGTATGCCTTGCCTGAGACAAGATGAAAGGAGAGAGAAAGCCAGCGGAGCTTCGGTGCTCCTTCACCACAATTCCTTTTCGTGCCATGCTCCAGATGGAAGGAAATTGGCTCAGCTGCCCGAGGAACATGGGCAGCAAGGTGAACATGGGACACCAAACTCACAGTTGGACGGCCTACCTTTTTTGCAACAACACTTGAAGGACGACAGGGCTGTGGGGGAATCCTGCAATTTCAGGGTTGGCTACTTGCCAAAGAAAGGGCCTTCCATCCGAAAGTAGTTGCGCCCCGTGAGCAGCTTGGCTTTATGGAAGCCAATCCCAAAGGTGTTTTTTTTTTTTTTTTCAAGAGGCAACTGGACTTTCTTTTCTTTGAAGCCATTTGGCTTCTCATCCATTCTGCAGAGCTGAGGAAGCTTCTTGGATGAGAAGCGAAACGTCTTCAAAGAAAAAAAAACAAAGTCCGGTTGCGTCTTGGGGAAGAAAAAACACCTTTGAGACTATAACCTTGGATGACTGAGAATCTATAAAGATTAGGAAGAGGAGGTATCTTTTCTGCGTCAGGACCGAGGAGTCGTCTTTTTGAGGGCGACGCCCGGCTTGTTTTGTTTTGCAAATTTGTTTTGTATTAAGGAAATCGCGGAGATTTTGCAAATGAGGAAAAGGAGGCACGAAACCTGCCCTCTTTCTTCAAAACCGAGCGCTTTAGCTCTCCTTTTTCTGGTTTTTTCTCCCTCGTGGCTTTTACCCCGCCCGGCCCCGCCTCCGCTGCCGCTGCCGCCCTCTGACATTTTGGCTTCGGCTCCCAAGGAAAGTTGGCTAAAGCTGTGCCTGGAGGTTGCCGTGGAGACGAAGAGCCGCCGGTCGGTTGCATTGGCTTTTCCTGGAGAGCTGAAAGGTAAGAGTTGCGGGCCTTTCCTGTGCCTGCCGTTGCCCTTCCCTACGCCGTCCCTTCCTGGGGTTGAGCGACCGAAACCGCTTCAAGAGAACAGCTCACTTCTTGCGGTTCCTCGTGAGAATAAGCCGGCTTCTGCTCTCTGTAAGAACGATTTGACGTCCGTGCCCGGAGAGTTGTGTCGTTAGCAACTGCTTACAAAATGAACCCTCTCTGAATCCATTTGCTCGTGCTGGGTTTAAACAACCCCGCTCGTCCATCACCTGTGATCAACAAACCTCAAACAAACCCCGAAGGGAAAAATGGAGAAGTGCAAAACGCGCACGGTTTACCACAAATAAAATTATAAGCCACTTTAAAGACTGAAGGGACTGCCCCGGTGTTTTAGCTTAAATGTAGCTTAACTACTGTGGTTTGTTGGCCAAGGGTCGTGCATTTGCATCTGGGGGAGCCCAGCTTTCTAGTAATTGTGTTGCAGTGATTCAATTTGTGTCTTGTAACTTTTTTTTTCCTGCAAGAGAATTTAAAAGTGTAATCCTTGTACACGCACGGATCTCTTCTTCGAGTTTGGACTGGACTGAAGTATTTATTTTATTTTATTTTATTTGGTTTGTCAATTGCTTACAAGATAATAGGTATAAGTAAAAACATAGTTATGAATACATGGATACATATAAGAAAAATAAAAGAAACAATAGGGCAGGGACTGTAGGCATATTGGTGCGCTTATGCACGCCCCCTACAGACCTCTTAGGAAAGCGGTGAGGTCAATAGTAGACAGTCTAAGGTTAAAGTTTTTGGGGTTTGGGGAAGAAACATAGTATGCTTGGGAACGAAGTAAGAAATGGTCTAATTCCAGGATCCTGATGGAAAGATTTAAATATGGATCATCATTTAACTACACTGATATTAATTTACTGCTTCATTTGACTTCTAAAACCTTCCTCTGGTTAAAAGACATATTCATTTTGTTTGATAGAGGATCAGCAAACATGGACATAAATTAAAATTTTAAAATTGCAACAGTAGGGTAGTATAAAAGATGAGTACTGTATTGCACTTGGACCAGGCTTTTATATACTTGCTGATTTAAAACATAATTACATGAATGATCGTGAGCAAAATGCACTGGCTTAACTTCTTAAAATCCAACGAGTTTTAACTGAACAATCTTGCATTATTTTTAGTAAAATGAAAGTTTTTCATTTTATGATAGGGCTTTTAACAAAACATCTATAGTGAAAATATCCAGAATGCAAATTGCAAGCATTTGTATTTGACCAATTAAAGCAACAGCAGCAGCAACAACAACTGTATTCTCCTGTGCTTAATTACCAAGGAAAAAGCCTATGGAACTCATGGGAAGTTTCTGCAGACCCTATACCATTTCAGACAAACATAGATTTAAAACATGGTTGATTTAATTGTTTTGAGAAAATCAGTGAAGGATTCAAGGGTGATGAGAGATTATGACTGTAGAACAGGTTTCTTTGGGGAAATTTTACCTTTGTACAAAATGGAATTAAATTAGAATGACTGCAAAAAGACAAAGTATAAATCCTTTTTACTTTTTAAATCAAAAAGTTTTAAAGGCAGATCTCCCAGATGAAAAGGTGAAAACACTTCCCAAGAGTTTAGGACTGCGTGATGTATTGGCGAATTATGCAAGCAGATCTCAGTAAGGTGGCCTTCTGCAGTTGACCAATGGTGATTTTGTCAGCACCAATTGTTTTTAAGTCCTTGCCTAGGTCTTTAGGCACAGCGCCCAGTGTGCCGAGTACCACTGGAATCACCTGCACTGGTTTATGCCAGAGTCTCTGCAGTTTGATTTTCAAGTCCTGATATCTGGTGATTTTTTCAAGTTGTTTCTCGTTGATTCTGCTGTCACCAGGTACGGCAATGTCAACGATCCACACTTTTTCTTCTCCACAATCGTGATATCCAGGGTATTGTGTTCCAAAACTTTGTTAGTCTGTATTCAGAAGTCCCACAGTAGTTTTGCATGCTCATTTTCGACCACTTTTTCAGGCTTATGATCCCATCAGTTCTTTGCTACAGGGAGATGGTAGTTGTGACACAAGTTCCAGTGGACCATATGAGTGACTGTGTTGTGACATTGTTTGTAGTCAGTCTGAGCGATTGTCTTGCAACAACTCAGTATGTGATCGATGGTTTTGTCCGCTTCTTTGCAGAGTCTGCATTTGGGGTCATCAGCAGATTTTTCTATTCTGGCTTTGATTGCATTTGTTCTGATGGCTTGTTCTTGGGCTGTAAGAATCAGGCTTTCTGTCTCTTTCTTCAGTGTTCCGTTGGTCAACCATCACCAGGTCTTTTCCTTATCTACTTTTCCTTGGATCTTTTCAAGGAACTGTCCATGCAGTGCTTTGTTACACCAGCTGTCAGCCCGAGTTTGCATCATTGTTTTCCTGTATTTATTCTTGATTTGCTACACTTTGAGCAGCTTCCTATTGTTGACCTCCATCAAAGCTGATTCAATACTGTCTTTCACATAATCTGAAAAGCAGAGCATGCTTTTCTTCTTCGGCTGTCTGCTTCACTTGCAAAAGTCCTCTGCCACCTGCTTTTCTGGGCAGATATAGCCTGTCCACGTCACTACGCAGGTGCAGTGCATAGTGTATGGTCATCAGTTTTCTCATTTTCCTATCCAGGCTGTCCAGCTCTTGTTTTTATTATTATTATTATTATTATTATTATTATTATTATTATTATTATTATTATTATTATTATTATTATTATTATTATTATTAATTTTCATCAGATGATGGACATGTGTTTATCCCAAGCATATTTAAACTCAGTTACTAATCATTGACTCACTGAAAATTGGTTCCAAGCTTCCACTACTCTTTCTCTAAGAAGCAATACTTTCTAATGTTATTTTTGAATTTCCATCCTGTCATGATAAGAGATAAGTACTATGGTATATAAGATAAAAGTTTCTTTTAAAAAATCATAAAAATATAACTTTATAAGCTTCATTTTAATTGGTTTTGGTTTTTTTTTTTGCTTTTAGAAATGGAAAATACATTACTATGCATAGAATCTGAATACATCAAGAATCTTCAGCAGCAAATTTATTTCCTTGAATTGGAAGCTAAATTTCTATATCCTATGCATTTCTGTGTATGGTTAACTAAAACATATGAATTAAAGAATCATAGGGGTATTAAAAAGATTATTTGTAATATTGGGGTCAAATATTGTATTAATGTGGGAACTGAATGAGAATTGCTCAGCTATTTATTTTATTTTTAATCAAAGTTATTTAGTTAATATTTCACCCTTTTGCCTTAACCTTTTGTTATTACTCGTGAGCAGACTAAAAAAGCAATTCATACTCAGCCTTTCCTTGCATGTGAAATGGAACATATGCTACAAAACCTACAGGTAACTTTTATCTCTCTTTGACAAATAATGGCAAAGTAATTTTTTGCATATTTACTTATACTTAGTGGGTTATTATTAAGGAAAGTGAAAGTAGCTTCTTCCAGCAGTTTCAAAACGTATTTGTGAATTGAGGACTTGCTACCAATGAATGAAAACACAGGAAAAACAGGAGGCTAACTACCCACAAATACATTTGAAATATATGTATAGGTAGTGGTCAACTTACGACCAGTCACTTAGTGATTATTCAAAGTTACAATGGAACTCCCAAAACAACCTGGTTCCAAGGTTATGATGTGACCACATTTTGGATGCTTGGCAATTGGCCCACATTTAGAATCGTTTGCAGTGCCTTGTGATCATATGACCATTATGATATACATTTACATTTGGTTGTTGGAAAAAACGACCATAGTGAACAATGAATCTACTTAATGACTGCTGCATGTAGTTAACAACCACCACAAAAAAGGTTGTAAAGGTTGAGTCTAGTTATTTGACAATCCACTTTACCACTGTCACATATTACAACTGGAATTGCTAGGCCCAATTACAGTCAAAAGTCATAGATTACCTGTATGAAAATATTTTTCTACATTACGGTAGGTCTGAAATCCAGTGTATCAGAACACATAATTTAAAATGAACTCCTTAAGATTCTGAACTGTTATTTCACTGTAACTATAATTTTATAACTATAACTCACTTTTTATTGTTTTATAGACATTACAGTGTAAGGCTGATAGCCTTGATCTGGAGCTGAGGCGAAAGAAAGATGGTTTAAACATGCTGATGATGGAAAGAAATCAACTTAATAACCAAATCAGTATGGCTAATGGTAATAATTTTTTCAGCATTATCAAAATTATGTAGATTTTCCCACAGTACTATTTTTTTTAATTTAATAAACATTTGGATTTTTTGTTGACTTCTAATATCTGGGGTGAAAAAAACTCAGAAAATTTTATTGCAAATCATTTTCATTAAACTGCAAAAAAAAATTCCAAACTCCTCTACTGAAATCACTAAACACCACCACTGTAGACAGGGGGAAAAGTGTTGCATATGTCCAACTATGGTATTGTTCTTTTTCAATAATAAAGAATAAGAAACTTTACTAAAACCATCCAAGATACTTGAATCTCTAATAAATTTTAATAATTACTGTGCTTGAAAAAAATTTTTTTCTAAATAATAGTACTATAATCACTCTTTTCTCTGTAAGGTGTGCAGCTTCATGAATTTATCACCAAGGCATAGCCTTAGTAAAAACATACTAAAGATTATTTTAAAGAAATACCGGTAGTATTTTTAACATGACATTTTCAATATGCTTATGCTATTTAGCAAATGGAAAGATGTACTTAAGCAGTCAATAAAGCCAAACAGCAAATATAGAAGGAAAGAGAGACAAGGACAGATTTTTAATTTCACTCTGAATTCATAATGTAAGATACATCATTCTAGTATTATATAGCTTATTGAAACTGTTGACTGCTGACAATAACCATTTTAAAAAGCCAGATATTACTTAAGTTTAAGCTTCAGGTGACTGTTTTTTGTTTTTCAAAATAGCGCCATCCTGTGGTAAATTTGTATATTATTGCTTCAAATGATATCTTCAGGAAATAGTATGTTTTCTTTCTTGCTTTCAATTAGGTAGACCAAATTCTAAAAGAAAATATGAATGTGTTGAATAATTGATTATAAATTAGTCTTCAAAAGGCAGTTCAAAAGGAGATGAAGTAAAATCTGTTCCCTTGATCTCTAAATAAAACAGTCTTATTTGAGAAATGATGGAGCTTTATTAATGCTTTCCACTAGACTAGAGGGTGCTTAGACAGAATGAATCTAGAAGCAAGTCAGGTGTTACTACTGAAGTAACACTAACACTACTGAAAAATGGTGTTCTAAGTAGTGGCATTGTACAGTACAGTCTTGTGTTGTAAATCAGCTGCTGTTACTGTAAATCTGAAATACTTATTTAACCGTGATATAATAACTAATCCACAATTATCAGAACTTAGATATCACATCAAGCTACAACTAATAAAAAACAAATTGTAACTTGGTATGATATATAGATACTATATAAGACAGCAGAGGAATAGCAGCTCTCATTCACTAGCTCATTGGCCACCAGCCCTTGCCTACCTAAAGAAACCTAAAAAGAGATGGAACTAAATCACAGATAGGGCATTCATACTACAGAGAACAAAACCTTCTATTTTATTGATATTGTTGAGTCACCAATAGGTTCTAGTCTGTTAATACAGCAAGGTTGCATTAAACAACCTTGTGGGGTTTTTCCATGGTTTACCGATTATCCACAAACCAGCATGTATGAATCATTGGTTAAAACCACCACAGGCATTTTTCAGATGCTATAGGATCTTTTCTTTCCTGCAGCAGTCTACCATAATTATCCCTATGAAATCAATCAGACAAAACATCCAGCTGAGTTGTTTATTTCACTATGAATAGATAAGATAGATAATGCACAGAATAATTTATTTATTCATGACAAAATGTCCTTTTGCTCATTTTTCCATGGCTTCTGACTCTAATTTTGTGCTAAAATTTTTGAAGTTTTGAGCTAATTCAATCTAAGTGTAAGGCATCCAGAAAGTATCCATGATATCAATCACTCCGAGACATTTCTCTCCAATTGATTTATTTAGAAACAGATCTGCAATGTCAAAGGCAATTTCCCAAGTGAAATTATTTTCGCTGTGTTACCCAGAATCCACCTTCTCTCCTCCCACTTCTACATTTAATAAATCACGAGAACCAATTAACTGCCACTGGAATTTCTTAATACAACATACAGAATAACGAACTTTTCAACTCCTCCAACTCTCTTTAAAAAAATGTGGCAGCTGAATTTTAAAGCTGAAGCTAAGTTTAATCTACAACTGTGTTGATCTGATCACAACTGGAGCGAGCTTTTATTAAAAGTATGAAGAGCATTAGTTATCTTATGCTGGCTAGAATTTCATACATTCTACTTTCAGAGCAGCATTTAAAAGAGAAACAGGGTTTGATAGAGGAAATCAGACAATGGAAGAAAAAGAAAGCAGAGAAAGATGAGCAAATCTCTGGAAAACAAATTGAGATCACATATGCTAAGCAAGAACTGGAAGAACAACAAATGAATCTGAAAAACAAAGAACAAACTATCCTTATGCTAAAAACAAAGGTATTGGTTATTTTATTTATAGTTTATTATGTCCTAATATGTTTGATTTAAACAGTTTTTAAACAAAACAGATACACACAGAATTATAGAGCTGGGAAAGTTTAATTTATATTTCATCTGCCTAATAAGTCTATGCTTTCATAATGGCCATCATTGTTTCTGTACATCTGTCAAGCCCCTCTAAGGCTGGCAAATTTGGGAAACAGGAACCAGTTGGATTTCTGGAAACATGTTTATTGCTAAAAGAGTAATGTAGTGAGGAATGGGAGTAGGCTGGGATGCTGAGGAAGCAAGCTGGACTATTTCACCAGCAGTGGGCAGAGTGATATATGGTAAGGATCTGAGGGTGGATCATACTCTCAGACACTGGGTTTGCTGTTTGTTGTTCTGTTGTCCAGTTCTTGGCTTCCTATGTGTCCAGACAGTCAGATCCTGGAGTTTTGCTATTGTCTTTGAATGCCAGGATGGTGTATAACAAAAGCAAAAAAAGCATTCCTTGGGTAGAATTCCTTCTATTTCATGTCATCAATGTTCAGAGGCACCTTTTGACTCGGGAAGAAACATTCCTCTAAACACACAAGTTTCCTTTACAGCCTTATGTCTTAGACAATTAGAAGAAAAAACTTTCCTCACAAAGCCATTGAAAGCAAATTCTGACATCAGTTTTGGTCCATCATATTCTATTGTTGCCACACACACACACCCCATATAAACAAATCTATTCTTCCATTTCCTTCTGCATTACTGCAAGTCATGGAACAAATGTTTTGAGAAATGTGACAAGAGAAGCAATATATATTCTGCCTCTTGTGAGACAGTAATGGCCTCTTGGACACTCCCAATCCTTTCTCCAAATCATCATTAAAGAGTTATCAGAAAACAAAATATTTTAATGCCTTGATAAATCAGATAGCATACACTATATAGCATGCAAGAGATGCAAGAGCTCCTAGGATCTATGGTAGCAACATATTACCTTATTTTCTAAGCTGAACTGGGCATGTAATATCAAACATCTCATCAGGTTTTATATAAACAAATAAGTACATGCTCCTGTATTTTCCTCTCTCATTTTGGGATATCTCAGAGTTGTTATCCTGGAAAAACAGATAACGTTATGATGAAATCTATCCAGATATTCCTGCTAAAAAGTTCCTTCCTTCCTTCCTTCCTTCCTTCCTTCCATCCATCCATCCATCCATCCATCCATCCATCCATCCATCCTACTTCAGAAAAGTTGTTTATAAACATTTGAGAAACAAAAAAGCAACAATTTCAAAGTCCTAACTTTAGATATATGACTAATTATTCATTAATCTTGTTCTGTGATGAAATGACCCTCCACTATTTTTGAATTACAGTTCTATAGAATATTTGCCTACTATCACATGTTATATTTAAATCAAGGTGACGCAACAGTTGGACCGTCAAAAGGCAATGGAGTTGCAGCTTTCTGAAAAGAAAAAGGAATTCTTGGAAATGCAGTCTGCTATTCATGAAATGGAAGAAAAAATCCTTAAGAAAACAGCCGCAATGCATGAGCAAATTACTCATGAATTACGGTACTAATTATTGAATTTTGGAAAAAATGAAGGCTGGGTAAACTAATACCATATTCAACCTTGCAAGTATTTATAAATGCTGCAAACCCCCTACTTAAATGATTAATTTATGATAGTATTAGTGCTAGAAGTGAAGAAAAAATATTCATTAATGGTTCTGCCCAATGGATTTAGCATATTGAAGTTTTGTCTGGAGGCTTGACTAGGAAACTTTGGTAAATGTTTGAAATGAAACCTTTTCAAGTAGAATCCTATAATTACAGAATTCTCTTCTGAGACGATCACACTTTACATTTTTTGTGGTGATATTTATGTGACTGCAAAGGCACTGTGTTTCAGGGGAGTTCTGAATCTGATTATATTATGTTATAATTATTAATTTTCCATGAAGCTCTGTTACTTTGTTTTATTTTATTTTTGATTCTGATGTGCCTTTTTAAATAATTTTGTTTTGCATTTTAATTATTGTGAGGTTGCTTCAGGATTAATTGACTAAAAAGTTAAAAAAAAATTCCTCACCTAACTACAGGTGTCATGTCTTCTTCAACAGTAGACAACAATTCTCATAATCAAAATTAGGAATGATGCAGAATTGTGGCCTATGGCATCAGGATGATAGCAAACTCTGGAAATTGTATTTTTTGATTACTGTAGGAATGAGATATCTTTTCTGCACCATCAAATTCGTGAACGAGAGCTACTGGCAGAACAGGACCGTCTCTTACGAAGTAAAATAGCGGATGATTATGCAGTTTTGACCAAGGAAAATAATCTTTTGCAATCCAGGTTTTTGGAACTTGTCAAACAAATGAACATTGTAAGAAAAATAGTAATCTCATCCACAATAAGAACATACATATCTGTTTGACAGTATGTGAGGAAATATACTGGCTTCTACTACTTTTAATTTTTTAAAAAGTGTGCCTTTTTACCATCTGTACGTATTCCAGTAAAAATGTATTAATAAAGGCTGTTCTGTTTCTTGCTACAAATAGGCCAATTGAATATTCATTCTTCCTTTTTCTCTCAAGGGACAAAATTTTGCCTACGTTTTTTATGTATTTATGTCATGCCTATGATATTAAAGCTTAAATTATTCTCTATTATAAAAATCTGGCGAAATATAGTATTTTAAATAAAAAGAAAGCCTTGTGGTCAGAATGATCTAAACCCCAGGATACAAGAAGAGCTGGTTAAGAATATGAGATGACTTGTATACATTCCAAGTGGCCTTGCATGTTTTCAAAAGATAGAAATCCTATACTAGGAACTCAGTGAGAAGATATTACACAAGATGTAGAATGCTCTCTTCTGTATTAATTAGTGTTAATAAAGATGTGTAGCATAGTAAATGGAATCAAAAGATAAAGACTGGATGGACCTGCCTAACAGAGGAACTGACTTAAAGTTAATTTAGTTTCTCACATTCATACATTTCACTTTTGAAGAGGAAAAATATCATCATTGCATCTCCTGATGACATAATATACCATATTTGGCTCACTGTCCTTTTTTTTTTACTCTCCTTTGATCAGATTCTGCCAAATGTCTTCCTGGGCACAGTTAACAAATGCATTCATTTATCCAATTAGTATAATGCCCATTTCAGATCAATAAAATTAATCACACTGTTGATTATATATTAACCTTTTCTATATATACCCAAACACTTCTAATCATCAGGGATTATTGTGCTGTTCTTGTGAATATAAAAGAACTTGCATAGCCATTCTATTACAAAATTAGATCTTTATTTTTATATTTCTCCAAGTGCCTCAACTGCAGCAGCAACCTTAACTATTTTTTCAAAGCATTTAGACCCCCCCCCCCACTATTTTTTCTAGGACACTAGCATATATAACATTTATTTCATCATTTGATATTTTATTATAATTATCATGTAAATGTCTACAATACTTATTCCAGCATTTCCTCACTTCAATTTCATCTTCAATTATTTCATCATGTTATTTTTCAATGCCATTTACTTTACTGGAAGCTCCTTGTTTAGTCTTTCACTCCTTTTTTTAAAATTTCCATCAAAATTACTCTGTATTTTTTATCTCTTCTACTCTTGACTCTCTTTGACTGCATTCTTTGAAATTATAATTTTCTTTATAAACACCTGATGCAGTATCATACATATGAATTTAATTTTTCATCCTAACTTTTTGCATTAGTTGCCTCTTACATGCATATATTTTATGGTTTTATAGGTTTATTCATACACATCTTCTACCAAAATGATCTTTAGAATTTAGAATTCCCTTGTACCCTTTTGCCATGAATAAAAATTGTTTTATATATATATATATATATATATATATATATATATATATATATATATATATATATATATATATATATATATATATATATATATATATATATATATATATATATATATATATATTATTATTGTAGTGTTAGCGATTATCTGCCATATATATTCGAGTCGATTAGGATGATTGCTGGAGATTTTCTCCGATTGGTGGGTCTTGTCTGTTTATGGTTCGGTTGCTGTGTTTGGAACTCGAACATAGTCAAACACTGATCATATATATATATATATATATATATATATATATATATATATAATGATCAAACTATTCAAAAGAATCCAACCTCTTTCATGATTCTCATTTATTCTTGGGTTTCTAAAACGGTTCAATCACTTTTCCTGTACTCCCTTGCTTTATTTTCATCCATCAATGCATATCACCCATCTCTTTTTTCTGGATTACAATCTCAAAACTTCATCTAACACAGAAAAATACCTGCTGCAGGGCTCCATTATTTTATATAGCTCTAAATATCTTGGGTTGACTTGTGTGCTTTAAAAAAATATACATGTTTCCTTTGAAACTTCATAAATAGCTCATATTTCCTTGTTGTAGGAAAGAGTTCTCAAGGAAGAGATGTATACAACCCATTCAATGAGCATTGCTCAATTTCTGACAGTGAAAGATCAGGAAGAGCAACTGCAACGTGAGATTAAGACACACCAAGACCTTCTGAAGCAAGAAATGAGCACATTCCAGGAACTTGAAGATAAGGTTGAATGACTAAATGGCTGTTAAAAAATCGTAAAATCAATACTAGGCTAGTTCTGATATCACAACAACATGTCTGTGATCTTGTGTATGACTTACACGACTACCAATCAATTCCTTACTTATTTGTGTAGAGTACAGCAGAGGAATCATGTCTTGTGTCTTTAGTAATACTTCAGTGTGATGGGAAATGGCTGCCTGACATTTTGCTGCTACCAGCTAAACGGCTATTATGCTAAATGATCACTAATTGGATGTGTTATAAAACAGACCCAGTTTGAACGTAATGGTTAACGAATCAGATCCTTATTCTATATTTGCATGTATAATTGTAATACAGGAACATGATGCATACTAGTTACACTTTTAAAGATAAAGTGTAAAGATAACCCAGCACTTAGTTCAGTGACAATCTGTGCATATCAAATCCTGTACTAACTGCTTCGTCATCCAGGTTCATTTTTAAACAAAATCCTTTTAAAGCAATTAGAAACATTTTTAGAGAATAACAGATGGGTGCAACTGAGTCAAAACATTCACTTCCTGCTGCTGAATTTTCCTTTGCTTTTGTGTTATAAAGAAGCCAGATGCTTGAAAACATCTAGTTCTCCTTTAAAGTTCAACCGCAAGCCAATATTATATTCTTCACTGATTGCTTGTTTCTGATACTTAGTCAATAACTTTTGATCTTCAGAAGGTCCATTTATACTCATGATCAATATTCAAGGCCTTTGATGGAAAGGGGGAAGCAGGAGGCAGGCCTTCTGAGGGCATCAGAGAGATAGGGAGGTTGCTCATCCAAGTTTTTTATTGATTTTCTCTGGGTTTTCCCTTATAATTTTCTTGCTCAGTTGATGTAGTGATGTATATCAACTAAACAATTAAAGCATTTTTATATTCATATGTATTTCTTTTAAATTTCTGCTCGCTGGTTTTTATTGTTTATGGTTGCTGGTTTATTCTAGATTAGCCTGTTAGAAAAAAGAAGCACAACTGTTGATTTAAATATTGCAACACTGAGTAGCCGAATAGCTGAAGTTAGAGCTATGCTAGAAAAAGAAGAAGACGACAACATTGAACTAAAAAGAGAGAATTCTCTGCTTATTGATTTTGCATCTAATCTAAAAAAACAGGTGACTTCTTTTATCATTTGTGGAAGGAAATTGTGGGTACAGTAATAAAGAACATCTGTAATCAAATACACTTGCATTCACATGTACACACTATAAATAATCTGGATATGTTGTGGCATGACATACTTTATACAATTCCACTTAAAAGGCTATAGTAAGTAGATAATGGTATGCTGAAATTGCATGAAAATACTAAAATCACAGAGGAATTGATGCAGGATCTATTATTATGTCAAATATTTCACAGTCTGCCCAAATAGATAAAGGTATGAGTGCTTAAAAACAAAACTAGTATTTTGTATTGTATTTGAAGCTTTTGTACTGTTCACATTTCATCCTTTTATCAAAATTAATTTTATCTGTAAATATAATCTCATTTCCTATAACAATTCAGAAATATAGTGCAGGCACTTTATGCCCTTTCATTTGGCTGGGTAAAGTAGTTTGGCCTTATGAACAATATCTTTTTACATAATTTTCACATTTTTCTATCTTCAGCTTGCTGGAAAAGAAAACAGTCTACTGGAAGCATCAAATAAGATGCTGGGCCTGGATGAAGCAATTTCAGCATTAAAAATGAAGCATACATTACATCAATCTCTTCAATCAGAAAAATGGGACAAAGTCTCCAAAATGGCAAATACCATGATGAAACTCAGCAATTCAATGGTGAATATTATTGACAGAATAGGAAAAGAATAATTGAGATGTGTTAATTTGATTTCATATGAGTAATGTTAAATTATGTATGATTTCATAGACCCTTCTTGAATCATGTCAATTTAATCATGTGAATTATTCTTTCAATCATGACTGTACATAGAAGGAAGAAGGAAGGCAGTAGTATATGGGAATGACTTTGGGAGATAGGAGGAAGACCCACAGATAGATGAGTCTTGATATAGTCAAATAAGCAATAGTCAGATAAGAAGCAGCTGGGCCCTCAGAAGAAATGGGGCATGGCAAATTTTGGGAAGGACTCTTTCTAGTTTCTTGAGGTGTAAAGAGAAGAGGGAGGGTGATGTATGTTCAGGCTCACAAGATTCTGTAAATTTAACATTATAATAAAGATGGAGTTGGTATTTCTGGTATGCTTCTTGTCTGGGCTATCTTGCAAGGCTGAAATAAGATGACTTTGAAATTGTAATCTTCAAAAGCAATTGTATAAACTTAAGCATGATCTATACTTACTCACCTTGCAAAAATTTATACATTTAATTATTACTGGTGGAACAGTAATTTAGAACATATTTAAAAATAATTATAATTGCCAGGGCACAATTTATTTTGTGGCATGAAATTGTTCTTTTACCAAAGGACAATATTTCATAGAATTCAGTGGGTTTGGCTCCCAAGAAACAGATTGCACTAAGAATATCTCTCATTTAATAGATTTTTAAAATATTAATACTGTTAAAGCAGAAAAGCAGAAGCAAATGTACTCTACTGCATTGCAGGATAACAGGTGATACCCTGCATCCTCAACTTTATAAGATTTTAAACCATTGTACAGAAATTTAAATTTGGTAACCTTTGTTTAAATGATTGTATGTCATCTGGTCTTAAGTGTATCATGTTAAGATTCTTTTTTAAAGTGGTGATTTCTTTCACTCAAAAAACAGTTCACTTACACAGCCAATTTGAAACACATTTTTTTTCATTTCAGATTACAATATATGTTTGTGCTGAAGCACAGAGGTTGATCAGATATTTTCTGTTTCTCCTTCTTTAAAATAAAGATCTATATGCCATTGTTCAAAACATGTCAAAGTGTGGTTCCTAGTATCCAGATGGGTGCCAACACTGCTAGGGTTTTAAAAAACTTTGAAGACCTGGGCCTTTGGCAAGAATAATTGGGTTGTGTGGGTTCGATTCTTTTTGTTCTTGTCTTTTGTTATCTTTCTATTTTAAGTTGCCTTTGTTTTTGTGTGTTGTGGGGTGTGTTTGTAAATAAATTTCCAAGTCTTTGGATCTAATTTTCCATCAGTGTTGCACTAAGTTGCACTCACAGTATTCAATGATCCTTCAGCAGTTGGTAATTTGCATCTTATTTCTAAGTATGGGAAACTCATCCCCAATCTTTCTTTCTAAAACAACTTCTGGCACAGAGAAAACTACAAACTATAAAAAAGGGTCAATTCATCCAAGAAAGCCATTCATAATTCATGGGTAAATTCAGATTTAAAGCTGATTTGTGAGCAAATTTAAGTAATTTCAGATCCTAAAGTGAAAATACGTTGGGTAGCTTAGAAAGAAAGAAAGAAAGCTATGAAAAGAAAAATTATGACACTATATAAATTTTGTAACTTGAAAGGTTTCTTAACCTTCTTGGTCTTAGCTTTAATAGCATCTGACTAGACAGAAGAAGTGTTACATATGTTATCTCAGAAGTTAGAAAACATGTACCTAATACAAGGGGAAAACGGAAAAATACATTTTTCCCCCTGGGATCTGCTCTCAAAAGTTCTGTTCATTGTAATCTCGAAAACAAGAGAAAATGTGGGCTTCGGGTTTCTTACAATACACATATAAAAAGCCACACTAAATTGTACAAGCCAAAAAAATAGAGAGAGAGAAAAGCACCCACTCAACCCTGAAATGTTGTGAGCCCCTTCAGATTGTAAACCTCTAAATTGTAGCTTCATGCCTAAATCCGGCATCAAAGGAAGAAACAGATATTTCCTTTCGCGAAACGTGTGACGGTACCTTCCCCTCAAAAGCGTCCGCCTTTGGGGGAGGGAGGGGGAGAAAGCAGAGGTGATGTAGCAGAGCGGACCAAAAGACGACAGGTGGCGCTGTCTCAGAAGAGCACGGGCAAAGAGCATCGAAGCCGGAGCTGCCGAGGATCACCAGAAAGCAGCAATCGCGGCGTCGAAGCGGGCGCGTTTTTAGACGCATCCTTCCGCTGGTCTTCTCCGCGGTGAGACGCGCTGGCGGGACAATGGAAACACAGGCGCAAGGTGCGTGGCTTAGCTGGACCTTCTGGGGAAGCCGCGTGCGTTTGTTTCCATTCTTGTCAGAGATTTCCAGTCTCTTCTTTCTCTCCCCCACTCCCCAATTCGCTTCCGGCTCGGTATTGTTTTTTTTTTTTTGTTTTTTTTTAGGAAGGAGGAGTGGGTGGCAATCCTCAGGCTGGTCACCCAAAGCTTAGACCTCTTACTCTGGTTGCAACAAGCAGAGAAAGTTCTGAAAAAGGTTCGTTCCTCTTGCAGAATAATCCTCGTCGTAATAGATGAGAGAGAAAGGCACGGCGTTCTAGAATAAACCAGTGTTTCTTTTCTGCGGAGCTTCGAAGGTTCGGAAGTAGAACCTTCGAAGTTTTATTTTAAGATACTTTATTTTATTTATTTTATTTATTTTTTTGGAGTGAGGTCCCTTGAATAGCTTAAAGCTGGGGATTTTTTTTTAAAGAAAGTTGAGAATCCCGCATGGCTCGGTCGGTTAGCTTTTGCCAAAGAACTACTTAGCTTGAACCCTAAGCGGTCTCCTGATGAGAAAAACTACTAAGATGTTGTTCTTCTGGGTCTCTTTAAGTCCAACGTAATGCCGGTTTTTTCGGCAACAAGACCATGCTCTCGTTTGGCGCCGTGTAGCAAAAAGCCCTGAGGTGGCGTTCTCCGTTACTTTTACTCTCCCGTCAAGAGGCGCAGCCTGGTAAATATAGATTCTCTCCCATGACAGTTTTCCCCTGAAAAGGCTCAGGTGTATCCTTAAAACGTGCATTCAAATACAGTAAAAGTTTAAAAAAAAAAAAAAAAACCTCTAATTTTCTTCTTTATCATTTTGCATTATTAGCGTTTTTGCCAGTTGCAAAGCAAAACTCCTTTGTCGATTTGGTGAATAGAAATCGACGAGCGTTTTCTATGAGCGTCGGAAAGGCCCTTACTTTCAAATTACCTTCTAAGTTTCGCGCCCCCCTCTTCCCGCAATGGAATACAATTTTGGTGTATTAAACACAATTGTTTCCATAAGAGCTAATTACAGCACTGTCTCTTAAGGAGTTTTGCGATTGCTGTGTAACAGGTTTGGCAATAAAAAGTAAATGTCAGAATCTCTCTTAAAATCTTGGTTCCTTGTACCACTTGCTTCTTTTTGGTCTGTGAACTTTATGGACCAGAGCTTATGTTTGCTGTTTCTGTTTACAGCCCTTATTTTATGCCTGCATTTTGTTAATAAATGCCTCTTATTAGTGGAGAGAGATCTAGTTAAATTAAGAACTCTTCCATGGAGAATTTGCTAAGTAATGACCTCTGTCTTATTACAGAGACCCTCTTCTTCTCTTCTTCTACAGAGACTCCATTAGTTACATCAATATCATTTTCTAAACCTAAGAAATAATCGAGGATGCCTTTTTATATTACTCTTTTTTTAAAGAGTATCATGTCCTTAGAGAAAATCCAATAAATTTTAGCCAGTGCCATTTGCCATTTTGCATACATGCCTGAATATTTCTGAAAGAAACTAATTGTATAATATTCTGCCAATGAATTTATTATAGGGATAATTCCACACTGCCATCTTGTGAGTAAAAAAATGAACATTGGAAACAAGTTTGCAAAATAAGAGAAGTTGTTTTAAGGGAATATATTCGCTCATTATTGTTTAGTTTTTAATAAAGGGATTGAATGTAATTTTGCACAATATCATGGTTGAATAATTATATTTCTACCAAGAACTCATTGTGCTGAGTGAGATTTCTTTCCAAGTAAAACGTGCATTGCATCAGACTGAAAAAGTGTACAATAGATGCAGTTTAAACATGAATGTTTTGATAATGCATGCAATTATTCTGAAATAATTGAAAGAAACTTGTTTCGCTGTGTTGATTCCACTTCAGAGTCATTGTGAGTTAAAACTCAGCTTTGTGTTAAAACTCATAGATTTGAGTGGGAAGAGCATGGTTTAGATGCCAACTTCTCGCATTATTAACAGACTATGATGTGTAAACTGACATGCTAGTGATCATCCAGAAAAATCAATTGCTGATTTCTGGATGGGGCAGATTTTTTAATGAATGCCTTCTCTGACAGGTTCATAAAGCTTTTCCTCTCAACATATTCACAGGTATGAGAGAGATTTATGAGTGATAACAATTTTATTTTGGAGTTCTGCTCTATGTGGTATTTAATTACTATTTATTAAGCTAAATAATTGACCATTAGGACACCTTCAGTTCACTTTTTTGAATAGAAAGTTGCCAAAATTATTTCAATAGTTAAACCTTGTTGAGAAGGATTACCCAGAATTCATGTAATGCTTCTGCTGCCTGCTAATATGCTTCCCACACATTATGAGGTGTTAATGTAAAGCCTATAAAAGATTCTTTAATGTTTATTGTTCTGAGTTATGAAAAGGTTGCAAGGAAAATAAAACATGGTATAGTTCAGTACCTCCTGAGGGAATAAGCATTTTGAAGTACCAGGCATTCTTCTGAAATCTTTTGTAGAGTTTTATGAAGGATTTTGAATAGTGATGAAAAGATTTTGAACTGTGGGTTCTCAGTTTCTTGAACAATTCTTATTCAGACTTTACCATAATGGTGTTTGTTTATCATTTTCACTTTCTGCCCACTTGATATATGATATACATCTAATATTGGAGGGTTCTTCCAGAATAAAAAGGTAACTTCCTCACAAAAGATCATTAGAAATGGGTTCCAACATTTAATGGATATATCTGCTTTTCTAGCAGTTGAATGTTCAGAATTCCTAATGGATGAAAAGCAAAATGTTTTTGAAGAAAAACAAAGCAAAGTCAAATTGCCTCTTGAAAAAGCACCTTTGGACAACCATGACCTGGATCACTGAGAATCTCCATAGACAAAAATCAAGATGGCAGCCTCAACTACACAATCAGAGAGATCCACCGTTTTTACATACATCACGATGTGAAATGTAAATGTACATAAATTATAAATGTAGAATGCAAGTAGAAAAGGGAACAGGGCTTTGGATGCATGGGTGTGATGGCCATCTTGAGTTTTTAAACACCATCCCTGTGGATACCCCTTCTCCCACGCTAAATTAGTGGGAGAGTTCTAATGGAATATTGTGCTTCATTATAACCAGTGACTCCAAAACCAACACTACGCTCTTCTTGGGAGGCTTAGTTGCATTAACCTCAGTGGCAAATTAGAAATAATAAATCTGAACAAGTTCCAGTTTTTAAATACCTTGGCATAATTTCCCAAGCTGCAGAAACTAGGGGGAACAAATCAGATCCATCTTTTCCAAAGCTAACAGCAGTGTTAAGGCAATTCTAGGCCTTTTCCTTTCTAAAGTGGGTAGATGCATGCTTGCCACCGCTGAGTTTTTAAAAGCTAAAATTATATCCCAGATGTCCTATGGTGCTTCTGTGTGCATTTACAGTGAACTACAAGCCCCAAGACATTGTTGAGTCTAAGTTTTTATGAGCACTGTTCAAGGTCCCATACTGTGTCTCAAATGCCTTAATCTGCATGGAAACCCTTTGGAGGCGAGAGGCCACATTTGCCTGCTCTTTTACTAGTTTTTTGTTCTCTAATGGCTCACTGACCCTGCTAATTCTCCTTGATGAATTTTCATCAAAGTGGAAAATGAAAACTCTTAGCTGACCTGTGTGGTTACAGCCTGTCTTTTTTTCTACTTCCCCTGGATTTAAAGAAAACTGCCATGAAAAAACTCTTGGAAAGTTTTCAATATCACGTGGCAGAAGGATTTGGGCACTTTAGCCAATCACCCAGTAGCAGGCTTCAGTCCAAAACTACTTTATATTTCCAACAGCTTATTTATCCTTATTTGTCCAGCATACTGCGAAGTGTTTACTTTGTCTCATGTCAGTGCTTTACCTTCTGCTGTATTAGAAGGGAGGTTCTGTTCAGTAGAATCCCATTCACCAAGAAATGCAGCCCTTGTAACTCACGTTTTCTTTTGTTGCTTTTGCAATAATGTATGTCCTGGTAAATGGCAGAAGTCTCCCATTTCCTGCTTGCAAACAACCAAGAAGGAACCTATTGGCTAATATGAGAAACAAAATGCTAGATTAAAATGCCCATGGCCTGATCCAATATAGTTTATACTTGTAGAGGAAATTATTGTGCATCTAAAAGCTATTAGTGCCGAGTGAAATATAATAAATGACTATGTTTATTTCTTATTTATTTGATGTATGTCTTCATTCTACCAATGAATAATACTCAAGGCAGTTAGCAGTAAAAAAAACACACACAAAAAAATGCCTAATTAAATTTTGGATTCTCGTATTTCATGGAAAAATGTGAACTGATTATATTTATATCATTTCTGTTAACCTACCTCATATTGCTGTATAATGTTTACTTCACTGGTACAGCAAGCTTTGTTTAATTAGAGCTACAGTCCTAATCAGCTACATTACTATGTGGCTTCCACTAAGAGCAACCAGTAAATTTAGTAACAAGTCTCAAACTCCTTTTTGTATTGTTACTTGATTTAATTATTTGGATGCCATCAAGTTGGGTTCAGCCATTGGCAATTGTAAGAATCAATGTCCACCATCTCAAACTGATCTGAAAACCTGTATATATTTTAAGGGGTTAACACTGATCTCTTGATCCCACCCATACTTGTTGTCTTTCCTTTCTTCTACTTGCAAATCATACTTGCTTTTTCTACTTCATCATACATTTGCATTACATGCCCCAAAATTAGTTTCTGCATGCTACTCATCACTTCAAGGGATCAGTCAGTCTTTATTTAATCCAGAACTGATTGATGGGTTCTTTTAGTAACTATTAATGCATAATTGAAGGCATCTGGGTTCCTGCTCTTTCTTAATAAACAGCTTTTACAATTATTCATTGTTAGGGAAAAAACATTCCTTTATCTTCATTTTATCATTCTGATCTTTGTCATAGAAATATTCTTCCTGCATTAGTTTGTTCATATTTAGCTATTCCTGACCCAAGAAGACAGCACTCACTTCTTTGCCATAAACCAGGGGTCCCCAACCACCGGTCCGTGGACCGGCACCGGTCCGTGGAACAAGTTCTACCGGGCGCTGGCTTGCTGGGCGCCGCCATCTTGTTTTGATGAAAAAGTGCTTCCGGTGAGCTCACCAGAAGCACTTTTTCATCAAACAAGATGGCGGCGCCCAGCTGATGTCGGTACCGGGCCGCGCCATAAAAAAGGTTGGGGATACCGGGCGGCGGCGTAAAAAGGTTGGGGATCACTGCCATAAACTACAAAGCTATTACAAAAAACTGAGTGACTGGTAGATGGCAGCAAAGAGATGAAGGTATAGCACCATGAAGACAGTTTGTTTCTATCCTTAGAAGAGCTGGTGTATCATAATACTGACTCATCTCACCTCCAAAATCTATGTTCTGAGAATGAATTGTGTTATCTTTTCTGAACTTTTTAATTGTTCTTAAGACCTGATTCCGTTTCTTTTATACAGTTAATATTAGTCTGTTTGATCAGTTACAGAGAATTGGTCTTCTTACTGTTCTCAGTGTCTGGTTTATCATTGAAATAAAGTGGTGTGGTGCAGAAAAAGTATTTTCAGAAGCATAATGTTGCTACATCACTTTTAATATTAAACAACCATGTAGTAGCAGTTTGCTTTACAAGATCTATATTAATTTAAGGCACAGAACAAGAAGTACAGTAACTTTGTATGATGTTATTGCATATAAAGACAGGAAATGATGTAATTGGCTTTAATTTTCCTTAAGGTTGACATTTCAATCAGAATATACAAAGAAATGTGAAGGCATTTTGTAACATACCTGAACTGAATAGCTCTTTGGAAATTACACAGATGCTCTGTTTCCTTCCATTTCTTTGTCATTTCTTTTGAATATATTTTGTGCCATTTAAATCATCATAAGATCTACATTAATGAGCTGTACAAAATAATGACTATGAGGGAAGGTTGTGTATGTGATGTAGAAAAATGAATTTTAGACCTGGCAGCAAAGAATTGAACATATGTTAGTTGGTCAACATGTACTGTTCTCTTCAGAAAATTTGGATCCAATATATTACAGCATGTCTACAATCTTTAAGCTTCATACATTTTCACCATGTCTTAAGAACCTTTGGTTCTATTTTTAAAACTATATTCAAGCCATCTATTATAAAATATTCTTTATAATAGAGATGTCCAGTTCATCATCTGAGTAAAGTAAGTCATAAGATCAAACGAGTTGACAGTCTACATGGAAAACTGGATATGAATCCTAAGGATAAGTCTTATCTGAGCTTGAGAATATTTACTAGATAGTCTTGGACAGCCTAATGTATATATAATTGTTCATGTTCTCTATTAACACAAGGAGCACACTCTACACTGTAAATTACTTAAATTGCTTCTATTCATGTTATAAATTTATTTCCAGAAAGCTGGACTTGTATGCCTATTTATACTTTCAAGATTTATACACTAATGATAATTCCTTACAGCTAGTCCTTGACTGACATCAGCTCATTTAGTGACTATTCAAAGTTATAACAGTGCTGGGAAAAGTGACTTATGACCTTTTTCACACTTATGTCCATTATTTTTCCCCATGTGATCCAGTGGTGGGATTAAAAAGTTTCCACCACCAGTTCTGTGGGTGTGGCGGTGGGTGTGGCAGCAGGGGTGGGATTGCACATGCATGCACTTTGCGCATGTGTGTGCCAAACACACACTTTGCATACACATTAAAACAGTAAAAACTAAGCTACTGAGCCTCTCAGCTGTTTAGCACAGCAATCCACTCTGCCATGCCAAACAGCTGAGAGGTTAAAAAAGACCTAGGAGCAGGAGCGGACAGGTGGGCCCAACTGCAGAGTGTCAGACAGGCTCGGAGTGAACCAGTTCTCTGTCAGCTGATCTTCGGTGCTACCAGTACACCAGAACTGGGCCGAATCGGTAGAACACCACCACTGATGTGATCATGTTTTGTGACCTTGTGACTAGCAAAGTCAATGGGGAAGCCAGATTTACTTAATAACCATGTTATTAACTTAACAACTGCAGTGATTCACTTAACAACTATGGCAAGAAAGGTAATAAAATGGGGCAAAACTCACTTAACAAATGTCTCTCTTAGCAGCAGAAATTTTGGGCTCAGTTGTGGCTGTAAGTTGAGGACTATCTGTTATTGGTGTTATATTTGTGTGTCTCCACTCTCACTTGTCCAGGAAGACTCAGGAATCAAGCTTGCTTTGAAGGAGCCCTTATATTTTCACTCTTTTCTGAATTATTTACAAAGGTCTATTAGAAAAACAAACATTCCCTGAGACAGATGAAGACACCGTCACTGATGTTGACTTGACCAATGTGATTTCTGAAGAAGAGCGAGAAGAATTAAAAGTTGAAGTAATCAAGGTGATTTTATTTGACCTTTATACATCATTTTAAATAAAATGATTTTTTTTAAAGAATTCATTACTTTTACAATTTTTTCACTTTCTATTATTTTTGGTCACTTAGTTGTGTGAAACTATTGGATTATAATTAAAAGTAATCCTGGTTAAAGCAGATTATCTGGATCATTGGGATTTAGATTCAAGTCTGGATATGGGATCAAAATTGCAGTTGTTGCTCTTGTTGATAAATTTTGGTGCAACTGAGATAGAGGGATGTGGTTATCCCAATCCTCTTGGACACTATTAACCATGATATTGTTCACCTAGATCAGGGGTCAGCAATCTGTGGCTCTGGAGCCGCATGCGGCTCTTTCATCCCTCTGCTGAGGCTCCCTGCTGCCAATCGCTAAAAGGAAAAAGGATGTTATGCTAGGAGGAGACTGTGGTGGGGAAACCGGACTTCCGGTCAGCAGAGGAAAACGGACGCTGTGCTAAGAGTAGACACTATGGTGGGGGAACTAGACTTCCAGTCGGCTCCAGAATTGAACGGGGGCTTCCGGTTAGGACCTTTGTGGCTTTTTGAGTGTTTAAGGTTGCCGACCCGTTCTAGATTGTCTGTCAGAATTGGGAAACGAGAGCTATTGTTCTTCAGTTGGCCACTTGAAAGTTCAGTTGGTCAGATTCAGCATATCTTTTGGTGGGGCCATGTCACACCCATTAGTTTGAGGAACCAGGATTATCCATTTCTGGTCACTTGGTTATTTATTTGTATCTGTTTATTATTTATAAAATTGAGTCAAAACCAAGTACAAAGAATTTTATGTTTAGTTGTATAAGTGTTTCCTTCTCACTGACGTGAAGTGAGGTTAAGTTTATCCTTAAAGCACATGTCACGGTGGAAATTGTTTTGTAGTCTTTGTGATTATAGAATCTAGGTCAATTCTGATCTTAGAACATTCATAACATTCAGATGCCATAGTGTTTCATTGTTTCAAAGAAGTGCCCTGGAGATTTGCTTTCAGAAATGCTTGAAACTTCTCCAAGTTTACCAATTTTCTGAAGAGTGAATGAATTTTTGCTTGTTTAGATTAGTTGTTACCCTTCCATTGGAAGCTATGATTCTCCGTAACTTTGCAACAGTCAGTAGTTAAAGATGTTTATTAAACCTGACTACATTCTCCCAAAGTACTAAACACTGTAAATATTATACTCATATGTGCTCCTCTTTCTCCTCACCAACTCTACCACATTATAAATATAACACATGAAGTTGGGGCTACCAGATCAGGTTACAGAAATTAAATGATCAGCAGATTGCACTCTGAAGGTATTGTTAGTGCTCACCCAAATTTTTGCAGGTCAGATCTGGTATATCTAGATCAGGGGTCCCCAAAATTGGCAACTTTAAAACTTATGGACTTCAACTCCCAGAATTCTCCAGCTAGCATAGCTGGCTGAAGAATTATGGGTGTTGAAGTCCACAAATTTTAAAGTTGCCAAGTTTGGAGACCTCTGAAGATGAAGCAGAATTCCAATCTATACCAGCTAATTTTATTAAAAGCCTAAATTTTGCACCCCATTATTTCTCAGCTTAGATCTTTTTTAAGACCTCCTCCTTCTAACCATGCTGACTTATAATGCATTTTTAAATTGTTTATAGACTGTCTTATCTAAATTTCCCAACCATTGTTTAAGAGACGTGTATATACAGATCCCTGTGTATAACAATCCATAGTTCACTAGTGCATGATTTCTGGATATTTACAGAATCTTTGCTCATTTCAGGATTTTTACAGGATGCTGTTATGGATAATAAGCAGGCAAACAGGCTGCTTTATGTTTATTTGCCAACTGGTTTTTAACTGTTCCATCCACTTTTGTCTTTTATCTATGTTTGCATAGATAAGTCAAGTATCATAGGAAGATATGCTCAATCCCTATAAGATTCTGATATCATAATACTAGAAGTACTCAAATGTTTTGAATGGGAAAGTTTTAGATTTGAAACAGCTTGTTTCAACCTTACTAGAAGAGATGCAATGCCATTTCACCCATTCCAGGAAAATTTAGAACTTGAAAATGGTTTATTGAGCTCATGGAGCCATTTGATTCTGGAATGCTAGAACAGCTATGTAGTGCAGGATATTTCAAATTTTGCATTGCACTTTATATTTCCATGTAAATGTAACGATCTACAATGGCAGTGTATCTTGCTTTGTGATATTATATAAGATTAATTGGGTTTTGGGGTGTTTTTATTTCTATGCTCTGGCCCAGGGTCTTGGAGTATTTTTTTAAAAAAATTATGAACTTCATGGCTCATAAAGTGATATTTTATTTGGAGTTGTCATAGCACAGGAGGAGGAGTACATACAATAATTATATTTATTTTGCTTATAATTTAGTTTGCATCTATGGGACACAGAAAAACGCCATGTTTTCAAGCATACCCATGGCTTTTATCAGATTTCAGGGAAAACTACACAACATAACCTTCTGGAATTCTTATCATCCACACTGCCCTTGTTCTAGAACCATTTTGCTTTCTTCCTACCAACTCCACCTCTCTCTTTCCTTTTTTGGTACTCTGATAAATATGCTGTACTTGCCATAACTGGCCAGGTATTGGGAAGACAGACTCTTTATTTTTTTTCATTTAATCTAATTAGACAACTCTATAAAAAAAAACAAGACCCTTTTTGGAGATATGAAAATAACCTTGGCAGTAGGTTTTTTGTTGTTGCTGGAATGCACCCATGATTGACTATGATTGTTGCTGGAATGCACCCATGATTGCCTGTCATACATTTAGGGTTTTATAGTGCTTGTACTTCTTCCTTCATGGGCAGTTTTAGTCAGTGGTTTTCAGAGAGAAAAAGGTAGGTCAGCAGTCACTCAACTCTGGGATACTTTAGGGTTCAGTTCTCCTCTTTCAGGATTCAAAGGATGTAATATCTATATTAACCCACTGGGAGACATCATTGGTTAGTTTGGAGTTTGGTATCATTTGTATGCTGATGATCCCCAGCTTTGGTATAACTCACTCCTGCTATGCCAGAATGAATAAGAGATGCCATGGAAGTCTTATCCCAGTTCCTGGCAGGAGTATAGCAGATTAAAGTTTTAACCCAAAGTTATTACTTCGTTGTTCAAGGTTCTCAGCCAGCTCCAGTCAAGTCTTAACTCAAGCATTACTCCCTTGGGGGGTCTTTCTGAAGTTACCAATCCTCCTGAGCGGGCCATGTACAGGGGGATCTTTACCCATCTTCAGGCAGTAATTGTAATCCTCATCATCATATGTCTAAATTACAGCAGTGTGATGTACATGGAGATGCCTTTGAAGATAATCTGGAAGCTAAAAATTATGGTGACCTAATTACTATCACCAAGGAGCATAGTGCAGTTCAAGTTACTGACCTATAAAGATCAATATTGCTTGGCAACAAGGTATTTTCAGAACCACTTCTCCAAGTAGAATCACCCTGTCCAGTGCAAACCTCTTGGGAGATACTCTGGTAATCCTAGGTTTTCATGATATGGGAGTTGGGGCTAGCCAGGACATTACACATTTCTGTTCTAGCACTGACACTAGAAACCACATCCATTTGGAGCTTAAATTACCCTCCATTTTTCCAATCGCCTGGAAAGCAGTGACGGTTGGGCTTTGAGAACTGAATGCCATTTTGCGTTATTTTGTTTAAATTATGGAATATTCTGTAACTATCATAAGATTGTTATACTAGGGTTATCACTAATTCAGAGTGATAGGCTGATAAGATATTGTACGGTTGCTATAAATATCAGTCTAAATGATTTATTGCAAATGTTTAAATATTTTACTATGGATGGTTTATTGTTTTCTCCTGTTTTTATCATGGTTGTATAATTGCTGTAATTCCCCATAAACCATAAAGAAATTGGTGGCATAAAAATCTTATAAATCATCAATGATCAGCCTTTTTTTTCCTTGATACTTTAGGAATTCCAGGACTGTGTGTCCCTACCTTTGCACCCCTAAAGTCCAGCCTTACATAACCATTGCCGAGATTCGCCATATTGTGATACCTATTTTTTAAAATTATTATAAGCCATTTGACCCCCATCATTTCTGCATGAATAGTCATATTCATTACTTTTGGCATTCTTTAAATGAATATAAAAGCAATATATATTTGGTAGGAATTCAGTTATCTGGCATTATTGTACTTGAGGAAAGTGTGCCACTTAAAATTAATGGGCATGAACAACGAGGAGTGATGATCCAAGCTTTTCCTTTGCTTTATTCCTTATACACAGCTAGAGGATGAAATTGCAACTTTACGCCAAGTTTTAGCAGCCAAAGAGAAGCACCTTGTGGAAATAAAGCAAAAGCTGGGCATCAATCTGATGAATGAGCTGAAGCAGAACTTCAGCAAAAGTTGGCATGACGTGCAAACTACCAGTGCGTGAGTGCAAATTCAGTCTCTTCTTTCCTCTGGGTATTAACTCATTATCACTTGCATAGGCAATCCAGAACTTGGGGTAGAACCAATTTGATTTCCACAACTTGGTGTTCATCTACCACTCTTATTATGACTCTACTTGGAACGCTGTTTCGTTGGCTTGGTCTTCCTCAAGGGACCCTTCTGAAGTTCAACACAAAAGAACTATCAAGTCTGCCAATTTATGCTCTTAAAAATAATTGTGGAATGCCTGGCTTATGTGGGATGCTTTGCCTCTTTTGGGGGAGATGGGGTTGTTGTTTTAGCTATCACCTCTCAGCGAAAATCTATTAAAACTAATTTGTCAGGTATAGAAAAGACCGAGCCTCCTATGTTGCAAGGTTGCATTGAGGTATAGGGAAACCTCCCTTTTTGTTACATTAATTGAAGGAAATATACTTGGGCACTTTAGAATGAATAATTGGATATTCTTTGGACAAACTAACTCCATTTGACTTTCCAAGAATGCATTGTAGATAGATGGGCCTATCTGAGTCCAAGGAGGTATATATTTTAATGACAGCACCAGCAATTTAATGGATAGGAAAAAATTTTTTAAAAAACCCATGAGATATTGCTTGCATCACTTTTCAGTTTTTGCATTATCTCTCTGCAAAGAAGCTAGTTCCACACACACTTTCGTAATGCATGACAGGCACCCAAATGATACACCAGACTTTGGTTTGTTTTTTTCAATTAGTTTTTATTAATTATAATAACCTATTGAAGTTTCTAGATTCTGGGAGCAGGTAAAGCATTTCTTTCTGCCTCTAAATTGTTTCAAACTTTAATCAGTTACCCAATATTCATAATGAAATACATGCACCTGGAAACTTCTCTTTTCAAATTACTATCTTACCTGTTCATGGCAAATGTTAATATTTTGCAGACTCTTACTGCAGTACAAATGGTAAGATTTAAATCTATTACGTGCGTAGTTTCCTATTTAATCTAATCATCCACTTTCAAAAGATATGATTCTGGTGATTACTTCATTGTTGCCTAGAAACTTTTAAGTTGATTAAGGCTCAGTTGGACTTAAGACTTTGAAATTAATTGAAAGGATCCTTCCTCATGGGAGAATTTTTCTGCATACATGCTGAGACTAATAAGACAATTTGAAAGGTTGGACACAAGAGGGCACCAGATGTTAAAAGAAGTGTTTGATATATCTGTGCAAGAAGTTTTTAAATTATTCAACTTTATATCAGAATCAGAAGGTGTTATGGAAGAGGAACAAGCCTGTTGCTTAAAATTGAAGTTGACAGAATGTGCATTTAAAAATTACAGCCTATCAGAAAGAGATGGAAATAATGTTTTACAAATTAAATTGGATGATGACTTAAGCATTACAAAAAGTTAAACACATAATAATCAGAAGAGTGAGGTGGAATACTATCCTATACTGGATTTACAAAAGGGATGTTGGAGTTATCCCTTAAAATTGGGAGTGGATTGATCAAAATTGGTTAGAAGGAAACACAGCTGTCTAATTTTCAACATTTATTTCTGGAGATTCTGATCCAAAAGTTTTTCAGTTTTCTAAATGTTTGAGTCATTGACAGATATTTTGGGATGCTCATTGACATAATCATGATCAATGGGCACTCCATAATCACAGGGAATAAAGGTAGTACAAACATGACACTTTAGCGGATTCTTTGTATTATTATTGTTTGTTGATATTATATCCTGTTTCTCTTAATGATGTGCTTTTTTATTTCACTTTATTCTTTCATTTCTCCATTTCTCTAGGTCACAATTGTTTTCATTTTAAGATTTAATAGAAAAAAAGAAATATATTGAATTGAATTATAATTAGTGAACTGGGTTTTATTATGTTTGGTAAACCAACTATATATAAATGTAAATAGATTGATGCCATCTTCTTGCTCAGTATTTTTACAGAGGGTCAGAGTAAAAGAAAGAATAATAGAAATAGTGTTTGAGTATGAATATATATCTCCAGTGTAGGTAGAAAGGTAAAAGGTAAAGATAAATTATAAGATATGAATGAGCATACTCAGCAGATACAATTGACTAAAACTGACTTGTTGGTTTCTAGATTTTAAAACAGATTTGCAGCTGCATTGAAAAATGGAAACACAGCAGGTTAAAAGCATATCCTATAAATCAGTTACGTGCAAATTTAAGAGGATTGTGACATGTATTCTGTTGGCTGTTTTAAGAGGAAAAGCAGAATTCCTTTTAATATGAATCTGTTCAATTAACTCTGTGGTTAGTGAGCTGTGACTGAAATGGCTATTCTTGTTTATTTTTATATCCTGATATCGTAAGGGCATAAAAATGAATCTAGTTCTTAATTAGTATTGTTATTAATGCTATGCTAGGTATAAGAAGACTCAAGAAACTTTGACTCAAGCAGGGCAAAAGGCCACAGCAGCTATCAGCAACGTTGGAACAGTTATCAGCAAGAAGTTTGGAGATATGAGGTATGCCAGTATGGATTTAATTTAAAGGATGAAATTTAGTTCCTCCTGGTTATTCTTCAATTTACTAGCTTTGCAAAATTGAATAATAGTTAAATTAGCTTTCATTTTTCCTGTTTTATCATAAAGTAAATTGCTACCTTAGTAAGATACGTTTCTGATTTAACTCCTAGACAATGGAACCAAAGAGCTTACAAGTCCAGTTTGCTAATTCTTACTAGTAAATGTATAGTTGGGCCACAAAAACTGTATTACATTAATTCTTTTCATGGATGAAATTTTAAAAACAAATATTTTGAAGAATAATTATCTATGGTGATTCTCAATCATCCAAGTCATGATCCCAAAGATACTTTTTCAAAAGGCAACTGGGTTTGAAGTCAGAACTGAAGAGTTTCGTGGCTGAGAAGTGAAACATCTTCAGGGAAAAAAAACATAAGTCCTTTGAAAAAGCACCTTTGGGATGAAGAATAACAAGTTTATCACCAAACTTTTACAGAACTTTTAAAACTGTCAGGATCTTCATTCATCATTTTCAGTGGACTGCTCCATGGTGGATCTTTTCAATCAGAGCTGTCTTTCATAGAAAATCAGGTTTTATTATTAGATATTTCAGGGTTGAGCAGACTGATGAATAGCAAGGTTCCAGGTTTATAAGCTTGTTAGGCAACTAGTTTTAATTTTGTATTTGCTTTGTTACTTATTGCCAAGGTTTTAGCAGTTGGATAGGAATGAGGTGAAAGACATTGGAGATAAGTCCCAGGTGAAAGGATTAACAACCTCTTTCAAAGAAAGAGTTCCTAATCTTCAAAACAATAGCTGGCAGTAAAGCAAGTTGCCCATGGCTTGACCTATAGATTGCAAGTTATCTTCTATCATCTTAAATGGAACATCCTATGTTGACGTTAATTTATATTGTCGGATCTGAAACTTCTCCAATTCATTATTGAGTATTGACACTTTTTGATCTCCAGCTCAAACAAAGCCAGTCTTGGGTAATTTTTGCCCAAGTTGTTTTGCCCAAACTGCTGACTTTGCCTTCGCTATGTCCCCACCCCCACTCCCTGGAAAAGAATTATTTGAATGAAGATAATTTACTGTGCAGCTCTCTAATATAATTCCAACTAATAGTAGGTACATTTTACCATAGTTATTTGCCACTTGATAATGTTGCACAAAAGAGTTGTGTCTAGTTTGTTCTTAAAAATAATGGAGATCTTATATGAATAGCAAGCTTTGATAAAAGTAAAGATAAATATGTCACATTAAAATGCTATTGTATGATATAAATATTCTTATATTAATGATAAAATTGGATAATTTTTATAGCACCAGGTTCAGGAATTGGTTGATTATGTGCCATCAAATCTGTGTTGATTCTAAGTGATCACATAGATTGATTATCTCCATGTTTATATCATCAGGGACTTTAGTTGATTTAATTTAAATCATCATCGTTTTCTCTTTGGTTAGTTGACATAATTTCTACCATTGAATTATATATATGCCAAATGTGCAATTCAGCAAGTAAGCTCTGATGTTGAATACTTTCATTTCTCACAGTGGAATTGGCTTGGAATTATGTTTCAAGTCCTACTGAATTCCTGTTGGAAGCACAGCCAGACTTAGTTGATTAATTAATTCATTAATTAATATAAGATTTCTGTGCCACTCCATTCTAAATTGGCTCTGAGAAACAAACAAATCTTGGTGATCTTAACCTATCCCATGCTTTTAATTTCATTTAATTTTATGCATACTTAACTGAAACTAACTGGCTCACCTATATATTTATGTTGGATATGTTGCAACTGATTTGATTTATAGGTACAATTTTTAAAGCAATATTATTGATTTAAGGGATGAAGATGCATTCTGATCTAAGACATTTTTCTTTTGCTATTTAGTTTCCAGAGCTGATGATGATGATAATGGTCTATTAAATTTCTGCTATCTAAAATAGCTATGTTTTAGGAGTATTAAATAGTTCTGAGCAGTGCAAACTTCAATTAACAGATACAGATTATTTGAAATCGTACAGTTTGATGTCTAGCATCCTCTGGGAACAAGTTTTCAAAATCATGTCCTTATTAGAAACACATTTGAGATTGCAAATATTGATAGTTACAGGGCTGTACAAAACATTGAAGAGGGCTTTCTGAAAATTAGGCATCCCTTTTCAAAGTCTGAAAGCACCTATGTCCTTTGGTGCATTGACCCTGGCTGGGACGGATGGAAGAGTATGTACACTGCTCAAAAAAATAAAGGGAACACTTAAACAACACAATGTAACTCCAAGTCAATCACACTTCTGTGAAATCAAACTGTCCAGTTAGGTAGCAACACTGATTGACAATCAATTTCACATGCTGTTGTGCAAATGGAATAGGTGGAAAGCATAGGCAGTTAGCAAGACATCCCCAATAAAGGAGTGGTTCTGCAGGTGGTGACCACAGACCACTTCTCAGTTCCTATGCTTTCTGGCTGATGGTTTGGTCACTTTTGAATGCTGGCGGTGCTTTCACTCTAGTGGTAGCATGAAACGGAGTCTACAACCCACACAAGTGGCTCAGGTGGTGCAGCTTATCCAGGATGGCACATCAATGCAAGCTGTGGCAAGAAGGTTTGTTGTGTCTGTCAGTGTAGTGTCCAGAGCATGGAGGCACTACCAGGAGACAGGCCAGTTCATCAGGAGACATGGAGGAGGCCGTAGGAGGGCAACAACCCAGCATCAGGACCGCTACCTCCGCCTTTGTGCAAGGAGGGACAGGAGGAGCACTGCCAGAGCCCTGCAAAATGACCTCCAGAGTGTGCATGTGGCTGCTCAAACGGTCAGAAACAGACTCCATGAGGGTGGTATGAGGGCCCGACGTCCACAGGTGGGGTTGTGCTTACAGCCCAACACCGTGCAAGACGTTTGGCATTTGCTAGAGAACACCAAGATTGGCAAATTTGCCACTGGTGCCCTGTGCTCTTCACAGATGAAAGCAGGTTCACACTGAGCACATGTGGCAGGCGTGGCAGGATCTGGAGATGCCGTGGAGAATATTCTGCTGCCTGCAACATTCTCCAGCATGACCGGTTTGGCAGTGGGTCAGTAATGGTGTGGAGAGGCATTTCTTTAGGGGGCCGCCAGCCCTCCATGTGCTCGCCAGAGGTAGCCTGACTGCCATTAGGTACTGAGATGAGATCCCCAGACCCCTTGTGAGACCATATGCTGGTGCGGTTGGCCCTGGGTTCCTCCTAATGCAAGACAATGCTAGACCTCATGTGGCTGGAGTGTGTCAGCAGTTCCTGCAAGACAAAGGCATTGATGCTATGGACTGGCCCGCCCGATCCCCAGACCTGAATCCAATTGAGCACATCTGGGACATGTCTCGTTCCATCCACCAACGCCACATTGCATCACAGACTGTCCAGGAGTTGGGGGATGCTTTAGTCCAGGTGTGGGAGGAGATCCCTCAGAAGACCATCTGCCACCACATCAGGAGCATGCCCAGGCATTGTAGGGAGGTCATACAGGCACGTGGAGGCCACACACACTACTGAGCCTCATTTTGACTTGTTTTAAGGACATTACATCAAAGTTGGATCAGCCTGTAGTGTTTTTTTCCACTTTAATTTTGAGTGTAACTCCAAATCCAGACCTCCATGGGTTGCTAAATTTGATTTCCATTGATAATTTTTGTGTGATTTTGTTGTCAGCACATTCAACTATGTAATGAACAAAGTATTTAATAAGAATATTTCATTCATTCATATCTAGGATGTCTTCTTTTTGTGTTTCCTTTATTTTTTTGAGCAGTGTATTTATTCATCCATCCATTCATCCATCCACCCATTCATTCAATAAGGTGGTGCTTTGCAGGTGTTAATGTACTTTATGAAGCACCATTTTCACATGCTTTCTGGTCATGAAAAATACTGTAAATATTATTCAATCCATCATGGCACTGAGTAGTCTATGCTGGGTTTTGAAAGAACTTCAGTAGCTATATACCCATGCTTAATTCTTCCTGATTTTTCCTTATGCTGCTGAGCCAGGTCACATTCCATTGGGTAAGGTGACTATATGTTGATACTACTTCTTGTTCTCTCTCTGTCTCTTAGTTTCTTATTTGCAAGCTATTCCATTGTACATTCAGGAAACTTTGAAATTATATGGAAAATGCCACATATACTCACAGATAAGAGAAGAATTTTAGGTGCCCAAATAGACCCCCCAAATTGGTTTGGCTTATCTGCGGATAAACTTATCCATGAATATATGTGGTAATACTTTTAAAACAAGCCATAGTTCCCAATCATACTTGTGGATATATCCGCTTGCAGATAAACATATCCTAACTTTTTAAACCAAAATACTATGAAAAATGCAAGTTGGCTTACCTGTGAGTATATCGGGTAAATACATACTGTAAATATTTGGCAGTATTTCTTTCCATCCTTTAAGGAGGGAGGTTATTGCTTTAACTAAAATATTGTTGAATATATAGCCTGATTAAACAGTAGAGAGATTGCTAAGGACTGAAACAAACATCTGCAAACATTATTGAGGAATATGATACGTAGGAAAATTTAAAACTAGATTTTCCAACTATAGGTAGCACTTCCAAAGTAAATATGCATATATTGGTCTAAGTATAAATGATGCTCTCAATTATAGCTTGGCACATTCCAGCTGCCTGAAAGCTTGTTTCTTTCTGAAAAATGGAAACAATTGAGTTAGTTTTAAATCTGTCCTGTTTCCCATTTTTAGAATATTTATGAGCAGGATGTAGCCAGGTTGTATTGATTTGACTTTTATAGGAGGTAGCTTTCTGTCTTCTGTCTGCTCCTTATTGTTGCAGTGTTTTAAAAAGAGGATTAGACACAAGAGAAGGTTCCCCCCTTCTCCTCTTCCTCTTCTTCCTCCCCCCCATTTGACAAAAGACTGCATGAACTTTCATGGATATAGACAAAGACCCAGGTAGCAAGGTCTTTAAAATACAGCCCTTTTAGAGGCAAGATTTTTACTTTTCTGTCCCCTAAAATCGGGGTCTCCAACCTTGGCAATTTTAAGCCTGGAGGACTTCAACTCCCAGAATTCCCAGCCAGCTGCCAAGGTTGGAGACCCCTGCTCTAAAAAAGACTTGAGTTTATTAAAGGCAACCATTAACCTAAGACCTATTTATCTTATCTTAGAAGTAGTGCATTATAGGACTTACAACTGAGTGCTAGTGAATAAAGTGTTTCCTGGTTTAGAACTATTGCTCTTCTTCCCATTAGTATCTTAATCATTCCCTTCCTCCCTGCTGCTGCTATTTGGTAGTCCCTAGACTAGTCCTGATAGGCACAATTAGAATGCTATACCATACTAACCCCATCTAGCTATAGTTCATCAATTAAAACCGAATGAACTAGAGTTAAAGTGTCACCATGGAAGATCTTCCATTAGATTCTGACAACTGAGCATTGTATTTTAGTGAGATTCCAAAGTACCTTTTCATCAGTGAGCATGCTCTTAGAATGTAAGTTACAATAGTTACCGCTAGACTTCATTAATGTGAAATCAATATAGCTGCAAACCTGTAATCGCTGTGTATTTTCTCTTCTTTTTCATGCTTTTGCAAAGCAGGTATTCTATCCGCCATTCCATGAGTATGCCTGCTATGAGGTAACTACAGTTATCTATCCAATGGTATTGTAATTATAAAAATATTTAACCCTATAACCTTTATATTAGAAACATTTTGCATAATTGTATTTTCCATTTTTTCGGATACCTTCTTTATTTTTCAAAATGTGTTAGGCTTGGAGTCATTAAGAGACCCTCTTGTTTAGCTGAGATGGAAACTTTGAAATTGATGATGGAGAATGGTAAAACATCCCTTACTTTAGCAGTGCAGGCATGATATTTTTCCGATTAAAATCGGAATTCCGATTTTTCGGAATCGCCCGGGCGAGCGGCGGGCGGGGCGAGCGGCGGGCGCGCGCGGCGGTCGGTGCGAGCGGCGGTCGGGCGGTCGGTGCGAGCGGCGGGTGGGCGGGCGCGCGCGCGCGGCGGTCGGTGCGAGCGGCGGTCGGGCGGTCGGTGCGAGGCGGGCGAGCGGCGGGCGCGCGCGCGGGCGGGCGGGCGATTTCTTTGGCCGGCCCCGATTTTTTTTTCTGAGGGGAATATCATGCCTGGCAGTGCCTTAAAATAAAAATGTTTGAAAACATTTGTTTGTACTTGGTGTATGTTATATTTAGAGAAAATGGGAAGCATCCTTGAGGGGAAGGGCACCCATTACATTTTCTGTCTCATTTTTTTTATTGTCAAAGTTTCTTAGGCCAAAGTCCCAGTCAGATCATTTTAATTCAGAGACAAATTTGATTCTAATTCCTGGCTGTTTCTCAGTTTCATCTATTAACATTGCCTACATGCCACAGTACTTTCACATCAACAATCTAATTCTCCTAGAACAATGCCAGAAGTGAATGCTCTGCAAAAAAGGATTTGAATCGATTTTAAATGCTTTCTGTTATTTTGTACCATTGAATTAAAGCTTCTGTTTGGCATCAGCTTTCCAACTGAAGTATTTGTTCCTATGCAAAAAAAATTGAAAAACAGTACTCTCTGAACGTCTCCAATACAGAGTCTCAGTCCAAGCTACCCAAATTTCCATAGATTTGTATCAAGTATCATCTTTTTTTCTTAAAGAATGATATCTGGAATAATAGGGCCCTAAAGAATTTGTGTGGTTGATGTAGGCTAAATAGATGTCCACTTTTCTTCTAAATGGGGGTTCTTTAAACACTTAAATATTAACTATAGAAATGAACAAGATTAAGTACTAACAAATACTGGTCTTCATTTTTTTCCTTTTAAGGAATTCTCCTACATTCAAATCCTTTGAAGAAAAGGTTGAAACCACTGTTACGAGCATTAAGGTAGGGATAAGAACAAAGGGAAAAGGGATTAGGAGAGCCAGGCAAACCCTAAGAAAAACCTTGTGAAAAGTTGGTCAGTTAAGTTATTGTTGACACTTGTGTTATATAAGCAAACTAGATGTTCACAGGGTTCCTTCTATGAAACTCCAGTTCATTTTTAATCTCTGAGTGTTATTTATCAATTGAAATACTTGGTTTAAGAGCAAGCTATATTTTCATTAGAACTTATTCTCAGATCTATGGTCAGGTCATCCACATTTTTCCCCAGGGTTCCTGGTAATTTCTGTTACTCAGATAGGTTCCTTGTTTTCCCTACAGTACTGATTTTTCCAAAATGTAACATTAGATCTCTGAAGGAAAGTGGATGAATTCATAACCAATTTTGCATTTAAGAGCTATCTTGAATTAAGGAACTTCTGTACTGCATTTCAAAATACCTAATTTAATACAAATGGTCACAACGATATAATGCAAAGCTTATCTATTTGTCAACACGAATACGCTTATAATAAATTTTTGCTCTGGCACAAGTTTCTTGCGTTTTAAACAAGTTCTGTCTTACTTGCTGCTTTGTGAGCTGGGACAATCAAAAGGTAGAATGAGTTACTATGCAAGGGTACCAAATAGTTCATGATACGGTAGTCAGAATACATAAACAGTCCAGAGGGACAAAGATCAAATTATTGATTTTAGCAAAAAAAATGTTTTTGTTCCTTCTAGACAAAAGTTGGAGGTACACCTCACCCTGGAGGAAGCTTTGAAGAAGTTCTTAGCTCTGCAGCCAATGCTAGTGCTCAGAACCCAATTGCAGGCAGCCGACTTTCAGAAACCGAAGAAGAGCTCCATTGCTAGGTATATGCTGTTTGCATATACCGATGCATGAAATGTTTCTTTTCTCTCCAGGACTGAGTATGAAGTTGTAGGACTGCATTGAGAATATACCTAGACAGACAGTCCTAGGCAGAGAGAATGGCTGGGATGCAACCAAATGGCAGCCATTGCTGCAGAAGTAACTGCTAGCTTTCCTTCTATATTACCCATTTAATTCTATTTATGCTTATAAGTGATTTTACACTGTAACTTCTGTACAATTGTGTCAATTTTTAAAATGGCTATTATCTTAAGAAATTTGTCCGTGTATGTTTTTATAATGAATTTCAGAAAATAAGTTGTGATTATTGTTCAAGCCATTACCTATTCTATTTCTCATGGGGTAAACAACACAGCTGTTTTTGCCTGTTCTCTGTTTATGTGCAGTTTCTGACTGTTAAAAGAAAATCAATCTCTTCATTATATGTGCCATTGGGATAAGGATTGGAACAAAAAACAATTCTGTTGCAAAGTTTTCTGTCTAAAGAAGCAATGATACACATGCCTTTAGTACAAAGTACTGAGGAAATATAAAAGAGAAAGAGAAATAATTTTGGAATAGCCAATCAATAAAAAGTTGGTGTATATAAACAGTTCCAATTTCCTTGCAAACATGTGGCATGTAGAGATTTAATCTGATAACAATCTGAGCCAGATTATATCCATGCTTGACTGCAATTGTTTGAATTGTAATAAGGTTTTTCTCTTTTCAGTTGGAGTAAAATAAATGTGCCTATCCAAAAAAAAAAAAAACTGAACTTATTTATACTTTTTAAAGAGAATATTTAAAATTTCAATTCTTAATTTCGGGCTGGACCTTTAAACTATGTTAAAAAAATAATAAATCTTGTAACATATGACTTCTGAACCTGGCAAAAAACTGATATCTAAAAGATATGGAGCTCAATTAAATTTATGCAGCATTAACCAATTTAAATTATTTGTGTTTCTTTACAAATTATGTAAATTATGTACAAATTATAAGCAGCTATTTTTATTTTCCTGTTTCACTTTTGTCTCCCTATCTTGCTAGGTTATGTGGTTCATTTAAAGATGGTTACTGTTTCTATTGCAAATGTTCAAAGAAGCAGACTGAAAAGCTGACACATGGTTTAATCATTTGGGTTTTCGTGTCTGAAATTCACTAACTGGAACTGCCCAAATGGTGAACGTGTTTTCTCACTTAGTAGACTTTTGCCGTGCAGAGAGTCTGAGATGGAAGTAACAAAGTGATTCATACTGTGTCCAATTTTAATTTATTACTGAATATTCTAGGTACTAGTTGCCTCCTATAAAACTCCAACCATGCTTTTAAAGCAGCCAGTTTAATTTTTTGACTCCAATCTTGGCCTTCCTATCCCATATCACAGCCTCATTTATTGCCTACATTTTCTACAAATTATTTGATAAACCAAAAGTCTTTATGTATATTATGCCACAAGACCACACACACACATATTCAAATTATAAAATGATTTATTTTATATGCAGCTAAGCATATTTCAAGTTGGTGGATCACTGTTTTTCGCAGCTATATTTGCATTTCTTTCTTTATTTATCGAAGATACAAGCTGGACTATTTCTGGATGACTAAATTTTCCTGTAGAAAAAGATTTTAGTTAGTTTACATACAGGTTAGTTAGTTTACAAGTAGGCTAATTGCAAGGTTATGGCAGTAATTCTGGTAATTATAATTTTACCTACAAGAACTGTATTATTATGTAAGCTTTTATATTTGGTACTCATCTGTTTGCCTATACAAGTTCTATTTTCTAAGGTATTCCTTCCTAAAATTACAATAAAGCTTTGGATGTTGAAAAAAAATGCTAGGCATCTATGTTGTATTATTGCCTTAATCTGTCACCTGAAATCAGATCAGATGAGAGGAGGAGCAAGTCCATAGCACATATCAACACAATTGGCTGGTTTTTTAAATGTCCTTTGCCTCTGAAATCAAAGTCACAGAAAGTCAAAGTCACAAATTGACAGCTTTTTTGCTAGCCTTCCAAAATACAACTAGACAAGCCAAAGTCATAGAAAACAAGAGCACCAGCTGCTACCAAATGGTTGCTGGCAGCTTCTTGTGTCTTTGAAAAATTCTAACTAGAATGTCTTGCAACTTCAATCATGTGGAATACGTTAATGGGTGGATCCATTAGGACAAGCTCCTACAACCAAAATTGAATTTCTTGGAAAATATACAAGTAACTAGACATCTACAAGATTTAGGCTATGATTCAGAAGTCAAGGCAACAAGCCTTTTTCCAGTCAACAAGATGGAGCAGCCCCCAGGACAGTCCCAACTTCTTCCCTTTCCCATCTTGGTGTTATCAGCTTCTGGTTTGAGAAATTTTGATACCAGAACACTATGAAAGGGTGATTGTGGGATCCCAGTCATCTGCTTTAAGTTAATATCCCATCTTTATTCATTTTATTTAGTGTATGACAATGTTAGCCGGGAGACTACAATGCTAATACATACTAGTAGTTTGGCTGCCTAAGACTGCTCGTCCTGTTTGGTTCACACTTGTGCACTTTCCAAGCTGCACCACAGAAGATGAGCTAGCTCTGCACCAGAAAGAAAGATGAACGGCATCCTGCAGCGTCATCCCTCAGCAGAGAAGCCAACCTATAACATTTGTTTTGTCTCATGAGTCATAAACATAAACTTGTTTAAAAGAAAGGATATTTACCGGCAGTAGTATCATAAAAGTCTTGTAATGTCCCAGGTCTTTTCTCTAACTCTTCATACTCTAAAGCTTGAATAATCATTTCACATTGGTCCAGCTGTTTAACAAATTTTGCTTCTGCAGTAGACTGATATTCATATTCCTGAAGAGAACATATAATGGAAAAGGAGTTCATCCTGTCACACTGTGGTCTGGAAGTCATTCCCACCATTACTTTTTCTAGCAAGTCAGACATGTAGGCACAAATGCAGGTTTATATTCAGTATTGTTCACTTTCTGATCTAAGAGCTCCACTCTTACGTTTCACACATCCAAACATACGTTCCCAATGCAAAGGTTAGGTTTGAGTTCCAGAACAATCAAGGTGACCTACACAGAATGCTTCTTCTGGCTTCCAAGGACTATAATGCCCACTTTGATACCTTTCAACAAAATTTGACTGAGTTACTCAAAGCATTTCTTCCATCTCCTTGTACTTTTCCAGCAGAGTGCCTTTCTTCCCTTAATTCACATGGAAACTGTGTTTTGAGAACTCTTTTTTGTTGCTAGAGAGATATCTTGCTAAACTTTTGTTAAAGTTGCAATTCTCCACATCAAGGGTGGGATTCTACCGGTTCGGACTGGTTCTATAGAACCATTTGTTACGATTCTGTGCAGTTCAGAGAACCGGCAAATCATGCCGCTGGCTGGCCCTGCTCCACCCTCCTCTCCCCGCCCAGTCACTCCTTAAGGTATCAGCTGTTCCGACAATCAGTTGTGCTGGGATCCCCCACTTGCTGTCTTACTGCTTCACCCAGGAGGCTTCCCGGAGGCCCAAGAGGCAAAAAGAGGCATGCAGGGTCTGTGGGTGTGCTTTGCGCCCCCACCCCGCTCCATTTTTTGCCTTCCTCAGCTTCCTGGGAGCAAAAACACCCCGAAGGCTTCTCTGAGGCCCAGGAGGCAAAAAAAAAAAAAAACGGAGCGGGGGTTGCTGCAAAAAAAAAAGTAAAGAAAAAGAAATGCCCACCCAGTCACATGACCACTCCCACCTAGCCACGCCCACAGAACTGGTAGTAAAAATATTTGAATTCCACCCTGGCTCCACATGTAATGTAAGCTGAAATCTTCCTAAACGAACTCTGCCTGTTTGAAGTGAATGTTAAGCTTATCCATCCACATGCATACTGTTTAACACAGAGGTCTCATTCTTGCGGCCCGCAGGACGATATCCTGTGGCCCCCACCGTGATATGAAAGTGTAATATTACTGTATAATTAATATTACTGTATAATATTACTGTATATATAAATATAAAGTATATATTTAATATAAAGTATAATATTATGCGGCCCAGCCTCACCCAGACTCTGCCTCCAGCGGCCCCCAGGTAAATTGTGTTTGAGACCCCTGGTTTAACAGATGCACAATGCCACTGCTCTTCCCAACCATCTCTAAGGAAGCCATCAATACTGTGGGATGTTGCCTGACCTGAATAATGGGCTAAATGAGAGGGAACAAGCTGAAGTTAAATTCAGAGAAAATAGAAAGTGTTGACAGTAAGGAGAAAGCTTTACTCTGGGACTGAACTGAAGCCTTTTCTGAATGAGGCCATACGCCAGAAAGAACGCATTTGCATCTTTTGAATGGTTCTTGACCTTCAGTGGTCATTTGCACATTGTGGCTGTGATTTGCATACTTAACAGGTGCGCAAACTTTTCTAAGCCAGTTTGTTTGGGATACAATCTGACCAAACTACTGTATTGTGCTTTACGAAGGGCTGTTCTTGAAAAGTGTCTGAAATTGCAAAGTAGAACAATACAAGTAGCCCTTGACTTATGACCATAATTGGGCCCAAAACTTTCATCGTTAACAGATACAGTCACTAAGTGAGACAATCCAATTTTACAACATTTTTTGCCATAGTTATTAAGGAATTAGGAATAGCACTTAGACTTATATACTGCTTTGCCATGCTTTATAGTCCTCTCTAAGCAGTTTATAGAGGTGGCATATTGCCCCTAACAATCTGGGTCCTCATTTTATCGACCTCAGAAGGATGAAGGCCTAGTCAACCAGAAATCACACAGTTGTTAAGCAAATAAGGCTTCCACCATTGACTCTGTTTGTAATGATCCCTGGGAAAGTTGTAAATGGTAATCATGTTACCCCAGGATGCTGCAACTGTCAAATACACGCCAGTTGCCAAGCATCCAAATTTCGATTACCTGACTGCAGGGATGCTGCAATGGTAAGTTTGAAGACTGGTTGTAAGTTGCTTTTTTCAACACCATCATAACTTTGAATGGTCATTAAAAAATAGTTGTAACTTGAAGAATATACAGTATATACAGGTGAAACTCGAAAAATTAGAATATTGTGCAAAAGTTCATTTATTTCAGTAATGCAACTTAAAAGGTGAAACTAGATAAGATAAATTTATTGTCATTGTACTCAGAACCTGAGAACAACGAAATAAGGTGCTCTTTCACAACATACAACTGAACAACACCAAAAGACATATACAAATAACAATGTAAAACAAATTAAAACAATTAACAGTTAAAAACTATACAACCAGGATATATATATGTTAAGACCACCAGATTCATAACTGCATAACTCTGAAACTAATATATGAGATAGACTCATTACATGCAAAGCAAGATAGGTCAAGCCGTGATTTGTCATAATTGTGATGATTATGGCTTACAGCTCATGAAAACCCCAAATCCACAATCTCAGAAAATTAGAATATTACATGCAATCAATAAAACAAGGATTGTACACAGAACAATATCGGACCTCTGAAAAGTATAAGCATGCATATGTACTCAGTACTTGGTTTGGGCCCTTTTGCAGCAATTACTGCCTCGATGTGGCGTGGCATGGAAGCTTTCAGCCTGTGGCACTGCTGAGGTGTTATGGAAGACCAGGATGCTTCAATAGAGGCCTTCAGCTCTTCTGCATTGTTCGGTCTCATGTCTCTCATCTTTCTCTTGGCAATGCCCCATAGATTCTCTATGAGGTTCAGGTCAGGAGAGTTTGCTGGCCAATCAAGCAAAGTAATCCCATGGCCATTGAACCAGGTTTTGGTGCTTTTGGCAGTGTGGGCAGGTGCCAAGTCCTGCTGGAAAATGAAGTCAGCATCCCCATAAAGCTCATCTGCAGAAGGAAGCATGAAGTGCTCCAAAATCCCCTGGTAGACGGCTGCGTTGACCCTGGACTTAATGAAGCACAGTGGACCAACACCAGCAGATGACATGGCTCTCCAAATCAACAGACTGTGGAAACTTCACACTGGACTTCAAGCATCTTGCAGTGTGTGCCTTTCCATTCTTCCTCCAGATTCTGGGTCCTTGGTTTCCAAATGAGATGCAAAAGTTGCTCTCATCAGAAAAGAGGACTTTGGACCACTGAACAACAGACCAGTTCTGTTTTTCTTTAGCCCAGGTAAGACGCTTCTGACATTGTTTGTTGTTCGAAGCGGCTTGACAAGAGGAATACAACATTTGAAGCCCATGTCCAGGATCCGTCTGTGTAAGGTGGCTCTTGATGCACTGACTCCAGCCTCAGTCCACTCCTTGTGAAAGTCCCCAACACTTTTGAATGGCCTTTTCCTGACAATCCTCTCCAGGCTGCGGTCATCCCTGCTGCTTGTGCACTTTTTTCTTCCACACTTTTCTCTTCCACATAACTTTCTATTAATGTGCCTGGATACAGCACTTTGGGAATATCCAACTTCTTTTGCAATTACCTTTTGAGGCTTTCCCTCCTTATGGAGGGCGTCAATGATGGTTTTCTGCACAACGGTCAAGTCAGCAGTCTTTCCCATGATTGTGATTCCTACTGAACAGACTGAGAGACCATTTAAAGGCTCAGGAGCCCTTTGCAGGTGTTATGGCTTAATTAGCTGATTAGAGTGGGACACTTTGAGTCTAGAATATTGAACCTTTTCACAATATTCTAATTTTCTGAGATTGTGGATTTGGGGTTTTCATGAGCCATAATCATCTCAATTATGACCCATCATGGCTTGAACTATCTTGCTTTGCATATAATGAGTCTATCTCATATATTAGGTTCACCTTTTAAGTTGCATTATTGAAATAAATGAACTTTTGCATGATATTCTAATTTTTCAAGTTTCACCTGTATATGATGCCTATAATGAAAGATCTGCACTGTTAAACATTTTAATGACTTCAAAATGGTTTGCTAATTAAAATTAACAAAAGCTTGGCAAAAGATCCTCTCAAATCTTTAATTTTAATTGTATTAAATCTTTTATGTTTTGTATTTTTCATTATAGTAAATACTGAATGTTGGAATAAACAGAAAGGTGGGAGATACACACACACACACACACACATTTTTACCCTTTTCTGTATGGATTATATGCATATCATTTTAAAATATTCTTTTAACCTTGTGTATTTTACATTTTTTTAGCTTTTAAAATTGCTAATTGTTTGCATTCCACCCTTCCTATGTTGGGCTATGACCTTAAAGAGTTGGTTGATTGAGGCAAGGGTATAATTTCAATAATAAATAATCTTTATGAAAAGGAGTCTGCTCCCTATTATCCCCCACTCACATTATTTCATGAAACACAATATTTCCCCAAATTAAAACAAACGTACTCTAATGTAAACGTAAGAAAATAATTCATTTTTTGAAGCGTTAAGCAAAAACTGAGGAAAGAGGTGTCACTGTAATGGACAAGATATACTGATCATGTTAAGTACGTATACTTCAAATTGCTAACTGTGCTTTCTAACTCCCAATATTGTGGGTAATAGCTGCATGACAATTACCCTGAATCTTATAATGAGCAGTAGAGAGGAGTTTCTTAAATTGATGGTGGCTTTCATGCAAAACAATTTTTAACATGATTTTTTTTTTTAGAAAAAAAAAACCATGAATAATTTTATATGCTGAAAACTTACTTCCCAGAGTTCATAAATCTCTTTTTCCAGATCCTCTGACAGCAACCTGGTCAAATGTTTCATAGCTTCCTAAAAAGAAAGAAGAAAGAAAAAAACAAAACAAAATCTCCAAGATGCTCTAATTTTTATTGATATGCTAACAAATACCTTTATCCTGTTCTCTGCTTTTGGACATCAATAAGAGCCATGGTCTATGTTGCATTGCTATTCAGAATTGGTTAGATATGGGGGAATTGGTAGGATATAAGTGTGTTAGCTTGGTTTTTATCGTTATTGATTTACAACCAGTTGCTTGGTGGCTTTTCAGTTATGATGGACCTCTCTGGGGTACTTACGACTTGGTTCTGAAATTCCAACCGCTGGCTGCCTCACGTGGTCACAACTGTCAATCACTCAGCAACTGACCATATTTACAGCTATTTGCAGCGCCCCATGGTCATGCAATCTTGTCTTTATGACGGTTCTGCTGAAAACTGGCATTTACTTCACTTTCAGCCCATAGGGATCCATTGGTTTGCATAACAACTGCCCCCAAAAAGGTCACAAAAACAGGTCTGTCACATGCTTGACTCAATTTAGGAGCATCACAATTTATAATACTGATGGGCAGGTTCCATTATGGTTGTAATTCAAGGACTAGTAGATTAGAAACCTACATTTACCTGTAAAGTACAGCAACCCAGCATAATTGGTGGGTTCTATACCAGAAATATATTCTAAAAGTGTTTTTTAATGTTGTTTGGGAATGACAGTTCAGGGAAAGCTGTTACAGACAATCACACTATTCTCATCTCCATGCTGACCTTTTCTTGCCGATGTTTCTCTTCTTTGGAAATATTGTCAGCAGGAGCAATGTCACCAACTATGCATTCAGCCATATCATGAACCAAAGCTAATCGAATGCACCTGCAAAGAAAATATGGATAAAGATATACAACAGAGAAGCACCACCTGCAAAATTTACTTTGAATATTAGTGAATCGTATATAGATCTCCAACAAAATATCCATGTAGGTTAATGAATGAAATAAAAAAAAATTGTCACATAAAGTATCATAAAGAGAAGTTTTAACACTAGTAAACACTTTGCTCTAAAAACACCAATAATAATAATAATTTTAAAAATTCATTTTGATCAATGCAATCATTTGTAACAACTTTTGGGGGGCCTAACAACAAAAGCCCTCACTGTGAAACTGATTAGGATCTGGCCAGTGTCAAACAGTCAGAGGGTTCTAATCTACTAAATAAGGACAGCAACTAACCAGCGATCTTCGCAGTATCTTTCTGTCATGTGTTATCTTAGTGACCATTCTGCTTCTGATTTTAAGGAACAGATTGTGATCACTAAACAAGGAGGGGGTGTAGTTCTGAAGTACTGAATTTCAGTAGCACCACCCCATCCACACTGGCAGAGGAGGCATGCTGCAGGCCCCATCGATCAAGGAATTTCAGCTGGTGGGGTCCAGAAGAAGGACCTTCTTTGCCATGGCTCCTCACCCCAAGGAGAGATTGGCTCCTCCCCTTTTGTCTTTTTGCAGAAGCCTAAAGACCTGGCTCTGCCAGATAACTTGGGACCCTAACAGGAGAGCATCACTTGGGAGGTGGTGATTGAATTAAGAGACAATTCAAAAGGCCTGTTCCTTCCCTCCCCTTCTTTTAACTATATTTTATCTTGCTTGGGATTTCTATTTTTATTGTTTTAAAGATATTTGTTAGGATTTTAATGTTTTAATGCTGGAAACCAACCAGAGTCATTTCCTTACAATATGGGTGGCAAATAAATTCAATAAATATAAATAAATATAAAATTTGTTTAATTAATTTTAAGGTCCACTCACCTATCTTTATTAAGAGTTTTATCTTCAGTGGCCATAGCCATAATTGCCATTCTGTACATGTGATCTGAGACACTTTCTGGATTGTTTACCTTTCTGTATACCCAGCCGGTGCGAGGTACTCTCTGGTTTCAAAAAAGGAATCAGAAAACCCAGATGGAGAATTAGACTTAAGCTCCAGGCAGCACGTTCATCTATTGTACTACAGAAATGTTTTTTAAAAAATATTTACTGATATTTCCCTCCCCTAAACACAAGTAAAAGGAAGGATTCAGTCATGTTATTTTCAATATTATACAAGTACAATTAGGCAAAACCTGGCTCAAAAACAGTAACTGTGAAAGGGACCTTGGGAGTCCTAGTAGATAATCACTTAAATATGAGCCAGCAGTGAGAGGCAGCAGCCAAAAAAGCCAATACGATCCTTAGTTGTATAAACAGGCATAGAAACTAAACCATGGGAAGTATTAATATTGTTTTATAAAACTTTAGTAAGCCACACCTGGAATATTGCATCCAGTTTTGGTCACATTACAAAAAAGATATTGAGACTTTGGAAAAAGTGCAAAGAAGCAACTAAGATGATTAAAGGCCTGGAGCCTAAAACATATGAAAAATATTTTGGGTTTGGCTAGTCTAGAGAAAAGAAGGACTAGCAGTGACATGATTCCAATATTTGAGAGGTTGCCACAAAGAGGAAGGAGTAAACTTATTTACCAAAGCACCAGATAACAGGACAAGAAACAATGGATGGAAACTATTCAAGGAAAGAAGCAACCTGGAACTGGGGAGAAACTTCCTAACAGTGAGGACAACTAACCAATTGAACAGCTTGCCTTCAGAAGTTGTGGGTCTTTATCACTGGAAATTTTAAAGAAGAAACTGGACAGTTACTTGTCTGAAATGGTATAGAGTCTCCTGCTAAAAGTAGGAGGCTGGATTAGAATACCTCCAAGGTCCCTTCCAATCAGCTCTGTTCTGACTGATTGACTTGGCAATGTCATAAAAATATCTGCAGGTTTTTTTTTCCACATCAGTTTTTATTTATTCAATTTATATAGCAGCAATCTCACAAAAGCAACTCTGGGTAGCTCATAACTTTTTAAAACAATGCAATTGCATAATATAAATCATAAGCGACAGCTGAGGAGCCCAAGCAGCCTAATCATCATCATCATCATCATCATGGGCTCTATAAGTAACATGCCCAGAACCTATTCATGTCAAAACACCCTTAAACACCCAAGTGCTTGTGCCATTTCATACACAGCCGGCCTCCTGAAAAATTACATTATTGAATGTAATTTTTACATTCAATAATGTAGTTTTTTTTGGGGGGGGGGAAGAGCCAGGTTCAAATCCATCACCAGCCATGGAAATTCACCGAGTGGGCAAGGCCAGTTATGTCTCTCAGCCTAATGACCTGTCACATAAAGGTGGCCATAGGGAAAAACTAGATTAGGGGCTGCCGTGGACAGCAGTTTTGAACGAGCGGATTAAAAGCGGAATGACAATATCCTTGCCTTCCTTCGTTTTACTTGGCGTTACTAACGCCATTTCCTGATCCGAGCCACCCAGGATGCTGGGAAGCCGGGCGAATTTGACGAATAGGTAAAATCTAAAGCCGAAATAAATGAATATATTTCGTGCGCTTGGATCCCAACAGGCCACTGGATAAGGCGAACCGCAGGGATCGCCTGGCTGGGATCGCAGCCTTGTAAGCCCGCCTCGAGGCCCCGCTTATCGTGCGCAACCTGCGACCCGGCTTCGGGTTCACGAAGATCAGATATGGGCTTCCGAAGGCAGCCGGAATGAGCGAGCCAGGACCGCGGGAGGGACCGGCAAACCAAGCCGGCAACGAAAAGCCCAGCATGAGCAGGGAGAACCGCCTCCGTCTAAAATACTCCCCACCAGCCCACCCCGCTCGTCGCCCGGATTTCCCACCTTCAGCTGCCCCACCAGCTTCAGAAACTGCAGCAAATTCCCCATCGCTGTCCTTCGGCAGCCAAACGCAACCACCACCAGCAGCGGCCGAGAAAGAGGCGAGAACCGCGCACCGTTTCGAGGCGGGACTTCCGGTGGCCTGCTCCAATCCGCTGGGCGCTGACTTCGTTCCCTGCCACGCTTCAGTCGCTTGACTCCGCCTTCTCCTCCGTCAACGAAAGTTGCTCGCGGGAGCCCATTTGCTTCGTTGTCTGCACTACGTGTATTGCGTACACAACGGCAATGTAAAAACAAACAAACAAGCAAACTGCCGGAGGAAATCCCAAAGGGGCTTTTTTTTTTCAGGAGTCAACTGGACTTTGTTTTTTCTTTGAAGACGTTTCGCTTCTCATCCAAGAAGCTTCTTCAGCTCTGACTGGATGGTGGGGAATGGAAGGATTTATATTCTTCGCAGACAACTGGTCATTTGCATCCTTTTAGAGGGTGCTTGATGAATATTGCCCATGAATATTTCTACCGGCACATATTACAGTCTCTGCTCCCACCTGATATTATTACTTGAAGTTATTTTTAATTTACAATTAAAACATTGCAATGTTTTATCTGCAAGTATATCTCAGTGTTGAAGCCTGTATAGTTTACAGACTTATAATTTATACCTGGGAGGTTTATCTGTATCAGAGTCACCGAGTAGTGCTCCTGGTTCCTGTAATCTGCAATTTTTTCCCCCTCTGGAAATCCATTCCTACTCCCACACCATTCAAAGGGTGTTCATCCTAAACTGCATAGCTAAAAGTCTAAAGTGACCCTGAGGACACAGATAAAAACCTCCAAGTGCTTCAACAGCCTTCTAAAAGGATGCAAATTACCGATGGAATATTCTACCATAGAGATTCATTTATGAAATCCCATAAACATTCTCTTAAGGGTTTGTGTATGTAATTCCTCATATTAAAGATTCTCTGATACAGGAAAAGGACATTATTATAGTACATTTCCTTCAGAGGTGGTATTCAGCAGGTTCTGACCAGTTCTGGAGAACCGGAAGCGGAAATTTTGAGTAGTTCGGAGAACTGGCAAATGGAGACTTGTGAGTGGAGATATTATAGTATCCTTCCCCTGCCACGCCCACCAAGCCACGCCCACAGAACTGGTAGTAAAAAAAATTGAATCCCACCACTGGTTTCCCTCTCAAAAGGGAAAGACATCATCTATGGATACGGTAGAATAGCAAAGCGGGGGAGAGAGGATTTTGAGTTCTTGTAGCAGAGATTGCAGAATTGGGGAGAGAGAGCTGTGAGAATATATCCGATTTTGCAAGGCATCAGTGTATAAGAAAAATAAGAGAAAATCATGTTATTTGTCTCAAAAAGATGAGCGGAGATGTTGAATCTGCGCTTTTATGAATCCTCCACATCAGACAACGCTCACATGTAGTCACCCATCCAGATAGAAACCTAAGCTTTTCCAGCTTAGGAATTGGGACATATCATGCTTGCTACAGATAGAACTGGGGGAGGGGCCTTGCTTTTACCTCTTTCACTCCATTACAATTGCAGTTTCACTTCCTCTTTTCTCATTCAGGCTTCACAATGAATCCCCCGTTTTCCCATTTGCTTCACGGTCCCATTTCACTCCCCTTCACCTCGTCACCTGCCGTCATCCACATCCAACACATCTGCACAAAAAGCACCAAGCGCCAACCACTCAAATTCCCACCCGCATGTCCAGGAACAGCCACTCACACTGACACCTAAACTGTCTTTCTCTTAGCAAAGTGCAGGCACAACTTGCCACTGACCAAACAGAAAACACAGAGAACAATTTCTGTGTTGACTTCAAAGACAGCTCCAGAAAGAATTCATTGCAAAAATCCACCTATATAAAAATCCACCTATATAAAACCTCGTGATTCAGGAAAGGCTCACAAGCAAAATCTAATGGTGCAAAGGCCCTCCTGGCCACAGCCTCCACTTGGTCCATGGCATCTTCTCTCTGCCTGGGAGATATACAAGTGTATAACATCAGTATACTGAAGATGTCTACTAATGTTGGCAGATGATCTTTCCCAATTGCTTCATATAGATGTTGAAAAGTAGTAGGGAGAACATCTACAACGTAAGTCCCAAAGGTGCTTTTTCAAGAGGCAACCATATCATTTATCATCCAAGTAGCTTCTTGGGTGAGAAGGAAAATGTCTTCAAAGAAAAAACAGAAAGTCTCTGTGCCTCTTGAAGAAGCACCTTTGGGACAACCATGACCTGGATAACAGAGAATCTGCATGGACATCTGCAACATAACAGAGTTGTTGAAGGCTTAAACTGTCTCTCTCCCAAATGGGAAGATCCCATGGTCAATGATATAAAAGACCTGTGCTGTCCAGACGGTATATAGGTAATGGGAATTGAGTTAGTTAAGTTAGAATTGGGAGCTGTTCCCTTAAGGCAGGGGTGGGCAACTATGGCCCTTTTATGAATTATGGACTTCAACTCCCAGAATGCTTGCTCAGGAATTCTGGGAGTTGAAGTCCATAATTCATAAAAGGGCCATAGTTGCCCACCCCTGCCTTAAGGGAATGCCTCATGGGTAAATGTAGTTAATGCATCCTGGGAAATGTAGTTCATGTCATTGATCACATCTGTAATCCTGATTGGTCACTGAATTGACCCTTGGTTGGGTTGGGGGAGGTTCCTTCACTCTTGCCTGGACCCTAGCTGGTGCCTCACCCCCTTGCTCCTTCGTTATGGGATGAAAGATCACTATTCTTTTACACTATGAAGTCAGCTATGCAAAGAATTGGACATTAGATGGATCTCGACATAACCGTGAGTTATATTTGAGGATGCCTGGTGAACCAATAAAGAAACTTTGTATGGAAGCCTTTGTAGAGTTGTCTGTCTGTCTTTATATTCAGCCAGCAGTCGAAAGACAGAACAAGACCACTGAGAGATCCAGCAGAACCCTCCATCCTGGTTCCACCAAAGCTCATTAGTAAGAGCAAATATACCAAGTTTTGATCCCACATGAATCCTCACTGAAAACAGTTCAGATAATCCAGTTCATTCAAGGCTTTTTAAGTCTAAACGAACAATATTTCTTAGGAAGTTAAGTTAAAGGTAAATGATAGTTGATTAAATGGGCTGCTTGAGGATAGGAATTTCTTGAAGATAGGAAACATCATCACCTATTTCAAGGTAGGAGGTACTACCCCTTCATTTAAGGATGCATTTACAACAGCCTGCATCCAGTTCCGCTCACCTTTCTAGCTGCTTTTGCCAACCAGATAAAATAGGAATTAGTAACAGACAGACAGAAAATCTAACAGCACAAAGGATTCTGTTTATTTTCTCAGAGGGTTATGCCAATATTTTACAAAGTTCTTATATTCTGAAGATTCAAAAGCTTTTCCCTCCATAAAAGTTGTTCTGGAATCTAGGACAACTTGAGGTTACTTTGTGATTCATACACTTCTTTCCCTTATGTTGGTTAGAAATTCAAAGAGAAGATCTTAACACATTCAAGAAATATTTTTCCAGATGATTTTCTATTAGCTGCTGGGAATATATATCATATTGTCATGTGTTTGACTGTAACATACAAAAAACATTGCTGTTTTATTGCTGATGAATGCTGACAAAAGTATTTTCAATCATTTTCATATGAAATTAAAACAGAAATGCTTTCCGTACATGCAGCATTACAGTACGTTCCACTGTGCTCTCTGTAACCTGGGCAGAAAATTTAATTTTTGTGTGTTACAGATGCTTTCAGAACATTATCTGCCAAGAGTGATTCCACACAGACACATACAAACACAGAGAGACCATGTAGCAGAAAGAAGAGAAGTATTTCTCCTAAGAAGACCATCCATTCTGTTGAATTTGTTATATGGGATATGTAAGCCATCAAAATCACAGGTGAGCAGTAATTATGTCCATAATCAATCTTAAACTACTTGAATTATGAATTTATTTTTAAATTAAGTTTCTTCCAAAGCCTTTTGCTTCCACTTAACTGCTCGTATAGTTCTTTCTTCTCCAGTGCCTGAGGCTTCATTTGATCTATACAGGAAACAGAGATATGGCATATGGGAAATATAGGAATACTATTGCAAGTAAACAACAGCTATGTCTCTTGGTTGTTTATCAATTAGTTTGACATCACCACATAAATTAATAATTAAATGTATGGTTGCTATGAAGAAATCTATTAGCCAGGAACTAAAGCGCCCACGGAGGTCTGGATTTCCTTTAGCAATGATATCCCTTGATAGGACCTGATGGTAAAGACTGCAACGACGACACCATTAAAGCCAACATCTTTAACACATTCTTCGGCTCAGTATTTGTAAACAGCAATGGATCATGCCCAGTATTTCCTAGCCGTACCACAGATAACAACAATGATCTAATACATATCGATTTCACAGAAGACAATGTTGAAAAAGCACTACGCAACCTAAAACCATCTCTATCTATTGGACCGGATGGAATATGTGCCTACTTCTTAAGAAAGCTATCCACTGCCATAGCCAAACCTCTAAGCATAATCTTTGAAAAATCTTTCAGAACCAGCTCCTTGCCTAACCTATGGTCACAAGCCACAGTCATCCCCATCTTCAAAAAGGGAGACCCAAGCCTAGTTGAAAATTACAGGCCAATCTCCTTATGCTGCGTCACCTGTAAAGTCATGGAATCAATTATTAACCAATCCATCATCCTTCACTTAGAGACAAATAACCTACTCTCCAATAAACAATTTGGTTTCAGAAAAAAACTATCCTGTAATCTGCAACTCTTACACTGCAAAAACATATGGACGACACAACTCGACCAGGGCAAAGCAATAGATGCAATCTACATAGACTTCTGTAAAGCCTTTGATTCAGTGGTACACGACAAACTACTCCTAAAAATAAAATCCTATGGTATCTCTGGACAACTGAATAACTGGATAGAAGCATTCCTGTCAAACAGACAACAAATGGTCAAAATCGGGAGCGTACTATCAAATCCAGTACCTGTCAATAGTGGTGTTCCCCAAGGCAGTGTTCTAGGACCAACTCTCTTCATACTCTACATAAACGACCTCTGTGATCATATTAAGAGCAATTGCGTTCTCTTCGCTGATGATGTAAAGCTGTTCAATACCACAGACAATACTGCTACCCTACAAAAAGATCTTGACTATGTATCAGAGTGGTCAAACAAATGGCAACTTCAAATCTCAACAAATAAATGCTCTGTCTTACATATTGGCAAAAAAAATCAGAAAATAAAATACAAGCTGAATAGTCAAGATCTTGTTGATGACTCAAGCTCTGTAAAGGACCTTGGAATACTCACCTCTAATGATCTAAGTGCTAGAGCCCACTGCAACTACATAGCCAAAAGGCATTAAGAGTTGTTAACCTAATCCTACGTAGCTTTTTCTCTGGTAATATCACACTACTAACCAGAGCATACAAAACATTTGCTAGACCAATACTCGAATACAGTTCATCAGTCTGGAACCCACACTACGTATCTGATATTAGCACAATTGAGAAAGTCCAGAAATATTTCACAAGAAGAGTTCTCCACTCCTCTACTCGTTGTAGAATACCTTATGCCACCAGACTTGAAATTCTAGAACTTGAAAACCTTGAATTACGCCGTCTTCGGTCTGACTTAAGCATGGTATATAAAATCATACATTGCAATGTCCTACCTGTCAATGAATACTTCAGCTTCAACCATAACAACACAAGAGCACACAATAGATACAAACTCAAAGTAAACCGCACCAAACTTGATTGCAGGAAATACGACTTCAGCAATAGAGTGGTCAATGTCTGGAATACTCTACCCGACTCTGTAGTTTCTTCCCAAACCCCAAAAACTTTAACCTTAGACTGTCTACTATTGACCTCACCCCTTTCCTAAGAGGTCTGTAGGGGCGTGCATAAGCGCACCAACGTGCCTACCGTCCCTGTCCTATTGTTTCTCTTATTCTTTTATTTTTCTTATATGTACCCATTTCATGTATTCACAACTATGTATACATTTATACTTATTATCTTGTAAACAATTGGCAAATCAAATAAATAAATAAATAAATAAATAAATGTCGGCGGGGGCAGAAAATCCCTTGGTCGACCAAAACTCGCTGCCTAATTCTGGCTGAGAGCGCCTCCTCTCTGAAGGAAAAAGGCATTGCTTCTAGATAGAATAGAATAGAAGGGAGGGGGGGAACCTTTCCTTGAGCTCTTGTAACAGCAAACTTCGCCCAAATCTAGGAAAAAAGAGCCGCCAAAGGGATACATCCCTTTTGCCAGATGTTGGAGGGTAAGATAAATGGGCTGAAATCATTTGCTTGGCTTCCAAAAGAGGGGGAAATGGGGTAGGGAAGTTTTGTGACATTTTTTGCAAACCAGCACTCGCATGTAGTTGCCCATCCAGATAGAAACCGAAGCCTTTGCGGCTTAGCTACCGGGGACACAGCATGCTTCATGCAGGAGAGCCAGAGATTGAATTAGGAGCAGACGCTTGCTTTTACCTCTTTTACTCGATTACAACTGCAGTCTCATTTCCTCTTTTCCCTTTCAGGCTTCACAATCAATGCCCCGTTTTCCTCTTCATTTCACGGCCCCATTTCACTCCCCTTCACCTCCTCAAACCACCTACCTTCACACACATCCAACAATTTCCAAACAAAAAAGACAGCCCCCACCCACTCAAACTCCCACCTGCATGCCCAGGAACAACCACTCACACTTTCTCATAGCAAAGAAAGTGCAGGCACACAACTTGCCGCTGACCAAAAAGAAAACACAACCTTCGGCATTTGCACCTCCTTTTCCCCTTCTTACCTTGGTCTCGGACACAGCAAGCCCCCGCCTGCCCCACTCCCTTGCACCGAAAGCTAGCAGAAAGGAGGAAAAACAGCAAGCTACCGCCTCACCTCCATCAAATTAATTGCCGCCCCTGTGCCAAAAAGGCTTGCCCCTTTTTTGTAGAGAAAACAAAACGGTCATTTCCTCACCTCCACAAAATTCAAATTAATTGTTGTGCCCCCCACCCCCGGGTGCCAAAAAGGGTTGCCCCTTTTTGTAGAGAATCCATAGCACACAGCATACACGTGCAGTCGCCCTTCCAAACTGTAGCCTAAGCTTTACCAGCTTAGTCAGCAGACATGACACGCTCTGCTGCTAATGAGCTATAGAAAGAGCTGATGCTGTTGCTCTCTTTTTAGCTATTTCACTCCCTTCAAATGAAATCATTTCATTGCTTCTCTGCCTGCATTTTTTCCTCTTCCAAATATTTCATGCCCAGAAAAACATGCTTTCTTTTAAGAACATGATCAAACCACCTGTCTTTACAAGATGCACATCTATAAGTCATGGGGGAAAGTGGCTGAGGTGCAGATTTCCAAACCTCATCATGGAACCTCTTTCACAGAGCAGGAGCAGCTATGGAAAAGGTGTGCCTCTCACTCTCACTGGATGATCTTGAAGAGAGAGCACCTGGAGGCACCCACCTGTCTGGATTGGTGGGATGGGCAGATACCCTCAAAGAGAGATGGACCTGCAACTATCCTGGCTCTCTATTATTCATAGACTTAAAAGCGATGCGGAACTGCTTCCCCTCCATCCAGACCCTAACAGCCTCTTGGCACTAATTCATCACCTGAATGCCATTGACCAGTGATGGAAATGTGGGGCTATGTTGGTTGCCTTTAGGGTTGGCTCTCTTGCTGCTCCTTTTTTATATCTATCCAATACTATGACACCCAGATGATCCGAGAATGTACTGCATCCTGTCCCGCCAAATGACTTCACCCAATGTTTTCATCTACTGCTGATATTAAAAAGGAGCAACTATGGACCCTGGCCATTCAGGCAGGGCTATTCAGGTGCTTACATACCACTAGTTCCTGGAGGCTGTGAAGGTTTTCAATGGTGCTCTACCTCATGCCTAACAAAATAGAGGTTTGGCCTACCTGGATCCAGAGAGTTGTCATCTTTGACTCTCAACGGTTTAGCCCTTCCCCCAGATAGACCTGGTATATAATTTTAGGTTCTTCCTGGGTTCACAATTCTTGCTCAGGGAGCAGATAATAGCTAGGGCTAGGGGGCTTTGCACAGATCCCTCCTGTGCATCAGTTGTGCCTATTTCTTTTTTTTTTATTAATAAAAGTTTTATTGATTTTAACAACAAATAAAAACACATAAAACATAAAACATAACATAAAAACATCATCATTCTTCATAAATTTACAGACAGTGTATCGGTTGGTTTACCACTCCTTGTTGTGCCTATTTCTGTATTGGGAGGCCTTGCTCAGTCCTTCCTACCTTGGTACTTTACAACTGGACTCCTCTAAGGTATCGGTAGCTCTCTTTTAGCAACCACAATTGGGACCAGCAACTTGACTGTTAAGCAAAGCAATCACAAAATGAAACATAACTCTGCTTTTGATCTTATTCTCATTTCTTTTGCTTTACGGACCTGAGAAGGTTGTAAATGGGAGCAGATGCAATTCAAAAAGTGCCAATTACCTGTGCCAATACCTCTTTAAAGCCATAAATATCACACAGCCAGGATATTTAAGGGACCATTTCTCTTTGAGGGTACCTGCTCATCACACTAAGCCAGATACGGTGGATGCCTCCACTTATTTTCTTTTAAATGTTGTCATCCCGTGAGATCTAGGCAGTGCACTTTTTCCATGGCTGCCCCTGCTCTGTGAAAGAGGTTTTTCCATGAAAGCCATCATCTCCTTCCAGCCCCCACCCCACCCTTTGGATGTTTAGAAAAGAATTGGTTCTTCCCCTAAACCTTTGGACTAGGGTGAACCTGGAGTCCAAAAGAAGTGGGGGGAGAGATGTGTGGGCACCTTATGGTTTGTGGATAGTATCACTGCCATTGTTGGTTTCGCTATGTGATGGTTATTGACCCGCCTAGCGATGTAGTATATAAGATGGATGGCCATATCAGTCTCTTAAAATGAACAGAATAAAGAGAAGGCGATACTTCTGTGTGATCACCTGCCCAAAGACAAAATCAAGTGGTTCAGATGAACAAGGAATTTCTTCAGGGTACAAAAGAGGCAATCCATTTTTATTCAGGGTGTGTCAGTTGACCAGGAAGGGGAAAGGAAGAGAAATCCCATTAACTTTCCTTCTCTTCAGATTATTTTTCTCACCACAAATAGCTTATAATAAGTAGCAATCTGACCTACTGAAACCTCACAGATCAAACCAATCATTACACTTCTCAAGAAGATGCTTGAGACAATTTTTCCTTTCCTTCCCAAACTTAGTTTGGCCTCTCATGACAAAAGATTTCATTCAGCTGTGTGCCTGGACCATATTTGTGACCTTTCCTTCCGTAGGTGTCACACAGCAGAGCCAAAAGCAGTCAGCCAATCCAAGTCAAAAACCAACACAAAATACCCATGTGCAGTCAGTCAATCACTCACAGCAAGAAGGACTCCATGTCACAATTTGAGAGAAAGGGTTCTGGCCTTGTGTTAGTTCAGTGGAATCAGGAATCTGTAAATTCCTGGGTTCTTAAGGACAGGTCCCTTTCTATTATTGACAGGTCTCAAATATGAGGAATTGCACACACATATATATGCCTTATGAGGATGTTCCTGGGATTTCCTAAATGAATCGGTCCAGCAGAATTTCCCATTGGCAGCTGCCATTCAGCATCAAAGTCATCGCCTGCTTCAGGAAAGCATAGGGGGAAAAACAGGGCTGTTCCAGGCAGAGCAACAATCAGCAAATAGAGCAGGCCTTGCCCTTATTCCTATTTATCTCAGCCTTTGGCGGCAAATGGCTTGGCTGAAGTTGAAAGCGAGTTACAATAAAGTGCTCTGGGGAGTCTGCTCTCGGTCTTCGGCAACAGCAGCGGCAGATGATCCCTTGGTCAGCCAAAACCCGCTGGCTAGTTCTGGCCAAGAGCGCCCCCTCCCAGAAGGGAAAGGCATCACCTCTGGATAGAATAGCAAGGGAAGGGGGTAGAGGGGGGAAACAGGCCTCTGAGTTCTTGTAACGGCAAACTTTGCCTTAACCTTGGGAAAAAGATCATTGAAAGAGACACATCCTTTTTGCAAGATGTTGAAAAGGGTAAGAAAAAAAAATCATTTTCTTTGGTTGAAAAAGATGGGGAAACCGTAGCAGACAGCGCTCACATGTAGTCACCCATCCAGATAGCAACCTAAGCTTTTGCACCGTAGCAATTGGACATAGCGTGCTTGCTGCCAGAGAGCTACAGATAGAACTGGGGGAGGGGCCTTGCTTTTACCTCTTTCACTCCATTACAACTGCAGTTTCACTTCCTTTTTTCTCATTCAGGCTTCACAATGAATCCCCCGTTTTCCCGTTTGCTTCACGGTCCCATTTCACGCCCCCTTCACCTCTTCACCTGCCGTCATCCACATCCAACACATCTGCACCAGGCGCCAACCACTCAAATTCCCACACGCATGTCCAGGAACAGCCACTCACACTGACACCTAAACTGTCTTTCTCTTAGCAAAGAAAGTGCAGGCACAACCTGCCGCTGACCAAACAGAAAACACTGCCTTCCGCACCTGCACCTCCTTTCCCCACACTTACCTTGGTCTCGAACACAGCAATGCTCCACACTCCCTCTGGCCTGTCCCACTCCCTTGCACCAAAGGGTAGCAGAAAATACGAAAACTTAGCTAGGTACCACCTCAGCTCCACCAAATTAGTTGCCGCCCCTGTGCCAAAAAGGCTTGCCCCTTTTTGTAGAGAAAACAAAACAGTCATTTCCTCACCTCCACAAAATTCAAATTAATTGTTGTGCCCCCCCACCCCTGGGTGCCAAAAAGGGTTGCCCCTTTTTGTAGAGAATCCATAGCACACAGCATACACGTGCAGTTGCCCTTCCAAACTGTGGCCTAAGCTTCACCAGCTTAGTCAGCAGACATGACACGCTCTGCTGCTAATGAGCTATAGAAAGAGCTGATGCTGTTGCTCTCTTTTTAGCTATTTCACTCCCTTCAAATGAAATCATTTCATTGCTTCTCTGCCTGCACTTTTTCCTCTTCCAAATATTTCATGTCTAGAAAAACATGCTTTGTTTTAATAACATGATCAAGCCACAAGCAACCCTTAAACTGCCATACATTTTACAAAGAATAATAGAAACAGTATGACAAAAGAAAGAAAACACAGTATAGTACTAATCATAATAGGTGTGCTTGGTGCAACCCCAAAACAACTGGAGCATCACCTGAATACCATCTGCCTTGACAAAATCCCCATCAGGCAACTGCAAAAGGCAGCTTTGCTGTCAATGGCTTACATTTTGTGAAGATCCCTTTAAAAACTATTAAACAACATCTGTCTATCCGAGATCCTTTGGGAAGTCTTGATAGGTGGATAAAAGTGCCAAGTGCGGTTTGAACATATGGCTGACTGTGCAAATAACCATAACAATAAATAATATGTTGTAATAATTATCACAATTACAATCAAACATCCAGGATTAATATCAGTAGATACACCACTACATACTGGTATCATTTGGATTCTTCGCTGTCCAGTTCCCTGCAGTGCTGACTGTCGAATTCTGGGAGTTGAAGTCCACCCACCTTAAGCTTTCTTTTTTTAAAAAAAATATATATATATTTTTATTGGTTTTTAAAACAAACATAAACAAATAAAACATAAAAACATCAAGCCATCTTCCATATATATACATACAGTGTGCCGGTTGGTTTACAATTTGTTTTGTGCTTCCATTTCGTAGTCTTCAATTACAATTACATTGTATATAATCTCGTATTTTCAATCAAGTATTAAATACATTAATATCATTATTAATCAATCATTTGACTATACTTTTATTCATTCATGTTTTATGAAATAATCATATTTTACTTAATTTGTTTTATGACAGTTCATATTATCATCCCAAATCTATCCTAGAATCCTTTTGTAGATATAATAAGAAAAGAATACATCTTTATATATTTATTATTTTCTAAAAGTCTACATATTTCATTACTATATTTTATTGTCTTTATAAATCTTTATCATACCTTGAATGTATTTGCGCATATGAAAACCAATTCATCATTATACCTTGTTCCTCTAGTTTTTGTATAGATTTAAGTTCACCCTTTTCATTCAACATTTCACCATATCTAACTGTTTGTTCCATTTTGCATATTATAGGATAAGAAAATGCTTCAATAGTCGATAGCCAGACTGGAATTTTCAAATAACATTGTCTTTTAAATTTGGGATCTATTCTATCAATAGTTAGACAATAAAATATAGTAAGGGTTAGGGTTGAGTTAGGGTTGAGTTGGGTAGAAAAAGGGTGGCCGGAAACTGAGGGGGGCGACCAGTTTAAACCCTTCCGGAACCGGCAGACTGAACTATTTACGCAAAAGGGGTGCATATTATGGGGGGACAGAGTGGTGGTTCCGGAAACATTGCAAACAAGGGTGTTGGGCATGCTGCACAAAGGTCACCCAGGCATCGTAAAGATGAAATCCCTAGCCAGGAGCTACGTCTGGTGGCCGGGGATGGACAAAACCATAGAAACATGGGTGGCAACGTGCAACAAATGCCAAAGATCCAGACCAAACCCCCCGCCGCACCGACCCTCGAATGGGAAACACCCAGGGGGCCTTGGTCAAGGGTCCACATAGACTTTGTGGGTCCAACAGAAGGGCACACATTCCTAATCACTGTTGACGCTTACTCAAACTGACTAGAGGTGAGCATCATGAAATCAACCACCACAGAAGCGGTCATAAGGAAACCAACCAAACTGTTTGCCACCCATGGACTACTGGACTTGCTAGTGTCTGACAACGGCCCGCGGTTCACGGCACTAGCATTCAAACAATTTCTCGCCGAACGGGGCATACGGCACGCATTGACATCGCCCACTCACCCGGCGGCAAACGGGCGGGCAGAGAGAATGGTCAGGTACACAAAAGACGCATTAGAAAAAATGGACATGGGAAACATACATGACAAAATTAATAAACTACTGACAATACAACACATAACACCCAGCGCAAAAACCAACAAAAGCCCAGCAGAACTCCTAATGGGTAGAAAACTACGATCACACCTAGACAGGCTGCAACCCGACATATAATTCCGAAAAACCACCAGACTCATCAAGCAAGTACCGCACATTTAAAACAGGGGACACGGTCTATGCAAAAAACTTTTCGGGGGACCCACTCTGGGTACCAGCCCAGATAACCCAGGTGACAAGCCCCTGGTTGTACTGGCTAGAAACAGAAGACGGAAGAAGCTGGAAACGACACATAGACCAACTGAGATCGAGAACACCCCCCAACCACAACAACACAAGCAACACGCAAACACCACAAATAGACGTTAATAAAAAAACCAGAGGGGGGGAACCCCAAACATTACCCAAAAGGGAAGAGAAAATCCTCCCAGAACGCAAATAACCGAACAACCACAACCCACACCAATAAACAATAAAAGAAACCAGCATTACTCACTGGCAGACGGCGACGACCAAAGGGAACTGGCAGAGGATCACCAACACGAAGCCTCGCCTGGAAGGAGCAGCCAAGCCAGTTCAACCAGCCCGGAGAACCCGGGTGGGAACAGCAGAGCCGACAACTCGACCAACTCCGGTAGACCGGGTGGGAGTTGCGGCGAGAGGCCCGACTCACCCTTCCAGGCAGTTCTATCGAGAAAGACAGGAGCAACAGAGATCCCGTCCGAACCAGCCGACGACCATACAACAACTGAGCTGCACAGGTCAACTAGAAACATTAAAAGCCCCGCCTACCTATGGGACTACGTTATGTAGGTTGGACTGAACGAAGAGGGGAGGGGTGTTCCATATTAGCATTCTATTAGCATTCCATTCTTGGAATAGAACAGCAGTGATTGGCTCGTAAGGAATCAACCGCGATCGGCCGCACCGATCGCGGGAGATTCAAAGAGCCGTCATTGGCTGCGAGCCACCGGCAATTCCTATAAGAAGGGCTGCCGCATATCGCAGGTCCAGCACAGACCTATATAACAAATAAAGAGCTGAACTGTCACACTGGTCTCGAGTCTCTCTTTTCCCACGATCTAACAGAAAAAGTGCACTGCCTAGATCTCATGGGATGACAACATTTAAAGGAAAATAAGTGGAGGCATCCACCGTATCTGGCTTAGTGTGATGAGCAGGTACCCTCAAAGAGAAATGGTCCCTTAAATATCCTGGCTGTGTGATATTTATGGCTTTAAAGGTAATTGGCACTTTTGAATTGCATCTGGGAACAAAATTGGAAGTCAATGCAGCTCATGTAGCAATGATTAATACGAGCAAATAGCAAGTCGCCTAGAACTGAACGCCTTCTACAGTCTGGACCAGTTGTAATTTCTAATGGCCTTCAAAGACAGCTCCGTTAATAAATAGTCCTTGTTGAGCAACAGTTCACAGTTACAACAATGATGGGAAAAGTAACTTTATGACCAATGCTCCCATTTACAACCTTCTCAGGTCCGTAAAGCAAAAGAAATGAGAATAAGATCAAAAGCAGAGTTGGGTTTCATTTTGTGATTGCTTTGCTTAACAGTCAAGTTGCTGGTCCCAATTGTGGTTGCTAAAAGAGAACTACCGATACCTTAGAGGAGTCCAGTTGTAAGGTACCAAGGTAGGAAGGACTGAGCAAGGCCTCCCAATACAGAAATAGGCACAACTGATGCACAGGAGGGATCTGTGCAAAGCCCCCTAGCCCTAGCTATTATCTGCTACCTGAGCAAGAATTGTGAACCCAGGAAGAACCTAAAATTATATACCAGGTCTATCTGGGGGAAGGGCTAAACCGTTGAGAGTCAAAGATGACAACTCTCTGGATCCAGGTAGGCCAAACCTCTATTTTGTTAGGCATGAGGTAGAGCACCTTTGAAAACCTTCACAGCCTCCAGGAACTAGTGGTATGTAAGCACCTGAATAGCCCTGCCTGAATGGCCAGGGTCCATAGTTGCTCCTTTTTAATATCAGCAGTAGATGAAAACATTGGGTGAAGTCATTTGGCGGGACAGGATGCAGTACATTCTCGGATCACCTGGGTGTCATAGTATTGGATAGATATAAAAAAAGGAGCAGCAAGAGAGCCAACCCTAAAGGCAACCAACATAGCCCCACATTTCCATCACTGGTCAATGGCATTCAGGTGATGAATTAGTGCCAAGAGGCTGTTAGGGTCTGGATGGAGGGGAAGCAGTTCCGCATCGCTTTAAGTCTATGAATAATAGAGAGCCAGGATAGTTGCAGGTCCATCTCTTTGAGGGTATCTGCCCATCCCACCAATCCAGACAGGTGGGTGCCTCCAGGTGCTCTCTCTTCAAGATCATCCAGTGAGAGTGAGAGGCACACCTTTTCCATAGCTGCTCCTGCTCTGTGAAGAGGTTCCATGATGAGGTTTGGAAATCTGCACCTCAGCCACTTTCCCCATGACTTATAGATGTGCATCTTGTAAAGACAGGTGGTTTGATCATGTTCTTAAAAGAAAGCATGTTTTTCTGGGCATGAAATATTTGGAAGAGGAAAAAATGCAGGCAGAGAAGCAATGAAATGATTTCATTTGAAGGGAGTGAAATAGCTAAAAGAGAGCAACAGCATCAGCTCTTTCTATAGCTCATTAGCAGCAGAGCTTAGGCCACAGTTTGGAAGGGCGACTGCACGTGTATGCTGTGTGCTATGGATTCTCTACAAAAGGGCAACCCTTTTTGGCACCCGGGGGTGGGGGGCACAACAATTAATTTGAATTTTGTGGAGGTGAGGAAATGACCGTTTTGTTTTCTCTACAAAAAAGGGGCAACCCTTCTTGGCACAGGGGCGGCAATTAATTTGATGGAGGTGAGGCGGTAGCTTGCTGTTTTTCCTCCTTTCTGCTAGCTTTCGGTGCAAGGGAGTGGGGCAGGCGGGGGCTTGCTGTGTCCGAGACCAAGGTAAGAAGGGGAAAAGGAGGTGCAAATGCCGAAGGTTGTGTTTTCTTTTTGGTCAGCGGCAAGTTGTGTGCCTGCACTTTCTTTGCTATGAGAAAGTGTGAGTGGTTGTTCCTGGGCATGCAGGTGGGAGTTTGTTTGGAAATTGTTGGATGTGTGTGAAGGCAGGTGGTTTGAGGAGGTGAAGGGGAGTGAAATGGGGCCGTGAAATGAAGAGGAAAACGGGGCATTGATTGTGAAGCCTGAAAGGGAAAAGAAGAAATGAGACTGCAGTTGTAATCGAGTAAAAGAGATAAAAGCAAGCGTCTGCTCCTAATTCAATCTCTAGCTCTCCTGCATGAAGCATGCTGTGTCCCTGTAGCTAAGCCGCAAAGGCTTCGGTTTCTATCTGGATGGGCAACTACATGCGAGTGCTGGTTTGCAAAGAATGTCGCAAAACTTCCCTACCCTACTTCCCCCTCTTTTGGAAGCCAAGCAAATGATTTCAGCCCATTTATCTTACCCTCCAACATCTTGCAAAAGGGACGTGTCCCTTTCACGGCTCTTTTTTCCTAGATTTGGCGAAGTTTGCTGTTACAAGAGCTCATGGAAAGGTTCCCCCCCTCCCTTCTATTCTATTCTATCTAGAAGCGATGCCCTTTCCTTCAGAGAGGAGGCGCTCTCAGCCAGAATTAGGCAACGGGTTTTGGCCGACGAAGGGATTTTCTGCCGCCGCCGCCGCCGCCGACATTGCTAAAGGAAATCCGGACCTCCGCGGGCGCTTTAGTTCCAGCGCTCTTTCAACTTCAGCGAAGCCATTTGCCTACAGAGGCCGAGCTCAATGGGAATAAGGTCCGCTTTATTTGCTGATTGTTGCTCCGTCTGAAAACAGCCCCTGGTTTCCCCCTATGCTTTCTTGAAGCAAGCTCGAGGGACTTTGAGCCCCGAAGTGCAGCTGCCAATGGAAAATTCTGCCGGACAATTCATTTATGAAATCTCGGGGACATCCTCATAAGAGGGTGGGCTTGCAATTTTGGCCCCTTAAAAGGAGAAAGCTTATTACTGTCTGTCCAGGTTATTGGGAATTAAAGACTAAAAAGTTAGTGAAGGATTTGAAGTCACTCCTGGTGAGCCTGCTTGCAGGGCCTCCCTTCTGGGGGGAACATCCGCCAAGCAAATGTAACAACTCCACCCTTAACTCCTGATATTTTGGAAATATAATGGTTAAAAAGATGGGGCTTTTTTTTCTTTTCCAAATGCGTGTCCGGAGATTGTGGCAAGTATGGGAACTGTTTGGTCTTGGCACGTGTCTAGTTTCACTTTTGTTGGAATGTTCGTTGGAATATGCTTTATGTGGAGTGTATTATTTGATATATCTGACAAGTTTTGACAATGTGTTAATTATTTTAATGTTATGTATTCCATGTTGCTGTTTTAAATGCTTGCAGTTTAAATAATTGAGGTGATGTTAAAGTTTTTATGATAAATAACAATTATTTCTTGTCTCCAGTCAGAGAGACAAGATTTTTATCTGGTCTCTATATTTGTGAGATGTAAGATCATACTTAATTAACTTAATAACTTAGAAACTTTATTGTCACTTTGAACGTACACTAATCGGCATACATTAAAATGAAATTTCGTTGCATACAGCTCTCAAAGGGTCACCACCTCCAATATACACCGCATAAATGTAAACAAATAAATACATACATACATAATTATGGACATACGGAGAAGATACAAGGGAAATGGCGCTCCAAAGGAGGTCATATCTTTATTGTTTTTATTTTTATTCTGTTATTGATGGTGAGGGAAACTATATATTACTGCCTTTACCCAAAAGGAAAACAATTGTGAATTGAGAATAACAAGCTTTTTTTTAGAAGAGACAGGAAAAAAGTGCTCTTTTGTTGCATTGTCCACAATTCCAAGTTGACTTTGCCATTTTAAACATAAATAATGTCAGAAAAACAAATAGCCTTTCTTTTGCGGAGATACCATATTACATCAAAAAAGTTCAGAATTCCAAATCAATAGAATCCCAAATACCAATATACAGTATATTCTCATAAAATGTTTTTGATTTTTAGGTTGCTTCACACATCCTGTTTTGCCTTAGATTTGCTATCTTGCTTTCTGTAGCTGAGCAACACAACTGATTTCTGATTGAATCCAAAGATCAGTTTTACCATGAACATGCAAGTCAGACCATATTTACAGCCAACATTTATGGTTTATAGTTGTTTGAAAATATCTACAGTCGTTTCTTCCATAACAGAAGGCCAGATAATTCAGGCAAAATCTATTCAAATTGTATCTTTGCACTGTGAAGCACTAAGTTTATTGTAAGATACAGTAGAATTTAAATTAACTGCCCCTTTCAGTCATCCCTAGTAAACATATGATAAGTGTGTGTGTTGTGTGATTTTAAATGTACACCCTTGATACGATAAATGTCAACCGTTTTATTCTGTATAATTCAATAAGTTAGTCCTCGCCTTATGACCTCAATTGAGCCCAAAATTTCTGTTAAGTAAAACATTTGTTAAGTGAGTTTTGCCCCATTTTATGACCTTTCTTGCCACAGTTTAAGTGAATCACTGCAGTTGATACGCTAGTAACCTCGTTGTTAAGTGAACCTGACTTCCTCATTAACTTTACTTGTCAGAAGGTTGCAAAAGGTGATCACATGACCTTGGGACACAAAAATGGTCATAAGTATGAACCAGTTGCCAAGGATCTGAATTTTGATCACACGATCATGGGGATGCTACGAAAGGTCGTAACTGAAAAATGGTCACAAGTCACTTCTTTCAATACTGTGGTAACTTTGAACAGTCACCAAATGAACTGTTGTCAGTCAAGGACTACTTGTATAAATAAACAATGTTGGGGTTAAGGATTTTTTTCTCCTTTTATTTAAAAATGCAGAAAGGGCTTTGCAGAACAGCAGCCGTTTTGCATTTCTTTCCTCCTGGATTTACTGGAAAATTACAGCTGCAACACATTTCTTTTAGCCCCTTTTTTCTTTCCCAATGCTGCCACACCAAGGTGGTTTGGAATTCTGTTGCCTCTTTGTGCATCACTCTTTAATTCTGCACCAACAGTTTATTTGTCACTGGCAATGTGAGGGAACCCAGTGGTTGTGTACGACAGACTGATAGTGTTTTCTCAAACCTGAAATTGGTTATGAAGCATGAAGATTTATGTATGAGTCAAACTCTTTTAGTCAGAAAAAATGAGACAAAAGCTTTGATGATGTGTCAAAACAATAGAGTTGCCATCATTTTTCTTGACTGAGTTCCAAGCCTTTAACCCTACTCTGCTATGTAACAATTTAATTAGCAAAATGTTTCTCACCACACTATTCTTCAGAAAATAAAACCCTTCACCTCCATATCAGAAGTAGAGTTGCACAGCCATGCTCTCTAAAGCTAATTAGTACTTAATTAGTAATGGATTATTCTTGTCTGGGTATTTTCCTGGTATCGTACCTTCATTCTGTGATATCTGAATGGATATCTTAAGATAGAACTGTTGGGGTGGTATTGGGGGTGGTGGTAAAAAAAAAAGTCACATGGTGGCTTCTGAGGAAGATATGGTGAACAAAAGGCAGATTTGCCAAAGCAGCCGATAAATATGGCAAAGACGAAGGACCCATTGAATAGACCAGTTTGTTGGAACTTCTCCAGATTAAAGGGAGGATGGGAGATTGCCCACATGTGCTCTGGATGGCAGCTCCTTAGAAGTGGACTTCAGGACAGTGGGCCATCTTGCAATTGTGCCAGAGACTTTTAAAGAACTTTAAATTTGCAAGCCTCACTTTCTAACCACTTTTGGAAATTGCTTATTAACTGTTTCTTAAGATATTACAAAGTTTTGGAATGAAAAATTTAAAAATGCCAGGTGATTCTACCTTTATATTGAAATATAATATTCATTTTAAGTTTAGGAATTTAAAAATCTGCAAATAAACAGGACAAACTTAAATAAGATTTTAATCTTAGAAAGTTGTGAACAGATTAAGAGTCCAGATAAAATTGAAACATTGAAACTTACAGTAAAATTTTGGAATCAATTATGCAGTAAATAGTAATAGTCTTGGTAAATAGAGCTTGTTTGGTTTTTTTAAGCCATAACAGTTTAATAACTTTGTGATTTCAAAAACTGGACACTAGAGGGGGCTAAAGGTTTTAGGTAGAGGAAAGATATCCAGGCCTGCAAGATGGTGGAAAAAAATATGACAATAAAGTTACTGAAGGACAGCTTTGAAGAATGGAATCAGAAAATAGCCACAATCAAGTGTTGATAATGATGTATGCTTCTATGGATAGTCCAAAAGATGTTGAAGAAATATAGGACAAATTGATATGATATCAAAAGTAGATTTACAACTGACAAGCCAAGAAAATGATTTATAAAAGGATGTTTCACTGGATCTACAAAAGAAATTGGTTGAGTTTTTAAAATTTAAAAGGGCAGTGGGCTGCGTATTTTTTCCCAACTGCATTTACAAAAGAGGCTTGTTAAAACCTTGAAGAAATCTGCAATAGGATAAAAAAAGGAGGAAGATTAAAATTAAAATTTAGGAAGGATGGTAAAGTTGATTTATTTAAGGAAGGTTAAAATCAGATATGTTGTTACTTCTGGTTACCCTTTATGGAACATCTGACACAAGGCCAAACAAGATAATACATTATGGATTTGTTTAAAGATAAGAGATGGGATATTGGATAAAGGGATAAATGTTTGTAATTTTAGTAAGGGTGAAGAGCTACTAAATTTGTTTATACTTGGAAGTCACTTCTTTATATATTTCTTTTCCTTTTATTTTATTTTATTCTTATTTTTCTCTTTTTCCTTGCACTTTTTACTCCTTTCTGTTCTGTCTTAAGTTCAGTTTGTATTAGATTTTGCTGTTATAATTAAATATTAAAAATAATATTTATATCAAAACATTATATAATAAATAACATTTTATTTATTAAATTTGTTATTATTATAAAATAATATATAAATAAATAAGCAGCAATCAAGCGGCAGCCACAACCATGCCAGTAATATTATTCCTATTGAGAGTTTAGCTAGCATATTCTTTTTGTGGTTGTTTTGTTTCAAGAACTTGGGACAGCTAGAAAAAAAATAGTAAGTAACAGAAAACTGCTATTTCAGACTTTCTGGATCTGGAACACAGTTAGCAAACACAACTGAAGTGATTAAACTTGATAAAATGCCAATATTCATTTGCTAAAGGATGGTATATATGTTGCAGGCTACAAACAACTGATTAGAGGACAAACCTGGAAAAGTATATTTTTGAAACACAGCTGAGCTGCTGCTATTGACCCAAGCCCGTAAATCATACTTGTAAGGTTATTTCCTTCCCTGATTAGATTTTAAAAAGGCAACCAATGTAAATATATCCACAACAAGGAGATTTCCTATGGCGCTTTCTTTTCCATAGTAAATGGCAAACTCTTAAAAGAACATGGGAATTGTATTTTCCCATGTCAGCTATTGAAACTGAGCTAAATTACTTCCAAAGGACATCTTCACTTAAAAAAAAAATTGCCCCCTAAATTTTGTCATACAACAGGGGTCTTATTATACTCTACACCCTAAGTATCCCTAACACTGGCTTATTTGTGGATGGAAAGGAAAAAGAAAATACAATACTGGCTAAGACATGGAAATTGAACAAAGCAAAGGAAGCAAGCTGAACTGGATTGGCTTCTGAAATCCATTCTTATCTGGAGACGCACAGGAGGTCCATATTTTCTTCTGTGTTAATATGCTGGGTTTGTCTTTGTTGAATCTCTAATCCTACATTTGACCCCACCCAACTGATATTCCAATCAAGATGGATAAGTTGATTTTTCCCCCCTGTGCAATTATCCATCAGATCCATCTATTTTTGAGCTTGGATTTTCTATTCCCGGTTTCTCTTACCACAATTCTATTCTGGTTTGGTTACCAAAAGTTATCCTGTTGATGTCCATCTGTCTGTATGTCTGTCCATCTTGAACTTCTTCCCATAATTTCTGTTCCATATCCTGATGAATTGGAAACTAATCAAGGAGAGAAGCAACTAAGAACTAAGGAGAAATTTCCTGACAGAACAATTAATCAGTGGAACAACTTGTGTCCAGAAGTTGTGAATGCTTCAACAATGGAAGTTTTTAAAAAGATGTTGGATAACCATTTGCCTGAAGTGGTGTAGGATTTCCTGCCTAGACAGGGGGTTGGACTAGAAGTTCTCCAAGGTCCCTTCCAACTCTGTTATTCTATTCTGTTGAATTAACGAGAAAGAATAAAACCATCCTAGAGAAAGTCAGTTCCAGATTGTTGCCAAAGAAAGATACCTATGACGTTCCTAGGAGTTCAAAGAAGTTCAAAGGAGACTATTTGTGATAGTAGCTGAAGTTGACAACTGGCTAATAGATTTCTTCATAGCAACCAAACATTTAATTATTAATTTATGTGGTGATGTCAAACTAATTGATAAACAACCAAGAGACATAGCTGTTGTTTACTTGCAATAGTATTCCTATATTTCCCATATGCCATATCTCTGTTTCCTGTATAGATCAAATGAAGCCTCAGGCACTGGAGAAGAAAGAACTATACGAGCAGTTAAGTGGAAGCAAAAGGCTTTGGAAGAAACTTAATTTAAAAATAAATTCATAATTCAAGTAGTTTAAGATTGATTATGGACATAATTACTGCTCACCTGTGATTTTGATGGCTTACATATCCCATATAACAAATTCAACAGAATGGATGGTCTTCTTAGGAGAAATACTTCTCTTCTTTCTGCTACATGGTCTCTCTGTGTTTGTATGTGTCTGTGTGGAATCACTCTTGGCAGTTAATGTTCTGAAAGCATCTGTAACACACAAAAATTAAATTTTCTGCCCAGGTTACAGAGAACACAGTGGAACGTACTGTAATGCTGCATGTACGGAAAGCATTTCTGTTTTAATTTCATATGAAAATGATTGAAAATACTTTTATCAGCATTCATCAGCAATAAAACAGCAATGTTTTTTGTATGTTACAGTCAAACACATGACAATATGATATATATTCCCAGCAGCTAATAGAAAATCATCTGGAAAAATATTTCTTGAATGTGTTAAGATCTTCTCTTTGAATTTCTAACCAACATAAGGGAAAGAAGTGTATGAATCACAAAGTAACCTCAAGTTGTCCTAGATTCCAGAACAACTTTTATGGAGGGAAAAGCTTTTGAATGTTCAGAATATAAGAACTTTGTAAAATATTGGCATAACCCTCTGAGAAAATAAACAGAATCCTTTGTGCTGTTAGATTTGCCGTCTGTTACTAATTCCTATTTTACCTGGTTGGCAAAAGCAGCTAGAAAGGTGAGCGGAACTGGATGCAGGCTGTTGTAAATGCATCCTTAAATGAAGGGGTAGTACCTCCTACCTTGAAATAGGTGATGATGTTTCCTATCTTCAAGAAATTCCTATCCTCAAGCAGCCCATTTAATCAACTATCATTTACCTTTAACTTAAACTTCCTAAAGAAGATTGTTCGTTTAGAGTTAAAAAGCCTTGAATGAACTGGATTATCTGAACTGTTTTCAGTGAGAATTCATGTGGGATCAAAACTTGGTATATTTGCTCTTACTAATGAGCTTTGGTGGAACCAGGATGGAGGGTTCTGCTGGATCTCTCAGTGGTCTTGTTCTGTCTTTCGACTGCTGGCTGAATATAAAGACAGACAGACAACTCTACAAAGGCTTCCATACAAAGTTTCTTTATTGGTTCACCAGGCATCCTCAAATATAACTCACGGTTATGTCGAGATCCATCTAATGTCCAATTCTTTGCATAGCTGACTTCATAGTGTAAAAGAATAGTGATCTTTCATCTCATAATGAAGGAGCAAGGGGGTGAGGCACCAGCTAGGGTCCAGGCAAGAGTGAAGGAACCTCCCCCAACCCAACCAAGGGTCAATTCAGTGACCAATCAGGATTACAGATGTGACCACATGACATGAACTACATTTCCCAGGATGCATTAACTACATTTACCATGAGGCATTCCCTTAAGGGGACAGCTCCCAATTCTAACTTAACTAACTCAATTCCCATTACCTATATACTATCTGGACATCACAGGTCTTTTATATCATTGACCATGGGATCTTCCCATTTGGGAGAGAGACAGTTTAAGCCTTCAACAACTCTGTTATGTTGCAGATGTCCATGGAGATTCTCTGTTATCCAGGTCATGGTTTTCCCAAAGGTGCTTCTTCAAGAGGCACGTGGACTTTCTGTTTTTTCTTTGAAGACATTTTCCTTCTCACCCAAGAATATTTGGATGAGAAATGATATGGTTGCCTCTTGAAAAAGCACCTTTGGGACATACGTTGTAGATGTTCTCCGTACTACTTTTCAACATCTATATGAAGCAATTGGGAAAGATCATCTGCGAACATTAGTAGACATCTTCAGTATACTGATGTTATACACTTGTATATCTCCCAGGCAGAGAGAAGATGCCATGGACCTCTTGACCTACTGACTGGAGGATATGGACAGGAGAAAATGGGCTTAAACTGGGCTGTTTAAGGGCTGAGAATTCAGAAGATGATTGACTCCAGAGAGCTCATCTATGACTCTGAACAGGACAATCCTCTCTCCCTGACAGAGTGGGTGGTAATTTGGAATAGCAGGTGGTTAAAAACAAGTGGAGGCTGTGGCCAGGAGGGCCTTTGCACCATTAGATTTTGTATGTGAGCCTTTCCTGAACCAGGAGGTTTTATACTGTTGTATTTCATAGGTGGATTTTTGCAATGAATTCTTCCTGGAGCTGTCTTTGAAGTCAACACAGAAACTTCAGTTGACTTGAAGTGAGCATGCTACAATATGGGTACTGAGATTCATCCATGTAACACCATCACTATAGAACTACCAGATAATTCCCATGTGCACTGGATGGTACTGGTTTTTACCTTTAAAGCTCTGCATGACTCCTGGCCTAAATATCTCTATGACCACCTTGTTCAAATTGAAATTTCCTTCAGAGAGAGGGTCTTATCAAGGGTTCCACTGTTGAGGGGATGTCATCTTCAAGGATCCCAGACTCAAGTTTTAGTGATGGCCTCCCTTATTTGGAACATCTTGCCCCAGATATTCAAGTTACTATTTCATTATTGCCTTTTTGATAACAATGTAAGTCTTCAGAAAGGTTTTGGGGTATAAAAAAGATCAGGATCGTACATCACATGGAACCCTTAAAAACAAAAATAAATACAATGATGATCATTATATTAATAATATAAGCATCTCAAAATCTCTGGAAGCGAAATGACAAATTAAATTTAAATTTTAATAATATTCAGTAGAGTAATCACTATTGTTGAGCCTCTTTTTTGTAACATTTCTGTAAATATAGCACAGCAGCTTGTCCTTTGCAAAGGATTTATTTCTGGCTTTTAGTCAATCACTTTATTCCAGGTAGTAGGAATATGGGATAATCATCTCACCTTCAGTCTTATCCAATGATCTGACAGTCCTTGGCTGATCTTGTACACTGGCTGGAACCAGGAGGTGGCAGGAACAAAAAAGGAGAGCTTATCTGCACTGTCTCCTGGATATTCTGGGTTGACACCAACTGGGATATGACTTCTACAATCTCCCAGCCTGCTGTGCTGCAGAGTTCTGGTGCTGGGCTTCAGCTATGCAAAGGGAGAATAACTTTACTGCTTTGGGACTTCAGTGTTTCTCCCTGCAGAGGTTGAAAGACATGAATAATTCCATTTTCTCCATCTCCCAACCACCCCTCTTCTGTCTGTCTGTCTGTCTGTCTGTCTATCTATCTATCTATCTATCTATCTATCTATCTATCTATCTAATTTCTAAATTGGATTGAAATACAAAGGTACAATAAAATAAAAAGTTATCAATAACAGCATACATCATACACATACGGAACTGGGAACTCTGGCCGTATAAATTAAAGAATTCCATTATTCCATTATTTTATTACAGAAAATAATATTGCAACATTCCTACTCATCCCCAAGCCTTGTTGAAAAATCATGTTTCAAAGGTTTTCCTGTAACCCAATAGGATCGGAGCTATCTGGGGAAATGCTGATCCAGAGAAGCAGAGAGCAATTGAGAAACTATCCAGGCTATTCCGGAAACACCATAGAGAAGTTCTCTCTCTGTTCAGATAATCCAGATAGTCCACTAATAAGGGAAAACTGTACACTGATCCAAAATCACCCAGAATTCTGCATTGAATGATGTCTTCTCGGGGAAGGGGAACATTGCAGCTTCTGTCAAAGCACACATTATCATCCTTTCTTTCAAGAATGTATTTTTCTGCCTCCCAACGTACCCCTTAGTTCTGACTTTGGAGGCTTCCATCAACCAAAGAGGTCAGGAATCCAGATCAAAGATTTAATGCTCTTAAAGTTGGCAACTGTTGGTAGAAGTTTACTTAGAGCAGGGATGTCAAACTGGATTTCTTCAAGGGCTGGACCAGCATTGTACGTCTCCTCTGTGGGCCGGCCATGAGTGGGGGGAGGGGGAGATGGGATGGACGCCCCCTGCAGCACCCTGACAGCCAAAATGGGGCATGGGAGGGCTGTATGGCCCCTGGTGCCCCATTTTGGCCAGCAGGGTGCTGGAGAAGGCCATCCCGGCAAAAAATGAAGTGTGGGGGACATGTGCAGCCCCCCCCATACCCCATTTTGGCTACCAGAGGCACCATGGGCCAGTCCTTTGCTATTTCCAGACTGGCTCCACAGGCCAGATTTAAGCACCCTGCAGGCTGGATGTGGCCCCTGGGCCTTGACTTTGACATCCCTGACTTAAGTGATAGATACATTAAATGGGACATCAATGATCTTCAAGGAAAGTCTTAAGAGCATGCTGCCTTTGAAATATGATGGTAGGGTCTTTGGAAGTACCACAGTAAGCCCTTTCAGTCTGCTATCTTCTTCCCTTACACATTTTGTAAGCATTCTTTTTCTTTCTGGAAAACTTCCTTAATATGCCAGATTTTCCTTCCTACACATACAGATCCAAGAATATTTTAGAAGACTGTTGGCCGACAAATGATTTCACCAAAAGGAATTTATATTTTGATAAACTGGCACGTAGGAAATCTGCATTACAGACAGCCTCAAGTACTAACAAGTCACAGTGGTGACATTAGGGAGATTATAGCAATGCTTTAAGAATGATTCAATGTGAATCATATTCATTGCATAGCACTTAACATATGGGGCAATTGCAAAAAAAAAACAAAACCCAACACAAGATTTATACTGAAGAGCTTTTCAGTGGTATTAATTGTTGTTGAAGATAACAGAAACTGGCTGACCTTTCGCCAAACTATTGACCTATCATGAAATATCCTTCTTCAGTTGATTCTTGGTTTTAGGATTAGGACTTTCTATAAATCATGCCAAGAAATTTCTTAAATTAGTTCTTAAATAAGAATAATTTGGGGTCGTGGTTGAGGTGCTGGCCTAGAAACTAGGAGAATGTGAGTTCTAGTCCTGCCTTAGCTATGAAAGCCAGCTGGATGACTTTGGGCCAGTCATTCCTCCTCAGCCCAGCCTACCTCGCAGGGTTGTTGTTGTGAGGAAAATAGGAAGATGAAGGTACATTCACTGCCTTGAGTTACTTATGAAGTAATAAAGGTGGGATAAAAAATCTAATAAATAAATGATGATGATAGATATAAACGTGTTGGGTTGATTATGTTATATGAAACTAATTTCCAAGCAAAATGTTTTCTGATTTGACGGTGCTGTTCTAATTTGCTTATCTTGGTTCATTTGCAAAGAACTGTGTTATTAAAAATGTAACTCACACTGAGCACCATCTAATCCTTTATGTGATGTAAGAAATAGAGGTCCCCTGATTCATAATTCAATAATGTCTCAAGCTGTGTATTAAAATAACAGTTTATTTTCTACAAACATTGGAATCGATTTAAGTTCAATTTGATGGAATACAATACCAGTAAAACCATTTAGAATGGTTATGGTTTACTTTGCTAAATTACTTTTTACAAATAAAGGAAAAGAAAGGGATGGCAATGCCCTCCCTGCAGTTAAGGCTGTATATTCGGAAATGCATTTGAATATGTAACATGATTGCTTTAGAAGTGGCAAAGAGGTACAAGCATCTCTTGTGACCTTGCTATCTGCAGTAGACTGGGATCCCTTCCAGCAACTGTTATCCCTCTAGAAAAAAAGGGAATGTGGCCTTACACAAATTGCTAATTTAGCAAAGTTCAACTATAGTGCAATTGGAGGTCTTAACATATAAGTCTGTACTGAGAAAGAGAGTTGCTAGGCTATCGGCAATAGCCTGGAATGAGTGGTTTAGAAATAAAAATAAAATAAAATGGCAATTAGGAAAAGAATGAGGAAGTATGTAATTATGTATATATGTTATAGAAAAGATTGAAGTGTAAGATGAAATATATTGATTTGTAACAAGAGTAAGATGTAATGGTAATGGAATAAGCAATCATATATTGAAAAATGTAGGGAAATGTAAAAGATTGATAACAATGCATATAGTTTTATTTTATGTTTTTAAACTTTGGAATATCAATAAAATATTTTTTTAAAAAGAACTCTTCTAAAGTTCTCAAGCATCTTTTTTTCCTAAGGAAAAAGCTATGTGTTATTTTTTAAAAATAAAAGGTTTGGGGGGATAGAAGTATAATTTCTTCCTTGCTCCCTTTCAGTAAAGAGAAGCCGTTTTTTAAAATACTACAAGATTATGCTAAACAAATCTTTACATTCCCCGCCCCCTTTGGAGTGTTGTAGCTTTATTTATGTAGTGGATTTATACAGTCGTCCATCCTGACTTCCTGACTCTATTCACATAACATGATTAATTGGTCAAGAGGGATCAGGAGTCGTGCAAATATTCTAATCTAATCAACTAATCTTAGACATTAGCTTGGAGGAGATTTAACAGCAATGGATCCATTTGGAACAAAATGTAATCCCCTGGGTCATTTTTATTGTTTGAAAAGGAATGAAAGGGTGACCAGAAGGAATTCTCTCATTCCATTTCTGAGACAGGGATGATGTTCTAGAGCAGGGGTGTCAAACTCATGGCTCTTGGCCTGGATGCGTCACTTGCTGACCCCACCCCCTCCTGGTTTAGCGAAGGGGTCCCGATATGTCACCTGACACCGCTGTGATGAGATGAGTTTGTCACCCTTGTCCTAGAGTGACCCTGTGAAAATGAGTTGACCAAGGCACCCTAAATCTCTCTTCTTTGCAACTTTCCAAAACCAAATGGAAGAGGTGGGGAAAGGGGCAGAAAGATTGGGGGAGGGGATGACACCCTTCCAGCTCTGTCCACGATGGTACTGATCAAGATGGTATTATCATGGAGGTTCGAGTGTGAGGGACTTGGATGATCCCTGATTGGGGTTTTGGTGATTGGGCACATTGAGGTAAGATAGCTCATTGGAGGGATCATGTAAACACAAGTAACTTTCCTGCCCTATGTCGTACAATACTTCTGGGAAACTAGAAATTATATAATGAGTTCAGTTGGTAGCCAAATGCGACATATTATAACACAGTGAGCCAGTTTGGTCAACTGATTAAGGCACCAGACTAGACATCAGGAGATGGAGAGTTCTAGTCCCATCCTAGGCATGAAAGCCAGTTGGGTGACTTTAGGCAAGTCACGCTCTCTCAGCCTAACCCATCTCACAGGGTTGTTGTTGTAGAAAAAGTGGGAGGAAAAAATATAATTCACCTTGAATTATTTAAGTAATAAAGGTGGGATATAAATTAAATAAATGATTGTTAAATCCAGGTTCTTAAGCTATGCTTTTTGTGAAATGTTCAAAAAGTCATGTCAAATGCCACCAAACCAACCAACCTGACAGCAGCATGTTTTAACCTACTCAGGTTCACTGAATAAAACATAGAGAAATGTAATCGAGTTGCTTAAAATACAATTGAAATTTTAATATTCTGAGACTATGTAGTGTTCTATATTATAAAATACATGTTTGATCAATCTCCCATTCCACTACTACAAAGAGACCCATTTTTTCCCCCTTTTAAAGTTTGATCAGTTTCTTTTCTAAAATGTAAGTCATTGTTTAAATTAAACCTTTTGCTCTTTGAGAAAAAAAAATCCTCTATCTTTGCACTGAAGTTAGCTGTCGCTTGTCACAATGAGAAAATACCACAAAACCACTAAAAATTATTGTGAGAGTTCTACCATGTTTTGTTTTTCCCTTTCTCTAATCTTTCAGTGTGAAATGCCTTGAGAACATCACTATCTTAACTATTGAGTCTGTCAGGAGCAAATCAGGACTGAAATACTTCTGTGAACTCTTTTGTTGACAAAACAAGACTTGTTGTAATTTTCTCTTTCTCTGATTATCAAGAACAAGGTCTTCTTTCCTGTCTTTTTTCTGGCTTTTGAAGTAGGCAGAAACCATAGACTGTGCTTAATGAGCTTGCATGGTTGAAGTTATTTTTACTAGCTTTTGTTACAGCACGCATCTTTTCTATCCTGCTCCGTTCTATGTTGTGTGAGAGTGTCCGTGTTTATTTGTAACTCTTTCCTCCTCCTATGAGATGTGTGAACTATATATGGCCTGGGAAATCTGTGCCACTGTTGGTATTTTTAAACTGTTTTGGCCTCCGGTTTGAACGCTGGCATGACACAGATAAGCAAAATTTCTCAGTTTCTCATGGGAACCCAGGGATACCCCCATGGCTACTTGTAGCTTTGTTGTAATTTTGGAGTTACTTCCCCTCAATAATGCAAACCACTCCCAAAACATCTTGTGGGACTGCCCTCCCCACCTCTCGCCCAAGGCCTCCACACAAGAAAGTTAATTTCGTATTTTAAGAGAATAGGTTTAAAGACAATGCTGTCTCTCCAGCTTGAGTCATGAGCCTGTCGTGACTCAAGGGGGTTGCATGTTTTGATCTTCAGATGGCTTCCTGGTTTTGCACAACTCCATTACAATTGTTTGCAATTCCATTGGAAAGATCTACCCTATCAGATTTCTAATTGTTTGCTTTAAACAGGAGGATACAACAACCATCTTGAAACAGATGCACACTTTGGAGAGATCCTCACCCTCTCTTGTCATAAACTAGAATTCTTGCTTTCCCCATTTTTCTAGGGACATTTATAACGGGATATTTTAGTTCCTGTCATTCGATTTTATTCTGTTCATCAACCCCAAAGGCTTCCTAAAGTGGGAAAATGGTAATGAAACAAAATTAGGTACAAAATAATGGTAAAACAGAAGAGAAACTAATTAAAGTAGTGAAATCAGAACTTAGGGCATTGATGGAATCTGCATTTTTTTTTTTTTTTAAAAAGAGCAAACCTCGTGCTGAAAAGATCAGCGCCTCTCCTGGCTATTGCAACACGAGGATCATCTTTCTTATGGTTCCTTGTAGCAACCACTTGTTATTCTGCAAGTAGCTACTACTGTAGGGGGCTCTGTTTTTTTAAGGAGGCTGCAATGGAAGTCTGCTGCTCAGCTTTACACTCCCTTGGGTGACTGAGTGGCCGGGTTTGGAGCATGACCCAGTGGGATGGATCAGGAAGATAGGCAGTGGTACTGTAGCAACCCTGCAATCAGTGATAAGGGCAAACAACTGCAGGAGTACTTTGTAACAGTGTCTTAGTAGCTTTTGGTGAGTCTGTCAAAACTTTGAACCATCACTAAGCAGTCATAAGTCAAGGACTACTTGTAGTAAGTGTCTCTCCACCACTCACCCTTAAGCATTAAAAAGGTAACAATAAAGAATATGTATTAAGAAGCAGAATAAAGAACAAAAACACTCTCATTCAAACAAGAATCACTACTGAGGAAGCCCATTATTATATAAAATAAAATTAACTGCCTGGTTTCAAGCTTTGATTTGCATCTCCTACCTTGAGAAAGACAGGGATAATAGGTCTAACTAGCTTCCTTCTCCATCTCCAAGCTCAGTCGTCTTTTTGGAATATAAGGAATGAATACAAGAAAAAAGAATTAAAGTTCATTCTAATCCTGACTCTTATTATAAATTTATTTCTAAACATATTGTATGTAAAATGAATTTTGAATCTGCCAAATTTGAAAGGAGGAAAAAAGAAGGAGCAAGAATCATCAAAGCTTCAAGAGTGCCAAAGAAACAGGGAGGTGTTACTGTTATGAAAGGAACATATATAATCAATGAATTGTCTTTACTGATCTACCATATTGCTCTATAACTACAAGATGGTTCAGTACACAGAGAAGAGATCCCTTGTGGTTTGGCATTCTAAATGACTGCCTACATTGCAGTAAGCCACAATTTTTAAGTTATGATTTATTGAGGAAGCTAAAGCCATAATTGATAGGTTTACACATCATGCTGAATCATGGCACAATTTACCTATTTGTGACTTAACACGGGATTCAAACTCATTCATCATATGCTATTGAAGGATGCCCATCAGCAATTTAACTGCAGCAGCACACGTTGAACTCTAGTTTGTAATGTAAGAGAACATAGATCACAACAACCATTCACATCCATCCAACTATTTGTGCAAACCTTATTCACCTAAAAGGATACTCAATTGATCTTTCTTCTGGAAGATTTGTAATGCTGTATGATTCACAAAAGGCCTGCAAATTATACATACACACATGCACACATAACACACACACACACACACACACTATTTGTGTACTTCTCAGGTTTCTTTTGCTCTTCAAGCAAACCCATCTAAAGAAATTCTATCAGAAGAGAGAGAGATGAAAATTACAAAGAGGGCGCTTCCCAAACCCTGTTAGGATTTGCAGAGGTAACAAATTTTGTACTTATGTCAAAGAGCTAATCCATCACTCAATTCCCACTCAGCTCTGCCCATAAATTAAAAGCAGCCGTGGCGATTAAGATTCTGAAGAGTCAGAAAATCCACTGAATCTTCAAAATCCGCTTAACAGTCCTCAGAAGCGAATCGAAGACACTTGAGTCAATGCCTTAAATTGATGCATAGATTTAACTTGAGGATCCAATTCAACTGCATCCCTTTAAACAGAGCAACCCATTCAAAGCTTTGCAGGTCGTTCTTGGCTGGGCTTTCATCTGACAATGCTGCCCGTGGGATGTTTTCCCTTCAGAAAATAGAGCCCCTTTTTCCTGTTTGTTCTCTGAATAGAGGAAGACTATAACTAGCAAAGCAAACGTGACCAATAAATGAAGCAAAGGGTGAAGAGAAGGACTCGGCCACTGAACCACGTGATCTGAGTTAAATGGCTTCCTGCACGGATGCTGAGACCATAAGCCTCAGCAGGAAAATGTTCAGGAAAGAGAAAGCATTTATCGTGGCAGGATTTTCCCCCCCTTTTTTTTACCAAAATAAATGAAAGGAAATCTTGTGTGTTGGTAAAAGTTTAGAAGTCATTTTTAGGTCACCAAGCTTTATTCTGAATGTCCAGATTCTAACTCCTGAAGTTCAGATACTACTTCAATCTGTAGAGTTACTGGAAGACTTTAGATCCGTTATCTTGTTTTGTAAGATGTTTGGGAAGATGAAACTGGAAAGAAGTAGCATACATGTGGTCTGCTGCACTTATAAATAGTTGTCAATATCAGTATCAGTCCTGTATTACTGATATTGAACTAAATTAGTTTAGTTTGTTCCAGTCATGAATAATAATTATGAATTATTGTGAACTGACGTTAAAATAATATTTTAAGCCTTTAAGCCTTGTTAGTCAATATTAGTTTTATGAGCTCTTGAATCAGATCAATGTTCCCACTAGCAGCATAACCTTATTATATGAGCCCCTGTACTCACTTTTTAATCTTTTTTAATCTTTTAAATGTTGGCTTAGCTTAGTTTATTTGTTTTATGGAATCACACACATACAAAATAGCTTGAATTTACCCATTATATAGAACTGATGCTATTAACACATATTTTTGAAAAGCTTTCTGCTTTTTAATATTTGTCAATGATCACTAATACCCCTGATGTGAGTTCTCCAGTTGGTTAATGTAACAGTTACCAATTTCCAGTAGTTGACTTGAATTTTAATTTTTTTCGGCATGCACAGCTTAAGGCATCTTCAAAGCAAAAAAAATGAGAATGCAGGCAAATGTATCCTTTTCATAATAAAATGGGAGAAAACACCAAACTTCCAATTCCTCTCTCCCCCCACATTTGAACATGTGCTCCTGTGAAATAAGAAGGCAGAAGATACTTATGACATTTAAGTCTGGAGGCTGTCTAGAATGAAGTGGTTTGACTGTTGTGGTTTCTTTTCAACCACAAAGATTTAGTGTGATGTTAAGGCTAAATCGCATGTTACATTATACCAGATGTTTCTGCACTTTGGGGCCTTTGTAAAGGAGAAAAAAGTGTGGTACAAATTTATAAGTTAATCAAACTATAGGAAAATCTATGCCTTTTATAGGAAACTTATATATATATACCAGAGTAATGGTATCAAGAAAACTCTGTACTGGACCATTGATAAGGAATTTCAGGATAAAGTTATATTAACAGTACATATGGCAAGGTATTTTAATTTTGATAATAGTGTCAACCCTGAAGTTGGCCTGAGTGATTATGGAGGTATTACTTGGAACCCTGACAAATAGAGCTACCATTGTTTTTAAATGAGAATTGCAAAAATGCAGCAGCACGTTTTACACATTTATTACAAAAAGTAATAATCCACCATTAACCAATTGCTTGATTAAGTGAAAGTTTTAAATAGGGCTTAAAATGACAGAACGAATTTCAAATGTATAAACAAAAGGTCCACAACTGGTTCTTCCTATGATTTTCACATTACCTTCATTAAAGGCACTTTTATGCAATGCACAGGCCAAAAACTAGATCTGAACACTTGCCAGTTGTTGAAGATTTTTCATTATTAAATAACCAGTGCTGGGAGATTAGCACCATATGGGAAAAAGTATCAACCTTTCTTCTCACTGTGATAAGCTCGGCTAGTGCCCATATGGTTATTATCTGCAATAAGAAACAATAAATAATTCTGAGAACTACTAGATTTGTTTCTCTTACTAATAGCAGGAAAGCTTCTGATTGCAAAGAAGGATTTTAAACTGCCTTGTCCTTACCTTTGCCCACTATTCATTCTATCTCTTGATCCTGATCTATGACTCTATTATCTATCATATGTAATTTCAAGAGCATGCAGAATTCCTCAAGCTGCGCGCCCACCCTTAACCTTTGATCACTATGTTCCAAAAAGTGAGGGGAACACTTTTAGTAAATGTGATTACTAGTGATATATTTTATAATTTCCCATTCTGCCACATTAAAAATTATCACCAGGTAGCAATATTTAGCATGCCAAGATGAATACATCACAAATGGTGGGAAGCTACGTGGGCAAAGAAGCCTGTTTTTTTATCTGCTGACGACATATTGTGGAGGAATGAAGACCTGGCCTTGAAAATGGAAAGTGAACTGTTAAAGATTTTCAGAAAAGATTGCTGTGACTTGATAAGGAGGAAAGCATGAGAAAGAAACTCAAGATAAGATTGCCTTGATTTTGTTTGGTATAATATGGGGCTATTATACACCAAAACATTAAAAAGAGCTTTTCTGGAGTCTTTGCCATACCTGTTTTTTGCCCTTGCCTATCTCAAACAGTTGACACATACAGTATATGCAGAATGAAGCCTCCACCTTGTTGCTATGGCAAGATAAAACTAGGAATTTTGGTTTGAAAATAGTGTTTTCCCTGACAAAATGGAGAACTAACACCTATGCAAACATTCCAGTACATATGAAAATCTGGTCTTCAGTTGCCTCCAGTTACCAGAGCCTGAGGTTTTATGATGACTCGTGAAGATGATGAGGCTATTAGAAAGACCAGCTGCATCTCTGGCCCGGGTGTTATTTTTGTCTGGGTGGTTAGGCCAGGGGAAGATTGACCTTGTAGAGGACTGAATGTGGACTTTCCACAAGGTTGTCATTCCACTTGCCTTATCTTCCCGCACTATTTTGCAAAGTTCAAAGTATGAATAATTTACACAGGGAAGCAGTGGAGTGGCTCTTTGGATGATTAGAATGGGTGGGAGGAGGATTCTCTCTAACCTTGATGACATTCTCTCAGGGCAGGAACATTCCCAGACTCCTGGCACAGACAGAATACAAGGCAGGCTTTGATGCCAGTGGTTCTTCTATTAGCATACTTTTCCCATGTCAAGGATAGAAGAGAAGCAAGCCAGCATGGCTACATGGATGAGCCTTCAGGACTGTATAATCATTCTTTTAGCTAGCCTCCAGGACTGAAAAGTTCACTGTTCTTTATACCTTAATAGAGTCTAAAATCTGCACCAAAGAGACTTTCGGTGTCCAAATTAACACTTGTTTATTGGGCTGTAAATAAAAACAAGCATCTATTTGGAAGTTATTATATTTCATAACTTGGGGGAACTGAGGTTCTTTTTTTAAAAAAAATTCTTGTATTTTTTTCCTGCCTTTTGTTTTCTGACTTTTTCTTTGGATTTGCTTTTTTTCTCTATATAACCCTCAAATATGAACATATTTGACACATAGCAGTCAATCCCAAATAATTAGAATCAATTGCAGGTCCATATTTGTAATAATAATAATAATAATAATAATAATAATAATAATAATAATAATAATAATAATAATAATAATAATTATTATTATTATTATTATTATTATTATTATTATTATTATTATTATTATTATTATTATTTCTATTCTAGGGGACACAGAAGTATCTGTAGATAGCAGAATAGAAGAAAGGGATAAAATCACAAAATACAAAGATCTGCAAATAGAAGAAGAATACCTGTAACAAAAGAAAGCAAAAATAGTCCCAATATTAATAGGTGCCTTGGGCAACATCCCAGAATAGTTGGAGCATCAACTGAATACCATTGTAGCAATAATAATCATCAGTCAATTACAAAAGACAAATTTACATTTTGTGATGACCTTTACAACAATGAAACATTTACTTATCACAGGTCCTTGTGAAGGTCTCGATAGTTGAATAAAAATGCTAAATCCAAACTAAATGTCTGGCTGGAACAATCCAGACAAACTGAATTAATATTCCAAATCATGAATTTCACATTTACTATCAAGAGAATCTTTATCAAATATTCGTGTAGTGTCTAAAAGATGCAAAGCAAGTGTTTGTTTTTTAACTGACCCTTGTGTCAAAAAAACCTCACTCATCTTATCTAATATGCATCTTTTAAGGCTTTTCATTCTTCGATCAATTTCTTTAAAGTGTGACTAATGATTATCTATTCACAAGTACATTTAGCAACCCATAAACATTTTTGTTCACATATTTCATCCATATTCCATTTTTTTTCTGAACGGCTCCATTATTTTCTTTTCATTCCCTCCTCAAGAACTTATGGAGAACCTCACCATTAAGGAAGACTCTGAATTCAATTTTTCCCAGTAGCAATCTACTATATATAATGTGGGTTCTCTGATTACGCTCAATTATTGTTAGAAAAGTCAAACATTAAAACTTATTGCTTCATACAGAAGAAGACTTTGTCATATTAAAACAAACATGTTTCCAGGGAGTTGAAGAAGCTTCTTGGACAAGAAGCAAAACATCATCAAAGAAAAACCAGAAAGTCCAGTTGCCTCTTGAAAAAGCACCTTTTGGATAACTATGTCCTGGATCTCCATAGACATTTAGTCATTTGTGTTCATGTGTGAGTGTATGTATGTGCTTTCAGACCTGACTTCTGGCAATAAAACAGAGCTACAGTTTCTTAGCAGTGTTAGGTTTTCGTTGCCTTTTTGTAATGCTAAAAGAAAATGACTGGTCCAAAATCACCCGCTTGGACTCATCACTAAGGCTAAACTCAGAGTTCTCAGCCTGGTATAGGAGGAGGGGGAAACTGTGATAAGACTGATTTTGCAAACTACAAAACTGCACTAGGCAGAAAGAATATATGTCTATGGATTAAATAAGACCGGGGACTTATACTGAAGAATGATGTGATCTATACCATAGGTATATCCCAGTTATTCATGGATATCTACTTTTCATTTCAAAAATCCCAGCAGTTTCACCATATAATACCATTTTAAAACATAAAATAAAACATGGCATTTTTAATCTGATTTTCCAGGAACTAAAAACTCAGATATAAAATTAAACAAAAACAAAACTGAAAGTGTCTAAAGAAATTATACAGAGACACGTAGATTGAAACCTTATTCCAAATTCTCACATCAAAGCAGAAGTCTATCAGATCGGCATACTCTTGTCTACCCTCTGTATATCAAGTTCCTTCTGAATTCACAACTCATTCATTTTATAAGCTGTAAATTGTATGAAAACTATGATGAGCCATAATAGGCCATGCATACACATTGTGAAAATATGAATCACTGGAACAACATATCCAATACTTTACATTCAAATATTCTAAACTTTCATTAAAGATAACATTACAACCCCTCAATGTCAGTGTTCCAGAAAAACTTGACTCCAACAGATAACTCCAAACCAATCTGTCAGCTAACTGAGTCTCTGTGCAACTTTCAAGAATTATGGAAAATTTTAAAAAGTTATCAAGCTATGCCTTAGTCAGACCAAATGCATCTTCCGATGCCAGTGGCACCATCTGCGCATGTCTCCTCAAAAAATATACTATTCCCCAAGTGAATAGACACTGAATCATATCCTTAAAAAGTTGAATCAATGGTCAATCTTCTGCCTAAGAGCCAATCATAATCCAGAGCTACATCTGACTAAAGTAAAGACTTATGTTCTCCATCTCCTGCCAAGAATTTGAGGGGCATTTCAAACAGACTCTTCATATTATCATTCCTTCACTGACATCTGTTCAAGTCAACAGATTCTATTTTATTCTAATCAAAATAATAGCCAAATTACTTGGTGTAATCAAGGTTTCTCCCACAGTAAAACTGGATGTTCTACACATATTATATATGGTTATTTTTATTTGAGAATATTTGTTGCTAATTTACCTAGATCATCATTCAGCTAAGAGTACTGTATTGTCAGCCCCAGTAGGTAGACTGGACCAGGAAATCAATTCCACAGGAAGAGTAAAATTGTAAGATACTCTTATTATAGCTAATCTCAAAATTACCTTTATTGAGATTAGCTATAATCAGAGAATCTTACAACTCTAATTGTGCTGTATCTCCTCCTCTTTGTTACAATTCAATAATCAGGCAATGTTATTCTATTATCGTGGTGCAAGAGTGGTTAGAATGCAGTACTGCAGGCTACTTCTGCTGACTGCCAGCTGCCTGCAATTTGGTAGTTCGAATCTCACCAGGCTCAAGATTGATTCAGCCTTCCATTCTTCTGAGGTCAGTAAAATGACCCAGATTGTTGGGGGCAATAAGCTGACTCTGTAAACTGCTTACAGAGGGCTGGAAAGCACTGTGAAGTGATACATAAGTCTAAGTGCTATTGCTAATGCTATCTTGTATTTAAACATTATCTGCCTTCTTTGCCAAGCTAATAGTTCCTAGTAATGATTCCTACCGATTTCCATCAATATCATCTTCCTTACTCTCTGCAGATATACAGATATTTGTGGCTCCACTTGGATCCTGGAGCATCCACACTGCGGGAGTTTTGAGTGGGTTAAAATGATAAAATGCCACTATGTGATGCTACCATATACAATCATATGATTCCTACTCTAAGAAAAAGAAGAAAAACACTCGTTGACCTGTTGTATTTTTTCAGTTCCTGGGTACAGAAATTGAATGTTTATTTCAATTTGATTTAATTTAAAAACAGGCCATTCTTTTGGGCTGCAACAACCAGTAAATCTTTACCATTTCAGTGGGAATTTCATAGAGCCCAAAGGCATTGCTGCAAATAAAATAAAATAAAATAAAATAAAAAAGATTGGAAGCTGATGCCCGGCTATTTGCATGCTAACTTCTTGTTTATTTTTAATTAAAACTATCTTTAAAAAAACCAGATAGGGAATGGAATTTGGGGGCACTTGGAAGTGAGGAGTGCTGGGGACAAATTAAGTTTGGCTGGCTTTATCTTGCCCTTTCCTAACTTGGTTATTCATCTACTGTCTGTGGGAGAACAAAGATGATCGGGAAGGGCTACACCCGTAGCCCGACACTACCTTCTGTACTGGGCCTTCCGTGAAGACTGAGGCAAGAAAACAATCTGGATTATTCCTTGAGAATGCCCTGCAGTAGAAAAGAGACCAAGAAGCTTCCTGTTACAGGCTCAACTGTGGTAATTTAAAAAGCCTGGCTGGTTGCTCTATTTCCTAGTCTCGTTCAGACAGAGGAAGCATCTCCTGAAGATTTACTAAAGTTTTTTTTCTTTTAAAGAAATTCCCTTCAGGAGAAAGGCCGGAGAGAACTTCCTTTTGAAGACTATCGCTCCTTAAAAAAAAAAAAAAGCCCGGTAAACAAACAAATCGAAAGGAGAACGCACGAGGGTGAGAGAGATGGAAAAGAAAATGCACACAAACAGCAGCAGACCATTTGACAGGAAAATAGCACCCTGACCTTCTCTGGCTAAAAGCTATCAATCAAGTTTAAATTTAGCTCCCCCACAGTCTCAGATGAACAGGAGGCAGCCAGGGCAAGGCAAGCTTAACGCCTGAGAATGTTTGTACTGTGTGGCAAGGAAAAATAAGAAAGAGCCACCCAAGCTTAAAATCAACAAAGGCCAGCCTGTAAAAACAAATGGGGCCGATGAGAATGGGGCTGCCACCAGAAAGCTCATTAGCGGCCAGATGCACCCACTGGAGCCGTCTCTTTTCAGCTTCCTGAGAGACAATGCTGCTCTCCCATTGATGCCGCAGACTCTTGGGCTCAAGAGCTCTTTCCCTCTGCCGTCAGAGAAGAGACGCCCACTCCCCAGGCCACAGATAGAGAGAGGCAGAAACCCAGGAGGAGTCTTGTCCTTCCCTGAAGTCCCCCTGGCTTTGTGGGGAACCAGTGGTTGACGGCAATCATGAGGACACGACAGGGAAAATCTGTAGGATTGCCTCAGAAAGAAAGCTGTTTTTCAAAAGATAAGAAATAAGTGCGGAGACTTGGAATTAGGGAAGGGATAATCCATCTGGGCTTCACTATCACTTCTTTGTGCTATGTCAGAATGCCAATTTGACATCCACAGGTATTGAGAGGGTGAGGTCAACTTCCACAAGATGATGGGTTGCGGTTTTATGAGCCCTGCGTTTTGGCATATGCAACGCATGCAATGTCCAGACACGCACACAAGGGGCAGGATATCAAACACAACACTGAACCTGACAAACTGCAGATTTTGATACTCCCTCATTGGATGCTGCTTTCCATTAAAAAAAAAAAAGTTTGCACTAAAAATACATTTTTGTTTCCTCTACAATTTCATTGCAGGTACACATTTTTCCAAGATAGTGCACTTTTGTACATTATCTTCTTTTAAATACACAAATGAATATCGTAATGAAAAAACATTTCACTGAAACATTTCCACTTGCATTCCAGGGGTGTTTTTTGTTTTAAAGAAATCTGGAGCAGCATTCAAATATGCAGTTGTTACTTGCCATCCAAGGTAGTCTAGTCTAGTAAAATGTTTATTTATTTTTACCATATTTTCATAATGTCTGTCCCACTAAATCTCAAAAACAATTCAATTGATACTCAACCATTTTGGTGGTTCATGGTAGTATACTACACATGTTTATTCAGCTTGTGCTTGAATGAATGAGTTATAATCACATTCTTATTGGCAATCACTGTTAATGCTATATTTGCTGAGTAAGAAAAATAAATCAACCCTAAATTAGAATCAGTTATAATCCAGCCAGTCTATCAAGTTGTCTGGGGGGAAATTACTCCTAGTGACCCACTTTGGTGAAGTGAAGGGAGATGAAACCAGCAGGAAAATGTATCAAGAGCAGGGGTGGGATTCTACTAGTTTGGACCAGTTCTATAGAACCAGTTGTTATGATTCTGCACAGTTTGGAGAACTGGCAAATTGTGCCCCTGGCTGGCCTGCTCCTCTCTGCCCATCCCTCCCCTCCCAGTCAGTCCTTACCGTGCATACGTGACATCACACATATGCCTGACATTGCTGACTGCATTGTACCCTACCCAGTCATTCCTTAACGTATTTCTTTTTCCCCCCTCCCAATGACCAACTGTTCCGATGATCAGCTATGCCAGGATCCCCCTTGCGGTCTTACTGCTTCACCCAGGACGCTTCCCTGAGGCCCAGGAGGCAAAAAGGGGCACAGGGGGTGGTGCCCCCGTGCTCCATTTTTTGCCTTCCTGGGCCTCAGGGTAGCTTTCCCCAGGAGGCTTCCCTGAGGCCCAGGAGGCCAAAAAATGGAGCACGGGTGTGTGTGTGCTGCGTGGCCCCTTGTGCTCTGTTTTTTGCCTTCCTGGGCCTCAGGGAAGCATCCTGGGAGCAAAAACACCCTCCAGGAGGCTTCCCTGAGGCCCAGGATGCTCAAAAATGGAGCACGGGAGGATGCTGCAAAAAAAAGGAAAGCCACACCCACCCAGTCACATGGCCACACCCACCTAGCTATGCCCACCTAGCCATGTCCACGAAACCAGTTGTTAAAAAATTTGAATCCCACTCCTGATCAAGAGTAATGCCAAGACCAGGAATCTGCAACCTTATACACTCAAAGAGCCATTTGGACCCATTTCCCACAGAAAAGAAAACACTGGGAACCACAAAACCTGGGTGGCTGTGGCCAACTCCACATCACTCCAACCAGTTACATGACACTCCCTCAGCCACGCCTACCCAGGTTTTGTGGTTCCTGGTGTTTTCTGTAGGAAATGGGGGACTCTCTCTCTCTCTCCTTCCCTCCCTCTCATTTCTGTTTTTTGTGTTTTACCTTCTCAGGCCAGGCAAGGAGTGACTGCCCCTGCCCCTCATCCTCTCCTCCCAGTCACTTCTGACAGGGAGCCACAGCAGAGGGCCCAAAGAGCTGCATGCGGCTCAAGAGCTGCGGGTTGCCAACACCCGGCCAAGACTCTGGAGCTCTGATGCTGTGAAGATCAGGCTGGTCCCATCTCTGCAGGCCTTCAGGAGATGCTGAAATCAAAGCTGTTCCAAAGAACATTATCTTGAGTTGTTACTTTTCTTGTTATTTGGTTTTTTATCTTTATGTATGCCATGGATGTTTTAATTTTTTTCTGTTATGTAAACCATTCAAGAGATGAACTGTCAAACTTACAAAGTATGCAAACAAATAAATTGACAGTAATCTTATGCATATTTTCAAAGAAAATCCTGTTGAAGTCCATGCACTCTCTTTCAGAGATACATACATGATAGGTAGGTAGGTAGGTAGGTAGATGTGAGAGAGGGGGGAGAGAGGGAGAGGGGTGGGAGAGGGAGAGAGAGGTATATTTCAGTAACTGGACATAGCAGAAGAAAAGAGAAGGAAGTAGAGAAAATCACAAATACAAACCCTAGCAAAATGATAGGTGCCTTTGGTACAGTTCCAAAATATCCGGCACCACTTGAACACCGTTGGCATTGATAAAATTATCACTAATTAACTGCAAAAAGCAACTTTATGTAGTATATAGCTTGTGTCATGTGACAATACCTTCAACAACACCTGCTTATTCTAGGTCCTTAGAAGGACTCAGTAAGTACCAAATCCAGTGTAAACATCTGTGTCACTGTGTAGCCAGCCTGAATCATATATGCCTCCCACTTCCAGTGATCTTCCTCCTCCTCCTCCTCCTCCTCCAACATAAAATAGGAAGCCATTCCAGAGCCGTTCACCAGCATCACTCCATCACGTGAAATCCCCTGAATTTGCTATCCTGAAAGTGGGGATAGCAAATTTTTATCCCAGCGTAACTTTCACTGGTTCAGAGGGAAATAGTAGTTTAAATCAGCCATGAGGAAGACCCTTTTATTTGCCAATTAGGATTCCTCTTTTCTTCCTCTAACCCTCCAAGCAGTTTCCTGTAATGTTTCATGTGGAACTCTTTATACCTGATTCTCTTGTTTAAGGCTACTATACCTTGGCTGCATAGATGTGAATATCCATTAACTTCATTTCATCACAGATCTTAGATAAGTCGCACACTGCAAGAAAAACCAAAACATTGCAACAATTTGGAGAGCAGTATTGGGTTGTAAAAAACACCATATTCCTAAGATCTTCTTATCCAGCCTTACAAAACAGGGCAGTGATATGCTTTAACCAGAACAGGTATTACACTGTATTCATTGCAGAATACCTACTGAGCAGCAATTTCATTTGAGAAAAAAATACTACCATACATGAAAGAGGCTTCAGGATAGAGCCTGACTGTGGATAAGTTTTTTATGTGGAAAAGCACAAACAACTTTTGTAACATCATTTGTTTGCCTAAGAGTTGCCGAAGAAAGTTGGCCCAAGTAGACAGATGTATCTCTGCCCAGCTTCCTGATGCTCTTTGTAACCTCTGCTGGAAATCTGAATGCCCATTTGTCTGGAGGCTGCCTTTGGTGAACTTGAAGCACAAGGAGGAGGAAGGAACAGTCCTCCAAGCTTCACTCTGGCTGGGAATGTCACCTGGTCCTGCAGAAGGGCAGACCCCGCAGGCAGCAGAGGTCAGCTTCTCAAGTGGGATCAAATAAAAATGACAGGCGTAGGCCTTGTCCATAAAAGGACCTCTTTGAGGTCAATAAAGAAAAGCAATTCATTTTCTGTTCCGTTTAGCCTCTTTAGAACAGGCAGTATGAGAAAAGGCTTGTGAACGGTTCTTGTTTGGAAGCTGGCCAACCAACAGAAGGACGCCCAGCTCTTTTTCACAGGACCTTTAGCTGCCATTGCTAACCCACGAGCAGCTTCAGCTGTAAGTTAGTCCTCTGTCTTGCCTCCCAGGCTTCCGTCCTCCCCACGCACACATGCTTTACCTCCCAGAGACGTCTGCTCACCACCGTGGCTGACGGCCGTGCCAAAGCAGCTGGCCCTTCGCAGGACACAATCTTGAGAATCAGAGACAGGAAATTTAAGAGAGATCCTCAGAGACAGGCTAGATATAATGCAACAACTACAACAACAACAATAGAAATGGATTTTTGTTGTTGTTGTTGTTTGTTGTTGTTGTTAAAACCTAGTTTACTTCCTGCAACGCACTTTCCCTATCTTTGGTTTTAAAGAGAAACTATTCTCCTGTGTTTGGGATAAAAACGTCCCCTCCCTCCTCTCTCTAACAGACACAAATAGAATTGGGCTGCATTCTTGTTTCAAGTTCCCACCAAAAAAAAAAAAAAAAAAGTCCCTTCATAACTAACATATGATCGTCCAAAGAAATGAATGGTTGTACTGAAAAACACTATCAAATGAAAAATAATCAAGAAAGGTCAGACGGTGGGTAACTTTCATTTTTGAATGTGGGAAACAGCAAAAGCTGGGGGTGCTGAGCACATTTTTATTGTTTTAAAAATCCTAACTGACTCTCTCCATGGATTCTGGATTGATGTGCTCCCCTAAAAGCAGGGATCCTTGAGGGAGATTTAGCTCTATTCCCATTTAACAAGACAACTGGAATAATTGATAACTGTATGCCAGAAGATAATTGTTTGGGAGGCATGTATAACCTTTTGATAATCTAGTCATTTGTATCATCTCACTCAACTGGAAGAAACATTTACCATTGATCAAAATTCTAGCTGTGCTGTATCAAATCACCCATTGTTTTCCTAATTTATCAACCAAAATTATGTGAAATGATTGTTAGAAATTACTTGGCCCATTTATTGAAGACTAGCTTTATTTCAGTGGCTTGGCATTTTTTGGATGTAGAATCTCTTCTCCATTCATTGTTTAGGCTTCTTACTCTTATCCTCAGAGCTGTCTCCTTTGTGAAGATTTCTTGCTAGCTGGAAATGCCACTTGCTCCAGGAAATAAAATGTATGCAGAAAACACAAACATATAATCATGATGATGAAAGAGAAGGTTCATGGCAGCAACTCTACCCCATGAGGATTGAGGATCCTCATTGGCCAAGGAGAACTTTCCTGTCTGCTTGTTATACATGCATAGGACATTGATGGTTCAGGAAGAACTCAAGTAGCTCTGTATAAATGTGTAGAATTAGAGCGAGGCCATTTCTTCTTCTTATCATGCCAGTTGCCCTTTCAGTGGAAGATCCCATGATGAGAACAATGTGGCCTTGCCATCATCAGATAGGATTGGGAAGAAAAAAACCCCAATCTTGCCTAATATACTATAAGGTCCAATATATTAATGATTCAAGCTGAACAAGTGGTCTGATTTCATATAGAACCATTTTCTGGGTTCTACGCAGAAGAGGAAATAAAATCTAGAGAACCAATCCGATGTAGTGATCGAGGTGCTAGACTACAAACTGGGAGACCATGAATGCTCTTAGCTATGGAAGCTGCCTGGGTGGACTTTAGTCCGGTCATTCTCTCTCAACCCAATCTAACATAGGGTTATTGTGGTGGGAAAATAAGAGATGGGAGCATTATGTACACCATTTTAATTTGCAAAAAATCATGTTAGGATATGCATCTAAGAAATGAATGAATATATCAAAATTATCTGAGGAAGAGCAGAGATCCCAGCTATGATCATTGGTGTCATAATAAAAGCAAATAGTTGTTTCATACATAGCAATAGCACTTGGATTTATATACTGCTCCATAGTGCTTTACAGCCATCTCTAAGTGGTTTATAAAGTCAGCATATTGCCCCCAACAATCAGGATCCTCATTTTATCAATCCTGGAAGGATGGAATGCTGAGTCAACCTTGATCAATGGTATATAGCTAAGCTTTTCTTTTGAAATATCACAGGACAACTCCCTGTTCTGCTAAAGCATAATGCTGAATAATATTTTCTGGCAGAAGCAATACAATTTACTGTAATTTCTATGGTGAGATGTGGAATTTAAATTGGAACTTGTTTTATAAGCTTGGATAAATAAAATCATCTTCAGCTGGATTTCCCCCAAATGATAAAGAGAGCATCAGTCAAGTTTCTCTGATGTTGCTCTCCCTCTAGTCATTACCCAACTTACTTGAACTATACAATAAAGGACCATGATGAAAACCTTGAAGATTCAGTAGTCCATGTTGGCAGTCTCTGACTATGATTTAACGTGGTTTTAGTCATTTATGTAACAACAAACTCGAGCTGTTTAGCTAATTTCACAGGTCACATTAACTAATTTTGACTCTGAAACATATACAGGTAGTCCTCAACTTAGAACTATTTATATAGTGACCATTCAAAGATACAATGGCTCTGAAAAAAGTGACTTATCTGGTCCTTGCATTTATGAACCTTGCCGAATCTCTACAGTTATGTGATTAAAATTCAATGTTTGGCAACCGGCATGTATTTACAATGGTTATAGCATCTCAGGATGATGAGATAGCTATTTGCTACCTTCCCAACAAGCAAAGTCCATGGGAGAAGCTGGATTCCCTTTATGTCTGTGTGATTCACTTAACAGCTGCAATGATTTGCTTAACAACCATAGCAAAAACAAGGTTGTAAGATCAGGCACAACTGCCTTGCTTAGCAATGGAGATCCTGGTCCTAATTGTGGTTTTATGTCAAGGACTACCTGTAGCTCAAATTCCCATCAAGGGCTGAAGCTTATTAGATACCTTTGACCCAGACAGTCTCATTGAATTTAGACTCTTCCTTCAAGTAAGGAAAGTAAGTTGGAATATCATTTGATTATTTTACAAAAGGTGGGGGGGAAATCCAGATCTCTCAGTCGATATATCCCTGTTAGTGGAAAACAGCAAGCTGATCCTATCCTTCATCTGGCAGTCTTTATTTTTTTGTAATGGAGACAAGAAATGATCCATAGCGAATGTCTTTCTCCTGCTTAGCCTGGCCCCAACAATCCTAAACATGTGTCTGTGCTGTGACATTGCGTGACATTGTTTGTATAATGCCATATTACATGAGTTTCTGGTGTGGCTTTTGGAATATCTCCACAGTTACCGCAATGGCTGTTCAGGCAGCAAATTTGCATCCAGTGTCTCCACAAGTCAATTCTCCTCCTTTTCTAATCAGCTGCTTACTGAAAAAAGAAACCGAGCCCTAAGCAAAGCGGAAGCTGCCTTCCCTTCCTCCGTCCCTCTTTCTCCCTTTCTCTTTCTCTGTCTGTCTGTCTGTCTGTCTGCCTGCCTGCCTGTCTGTCTGTCTCTCTGTCTGTTTCTGTGCCTCTCTGTCTCTGTCTCTGTCTCTGTCTCTGTCTCTCTCTCTCTCTCTCACACACACACACACTAATCTGGATGAAGAAAGCCTAGCAGTGAAAATAATGAGCCGACTCTGAATATAACAAAGAAAACAAACTTCTCTTACATTATCTTGATGACAGTCTCTTAAACTCAAACTTCTCCAGGGTTCTTTAATGAAAGCTTTGTTTAAACCCAACAAGGGTTTAAAGGCTTGGAATTATTGTAGTACACTTGTCAAGGTATAGAAATTGTAATGATATGTGGGAAAGACTTTGCAAGACTGGCCAAGGAAATGGTCAAATAAGAGACAGCATAGCCTGCAGCTGGACAGTGAGCAGGACATATGTGTCAGAAGAGACTTTGTCAACTTTCTCAGGCTGTGAAGGACACCATTTGAGGTGGTTGGGGTGGTAAGGATTGCATTTTCAGACTTGCAAGATTCTGTCAATCTAGTAGGGTCCTTGATGCTCTCTGAGCTTGCTTGTTTTCTTGCAGACACTTCATTATTCAAACTAGGTACTGTAATATCATCAGTGCACTAAAACATATACAAGAAAACAACCAAGCTCAGACTCCTCATTTCAATTTGGAGCTACAAATATTCTCTTCTATCAGTCAATGTAGCTTTGCAATACAGTACAGTTAGCTCTTCTGTTTGTGATTCCTATCCGTGAGCAAGGCTGACATAATTTTTTATTGAAAATGTAAAAGGAATGCAAACAATATTTCAATCTCCTAGTAAATTTAAAATTAATGTTAAAGCAATATGGGGGGTGGGTGAGTTAGGGAATTCTTTGTTTCCTGAAAAGCTAGTGGCCATGTGGTGACAGTCCCTTAGCATCTTTCTCTGAAACATTATGTCTCCTAAGTTCCCAGATAAATAGTCCAAAAAGGATAATGTTGCCAGTTATATGGAAAACTACAATTTTTCATTACATGTTCAAGAAATTCTGCATTCCCAGATTAGGCCTAAAATGTGATTGGGTCATAGTTTTAGATTACATTAGGGTCATAGTGGTTGGAACTACAACATCATGTCCAAGAATGGCATGCCATTCTTTTGGTAACAGAAACCAGTGGATCTAAACTAGGTATCTTCAGGAATGGTTTCACACCCATAGAAAACATGAAATTCTCCCAACACCTCTGATATGATTTAATCAGCTTACTTCTAACCGATTTCCCTAATTAGAACTGTCAAAAATTCAAAAAGGATAGTGCAATCCAAGAAATGTTTAATTTAAATTCTACTGGTTTCAGTGGGAGAGCTAACCATATTCTTCAATGCCTCCCAGGGGAATGGCTTAATTTTAACAGAATTCAATTAATCAGTTAATCTTCAAATTAATCTTCTATAATAATTGAAATCATTCAAAGTGACACCACAGGTAGTTTTGATTCTGACGTTTGCTATTTCAAAATAAAATTAATTAGATTTTTCCTGCAGGTCTCCTTTCCTTTCTTCCTACCTCCGTCCCTCATCATAAGTGCCTCTCTTATTACAGATGTTGCAAATCTAGATTTATTTTATGAAGAAAGTGCAGAAGAAGAATATAGGTACAAAAAAAGAAATCAGGAAATGTCTAATCATTACAGTACCAACTTCTATTTATAATAAAAGGACAGGCATAGTACTCCCTCATTCCTGGCACTTCTACATTATACAATAAGGATGTTAAAGCAGATGCTTGTGGTATGTATTGCAAATGAACGGGTGATCTTCAGAAAGTAAACAGACTCCTCCTACCTTAAATGTGATTTAATGCAGGTTATCTTTTTATTTATTTGGCTCTAAGACCAGAATGTTACATAGTTATGTAAAATGTAGGATGCATTTTTCTGGTCTCTGCAGATATTTATCATTCCACATAAGATGTAATATGATGTGAGGAGCCAGGCTGGCTGCTGAGATTCTCTGATGCTGAAAGTAGTGGAAACTACCGAGAATACTTAAGGGGCTGAAACATCAGTGTTTACCATTTCCATCTGGACTGTTGGAAGTAATTCTAAAAGGGTTGCAAATGATTTGGGGATATAATACATCAGAGCATGTATTAGAGCAAATACATTCCAGTTCTACAGCATGTGTTAAAATGGGGATAAAATAAAGTGTGGTAGTGCAGTTGACTAACCAACAAAATAGTAATTAAAAATCAAAGCAGGGCTGCATCAATAGACCATTCTTTGGGAGGGGTGATTGGGCTCTCATGTCTATCATAATGATGAGGTCAAACTTTTTTCAGGAGCAATTTAACCTTAAATGGCCTGATGGTCCTAATTATCTGTTGACATGATGTTGCTGAGGAGGTTGTAACACAGGACAGTAGAATCACAGCACTTCAGTTGAGTAGATTTGCTAATGACATGACTTGCTTAACTATGGCTTGTTTTTCATACATGAGTTCACACCAAATTTTGAACTAAATCAACCAAACCATTTTTTTTTTAATTTAAAGTGCCTGTGAGTAGAACTAACGAAACTATTTCTAGAGTGTGTTGAACATGGTTATAATTGTTGGATGCTAGGACTTCAGGAGACTCAGGTTCAAATCTCATTTAGCTCGATGTGCCCGAAATTCTTGGGGGTTACTCTGCATGTCCTTCCATAGATCATAGCCAGAAAAGTCAGTGAATGACCTTAGCTAGTCTTCTCTTGCACCATAAAGGAAAAACAAGACATAAAACAAACAACAAACAAACAAACCTCTTGTCTGAAATGGTATGGGGTCTCCTGTTTGAACAGGGGGGTTGGACTAGAAGACCTTCAAGGTTCTTTCCAACTCTCTTATTCTGTTACTTCTGTGTAAAAGACAGAATAAAATCACAGCAACCTGAACGTGGGGAGCTGGGAGGGAGAAGAGCATCTTTAACAATATTTTTATTCTCACATTCTGGACCAGAAGTAAGGAAGAAAGCCAGAAGGTGCATCCAAGTGATTGCAGAACATAAAAGCCCTAATCAATCAGTGGAAGAGAAAAGCTCTCCTGGCCTTGCTTGCAAATCAAGCAGTCCCTCACCAATACAGAAAGAAAGAGCACATCCCTCTTCCCATGCTACTCCCTAACAGCTGATTTCAAGACATGCCACCTATGATTTTGGAAACAACATGTTCGCCCCAAGACCAATTGCCTGATCCTTTCTGAATTTAGTTGAATAACCCAATTTAAATATGTAACAATGTATTGTGCAAAATAGTATTTCTTTCTTTATCAGTCCTTAATCTCTCCACATTTACCTTTTACAAATGACCCTGAGTTCAAACAATATGAAAAAAAAAAATCACATTTCCCGGCCTTATTCTATTCTATCAATTTGCCAAGTTATATAATTAAAATACAACAAGATTTCGTCAATTCAGAAAGCAGGTGTGATCAATAAAAAGCAATGTTCCCAGTTTTGTTTTGTTTTCCCCATTTTGTTGCACCATTATTAAATAGCATATCTGTAACGTTCTTTTGAATTTAGTGCATTCATTAAGAAAAAGCACTGTTTAACTTTTCATCATCACACACTTTTAGATAAGAGAGTTAAACAATGCCCTACATTTAAAAAAAGAAAATAACCCAATTTCCTAGTTTTGAATCTTACATATTAGCTATATCTGAAATATGACTCTAAAAGGTCATTGTGGAGAACATTACTTGGTCCAGGAACCGATAACGCTTCCCTAATTGTGTGTTTTTTCCTCCTGATGATAAACAGGACCAACAAAAGGGCAATTCTTTGCAAAGTTTTAACTATGGACATTGATACAATATTGAGATCTAACAAATCAGTGGCTATTATCCTAAGAGAGTTGTAGGCAGATGAATTTGGTGTCAGGAGTCCTGTCATAAGTTCAGAAGGACATGCAAACTCTTTCACATCCTGTAAAAGCAGTTGTGGGCTGCTGCTAGTTTGGACTGGTTCTAGTGAACTGGTACAAATGACAATCAGTTGGCCATGCCCACTCACCGCCGCCCTATCCTGTCTTACATTTCCTTCTTCTGCAGCTCAGCTGATTCTCATGGCAAAGTGGATTCAAAGCACCTCAGCTGTTCTACTTACCAGGGAAGGCTAGAAGGTGAGCTGAAGAGGTTCATATTGGTGTTTATTGAATGTTGCACACACACACACACACAGAACCAATTGTTAAACCGGTTGCAGCCCACTACTATGCAAAAGTCCTGTAAAAAGCAGAAACCATAGCTAGATCACAAGGCTTTGCCACTGTGGCGATAAATAGCAATAGCATTGAGACTTTTATATTGCTTCACAGTGCTCTCTAAGCAGTTTACAGAGTCAGCATATTGCCCCCAACAATCTGGGTCCTCATTTTACCCATCTCGGAAGGATGGAAGGGTGAATCAACCTTGAGTCTTGTGAGATTCGAACTGCCAAATTGCAGGCAGCCGGCAGTCAGCAGAAGTAACTCGCAGGACTGCATTCTAACCACTGTGGCACCAAGGCTTTGCATTGGTGACCAGCTTTAACATAGAAGGTCTTTTTTTGGTTCAGAAAGTCAGATTGGGCTTCAATGCCAGGAACCTATTGTTAAATTGTAGTAATTACTCATTCAGTATTGGAATGCACTTTATCAGGGGTATTAACCTCGTGGCCTGTGGGCCAGATGTGTCATGTACTTGCCATGACCACTGTTGTGGTTCTCCGGCAGCAGGTGCAGATGGCTGAGGTCTCAGAGAGCGAGCCCTCAGATGAGGAGCCTGCGTGTGATGCAGGGATGGGGCCAGGACTATCAGAGAGTGAAGTTATATCTTCAGAGCTTGTGGAGGCTGACAGCAGTGATGCAGAGGACCCCAAGGAGCCTGTGCCCAGTGCGCTTGCACGCAGGGCTGCTCGAAGGAAAGAATAGCTGCACCACCACAGGCGACTCGGGAGTAAGGCTGCAAGGTGATGGCCCCTCCCATAAAGGATAAAAGCCAGCCCTCGAAGGTGGGATTTTTTGCAGGAAGCAAATAAGTTCTTGCACTTCAAGTCTTGTGGAAGTTCGGACAATAATTCCTACAGAGGAATTATTGAATCTATCATCTGCACTTCTATAACTGTCTGGTTTGGTTTTGCAACCCAATAAGACAGATACAGACTTCAGAGGATAATTAGGACTGCAGAAAAACAATTACTACCAACCTGCTTTCAATCGAGGACCTGTATACTGCACGAGTCAAAAAGAGGGCTGTGAAAATATTTACAGACCTGTCACATCCTGGACATAAACTGTTTCAACTCCTTCCCTCAAAACGACGCTTAGAGCACTGCACACCAGAACAACTAGACACAAGAACAGTTTTTTGCAAAGCAGCTATTATTATTATTTCTATACTGTGGATGAGAGATGGTGTGTTTGGATGATATTTTATAAGTTTATGGCAAAGGTGAGACTGGAAATGAGGGAATATAATTTTTCTTGCTTGGGTACCACTCTTATCTATCTAGTAGAGAAAATGAACTGAACTCAGTGGAATTGCAGTATTGCAAAAAGTATCCAATGGAGCTTTAAGCAAGGAAAGATGCATGAAATTGCATAAAGCCACAGTTTCTGAAAACACAACAGCATTTTACCTCACAAAAGGATGTTACATTGCTAATGGAATTACTTATGGTTTAATTGAAGAGCATTATATCTTCAATTATATAATGAGAAATACTGTATCAAAAATAAAACATAAAATGTTTAAAATGCTAAACATTTGCTCTTTCCTATTCTCTTCTAATGAAGCAGATCATATGTGACTTGGAGGTCAACCATCAGAAGATGGTTTTTTTAAAAAAAAAATCAAAGCCATTCCTTTTAATTCTTAAAAAGACAGCCTTTAATTCATCCAAACAGAAATGGAATGTTCATACTAAACCACTAAAACGTTCATAATTTCTTAAAGATGTTCTTTTATATGATATAGAATGATCTGACACAGTAAACCAGCATTAGGTTGTACTTGTATGATTTTTTTTTTGTAAAGGCAGAACCAACAAACTTCCCACTTCTTTTTCATTTGGTTTATTTATGGATGAATTCATTCTAAGGGAAATACTAGAAAGATATGCGGAGGTGTCTAGACAATATTGAATCAGACTATAGAATTAAAGTGTATTCTTCATCATATTATAGCCTTTAACATATTAAAATATGCTTGGGTTAGAACAATAGTTTCCATGAATGAAGCTTTAGAGTGAACCAAAGGTTTAAGATAGTTTAAGATTATTAGTCTATTTCTTTCAAAAAGAAATTCAACCAAAAGGTCTGTCTGTTTCAGCTCCATAGTTACTATATTTTCCCTATAAACACCTGCTTATCTTCCAATCTTGAGAAGAATAAATGTGTAAAGTATACATGGTTGAAGGAAGAATTAAGTAACTCTATTTTAGCCTGTTAGTCTCATAGCACAGGGGTCCCCAACCACCGGTCCGCGGACCGGTACCGGTCCGTGGAACAAATCCTACCGGGCCGCTGGTTTGCTGGGCGCCGCCATCTTGTTTTGATGAAAAAGTGCTTCCGGTGAGCTTTTCCGGGTAGAAAGCTCACCGGAAGCACTTTTTCATCAAAACAAGATGGCGGCGCCCAGCTGATGCCGGTACTGGGCTGCGGCACCCAGCTGATGCCGGTACCGGGCCGCGGCATAAAAAAGGTTGGGGACCACTGTCATAGCAGATTCCCAAATGTGTTGAAAGAACAGATTTACTGAATCTTTGGAAGGGCACAATGGTAAGCCACACTTGCCTTGGTGGGTCATAATCTGTGCAGTCCTGGTATGTGTAGCAATAGCAATAGCACTTAGACCTATATGTGTATAGCCAAAGTGTGTAGCCAAAGCAATTCTGAATCTTGAAGCAGTTGAAAATATCCTAAGTTGACAACTATTTTTTCTTCCTAGCATTTTCTCAAAAGTGCAGAGACTTTTTAAAAAAAATCTACGGCGTATTGATTCAGTAGTTGCAACAGGAATTAACCAAATGACTTGTTGCTTGACCCCGATATTGTGCGCTTAGAGAGAGAGTCACTGGCCCAGTCACCTAGCTGACTTTCACGTCTAAGGCAGGACTAGAACTCACTCACAGTCTCCTGGCTTCTTATGAGTTGACCACAATATGTTTACACAATTATGATGGACCAATTATCTTCCAAGCTGGAGTTTTTTTTATAGATGGTTACTTAGCAAACTCAATGAGGAAGCCAGATTCACTTAACAACCATGTTACTAACTTAACAAATGCAAAGATTCACTTAACAACTGTGGCAAGAAAAGTCATAAAATGGGATAAATTCACATAACAATTAAACTTAGCAGCATAACACATGTTGCTAACAAATTTCACTTAGCAACATAAATTTGGGGCTCAGTTGTGGTTGTTGCTCAAGGACTACCTATAATAGTCATTATTTCCACACACACCATCCCTGCCACTTTGCTTTCTTCCTTCGCTCCCTTCCTCTTCCCCTTGAAAGATGACAGAAATGGGACAGAGTGGTAAATCAATTTCTTGCACAAGTCTTTAAATGAGCTTGAAGACTGCAAGGGTTCATATAATTATAGCAAGCAGAACATCTTGGTAAGCACATGTCTCTGTTTTATGTGTTGAAAAATGACTGCCAGTGACTTCCAGTTTAATATGCACCCAGCATCTTTCCAGTCGGTCCCTATATCCGGATCAGAGCAAGCATCAATGCTACACTTACTTCAGACAGCTAAAATATAGCTTGAGTTTTATTTATTAAACATCAGCAACAAAACTATGAGTTTGCAAAACAGGATAAAAGGCAGGCAAAAGCAGGGGAAGTTGACCTGAAGAATAAGGAAGAGCTAAAAACAGACGGTGACCGAATCACAACAATCTATATCTCTATCTGTCTCTGCATAAAATGCATAACATTTTTCAGGCTGACTTGGAAACAATACAGTTAGCAATTAGCATGGACAGTCCCAGGTTTGGCCTTTTTTATTTATCTAATAGCAATAGAAGAAAAATGGAAAAACAGGATACCAAGTGATCCCTCATCTATTATGCATCATTTCAGGAAAAAAAAATACATTTAGTGGGTGAAAAAGGTACTTCCAACAACATGTTGATGATTATAATTGTACTTCCCAGGGATGTATTGCTTTTTCCTTGAAGTGCTGTTAATAATGTCTTAAAATGTCTCTGAAACAACTACATTACTGTTTAGTTAAAAAAATAAATCAAAAGAATATCATTTTGGCCTAAGCAAACTCCACATCCAAAGTGCAGAAAGAATCGTTCATCTTATTTCTACAAGATAATGTGCAAAACAGTTCATTCCCAAGACTCAGAGGAGAGAGCAGTTACAGGCTGAAAAATGAAACAAAGTAGATGGTATTTGGGGCTTCTAATGTGCAAGTGCCTTGCCTTAGACACTTAACATTAAAGTGCCCAGATTTTATAATGTTTTGGGCAATTAGAACAATTGCCCAAAACATTATAAAATCTAGGAACTTTAATTGTTCTTTTCTTACCAATTATCCAGACTGATCAACAGCTTTCCAGCTATATTCTGAATATTTAGTCAGATTTAGTCACAGTGCCACACAAAGTACTATGTAATGACTTGATATTTTGGTTTCAGCTTAAAACTTCTAAGCATATCCAATTAAAGGAATATTGTTAGCATTCACAAGTTGAATGTAAGGTAAAAGTAAAGGTTCCCCTCGCACATATGTGCTAGTCATTTCTGGCTCTAGGGGGCAGTGTTCATTTCTGTTACAAAGCCAAAGAGCTAGCGCTGTCCGAAGACATCTCCATGGTCATGTAGCATGACTAAATGGCAAAGGTGCATGACTAAATGGCAAAGGCGCATGGAACGCTGTTACCTTCCCACCAAAGTGGTCCCTATTTTTCTACTTTCATTTTTATATGCTTTGAAACTGCTAGGTTGGCAGAAGCTGAGACAAGTAATGGAATTTCACTCCATTACGCGGTACTAAGGATTTGAACCACCAAACTGCCAACCTTTCTGATTGACAAGCTCAGTGTCTTAGCCACTGAGCCACCGCGTCCCCTTTAAGTGGAATGTAGGTAAGAGCAATTTCAGCTGACTTGACTGATAAATATTATCCATGCCTTGAATGCCAGAACATTGAGGTAGAGGGTGAAAAATTAAACAATCATAACCACTCCATTTCTGACTTCCTTACTATAAAATGAAATACAATTCTAAGCAAACCAATTCTAATAATCAAGTTTGCCACAAGAATATAACTACAATTCTATTAACCTGCTCAGAGGCAGATTTGTTTTAAAAAATGATTTTAATCCCCCCTCTCCCACAATAGGACTCTGAGATGGTCTGTCTTTCTAGACTTAAGCTTTCAGGTGTTTTGCAGAAATTCTTCAAAAAATTCACAGAAAAATTCACAGAATAATTAAAAAAAATTAATTATTAAAAGGTTGCTTAGCCTTCAAAATCAAGACCATCTGAAGCAACAAGCAGGAATAATGATAACATGCAGAACTGATCATTTTGATATGCAATTCTATGGACTTCCTACATTCCAGTTAGGGTGAATTTTTTAAATTATAAATTGCCTGCCAGGCCATGCAGCATAACCTCCATGATCTACACAAGCCACTTTTTCAAATGTTGTTTGGAGAGTCTAGGAGAGCCTTACCAAAGCAACACAAAAACTTCTGAAAAAGAACCAAGTCAGATGAGTGGCAGAGACCTGAACCAATCATTCTTCCTGCAAGCAACATTGGACTGCTTATGTTGAAGTAAATATGTTTCAGGAGCATAATTGGTGATAGATTAAAAAAAATAATTCTCCTGCTTCTGAATGTTTTGTCACTCAGGAATCTGGGATCCTTTCTTATCAAAAAGCCCAGCAAGTTTTTTTTTTAAATGCAGAACTAGTAAGGAACAGTTTGTTGTCAGTACAATAAATCTTCCTTTTATTCTGATTGGAAGAAAGTTGAGAGCATAACCTCTGTCAAAAGGGGAATGAAAAGAATGGATTGAAGCAAAGAAAAATTATTCTAGAAAAATAGTTGAGTAAGTGCAGAGTCTCCAGGAAAGGGGGAAGACTACTGAAAGAGCAGAACTTGCCATTTAATAATGAAATTGCCCTTTTCAGTTCCACCACTTGTAATTCTCCATATATGGAGGTGAAGACGAGGGAGATTTTTTTCCTCTAACACTACTTTGCAAAATATATTTTGTTCCTCCCTTAAAATATTTTTTGTGTTTTTTTTAAAAAGCAGCCCTTGCTTTAGTCTAATTGATGGCATTGCAAAGTTTCTTGTGAGACGTTTTGTTCTCCCACTATTATCTATTTTATGTAGCACTGAAATGGGGTTGGCATTAGACCAGTTCACCAATATAGGGAAGTATCAAAAATGCTTGTTGATCAGTTTTGAAAAATTGCTACAAAACTGAAACCCAGGAGTGCCTTGATCCTGGGAAAATAGGCTGTCAACAATGATGTAACCAAATAATAATAATAATAATAATAATAAGGGAGGGTACAAAAGAGTAATAAAGTATAATATAAATTTGGGGAGTGAAGAAAACTATCCCACATCTTAAATTCCCAGATAAAATATTGCAAAGTATTTCATATTAACACTCCCATCCTATGCTTCTCTGATTATAACTATGCTTCTCTGATTTTGCCACAAAATAGACTCTCTGAAAACTGCTTGTTGTGAATGTTGCTATTTTACCTTTCTCATGTCAAGTCTGGTTTTTAAAAAGAACAATATTACTGTACAGGTTTTGGAAAGCAAATACTATATTTTCTGTTTGGAATTACTATTAAGAGTGTCCATTCATATAATTGAGAAGAACTAACAACTAAATACTTTGGTGCGGATGTAAACTTGGTGGGAGAAGTCTGCCTTCTACTTTAATCTGTTGGAGAATGAAATCCTTTCTTTGAAGCAAGAGCAGTTGGTGCTAAAGTCCAATTGTCTTCTTTGTCTTCTTTATGCCCTTTGTGACTGAGGTCTGCCCCATTTGGACAAGCACCTTGAAGATTTGTCAGAGAAAGATCACAGAGAGAAGCACTAGAGATTACTTGTATCCCCTATCTTGGGGGACTCATCCGGAAATTTTTGAATACCAGTGAAGCTTTAATTAACTTCAAAAAAGAGCTTGAGGTCTTTTGTTTCAGGTATGTAAACACGGAATCCACAGATACGTCTCTTTGTTTACTATAGTGAGGCTTCAAATCATCAATTAGAAGAAGAATGCCATCTTGACAACAGGAAAGAATGTATTGCTAATTATAAACACACTGTGCAGTATTGTTTCCCTTGAAGTCTCTGTTCCCAACCTATATATTACATATCAGATGGCTCAACATTACATCCATCATGCCTTCCTTAATGTTCATCCAATCCTGAGTTTTGTGAAGACTTTATTATACCAATGAACTATCCAAATATCCAAAATTCTAACATATTTTCTGTTTTCTGATCTGTTTTAGTCACCTTATGCCTTCTCTTCTACCTTCACAGTCTAGTACCCTTGTTATAGGAGAGTCCCAATGTGATTAAGGTCCATGCTGCATCTTTGTACATTTAGAACAAGGGCACAAAGTGAGTAAGAGCACATGCTTGACATTATGATGACTAAAAATGCAGCCTTTGGCAAAGGCAATTAAGGACTTCTGTCTAAAAATCCAAGGAGAGCTACTTTGGTGTTGACCTTGATCTCAAGGAAGCTATGCAGAAATAGAATCAGAAAGTATACCAAAAAAAGCATGCATTAAGCCCACAAAACAGAGAAAGTGTGAGAAAAAAACTTACTCTAATTCATTGGTATGTTAAAGGGGAAGAAAGGAAAAACACAGTTAGGCTTTCAAGATTTTATTACTTGGCCTGTGACAATAAAATAAATTCCAGCCAAACTCACAGAGTTAGTTACCTATCTTGAAGGGCTTGATATTTAATCAGTGCAAGCCAGCCTTAGAAAACCTGATGTACTCTGTCCTGTGATTTCTGAATCCTATCATCCACAGCTAGCACAATCATGGCATAGGCTGGCAGTAGATAACATGAGACTTGTAGTCCAATATGTTAGGCAGTCTCAGGCTTGGAGAAGATTTTGTAGGTAACGCTGAACTAAATGGAATGATAACCCTCTAGTAAGGGTAACTTTCTGTGAGCACTACCACAATTCTTTGAATTGTGTTGCTGATAAATTAAATCCAGATTTCTTTATTAAATCAGAATTATTAAGCCATTTAAAAAAAAACAAACAATGTCCATAATCGCATTAGATTCTTAGGGAGTTGACAGATCGGTTGCTAGATGCTGACATTTTATGGAGCTTTGTGAAAATATCTTTTAAACATGTGAACATAATAAGAGCATTGATGCGCACACTAGAGGAGACAAATTGTGATGGGCTGCAAATATAAAGCTTGCTTTCTTTCCCCTTTCATTGCCCCATCATCAGCACTCCTTTGTGTCACTCGTTAACAAAAGTATAGCTTTCCATGTTGACTTCAAGTCTGGGATTATGTGCCTATTGAATGCCATTTTTTTGCCTTATCTAAACCTTTCAGTCACTTGGGAGTAGACAGGAAAAAGCCACCTCAGAGGAAAACAGAGGTTGTAGCTTAAATGGATCCGACAGCTTTGCTCAAAGGAAAAGATATTTATCCCTGTTTATGGACTCCCCCTCCCAAGTCTTAAGGCTGGTGTGACTTTTTACAGAATCTTTGTTTTGGAGGGGGAACTAGCTGGTCTCACGTCATTGAAAGCAATCCGAGCAGCTGAGAAACAATTGCCTAAGATGTCCATTTACAGAGAGTTAGGGTTAGGGTTCTCTGCTATATAACGTTTCCACGATCCCCTAGAAAGCATGGTGATAACCTGCCTCTGCACTTATTGAAATTTCAGAGTCCTTTTCCTTCAATTTTGCCAGTAACTGGAGCAAGCCTTAGTCATGAGAACATGAAACGATAAAAAAATATACATTTGCCAGCAAACATAATCTCCAGAGTTAATCTAGCAGAATTAATAAGGTAGACAGTTTTTTATTGATATATGGAACAGGCACCTATTTTAGTAAATATGAATAAAATGTAGAGATCAAATATATCTGCATTCTTTTAACATGTGGAGAGCATGCATAGCGTCTCCTCCTTAATTAAAAAAAAAGACTTTTAAAAACTTTCTGTTTTAGAAAATTCTTATTCGTTCCTATTTTATTTATTCCTATTTATTTTACTTTTTCTACTTCAGGAAGTGTGTTGGAAGGGTTTATTGACACACAATTGTCTTGGAATCAATCATTTGAACTTATCACGGTCCAGTGCTTTCTAAGCTTTTAATTTTTATATTTGCTCAGTGGTTCTAACAAATCCATGAAATAAGTGCGTCTTGTTGATCTTCTAGGCATGGAGGACAGAAAGTTAATGGTCTAAGACAGAATGTAAAGCAGAAGCAAAATGGAACCACGGGATTTTAGCTTCAGCCACAGCTTCCTTGTTTGCATGTTTTTCACCATTGTGTTATATACTTTAAAGCTTCAGTATTAGCTACACATACATACAAAATTCATACAGAATGCAAAACCTATAGTTTGGAGAAGCTGTACTGTTAGTGATACATATGGTTGGGGATCTCAGGAACAATGGCTAGACGCTCCAGTTGTAATTGCTGTTTTGAACATCTTTCACCTGGGATGCTTCACTCTATCAATTGGTAGGAATGGTCCTGATTCAAATAGCAGCATTAACGAAGTGTTGCTGTTTTGTTTCTAAAGGGTGAAAGTAAATTGCATGCTTTGTCATCAGCATTTTAAATGTCAGTTTAATTAATAGGCAATTAATTTCCCCATGAGAAATTGGGACTGTTATGGAGGGCTGCAGCTGCCACCCCACACCCCACAGTGCCCCTGCTCCCACCTGCCACTCCACCCATTGCTGATATCCCACCCCTTGCTACTGTTGCCCCACCTCTTCTACTACCACCATGGATTGGACAGGGATAGCTAAAGTTCCAGATCTGGTTTAATTACAGGGAGCATCAGGAAAGAAGCAACCTAGAACTAAGGATACTTTTCTTGACAGAACTAAATTAATCAGTGGAACAACTTGCCTCCAGAAGTTGGTAAGTGCTCCAACACTGGAAATTTTAAAGAAGAGATTGGACAACCATTTGTCTGAAATAGTAAAGAGTTTTCTGCCTGATCAGGGGGTTGGACTAGAAGATCTCCAAGGTCCCTTCCAACTCAGTTATTCTGTTAAGTTGCACATCATAAATTTCTTCTTAGTCTTCTAATCATAGCCAAGAGTTGAGGAAATTTCTCATTAGAAGGAACCATGACATAAAATTCTCTGGAAACCAAACATAATAAACTTTAGCAGCAGATTATGTTCATTAATGCAATGAAGTTCCAACAGTCAAAAAGCCAATTCATTATTTTATTAGAAATTAATATAAGCCATCGGAAGGAATCCAGTTCAGTATGTGTTTGCTTATATGATGGCAATGCTAACCATACATTTATTTTGCAACTGTTAATTACTCTTTTATTCAAATGAAGAATGGCTCACTGTCCACCTGAACTGTTACCTGCACCTTTTTCAAAAGAGATCTAAGAAAAAGAGTCGCAATGCTTATTTTTGGGAAAGCATAGAATTTAATCTCTCTTGAAAGATAGGCAGAGATGATGTTATGATACATTTGGCCTGAAATCGATCACAAAATTTCAGTCTTGATCTCTTTTGTTTTATTCAATTTTTTTCAAACCTCAGAACAACAGTGCATGTTCTTGATACCCAATCAGTTAGCACAATTAGAATAGAATAGAATGGAATGGAATGGAATCAGTGGTGAGATTCAATTTTTTTTACTACTGGTTCTGTGGGCGTAGCTTGGTGGGTGTGGCAGGAGAAAGACACTGTAAAATCTCCAGTCACAGGTGGTATTTGCCGGTTCTCCAAAGTACTCAAAATTTCCGCTACCAGTTCTCCAGAACTGGTCAGAACCTGCTGAATACCACCTCTGAATGGAATGGAATGGAATGGAGTGGAATGAAATAGAATAGAATAGAATAGAATAGAATAGAATAGAATAGAATAGAATAGAATAGAATAGAATAGACAGAGTTGGGAGGGACTTTGGAGGTCTTCTAGTCCAAACCACTGCTCAGGCAAGAAACCCTATACTTTCAGGGCAAATGGTTCAGGCAAATGGTTGTCCAATCACTTCTTAAAAATTTCCAGTATTGGAGCACCCCAACTTCTAGAGGCAAGTTGTTTTACTGATTAATTGTTCCAACTGTCAGGAAATTTCTCCTTAGTTCTAGGTTGCTTCTCTCCCTGATTAGTTTCCATCCATTGGTTCTTGTCCTGCCTTCAGATTCTTTGGAGAATAAATAGCTTGACTCCCTCTTCTTTGTGGCAGCCCCTGAGATATTGGAACGCTGCTATCATATCTCCCCTAGTCCTTCTTTTAATTAAACTACATGCCTAATTCCAGTTCTTTATATGCCTCCAGTCTCCTAATCATCTTTGTTGCTCTTCTCTGCACTCTTTCTAGTCTCAACATCTTTTTTTTTATGAATCCTGGCAACCAAAACTGGATGCAGTATTCTAAGTGTGGCCTTACCAAGGCATTATAAAGTGGTATTAGAACTTCACATGATCTTGATTCTATCCCTCTGTTAATGCAGCCTAGAACCGTGTTGGCTTTTTTGGCAGATGCAGCACAGAGCTGATTATGTAAATGATTGTCCACTAGGACTCCAAGATACTCCAATTATTGTCATATTTCTGCCATGAGAAACTATATTAATTATGATGCTGGGTTTTAAATGATTCAGTTACAGCAATGACAAAAAGAAAGGAAATGGTCCATATTTCTGTGAAGCTGAGGAAAGTTGGTCTACTACTGTCTTCCCAATCTATACTCACCAGATATAATGGAGCAACCAACATTGGTTGGGAATGTGAACAAATTTGTCTGGTGCAAAAGGTCAAGACCACACCTGAAGTTCCAGTTAAACTGGTTTATTGCTCATGCTTAAGCACAGGAATTTACTCAACTAATGGTTAACATCATTTTGGTGCTAGAATAACAGAATTCAAAAGGGGTTGGACTTAGTCCTATTTATGGTTACATAGAGATTCTAGGCCGATTCCTCTTTTGATTCCACCTACAGGTTCTACCACTCCTACAAAATTCTACATCTGTTGAAATTTAACACAGTGAGAGAGCAGAAGATGCAGAAAGTTGCTCCACTACTGAAGTTCAATACCAACATGCTGTTTAGAACAGGCTTTGATGTTACTAGAATATACATAATTTTGTAGGGCCATTATTGGACAATGATCCAGTAGAAGCAAACAAATAAAGTCCACTCATTACTACGTTGTTTATAGATGACACTCTACTTGAGGAAATTGGCTGATAGAGAATCATATTATGGATCTTTGTAGTTCAACACAATCTATACTGGGGTTTCCTGAACTATTCCTCTTAAGGTATATTTGATTATAATTCTCATTATCACAGTCAGTGTAGTCATGTGTTCAATAGTTTCACTTTTCCACTATGAAGATGTCCCAGCCAAACACAGGGCCTTATTATGCATACAGCATCATGTAAGATCACAAATGGTATGAAGAATTAAAACTAAATTAGGAAGAATTGCATACCTTCCCTTTCAAAATGTCACTGAATACCTGAGGACAGAGAAGTAGACTTGCTATTTGACTATGACTTGATTGGAAGTCCACAAGCTGATAGTTATACCAACTCTTGAAGCATTTGGCACAATCCTGAAAAATATCAATGACCACACACCAGACTAGCAGATATATCTTTGGAAATCTAAATGGAATCTAAACAAATTTCAGTGCAGTGCAGTGTTTCTGAAATGACTGGCCCAACATCCCATTTGCCAAACCAGATCAAAGCAGTGAGAACAGCCCCTGTTAGCTGAGCGGCAGCTGAATTCAGATCCTGTCCACACCCTTCCTGCTTCTTGCAGCAGCTTACCTCTGGATGATTAGGTCCCTGCAGGGTGATGATTAGCAGTCTTCCATTCCCTCCATTCTCTGGGGAGGGTGTTACATTGGCACTGGCACTTGTCTTGCTGTCTGCTTTGGTTCCTCATTGTTTCTTTTTGCAAGGTGCAGATAGTGGGCTAGACATGTCTTTGCTGCTTGTTAAGATAAGCTTGGGAATGGGTGTATTTGGTTACACAGCTTTTTTTTTTCTTTAAACCTCAAAAATAGGGTTGATATTTGAACACACTGAAAGCACACTTAAAGAAAGAGCTCGGAAAATGCAAAAAGTTATGATCTCAATTCTATAGCTGAAATGTAAACTTCAGGAAGTGTTGATTGTTATAAATCCCACACCATTTCACAAATATCATTTCTTGTTCATTAACTATTATTACAACCTGCTCCTTATTAAAGCAGAGCATCTCATTCAAAGAAAGAGAGGACAGTGTTGGGGTTGCTCAATTCTGTATAATGCTATTAATTCATTATATCAAAAGATGTTGTAAAAAGTTAACACCCACCCTTCTCCTAGAAGAATGAAATATTCTAGGAAATATTTAAAAAGCAGAATGTTATAAAGCAGAATATTTAAAAAGCAGAATGTTCCCTGGATGGGAAAAGGAGAAACATGCTCTTGGAAAGCAGCCCCCACCTTCGTTAATAGCCCCAGAAAGACTGGTGCCAACCTATCTACAAGACAAATGCTGGGCCAGCATATCTACAAAACAAAAGTCCTTCACCCCAGGACATAATAGGATTAGCCCTCTACCATCTCACCACATGGTACCTGGGAAGATTGCATCGCCCAGCAAGGTTCAACCAAGCCTGGGACTCAAGACAGCCTACAAAGTTACCCCTGCATGGCCCCATGGGAGTCTGACAACCAATCAGAGTACATGCCCTTGCGACAGGAACAGGAAGAAAGCTTTTCCCCCCCACTTGGAACTGAACCCAGATGGATATTTCTTCCAACAATGTTCAACAACATGTAACTGAGCTGCACAACTTCTGTTGCTGATAGAGAACATGCAGATTATAATAGCAATGTTGTGTCTTCGTTAGGTTAGGAGAGATGGGTAAAGTTCCATAACTAATGAGTTCTAATGCTTAGCCTTGGCCTTTCACAATTGCATCTTCCATTCTTACAGCATCAGAGTCATGATAGGTACCATTGCAGGTTGAGATGGATATTTGGTTAAACGCCTGTTTGGTTGTATTACATGGCTGTGGAAACATTTGCATGTTCGGTCACCAGATAGGAAGGTCAATTCAGTGCTTCTCCCTATTAGTTATGTCTTCCTGTTACAGATATGCAAGGCTTAGTACATAGTTGAATGGCACACCCATATGGCACTTTCTCTTGTTTCCAGCTTGGTATTGTGCCAGTTTAAGATATAAGAACCTCTGGGAAATATCAGACATGCTTGGTATAGGGCTGGTATTCACAACAGCATGGATAATTGTTATGAAGCCAGCTTTGGGGTGTTTAGTAGTATCCTATGTAAGACTAAATGCTCAGTTATGCTAAGAGCCACTGAATGCTAGTTACCAATTCAGTTTATGTTTCCATGCAGAAGTCACCAGTATATTCAGTGTTCAGTCTTAGCATTTTCAGCTGGAAAGGTTAATATGCAAGATTGCTTCTGAGACCTAGATAATAAGAGTATCAGTTAATCAGAGTAAACAATACAAACAATCTTATCTGGCATTAGACAGTTTCCTATATGTCTAATAATTAAGTTCAGTTTGCTTTTGTTGTTTGTTCAGTTATTTTATTTGTTTACCTAGTTGGGACTTTCCCCCATTAAGTGTGCATTTGAGAGAATGTGTGTATAATTGTCCTTCCCCATTTCCTCTGTCTCTCCTGTTTCCTTTGATAGTTGTTTCCTCTCCCATCATTGATTAGGGCAACGCAACATCTGTGGGGCTGCAGTTTCCTCCCTCATTTTCTTGTCATTTGGAACCACCAAGAAGGTGAGACACTGAGTAGGAAGGCCATCCTGGCTCACAAGCATTCTGGCACCTTGTGTGAAAGCCCATTGTTCAGCTGTGTCCTGTCTCCATAGCCCTGCTGCCCAGTGGTGGGAGACAGGTCCATGAGAAGGAAAGACATTTCACAAAGATCACAACAAAAAGGATCTTCTCGACTGGAAAAGGAAACCAGTTCATGGTGTTCAAAGAACATAATATTAGAAAAATTTAAATAGCCTGAGAGAGTGAGAGAGACAGATATAGTGGGAGCAATGGATATCTTTTCTGCTATGTATTTAATTTAAATTGAATATACAAAGGAACCAGATCAATGCAATGAATAGATTTCCATGTCTAAATCTTTGTGAGAAAGCAAGATGATACAGCCCTTTGGAGTATATTACACACATCACTGTGAGATACAGAGATATGACATGGGCACCTTAGGTAACTATCCATATTCTAGTCAGAATAGGGTTGTTGTTTTTTTGAGAAAACTATCACTGCAAAAGATGCTTTTGTAGATCTGACTACCATATTATAATTCTGTTTTTACATGTTTCCAATAGAAGCTGACACTGGTATTTCCCCTCTTGGATTCATAAGATTAACAGCTTTCTGCCTCTCTCCCCACTTCTTTTCTTACTTGCTTCCTCTTTCACACACACACACACACACACACACACCTTTCTGACACAGTTTCCCCTTACATGTGATGAATTGAATGGCTGAAACCAATTGTTTTTCTTTGGGAAGACTGGGCTGATGGTGGCGATAACTAACTTCCGATGAGCAAGTGGATTGCTAACCTTCATAGCATGGAACAGGAAAAAAAATGCTAGTAGTAAAAGTAGTGGCCGCAGAGAAGATAGAAACAAACTTATGTTTATTGCTGTTCAGTACATAACATATTTCAATAGACCAATATGAATAGAATACAAGTTTGGATTTCTCTATGGTGTTTTAATCTAGTACCGCGAGAGCAGTAAAGAATTAGCAAACCTGAACTATAACATATTTGATGGGGAGGTATTCTAAATATTACACCAGCTTTGTAAATAGATATAAAATCTCTGCACGGGCCTTGTGTATCAGTGCCATACTGCTTGTTGACATCTGGAGGAAGCTTTCATGGCTAACACTTGGGTAAAACAGGGGACCATTATAGCATTTGGTCTTCAGGCATATAAGCAGGCTCTCCAAAATACTCACTCTGTTTATCAGAAATCTTGACCCCGCTCTTCACCTCTGGTTCGGCAGGCCTGCTGCACAGTTATCTGTCCTGACAGGAATTTGCCCTTTGCCTCCCGTGCACCCTTTTGACCAGCCACTTGCACACCAGACTGCAGGGCTAACACTTCAACAGTCCCAAGTGGAGACCTGGAAGCAGTTCAGGCCCTTCATCTCAGGCGAGGTGTAATAAGAGTCAAGTGGGAGGTCAAGCAGAACTAACAAGTTGGGCATCTCCTCGTGGAGTGTCACAGCTCGGCCCAGTTGCTCATGAGAAACTATAATTGGGAATCTAAAATAATGCATTACTTTTTTCGGAGAGGGAAATGCAACATTAAGGATACACTTCCGAAGGCCCTGCCATGTTTGTGTGATATAGCAAAAACAATGGCACATTAACATCAAAATAATAAAATTGGCTTCTTGTTTGCAAGGTAGGAGGAAAGTGAGCATTGTTAGGAAAAAAATGTATTCAGCATGTAAACATTTTTCCCTTCTATCCCATCCACAACTTTGTCATAAAGACAAATATTTTCTTCTATAACATCTAGTACTTTTAATGCTAACAATGCATTACTACTACACTTGCTTTCAAGGATCAGTGAGGAAATTTTCCCACTGTGGGTTTTCGTTGTAGCTGGGAATAGAGTACTAATAATCAAACATTGTACTGAGACAGAGATTTATTGTTACAGGCAGATAGATCATAAAAACATTTCACATATATAATATAATAATTAGGAATCAAATTAGTATTCTTAAAATATAATAAGGAGCATCTGATTCAACTGAAATCTTAAGAGTATTTACTTTTTGTACATTTAACATTCTTCTCTCAATGATTCTAGATGATGAATTAAAGAAAAAAAAATAGAAGTGGTGGAATCTGTGTCATGAGTCATTTTATTTTATAAAGATATTTATTTATTTATGAAAATTTATATGAACGCCCAACTCACTCTCAGTGCCTCCTTAATATTTTATACCCATAGCCACACGTATTTTATAAATATCTTTATAAAACCCACATTAATTTCTATAAAGGTGTCCATATTTATGTCAGTTATTTACCAAAGATTGTGAACCAAATATTATACAACCAGGGGATAAATTGTCTATGGAGATTCTCAATCATTCAAGTCATGGTTTTCCCAAAGGTGCTTTTTCAAGAAGCAACTGGACTTCCTTTTTTTTCGTTGAAGACATTTCGTTTCTCATCCAAAAGCTTCTTCAGACAGTGGCTAAATTCTGCTTGTTGATTTGCTAGATAAGTTGACAGTGTGCAAAAGATAAGACAACAAGAAGAGGAATTGGATACTCTTGGAATAGATGGGACAACATTTTAGCATACCTGTACCTTAGCATTTCATAATTTTTTAAATAAACTTTATTAGTCTTTTATATCTTTAAAAACCGACAAAAAGTATACATATTATGACATTAACAGTGTGTGACATCTATCTCATATACTTCTTTTTTGTGCTTATTTACAAATATATACAATTTATGCAACTATAAACCTTTAATCTATAGGTTGCTTATCATTCTTTCATCATCCATCTGTCTTAATTCAATCCAATTATACCATTTTCCCCAAATTCTATAATATTCAGACTCTTCTTTCTCTCACAACATCAGGGTTAATTTATCCATCTCAGCACATGCCATTATTTTTGAGTGATCAATTTGCCTGATGGTATATAATTGTGCTTCCAACATTGAGCGTAGGCAATTCTAGCAGCCGTTAAAATGTGTAATATTATATATTTTCCCCACATTTCTTTTTAAATATCCCTAACAAAAATTATTCTGGTTCCAATTCTATTTGTTCCTTAAGGATCTTTAATTTTAAGCCAGTACTTCTGGCCTTCTGAACAAGACCACCACATAGGAGCATTTCATAATTTTTCAATTTAACTTTTTGGCATTCTAGTATTTACATTCAAATTTTATTCCAGATCACTTTATCTTAGTTTCTGAATAATTTGATTACTGTTTCTAATAAAAGCTATAACTTTCATTATTAAAGCGTAAAAAAAAAAAAATTGGTCAGTGACCGCAATAAGGATTTGATGGGATTTGATTTGACAATTGAAGTGTTCCTTTCTTCCAGGTAAAGACTATGGTATATTCCTCAGTCAAATGCTGTGAAATAAAAGAAAGCTGCTTTTTTCATATAGCTAAATCCAATTAAATTTGATTTAAATTAAATTAAACATTTAAATTAAGTTTTCCTGATATAGACTTTCCTTGTCTCTTTTTCTTTTATGTAATTCCCCCAAATAAATTTTTAAAAATTGAACAATTGCCAAAATATATCTTTCTGAATGCAATTAATGAATGTCTTCAAAAAAACATGTGATTCTAGGGCTGCCTGCTTAGAGTTTTCATCATCAGAAATGTAGCAGTGCGTAGAAGCTGCTTAGAAAGTTTCTACTTTGCTAATGTTTAGTTTACCCCCACTTTACTCCTACATAGAACCCATTCTCACATCTAACTAGCATGACATTAGCATATTAATTGCTTTGTTAGCACATATACAGGTAATCCTCAACTTATGACCACCACTGAGTCCAACATTTACATTGCTAAGTGAGAAATTTGTTAAGTGAGTTTTGCCCCATTTTACAACTTTTCTCGCCACATTTGTTAAGTGAATCACTGCAATTCTTAGATTAGTAACGTTGTTAAATGAATCTGGCTTCCCCATTGACTTTGCTTGTCAGAAGGTTGCAAGAGGGGCTCACGTGACTCTGGGACACTGCAACCATCATAAACGTGAATCAATTGTCAAGCATCCAAATATACAATCAACTTTAGAATTTGCAACAAAGAAACTGAAGTGGTATACTGGTAATTCTTGACTTATGACCATAAAAGGGACTGCTTGTTACAGTCGTAAATCATGACAGTAGTAAAGTGGTCATCATGTGATCAGACCCGATTTTATGACCTTTTTTTTTTTTTGCAATGGCTGTAAAATGACCACAGTGGTCATTAAGCAAACACAATGATCGTTAAGTGAACCCATTGTTCACTATGAGGCGTTTATGCTAAAAACCAGAAGTGAACACTGGTTTTCATCATAGATGTCGTAAATCACAGTCATTTGCCTGCAGAGGGTGGCTGCTGGAACTTCAGAACTATGTTGTAAGTACCTTGGGGGGAGTGGTTTCTTTGTAACTTTGAATGGTCACTAACTGAGTGGTCTACGTTGAGGGCTTAGCTTCTGTCTTTTAGGATCAACCATCAACAATAAAGGAACCAGCTGTCAACAAATTCCACAGATTAGCATGGAAGGAGGGAGAACTGGGTAAGGAGATTGAAAAGAAATATGTCAGTGGAGAAGAATCCTGATCACCATTCTGTATGCGATGTTCTGTTCTGTTCTGTTCTGTTCTGTTCTGTTCTGAGGAAGCTGCTGCTGCTATCAAGGCCAGGGCTAAATAAAGCAACCACAGGCAGTAGCAGCCGCTCCAGCTTGTTATGTACCAAAAAGGATCGCAACCCACAGAATGTCAGATTTGGCTCCAAACCACCTACATCTTTCCCTCCCCTCTCTTTCCCTTCATTTGAAACAAAAACACAATCCTCCCACTCCTCCTTTTTGAATTAAATAAAAGTAAAAAAATGAGGGAACAGTACAATGGAGGAAGTTAGAGAGTGGCATCAAAGGCAATGGAGCTCTCAGAGTTATTTCTTGAATACTGCTTTCAGAAGCTTTTCCACACTGACAACTTTCCTAGTATACAAGACTATCGTGTACCACCAACTGCATGCCTTCTCCATCACCAATGCAGTTTTCAAGATGTGTTGTGAAGATCTAATATGGTGCCTTACCTCAATTTCTGCAGGGAACTTTATTATCTGATTCCTACATCAGCCTTTATGGGTTCTTCTTCATCCAACCTCTAGGACTCTGCTCTAAGAGAGCCACTGAAAGACTTTTCTGGCTTCTTGCAAGTCCACGATTTTTTTTGAGTGGGTCCAGAATCCGTTCAGGATTGTAGGAAGGTAGAAGATTGAGGCACACTCTCATTACTTCTAGCTCCTGCGCTCTGAGTGAAGGCTTCAGCCAGAGCTTTCCTCAAGATTTTGACCTCATCCTGATCCACAATAGGCTGGGGAACTTCATCTACTTTGTGTCGAGATGTATTAATGGCGTTGATGCATCCCTACTTTTTACCCTCTGGCCATCCTTATGGCTAACATGCAGTCAAAAGTGGAGAGACAGGAAACCTCTGTGGCATAACTGACATATGGAGTGTTCATGGGAAGAAAGCACAGCTGCTGCTTACAGACAGATATCTCCTCATTGTCTGCTCCTCATTGTCTGCTCTCCCATCTCATTGTTGCCTATCCCTTCTTGCCTTGTTATGGGCTAAGAGCTCCTCTCCAACCTGACCTCGGTTTGAACTGGATATCATAACAGCAACTGGGGATAGGAGGGTTCTCAATGTTATGAGACCAAGAAGCAAAATAAAATGGGAATGGAGACAGGGACACAGAGTTGGAAGGAAAATTGCCCTGGAAGCAGGAAGTTGTCACATTATATCAGCCTATACTGCATGCAGCGATGCAGGAGAAACCCACAATCGGGAAGTTCTGGTCACAAAACACTTATTGACTCTCTAGAAATTTGAAGTGGCAATACTTAGTTGCTCAATCCTCTAAGATGTGGGAGGATGCAGGCACATCTTAGAGGATTGAGTTTAATTCCATCTGAACCCTGGGAAAGCCCTGCCTTGTTCTGCCCTGAACTGGACCAACACTGGGCCAACAAGAACCAACTGTTTCCACTTTTCTTCAAGGAAAAGGGAAATTGGCCTCCAGTGAGGGAGTCCAGCTGAATCACAAATGAAATGATCCGTTGTTTTATGTCCTTTTTCTGCTACTTCCATATCGGGAAGCTTAAGCTCCAAGCCTAACATTGTATCGGCATTGTAATTGGCATTGCAAGCTGCTCAGAGCTGCTTGATAGTGATATGGGTGTCCCCAAAATATAATAAATGAAGGAATAAATCTCATTAAATATTCTGGGGTTATTTGTAACCACAAATCTGATTTAGAACTCACTGGCTAACTTTTGGAAGTATATGTAACAATTATATAAACTAAGTGAGTTTATCTCCATTTTTGTTAATTAGTTAAGATATAAATAACGATCAAATTAAGTTTCTATCAATTTTTTCTTCAGCTGAGTTCGATTTTAATATCATAACTTAAAATAGAGGCTTAAATATGAGTTTAAAATAAAGACCGGTTCTCCAGAACTGGTTGGAACCTGCTGAATACCCCCTCTGTGTGCATATAATCTATTGTGGTTTCACCAAAGCTGTTGACAAGGTTCTAATGATATTCAAATGATAGGGCAAAGGCTACCTGTAAGTTAGATATTTTGTATCAGCCATCTAATAGGGCTGAAAGCAGTGGGGAAAAAGCCCTAAACTATTTTGCAGAAGCATGCTTTTACAAACATTTAGCCAGGACAAAAGATCTACTTAAGTTCTCCTCCTCATAGCATAATGTCTTTGGAAATCAATTGCTATTATTTGCTGTTTGACAAATGTTTTAGCTCTTGTAAATCCACATAAATGCAGATGTGTTATAAATAGACCAATATTTTATAATGTCATACCCCAAATCTTCTTCCAAGTCATTTAATAACATCAGTGGGAACTAACTCTTAAAAATGCTGATTTCATGAGCTTACTTATCCAAAATCATGCTTCTATTGAACTAAGCCCTGTTTCCATTGAAAGGTGGCATTGAAGATGCACACAAGCTAAATATAGCTTTCAGAACTTAGAATTTAATGCCTTCAAAAGGGAGAAGTCCTTGCAGACACATGCTTGTACATTCATATAAGGTAACTGTCTTACTCTCAAAAAATATAACTTCAGGGGGAATATACAAACTCCCATTTTAGAAAAAACACACAGAAAGTCAAGGTCACAGATTGGTGGATGTGTCTCCAGAAATATAACACCCATCTATTTTATTTTATTTTACATTATTTTATGGAATGCTTGAAAAAGACCATAGCCTTAGTCTTTAAATATTTTAGAATGACTTTTTCTTCAGGAGATTTGGAAGAATGAAACAATGGTTGCATTGCCTAGAATAGGACAACTTAGTTATCATTATGGTAGAAACTAGGATCAGAGACTTGGACCAATGAGTTCATGTAGACATTAAACAAAAGAGGGATTAATATACAACTCTGATTCACCCCTTTGCTTGAAAAATTGAGCGCATAAAATGGTCCCAAGAAGCACAATGAACCTTCAAGCAATAATTTTGGTATATACTCCAAATAAAGACAAGAAGCTGGAAATCTATCATAGATTCTTCCTGATTACTCCATAAGCTATCCCTCAAGATCAAAGCTGAGTTGAAATCAATAAAGACTATATTTCTCAATCAATTGCTGTGAAATTAAAGAACCCTGCTTTTTTCATATAGCTAGATACAATTAAGTTTGATTTAAATTAAACTAAACATTTAAATTAAGTTTCCCTGACAGACTTTTTCTAAAAAAAAATCCTTGTTTCTTTTTCTTTTATGTCATTCCCTCAAATAAATTTTTGAAAATTGAACGATTACCAAAATATATTTTTCCGAATGCAATTAATGAATGGCTTCCTTTAGGGGTCAGAAAAATGTTATTCCTTTGACTTAATTTTCACAATAAGATTTCCTATTTGTTTGATAACCATGGCTTCCCCCACCCTCTTCTCTGAACCAAAAATATAGAGCCAAATATGGGTTAACTAGTTGGCAATTTACTGGGTCATGTGATACTTAGCATCTAGACATCATTGACTGTATTCAGCACTGATAACTACACCAGAGTTTACTATTTGGCTGGGTTTGTGGAGTTCTGCTCCCATAGAAAATCTGTCATGGATGTATTTTTATTCCTGTTAAAAGAAACAGACACAAACGGAGGTGTGCAAAGAGCCATTCATGTTAATAGCCTTTTGAAAGCCTTGGGATTACTCAGTAACTTGGTGAGAGAAGCCAATGTGACCACCACAAAGGACTGCTGTTCTGGAGTTCTTCTTAAAGTAAGCTCCAGTAGCTATTGGAAGTGGTTTGTTTTTCACTCAAAACACAAATATTTGGTAAGAATTTGGGCCAAATACATGCTTAGTTCCCATCCTTCTTCGTCTCTGTTCTCCATTCAAAATAGATTGCAGCACGAATCTGTTTAATGCAAAATATCTGGTTTGAATTGGGATAAAAGTTTACATATTATTTGTTGGACCTTCATGGGACTCAGAAATAAATCACAAACAGACAGCACAACTGAATTGGCCCTGTGAATTTTCCTCAAGTAAGACTTATCCCATCTATAGAAAGTCAATGAGGTTTCAATTCAATGATTATTGTATTTTTTTTTTTACTATTAGGTTATTCCTCGTGGGCTATGTATTCATTTCAGTGACTTCAACTCAGTTTCAGAACCAATGTTTGACCTTAAGCAGAATAAGGGTTTTTGGTTTTTTTATATTTGTTTTGATTTGTTCTATTGACATCATAAAAAGAAAATTTGTTCGTGGTTAATAAAGGAATTACTTTATGCTTTAATTCTTGCCAAGCTGGTTGGTTATTTATATTGATAATTTAAACAGTAAAAGTATTTGCAGGGCAACTCTCATCACAGAGGAATCTTGGAGCACATTACAGTAATTGTAAAACAGTATTTCAGATCAAGTACCAGAATAAAATAATGTTCTAAAACACAGAGAGATATGATGTGTAAGGAAAGCCAGTATAAAAAGATACTGTCTAGATTTGCTTAACATAAAGATTTTAAACAACTCTTAGCCTGAAAACCAAGCTCTCATTTTTTATTTCTTCATTAAAGTGAAGGTGGAACAAGATGAAAAATTAGGCTTAGATACAAAACAAGTTTTGTTTTGGGATATCTGCTCTTCTAAATGTATGCGTGCTTGTGATTTTTATGCTTCCACATATTATTAAGTTAATAGTTAACTGGATTCCCTACTTTTGCAACATTCAATTAAGCTTAAAAGAGGAAATATAGAGCAATGTGCTAATATCATGTTCTTTAATGACAGGCTTACTGCTGGAGACATGTGTCTATTATTCTTCCAGCATGAAGGTTTGGAAAGGGAGGTAGGATGGACCTGCCCTGTAAATAAAAGCCATCTGTTGGCTTTGTGTACATCTGGCACATGGTCAAAACCAGACTATAATTTGTATCAGGGAGAAGCAAAAAGCAAATGCCACTTGCTACCTGAAAGCATGTAGGTCCTGGTTATAAGCATGGTGATGTGTTCCTTCTCTACTCACATCTGGTACAATTATGGAAAATGCTGAAAAGGAACATCTCCTAATCAACCAAAAGGCCAAGCTTTCAAGGAAACCCTTTCCTCCCATGCAATCTCATTAAAAAAAAAAAAAGCAGGCTTAAATGCTTAGAAAAATTGCAGGAGGAGTGAAGCAGTACTATCATGTTCTGGTAAACAATAAGTAATGAATAATGTTTAAATGTTCTTTTTCCTTCTGAAGGAATACAAAACAAAGTATACAAAGAAAGCTTCATGCACGCTTCAGTAGAAAGATTTACATCAAGAAAGAGTATCTGTCGTGAAAAGACAATGAAAATAATAAGAATATAATAAAAATGTTCAATTTTGAAAAAGGCAGTGTTTGATTATGGAGTAGTTATAATTTGGGATTTTGTATTCTAAATTGAGGGGTCAGACCATTTTAGCCTTGTCTCTTATGATTGAATGCTCAGTAGGGTGGCTGAAAGTGTTTGTTTCATAGCATAATTGATGTGGGTGACCAAATGTAAGGGGTATTTGGGCTAGAATTTCGATGTTTAAAAGTCCCAGACATGCAGTCACCATCTGCTCTTAATTTTTACTTGATGATTTAGAAAATGCCTCTTTTTGCAACTGAGCATATACAATTTAAATGATTGCAAAAGATGTAAGTTTGTCCTGCAAGACCAAGTATCAAGAAATAATACTGCAGTTGGTGACTACCATGCTATGTTATGTATGAATCTAAAAATATTGTTTTGATACACAACGGCTGAAAATGAAAGTCATAGCTGCTTCATACTTTTTGGTGTCCCCAGAACTCATGGTGTTTTGGTTAAGTTAAAAGAAAAATGCCAGTCTTCTTACTCTACAAGCTTACTGTAGAACTTGATTATTTTTCTTTGTAATATATGAATACTTTCCTTGGCAAGAATAAGGCATGGGGGCTTTTTCTTCTTCTTGTTCTTCACTTCTGCTTTTACCACTTCAGGTGTTGAGGGAGATACAAAGTTCAGGTTCTTGCTCTCCTGGCAACCTCAACCACTCTTAATAGATGTTACTGTGCTGTTGTGATGACCTGGGGCGTGGCACAAAGACAACACAATCAAATAAACAAGAAGAGTCCCTTTAATACCTCCAACTTTGCTCCCAATATCCAGGTTATCTTCGGCTGGAGAAAAAACTCTCCCAAGAACAGCCTTTAAGTGGAGGAAATTCAGTCCAAAAACAAAGTACATACAAATACAAAGTAAATAAAATTTGACCAAACCACGCTGCAGCAATTAACTTGACAGGGCAAGATAAGGAATTGCAGACTTGAAAGGCCAACAAAACACACACAATTGGGAAGACGCCAGGAACCCAGATATGCCTCGACAATAACAGATAACTCACGATTTGCTTCCAACAACTTTGCTGTGCATAGCTTCCCTTTTTATACACTGTATTCCCAGCTGCAGCTAATGAAGGGAATCAGGGCCCTTTCCTCCCCTATAAGCCACACAACTCACATTGCTCCCTTCTCTGTTCTTCCCTGCATGCCCTAGGATGAAGAGGGGATGGCCCTGAGTCTTCCTCTTAATTCCCTCTGCCTTGCTCTACCTCTGCCCTGCTCTGCCCAGCTGGACTTTGCCCTTCCCCAGTTACTTCCACAGCCAATGGAGCCACACTCCCACTCCCTGTCAGCTGCTCAGCCTCCCCCTCAGAATCAGATTCTGACAGGGTGTCTTTGATGTTGTCTCGCAATCTTCCTCTGGGTCTGCCTCATATTCTTTAATCTTCTCCTCTTTTTGTATATGCCATGACATCTTCTCCAGTAACCAAACACTTTATTTGCTGTTTTTGTACTTAGTTTAAGATTGGTTCTATGCCAATTCTTTCTCTTATAGTCTAATTTCTGATTTTATCTCTTCTGGTCACTCCAGAGCTTTCCTCAAACATCTAGCATGGGTTCACACTAGCAAAATCACTTGCAGTATCACTGTAAGGGAAAATAAACATCAGAACCTCCTGTTACACCAACATGCTTTTCACAACTGCAGCATCCTATCATACAAAGAAGTGAATATTTATAAAGAGAATCAGAGCCATTCTTCTCTTTCTCCACCCACATTTTTGAAAAGACTAAAGCTCACCAGATCCAGATGACTCTTGTTAATGTCCTGGTCTAAACGGCGGCAAAATTACCACAAACACCACTTAGTATACCAAAGAAATTATATTAGAGCCAACTAGCTTTTCAAATCGGCTTTACTTGTTTTCAGTAATTAGTTCAAGGTTACTTAAAAGCATATTAAAGGTGTTTCACAAATTACATGTACAATCTACATCTTTACAGTCACAGTTTTAAAAGGCAGGGAACCAACTTGGCATATAAAGTTGGCATTTCTATGGTAATTCCTCATGATCTATATTTTCCATAAAACAAAGAGAAAAAGATTTGGGACTAAAACAGTGCTATAATAAAGTTGTGACAAAGTTTAATATTTGTGTCAGAGACTGAAAAGAACACTGCCTTTCTTCCCCAGTATATGTTAAACTTCATTCTCCATTTGTGTTTTTTTGTTTGAACTTTTACATGAGAGGCATTGAAAGGCAACCTTTCAAGTACAACATTCATGGTAGTATAGGCAGTTTCAGGATGCTGATAGAAGAACTCTAGGTGTCCAATGTGTATCAATGTGCAGATTACTCTTGCACGTGAATACCATAAAATGCACGGAAGATAATTAGGGATGAACCAATCTATTTATGTCAGTTTCTAATGTTTCTGAGTTGAAATTTATTTTTATCTGAACATCACTGGAGATTTTTAAAAAACTTACACAAAATCTGTGAAGTATATTGTTTAATAAACACATTTTTATGCAATAATGCTAAATATTTGACACTTTGCAAGATATTTTCATTATAATACAATTTGGATATTATTTTCACTAATATATCTATTTCTAATCCACGTTTCCCTTTCTGGAGGACTGTACTGCAAAACTTGGAGAAATATGAATTTCAAAAAATAAAGGAATTTTGGTAGATAGACTTGTTTAAAATGAAAAGTTCTCTCCCTGTAGCTGGCAAAGTGATTGGCACATAGTGCTGATGAGCAGAATGCAGAATTTTTCATAGACCGTAAAATACTCAATATTCAAAATCTATTAAACAGCATCGTTTTAATTATGTATAAAAAGGAGAAGCTAAGCTCTGGTTTCATGGGATTAGTTTCCATTTTGGAAATGAAAAAGTAATTGAGCAAAAACAAAAGCAAAGCATGGTTTGTTGCTTTCCATAGTTTGACTGAGGGTAAGATAAGAACCAATGCATGGAAGCTTAATAGAGGGCAAGTTGAACTTGAAATAAGGAAGATTTCTTGACTGCTAGAGCTAATCAGCAATGAAACAGCTTGCTGCCTAAAGGTGTGGGTGCTCTATTCTTTGAGGATTTCAAGTAAAGATTGGACAGTCATTTGGGACAGTGGTGGGATTCAAAAAATTTTACTACCAGTTCTGTGGGCGTGGCTTAGTGGGCCTGGCAGGGGAAGGATACTGTAAAATCTTCATTCCCACCTCACTCCTGAGGGAAGGTTACTGCAAAATCCCATTCCGTCCCCACCCCACTAACCTGCTTTCCAGCTCCATTCTCCTGTGCAGGGCAACAAAAGAAGACCCAGCTGATCAGCTGGGACTCAGGAGGCAGAGAATAGATGGGGGCGGGGCCAGTCAGAGGTGGTATTTGCCGGTTCTCTGAACTACTCAAAATTTCCGCTACCGGTTCTCCAGAACTGGTCAAAACCTGCTAAATACCACTTCTGGTCTGGGATGGTTTGAAGAATTGGGCATGGATTTGAATTGGAAGACTTCAACTCTTATGATTCCAGCTTGGCATTCAGAAATATAGGTTGAAGCAAAAGTATCTATGGACCGACTTATAGACTTAACCATCTCTCACTGCTGTTACAGACAAGCAACACCTAGTGACTATGAGCAACTACATTTTTGTAACAAATGAAATGAAAACAATGAAAATGGAAAATAGAATATCTATGCACATAGCAAATATTAACAGAAACATTCTCCACAGAAAGAAGGGCTTTAATGAACAGCAGAAATGTGGTGTCCAAGGGAGGTCTCAGGCATTTCTTTCAAATCATTTTTGAAGCCACATTAAATATTCTGAGCAATAAATGCCAAAGGTTCAAGGTATTTTGAAAGGCATCAATATCTGTGTCATTCTGACAAGATGCATATACAAATTTCAAAGACACCAGAAAAGAAGAAAGATGTGGAGGAATATCTGAATAACCAGGGTTGGGTTGCTCTAATCAGATTTAGCTCAAACAGTGATTATAATTAATCTCTGACAGATTCAATGAGGGATTGAATCTAGTTTACCAAACACTTTAAAAACAGTCTAAATGAAAACCTAGCTCAGGGTTTTAAAAGTCTCAGTGACAGTAGGGGTTGCGTCTTGATCTTGGGCCCTTATTTCTTTGCCTTGGAAGCATTTATTCTAAAGACGTATCAGAGGGTCACTAATAGCTATAGTGCGTTGATATTTTTTTTAAAATCGAGGTGTGAAGCGAACCAAGAAAAGAAAACAACACTAAGTCTATCAACAAATCAGTTCAAATGTGAGAACAAGGAACAATGATAGAATGGGATGACAGACGCATACCTGCCTCAAACAGCAGGAGGTAATATGTGTTTCAGGAGTGAAAACATCTGTATTGTCATGAAGAAAAGATTTCTGTGACAAACATTTAATATGCTGTAGGAATTCAGTCCTGGTTTGACATTTGGATTTGGGAGAATTCATTATATGTGTCAGCCTTCAAAATTTTCTCCCTAAAAAATAGTATTATGGTGTTACATGTATATTTTCTGTTACCTTCTATTTTTATCTTTTATAGGACTAAAGTCTCTTTTGCAGGAGGGCCGAATGTCAGCCTTCAAGATTTTCTCCCTTTGCTTTGCATCTTTCGGCTGTCATAAGTAATGGGGGGAGGAGGGGGGATATGGTTATGGGAAGTGAGCTGGAAGTGTTACAAAACAGAACTGTATAAGCTGGGGATGGTGGTAGATTCTTGCTTAGACTTCTATCCTATGCTATGCACAGCTGCAACTCTTTATGTATGAAGTCCATATTCTTCACAAGGATGCTGTTTTATTCTGCATATATGTGGCTGATCTCATGCTACATCATCCAACCAGGTTATTGCTATCTGAATCGGCTTTAACTAATTAGAGGCAATCAGGAAAGGTAAAAAAAAGTCAGGCATAGCAAGAACTATTTTTCTCTTTCTGATTAATTTCAGATGAAAGCTTATTGGGAAGGAAGGCATTTAATGCTATCAGAATCCAATTAACTATGATGTAAGCATGCTAAATATGAAGAATATAGCTTATTTTACAATATTCTATGGTCAACATTGGCTGATATATTAGAGTTGGTAGCATTTGAAATAGTTTAGGGCTATGTAATCAAGCATTTGTACTTCCAGAGGTGTGTTGTTATGCATGTATACACTTGCACACAGACAATAATTAGGCTGGGAAACCTTTTGACAGAGAAGTGTTAAGACTTTTGAAGGACTCATGGACAAGGTAATCAAGTACAATTAATCAGGCTTCATTAGACAATCAGGCAGAATCTGGTTTTTCCATTTTTCCTGGGTTCCAGGATAGAAATTATTAGTTATTTTTAATTTCTTTTAATTATGTTTTGACTATTTTAGGGCGTATACTACAGTTTTTGGTGTCTTAAAATATCAGACAACAGAACTATTTCTTGTAATCATTGTCACAGAACTTCCAAAGACCACAATCAAACTTTTGATGACTACATGTGACTCTGGTCATTTTTTAAATTCCTGACAAAGAATATGATGGTATTTCTACATTGCATGTTTATTTTGTTTTCTGCTTTATTATTAGTTTAATTATCCTTTGATAGCTTTATAATTACTGTACAATCAGAAAAATAACTTGGAAAAAAAGTAGAAAAAGCAGGTTGCAAACACAGAGGAGGTTTACAAAACTGTAAAATTAGCAAGGAAAGGATTGAAAAAATAATAAAATCTACATATTAACCAGCATAATAACCAGTATAATTTTATATAAATTGTTTATTGAGAAAAGAAGAAAAAATTACAGCACATCCTATCTTGGTATGGAGAAAAATAGCAAATCATAAAAAAGGAATAATAATAACTTAAAAATTATAGTTTTATGTTAGGATTATAGCCAAACTTTGGACGTAAACACTTTTCTACTATTATAATCCCAACATGTTTTTCATATTGAGATAGATTCTGTACCCCATTTGTTTTCTAAGCATGAAGCAAGTTTTGATATTGATGTGTATTACCCATACAAACTACCCATTAATTTGCCATTCCTCAATGGAAGGAATTAGTTGTGATTTCCAATAACAGGCAAAGTATATCCTAGAAGCTATTAATTCCATGTGCAAATCTCATTCTGTGTATTTTGTAGGCATATCCAGTAAAAAGATAAAGAGCTAAAAAGAAAAAAATTACTGTTACAATCTGTTTTTCCAGTATGAATAATTTTCCAGAATTGTTGTGCCTTACAACATTAGCATTAAATGTGAAAAAAAAAAAAGATGTTTAGAAAGAGAATGCTCTGTTTTGGCATCTAAAACTGGAGTAATGCACCACAGGCAGAATATTTTATAGCAATTTTCTCTAAATGTAATATTAACTGTAAAACTGTCATTTTTCTTCCATTGATATTCTCCATTGCATATTAATTGTTCTGTTCAAATTCTGCATTGATTTGGTCATTAACTTGTTTACTTTCTAAATCATATTTCACCAGCAACTTATAAAGAAGTTCCAATAGTCAGATTTTTATGTAATAGATGTTTTGGATTCTATCATATCTCTAAGCGTTCCACCATGTTTTTGAAATTCCTTTACGGTTTATGCTGCCTATCTGTAGACAGAGAAACTATCAAGGTGACTTAGACCATTCTGAATTTGGAACCTTAAGATTTCTTTATTTTATTATAATTGATATTTGTACAAAGTGTTTGTTAGGAATATGAGTCATCTAACAGCTATTTGGGTTAGAAATATATAAACCAGGATAAACATTTTAAAACTGTATCTTTAAGAAAATGCAAAACTGTAATTAGGTGTGGTTTCTCAAATGGCCATAAGATGGAGCCAGAAACCTGGGTTGTTTAGTCTGAGACTCAGAAGAGAGTGTAAGTGTATCTCTATTTCCTTCTGTTGGAAAGTATTGCCGTTGCTCCATTTCTTCTAATTGACTGATATTACTGGATTTAATGTAAGTCTGATACTGAACTGTTTTTGACACTGGAATTTGATATTTGGATTATCCCTGGATGAAAACTGACTGATTTTACCTGTGAATGACTTTGGATTGCTTATTTTGGACTTTGCTTAAACCTTTCTGGAAGTAAAAACCTACATTTACTGTACAGTGTATCTGTGTGCTCTGTGTGTATTATTCAAATACTCCTCTCAAATACGTCTCCCTGTATGCGCTCATTCTCCTAACGGGGAATTACCTCAACACTGGTTATGGGCCCAGGCCATACCAGGCTCAGATAACTGAGAGTTAGTGTGAATGCACAGTACTGTATACAGACAGCTGTTTACTGTTTAATTGTGGTTTACTATCCTGGTAAAGATGGCACAAGTCACTTGTCTATCACTGATAACCCGGCTGGATGGAACAAACTATGTTTCCTGGTCTATGAAATGCAGTCTACTTCTGTGTAAAGAAGGTTTATGGAATGTAGTTAAAGACCCACCGGATGTAAATGCTTGGGATCCAGCAAATGAGGATGATGCCAAGAAGCTTGCTGACTTTAAACAGAACAACGAACGAGCTCTTTGTATAATTGGACTAACACTGAGTGACCAGCAGCTAGTCCATATTCGTGGAGAAGAGTCTGCTGCTAAGTGTTGGGAGAATTTGAAGAGGATTTCTGTTTGTGACAGTGTAGGTGCACACATACATCTTACACGTAAACTGTTTAGAGCACATCTTCTGAAAGGTGGAGATATGTTAGCTCATTTAAACTTCATGAAAAGAACTTTTCAAGAGCTACATGAAAAAGAACTAATATTTTCAGAGCTGAATCAAGTTTACATCATTCTTTCCTCATTGGATGAAAGTTATGATGATTATGTATCTTCACTGGAAGTCCTGCCCAGAGATAAACTGACATTGACTGACATAACTGGAAGATTGTTAGAAGAAGCAAGAAGACGACTGGATAGGGACCAACTGAGGAAGGAACAACCACAAGAAGAGAATTTATCTTCAACTGCCTATAATGTTATGAAATGTTTTTCTTGTGGGGCTAGGGGACATATAGCTAGATTCTGTAAGAAAGGAAAATAACAGAATACTAGTAAACACCAGAAGGCTAAGAAGAATGTTAGTTTAGCTATGTCTAGCAATTCACTTGTAAACAATGATTTGTGGGTTGTTGATAGTGGAGCATCACAATGCATTACTAAAGATAGAAAAAGGGTTGTAAAGATGTCCACAAGTAAACAACATGTATCATTGGCAAATGGATGGAAGATTAAAGCATCAGGTGAAGGTACTGCATATTGTTCTTGTATAAACGAACATTTAACTATGTTATATGTACCTAAACTGAAATTTAATTTATTATCAGTAAAGGCTTTAGTTAATATTGGTTATGTAGTAACCTTTAGGGGAGATAACTGTATAATAGAGAAAGAGGGTAAAAGTGTTACTGCTACTTTTAAAAATGATTTATATGTGATACATGATGACCAGTTGAAGATGGCTAACTCAGTTTATAACAATGTTAAGCCACATGATGAATGTATACATTTACTACATAGACGTCTAGGGCACATTAATTTCAAAATGCTCAAACAAACTGTTGAATTATCAGAGGGAGTAAAATTGAAACCCTGTAGCAAGTATTTACACTGTAATGCTTGTAGTCAAGAAAAGAGTAAGGTTACTCCTGCAAACAGACTAAATGGGTTTAAGACCAAAGAATCTTTAGAGGTTGTTTTTGCTGACATAATTGGTCCTAAGAAACCAAGTTTAGGAGGTGCCTGTTATATTTTGAGTATTATGGACCATTACTCACGATATGGTTTCTGCTATCTTATGAAAAACAAAACAGAAACATTCCAACATTTCTTTAACTGGCTAAGGTTTGCTGAGAGAAAAATGAAAAGTAAAGTAATTACTTTAGTCACTGATAATGGGACTGAGTTTGTTAACAAAAGCTTCCAAACTATGCTAAAATTGGCTGGTGTTGAGCATAAACGTTCTGCAACTTACAGACCACAACATAACTCATTTATAGAATGAAGAGGGCAAACATTACAAGCCATGGCTCGCACTATGTTATCTGATTCAGGTTTACCTGAAACACTGTGGGGTGAAGCCATAATGTGTAGTAACCATGTTTTAAACAATGTAGTAAATACAACAACTGGAGAATTACCATTCACCCGTTGGCATAGCAGAAAGCCAAATTTAAGTTACCTACACACATTTGGAGCTCCAGCATGGGTGCATATTCCCTCACGTAAGACTGAAAGGGCAACATAGAGCTAAGAAGTTATTTTTTTTTTTTTTTTTTTAAACAAGTTTTATTAATTTTTAAAACACACAAATTATCATTATTCATTACATGTTTAAACCTTTTTCCCTTATAAATTTAACAAGTCAGATAAATTATGATTCTGTTTTAAACCATTTCCATATAATATACCAAAACCTCTTATTCAATTTCTCTTTACTTCTCTTTACTCTTATTCAATATCATTATTATTATTTCATCTGTTTCTTTCTGACTTAGTTACCATTATTCTCATTCTATATTTCTACAAGTTTTTACCAATTCTCCCCCAAAAAAGACATATACACACAACACACAAAACATAAAAAAATATCTTTTTGGAAAGTAACTTGGACCCAGGTGTCTCTCTCTTCATGGACTTTAATTATATTCATGCTCATCTTACATGTCATTACTTATTTTATTTACCATTCTAAGCCTTCTATATTAACTTCTCCACATATTTCACTTCTTAATTCTACCTTAATTAATCATCTTAGTTTAAATCATTATATTTGTATCTTTTGTCCATTTTTTATCATCCCTTTGTCTCATCCCTTATGAAAAAAAAAGAAAATCAGTTTCTCCTGAAATCATTAATCAGAGTATGATGCCTTTCTATCTCCCCCTAAGTTAATCAAATTAATCTTTAAAATAATATCTAATACCCAATCAGATTTTGCTTGGTACATTCTATCTAACTAATACATCCAACACAATTAAATGCATAATTAGAGAATAAATCCAAATATTAAAAAGAAATACTATAATAAAAATTTTATAATAACATCAATACCATAATTTTATTAAACTCTTTAATTAAAACAATATTCTAAACCTCTCCTATTATTAAGTTTTAATACCAATCATTTTTAAACATTTTAACATTTTAATCTCTTATCAACTCTTAAACCATTGCAATACTACCATCTCATCTTATGTACCTTGCAAAATCTTTTTTTTTTAAAAAAATTATACTTTATCCATTATCCATAAAAAATTCCTTTTTTCCATTCAATTTCAAAACGTTGTAGCTTTTCTCCACCTTTTCCCTTTCTTTCTTTTCCCAACAAACCTTTCTACCCCCTTCTTCTAGCCTCTGCCTTACCGGCTTCCCTTCTCTGTCGTATTTCTTTTCCCCTTTGTTTACACTCATCATATTGGTTTTGCACTTTATTTTTCCCTTTCTTAAATGTTTTTTTAGATCTTAAGTCCTTAAATCCTTTAGTTTTCTTCTTTTCTCTTCTTTTCTTTTCTTTCTCTCTCCTTTTTTCTGGATCAAATTCTGAGATTCATTAAAGATGGCTCCTTCCTTTCTTTCTTGTTCCTCTGCTGTCTTCATCTGTTGTAATTTTTGTTGATAATTAGTAAGCGCCATTTCTAAGAAAAGAAAAGCTTCTTCCACACCATTTCTCAGTTCCTCAACAGAAAGAGCCATTATAAATCTTTTCTTTTCTTTTCTCCTTCTTTCTTCTTACAACAACCAGAATATTCAAAAGAAAATAAAAAAGATAAAACAGTCCCAAAGTTATCAATCAGTCCAAACCAAGGCAGAGTTCTCACTTTCTCCTTCTGGGGTAGCTAAGAAGTTATTTTTTGTGGGTTATGAGGCCAACCATAGATCATATAGATTCTGGGATCGAGGCACAGCTCATGTTTATTGTAGTGCTAGTGCAAAATTTCTCGAGCACGTTGGGTGGGATAAACTGGAACAGGAATCCAGCAATGATATTATTATTGACACCCAAATAGTCCCCAAAGATAAAATCAGTAAACCCCAAATAGCCATTAAAGAGGAAGAACAGGAGGAAGTAGTAGAACAGGCACAGGAAGAAATAGAAGAACAGGAGCAGGTGGCACAGGAAAGTCCACCAGTAAGCCCTGTATTACCAAGACGTTCAACCCGAGTAAAACGACCACCTGATAGATATCAGGCTAGTGTTGTATGCCAAGTGAATACAGTTCCAAGTAATTATAGTGAACTAAAACTGTATCCTGCTAAGGATCGGGCTGCTTGCCAGAAAGCAATGGATAAGAAACTGGAATCTTTAAAAAGACTGGAGGTATATGAAAATGTTAAGTTACCACCAGGTAAACATGCCATAGGATGCAAATGGATATATAAACTGAAGACGGGTGTAGATGGGACTGTTACCCATAAAGCCAGGTTAGTAGCACAAGGGTTTAATCAGACAGCAAATGACTATGATGAGGTGTTTGCACCTAGTCTGAAGGCTACTACATTAAGGGCAGCATTAGTGTGGGCAGCTGAGGAGAAATATATTGTAAATAATTTGGATGTAGAGACAGCTTATCTGCATGCACCGTTGCAACACACTATATATTTAAAGAAACCTTTAGGTCTCAAAAATGATAATACTGATAAAACAACTGATTGCTGGAAATTTATGGTTTGAAGCAATCAGGATATGAGTGGAACGAATGCATAGTTAAAGAATTAACTAAGACAGGCTTTGTAGCTGCTATGGCTGATCCATGTTTGTTTAAAAAGGAAAGTAATGGTATAGTGTCATTATTGTTATTATTTACTGATGACATAGCATTAATCACCAAAACTGAACAAGAAGCTACTGAGATAATTTCACTATTGGAAAATAAATTTAAGATAAAACAGTTAGGAGAAATCAAACATTATCTTGGTTTAAAGATAGATAGAACTAGGGGAGGATACAAGATCTCACAGGCAGAAAAAATTAACCAATTACTAAAAAGTTTTAAAATGGAACTTTGTAAACCGGCTAAAACACCAATGAGGCAGGAGTTTAGCCATAGTGATGTTCAAAGTCCTGTTTTTGATAAGAACATTTATCAGTCTTTGATTGGTAGTTTATCTTATCTCAGTAATTGGTCAAGGCCAGATATTGCATACAGTATTAATCAAATAGCGAGATTTAATGCTGAGCCCACTGAAAGGCACTGGCAAGCTGCTAAACGTGTGTTAAGATATCTAAAACAAACAATGTACTATGCATTGTACTTGGAGCCTAAAGATGAACTGAATTTGACTGCATATGCTGATGCAAGTTTTGCTACAGACATAAATACACGAAAATCTACATCGGGTATTGCTGTATTATTGGGAAAAGCATTGATTGGATGGAGATCTATTAGACAGAAACATCTAAGTTTGTCAACAATGGAGGCTGAATTCTCATGTTTGTCTTTATTATGTACAGATTTATTTTTGTATAAACAATTATTAATTGGTATGGGAATTAATATAACAGATTCTATTGTAGTTTAAAAAGATCACCAATCAGCAATACAGATGGCTTCAAATATTGCTGTTAAAACAAGAATGAAACACACAGATTTAAGATATTTAAATGTGAGACAATGTGTGCAAAGTAAGATGATTAAGCTAGAATACTGTATGTCAGAAAACAATATAGCAGATCATTTTACAAAGGCCCAAGGCTCTATAAAGCATAAGGCGTGCTGTGAAGATTATGGACTTAGAATGTAAGGTTGTATATATTGTCTTACCCAAAAGGGGAGAATGTTAGGAATATGAGTCACCTAACAGCTATTTGGGTTAGAAATATATAAACCAGGATAAACATTTTAAAACTGTATCTTTAAGAAAATGCAAAACTGTAATTAGGTGTGGTTTCTCAAACGGCCATAAGATGGAGCCAGAAACCTGGGTTGTTTAGTCTGAGACTCAGAAGAGAGTGTGAGTGTATCTCTGTTTCCTTCTGTTGGAAAGTATTGCCGTTCCTCCATTTCTTCTAATTGACTGATATTACTGGATTTAATGTAAGTCTGATACTGAACTGCTTTTGACACTGGAATTTGATATTTGGATTATCCCTGGATGAAAACTGACTGATTTTACCTGTGAATGACTTTGGATTGCTTATTTTGGACTTTGCTTAAACCTTTCTGGAAGTAAAAACCTACATTTACTGCACAGTGTATCTGTGTGCTCTGTGTGTATTATTCAAACACTCCTCTCAAATACGTCTCCCTGTATGCGCTCATTCTCCTAATGGGGAATTACCTCAACAGTGTTGTAACTCCATTGATTTTAAAAATTATTTGTACATTCTGCATCATAAGCATAGATATTTGGTCTGGTAATCCACCTTGTGGGGGCCAAGATGAGAGCCTTGCCCACTTACCCAGTCAAGTGTAGACTTCAATCTGGATGTTTCTGGTTCTACTACTACATGCTGTCTACTACAAACTGCTGTCTGTATCAGAGTGTTCCTCGGCTTCCAAGGTTAATATGGGCACAAAATAACAATTGCAACTGATATTACAGTATCAAATAGGGTGGACCTGTAATTTAATCTTTCTTTTGCTTATTAGGGTTTTGGGATTAAGCAAAATAGGTTTCCATAGCTAAGAGTTGAACTGAATTTAGGTCACTCTGGTCCTAGCTTAACAACTTGACCACTACACTAAATTATTGTAGCTATCATTGACAATAAAGATTTTATGACAGGGAAATCCCCTCCCCCCAGCCCTCAAATAGACTGAAGAAATATGTCACCTTTTTCTAATGACTAAACTGTCCTTAAAGGTCATAATATCAAAAATTGTTTTATATTTAACATTGCTATTTATCAAATTCTCATTGTTTAGAGATTTTTTTTTGTTAAAGTTCAGCTTCCATGGAGCTACAAAGTTAATGGAAATCATTAAACGTCTATGTTGCACCATTTGTTTCCTTTGATAAAATATCTTTCAAGCATCTTTCAGCTCTATAACCTTTGCCCAGTTCCTGTGGGTAAGAACAAATGCCAACAATTAACACATATGAGCCTGTACAACCTCCCTGGGCTTTGGCATGAACACATGAACAGAAATGACAAGCTGCCATCAACCACCAGGAGACAAACTTTCTGGTTGGAACCATGAAATGCATGAGGCAGTGGATCCATAGGGTTTTGACTGAGAAGCTAGCTAATAACTATAGCCATAGCTTCTACAAAGTTGTAGGGAAAAGTCCTGTTGGGTAACAGCCAAGATGGCAGCAGAAGCATAGTGGGTTAGCTAATTGCTAGAACTTTTGTTCTATTTTGCTACTCAGAACCTCCAAGGCCTTCTCTTCTGGAACTAAGCTATTGTGAAAACTATTCCAATTGCTCTCCCTGCAGCAGAAGATGAGCCTCAGACTCTGACTCCTTTGGTGATTAATATAATCTCCAGGAACCACATATAAAAGACTTCAAGCTTAGGTTGGCATTCTCTTTTTCCTCTTTATCCCTTCAGTTCTGAAGGGAAGGGAAGCTTCAGGATGCTGGCCAGGCCTCCCTTCCAAAAACTGCCCCTGAATTGGAAAAGGACTGTTGCAAATAAAAGCAAGTTTCAGTTAATCACCACCTCTTTGTGTCTTTTTTGAACAGCTAACACCCCTAACTGGCACTGCTTCTCCTCTTAACAAAAGTTGTGTGGCGTGAAGCTATAAATACTTGTTTCTAAAAGCTTCAAAATTCAAGCCCTGGCTCCAGCTTCACTTTCTTGTCTATAACATTGGGACATCTTTTAAATACTACTGAAAGATGAATTAAAAAGAAGAAGACTATTTGGGGACTATATTTCCCCACTGCTGACCTGAAGCACTCTTTGAGGTGGCAGAAAACTCTTTTAATATAGCATTTGCTCTCTGCACTGCTTACCCCTCTTCTGTCTCTGTTCCTTTCATGTTGATATTCTTGCAAGGTAACGGGGGAGAAAGCTGAACAGGTTTTATATTCTTTGTGGCTGCCTTTGGATGGTGTCAAACTGGATGAGATGAGAGGGGGACATGGTAGGAAAGAGTTTGCGAGGCATGTTAGTGCTGTGCTTAGGCATAAGTGGGGAAAGGTCATAGGACAGAAGATCCCAAACTTTCTTGGTTCATGGAATCTTAGTGGCTCCCAAATTGTGTACCATGCCAAATTCACTCAAATTTCCATTTATTAAGAAATAAAATATCATGCCAAGCCCCTGTGAGTTTGGGAAACATGACCATAGTTATAAAAGTCTTGTGTAATACTATGAATATGACACTATCATCGTATCCTTGATTATATATCTTCCTATATGCATCTTGATAATCTGATTTTGAATCTTCATGACTCTCACAAGAAAAGTAAAGGAGATCATAAATTCATAGTATGCTGCTAAACACAAACATTAAAGACAAGAATTAATTAATATATATAAAAAGGTAAATGTTTCCCCTATCCAGTCATATCTGACCCTAGGAAGTGGTGCTCATCTCCATTTCCAAAGGAGGTAGCACTGCCGAAACACCCTTCTGTGGTCATGTGGCCAGCACGACTATACACCAGAGGCACACAGAATGCTGTTACCTTCCACCAAAGTGGTACTTATTTATCTACTTGCATTTGCATGCTTTCGAACTGCTAGATTGGCAAGACCTGGGACAAAGGGAGCTCACCTGTCACACAGTGCTTAGATCTCAGACTGCCAGACTTTCCAGTCCATGTTCTGCATCTTAGTTGCTAGGCCACGAACACCCCCCCCCTTAAATTAGTACATATAGATCAGTCCAGTAGAGGGATTCAATTTTTTTTACCACCGGTTCTGTGGGCGTGGCTTGGTGGGTGTGGCAGGGGAAGGATACTGTAAAATCTCCAGTCAGAGGTGGTAGTTGCTGGTTCTCCGAACTACTCAAAATTGCCACTACCAGTTCTCCAGAACTGGTCAGAATCTGCTGAATACCACTTCTGGATCAGTTCAAATTTTGTTTACTTCACTTCCATGTTAGCAGATCATTAACTGTCCATTACAGCAAAGAAATAAAATTTTAAGATCTGTTAAAGAATCTGCATCCATTCTTGTCCACAGCTTTTTTAAAAAAAACCATAGAGATTTTTTGTGTACTGCAATTTTATTTATTTTTTAATGTTGTCTGTCACCTTTCAACAGTTTTCCATCCTGGCTTACAGCAATATATACAACTATCATAATGTACATGGGTATAATTTTGTAGTAGGGATTTAATAATTCTAAACTAGAATAGTTTCAAGAAGTAGCATTCTGGTTCCTATTGGCTGTAATTTTTAATTGAAAAAATTAAGGTAAAATAGCTTTAATGTAACATTTATATTAGACCTCCAAGCCTTTGAAAGGAAGCATTGCATAGACTGAAGCGCAGGTCTCGGAGTACTCCAGAATAAAACATAATTCCAGATTGCATGAAGAGCAGTCCATGCAGTTCAGCAATTGTAAGGATGACACCATCTTCAGGTGAAGTTATGAAAACTGAAGAGAGCAATGGAGCAGAAGACATGGACACAGAAAATGGGACCAAAAGATACAATCTCCTGGGTATAAGATTTCAGGTCTAACCTATTTAGGTCAGCATCAGAAGGAGCCATGCTGCATCAGGCCAAGGTACTTCTAGTGTCCAGCTTTGTGTTCCCATGGTGGTTCACCAGAAGCCCACGAGGAGTACCTGGGTACTCCCAGTGATTTGGCCTTTTTAATACTGATGCCAGTTTGAACTTCAGTGTGAATGGGTCTACAATCTATAACTGATTGCCATTTGAGAGAGAGATTTCGTATAAAGATAACTGTGCTGTGTTTAGATGGTATGGTTTCCCTCCAACACATAGCTGAATAAATATATGACTCTTATGCATGTGCGGATTAAGTCAATGAGTAGCCCTACAGGGGTGTGGTGCATTATTCTTGCCAGAGGGAGTGCATAAGGGTATGACGAAAAATGACACCTGCCTGCCAAGTCTAGCCACAGTCCAGTGCCAATAAGCACGCCAATAAATCTCCTCTAAGGCCACCCAGAGACACACAGTCTAGCACTCACCTTCAGAATGGGTACACTGCATGCTTCTAATCTGCCTTCCTGCAGCAGCAGTCCCTTGGTAGCTATATGAGATCACACAGTGTCACGTTCCAGGCTGGGTAGCCGCCTTTCTGAGAGCACTTTCTTTAGAATTACAGCCTGTAGTCAGTGGGACATAATGGAGAATGGCTTCCAGGAGCTCAATGGGAAAGTCTGACAGAAATACAGCCTCACTTGGAGAATAGCAGGAAAAGCCTCTATTATTCTGCTTCATTCTATCTGCTGGAAGCCATGTGGCGCCTGGAGCCCGTCTGTATTTAACTCACTTCCCTGGATTTCCGAGTCACAACCATAGCTCGGACTCAACACCAAATATTTCACTCTGGAGACGTACTACACTTCCTGATATAGGATGCACTTGCTTGTATCCCAGTGACCTTAAACACTAATAAAGGAGTCATAATATGACCTAGACAGGCCTTGAAAGCCAATTGTAACATGAGTGATGGATGGCGGGGGAGGGAGGGGGAAAAGCATTTAGTGGCCTAAATTTGTCCAGAAGCCTTGACATGGAGATCTTTTGATGAAGATTTGCATGGGTAACAGCGTTCAGAACAGACTTGCAATGCCAGATATAAGAGTTAATAAAGTGGCAATTTAAACATACACGCAAACCAGTCAGTGCCAACAGTATGGCTAATGTCAGTCAATTTTTTTGCTGTTGGCATTTATTTTATAGAGACTGTATAGTTATGGGTGTATTTGTTTTATTTTCCATCACTCCTGTTTTGTCTGAGTTTTGTACATTTCAGTAATTCTCGTTGTCAGGGAGTTCCCCCTTACTTCCCAGGCTGGATCTCCCTTTGACAAGCTTTTACCCACTGCTTCTTTTTCTATGCTCAGGTGCTATGGAAAATAAATCAACACCCTTTTCCCTGTGGCAGCCTTTCAAGAATTGCTGTCAGACTTCCAGCAATCCTTCATTTGAAACTTTAACTCCGAGACAGACATATTCTCAAAGCAATTTATTAAAAAAAAAAAAAAACCAACTGGTATCGTCAGGTGGAATTTATCCCTTTGACAGTACTGGAATCCTACCAGCTCATCCCACAAAATTCCACCTACCTCCACCCACTTTTTCACATCTCATCAATCACATGAACCAATGATCTGCATTCTTAATTCTTTGCTACAGCTACTCTCTGTGACCTTGAACTAATAACTCATAATAACTTTTTTTTTCCTAAGAATTATTCAATACATCACTTCCTCCCTCCAGAACTCTACGGCAACTATGAATCCCAGAGTTGACAATTGCTCTGTAGTTTCCTGGATCCACTTTTTTCCCCCTTTTAAAGATTGGAACCACATCAGTTCTTTCCAGTTCTCTGGCAATTTCCCTGTACTCCAGGAGTTCTCAAAGATTTCACTCAGTGGTTCTGAGATCATATTTGTCAATTCTTTAAGTACCCTGGGATGTAAACTATTTCAAAGGTTAAACATTTTGAAAGCTTTAATTTTTTTTTTTTTTATTATAGCAGAGTAGCCACTATAATTGGGGATACTGGAAAGCATAATCTATATATATTTTTTTTTTAAATAAAAAGCAACAGGAAAGTTGATTTAGGTATGTTCAACAGGTGTAGTGTATAGTATACGTAGATTTTATATATTCTGCTTTCATTCTGCTTCAGATCAGGATGGATAAATTATGTACATCAGGGAAGTCACTTTAAAAGTTATTTTAATTACCTTTGAACATTTTGTACTTCTGTATTAAATTAAAAGTTTGCCAATTTCTTAACAAGTCTATAGCTTGCAAACTTTTCTGAAGGCTGAAATGTGAATCCAGGCATACTATATGTTCTGCTTGGTTTTGTAAGTTTCCTCTCTCACAACCAACATTGGTTTGGAACTCTTCAACCTATTGTGTAGAAATAGAACAGTAAATAGTTTTTTTTAACTTAGTGTCGATTAAGATTTGTTAAGATCCAGACATTACCAAGCCAATTCATTCATCTTCATGAATGAAGATCTAATCCCATTTCATTTTTGTTAATAATTTGGGATCATGAATGAAGATCTTGCCCCATTTCATTTTGTAGATGATTTTGGTTCTTGGTTCATCATTTGAAGCAGCACATGAAATAGCACAGTATTATTAATTAAGGTGATTGTTTGTGATGTGCTTGATGTTGATTACGCCTACGTCCATCATGTTATCATCTGCTAAACTTATTTTGCACCAGAGCAGAAGCAATTGTGGGACAGGGATTTTTACATGGAAATAATGAGGAAGCAAAATCTACCCAATCTGTGATAAAAAGTATAGTGAAGAAGAAATACTTTTCTTTAAAATGCTGTTTTGGGGGGAAAGACAACTTGAAAACAAAAAGATGGATAATTAAGTTTTCTCAAGCACCAATAGTGACAATACGTATCTTCAGTTACATAGCAAAGGATGATGCCACACCCAGCTGAAGAAAGGTATTCATGGCATTCTTTGTATGGCATTAGCTATTGTCTTGTTTGTATTTATAAAAACAGCTAGTGCTAGATGTGTGTCTCTTATAATAACTTAATATCTACTAACATAGGCAACATCCTGCCCACACACTTTTATCTTTCTTGGTGACTTCAATCTACCTCACATTAACTGGACCCATACATGCAACCTTCTACAATGCTGTAACAAACCTGGGACTGGAACAACTAGTAACCAACAATACTAGACTTAACAACTGCCTCGATCTCATGTTCTGCAATAGTTTGAATTCAATTTACAGAATACAAATTAAAGAACCCTTTTCCAACAGTGACCACAGCATGATTGACTTTTGTCTCAACATACGCCCACACAAAAATCAACACAACGATGTGATCCCCAATTATAACTTAAAAAAGGCAACTATGATCTTATAGACAATGATCTCTCATCCCTTGATTAGCAATTTCTATTCACTGGATGCAATACTGTTGAAGACCATTACAACATATTTTTACTTGAAGTCAAAAGAGTCATCAAACTATATGTACCAATAACAACTCCAAAAACCAGAAAAAACAGATTACCCATAACAATAAGGAAGCTTCAATCCAAAAAGAGATCACTTTGGCGGAAAAACAAATCTGGTCTCGTTGCCAACTTCAAAAGCCGATACAAAAATTTATGCCACCAGATAAAGACTGAATGCACCAATTATCACATTAAACAAGAGGAAAACCTTCTACGCATCAATTCCACCCACGCTTTCTACAATTTTGTAAACAACAAACTAAAAGACTCAAGGTTCATCCCACCCCTGAAAGGACCAAATGGTAAAGACTGCAACAATGACACTATTAAAGCCAACCTCTTTAACACATTCTTTGGCTCAGTATTTGTAAACAGCAATGGATCATGCCCAGTATTTCCTAGTCGAACCACAGACAACTACAATGATCTAATACATATCGATTTTACAGTAGACCATGTTGAAAAAGCACTACACAATCTAAAACCATCTCTATCTATTGGACCCAATGGAATATGTGCCTACTTCTTAAAAAAGCTATTCACTGCCATAGCCAAACCTCTAAGCATAATCTTCGAAAAATCTTTCAAAACTATGGTCATAAGCCACTGTCATCCCCATCTTCAAAAAGGGAGACCCCAGCCTAGTTGAAAATTACAGACCAATCTCTTTATGCTGCATCACCTGTAAAGTCATGGAATCAATTATTAACCAATCCATTATCCTCCACTTAGAGACAAACAACCTACTCTCCAATAAACAATTTGGTTTCAGAAAAAAAATATCCTGTAATCTGCAACTCTTACACTGCAAAAATATATAGACTACACAACTCGATCAGGGCAAAGCAATAGACGCAATCTACATAGACTTCTGTAAAGCCTTTGATTCAGTGGTATACCACAAACTACTCCTAAAACTAAAATCTTATGGTATCTCTGGACAACTACGTAACTGGATAGAAGCATTCCTGTCAAACAGACAACAAATGGTCAAAATTGGGAGTGTCCTATCAAATTCTGTACCTGTCAACAGTGGTGTCCCCCAAGGCAGTGTTCTAGGACCAACTCTCTTCATACTCTACAAAAATGACCTCTGTGATCATATTAAGAGCAACTGCGTTCTCTTCACTGATGATGTAAAGCTATTCAACACCACAGACAATACTACTACCCTTCAAAAAGACCTCGACTATGTATCAGAATGGTCAATCAAATGGCAACTTCAAATCTCAACAAATAAATGCTCTGTCTTACATATTGGCAAAAAAAAATCAGAAAATAAAATACAGGCTGAATAGTCAAGACCTTGTTGATGAGTACTCATCATGTACTCATCAACAGTCAAGACTTTGTTGATGAGTACTTGGAGTACTCATCTCTAATGATCTAAGTGCTAGAGCCCACTGTAACTACATAGCCAAAAAGGCATTAAGAGTTGTTAACCGAATCTTACGTAGCTTTTTCTCTGGTAATATTACACTAATAACTAGAGCATACAAAACATTTGCTAGACCAATACTCAAATACAGCTCATCAGTCTGGAACCCACATTACGTATCTGATATTAACACAGTTGAGAAAGTCCAGAAATATTTCACAAGAAGAATTCTCCACTCCTCTACTCGTTGCAGAATACCTTATGCCACCAGACTTGAAATTCTAGACCTAGAAGATTGGAATAAGATTCTAGGATCCTAGCCAGATTTGCAAATAAGTGGGTCAAATAAAAACAGGCAAATGAATTCCCAACTTCTTTTTTTACATGTCAGGGATGCTTGTGCAACACATGGTAAAAGGAGGCAGGGCTTTGATGACTTGCTTGTATTCCCCAATTTGACATAGGTGCCTTACTTCATTGATGGCCTTGTCTGCCAACATCCATTCTTCTTATCATGATATGCAGAAAAGCCTACAAAGATGTATGGGATCAATTATTTTAATGTGTTTACTGCAATTATGGGACAGGAGCAGTGTGTAAAAAAAAATGAAAATTTGAAGTCAATAGCACAAAGGAATATATGGAACCATGGGAGTAACTAAATGAGAAGCCATTTCTGAGCAGGTGAATCTGCTTGGTTTGTTTGTTATGCGTGCAGGTATGTATATTTTCAGTTTTCTTAATTTTCTTTTACATCAGGGGTGTCAAACTCAAGGCCCGCAGGCTGGATCCAGCCTGTGGGATGCTTAAATCTGGCCCATGGCTAGCCTGGAAATAATAAAGGAATGGCCTGAGGTGCCTCTGGCAGCCAACATGAGGCACGGGCTCCCATTTTGGCCAGCAAGGTGCTGCAGGAGGCATCTGTCCTGTCTCCCTCCCCCCGGGTGGCCCATGGAAGAGAACTACAATGCTGATCCGGCCTTCAAAGAAATCCAGTTTGACACCCTTGCTTTACATGTATGAATAACTTCGAGAATTTTTATCAATTGTCATCAAAAAGTAAGGCAAACCCTCTGCACCAACCAGATTAATTTAAGTACAGCTATTCCTAGTATGTAAAAGGATTGCATTGATTGTATTAGCTAAAGAGGAGGAACCTGCCAAGAAAGAAGGAATGTGGAGTTTAGTTTAGTTTAAAATATATGCTACATATACAGGATGTAAAATCCCTATTTTTAAGAGATATGCACTCAAAGTCCCTCTCCTGCCCCAATCTTTATAGACAAATCTGGTAATTTCACTTTCTCCTTCATTTAAATTGACTAAAACCATGTATTCTTTCTCTTTACTGTATGGAGAAACTCTGCATAACTCTGCACAATATGTACCTACAGTTTTATAATCTGTACAAATTACAACAATTGGTGTTGTTATTGAAATATGATCCACCCAACTATTTTCAGCCATTCTGTTTATTGTGGATTATATAGTTTGGGCCAGATTTCATAGGAACAACACTGAGCCACCTAAATTCCAGTATCCACAAAGCTTCAAACTATAAACATAAGTCCTTGGCCTATGTGACTGGTATTTGGGCAAGTTCCTTGCTTTATTAGAGATCAATAAGGGAGAAATGTCCAGCAGACCACAAGAGTTAACAAAATTGGAAGGGACCTTGAAACTCTCTTAGTCCCTCTCTCCCTGCTCAAAACAGGGGACCCTATAGCATTCTGGACAAATGGCTATCCAATCTCTTCTTTAAAACCTCAAGTGATGGAGTCCCATAACTTCAGAAGGCAAGCCATCCCACTGATTAATTTCTCCTTAGTTGTAGACTTCCTTTTAAAAAGGTTTTAATGTAGTTAGCGATGGATTTAATCAAACCTGAATCAAGAAAGAAACGATCTAAACCCTTCTTCAAACTGAAGAAGCTACTTGGATGAGAAGCAAAACATTTCAAACCCAAAAGAAAAGAAGTTCAGTTGCCATGACTCAACTTCCAGACAACTCTACCTGGATGACTGAGAATTTTTATCGACAGATTTAAATCCTTCTGAATGTGACATGATGAGACTGTATACTAAGACAAAGGCTTCAGGTCCCAATTTCTTCCCAGTGGTGTCCCCCAAGGCAGTGTTCTAGGACCAACTCTCTTCATACTCTACATAAACGACCTCTGTGATCATATCAAGAGCAATTGCGTTCTCTTCGCTGATGATGTTGTTGATAAAGCTGATGATGTTGTTGATAAAGCTTCGCTGATAAAGCTGTTCAATACCACAGACAATACTGCTACCCTACAAAAAGATCTTGACTATGTATCAGAATGGTCAAACAAATGGCAACTTCAAATCTCAACAAATAAATGCTCTGTCTTACATATTGGCAAAAAAAATCAGAAAATAAAATACAAGCTGAATAGTCAAGAACTTGTTGATGACCCAAGCTCTGTAAAGGACCTTGGAATACTCACCTCTAATGATCTAAGTGCTAGAGCCCACTGCAACTACATAGCCAAAAAGGCATTAAGAGTTGTTAACCTAATCCTACGTAGCTTTTTCTCTGGTAATATCACACTACTAACCAGAGCATACAAAACATTTGCTAGACCAATACTCGAATACAGTTCATCAGTCTGGAACCCACATTACGTATCTGATATTAGCACAATTGAGAAAGTCCAGAAATATTTCACAAGAAGAGTTCTCCACTCCTCTACTCGTTGTAGAATACCTTATGCCACCAGACTTGAAATTCTAGAACTAGAAAACCTTGAATTACGCCATCTTCGGTCTGACTTAAGCATGGTATATAAAATCATACATTGCAATGTCCTACCTGTCAGTGAATACTTCAGCTTCAACCATAACAACACAAGAGCACACAATAGATACAAACTCAAAGTAAACCGCACCAAACTTGATTGCAGGAAATACGACTTCAGCAATAGAGTGGTCAATGTCTGGAATACTCTACCCGACTCTGTAGTTTCTTCCCCAAACCCCAAAAACTTTAACCTTAGACTGTCTACTATTGACCTCACCCTAAGAGGTCTGTAGGGGCGTGCATAAGCGCACCAAGGTGCCTACCGTCCCTGTCCTATTGTTTCTCTTATTCTTTTATTTTTCTTATATGTACCCATTTCATGTATTCACAACTATGTATACACTTATACTTATTATCTTGTAAACAATTGGCAAATCAAATAAATAAATAAAAATAAATAAATAAATAAATGGTGCTTCATTGTTCTACCTAATGCACAAATGAAACTCATTTTGACCTGCAGTGCTTACTGTAATAACGGGAAACTGACAGTTCTATGATTTGTTTGTTTGCTTTTGTCTACTTTGGCCCAGATTTCCAGTCTTTGCTGTCTTCCTGAGTTGAGGGTTTCTATCAGTTGCTTGCCTCCAGATTTTAAATTCTAAAATATATTCTTGCCAGTCCTACTGACTGAAAAGCGAGTAGTGCTGAACGAGTTAATTTTTATGAAGACTCAGCGAAAGAAAATCAGACAATCTACCAACGCACAGTCTTGTGTTGGGAGGAGGGTTAGAAAGCGGGGCTGCTGCTGTTGTTTTCATTGTGTGCACTCTAATCAGCGAGAGTAAGAACAATAGTGCATGTAATGCTGATTTTGGAACGTATCCATGCAGCTTTTCCCAGGCTAGGCAGCCTTGGGAACCACTGATAGTGTGGCACACCAAAGGGCACAGCCTCCACTACCAATACACAGGGCAGGGCAGCCCTTTGGGGTAATAAAATATTTGAGGGATGACAAGAATTGAAGGAAGGAAAGAAGGAAGGAAGGAGGGAGAGAGGGAGGGAGGGAGGGAAGGAAGGAAGGAAGGAAGGGCTTCCTTCCAGTCCGTCCCCCCCATAGATAATTCTTTAGTGCTGGGAACAGTAAATAACTGTATAGGCTCCACACTGACATCTCCCTCCAGCAATGCAACTTTTTCTCATCCCTAGATAGAAGTCTGGTGTGAGTTAGTCCACCATGGCCAGAGGGTATGGGCTGCAGAAGGCTGCTCTTCAGTAGAGAAGAGCAAACATATGCCAAGGACACTCGTCTGCCTTGATGCTCATGCACACGCTGGGATGGTCCAGCAAGCCGCAGCTCCCCTGTGCATGTATGAATGGAATGAAAGACATGTGTGTGAGCACCACAAGTGATGAAGAACACATGATTCACCCCCCACACACACCTTTTTTTCCTGCCTGGAAAGAACAGGGGGGGGAAAAAACCCACACATGTCTCAATCGATCACCATTTTGCAGTGCTGTATACAATGCATGCTGCAATTTTCCAGCAGGCAGCAATTCCTGGTTGGGTGGAACATATTATTTATTTATTTCATTCCCACACTCCTCCTCCTTCCCCCCCCCCCATTTGCCTTTCCTCTTCATTTGTTTATTTGCTTCTTTTTCTTACATTCACCATGCCCTCCCCTCTTCCACACTTTGAAGCCAAGATGAAAGCGCTCTTGTGGCTGCTGGCAGGGAGCAATGCGCAGGGAGCTTGACTGAAGTGTGCTTTAGTTTAAGATGCCATATTTGTCTCCTCCTAAGGGAGGAGGAAGGGCAGGAAGAAGCAAGAGAGAAGAAGAAAAGGGGGGGGGGAGAGGAGGAGGAGGAGGAATTATGCTCCATTGGGAAGCCTATTGTGCAAATAACTGGAGAAGAAACATGTTCCTAATTTTTCCAGGCTTTTGTCTTCAAGGATTGAGAGTTTAAGAGTAACTAAGATGTGGCATCCTCCCATGATGGTCTGTCACAAGAGATTATGATGACATCTGACATGAGAAGCTGTAGCCAACAACCTGCCTGGGGGAAGGGGGTCTAGCAATCAATTGCTTAGCTTAGCTTTGTTTGCATAAAAGGGAAGAAAGTTCTTCTGAAAACGTAAGTTTGCTGCCGTTTCTATAAGTAAGTCAGCCTAGCTACTTCAGGTCTCTTTTATTCTCAGAAACTCCCAGTAAGATAGGTTAAGCTGGGAGGCAGTAACTGGTCCAAGATCATCTACTGAGCTTCATAGATAAGCAGAGACAGAATCTGAGACCTCTTAGTCTAAGCCTTTCTCTGCCAAGGGATAGATAGGCCAGTTGTGGTCTGAAGGGTGCACCCTAAAACTTCACGTGATCAAGTGCGTGGACATACATGTATGTATTTCAGCACACACCTCCTCCCATAATACTGTATTTCGGTGTTATGCTTACCAAAATCGGCAGTGCAGTTTCATGATGAAAAAAACAAGAACGTTTTCATGCTAAGAAAATATTAAACCCTCCCATCCTCTATTTCAAACATGGATGCCATAACATAACCCATATTGCAATTCCTGCATTGCAACACACACAGACAGACATACAATATTTGGGCCTTGGTGCTTTGATTGTCCGTTCCTGCTCCCGACAAAGGATAGGGCTCCAGACATTACTTGCCTTTTTCAAGAGGCAACTGGACTTTCTTGTTTTTTTTCTTTGAAGACATTTTGCTTCTCATCCAAGAAGCTTCTTCAACTCTGACTGGATGGTGGGGAAATGAAAGGATTTATAGTCCTTCCAGAAATCTTTCAATTCCCCACCATCCAGTCAGAGCGAAAAAAGCTTCTTGGATGAGAAGCGAAAAGTCTTCAAAGAAAAACAAAGAAAGTCCAGTTGCCTCTTGAAAAAGCACCTTGGGACAGCCATGACCTGGATGACTGAGAATCTCCATAGATATTTAACTCTGACTCCCATCAATCCTAGTCAGAATTACTGAAAGCAAGTAGCAATGGGCATTGCAGTCCAGCAACATCTGGAGAGCTACACATTCTCCATTTCTATAGTACTTACTTCATTTGGGAAAGAAAAATTAAAAATAGGTCCTGTGCATCCTGTCAGAGTCTACCTCAACTAGTTTTGATCTAGTTGGCAAGCTTCCTCATTAGACATAATCTGTACACAAATTGTTTCTCTTGTCCCATGAAACTGAGTGATGGAACTGAACTGATCTGAACTGGAACTGAATGGTGGATGATGATGGCCTATTTCTTTCAGAGCAGTTCCTCTCAAAAAAGAAAAAAGAAATAAATACAAACTCTGCTTTGGATCAGTCCAGCTTTCCAGTTTCGAAAGCTAGATACGGTGGTGATTTGCACTTGAGGACAGCATGCGGAATGCATTAATCTGGTCATCTGTTCCTTAACAAAGCTCCTATATGCTAATCCCTTCCTGTTTCCAAACACTGTTAGCTTATTTTGGGTCAACTAAACTGTCTCTAGGGAAGCCAAATGGGAGTTTCTGGTTTGTATTATTTACCTAGGACCCTAATTTACTTTAAATCTCCCAAGGGTATTTTGCAATTACACATTCCAAGTGCTGGTTTTACTTGCTTGATTTTGTAATGGGTTCCACTGCTCAACAAAACTAAATTTGTACAGGGCATAATCAAGAAAAAGGAAGTAAGAATAGGAAAAAAATAGTAGTTAGATACACTGGCAAATGATTACACCTGTTCCATTTAACATTTTTAGTTCTGTTTTTTTACTACTCATCACAGAACTGTTATCCCATCTGTCAGAGTTATGAGGGCCACCTATCCTGCTAACAGCAACTGGCTTTGTGCAGATAAGGGTGATCCATGACCCAAATGTGGCTTCCAATATTCTCTCAAAAGCAAATGGAACCAAAATCTTCAACATTTGTCTCTTTTTGAAGAATTGAAATAGAGGTTTAAGCAAAAGCCTGACAGAAACAATGACTCAAGCTAACCCAGAAGTTGTGTTTAACACTAGTCCCAATACAATCAAACATCATATGGAAAAAAAAACATGCAACTAAGAAGAAATGGATACTTATTAGATATTTATCAGCTGTATGGTGTTTAACTCCAAATTTCCTCCAAAGGATGATCCAGATTTATAGCATTATTTCCAGGCTAGAATCTCTTTTCTTGCCTTGCTCTACAGATCTATGGTTTGGCACTCTTCCATTGTGGTTACCGTATTATCTTGAGGTAGGATGTCTAGAAAAATGGTCTGGAAATTTGTGTATATCTGTATTACTTTGCCACCTTCATTGGATGTTTCCATACTCAATTTAAGATTTTTCTTTTAAAGGTTACTCATTGCTTAAGATCAATGTTCCAAAGGACCATTCTTCTCCAAATCCCAGCTAGGATCTTGAAGTTTTCTTTGAAAAACTTTTCTGACTAACCCTGTCTAGTGAGATGTGATGATACTTAGGCTTAACCAGTTAAGAAATGCCCTCTGCAGAAAGAAATACCGAATTAACTTGTTGGATGGCATTTCAACACCAGGCAATGTTTTTTTTTAAAAAATAAAAACAATTCTGAAGCTTTTAAGTTTATTTTATTTTATTTTTTATTTTCCTGATCAGATACTTTTTATCCATGTTACCCTTTAACTCCTGTCACACTATTCTCCAGCTTAAAACAAAACAAAACATTTCTCTTAAAATTGATGTTATACTTTTTCCTTTTAATTAATAAATCCATATGCCTCTGAATACATAGACATCGCATTTCACTTCCAAATGAAAAGTCCCATGTCATTCAAGCCTAATTTTACAGAGAATTTTACTGTTCAAATTTGTCTAATTTATTTTAGATATAGCACTCTGCTCTGCATATTTATCTCATCTATATTAGATTATTCTTGCATGCACAGTGCTCACAGATGTGTATACATTTTGCAATCAAAATGTTTATTTACAATTTCACATATTAATGAATACAAATTAATGAATAACACAGTGTATTATCTATTAGGCTGCATGATTGTTCCCACCCCCTTTTCAAGAGGTTTTGACAATTGGGACATTTGTACTTTAACTACATCTGTGACATTAGCATTGTCACCCCAAACCTGGTCCTTAGATATGTTGAAACTACAACTTACAGAATATCCAGTCATCAGACCATTTTCATTTCAACTCGTTGGTAATTCTAGGAGTTCTAGAATCAGAATTCTGATCTGAGGGAAATCAAGCTGGACCAGCCACAACAGAATATCAAAAACTCCATATTGTATCAGTCCCCTAGAGTTGGTGGGGTTGCAATATGATCTAGCATTCTATACAGAGATTTTTTAAAAGAAATAAGAAAATGATACATATAACCTTCTACACCATTTTTTAATGTTTATTTAAATCAGAGTCTAAAATGATTTAACTTCCTGTTATCTACAAGAGCAGATCAGCTTTAATTCAGCAAGGTACCTCTTGCTCTGTGCTGTTCCTAAGAAGTTCCAAAATTAGAATCACAAATTAACCTTAAGAAACAGGGGCATCCTTGTAAGTGATGAAAATTAACTTCTTGGTCAGAATTCTGTAAAGGTAAAGGTTTCCCTCGCACATATGTGCTAATCGTTTCCTGCTCTAGGGGGCAGTAGTCATCTCCGTTACAAAGCTGAAGAGCCAGCGCTGTCCAAAGATGTCTCCATGGTCATGTGGCCAGTACGACTAAATGCTGAAGGCACACGGAACGCTGTTACCTTCCCACCAAAGTGGTCCCTGTTTTTCTACTTGTATTTTTACATGCTTTCAAACTGCTAGGTTGGCAGAAGCTGGGACAAGTAATGGGAGTTCACTCTGTTATGCGATTCAAACCACCAAACTGCCGGCCTTTCTGATCGACAAGCTCAGCATCTTAGCCACTGAGCCACTGCATCCCTTCTGACCAGTGCCTAAATATGGAATCCCCATCTTGACTGCTTACTCTGATTGTTTCACCAAGTGCCACGCAGGCACCAATGAAACATTTCAATTTCATTTGAATCCTTTTTCTTTCCTACCTTCTAGTCTGCGGTGTTCTCCCTCCCTCCCTCTTCTTTTTTCTCTCTTTCAACTTCCTGAGTAGCTTATTTGCAAAAAAAAAAAAAGAGTTGGCCATCACATGCTCATTTCCAGATGGGAATCAATTTTTCTAAGGCCCTTTTTCAATGGGATTAATCCTCTCTAGACAATGACGGGGGGGGGGGGAATGAAAATTACAACATGACTCTGGTGTGTTTGCTTTTTTAGCCGCAGAGAGACAGAGAGAGAATGAGAGAGCCATTGTCATTAAATAACTGCTATTCATTTTTATGCCCATTCTTGCAACATATATAGCATGGACATATAATGGAGAATTCCTTTGGAAACGGTTGAAGATATATTTGCCTCTCGTCCCCCAGCAATCTGATGGTTCAGCTGTAAGCAGGAGTGACTGCATAAACGATGGGGTGAAAGGCTGCCATTTGAAAGGAAAGAGGTTTGCCTGTGCGTTTCTATCACTCCCTTCATCTGTGTCTATCACACGGTGATTGAGTTACAGTTCAGTGAAAGAGGCTGTGGGAATGAACCAGCCAAACAGGAAACAGCCACAGCAATAGCCGCTCCACCAGATCTTCTGTGACACACACATATTTGTCTAGGCCCTATTCTATAAAGTCAGAAAGAGGTGCAGCACTGAAAACCAATTGACTGAAATTGCAATAAATGACCATGAAGCAGACAATCACATGAATAGAAGAAGACACAACATCCCAAAGCAAGTACGCCTGGCTGATTTAACTATTTTGTGGTTATCTTCGTAATCAGTGAGATTTTAAAATGCTGAACTTTGATGGGGTTGAGCCCACAGGCAGCCGAAAGACAGACTCCAAGACAGCCCATTAGTGAACACCACGGTTTACTATATTTTACTTATTTTAAACATAAATACATTTTGGCCAAAAAAGAGGGCCTTTCCCCCTTTTTTTTGCTGTTTCCCATTGGCTTTGGAAGAATAATATCTTCACAGATACATGGTTTATGGCTCGGTTCTCATATCTTTATTTCTCACTATGGCAGAGGATGAGATGGTTGAAGGCGAAATATACGCGTCCCAGAATAATGTTGCAGGATTGAATCTGGGTCAGAGAATTCTTTGCTAAACTTTTGAAGCCCACCCCTGGAAAAAAGGATCCTCCAATTCTCAACATCCACTTATTTTTTTATTTTAAAAAAATACACATGGGTAAAGTTATGAGGTTTTCTATATAGTATAGCACATATTATAAATTTGAAACGTGGTTTTCCAGGCTTAGGGAGATAGTATTAAAGTAAATATCAAGAGTTTTGGAGACATTTTGTCTAAAATTCCAATAAGCCTCCTTCAGCAATAGAGATTGCCTTGGGGTTTTTATGGAATTTCAATTGTGTGAGGTTGGCTAATGTTTAGATGCGTCTTGAAAAATCCCTAATATTGTCATTTCAATGCTTCCAAGTCAAAAGCTGAAATGGAAGCAACCTAATAGTGCAGATCAGCTATAGGAACAAATGCTCTGTTGCACTTTCTTGAGGACAGAATTTAGAGGGAAAATAAGCCAAAATATTAGCAACAACTTTATTTCAAATATTTCGTCAGTGGAATGACCCTAATTGTATATGAGAGAAAGGGGAAAAAAGTTGAGCAAAGAATTCTCTGCCCAGTTGCTGGGTGGGCATAGCCATGGTGGACATGGCCTAGTCGGCCTCCTGCCCCATGCCAGGGAGGGCATCTTTGCCTTCTGCAGGCTCTGGAGCCTTTACTCAGGCCTCCAGGAGGACGAAAACAGCCTCCCTGGGCTCCAGAGGCTCTCTGGGAGGCCTGTTTTTCATTTTTCACCCTCCCTGAGCGCCCTACACTATATAGGCTGTGACACCTGCATCCAAAACAGGCTGTGTGGGGACTCCTGGGAGGGGGTGGGTGGGGCCAGCCAGAGTGGGATTTGGGGGTTCTCCAAACTGCACAGAATCTTAGCTAGGGACTCTTCCTGAACCCCCCCCCCAAACCCTCAGCAGCCCACCCCTAACTTTTTCCATGTGTTGGGAAAAGATAGTTAAGATTTTTTTTAACAAAGGGGAAAGTTAAAAAGGGAAAGGGCTTCAAGTGCAGGAAATGCCTTTTTGTTGTATAACTTACAATTCAGCCTACACACAATTCTCCAGTTCCACTCTTCTTTAGCTATCATAATTTGCAGAGTTGTGTTTCTTTCCTTTTTAACAAACTAAGTGCTACTGAAGTAGTTTTATCCATAGCAGCCTGACCATCTTCTTGTCTACTTTTCAATAGCAGGTCAAATACATTCAGGAGGGAATATGTTTGTCCACAAAACCATCCCTTTCAAGATTTTGCCTGTTGGAACTTTGAAAATAAATCAAAGAATGAATGAATAAGTGATCAAGATGCCTCCTCCGCATTTCCTGGCTCTTTAAACAAAGCACATTTACTAGAATCTGTTGGTGCTCACATACTTCTAGGGGAATTTTTTTTTTTGCATGTTAAACTTTGATGTATTGAAATGAAATAAAAGCGGTGAAAAGGGAGGGGAGGGACACTAGGAACAACTGTGGTGTAACCCTCTAGGGAACATCATGAGTAAGATTCTTAAGGCTGATCTTTCCATATGTCCTTACTAACAAACGCAGTACGACATAATTACAACCATTCCTGTTGAGCTATAAAGCCCTGGAAAATATTAATTCTCCCCAACAAAGTCAGTTAAATTGACAGTGGTTGTCTTTGCTGGGTTCCAATGTGGAATTCTCTGTCAAGTGCTCCACCCTTCAGCTATGAAAAAATGAAAGCCAGTTAGTCTCCAAGGTGCCACAACACATTGTGTCTTCTTCCAGATACAGTTACAATGCCAACTTATCCAGTTGGCTTAAAATTGCCTTTTCTTGTGTGGAAGGCAAGAAAATCTTTAAAGGACTTAGTTCACATGTACGGGCCTGGCCTATTTAAAAAGAATGTACACCAAACCTTCACCCCCACATTCATTGACAGCTCAGGCTTTTCCAACATGCATCTTGACTTTCCCACAACTATATCTGCATGAGGGCCAATTGTGTGCAGAAAATCAGTTTTCCCCCCCTCCCATCCTTCCCTTTCCAAGTGGTAGAGCTTTTGTTCTTTTAAAAGCTGAAGACTACATTCCATGAAAAAAAGAGCAAGAAGTGTGAGGTAAGATTTAGAAGTGGGTGGGTGGGTGGAGGAACTCTTAAGTCTCTAAAATTGTCAGGGAAATGCCAGGGATCATATCACTCTTAAGAAACTGGTAACCGGTTTTGATAGAAATACGGTACCATATATATATTTTATTTTAACTGGGTTTATTTAAATCTATTTGATTGTCTCTGCTCATTGCTATATCTCCAGTCTGTGGCATGCTTGATAAAGTTCTATTCTATTTACACCTTGGAAAATTAAGCTATCTTTCAAAGGGGGTAGAAGTGTGAGATGACCAATTTCCCTACTCATATATGCCAACATACAGGAGGTAGTGTTACTAGATTGATTTAATTTTTACCCCTTTTACTTACCTGTGAGCCACAAAGACTATACATGCTCTATCTCTCTCATCTGCTGAGATTCGGAGAAAGGACTAAAAGCATTCCTTGACATGTGGGTGGTAGAAATACTAATTATTAAGTCACTTTTCCAGAGAAGGAAGTAGAACTAAGGTGTGTAAGTTTGCTTTTATAAGGCTTCTGGGACAAGATGGTGAGGTTTCCAGCTTTTTACTCTGAAGGCTCATCCTTGCTGCTACAGTCTCTGAATGTTCTCAGTAGGTTAAAAAGGATAAAATGTTGAAAATCTAAAATCTCAATCTGATTTTGTTCTTTACGTTTTTTTGTGCAGAACCAAGTGCTGAAGAAAAAGCTACTAAGTCACTGATACTATATCCTATAGGCAGTGGTGGGATTCAAATAATTTAACAACTGGTTCTCCCATGGACAGATTGGCTGTCGTGGAGGTGTGGCCCATCTCCATCCTCCAAGTGGAACCTGGTGCTGTGCTGCAATGGAGAAACGGGCAACAGAGTGGCCAGCACAAGGGAAGGAGGAGTAGAGGGAGAAGAAAGAGGGAAACCATCCTTCTCCTTCCCTGTTGCCCATTTCCCCATTGCAGTGCTGCGCAGCGCCAAGAATCCACTTTGATAGCAGGAGGTGTGTTATTTAACAACCAGTTTGTCTGAACCAGTGTGAACCTTCTGAATCTCACCACTGCCTATAGAGCGGGGAATACCTTTGGCTTTCAGATGTTGCTAGTTCCCAGCATCCAGACCTTGGGTGTCCAGTAACACCTGGAGGAATATAGGTTACCTCTTACCGAATGGCATTCTTCTGCACAGACAGAAAGTGGAAATGATGTATGTCCTAAGAGCTCATCCAAACTCATCTAGAACTAATTAAAAAGTACACAAGGATTTCCAGATGAGGTCCTTACTTTGGAATTACGACACCCCGTTCACTCACTTTAAACATGATATCCACATGTAGTATCATCCTTTTTTTAATCCTTCCAGGTTTTGCCTATCTTATATATTAAAATCTTCAAAGACAAAAGCAGATGTGGTCACTCTAAAGGTAAGATGATTCTGTAATATAATTTTCAAATCCACCTAGTAGGTGTAGCTTTGGTTTTCCTTTATTTGTTTGCCATTATTTCTATGCCACTTTCACCCAAGGCTCAAGGTGGCTCATAATAGTCTAAGAACAATAAAACTATAAAGGCAAGGACACAGTAAAAAAACAAACACTCAAAATTCGTAAGGACATCATATTATAAAATCTCAGGATAGATTATAACTCTACTGTAAGCTAGCAGGAAAGCTATTTTGAGCCAGACACTTCAAGATCAGTTCTCCAAACCTGGCCATAATTATGCTCCAAAGCTCTATGAAGTCTTCCCAGGTCTCCTAGATGTTCATAGGGAGAGAGCCATCCTCTAAGTCAGCAATCGCCAACTGGTGGGCCGCAAGAAAATTTTGGTGGGCCACAGAGAAATCTCACCCCCAGAGCCCCTCCAAAGCAATTAATCCAGGCTGCGCAGAAACACAAGGCTGCGCCGCCCACATGGCCCACGGAAACCCTCCCCGACCTTACCCAACAAACTTGCCTGCTAAATTGCTATTTTTCCTTTTTCCGACTATCATCTGTTCTCTGTGCTGGGAGATTTAGATTAGCTAGGAAGCAGGAATTGGTTGGATTTCTTGCTTTCTAGCTACTCTTTAGATCTTCGGCTCTGCTTTTAAGCACAGCTGAACCTCCCTTAGGACTGAAGATTCTATTATTCAGTGCAGACTCACGGCAAGCAAATTTTATGTGACAGACTGAACTAGCTGATGGCAGATAGATAGATCTCTGAATGAATCTGTGATTCTGTGAGCAACTCAATCTGCCTGCCTGCTTTGCCTGATTTTGGGTAAAAGTTGCTCTTTTTTTTAAATAAAAAATTCAATATTTACAATTCAACATGGTGTGTTGTTCAATATTTATAATTCAACATGGTGTGTTGTGAGTTAATTTTGTGAGTTTGCTTGCAAACAAATTTTATGTGACAGACTGAGCTAGCCGATGGCAGATAGATAGATCTCTGAATGAATCTGTGATTCTGTGACCAACTCAATCTGCCTCAATCTTCTGTGAGCAACTCAATCTGCCTGCCTGCTTTGCCTGATTTTGGGTAAAAGTTGCTCTTTTTTTAAATAAAAAATTCAATATTTATATAATTATTTATATTTACATACAATCCATGCCCAGCCAGTCACATGACCACCAAGCCACACCCACAAATTAGGCCACACCCACAGAACCAGTTAGTGGTTCCTGGGATTTAAAATTATGAGTTTGGTGGTCCCTGAGGTCCAAAAGGTTGGTGACTCCTGATCTAAGCCAAACTGTTCCAGAGTGACAGAGTCACAAATGAGAAGGCCTTCCTCTGGGCCGGTATGCTTCTGATATGGAACAGGGAGGTATTCTCAGCATGTCCCAGTGGTCTATTCATACCAGGCAGACTTCACCCAGAGAAAAAGATCTCAGATGTATCTGAATTTGCTCTTGCTTTGCTAATGAATTTTCCAGCTCTGGTACTTGCATATTGTGCACAAAGGTCCAATGTATCCATGCCAGTAATTTTCTCCCTATTGTTATATATGTTTCTCTTTTCACTCTAAAACTTGGCTGATAATGAAGTAGGAGACCCCAATGGGCAAAAGTGAAAAATGTTTTCATGGCTGGAGTAAATGATGCAGAAGAGGGATGTCCATGGTGTAGAAAGGGAATTTCACGAAGGCAGTAGTGTCACAAAAAAACAGGAAAAGCCCAAGGGGAACATCAGGTCAGCCAGAAAACAAACTTACATAGGAAAAGGAATCAAATAAAAAGTATTAAAGAATCCCTATAGACAAAAGCCTAAGTAATTAAGAAAACTAGACAAATAGGAAAAGAAAACAAAAGATAATTTAGAAAACCCTTACAAACACAGGACATACCAAATAAGCAAAACAAACAGACAAAAGACACAAAATATAAATTACAAAAGGGACAGACAGGAGATTGCCACAGAACAAATATGAAAAACTATCTAAAAGAGATTACAGAAAGCCAATAATACAATCTGGCCACCCCGCGGAGTTTGCCTTCCGCACCCCGCGGAGTTTGCCCTCCGACGGAAATAAAGAGAAACTCAAACAGGATTTGAAACATTAGGCACAAATACAAACACTCACACAAAATCAACTTACAAAGGGAGAAAAGGGTATAAAAAACCAGGGACTTACCCTAAGAAGCTAGCTAGCCCAGGAATGCAGTCTTCTCGCTGTTCTCTGCCTTCCTGAAAAATAAAAAGATCCAGCTTTCAAGCAGTTGTCCGTATCCTTGCGCCAGAGCTCTCCCAGCGGGAAAATCAAATCCTCGAAAGGCATTTTGACACCTTTCAACAATGGGAAAGTCAAAGAAGTCCATGTGATCAAAGACCTGCTTTTTTTATGCATGTTTCACAATGTATTCCTTCTAATTGTAACACTGTGGAATTGTGCAAACTTGCAAGCATAAAGGGCCTCACTTTGATCTCTTGCAGACATCCAGAAGCAGCTGTGGATATCGGTAGGGTTCTTTTTTAAAGTTTTAACTGAAGATAGATTTTATTTTTTTATATACTTAAGAGGAAAAATGGATAATCAAAATAATAACTATTTTTATTTTAAAACTGAAACTCTCAACAATCAAAATAAAATGAAGCAGAAGAAAAAGTTCTGTTCATATCACCTCCTTTAATGAACCACATTCCCTATTGTTACTGAAGACCAGGAAAAAAAATGCAGGCCAAAGCCCTAAAAAGTTACTTTACAATCCTTAGCTCATAATGTGATAGAATTAAAATTGAGTTTCCTTCCGTACTATCTTCTGCCAGAGCTAAACTGAGCAATTGCAGACACTAATTTAACATTAAGTCTTAGCATGCAATGATGTTCTTTAATATGTGTTCACATTTCTAAAAAAAAAAAAAATCTCTCTGCCTTTTATCTATATAACCAGGATAGTGTGCAACTGTAATTAAAATAATATGAAACACAATAAAAACATAACTGTGAGATCATGACAAAACCAGATTACAGCGAAGGCACCAAATCATTCATGTATACATGCACACACTCACATAAATGACAGCATATTTTCAATTTTCCATTCATAATAAAAAGCAAAAACAGATGATGTAAAACCATAGTCACTGATATATACTACAAATAAATAAACAATCGCTGTGCTGTTGCTGTTTTCCGTCTAATGAGGACTGTGCTGGGAGGCCCTTGTGTTCCTTTGGTGTTCATAGCTTGGGTCTACAAAACAAATTTTAAAAAATAAAATAAAAATTGGATGGATAGGGAAGGAGAGCTCTCTCCCTGCTTAAGCCTAATTACGTAGCTAGGCTTACCCCTCCTGGAGTAATCCAGCTCATGGAGGGGACCTTGCCTTTGAAGATTTTTATGGCTGTCACCACAACAAAATATGACAATTCTGAGTTGTAAGGGGGCTGGTATTTGCTCCCAAGTGCACATGGACATCACAATTGTTTGTAGCAACGGAAGGGTAGTCAAATGGCAAGGCACCAAACAAATATTTCTCAAAGAATGTTCTTTACCACTTCTCTAAAAGTGTAGTTATAAAGACCTTCACTTAAAGGAATGTCACATGTTGTCTTCTCCTTCTCTTAGGTTATAGTGAAACAGGGTGTTGTTTTTTTTTGCTTAATCCAGCTGGTTGCACTAGAAAATAAGAAAACTGGATTGAAATCTTTCAAGAAGAGATTGGACTGCCGTTTGTCAGAAATGGTGTAGGGTCTCCTGCTTGGGCGAGGGGTTGGACTAGATGACCTACAAGATCCCTTCCAACTCTGATTATCTGTTATCTGTAATGTAATGGGGAAAAATGGGTACTAGGATTTTGGTTTCATAGATCTATAACTTGAAGAACAAATGAAATTGAATTCTTGGAAATGCTAGTGTAAAGAAAGATGGGAATTAAGGAAAGTAACTGGAATTTTTTTGTTGAGCAGCTTGAAGTCAGCAAGGATATCAGCACTGGGATAAAACCAGAATCACATCAACAAAAGGGTGTAAATTGTAGGATAACTTATGTTATGTTATAACTAAAGTAGATATTTACATTGGTAATCTAATCCACATTGTCCTGACCAGTACAAAATTTAGGTGTACCCCAAGTAGTCAGAAATGTTCAAAACTGATATGAACTGACTCATTCATAATTATTTTTCCTAATAATGCAGTCACTAATAATGCAGTCACTAAAGTAAAATGAGGATTTTAAGGAACTGCATTAGGACTGAGGTAGGGAGATGTTATAGCTTATTAAAGAAAGTTGCAAGTGACAGGAATGTATTGAAGGCTCGAAATATTGTCTTAAAAACACACACACACACACAAACACACACCACCTCCTTTGGCCTTTTCTCTCATCTCAACACCTATTTTTTTCTGTAGACAAAAATTATTTTTATTCCTTTTTGCTATTCAAATAAAATCAAATAAAAAATTATTACAATCCTAAAGTCAGATTTTTCTGCTATTCTGAGTTTGGCAATATTCTATTTCCCTGCTTGTTCTCCACCCTTTTCCCTGAATTCCAAAGAGAAATTTCAGAGATGACCAACCAGTGAATGAATCATGACATCAATGTGATTATTATTAGAATTCTACATTGAATCAAATTAGGCTACATGACAATGCCATAAAGCTAATTCAGAATGGTAGGGACACTCATCCAATTCTGCAGAGCTATTGTGGAGAAAATTGCATTGATTTTTTTTTTTTTTTTGGCCTAATCCCACCCCTATGTCACTAAGATATGAAAATATTTTCTTAGGGATTCCAGTATTCACAAAATACGGATTTCCAGCTATGGCAAAACTTTGCTGCACTCCCCTGCTCCCATATATCATTTTAGCAATTGCATTATAAGCCAGAAAGACAAATCATTCACGTGACCTCCATCCTGAACAGATCCAAAGGACTGTACCCATTTGCAAAGTAGGGCTGTTTCCATCATTCAGGTTAATCTTGCATGGGAAAGTCATGCTGGCACAGCTACGTGGAGTGTTTTACAAAGTTTCCTTTCATTTCAAATTGCACAAAAGCTTAAACATGAGTCATCGTGAAAGAGAACAGTGGCTCAGTGGGAATTTCTTTCATGCTTTGCATGGGAGGATGTGGGGCAAGCTCATAGTACCTTTAAGTTTCTGACTGGATAGAAGGGTGAGTTGTTCTAACTCTCTCTTTGGCTATGTACGGAACTCTTCCCCAGCTCTTGCCTTGCCCCATTTATCTTGCTTTGAAGTAGCCCCTTATGCCTGTGCAAGCTTTATTCTTCAACAGGATGCCTTACTCCCATGAAAGGAAAGTGGGCAATGCGGGGGTGGGGGGATGGAATGGAAAACCAACTGTTCATTGATGATTTTTCTGTTTATCCACCACACCTCTTCCTTACCTATTGTTACGAACTAACTAAATAAACTCATTATTAAAAACTCTTCAAGCTTTGCTCCAAACCGTAGGCTCGTAAACCTGCAGTTCGGATTGGTACGCAAGTAAGCGATCATGATTGGCTGCCTTCGGCTAACCTGATTGGCTGACAGCGGCCGTCCCGGATTGGAAGACTAAGTGCGGTTAAACTCGTTCTCATTGGTTATTGCGGCAGCAGTCAGCTCTATAAAAGAGCTGCTGCTGCCCAAGTTGGTTGCTCTGTTCTGAAGTCACTATTAAAGAGTTGTGTCACTACCCGATGCCTTGTCTCCGTTATTCCGCCCACTCCTCCAAACATAACACCTATCAAGGATCTCGTTCCACAATTCATAATTCAGCATTGGCCCTCATTCGGCAATGTGAACTGGTTATCTATCTCACCCAGCGAAAATCAAAGATGCGCATGGGCTGCCTGCTTGTCCACAGAACTTTAATTCAATGCTTTTGAATTGATGCAGGAAGGGCTTGAAATTGTGCTTCAGGCAGCTCGTCTTCAGGGTGGCCCCTGCTACAATAAATTGGGGTTGTTCCTGCTGCTCCAGATATTTGCTCTGAATTAGTTGGATTGGATGGCGGTAGGACTAAATGAATCTGGATCTATACAACAGATCAAAAAGCAAAATAGCTCAGATTGGCAGTCAGAATGCTTGATGTTGGAAGTGGAATTATAACACAGTGATCCCCAACCTTTCTTATGCCGCGCCGGTATCCCCAACCTTTTTATGGCGCGCCCAGTACCGGCATTAGCTGGGCGCCGCCATCTTTTTGATGAAAAAGTGCTTCCGGTGACCTCACCGAAGCACTTTTTCATCAAAAAGATGGCGGCGCCAGTGCTCGGTGAGCTTTTCCGGCAGAAATAGCTTTCTCGAAAAAGCTCACCGAGCGCTGGCGCCATCTTTTTGATGAAAAGTGCTTCCGGTGAGCTTTCTACCGGAAAAGCTCACCAGAAGCACTTTTTCATAAAAAGATGGCGGCGCCAGCAAACCAGCGGCCCGGTAGGACTTGTTCCACGGACCGGTCGTCCGCGGACCGGTGGTTGGGGACCCCTGTTATAACATGCAGACAGCACATAATGATACTTCGCAGAATATCAGCAATACTATGTAGAGCAGTATGTATCGTATCTTTGCCCATCTGTTTAGAGAATTTATTCCAGGCCTGTTCACTTTCCCTGCTATTTTTTAGGATATTAATGTGTTGATGAGTGGCGGGTTGTACATTAGCAAACCATGATGTTATAGGGAATACTGAAACCAGATGCCTAATACCAGAGATAATTTACCAAAGCAATTGAGAAACAAATAACAAAATAATTTTAAAGAAAAGCATAGCATGGTTTCTCTAGTACATAAGAAAGTGATCATAGCATTCCCATTTCCACTGTCCCTCTCCATGATCACCAAGTTCAGATTCATGAACATAAAAATTAATACACAAATGCAGGCATGCACACACACAATACTTTTAAAAATTATTTGAATTATTTTATAGGAACCATGGTGGCATAGTGGTTAAAGGGCAGTATTGCAGGCAAACTTTGACCATTGCTTGGAGTTCGATCCTGGCAGGGCTCAAGGTTGATTCAGCCTTTCATCCTTCTGAGGTCGATAAAATGAAGACCCAGATTGTTGGAGACAATATGCAAATAATGCTTCTACATTATAAACCACTTAGAGTAAACCACTTAGAGAGTGCTGCAAAGCATTAAGGGGTGGTATATAAGCCTAAATGCTATAACTATTGCTATTATTTTTAACAAGTGATTCTATTTTACTCAGAATATCGAAAAAAGGTGAAGACTTAAAACCACATAATGTATAGGTTATACATTCTACTGGTGACTGTCCAGTAGATATAAAGATTACTGACAATTTCAGAGAAACTATGTGCATTTTTTACAAATCTAATGAATGATATTTCCTCTATTCAGTGTTGTATTGCATTGGCTACTGTCAATATTTACTAACAGTATTCCCTTCCATAGACTTTCCCAGCTTAGGAAAGCATGTGACTTCAACCGCCAGAATCCCCACCCGATATCATATTGAGATTATATGAGAGCAGCATTTCACATCTTGAGGCCCCAAGTTTGGACAGGCTGCCTACTAGAAGTATATTGCAGTGCCATCAGTGTCTCAGTTTTCATTTTGGACATCCATATAAGAGCCTATTATGTCAATTGGACTCTGACATTATTACTTAAGAGGAATGTAGATTTATAGGTGCTAGACAATTGGTTGTTAACAACTGAACTGCATTATTTTACAGCCAAATTCTCCAAGGAGATGGATTTCATATCCATATGCACAAACAAATGCCTCACTAGTGATGAATGCAAGTAACTGTGAATGAAGGCAAATATACATAAAGATGGGCTCTAGCATGAGTTTGAAAGCTCAGAAGAGTAGATCTCTGGTCCCAACCCAGATTTGATCTTTCAAGTAACTGCCTTGCCATGAACAGAGATGGTGCTGCAGAAATGTTTGGTGGACTGTGAGTATAAATTGCAGGAGATGTCCAATATGCCAGGATGGATAATTTTATTGTAACTGGGTTTTTTGAAAATGCTCCAGTCTATTTAGAGCACAGGGAAACAATTATCCAGCTGCCATATATTCATAGACTGAATAGAGGAAGGCAAACATTAAGAACAGATTGTGTCTTCTTTTTTTGCCTCAAGAATGTACTGCTTCAAATATAAATATTTTTGGTTATATCATGGTTTGTGGAGTTTCATCTGTAACATTTAAAGAGAGATTATTGCAAATAGCAAAATTAAAAAGTTACATTCCTGACTGTAAAAAAGAATTTTTTAGTGGTATTATCAACTCTGAGGATAACAAACAACATTGTCCCTCAAAAATACACATTTTTAAACAGGCTCTTGAAACTTGGCATTGGAGTTTTCCAGCTAGATGTTTACCATGACAAAAGAGACTTTCCTTAGATAATGTAAAGCAGAGAGAGCCAACCTGTGGTTCCAAGCACAGATGCACCCCTCTAAATCAGAGGTCTCATTCTCGCGGCCCGCGGGCCAATTGCGGCCCGCAGGACGATATCCTGTGGCCCCCACCGTGATATGAAAGTATAATATTAGTGTATAATATAAATATAAAGTATAATATAAAGTATAATATTATGCGGCCCAGCCTCACCCAGACTCTGCCTCCAGCGGCCCCCAGGTAAATTGTGTTTGAGACCCCTGCTCTAAATCCTTTCAGCGGGTGCTTCCATACTTCAGCAGCACTTCTGCTGAAAATAAATAATTCTATTTCCACCATTTTGCGGTGGGATACAGATGATAGCTGTAGTCTAAATGAAAAGCAAACATGAAAAAAACCTATGCCAAAGCCAGAGAATCCCAAACTGGCCTGCCTGTGTAGAAAGCCTCTGTCCATTTTATGTCATCACTCTACTGTTTGTCACCCTTGATTTCCCCCTCAAACACATGAAGGCTTCCTTTGTCTGACATAGGTTTCCAAACAGAGCTTAAGTGTGATCTCCGGCCACCAGAAAGTTACCCCCTTATGCTGTAAAACATGATCTTTCAAAACACAGAAATAAGTAAACACTTGGATTGTGAAACACAATGCAGCAAAACAATATCACAACTCATGCACTGTGCCATTGGCCCAAACTAAGCCAGCTCTACAGAATGCCGCATTGATTAGAGGAAGGGCCATGTCACTGAGGGAATGTATAAAAGAAGAAGACAAGATAGTAATCTTACTCAGGGTACAGATGCCAATTAGATGGATAAAGATGAATTAGATTTGATTAACAAATGCTCTGTCTTACATATTGGTAAGTGTAATCATAATATTAAGTATAAGCTAAGTAGTATCAATCTAGCAGATGACCCTCAATTTGTTAAGGACCTAGGTGTACTCATCTCTGTCCATCTATGCTCCAAAGTTCACTATAACAACATTACTAAAAAAGCACTAAGAGTGGTTAACTTAATTCTACTAAGTTTCTTTTCTGGAAACATATTGCTAACTAGAGCTTATAAAACTTATGCAAGACCAATCTTGGAGTACTGTTCAACTGTTTGGAATCCCTACCATATATCTGACATTAGCACAATCGAGCAGGTTCAAAAGTACTTTACAAGAAAAGTTTGGCCCTCTTCTGTACATAATAGAATTCCCTACGCTACTAGGCTCAAAATTCTTGATTTGGATAACCTGGATCTGCGTCGCTTGCAGTCGGACTTAGATATTGCATACAAAATTGTACGTAGCAATGTTTTACCTGTAAATGGCTTTTTCTGTTTTAATCGCAATAATACGCACGCAACCATTTTAAACTCAATGTAAACCGCTCTAAACTCGACTGTAAAACATGATCTTTGTAATAGAGTTGTCGAAGTCTGGAATACTCTACCTGATTCAGTTGTCTCAGCTACAAATTTTCACAGTTTTAGTCACAAATGGACTTCTGTGGACCTCAAAAAGTCTGTAAAGGGGACGTGCAGAAGTGCACTAACGTGCTTATCATCCCTGTCATTTTATTTTTATATTATTCGTGTTTTCATTTTTGTTTGACAAATTATAAATAAAAATAATAATAAAAATGTTACTTCACCAGAGACAGGATTACATCCTTTACTGCATCTGAAAAGAGGCCCAGTTTGGTGCAGTGGTTAAGGCATCAGGCTAGAAACTGGGAGATCGTGAGTTTTAGTCTCAGCTTAGGCACAAAATCAACGGTGTGACTTTGGCCAGTCACTTTCTCTCAGCTCTAGGAAGGAGGCAATGGCAATTCCCTTCCAAAAAACCTTGTTAAGAAAATTGCAGGGACTAGTCTAGACTGTCTCCAGGAGTCAAAAACTGACTTGAAGACACCTAAGGTACAAGGTCATAGTGATTATGTGCCATGCAGTGCTTTGACGTCCAATACAGAAGAATAGCTAGAAGGCTACTGCTATAGTCCTGAAATCTGGCTAAGGTAACTGACCCGCACTACCTAATATGAGAGCTGGTCTCAGACGAAGGCAATACAGTCAATTAAACAGGGGAAACAACGCAAAGATGCAGCCAAGATAAGTCTCTGAGCTACACTGTATTCTTAAAGATGTTAGTTAAATAGCTTCTGATACATAGTTAATGTCCATGCCTTGCCTTTGCATGTTTTCCAAGAATCTACTTTTTCCCACTGGCATGCAAATTATATAAAGCCTTTCAATCTATAGTAATACCAATGTACTTTAAATAGTTTAGAGCATAAAAATTATCAAAATACATTATGGAATGTGCAGGTAACATCCTTAAGTGGGAATACATAAGCATTTAAAAATCTTTTCAAAAAAGAAATGTGTTCATATCACTAATATTTTCCGCAAGTATTCAGCCATAGATAGTCTGTTAGCCTCACCCACACAGTTTCATTTTCTAGATATGCTTGGGAGAAAAACATGGGAAGATGATACAGAAGCAGCAGTTCCCACGCTTCTACACGACAGTAATGTATGGATCAGGCCAAAGGGGATAAATCAGAGTTACAAAAACTTAAAAGTTTAGCATTACAAGCTGCTTGAGAGCTCAAAGCAACACAATGTCTTGGAATAGGAAACCTATTTTCCTGCTAGTTCCAGATTTCCTCTCTTTCTTAACTCATCAATCTGTCTAAATCATTTTTCAAAGTTTTAAAATGTGACTATTCCTTTCTTCTTTATTCCCCTATTTCTGTAGTCTTTTTTCTCATATGTGAGCTATAAATTCAAAGGGGTTCTTTTCTCTAGAATTTCACAGTATTTTAGGCCAAAGGTTAGATGGATGTAATTTAAAAAGTTAATCCAAGTGCAGCAAGAACTTAACCCACCTTGTTTCCAAATTGTAGTTAGGCCACAATTGTAAGGAAATCTGTTTTCTTTACAAATGAGGGGAAATGCTTCTGCCAGCGAGCATAGCTAATAAGCTAGCCTTTCCAGTACAGATGCAACATTTAAAAAGCATAGATAGATGTAGCTGTTTGTGTTTCGTCACCAGTTTGATAAGTCAAAAATCAAAGAAATGATTGAAATAATACATTATGACTATCTGAAATGAAAATCAAGGAATCCAATTCAAAATGGAGACATCAGAAGATGCTGCAGCTCAGTGGTAAAATACTGTACATGCTTAGCATGTAGTTGGTCCTGAGTTTAATCTCTTATCCTAGAATCTTATCTTATCCATTTGGAATCCTGGATTGCTTGACAACCTTGAACTACGGCGCCTATGGTTAGACTTAAGCATAGCACACAAAATTATCTGCTACAATGTCCTACCAGTCAATGACTACTTCAGCTTCAACCACAACAATACAAGAGCACACAACAGATACAAACTCAATGTAAACCGCTCCAAATTCGATTGCAGAAAGTACGACTTCAGCAACAGAGTGGTCAATGCCTGGAATGCACTACCTGACTCTGTTGTTACAATCTCTAACCCCCACTCCTTTAACCTCAAGCTAGCCACTTTTGACCTCATCCCATTCCTGAGAGGTCTGTAAGGGGCATGCATAAGTGCACCATCGTGCCTACCATCCCTGTCCTATTGTCCCCATTTATTCATACCTATTTCCTGTATTCTTACTCATGTTTATACTTATATCTATTATCTTGTAAGTGATTGACAAATAAATAAATAAATAAATATACAAACAAACAAACAAACAAACAAATGTAGACAATCCTGAAACATAACAGATGGGCCAAAAGTGCAACTCCTCTTTAGGGTGATTTCTGTGTCCTAATAACTTATTTAATATGACCTAAAGAGACATTTTGTTAAATCAGTAGAGATTTCCCTTCCGGTGAAGACCTTGGGAGGAAAGCTAGAACAGAGGTCTCCAAACTTGGCCACTTTAAGATTTGTGGACTTCAACTCCCAGAGCTGGCTGGTGAATACTGGGAGTTGAAGTCCACAAATCTTAAAGTGGGCAAGTTTGGGGACCCCTAAACTAGAACAGCTATTAGAACTGCCTTTTATGGGGGCTCAGAAAGCTACTTCTGTGCTCTTGAGCTAATTGGGTCTTGGATTGGGGAAATGAATATTATAAAGATGTAGGAGATCCTTCTATTTGCTATAATGTGAAATTTTCATTATAACAATCACAATGTCAGTCCTCTCTGAAAGAAAGAAGACATGAAGATTCAGAGGGGTGCTCACCATTCTTGAAGACTGACCAGCAATATTTATTTCAATACTGGGACTCTTCCTACTACTTTACGGCGAAGAATTAGGCCTGTGCTTAGAAACACTGAAGAAACTGTTCATGAAAATGTTAACTTTGTCAAAGGCGCATGAAAAAGCCATTGTTCTTCTGAGCTATAACTAAGTGGCTCTTAACAATGTCACTACAGTATTGCTCATTTTAAGTCTCTGATGTTGACAAGGCTATGGTGACCTCAGGTCATTCGCTGAGTACACACTGGTCACGCATGTTCAAGTGAAGTGCCTACAGGCTGTTTTGAATAATTCAGGTTTCGGCGTTGTTTTTCATGCACAGTGCAGTTGTACTCTTAATCTATTTGACTACACTCTCTCCAGCAAATCCCACAAATACAAGCTACTGCTCCATTTCAAAGTCATATTTGATAAACACTGTGGAGGAGGGACTAAGAAATAGTGGGGCTGGGGGTGGAAGAGAAAAGAAAAGGTGGATTGCATCTAAGCTTTATTGGTATTTAGAAAGGCTATTAAGGTTAATTTTTCCTTTGAGGGTTACTGAGAAGTGGATACCCACCTGCAGTAAGTTATTTAATTATTTGGAATGATTTTTCCTTAGTATATGTGATTATGTATGTATACATTATTTGTTTTGAGGGTATATGACGCCATATTAACTGTATAAAAGGATTGGTGTGCATGCTGCTTAAATCCAGTTTTATAACTGAAGCAGCATAAAGAAACATCGGTGTGTGCAGGGTATGGTCAAAAAGTCAAGATGGTAGCTGCAATAGTGCAGTCAAAGCTCTGTTTTTGATGTGTCTTATGCAATGTACATAAAAATCAGGCAGCACATCTTCGTGACCACTTTCTTGACTTTTTCAAACTCACTCTAAGGACACCCCTGTTCAACAGAAAGTTTTATTCAGTGTACACCCAGACAAAACATTTAACATTCTTTCATCAAATCCATCTGGTTGTTTTTGTGCCTTCAACTCAATGTTGACTGCTGGCAAATGCCTGGATGAGTTCCTGCCATTTTCTTGGCAATATTTCAGCTTTTGCTTGCTTCCTATGGCTGAAAGAGCGGGACTGGTCCAAGGTCATACAGCTGGCTTTTTATCTAAGCCAAACTAGAACTCATGGTGTTCTGGTGCCTGAACCACTGCACTAAGATGGCTCCAAATCCATGAGATAGTACCATATGTACAGTCCTGACAACATATACCCTTTCTACTTCAATAGTGAATTCAAGTGGTGTTCTCCTGACAGCTTCAACATTGGACAAGTTAAAGAATCAATTTGTGAATTTTCTTCTGGAAGGAAAAATATCCACCAGTTGCTCTCCCTAGAATGAGCTGGGGTGGCAGGAGATGAATTTTGAGAGATGTAAAGTATTTCACATAGGACTTTATTTTATTTTTTGGTCTGCTTCAAAATTCTTTTTGAGAGGAAGTAAGAGTACAGTGTTTATTTTCTGGTTGCAAACATGTACTAAATACTCATTATTAAGGATACTTAGACGTCCTAACTTCTTTCTATAAGCCACCTTAAATAAAATGCTTGGTTTGATTTTTGCTAGGAAAACATGGGCAAGGGTGATCAGCAAACCAATATCCTATTTGTAAAGGTGTCCATGAAAATCTCCATGGTTTCTCTTTAATTTCCATACTAAAGAAATATTATAACATAATCAATCAACTAGATTACTTTTGTTTGGATCATTGCAGTATATTTAATGTGGAGATAAAGCCAATAGAGTAAGGTTTGCAACATTTTGTCCTCCTCAGATCACTCTGCAACATTTAAGCAATACTTAAATTTATAAGCAAACAATAGAAGCAAACAATAATAGGAAGCTATATATTTTCACAGATTTAAAACTGGAAATTAAAGTTCTCTTTTTAATTTCTTGAGTATAACATATGCAAAGGCAATTTCAGTTTACATCCAAAGGGAAGGATGTATAAAACAGTAGTGTTTCCTTGATATATATGCTGAGATAGATTTTTTTTCCTTTTGTACAACTAAATACTATCCCAATCCATTTCTCTTTCCAATTCTCTGCATTTTAACCAAGGATGTATAGCCAAAGTCTAAAAGAAATACATTATCTTTGCCCAGGTCTACTGCTTAAGTGTCCCAACTATATACATATAAATATATTATTTTCAGAACTACAGTGTTCCATAATCAACTTTTGATTTCTTCTTGAATGAGCAAGAATAAATATTTGAGCATTTAATCCAAATTATATGTTAAAGCAACTACAGAAACAAACTGCTAAGCATAACATGTGTATCGGTCAACAAATCTAGTTTTCCATTCCCAAATGGCAGCCACCTAGTGGGCAAATTCAATAAAGTACCATACTTCCGCTTACTAATATGCTATGCTTTGATGTAGCTTACTTTCTGTATTAAGATAAATCTTCCATATTCTTTGCAGAATTACCTGTTAGCCAATGTAATTCTATGCTCAGCCTACTCAGAAGTTAGCTCATTAAGTTCAAGGAGATTTTAACGTTTTTAATGGCAAAGCAAACCACTTGTTTATTGTCCATCATCTACTGTATTCCTTTTCAGTTATTAAAATTATATTTAAAATTTTTCTTCTGAATGCATCAGCCAATGAAGCAAAACTACTAGCAAGAGGGCTAGCAAAAGTAAAGAAGACTTTCCAGAAAGTTTTGTTGTAGATTCAACCTAATTTTTACCTTTTTTTTTTGCAAAGTGGATTTCTTGTGGTTTGAATCTTATTCTATATGAATAATTTAGTTCTACTGCTCATTGAAAAAAGAAATAAGAAAATAAAAACTATGCTGCTTTTATTGTCTTTGTCATTGTACTTTATTGTTTTTCTATTTAAATTTTCTCTGATCTTCTGAGGAGGCATATATTGTTAGGTTACATCAGGCAACTCAAGATAACATTTTAAGTATAATAATAATACAGCTATTTTTTCTTATTAAGAAAAGTGTTAAAAATTAGGAGTTAGTTTTTGTAAAGTGTTCTGGAAATAACCCTTCTAAACAAATATATAAATTTGCCCCCAATTAATCAGAAGTTGAGTTGTGATTTAAGTTAAGGACAGCAGCTTGTTCAGTATTTATTAAATAGATTGTAACATTCAGTCCAAATATAATAGCCATAATCAGCAGGTATGTCTTTTCAGTTAAAGATATTTATATATAAGTATGTTAACAATTATTGTTTGTTGTATTATATTTATTAAGGAAAAATCCACTATTGACACCTGTACATACAATATAGCAAGATTTCTGAAACCTATTACAGGTAGTTCTCAACTTACAACCATAACTGAGCCCAAAATTTATGTTGCTAAGCTAGACAGTTGTTAAGTGAATTTGCCCCATTTTATGACCTTTTTTGCCACAGTTAAGTGAATCACTGCAATTATTTAGATAGTAACACAGTTGTTCACTGAATCTGGCTGTCCCATTGACTTTGCCTGTTAGAAGGTCACAAAAGGTGATCACATGACCCAGGGACACTGCAACTGTCATAAATATGAGTCACTGGCCAAGCACCCAATTTTTGATCATGTGACCATGGACATGCTGCAACAGTTGTAAGTGTGAAAACCAGTTATACGTCGCAAAGGCAACTGGACTTTGTTTTTCCTTGAAGATGTTTCACTTCATATCCAGGAAGCTTCTTCAGTTCTGTTCTTCAGAAAAAAGAACTCTTGGGACAACCATGACCAGGATGACTACCATAGGAATCTCCATAAATGGTTATAAATCACATTTTTTCCCAGCACCATTGTAACTTTGAACAATCCCTAAATGAATGGTTTGTACGTCAAGGACTACCTATAATTTTCTGATAGAGGGATAGTGAAATAAATATTTGTCATACAATAAGGTGTATACCATATATTCCTTCATGATGATAAATTGCATTATTATAATCCTATACTCAAGATCCCATGAACCAAAGAAATCCTAACTTTCCCATAATGGTAGGTGGAGTTCTGACTAGACAGTGGACAATTAGGCATGAAACACTCTGCCAGCTGACCCACCTAAACACACCCCAGACTTGGGATTGTGTCCTGTGGTGTGTCAAAGGGAATGATGGATCTGCTTGATCAAAAGCCCGCCCAGTTTTGACATGGCCATATATCAAAATCTAATCCATACCAGCTCTGAAACCACATACATAAATTATTTTCTTCCTATTATTTTTCAGTAGGAAAGAAATGATTTAAAAGGTGGGAAAGGAATCAGTGAGAAGAGAGTGGCCTTAAAAAGGGTGATTTTTTTTCCCTCCGACTTTCTGGAAGGGACTCAGCAGGACAGTATAATTCTTCAGAGATGTTGACATTGGAAATCAAGACAGGATTGCTTTGCCCAAATATTATTGCAATGGTTATTATCCAACTCTGACAAAATCTTCAGAATGATCTTTATGCTAAACTACACTAAATCAAGAAGAACATTCTTAACTGAATGTACATCACAGCTATGTTAAGATTTACAGATCTCTGAAAACTACAGAATTGCATGAAGCTTACTTTTTTATCTGTGAGGCTCTGTAGCACTTCTTCATAGCTGACGTCTCAATATATTTTTATACACACCCCAATTCTCTGAGCAAACAACTTTCAAAAAGTAGTGTTTCAGTGTTTCATCTGAATGAATACAACATATTGCAATAGCATTGACAAATAAACAGGTGAAGCATGATGGGGATTAATGGATTTATCATGCCAGTGAATATTGTTTCTCTGTCAAAACTTCTTTTGATTTTGTGTTATATGGTGTACCCATGAGGTTTTCTTAATAAAAAGACAGGAATGGTTTATCACTGCCTTCTCCTGACTGATATGAAATGATACTTTTTCCATTGTTACTAAAGGGATCATTCACATCCAGCATCTTCCTGTATCATTGCTGCCAAATATAGATGTCTGCTTCCTTTAAATGAGCGGCTATTTTGACCTTCAAACCATGGGACATCCTGCTGAAATTGTATTCTCTCAATATATTTCTGGCTTTCTTCACTCATCCTTTCCAGGAACATCCCCACCATCCTAAGAAGACAGCATAGCTGGACTTGAGGGATCTGACTTTTTACTGAGACAATTATCTAAAAAATAATAACATTCAGCAGTCCTCTCTTAGAACTTGATAAATCTTTATTTGAAGATCTTTAATTGACAATTGTCAATCAGAATACTGACAATAAAATAGTGACAATATTCAGAATATGAAATTGTGACATTAAGAAATTACATAATAAAAAGAAATTACATAATCAACCCTAACCTAATTCATAATTAGATGACAATTTCATTCTTCTTTCTATTTATTATTCCTATTTACTTTACATATACACCACTATAGTCTCATCTTAATCCTGATCAGTCCACTCTTTCTTAACTTAGCAATAGTATAGTCAGAAATGTCTCTGCTATTACTCTCAAAATATCTGACAATTTTGCAATTACGTTGATAAACTATGACTTGATCTGGGGAACAATAACATCAGAGGTGGTATTCAGCAAGTTCTGACCAGTTCTGGAGAACCGGTAGCGGAAATTTTGAGTAGTTCAGAGAACCGGCAAATACCACCTCTGACTGGAGATTTTACAGTATCCTTCCCCTGCTATTCCCACCAAGCCACGCCCACAGAACCGGTAGTAAAAAAAATTGAATCCCAATAACATGGTTATCACCTTCTAAATTTTCTACATGTACACTTAATCCACAAACTGGATTGGCCTCAGTCAGCCTAAATGATTTTGCCTGGACTTGGAAGCTAAAGCAGGGTTGGGCCTTGGGCCCAGATAATATAAAAAAATTCCAGAGAAACCTATAGCTGTAGACTAGGAATCTGAAGTATGTATGTATGTATGTATGTATGTATGTATGTATGTATGTATGTATGTATGTATATATGTATGTATGAATAAATTGTGTCCTGTGAGAGGGTTTCATAATTAATTAATTAATTAATTAAAAAAACTATTTCCATACTGTTGCCAAAAATTGGGGAAAATCCAGTAATCGAAAATTGAACTTGAGAACATCTTTACTTAGCATTCATTAATGCATATTTAGACTAAATTAAGGCAGAATAATGCTTGTAACACTCTGAAAGCTTCCGTTTATAAAGTACAGCTAAATATAAATATAACTTGGAAAGCAAGATTGAATGATTATATACCATCAAGTCAGCATTGACTCCTGGTGACAATATAGGTTAGGTTTTGTCTATGAAGATCTGTTGCTGCTATGATTGAGTCCATTCACTTTGCTAGGACAGCATAAATATATTTTTATAAGGTTTTATTAACTTAACCATAAAAAACATTTTAAATAATAAACTCCCTCCCTCCCTCTCTCTCTTTCTCTCTCTCTCTCTCACACACACATACACACATAAACATTATGAAAGGCCAATAGAACCAGGCACTTTTTCAAACAAGTAAATTTGGTGGATCCTCCAGAATTCCCAGAATAACATCCCACATTTAAATGTTACATCCTGGTCTAGATATCTAAATGTTAAGTGCATCCCTAGAGAGATTATAGAAGGCTGTTATTACATTTTACATGCATTCCAGAATTGTTATATCAATCTTTTATTGTACTAGTCCCCTTCTGATTCTAGGAGTATGATGCTAGTTTTAAAAATGTGGATTCTCCATGGCAAGTACTGTAGCCCTGAATTATTTTCATTGCAATATTTTGGCAGGAATGGGACTACTGAGACGTCCCTAAAGAAGCCCTAGGAAATTCACATTGGTCCTGTGGTTGATCTAACAAAGCTCTCAATGCTGTTATTTTATACAAAAATAGTTTAAAAAATGTATCTCCAGGATCCATAAATCAAGCAAGATCCTTGGTATTTAAAAAAACAACAACAATGTGGATGGTGGATCTTTGCTATTTGATGAACATTTTTTGTAAAATATAGTTTTACACAGTAAAGAGAAGAAGACAACCCAAAGCAATTGGGTTGGACTCAGTTATAATGACAAAAGGTTCACACAGTATTGGAAGAGTTGAAGGACCAAATTAGGGACAGATTGTCAAGGAGAAGATATATCTATGTGATTGCTAGGAGTTGAAAATGAATTGATGGCACATAAGCAAGCAAGCAAAACATAGTTTTATTGCAGCATGATTACAACTGGATTTTTTACATGCTGAAACCATTAGGAAAGTGGTTGTGAGAGTACTTCCAAAATTGACAACAGGATTGGCATCCTAAATAAAGATACTTCGGGCTAACAAATGAGCTTTTTGTACTGTTGGTGGCAATAGAACCATAAAGAACAAATTCTCACCCTAATAGACTCTGGGAAGGATATAATGAAAGCATACATAAATAAATATGCAAATCAATCATTAAAAAAATATATTCTACAGCATTCACTTAACGGCTAACTATCCCTGGAATAGTACTGCTTTGGCCCAGAATTTGAAGAACTTCCAAAGTAGGGGCCTCTGTGCATCCATGGGAAAGGGTTTCATAAAATAATAATTTATTAAACTTCTGTGCTACCAGTTCCCAATGACACTACAATCAAAACGAATACATTGCAATAAAACCATCAAAAGGAAGATTAAAGGTTGCAAGAATGACATATTGGTTGGAACAAAACAATCCTCACCCTCACTTATTAAAGACCCGTGAAAAGCCAGGTCTTCATGGTCTTTCTAAACAACAGCAGAGTGGGAATCACACAGATCTTGGCAGAACTTCATTCCAGAAGGCAGGGGTTACTACAAAGAAGGCACACTTCTGGGGCTCTAAACAGATAACATTGTTTAATTGAAAGAATCCAGTGTGTGCCAAACATGCAAAATCAAATCAGCTGGGCAGACACTAAGGAAGACAGACCATTGCTCAAGTAATAAGGTTCCCCTTGAAAGGAAGGAAGACCTACAACAAGTCCTCTCTAGAGGCAAGACAGGATGGGAAAGTTGCTTTCCACAAAGTGCTGCCTAATATATCCTGGTATTGTATCCTGAGAGGATTTAAAGGGATAATCTGCATTTTGAATTTAGCAAGTGCCATCCGGGGCAGTGAGCCCAGTTACTGCAAGAGTCTTATGAACAATCACACCATTCCCTAGCCTTGATAACTTAGCTGTTGTATGACCTCAGCTCCAGATTTATAGTCCAGGCTTTCCAAAATGATGCATTCATTTCCCAGCAACAAAATTGTCTCCCAATTCAACACTTTCTAGAAGAATTATACTCAAACTCAGCTAATACCAATTCATTGTGATCATTGTAGTTTCATTTTCAGAAGGCTATGGATTGTTTTAGTACTTCAGGTTTATAAACCCTGAATAGAACATGCCTTATTTTATCACACATACCTCCAAACAAAATGTTTATGTGGAGAAACAGTTAAGAGAAGTTGCTGGAGGACTATTCACTGACCAAGTGGGCCTTTCCCCATGACCGACTTAAAATGCTTTTACCAGTCCTTGATGCACAAAGCAATGCTGGCATTGAAAAAGTTATCCCCACTGTCAATCCCTATCTGGCCTCTATTGTGTCTGTTCCAAATCACTGCTGAATGCAGTGATTGGTGAATGGGCTATTGTCACAACTTTGTTGCTGTCCCTTTGGCATCTCTCACCAGTCAGTGGAAAAGAACATAGACAGTGAAAGCACTGAAATATGAAGAATGTAGTTTCATTTCAAGAAGCTTTCCTTAATTGGCTTTTCTGTTCCAACTCCCTCCAGGTATCTCTCAAGTTTTAAAAAAAATGGAGAAAAATGTTAGTATATTTCAGGACAGAAATAGCCTCAGGAAAAAAGATTCTGCCATTAGGATGCAACTAAGTAGATCCTGACCAGATAACAAGGCTGTGCAGCAATCTGGATTCATATGATCTGAAGAATGCTGGGCACACACATTGCATCTATCAGGGATATATTAAACCAGCCATTCCCAACCTTTTTTTTTTTTTTTTTGTACCAGGGACCGGTTTCATGGAAGACAATTTTTTCACAGACCAAGAGGGGGGATTGTTTTGGTTTTAGTTGTCCACAAACCATTTTCCTACAGCTGTGCGACCCAGTTCCTAACAGGCCGCGAACTGGTATTGGTACATAGCCCAGGGGTTAGGTTTAGGATCCTGTATTAAATCAAAGTGTCTGGGCAAGCCTAGGAAAAGATGCAGTTGCTTTAGGATAAAGCAACCAATGCATCACCACATCAGAATCATGTTTTTATTTACAATCTGGGCTGTTACAGTGTCTTACAAGATTGCCTTACTGTCTGCATGCAAGATAGATGCAGGGTCAACTTGGAAAGCAGGAAACAAAGACAGGGAAATATGCAAATATGAAATAAAAGTCCCTATCCCTATCCTTATTTTTTGGCCCTTGCATGGAGGAAACAACAAGAGTATGGCATGAAGTTCCTTACATTTCATAACATTGTTAAATTAGAACTCACAAATCATCTTCTTCTCCTTCTCCTTTTCTCCTCCTCCTCCTCCTCCTCTTCTGCTCCTCCTCGTCTCCTTTTTCTTCCTCCTCTTTCTCTCCTCCTCCTCCTCCTCTTTCCTCTTTCTACTCAAATAAAATACAGAGGTTGAATCATTTCAGAGTATGCCCTTCTCCCATGCTGGAGAACTGGAGCAAAGTTAGCTTCAAAAATGGGTGTGGGGATGTGACCAGTTGGAAAAGAATTCAAGAAACAAAGGGCCCATGGAGAGTTCAAAAACTGGGAGAAATGTGTGATGTGCAGGGTGGCTGGTAACTAGAGAGAGAAAACACCCAGCTTGCCTAATTTAAACTTTCATTCCACCTACTACTGGTCACTGCCTTTATTTCCATGGCAGTAAGGTGTACAGCATTACATATTTTTTTCATGATCACACGGTGGCAAATTGGGGAGTTGAAGATCACACTCCTTAAGTCTGCTTAAGAAATACTGTTTTAAGGAGGAAAAGCTAGGTTTGTATCAACACAATCAGTATCAACAAGGCTCTTTCATTCAAGGATTGAAAATAGAATGAAGACCACATTGGAGGACAACGGGGAAGATTAGTGTTGGCAAAGCAGGAGGGTATCATAGCAAACAGTACGTGGGAATAGGCTCTATAAATGTATATATTCAGCATATTTACTCCACTATAATGACTGTTCCATCTAAATGGCAAACCAGCTGGCACTGCTTTATGCCAGCAGCCATTTTGCATTCAAAAACCATCTGAAACCAATGCATTTCTGGGAAAAACCACAACAATAGCTCCATGAACAACCCTCTCACCCACCATCCAGAATAAAGATTGATTCTCTCCCAATTCCAATATAAAGGAACTATTTTTAAATGGAATAAAAAACTGTTGTCAGGGTTTCTACAATACTTCTATTATGGACTCCCTATATGGAAGGTATTTTTTTTAAAAAACCCTATCATTCCTCCATGGGTAGTTGTTTGATTTGACTGACATTTGTAAAGTGAAAAAATGGTGAAGGACATTTATCTATGTATAGAAAGAACAGTTACTTATTTTCTGATGGAGATATTTGATAAGTGTGTATTATATTCTCTGACCAGCATGGATTGGTGCTGTTTTAAGATATCTGCAGAGCAATAGAGAAGGGTGATATCAAGAGAAAGAGCATCCAACTTGCATGCTGTTCAGGTGTTGGTTCAAATGCTGATTATCTGGTTACTTCAGGGCAGAGGTGGAATGCTACCGGTTCTGCCCAGTTATAAAGAACCGGTAGCTCTGAAGAGCAGCAGACACCGAACCGGTTCTGTGTTTGCTGCTGTTTGGCCCACCTGCCTGCCCGGGCTCTTACCTGTCCTTTATTTCCTGATTTTTCAACCTCAGCTGCTTTGTGCAGCACAGCTGAGATTGAAAAAGCTGGAAAAAAGAGGCTTTTCAAACGCTGCGCACCTGCGCGCAGCGCTTTTCAGCTGTCTGGGCGGCACAGCTTAAGGTTTTTTTACGTGCGTGCGCAAAACGTAGTCACCGAACCGGTAGTAACACTGGTTGAATCCCACCCCTGCTTCAGGGATACATATGCAGAGCAAATGAACCTGCAAAAAACAACAACTGCACAGGTAGCAGTGCCTGCCACATTTATGTAATTCATTTCCCCCCAACCTACTGGCCCTGTGATAGTTACCGTCAGGATTGTAGATGGGAATTGGAGTCTAACACATCTGGAAGATACCAGAGTGGTAAGGCTGATATAATGAAATGCACTTATGTGATCTAAAAGCACAAACTGCCAAAAATGTACATTATGCACATGCTGAAAAAGTTCGGTCTTCCTTACTAAGTTAGAAGAAAATCCTGAAATCTGTAAGCGAATCCAAAAATAAAAGCAGAAGAAGCCTTTTATTTGAACTTGCTTGAAGCAAAGAGACAGGGTATAAATTGTCCCTGAAAACCAGATCTTTTGGAATTGCCCCACAGAACCTGTTCAGCCTTCATGCACATTTTCTCCATATTCCTTTCATGTCATTTCTGCCTAGTACAAGTAAGGAGTTTGATCAAACACATTCTACTCATTCCATTCAGCCCACAGACTCGGCATCCCAGCTGTATTGCTAACCTCACAAATTCACAGTGAAACCATCTCCACTCGTTCAAAAGCATTGCTACTTTCATGGAGAAGACAGAGGAGGGCTCCTTAATTAACTTAACTTATTTCTACATTTTTAAAAAAAATTACTGGACATGTCTCACTCCTTTGTTAACCGTCTGGAGTCAAGAGTTGAGCAGCAATCCTTTTCCCATGCAGTGAAAATGCAGCATGTTATTCTGAATTGCTTATTTTTCCTGTCAACTACTCAAACTGAGAGGAGGGAACTTGATTTATGCAAAGTTCATCAGAGATACATTTAGAATCCCTCTCTTTCTGGAAGACCAAGGTAGCACATGTAGGAGTCACCTCTTCTGTCATGCAAGGTAGGTTGGCTTGAGAGAATTGCTGGCTTAAAATTCAAACCAGCAGTGTCTGTGAGAAGGTGTCAAAAAAGTCAAGAAGGCAGTCACAACAGCAGGATTGAATCTACATTCACATACAAAGGGCAGCATGATCAAATTCACACTTACAAAAAAAGCAGAATTTTGATCACATTGCAGCACACATTCAAATGTCTTTTCCTATTGGAGGCTTTCCGTCTGTAGGTTGCTGAGGCATGTATCAGGAAGGAAAGAAAAGTGAAAAGGAGAAGGAGGAGAGGAGGAGGGGGGGGAGAGAGAGAGAGAGAAGAGAGAGAGGAAGAAGAGAAGAGAAAGAAGAGAGAAAGAAGAGAGAGAGGGGAGAGAAGAAGAAGAAGAAGAAAAAAGAGATGATAATGATAATAATTAAAATTAGCATTATCCAATGGTTGAATGCATATTCAAGACCAAGGAAGCATTGGTTGAGGTCTGAGTGAGCCATGAAGTCAGTTTACTGACCAATGCACAGCTAATTTTGCCTTTTCAAAATAATATGAAGCTATTGTGAAGATAGCAAGGGGGTAGGGGGAATCCATGTACCTTGTCTTGGACAGTTAGGCTGCTTGGATCAAAATATGTTTATTTAAATAGGAAATTATTATATAAGGCAGAACCACTGAATTCCCAATGTCTCTTTCCCACTTTAGACCTGTCCCCAAATCAACACATCATTCTAGAAGGACCCTTGATCCAGAGGTGATATTCACCAGGTTCTGACCAGTTCTGGAGAACCAGTAGTGGAAATTTTGAGTAGTTTGGAGAACCAGCAAATACCACCTCTGACTTGCACCGCTCCCATCTCTTTTCTGCCTCCTGAGTCCAGCTGATCGGCTGGGTCTTCTTTTGTTGCCCTGCACAGGAGAACAGAGTTGGAAAGCAGGTTAGTGGGGTGGGGAAGGAATGGGATTTTACAGTAACCTTCCCCTGCCACACCAAGCCACACCCACAGAACTGGTAGTAAAAAAAAAAACCCTGAATCCCACCACTGTCTTGATCGCAGGAAGCTTGTAAGTAATTAGCATATATGGACTCCTTCCTTTCTTGATGACAAAACCTACTTGAATTCTACTCTTTCTTACTACTATTCAACTGCCTCTAATTGTTAGAAACCTAGCAGTATGATATTACAACATGGTGTCTTTAAGGATGAGTGAGGATACCTCCTCCCTGCATAAATATGAGGCCTATAGCAGGAAGACAGCTTTCATGTTGAATTTGCTTGAATTAAATGGTGTCTCAGCCAACATGCTTTTGTTTTTTCATCTTTAATTCTAAGTGATATGCAATTCATGTGGTTTGGATTGGAGAGAGATTTGTTGTGATGGCAGTTGTATGTAAATCAAAGGAAAATTCCAAGGGATTATCTATGCAGTAAAGTTTAGACCATAATTTACTTCTTAGGGGATTCTGCTGCTTGTGATAACTTTTCTTGGACCCATGCCTATTTCTCAATCATCCTCTTGAATACAGATCACAGATTTTACTCATGGAAAATGGCTGATTCGTGTCTCTGTATATTTATGTTTACTTTTTCTCCTTATCCATTTGCACGATGACATATATCATTATGGTATCATGGCGAGGGGGACATTAATGCGTTTTAGTTTAAGAATAACATTTGAGCTACAATATTAGAAAAATGCATCCGTTTTCAGTTTTGGTATGTATAAATACATGCATATGCATATACTTTTCTTTTATAATTTCTCGTTTGCAAACACAAATGTATTATACCATGTTTTAAAACATGCTATTTAATTTTACATGTTTGTGATTTTGATTGCATTATCAGTTTAAAAATATTTTAAGAGGCTAGTATGGTCTAGATCAGTGATGGCTAACCTTTTCAGCTTGGTGTGTCGAAAATCGGGAAAAAGTGTAGCCTTCCTCGGGTCGTGTGTCACTTCAAGAAATATCAATAATTTGGTTTATGACGGACTGGGCTGGGGTGATCACACAGAGCTGTGAAACTCGTCTCCCTGGTCTCAGGGCTGCAGATGCAGGATGTGGGGATCGGAAGGCCACCTTACAGGGCTGTGAACCTCATGGATCTCCTTTCCTCCTGTAGCGTTCCTGAGGTAATGAAACTGACAAACCTCAGTTTATGGCGGTTAAAACTGGTTCTCTGCTGCAAAGATCTTGCGGCAGCGGTGACACCACGCCTCCACGCAACAAGCAGGGAGTAGGGATTGGAGCAGAGCACAGGCAGCCTCTAAATGTGCAGGTTTTCCCCACAGCAACAGGCATGTCAGTCAAAGTGCCTCGGCGTGTCACGAGTGACACGCGTGTCATAGGTTAGCCATCACTGGTCTAGATTTTGGCATTATTCACTTTAATTTTTGTGACACAGTGAAGACTGATTGATATCCTCAACTATTCATCTTTTATAACATGTCATTTCCCAGTTATTTGAAGGTATGTCTCTCTAGTACATTTTCTCCCTTCCAAGTCCTAATCAATTTGCCAGATAATTTATATTGAGACTGTGATTGGAGAGAGCGCTTATCTTAAACCTATCCTGGTTTTGGGAACCAACAAGATGTCATGACTAAAGTGGACTGGTAGAGTAAGGCTCCCAACCTGACTATGCTGCTCATTGACCAGGTGACCATCAATCAGACACCAAGTCTCAGTTTGCCTTACCTCAGAGGATTTGCAGACGAGTTAAAATTGTTCCCAAAGAAAAGATGCAATTTAAAGAGGAGGAGGACTTAGAATTCTTAATGACATCATTAATTTCCTGTATAATTAGACCTTAACAAGATTCAACACGTGTATTACAGCTGACATTGTGAGCACTTTCACTATGCCACAAAGAAGCTTCCTTTGGAAGCTAATTGGATTCCCAGTCTCTCCGTGAATTCTCTTCTGCCCTGAGTGACCTGTAACACTAAACCATTGTGGTAACATCTTTTCTTTTTCTTCTCTGCTCGGATCTTTGCAATCAAAGGGTAGGATGAAACTTGCATATAAAGATAGCGTTCATGTATGTAAGTAATCTTACCTGAACTCCTTTGTTCATTCTTTGACCTAGACCTTTATTCTGTATATTTCAATATTGCCTTTAGAAGGTAAAAAGTAGGAATCCTTCTTTACCATATTGATGACTAAAACAAAGTCACAAAACTTGACAAGCAGTCTACTTTCCAGACACCCAAACAAACATCTAAATACGGGTATTTTTATCTACAGGAAGTAGGGTTTGTTTTTATATTCTGTGACCGCCTGCAGTCCTAAGCAAATTGTGAAATTCAGTGAATCTTATTGCACCATCAGTTATTTTTTCAACTTTTTATTTTTTTCTTCATTTATATTCTTAAACCATTGAATTCATTTCTGTGTCCCTTTGCTACATTATTCCTAATATATTTTCTTTACCTAGTGTATTCAATTGTAGCTGAGCATATTCACTTTGGTTACAGTCATCCTTTTATTCTCTTTTCTTTCACTTTTCCCAGCATTAGAGCATTTTCCAGGGAGCAGTTTTTTTGCATAATGTCTCTGAAGTAGGATAATTTGAGCCTGATCATTTGTGCTTCTAGTAAGAATTCCAGTTTAATTTGTTCGATGTTCAGATTGTTTGTTTTCTTGGTATTCTCAGGAATTTTCTCATAATAAAATAATATTTTATGGAACAATTTAGAAGGGTCTTAGTGTTTTCCAAGTGGGTAAACACATAAAGAAATCAACATTTTAAAAATTCTTAGACATGTTTCTCACGTAGAAATATTAGTTAAATATCAGATACTTTGCTTGCTATACTATATAGTCATGAACTAATCTTTTAATCTTTTTTTGGAAGGGCACTAAAGTAGTTTGTAAAATCCATAAAATTATCATTATTATATTTTTTTTGCTGCTCCAACTACTCTATTTAATGTATTCACTGCTGCTTTTTTAAGAGTTTCTCCTTTTCTCTTACCATCAGCACAGAACGGCTAGTGTTAAAAGTACAAGAAGCTACTGTAAACTGTTCCTCTCACCCTTTGGGTGACAAAATCAAAAGAGCTTTGTTTAATGCTTGGAATCCACCTATCAAGAAAACAAAATTGCCACTGATTGCATTTGAAAAAAATAATAAAACACAAGCATGAACCTGTGACTAAGAATGACTAAGAAGCACTTCAGTAAAATGTCAGATCCTGAATCTGGCATCCTGCAATACCTCTGCAAATATAGCATGACTGATTGCAAAAAAAAAAAAAAAAAAAAGGAGGTTATTCTGAGGTGAAGGGTCAATTGGAAGATATTCATGAACTCATTTAGTAATACAACTGGAAAATTTTGAGGAATACAGTATCAGAGAAACCCTATCTCGGACTGGACAATTAGATAAGTGAGCGATTCTAAGTTGCAAGCCAAGTACTATTTCTGTATTCCATGCAATTATAGCAAACTCCGAATTGGGCTCAAGAGTTCGTGCTTTACTTAAAAAGTAACTATTACTGCTTTTAGTTCTAATGTTGAAAGTACCTGATAATCAAAACCTCATAGCTCCTTTCTAAAACGAGGAGAAAAAGTCTGACATACAGTCTGACCAGAAAATATAAATTGATTATGATTTGGGGGGGGAAAGGGAAAAAAAGATAATGCATGGTTTCGGAGTAAGTGTCAAAAGTTGTTATTTATTTCCAGTTTTTCCACAGTCCTACATTTCAGAAATGGCTTCCCTGTCTGTCACTGATCATATGATTTCCTTAGATATCACACAGAGATAGGTCAAACATTTGAAAAGGACTTAAAAGAGATTGCAGAATGTTTGATAAACTACAGTATATTGAGTGCAACCTATTACCAAAGCAAGAATCGGTGCTAGGAAGGCTTAATAAAACTTGGTTTTGAAATTTGTTTAAGATCAAAGTTGGCTAGTGCAATAGTTTAAGTCAAGTAGGATTAACTCATTTCAAAAATAAACACACACACACATATACACACAAGATCAAAATGAATTATAGCCCACCCACCCACCCACTCCCCAGATTCTGGTCCTTTCCACTCATGGGATCTCAATGCATTGTTGCTCCTCTAACTGCAACTCTTACCTTATCTTAAAAGAAGAAACAAACAATTAGAAGTAAAAATGCAGTCCTGGATGATAAGAGTCACTTTGGGAAGTGACACGGGCAGCATATCAATTTAATTAATTAATAATAGTTTGTCTGCTACAGTTGACCAAGGCCAAGATAATTTATCACATGAAAAAAAATGCCACCAAATATCCCTGAATATCAGAAAATACCATGTGTCCATCATGAAATTACACACGCATTAAAATAATTTACAATGATGTACTTGGTATCTTGAGAACAATTCAGAAAAGAGCTTTTTTATCTAATCTAAGTGACACGGTCCTATCCACTTCTGATCATGCGGTTTACTCATCTTAGAAGTGAATTGTTCCTAGACTTTAGAATTCACCACACTGGAATACAGGTTTCTCAACTAAACAGGGAAAGAAATTATATGATTCATGAATATACTGTGTTTATTTTCTGTCATTGTTGGAAAGAGCTGAAATGTTGTGTGCTTCTTAAAGATTAAGACAAGAGATATAGGATAGGATAGAATAGAATAGAATAGAATAGAATAGAATAGAATTCCTTATTGGCCAAGTGTGATTGGACACACAAGGAATTTGTCTTGGTGCATATGCTCTCAGTGTACATAAAAGGTAAATAAAATAAGCATGGAAGAAATCCAAAGCCAATTAAACATTTAAAAAGGAAAGGGAAATTGGGCAAGCAAGGATTGGTTTTGGGTGATAGGGAATGTGTGAGTGAGAAACAGTACATGATACAATGCAGGGGTGAACCTGGTATTTAAAATATAGATTATAACATCAAGACAATGTGGATTAGCATTGGAACTATAATCCATGGGTTTTACAAGGTCCAAAAGAAAGTGACAATATCGCTTTACCACTATAGGGTAAAAGAATCAATTTAATCTGGAGTCAGTTCCATTCCAAATGACAATTATTTCCAGAGTGAGATATCTTAATGAGACTTAAAACAAGACCCATGATAGGAATATATTTTTTGCTTTTAAAAAAGTAGCATTTGATGGCTGAATAAACATACTACCAGAAAGCCCATTTTGTGAAAGATAACCAGCTGGGAAAATCATAACCCAGATTTTTATATTAGTGAGGCAAATTTGGGGAAAACCAAAAGGAACAGAACAATATCATTTTGGAAGCAAAATGACTTGTTATAATTTGTGGAAAAAGCATACGGTAGACGTATTACGAATGTACGGAGAACTACAAAGGCAAATAAACTGGAAGGTACTTGAGAGTAAACTGACATAGAAGAGATCAGCCTATAAGTAGAATTATGAGCACTCTATTACCAGTGGGCTGATATGTATATAATACTAAAAAGAGAAGTGTTGAGTCAAGAGGTTCACATTCAGACACATTCCTTCCCAAGTAGCTAGAAGAATGCCTTTGACATCTTTGCAGTCAACATGCATAATTCTTTTTTTTGTATATACAAAGACTAAAAATCTCAGTTGTGTCAATCAGTAGGTGTCTACTTGAAATTTACTATGTGCCATAAATGTACTTGCTATTTTTAGGGTCAAGTCACATGAGATGACAGAAAATGGTAATAAGCTTTTACAGTTCAATGATAGGGAATGCAGAGGATACCTCAATGAAATTACAAGGTTTGATCCCTAATATTCCACCAATTAATGCCTTCATCAGCCATCTAACCTACTCAAAACAATATAAAGGAGTTATCAGAAAACAGGAGAAATGGGGATGTGTGTTTGTGCATATCTTTATTTATTTATTTATTTGATTTATATTGCCGCCTATTCGGCCATGGCGACTCAAGGCAGCTTACACAATGTAAAATCATATTTAAAACAAAAAATAAAAACAAAAAGAATAAGAACTAACAAAAAGAATCAAATAAATTAGTAAACTACAACAGAACAAAATTTGGGAAAACAAAAAAACAAAATGAAACCAAAAACCAACGCCCAACCCCCCACCCCGACGACAGCAGGTCACACTAGCCATCTGATGGGTTCCATCCCTCTCTGGGTTCCCCAGGCCCACTGGCAAAACCAGGTCTTCAGTGCCTTTCGGAATAGTATTAACGAGGGAGCCATTCTAATCTCTGGGGGAATGATGTTCCAGAGAGATGGAGCCACCACAGAGAAGGCCCTTCTTGGTCCCACCAGGTGTATCTCCTCCCTCAGGGGTGGGACCCGCAGCATTCCCTGCCTCCTTGCTCTAATGTGTCGGGTAGATGTCTTGTGCATAACTGTCTGTCTGTCTGTCTCTATACATACATACATACATACATACATACATACATACATACATACATACATACATATGTAAAGACACACACAAAGAGATACAGATCCCACTGCAAGATTTCAAATGTGATCAGAATGCTGGCACTACAAAAATGTGTGAACTCTTTCTTGATCTAATTCTATCTCTTTTTAGCATTTGACTCAAGGGGAGGACAAGATGTGCCATTGCTATTACTTGTGATAATTATTCATCATAAATAAAGGGCAGGTTTTAAATTGGGTGCTAAACAAAATTACTGGGCATATCTTGAACCAAAAGACAAAAAAATAATTCAGTATTAGAGAAAGTAAAATCGGATTGTTTATACCAGAAGCCTAAGTTAATTTTTAAAATATTTTGAACTAATGACAGAGCATATAATCATTGAAAAAGATCCTGATGCATGAAAAGATTAAATGTAATCAAACAAAGGTTGACAAGAGACATGTTGGTTTGGTACTTTCATTGATGACACAGGTATGAGTTTATGAATATGAAATTGCTACTGAGACAATCCAGGGTCATGAAGAAACAAATGTGACTTAATAATAACAATATGCTAATTGTAGAGAAAATAAAGGAAGAGTCTTGAAGAGATTATAGGGTTAAACATTCTAGGAGTCTTCATGTCACCATTTAGCATGATAATTTAAATACTTGCTTGTCTTTATATAGCTTTAGCTACTTTAGAAGTATGCTTTAGATTCGAAAAACAGTGCTGGGAAGAAAGTCAAAAAAATTTTTAGCACTGCTAGTCCCTTCAATTTCAGAGACTCCTGTGTGCTAGTTTTTCCTTATCAATGTGTAGTTTGGCTCTTAAAATGAATACTAATCTTTAGTCTCTGCCTTCAATCTCCAAAATAGGATTAAACAAGTAATAATGACTAACTCTAATAGATCATGTAAGAATGCTTTGAATTCTTGAAATATACTCTATAATGTAAAATAGTTACTATTCTTAGACTAGTGTTAACACTGGATTTTCCTGCCTGCATATGTCAACATATGCATTGTATGATGACAATTTAGCCTAGACCACTTTTCTCAGATTTTGCACCTTCCAAATATGTGTGTAGATTATTATACTGCTTCGCAGTACAATAAAGGGTGCATGGTTGGGGAACAGCTAGCCTAGAAATGAGATAAAGCAAGCAATATTAGCAAACTAAAGCTGAACATGTAAGTGTTCAATTATAAACTATGAGATAAAATGTAATATGTAAAATCAGCTATTTATTGCATTAATATTCTTAGATGATTCTTAAACATTTTAAAATTAAAAAAAATTATGATGGATGATGTTAAATATTCAAACAGAAATAAATAGAAAAGAAGTAGGCAGAAAAAACTGGGAGATTTTTAGACCGTGCAAATTATCTTACGACATCAAACAACTTAACACAAAATATGATAGTCAATTTATAAATCTCAGAAAGACTTAGTAAAAATATACTGTATAATTGGCGATTACAAAAGAAAGGTAGAACTATATCCTAGTACAAGTGGGATTATTTCCAAAATCAATTGATGAAGACCCCTTCTGAGCTAATTCATTACATTTCCAATAAACATTACCTTTAAGACAGTTTAATATCTTAATTTCTATCTAATTTGCTTAAATTTTGTGATGGCTGTGACACTTTAATCTCAACGTAATTATTCAACTAATTGTATATTTGCAACAGTATACAACAGCTTTACATGCCTGCACTACATGGCAAAATTCAATTCGTATTGATACAGAATATATATGTGTATAGGTACTCCTCATTAGCAACTACATTTGGGACTAGCAATAGCAGAACTTAATGAAGTGAAACTGCTTATGATCTGATTTCCATCATTGCCATAACTGCAGTCACTGCACCAGGCAATAATTTTAAAAGGACTACATTTATACTCATACTAAACAACCCATGCCCCAATGGGTAATCATTTCAGAGATATTTCCTTTCTCTATCTAAATAGAGAGAGACAGAATGACTATGGGTGGTTAAACAACAGTAGGAGCAATAGCTGTTTCCAACTTCATATAGCTTCCCCATTGAGTTTCCTTGTGAGAAACTGGCAGAGAAGATCAAAAATCTTCCTTCCCTCCCATTCCTGCTGGCTTCCCCATTTGCTTTGCTTGGGGGTAAGTTTGCAAGGAGAAATCAATGGGGATACCTATGCTCTCTTTTGTAGAAGCTAAGATTTTCTTTCCATTTCTGTACTATAGTACAAAGATTCAATAATCTTTGAATCTCTTTCATACGGAAGTAATTTGATCCTAGGCAGAGGCTAATATTTGGAATAGACCCTCCTGCTTGAGCAGGGGGTTAGACTAGATGACCTCCAAGGTCCCTTCCAACTCTGTTATTCTATGAATTCTATTTTGGAATGCTGAAACCACACGTTTACATGGGGTTTATCTTAACTTCTTACTCACCAATTATAGTAGGTGGATAATGTTTCCAAAATTATACTTATAGAATTTCATCTGTTCTCAAGATGATATTAGCTCCAATCTTATTTAAACTGCAGGTCAACTATGAATATCATTATCAGTCCTTACTTCTGTAAGCTTTAAATGTCAAGAGTCCACTTCAACCTAAAGATGATAGGGAGCAGTATCCAGTAGCAGTCCTTCACTCGGAAACTCCCTTTTTCCCTAGCATTGACAGATGTCCATGAAACTGAATACAGTTAATTCAACGCTCTTTGTCAGGAACGCTTATGATTCATTTATCCAAGTCACGTGGGAATTTCACAATTATGCGTATGTGCATCTATAGTATGTCATTTATATACTATATGTTTTATTATTTTGTATTTTTCATTTTATTATACTTCAGGGGAGACATGATAGCAGTCTTCCAATATGCCACAGAGAGGAAAGGGGTCAAGCTATTTTCTAAAACACCCGAAGGCCAGACAAGGAATAATGGATGGAAACTGAACTAGGAGAGATTTAACCTGGAAATAAGGAGAAACTTTCTGACAGTGAGAACAATCAACCAATGGAACAGCTTGACTCGGAAGTTGTGGGAGCATTATCACTTGAGACCTTCAAGAAGAGATTGGACTGCCATTTGTCAGAAATGGTGTAGGGTCTCCTGCTTGGGTGGGGGGTTGGACTAGATGACCTACAAGGTCCCTTCCAACTCTGATTATCTGTTACTTATTTAGTTTGACTAGTCCAAAACTAAATTTCAAGGAATACAATGAAATGTTGCTGCATTTTAACATCTTTCCCCATCCCAATTTCAAATCCTGCTGGGCTGCCTTACTGTGATGAAAGGTGTTCCTGAGATAGATGAGCACAGTACACCGATAGTTCATGCCAAAAGTAGATAAGTCCCAGCAGGGTCACCTAAGGTATGATGGCCATTCCAGATGACCAGCTAAAGCAAGCAGGCACCTTTATTGGGAATGTAAGAATAATAGAAGAAAATATCTGTAACTCAGTACTGAACTGGGGAGTCCTGAGCTTAGTGGTTTCCTTATAGATGTTTCATTACACAAATAGATAGCATCATCTATGTGAATGTGGGATTTACTGCCTGTTTATATGTAGCAGCCTGCCCTGCCAATTGTGGTGGTAGTGTGGTTTTCTCCTTGGTGGTTCCTTGATTAGATTATTGTTTTCTTCCTCTTTGTCTGGTGCTGATCTCTGCTTATCTGAAAGTGGGCTGCTGGAGGGAATGTGTGGTAATCTTTTTGTTTCCTTCTTAAGTTTTTATTGTCTCTTTTTGCTGTGTAACTGTGGTTTATCTCTATGTGTCAATTGATGGTTGATTTGTTTGAATGCCAAGCTTCTAAGAATTCTCTAGTATTTTGGGATTTAGACTTCTCTAGGATGCTCACATTCTTCTTTTTTCATTTTTTTTTATTCAAGGCAAAGTTAAAATGCAAAATACAAAACTCAAAAAAAACCAGACAAAAAAGAAAAAACACAAAACAATCAAAATATTTAAAGGTATATTAAAAAAAAGACCAACACATAATACATATTTTTTTCATCATATGTTATAACTGCTAGTTGGTGTTTTCATCCTACATACAACAGAGGGTGTTACAGACCTTACACTGTATGATGTAGATGATTCCTATTTTATTACTGTTGGGTTACTGATTCTTTTGATTGGCTTGAGATGTTTCAGAGGGATTTAGTTGGTTTGTGTGCTACTGTGATACCAAGAGATTGTAGTAGCCAGTTGGTTGCTTTTGAAATATTTTTGATTTATGGGATTTCACATCCATTTCATAGCCTTGCCAGTAGCAGATTGCATGGTTAGAAGAAGAGGAGGCCGATGAGGTTTATAGTTAAGGTAAAGCTGTAATTAATAGAACATGCAAGCAAGATGGACTGTTTGTGGTTGGAGACTGTAATACAAAACTTGATATATTGAGAAGGGAAATGGAGACTATGATCTATAAAACCAAAATGACATTGGAGATCAAAAACAATTTCCATCTATCCAATCATTTCTTCACTGCTAATCTAGAAACCAAACTGACACCATTACCAAATGGAATATAGAAATCAAATTGACTATAAAATATATGCAAGGAGAATGGTAGAACTCACTCATAACAACAAACCTCCCATGGAAGAATTAAGCCTTTATCTGACCTATGGCACACCATACTGCACATTTTGAAAATGACTGAGAAGAAGTATGTTAGCCTTTCTACAAGCACAATACCCAACTGCTAAGAGGATTCTCTTCTGGGGGACTTTTCCATGAGCATGAACAATGCTGCTGCTTTGTGGAACCAACTCAACGTGATTCTTAAAACAGCAGCATCTTAGTTTTCAAGGCTTATGCTTGAAATAAAGGTAGCATGCTTGGCAGAACAGCCAATACATGCTATATTTGTACGAAATCAAAAGCACTTCTTAATTTCACTTTTGAGGCATGCACTCAGCTTTATAATTAGAATTCAGACACAAGAAATCTTTCTCCTTGATAACAAGATACATTCTCAGACATTCTTTGCATCGAAGAAGTATCAAAGAACCTCCGGCAGTTTCCCCTTGCTAGAGAAAATCAGTGAACGACTAAATAAACCAACTAACTGGTTTAAAGGCAGTTTCATTCAGTCATATAAACTATCACACAATTGGTATGTCTTCCATCATTACGTCATCACTACCTATGTCCACATAGGTTTCACAAAATGGGTTTCAAGTAATTATAATACTCAGGAATATTTTTAAACTGAATTACTGATTATTGCAAGATACCTTTTAAGTATCTTGCAAGGTAACTTTTTATAAATCATAAAGCTTTTCTTCATTTTAATTGCATAATTTTCAGACAGGAAGCTTATCCCAGATCTTTATAGGCCTAACTTAAAATCTACAAGTTAAGCATCACTAAACAGAAACTGGAACTAAGAAAACACAATAGGTTCTATCTAAAAGTTAACACACAACATATTCCTTTGAAATATCTGTTGATCTACTTCCCCCATATGAAGTATATTTACTTCATCTTCCCTCCTGGTTGAATATAAAATGGCTCAAATCCAATTCTTTGAATTTTTGAATAAAGTTTACAATTAGGCTGTCATTCACAAGTACTCATTTCCATTAATTTTAGTGGAATTTAAAGCTAAATCTTCACTACATTTATTTTAAAGAAGTTACTATTTATTACAGTTTCCAAGTATATGTGTTTATTCTGTGGCATACTTCTAAATCAGTACTGTAAGCTACATAATTAAATCCTAAACATGTTTTATTTACAAGCAATGTCCATTATTTTAATTATCAAAGGCATAGGCATCTGGCCTTGATTCCTATATTCACAAAATGACAATAAATAAGTGACAAATCATTTAATTACAATGCATAAAATCTAGTCTTGGAAATATTTGAAAGGATTGGTACACCTTAAACTATTTTAATATAAAGATACTACTTTGAAAGTAAACTAATGGGGAGATGACAGGCAGAAGAAAAATAAGTAATGTCACTCATTGGTATCTTAATGATGCCTTCAGAAATTTCTAAAATCTCAAAGATGTATTACCACTAAATAGAGTTTAGAGATTTTAGGAACTTCAAAACACAACCATTATTACTAATAATTTACCTTCCATTGCAGGCAATTTTTTTTTACTATTTTTAGTTGGTTAACCCTCTCTATAGCCTGTTCAAAACAGCTAAAAGAAAGATACTATTCAGGTGAAGGTGACAATTAATAGTGCATATTAATGATAAGTGACAGCTGTGGCAAAAATGATACCTAATTCTTAACACCACCCCATTCCATTTTATGTGATTGGAGGTAATTATTAAGTACTTAATAGGATTAAATTTCTAAATAAATTAATAATTGACATATTTTAAAAAGGAAATCAGGCCACTTGTGCTGCTATTTTGAATTGTTTAATCTTTAAAAGATTCCAAGAGCATAGTTAATTTGATTAATTTGAACAAATACTCAATTTGATTTGAACAATCTTTTAAGCAAAATAAAAAGAATTATTATAGCAATCATAATAGAATCTAAGGTGGCACTTTATATTTCTTCTAGTCCAACAATGATAGAAAGGCAATATACACACCTCTAAAATTATTTTGCAGTCCCAGTGTATTATTTACTCCAGAGTAAATCTCTTTTGGGATGTTAACCTTAATAAACATTTTAAACCTACTGGAATTCAAAAAGAAAAATGTTTAATATTGGCCTTTGGTTTATATTTCAGTCTTTCAATTTATGTTTGAAAAACTGTCATTCTTTCATTATAAATTCCCACCATATGTCCCAGAAGAGCAAAACAAACAAACAAAAAAGCAATGCTGCAGGAGTGTGTATATCCAGTTGTTAAATCAGTCCATTGTGGAGGATGTTTTGAAAAACCATGAGAACTACCGCTTGTTTTTGCTGCGGGAGGGGGGAGAATGGCAGAGAGCTGTTGCTTTTGTTGTGTCTGAGTAGTGGTGCACTTTTTAGTAACTCTGCAAACATCAGCATGAAAAGGATGTTCCTGTAGAGGCAATGAAGCATGAAATCCCACAATGCCTTTACACAGTAACGACAGCCACATGAAAGAGCGACATGCAACATGTCACTATATATAATTACACAGCCTGTGGCGTGGATGAAAAAGGAACTTAGGAAGGCATTCTTTTCTAGACTAAGAGGGCACGCACCCGCACCCCTCAGCCATACGTTCCTCGTTTTGCATTCATTGCACCACGCGCGCTTTCCCCCCACGTTTTACTATTTTCGCAAAACGGCACTTCTCACCTTTAATCACCTGCACGCGCCACCGCGCCAGTTTTTTTTTTTTTTAATTCATCCACCCAAATTTCCTCTTAGGAACCGTTGCGGTGCCTGCTATCGCCTAAAGTTCTTCCCCATTAGCCATACGGGTTTCCACCCCCACCCCCGCCTTTAGCTCAATTCGCTCCTTCAAAAAAATTTTTTGTTTTCCAGCTCTTAAGCGTTGCTATTTTAAAAATTGTTTTAACTGCCTCACAACGCGCCCTATTTTCGATTTTAACTTTTTTTTTTTTTGCCTGTCTTCAAGAACCTCAAGTTCACTTCATTCGGATATATCTTGGAATTGTTTCCTCAGACTTCCCCGCAGGGTTCCTCCCCGCCACGCGACCCCCGCGCAAACCGGGGATGGGATCTGATCTCTGTTCCATTTTTGAAACCTCTTGCCTGCGTTTCCGAGCGCAGCCCCACCCCGCGCAGTCCCAGAAGCCGCGGCAAAGTCTCTTTCCCCGCGCGCCCGCTGCCCGAAAGGCGCTGAGAAGCGGGGCGCCCGTTTCGCCTCGTTGTTCGGCCGTTCCCCCGGAGGAATTCGTCCGTTCACAGTTCTTTTGAGCAAATGGGAAACTCACTCTATGCAAATTCCTTCTGTTGGGTCCTCGTTTCCCGAAACCCTTTTCATTTCCTTTGATATATATATGTATGTATGTATGTATGTATGTATGTATGTATGTATGTATGTATGTATGCATGCATGCATGCATGCATGTATGTAAAGGCGGTAATTATATTTTATATTCTTACTGACTTTATAGGTAAGGTGAGAATTAGTTTATGTGCATTGACCAACAGGCTTTCTTACCAAATTTGGAAATGTTAAAGGTGCTAGGGAAATATGAGTGGACAAATACAGTTTGATCCTTTCATTACCACAATCTGTATTATTCCATTCTATTAGATTTTTTTTAAAAAAAATATTTTCATCTTATCTATATGCCACAGTGTACATATACACACACACAGGCACATTATGTGTGTGTGTGTGTGAGAGAGAGAGCTTCCCAATTTCACAAACACATTTGATGTTTGTGATTGAATATGAAGAAGGGCAAATAATTCATCTGGGAATCAAGGAGTCGTAGGTGCCACTTTCCCCCCAAGAGCCTTCTATAGAGCTATTATGGGGCAAAAGACTTGAGCAGGGGGCTGATTTTTTTTGTCATGCATTCAGTAGAACATTCAGGATCTGTTGAGGAATGTTGGCCAAAGCCTACATTCCAGCCACTACTCCCTCCTAACTTTGAGGCCTTCCAGTTTTCAACTGCAGGCTTCTTATCACCTTTATAAAGCCAGCTGCTGCATAACACCTCTGAGGGCATCCAGCATCCCTTCACTGGTTGCTTGTGAAAACCAAGCAACTGACACTGTCAGGGTTGGGAGTGCAAAAAAGAAGGACGGAATTGCGTTGAAGGATAAGCCTGCTGGAAGACAGGCAGACTGCCTGATAGTAGTGCTGTGCAACAGTCTACATTTCCAAAACCAGCCAAGCTGAAATGGGTTGGGTTTCTGTTCACACAGGGAGGCTGCCAACAAGGACATAAAGATCCGCAGCAAGCCCATTGTCTCCCGTTCTTCTCAGCAGGGCCTTTCTCATCACAATGCCTGCATTTGGGGTGCATTTGCTCATCACTCTTTTAATTGTACAAACTCTTCACCATCTGCGTTTATGCCCGGGACTCTTGATTTTCTTCCCAAGAGGCAACATGACCTTCAGCTTCCTGCTTACTCTTTCGGGTCTCTGCTCCTTTCCACTGTTCTTCCTTTCCTTAGTCGTCCTTCGTTTCTCCTTGTCTCCTTTTCAAGCACACCTTAAAGCATCTCCCCCCCCCCCCAGAATCAATCGACAAGGGAAGGCACATTTACCCAACCTCAGCGGTGGTGGCAATGAGCAGCATGACATAATAGCACCTTGGTCATCCCATCCCCTTTATTCTCTTTCCACAATGTATCCCTGGCTTGCTCCTGTGAAGGACTGCTCTGGGGGGCGGGGACACACCCCACCTGTCAATGTGTTTCCCAGTTGAGAGCCGCCTGATTCCAGGACATAGCGCCTTTGATCCTGAATGCAATTGGCCACCAAATGGAATGGAAGTTGTGAGGAAAGTATAGGAAGATGCCTGCAAGGTGGAAAATGCTAGGTTAAGTTTAAAGCAAGATGCTGGACTTAGGCTGAAATAAAGCAAAATGAAAAGCGGAACAAGCAAATTGCTTGGCTTTTCTTAATTGTGATACTGTCCATTTAATATTCTTAAGCACTCCTGAAAATAGACCCCATTTCTTTGGAAGAGGCAACTATATTATTTCTAGATATTTACCTTTATCCACTGGGTTATTTTCTTAAGGTAGCCATTCCTACTGCAATATCCTATAGAATCTTTCAAAGCTATGGCACCTTCCAAATTAAGTGCTCCAAAAGTGGACTCACTGTTGCCTTCTAGTTTAAGCTTTTCTCTGCTTGAGAAAGGATGGCCTTGGTTTGTTTGTTTTTTTTAAAGTCAAGTCATATTTTCAGATGTGTGGTGCTTAGAATTCAGTGGAGGAAAAGAAACGGTTGATCCAAATCACTGTAAAAATAAAGGGACAAGGATAGGCAAACCAATCCCGTGTTAAGTGTGTCTGTATATGTGCTTGTGTACATGTAGTGTTAATCTGTCTCTAGAAATGTTCCATTTTTTTCTTTATTCTGTGCCTCCAATATAGAAATAGATGCTCGCATCCGAAAACTTGCTAGGTATTAACTGGTTCCTAGCCGTGCCATAGCTTAAGTTTTCATGCCATTTCCCCCCTGGGGTTAAAGTTTAAAAAGTGCAAGCAAACGCGCCAACCGTCTGCGCAGAACGACATTTAAAAAATCTGTTTGCATTTTGCAAGTCCGTGTGCACGCTTCCTCTTTGCGCGCACGGCATTCGCGAGGCAGTCAGCAGGCACGCATACTTAGGAGCGAGGTTCCTGCCCAAGCTGGCTTGTCCCCATCCAGCCGGGGATGTGTAGACCTGAAGGTGCCTCCCAGCCAGCGCCAGCCCGCCGTCCTCCCACCCCCTTTTCCCTCCCCCGTCTCCCTTGTGCGCGAGAGGCGCTCGGGGCTTTCCCACGCTTCCAAGACACCCGGGAGAGCTTGGCCCTGCCACCGCTTCGGCTCATTCGGCCAATGAAGAAGGGAACAGAAGCACTTGGCAAGGAGGCCTGTCACTCACTCCTCCGCTTGCTCAATCCAGTGGTTCTCCCGGGGAGAGGGGGAGTGACTTCGCCGGCTGGGCGGGGCCTGGAGCTTGAGGCTGAGCTGCACCGTGGGAAAGAGCTTCAGAAATCCGTTCGATTTCTTGGCGCCGGCTTGGGGTGGGTGGGGGGTGGGGATAGGCGGGCTCAATCCAGAGACTGTCCAAAAAAAAAAAAAGCCTATTCACAACCCCAAGTCCTTGCTATTTACCTCCTGATTTGGAAGCTGGACTGTCTCCTTTGGCGACGATGAAGCGACCTTGCGAGGACACTACCTCAGATAGCGACATGGACGAGACTATAGACGTGGGGAGCGAAAATAATTATTCTGGGTAAGAAAAAGGCTTTTTTCCCCCTTTAAACTTTAAGCCTGTGCTTATTCTTTCTTGCAGCTCAAGGGGGGAGGGGAGGGAATTTAGGAGTGCAAGTACCTCTGGTTGAGCGTCATGGACTCTGGTTGTTCCCTGTGGATGTTTGGGACAGGGACTAAGCCATTCTTGCCTTCATCCACTGGGCTGCACGTTGCTGCGTTCTAACTTCATGGCTCCTACGTTAAGATGCCCACGTCTTCCTTTATACTTTCACTTACCCTTCTGGTGCCGTTTTTCAGCCGAATTTCCAAATGCAGATGTTCACGATGACCCTGCATAAGACTGTCGTTTGGGAAGAGGAAGAAGAAAGGCAGGTAGCAAGAGTTTTTTTTTTAAATCATAGCTACCTTTTTAAGTATTGGAAAAAGAGGAAGCTATGGGTTTTATTTCGGAGCATAGTAAAGAGAAAAAGCAATAGGAAGGCAATGAACATCTTTAGGGGTAGCAAGGGAATGAGTAGATGCTATTCTGCAAGTAAAGGGCAGGGCTGTTTTTTCCTGCGGTTACTAGATGATGTCAAAAAAGCCCTTGGATGTGGATTTATATCTTGCAAACCTTAAGTGATGTGCATTGCTGGAATTTCTACACGTGGACTTGAGAAGTGAGAGGATGTATTAGAAACTACATTGCCTGAAGGTGCTTGTAAAGCTGACATATAATGTTTCAGGCAGTCCATATTTTTATCTTCTGTTTTTAAGGCTCTTTGTTATTTCAGATGCCCTCTCCATCTTTTCAGTTATGTAGTATTTATCTATAAAAGATGCAATGGTTTGCTCCACAAGTGCCTTAAGTAGTTGGAGTTGTATGCCTGGAAGCATTCTGGATTTATCTTCTAGAAAGGATGGATGGTAAGAAATTCAACAGAAAAGGAAGAGATTCAGTTATTAGGGAAGTTAAAATCTCCTCTAATAACTGAATCTCTTCCTTTTCTTTATTATATTTTACATTTTATTTAAAATAAGAGAAGACACTGTTTTGAAAGATGGAACAAGGCTTGCTCAACTAACTCTATCACTGCATGATGTTCTCCTGCTTGTTTAACAGTCTTTAGACTCTGAGATGTCAGTGATCCAGTGATTGAAGAAAGGCACAGTAAGATGTCCTTATAAGAGTGCTGTCAGTCAGCCTTGGAATTTTAGTTGGTTATTCAGCTACAGACATTAAAACATCACTAGTTCCTGGAAAAGAAAAAGGGGTCATGTTTCCTTTATTTTCTTTGAAAATAATACAATTTTAAAAGTATTATATTTTGTGCCTGTAGCATTGTAAGGCTTTTTAAATATATTGTAATTAATAATTTATGAGAACATATAACAGTAAAATTACATATAGTTGGTTATGAAATCAATTTTATTTTTCTTCAGCTAGTAAGTATTTTTTTTCTAAGTTTGCTGAGATAGTAGTGTTTTCCACTTGTAGATCATTGTCTAGCATTATGTAGTGAATCCAAATTCCTTTCATAATGCACTTGAAATTAATCTTTATTGATTCCTTGCTTCAAAGCATCAGACAATTAATGTTAGCCAGTATAATTATATGTTGCACAGGTTAGTAACTCACACCTGATCACAGCAAATTAGCTAGTGCAGATTAACTGAACAATTAGTTTTAATTAAGTTACTTTATGAAAGTCTTAAACCCAATTTAGAGTAGTCTTAAAAGTCAGAAAGTAAATGTAAGTAGATTAAGGAACTTTGTCCTAAGGGAAAATTTAATTCAAGTGAATGTAACTGAATAAAGGAGTTGTGCTAAATGGATAAGAGAAATAATAGGGTGTGACAAAGCAAGCACAGGAGTCTATAATATTGTCTAAATAGATGAATTACAAAAAATGTACACTTCATATTATATATTTGTCATGTGTGTTTATTGCATCTTTACATTTACAAACTAATTTCACATATTCATTTATAATGCAGAATTTATGCCTCAACATGTATAAATTGAAAAATAAGTTCCATAGATTTTCTTGAAATGTTCAGATTTCTGTATGAAGTCTTGTTCCTAATCTTTTATACCTGGATGTAATTTCTATCAAGAAATATATGCCTTGCATTGGTCATATATTCTGCTGTATTTAAAATGCTCAGTAAAATATACAGAATAGGACTCTATTTTTCTGAGGCCACAATTTCTGTATATTTTGTAAATAAACATTTTTATTATTTCTGCTATATATGTGCCGTTTGGAGAGAAAAGGAGGCACATGGATTTTGGATTCAAGTAATTGTGTCTTAATACAAAACGCATTGTCAGCGGCAGCTTGGAGTACTCTCATATTCAGAATTTTAATAATAGGGTTCTTTTAAGTATATGATCGTCAGTTTAATTATTATTTAATGATCTCTCCTAATCACTGCCTGAAACAATTTTTTAAAAAAGACACATTGTGGCTTGCTAATTTAAAAGAAATGGTGAGGGGGAATTGTTTAAACTTGTGTTTATGTTGTTTTCAGTTTGCGTTAAAGGATCCATTCTGAGGGTGGGGAGAGATTAACTCTTTGTAAGAAAAAATGCACCAATGGGATGCAATACCTGACATGCCTTTTCAACTGTTTCTTAGGCCTAATGCCAGTTCTGTGATCCGGTCAAATTCTCCTACCACCACATCTCAGATTATGGCCAGGAAAAAAAGAAGAGGGGTAAGGAATTCCCTCCAGTGTATTTGTAATGTAACATTTGCAGTTGTGTAAATATTTGCTCTGCCTATAGTTTTAATGCTTACATAAACATATGCTTTTTGTTTTTATTGGAATAGATTATAGAGAAAAGGCGCCGTGATCGTATAAATAACAGCTTATCCGAACTGAGGCGACTTGTACCAACTGCTTTTGAAAAACAAGTAAGTGTAATAAATAAACGATCCTGTATGTCATTTTGTTGTGTCTTTCATAAAGCTCATGAAAGACTGGATGTGCCCGATCTGGTGGAGCAGGTATTTCAATAAAATGTTGTGGCAAATTGATGAAAAGCAAAACTCTCCTCAAAGCTGAAAAATATTTTCATTCTTTTATTCACTACTTCTTTGAGCAAGAATGCCTATGCTGTTTCTGGGTGGATGGGGGAAATTTTTCTATAGTGATTTCTATTGTTTTATCTGGTAAAGTTTTAAACATATGGCAAGTTGTCTTCTGGATAAATTCTGTAATAGCATTGTATTTTTCCCATTAATTTATCTAGCCCAGTTAGTATTTTAAGAGTCATTATAATTGGCTGGATTTTTTAAAAGGCATAGAAAAAAATTCTGATGTAATGTGTGTTAATCATGCTATATTTGAAACGACCCAAAACCAATATTTTAAATGGAAATTTTTCCAAAAGGTTCACACGAAATAGGACTAATATTCTACTTTCAGAATTGTCCCAGCAATCAAACAAAGTAAATATTTTCCTCTTTTATGTTAGCATGCTAATTTGAAAGATACATGGCACGATGGGAAATAAAACGTTTAACATTGTTTTGCATAGTTTTTCCTTACCTTAAAAAAAACTTTAAAAACAATTAGTTCAGGGCATTTTAGAAAAACTGATGCAATCAGTTCAGCCTTTAATTTCTGAGTACCATGTACTTTTCTTCAAAAATATAATAAGTACCCAATTAAAAATTACAATTGTTCAGAATAAAGATTATTCTGAATTATCATAAGGAATGAAATAACTTTGGATTTGAAAGACAAATTTTATTCATCCCTCTGCCCTCCTCTCTATTCCCAAAATAATTGACAATTAGCCAAAAACTCTACAAGTTGAAGAGGTGAATAAGCACCAACCCCAGATCTATGGGTGGATCCTGAATCAGCTTAGATAGCAGAAACAATTTATACTACATGTTAGAAAATAAAATAAAACTCTTGATAAGTTTGTGAAGTAAAGAAAATAATGATTTCTTAACTATGGTAATTTTCAATAGTAGGTTAGGAGGTTTTGGGTACATCGTCAATTCTGGTTATGACTTAAACCTCAGAAAATAGAGGATTCAATAAATCAGCAGTTTCAATTATTTAGAATTCTATCACTAGACAATTTACAGCATAAATGTCTGTATTAGAATACATGTTTAATGATAGGTTTTCTGCCTTTGCCCACAAAAAAGAAATGCTATATCATACCTAGTGATCAACCTGTATGCAATCAACATGTGATCTATGTGATCCAAAAAGATCTTCTAACTGGAAAAAAAAACTTCCCTTACTTATTGAGTAGGTCTTTCATCTGTTATGTTAGGTAGAGATTATAGACTTGTATTCTGAGATATTTAGAAGGTCATAGGTTAGGGACTGATATTTTAGGAAATGTATGCCTTACACTTTAAAGCTGTAAGGATATATAGGAAAATATAAACTACCATTAGAAATATTTGTGTTTCAGTTTGGAACATTTACTATAGATTATTTCACTTAGTGAGTAAGCATGAATTTTGCATTGTAAGTAACTTAATAAGATCTTACATCCTGCTTTTAAGACTTTCAGTTCAGCCACATATTCTGTATACTCCACTCAATTTCACCACAACTTTTGCTTCCTAATTTTCTTTAGCAAATAGCTTTTAACATTTTTTATCTAATGAGCGTCCTTTGTATTCATTGTTCTAGGGTAGTTACATTTTCTTTTATATCAGTGTTTATATCTATTTTTGATGTATTTCCGGAAAAGTCACAACCATGGTGGGACCTCCCCATTATTTTTCCAGTTGATCCCATTTTAGTTCAGTTACTATTGGCATTTACCTCCTCACTTTGTAAGGGAAGTGGCGCCCCACTAAGAAAGCTGTACCATTAAAAATACAATAAATATTGTGGCTTAGGCCTCAGATCACTTTCTCTCTTGTGTTCTTTGACTCAAGTAGAAAGTGGTGGCTTATTTTATGATTAGAGAACAGATTGTACACAGAATGTAGATATGAGGTAATAAACTAATTGTAACTTAATGTACAAAATTAACAACAAATGTGTAAAACTTCATTCCTGGTGGCCTTGCTTTATCTTGAGCAATTTGCAAAGGGGTCTATTTTGGAGGTGTTTTTGGTCAGTCAAAGAAACCAGGACAAGAGCCAACAGTTATTAATTACGGTACATTATTTACTTTTATAAAATCACAAACATTGTAAAACAAGGCTTTCTAAGACCTTGGAAATGACTCAGAAACAAGTAGTTATAATTCTGCACTATATGAAAAAGATTAATATTGAGAAGAGGACAAAATGTAATTTGAGGAATATAGGGTAAACTAAATTTTAAAAAAGAATTTAAATACCAGCACACATGTGTGCATGCGCGCACACTTTATAACAGTAAAATTTAATGTAAATAAGATCCTTTTGAATTTTTAAATAAACCGAAACCAGATCATTACAGCTGCTTTATCTTGATCTAAAATGGCTGTTTATTTTAATTGTATTGCTATGGAAAGTTGATATAATCTCATCCAAAGAAATGTTGCGTGTCTATTCTGGACTGGGGGTATTACTTGAATATTCATTTGCAAACTTGCATGATTTCCAGTTACATTTAGAAGAGAAAGTTATTACTAGTTTAACGCAAAACTTTATGAAATTATGCAATAAAATGAGACAATGAAAGATATTGGATAGTTAATAGAAAGAAGGAACTTTAAATGGCATCATCACTAACGGGAATGAGTTAGAACCAGTTTCTTAACTAATGGTACTAAATTATTATTAATATCCAAAACATGCTAGATTAGGAGGTTTTTCGCTTATTGGTATATTTAAGTAGGGAGAAAATGATTAAAGGTTTTTCCCAACTTGCACATGACCTCCAGAAAAATATGCCAAGACACTATCTTTCTTTGCTTGTTTTCCCAAGATATGTCCCATTATTTGATCCTATGAATGAGACAGGCTTAATCGTGTCCTGGTGCTTCAGGTGTGTTTCCCCCATTATTCCAACTCTAAAGGGAGCCCTTGGTGTGAAGTTTTCCTCCACCAGGAAATATTGCCATCATTTACTGCAGTTTCTATTTCTTTCATTTGGTCATACAAAAAATCCATAGTGGATTTTGCAAATGTTTTGCATAGGGTTGTATGCTGAGTCTGATACTGAGCTATATAGCTCTGCTCACTATATTATCATTGCTTTTCCACGCTCCATAGAAGCACATGCATTTATATATGTCATGTTATGCAGTGTGATATATAGTGCTTGTGTGTAATAGTAAAGTCTGGAATACAGATGCTCAGTAGAAGAATTAAACTGAGACTGCTCTAATGGTTGGGAAAATTGAAACCATAAGATGGAGCTCAAAAGGGAGGATACCAAATCAAAGCACACAGTACTTTTAAGCCTTTATTGTTTGTGCCTCTTATCTCAAAGGGATCTGCCAAATTAGAAAAAGCAGAAATCCTGCAAATGACGGTGGATCATTTGAAGATGCTCCAGGCAACAGGAGGGAAAGGTAAGGAACTGATTTTCTAATGAGAGCAGGGGTAATCTTTGCAAACACTCCTGGCAGTTCTAGATTAAAGGAGTGGAAATTGGTGCTCAAGGCAGGGTTGAACTCATGGGAAAGAACTACTGGGACAGAAGGAGCACTTGACCCTGAGCTTGTGCTGGCTTTCATAACACTGTGGGAGAGTAAAGGCTCCATTCAGAAGCAATCCAGTCAGAGATCTATTTGGGGTTTCCAAAGAGCACAGCAATCGGCACAAGAGAGACAAAACAAATACCCCAAACATAAACAAAAAGGGCTGCGGCCACTATTGTGAGGCATGAAACAAAACCAAATTTAAAATTCATTATGCAGTTGCTATACCACGGGAAGTGGATCCAGAGGAAACTTTCTGTATTGTTTATGCATTGGCCTTTGTTCTAGAAAGAATGTTTTCCATGAAAAATTAGACTGCGCCGTTCATAACCAGAACAACATCTAAGTTTGCATCTTCTGGGTGTGGGTTAGCTAAAGAGGAAACTCAATATTACTGGGGAAAAGGGGGGAAAGATCCACCGTAGGTCCTGACTTTTTTGTGGGCTGACACGTTTCTCTTGTAGAATTGGGAATGTAGTACAGAATGTGGCTTTATGTGGTTTAGAGAACAGTTTTGAAATGTTTTAAGCACTCAAAAAATAAATGTATGACGTGCTTTGAACACTCCACAGATGATGATGATGATTCGTGGATCAGGGCTTGATCAGAATCATTTAGGAGCAGTTTTTAGTTTTCATTGCTGCAATTATATCTCTATTCCATAGTCTTGTTTTTCATAAGGTTTATCAAATCTTATGAAGAGTGGGGGCAAAACTAATACACATAAAGGAGATATGCTTCGGCGATTCTTTTTGACAATTTGCATAAAGGCAATGTAAAGAATGCATTATCTCTGCAATGTTTACTGTATTTCTAAAACTGGGTATTTTCAAGCTAATTATATTTTCTTGTGTAGCTTGTCTGTGAAGAAGGGGATTTATGAATTTCATTAGTCTAAGCAGCAATCATTTTATCAGGAATTATTTTATAGAAATTATGGCTATCCACCAGCTCGTTCATGTGATTTCCATTCTTGCTAACAGAAATGATTGCAAAGAGTTGTATTACTAGTCTCCACCTGCGAATTTATGATCATATTGGGCTCTTTTTCCCATATTGGAAAAGGATAACATGTGATATATGTATTTCAAATCCCATTGGTTTAACTTCTGAGTAAGTTGCATGTTTAGGGTATAAAAACGGGGATTTGAAAACAAGAAACAAAAGTGCTATATAAATAGCTACAAGTAAGACATTGGTTTTTTAGATTTATTTTTCTTTTCTAGTATTTCTGGGGACACAACTTAGGCTATGATTCTGTAGGGAGGGATCTATGATTCTCTATGCCATGTATCCTCTTGAATTAAGTAAACTTAATACGTAGGTAAAGGTAAAGGTTCCCATTGCACATAGGTGCTAGTCATTTCCAGCTCTAGGGGGCAATGCTCATCTGTTACAAAGCTGAAGAGCCAGCGCTGTCTGAAGACGTCTCATTACTAAATGCCGAAGGTGCATGGAACACTCCTATCTTCCTACCAAAGTGTTCCCTATTTTTCTACTTGCATTTTTACATGCTTTTGAACTGGTAGGTTGGCAGAAACTACGACAAGTAACGGGAGCTCACTCCATTACGCGGCGCTAGGGATTCAAACCGCCAAACTGCCAATCTTTCTGATTGACAAGCTCAGCGTCTTAGCCACTGAGTCACTGAGTCCCTTCTTAACACATAGCTTAGTCCTAATCCATGGTACTACATTGATTGCTGCTTTACATAAAAAGTGACTAGGCTTATGCTAGTGATTTAGAACATAGCAATTAGTGTACAAAAATAGTAGAGTTTGACAAAGAAAGACAATTCAATTCATTTTCAGGAGTTGATATTTTGTTTAAAAGAAGCCATTGAGAATTGTTTAAGCCCTATTCTTTTAATAGCAGGAATGTGTAATCAATTTTTTTCAGAATTACCTTTTTTGGAGGAAACTCTAGTTTTAGATCTACTTATTTTTATTGCTTTAATAAAAATATTGCTATTGCTTCAGATTCACTTAACCATGTTGTTAATTTAACAGCTGCAGTGATTCATTTAAGAAAGGTCGTAAAATGGGACAAAACTCACTTAACAAATTTGTCATTTAGCAATATAAATTTTGGGCTCAGTTGTCATTGTACGTCGAGGACTATACTCAAATTTAATAGTGTTTGTAAGTATTTGATGCAGACATGGGCTTTTATTAGTTACAGGGTCAAAAGCATCATAATAGAAGTACAATTTTAAATAAACCAATTTTTAAAAAAATATTTATCCCTAAGATGACAACTTTACCAGGTTAATTTACAGGCCATCTTCACAAACCTATTTCAGAACTAAAATATGTATTCCGGCCTGTGCTTTACAAGAAAAACCAAAGGAAGAATCTGATAGTTAAATATATTTTTCCTCTGTGTTCCAGGTTATTTTGATGCTCATGCTTTGGCCATGGATTTCATTAGCATTGGGTTTCGAGAATGTTTAACCGAAGTTGCAAGATACCTGAGTTCTGTGGAAGGTCTGGACACGGCAGACCCCCTACGAGTCCGACTAGTTTCCCATCTCAGCTCGTGTGCTTCTCAGAGGGAAGCCGCTGCCATGACCTCTTCCATGGCGCATCATCACCATCCACTGCACCCTCATCATTGGGCAGCTGCTTTCCATCATCTCCCTACGGCTTTATTGCAGCAGAATGGATTACATCCCTCTGACGTCTCCCCCTGCAGACTCTCCACAGCCTCAGAAGTGCCTTCCCATGGCTCAGCTCTTCTCACCGCCACTTTTGCCCATGCCGATTCCACCCTCCGAGTGCCCTCAGCGGGCAGCGTCGCTCCTTGTGTCCCACCACTTTCTACCTCTCTCCTCTCGCTTTCTGCCACAGTGCATGCTGCGGCAGCGGCAGCAGCTCACAGTTTCCCTCTGTCTTTCGCTGGAGCATTCCCAATGCTCCCCCCGAGTGCTGCAGCGGCCGTGGCAGCTGCTACAGCTATTAGCCCTCCTTTATCTGTTTCGGCAACTGCTAACTCTCAACAACCCGGCAATAATGGAAACACTAAACCCTACCGACCTTGGGGTACTGAAGTTGGAGCTTTCTAGATTTTCCCTTCTTCTGCAGTTAGAACAGAAAGCTCTTGCACAAAGCTTAGATGACGAACAGCTCAAGGAGCCAGACGGATGCTCAAGGCACAATAGAGAAAGAGCGAGCAAAATCTGCCATAAGAATCGTCAGAATGGAGGTTTTATTCTACTTTGCTTGAATCAGACCTCATACTGGATGACAGTGGTCTTCAAATGATATCCTGTGTCACCATTAATGTTCTTGCTATGCATTTTTATTTGCCAAGGAAGTGGTGGAATATACTTCACAAAATCTTCCTGAAAAACAAACGCTGTCCTAAATGCTTAAGTGCTTGCCCTGTTCTGAATAATCAATGTGTTTATATGTGTTTCTTTGCATTCACCATCCCCCCCAAGCTAAACCACCAGGCAAGCATAAAAAATGAAGCCGGAGAAGAAACAATAGAATTTGGAATTGGATAATAAGATCCAGAATAGGGATACAATTTCTGAATAAATACTTCTGCGCATAGTAAGGTTGCAGTCCTTTAGCATCAGTGGGACTCCACCAAACTAAGTGTATGCAGAGTTGAATTTTAAGAAGCTGAGATTGTATATACTTAATCTCATTTAGTTTATCTTCATTGTGCGGATCTATCAAATGTCTACAATGTAATCTTGATAAAAGCACTAAACTTTCAGTGTGGTTTAAGAAATTACAAGCCTCCCGGCACTTTCTGTAAAACTATTGGTGTCAAATTATGCCTAAGTGTGCATAAGTTGACTACCAGTTCTATACTGATGCATTCTGATAGAGTCACAGCTGATATGTTTGGTTCATTTTTGCAAGCTGGGAAACAGCTTCCTTTAGAGTCTTTTTTTTTTTTTTTTGTCACAGAAAGAGGTATAATTAAATAGCTACAATACTTTACCCTTTGGCCATTTTCTTTTCTTCCATTCAATCATATCTGATTGAAAACTGGCTTTCATTAGAGCTCAGTTTGGTTCTCTTTGGCCATACGTACCCGAAAAATTAGGGCAATTGCATTCCAGGAGATCTGGAAGGAGCTAGACCACCAAAGTAGTAGCCTTGTAGTAGCAGCAACGTGAACCTTTGGGTTACTTTCTGTTGCTGCCATTTGGTTTCCTGTTTTTTCTTTTTTTGTACGGGTTCAATTCCCAATCCAGAAAATGTTAAGTTACGTGTTTTTTTTAACTACCCATACAAGCAGTACTATAAAGATGTTTTGCTTTGTTGTTGTTATTATTACAGCAACATGAAATAACACAAGTATTTTTATTCATTGACTCAAGAGCTAGAGTTAATGATGGGGGAGGGCAAGTTAAATGAAAGCACAGCATGTATTATGCACTTCATTTCTCTGCTGTGTGGAGAAAGCAATAAACAGAATGTTAAACATTATACAAATGTACTTTTAAAATATTTGTTTTAAAAATACTGTTCCTAGTTGGAGGAGGGGCAAACTGTTCATTATTTTGGTAACCCTTTTTTCTATGCAAAAGTTTTTATGTATCACTTATTAAATGAAGTCTTTTTTTGACTGACTTCCAGATATTGTCTTGATGTGGCCAGTGAAAGGGAAGAAATTAAATGTATTAAAAGTTAATGCAAATCAAGATGGTGGTGGCTTCCTGGAGAAGTTGCCTCGTGTTACACAACTAAAAGTGCACACAGTCTCACTTAAGGTTCTATTCAATTTAGTTTCTTATACGTGTGGTAAAATTATGCTAAATACAATTCACATCAATACTAACTTGGGGCTAAATAAGTGATAAGCACACAATCGCCCATTACATGCTTGCTAAGTTGATGCAAGTGGAAACTACAGTGATCATAACCTGGAATGGGAAAGTCATAATGTTAGACTGCAACTTTTGTTCCTATATTAGTCTACCTCCAAAACTGTTTTTTTTTTCTCTTCTGAAAAAAAGCTGCTGCCATTAATAGCAGTAGTTTTCTTCTTGGGGCGAAAAGCAACTGCATGGAGCTTGATCTGAATTAAGGAGAATTAGATCCAGTTTCCCTCTACTACTTGGTCCCATGTCCTCATCTTCACTCCAGCTGCCCCATGAGGAGCACTTGGTTTATAATTGCTTTTTAGTCTATCTTCCAGTTTGTCTTTATACTGAATGAAATTGTGCTTAAACTTATCCGTCATAGCCTAACGTATGAGTAGTGGCAGCTCTTGAGGATCTCTATATCAAAAAAATTAGATACAGAGCCATGCAAAGCAAACAAAAAAACAGTGTTCACATTTATAGCTTGTTATAGATTAGCCAATCAAAACAAAAAATACCTTCCAAGAACCCAGGTCAGGGTTTTCAAGGAGCTAGAAAGTTATAGGAATGTTTCCTGCAGTCTATAGGTATAAAATATACTAGCTCCAGCATTAAGGGATTTCACAAGTGATGGGCTCTGTTTCTGCTTGTTATTAAGTTAGTTAAGGAACCCTAGGAGGGATCAGAGAAGAAAATGATCTACAGTACATTGGAATATCCTTGTTTCATCGTTTGTTTTGGCTTTTTCTGTCCTACTATAGAACTGTGATGGCGAACCTATGGCACGTGTGCCACAGGTGGCATGCAGAGCCATTTGTATGGGCATGTAAGCCCCAGCCAAATTTACCCGCACTGTGCAAACATGTGCCTCCCAGCTGATTTTCGGCCTGTTTGAGGCCATTTTTGCCCTCCTGGAAGCTTGAGGGAAGCCTCGAGAGGCTGAAAAACAGGCCTTCCGGAAATATCAGAAGTGCCGAAATGGACCTGTTTTCAGCCTCCAGAGGCTTCCCTTGAGCCTCTGGGAGGGCGAATTTGGGAGGGCTCCAGAGGCTCTCCAGAGGCTGAAAATGGGCACTTCCATTCCAGAAGGCCCATTTTTCGGTGGTCTGAGGCTGCAGAGGCTTCCCTCAAGCCTCTGGGAGGGCGAAAATGGCTTCAAATGGACTGAAAATCAGCTGGGAGGCGCACGCATATGCAGTGCAGGTAAGCGGATAGGGTGGGGGTGTTGCGCAGGCATGCGCAGGGGAGGCAGGCCACATTGTGGGTGCCAGCGCGCGTGCGCGCTTTCAGCACACCACAACAAAAAGGTTCGCCATCACTGCTATAGAATATATAAGGCATTTTCAACTTATTCACATGTCATTATAATCTCAGTACTTTGCTGGTCAGTGGCAGTAATAAAGATTATCTGTCTATACTTTCACTGGCTGTAATTATACTTGAAGTTCATCCTGACTCTCAAAGTAGACAACTTCAAAAGAGCATGTGAGGAAACTGATTCTCCCAAGTGTCTATGGAGATTCTCAGTCATCCAGGTCATAGTTGTCTCAAAGATGCTTTTTCAAAAGTAAAGTGGACTGTTTTCCCTGAGGAAGATGACATTTCACTTCTCATCCAAGAAGCTTCATAAGTTGTGACCAGATGGTGGGGGTTGGAAGGATAAGTTCTGACAGGATGGTGGGTTGAGGATGGAAGGGTTGTGTTTCTTTGCAGAATTTTTCAATTTGCTTTGATTCTCTAAATCGGGTGTTTCAAACTCACATCACAGCATGCGTCACATGACATTGGGACTTTTCCCCTTCGCTAAATTGGGTGTGGCCAGCACATGACACATCTGGCCTGTGGGTGGGGAGTTTGACAGCCCTGCTCTAGATATTGCTGAATTTTAGTTTCCAGAATAGTTTATGATTAGTCATGCAGGTTAGATTGTTGAGAATTGTTCTGGAACATAGGAGGGGTTACAGTTTTCTACTCTAGATATAGAAAATCACCTATCAGGAAGAATATGCTGTTCAGAAGGAGCCAGGCATTATTTGTAATCATTGGGAAAGGGAGAAGAATATGGCTTCTGGATTTCCAACCCTCCCCCCCCCCCACACACACACATGTTCCCCCACAATTGCCAGAAGCGGCCTATATTTTGTTCTGTGTAACAAAATATCGAATGGTTTTTATTGAAAAGGCAACGACCAATTTTTTTGAGGAAGATGTTTTGCCTCCTATCCTGAAAGCTTCATCAGTTGTATTGGATGGTGTTAAAGATGTGAGGACCGTTACTGATAATTGAGTTTAATTTGTGTGTGTGTGTGTGTGTGTGTGTGTGTGTGTGTGTGTGTGAATGATAGATTCTGACAGGATGGGGTGTATGGAAAGATTGTGTTTTCTATGCAGTTCTATGCTGGTCTTAACATTCTCTGAGAGTTACTTGGGGTTTTATCTGTGACCAGGATAGGAAGCGAAACATTATCTTCTTTCTCAAAAATTCAGTCCTGTTGCCTTTTCAAAAATAAAAACCACTTTTGATGTAACGGTAATCTGGATGACTGGAATCTTCATAGACAAAATGTTTTCTGTGTGCGCACACATATGTGCACTTTTCCCCCAAGGATTATTTGAGGAGGCTGGATGTGTGTTGCATCTGTGCTTGAATCCTTGTTGTTCTTGTGTACTGGGAAATGCAGAGCAGACTGCTTCTGCTCTACACGACCAGCAAGGAAGAGGGAAGATGACTTAGAATGGAGGAATTGGTAGCATTCTGAGTAGCTGCCCAATTTAATCTTCCACAGGGAAGCACTGGAATTCAATCTTTCTTTTGTTGTCTCTTCCCACCAAATTTAGTTTTTGTTTATTTTGTCAGTTATTCTGCTCATGAATGGATGGACAGAGTCCAAACCCTAAACACAATATCTTCCCAATAAATCATTTTCTAACATGTCAAAGTTAGGAAAGGCATGGGGAACATGGTTTCTGGAATTCGTTCAATCCTTTCATCGGATGTGACCATAGGAGAAGTCTATATTTCTCCTGTGAAATGCAGTAGTGTGTTGTGTCTGTTGGTGTTTGTGTGTGCGCTTTGGGAAGCACATAGCTGCATATGCTCCATTCTGAATCGGAATAGTTTCAAGATTGCCTCCCCATCAGGATGCATTTTCTGATCTGATTTGGGTCACTTTCAAACTCAATCCTCCTCCTAATAGCTTCTTCACTTAGACCAAATTCTGCCCCTATCTGTTCAATTTTCAAAGCCTGATCCTGCTCACAGGTAGATAGAATTCTGGGCCTGCTTACATAGTTTTTCTTCCTGATGTCTCCTGAGTTGGAACAAATGAAAATGGAGTGATAACCAATGTTAGCAATTATTCTTAGACCTTGGAGATAAATTATCCTATGCTAGCAAGAATTCAATGGGCATATATATTGATAAGAAAATAATGGGGAAAGTTTGGTGTGAATGATGGGGTTAGAACTTTTTCTGCAGCACTCCCAAATTAAAAAAGCAACAACAAATCTATTCCTCTTCCACAAAATAAGGCTGGTTCTGCTGTTCTTTTATTTCTTTTATTTATTCTAAAGAGTCCAGAAAACAGATCATGATGTTCTGGAACAGAGATGGCCAAGGTAACTAGAAACTTGGAAAGTTACCCATCCCTTAAAGCTATTAAACTAGAGAAGGTGAATGGATCATTACCACAATATTGTATTAATCAACTATAAAAAAAAGTATTTTTATTTTTATTCCTTCTCAGTAAATGCTGCATAGAAATTGGAAGCTAAAAATGTTATATCCATATATTTTAATTGATTTGTACAAATTATATTTTTTAATCGTTTGAGGCATAACGTGTGAAAACAATTTTTTAAACGTCTATTGAAAAAAATCACAAATGATACGAAATAAGATACCTTTCTTTAAAAAAAAAATACAATGCAAAAAAATATAGCTGCAGGCTGCAGCAGACATGAAGGAAAATACAGTATATTTGTCTACTCCAATTAACGTGACCTTTAAATATTTCAGTATTGCTTGCCAAGGTCTGGTCAACCATACATGGATGACTCATCCTAGTAAATCACTATTCACCCACCATGTGCTTTTCTGAGAATATAAGGATTATGACACTCATTGCTTGCTGGCCACTGACAATTATATGAAGCAACCTTAGCAATAAACCTAAGCATTATCTTGCTCAACATTGACCAATTCTCACACTATGTTGAAATTGAAGGATACCCAAAAACACAAGTAGGAACTGTTAAGTTTTTTTAAAAAAAAAAGTACAATGGAAAGCTTGTTTTCCAAGCAATGCCCTTTTATGGTGAAAACTATTTTACGATCTATAAAAGATTGTACAGATTGAATCAGAGAAATATCAGTGTTACCTATGACTTGAACAAGTATTAACTAATGTAAAGTCTTCTTAGCGAGAGTGAGATTTAAGCCCATGCTTAACTCAAACTTTGGGAGGGAAAAACAACATGCTTAACGGTCTCTTTGGAAAAATACACAATGGAACTTGAAGACGTTTGAATCAACTGGACATTGCCCAACATTCATCTGTAATATAAACAGACTACAGCTTTGTTGATTTTGCATCTCCACTTTTCATGCCTACGCACAGTTAAAGACAAATGTGTGTTCATTCCTCATACGCCTCTACAGTTGAGCTTGTCACAAAAGAAAAGCATTTTTTTAAAAAAATCCTTGCAATGGGATTTTCAAACTGCAGCCAAGTCAAATGATCTGGATTTGTAGATATCCAGGAAAGTGGGCATCGGGATTCTCCGAAGTAGCTAGGCTTTTCTATAGAACTTTCGTGCAATAAGAACTTGTGCATAGGACAGAGCTGTTCAAAAGGAATTATTGAAAATATAGTAGAATTATCTATGGGGTTGCTCTAAAGAAGAGGGCGTTAACTTATTCTCCAAAGCACCTGTAGGCAGGATAAGAAATGATTCAAGGAGAGAATCAACCTAGAACTAAGGAGAAATTTCCTGACAGAACAATTAATCAGTGGAATTATTTGCTTCCAGAAGCTGTGGATGCTCAATCACTGGAGGTTTTAAAGAAGAGATTGAACAAGTATTTGTCCCAAATGGTATATGCTTGGTCTCCTACTTATGCAGGGGATTGGGCTAGAAGATCTCCAATGTCTCTTCCAACTCTGTTTTGTGTTCTGTTGTCATTAAATTTGAATGTGCTATAAATATATGCCCTGGCTTCTGGTGGATGTGCCTTCATCAACAAAGGAGTGTTATAAATGTACAGATGTAAATGTTCAATACATCTAGCACCTTCATAGTGGTGCTTTCATAGTGATGCTGAGCATTTGGCTACAGGTAAGAGCCTATCTTCCTTTACATATACTGTGAGCATGACAGAATATTATTAAGAACAGTCTTCGTATCTTTGCTGTATAAAAGTGTGAATTGCACAGATTTTTAATAAAGTGATAAATTAAAAAGTTGGCAGACATTTTTATAGCTAAACAATATATTCTAAAATAAGAACTAATGCAATGACTGGTGAAGATTGTAGCAATTGGATTTGGAATGTGGCGGGAAAAATTAAATGGAAATCTATACAGATTTGCAAGCATGAGAGATTGGATTGGGGGAGTAAAAGCAGTAATGCTTGATCACTTGAGGAAAAGTGATTTATATTTTTCAGACTAACTTCATAAATTTGCTCCTAGATAATCAAACACGGCAAAGAGATCATGTCTCTGCTCTGAATTGTTTGCAAAGAAGTAAATTCTGAAAGTGAATAGCATCAAGGCACAACAATATTCAGGTTGATGGTATTAAAAAGCCATCTCTGAAATCTATCTCAAAAAGTTCCAAAGCAGTTTATAACAATATATAAGATGATAACATTATACAGTTATTAAAACTATCAAAAGGTACACTTTAATTACAACTGCAGGTATTTATAAAATATACAGGACTTCACTAAAAAGTATAGGTGTGCGTGTGTGTATCCTGCTCTAATAGTTCACATAAGATAGAAATGGAATCCTCTACCTAAGAACTTGTAAGTGTATTTTAGGGACATCGGTATTCTACTGAAATAGCAACAAAGATAGGTTTGCATCACTTTGACAATAAGACATGATCTTGCCCTAGTCCAGTGTTGCTTATTCCAGTTGGCTCTTCAGTCCAGAACACTTTCCGACTGTCAGCCAATTTACACTTTAATTCAAAATGCCATGGATCAAGCTCTGACGTATTGCAACAACGTGTGGTCAATAGCCATGAGCTCTGTCCTCTAAAGTTTCAAAATGATAATTGTCCAAAGTTCTTTTACAGAAGCAAACTCCACATAGCTATTGCCTAAACCTCCTAAATACATCTAAGAAACCAGTTTCAATCTTACCAAGATACTTTTTCTGGGTTTCCAGTTGTATTTTTGCATCCTTTTAGTTTTCCAAAATCTGAATTTCTCTTCTTCTGAGAGTAAGAATCCCCCCATTATTAATGTGAAAATCTGCAGCTGTATTTCATTTGTAAAATGAAAGGTTCTGTGGCACAAATCTTTCTTAAAAGTTGTGTTATTTAAAAACTCCCCCCCCTCCCCTGATTTTGGATATACAAAGACTAGTTGAGACTTTTTCTCATGTTTAAATGTGGTGCCTATTATTAATTAATAAGTTCCAGATTTGTATTTGTGCCACATGTAGCTTGAAATGCACCATTGGTGCTTTGAATGGCCCTCTGAAATGGACTGGTAGCTAGTTAAGTTCTCAAGCAATGGCATATGTTCAAGATTATCCATCACTGTAATGTGAAGTACCAGTTTTCATCAGAACCAACTGTATTTTTGAAAAATTTTCAAAGTGGCTATTGTGGTAGTCTTTTACAACAAAAACAAAACAAGAAACCCAAAGTGGCACCTTGAGGACTACATGTTGTTACAAATCTCTTTATAGTTTTTGAATAGCCCTCAAAGCAAGCCAATCTTATTTTACCAGGCCTAGATAACTAAGAGTTGCAGTGGGCTAGAGATTAAGATGTTGGGCTTTTCAACTGGAAGATTGGCAGTTCGATACCCAAGTACCACATGATAGAGTGAGATGACATTCCTGCCCCAGCTCCTGCAAACCTAGAAGTTCAAAAGCATGCAAATACAAGTAGTTAAATAGATACCACTTCCATGGAAAAGTAACTGTGTTTTGTGTGCCTTGATGTATGGTCAATACACATGGCCACACGCAGAGGTGGTATTCAGCCAGTTCTGACAGTTTCTGGAGAACCGGTAGCGGAAATTTTTGAGTAGTTCGGAGAAGCCGTAAATACCACCTCTGATTGGCCCCACCCCCATCTATTCGCTGCCTCCTGAGTCGCAGCTGATTGGAGTCCCAGCTGATTGGCTTCTTTTGTTGCCCTGCACAGGAGAACAGAGCTGGAAAGCTAGTGGGGTGGAGAGGGAATGGGGATTTTACAGTATTCTTCCCCTGCCATGCCCACCAAGCCACATCCACCAAGCCACACCACACCCACCAAGCCACACCATGTCCTCCAAGCCACGCCCACAGAACCAGTAGTAAAAAAAAATGAATACCACCACTGGCCACATGGCCACTGAAGTGTTTTCGGACAACACTGGTCTCTCAACTAGGAAACGGATATGAGCACTTAGTCAGACCCAACTGGACAGGGGAAGCCCTTACTACCGGTATTACCTTTTAGATAACTGGCGAAGATATGATCTGCTTATTTCTAACTAGAAGTTCTTTGTGTTACACAGCAGCTGATCTCCAAGAACTCAGAATAACATGGTCCTACAATTTAGGATAATTTTAATAACCCCAGCTTATGTACTGTTAATAAAACAGAGAGGTTCCCGGTTCTTCACTGGGAAGAAAATATATATTAGGGCTGGGATAGCCAAGCTAAAATTTCCTTTACAGTTTATTTCCAAAAATATTTATTACTCACACAAATGTCATTGTTTTTATGCAATATTTATTTTATAAACTCTTTTAAACATAAGATTCAGATATGAAACCTGATCCCCCCCACAACCAAACCTTCATTACTATGCCAAATCCATGTGATTTGAAAGAAACAAAAATGAACAGGTTTTCTGAGGAGGCAGCAAATCAGAAGCTTGCATTATGGGAGTAGTGTGCCCCCTCCTGGAATATTCCATTTTTTTTTTTTTACTAGAAATCCAGCAAATGGCTCTCAGGATACTTTTTTGCTATCAAAGAAGAGAACACAGAAGAAAGCCTTAGGCTTTAAAAAACACCACCAAATAAAGTTATAATTTGTATAATAATAGCCATCATTGTTCATAATGCTGTACAGAATATATGGCAACCAAAAAAATTAAAATCTAGCCTTTGCTAATCTGACCTGCTTTAAAGCTTCCTAAACTTCTAAAAAGGCCCTAAAATCGTCTGAGATTATTTTAGTGTGCCTTGCAATGTGTACCTTTGAAAACATTTAAACACTTCAGCTGGAACAAAGAGTGGCTATAATACTGTATGGTTATGACTAAGTTAGCTCACTAACTTATGACTAAGTTAGCTCACTGCTGCAGCTATAGCTGCCAAACCTCAGAGACAACAAAGTGTGGATTGTGTATTTTGAAAAGGCTGTTTCCCAATATTGCATTATTATGATACATACAAGTGAAGGCCTTTTAAAGTAAAGTTTATTGGTGTTTTGCTACTATATGCTGGGTATTTAACTTTTATCTTACTTACATAAACTTTTTAAAATTGCAATATATATGTATATGTTTTAAAGTACACATAAATACAATAAAAACATGGAAGCAATTGTAAGAACTGTGATAAAAAGTGTTATTTCTCCATCCCAATTAACTCCATGCATATTTTGACTCCAGTCACCAGCCATCACTGGGTTTTCTGGTTTTCTCATATAACATGCAGTATGTACAAAAGCTGCATCAATTTACAAAGATAGATTTCAATTCAATATTGTTATGGAAAGATGAAATAAAATATAAATATAGTCCAACAACAATTAAGGTTCCAGTGAATCCATGCTTCTCATTCCCAATTTTTGGCACCTGGAAACAACATTTTTGTTGGAGATTTCCTGATTAACCTCATGGAGAATCACTCCATCTAGGATTTGATCATGGTTTTTGTTGGGTCTCATGAAAAACTCATGCAATATCAACGTGATGATGATTTCATAGAAAAGACTTCCTGTGTTTCAGGATGCAGTTGTACAGTGAAAGCTTCTTTTTGAACTTTTAAATTTTATAAGAAAAAAAAAACCCAAGCTACACATTATACACTATTGTCCCAAACAGAAGAAAAATAGATTCCGGGGGTCCTAAGTTTAAAAAAACTAGTTCCCTGACCGGGAATCGAACCCGGGCCGCGGCGGTGAGAGCGCCGAATCCTAACCACTAGACCACCAGGGAACTTTGAATCACTTTTCTTCTTTTCTGTAAATCAATCTATCCAAACTTTTGTTTTGTTTATGTTAATATATTTATTAGTATACTTTCCTGAATTGAATAGCTTTCCAATCGAAAAGGCCAGTTTGCACCAAGCTGATGGCAATTGAACCACAACACATTATTGGTTTTGTTAAAAACCCGCTATCTTTTTCGTCCTCTACGTTCTCTTGCCCTGCATCTTGCCTTTAAGGGAAAAAAAAAAGAGAGAAGGCGGACCCCATTCCTTGGCTGAGTTGATGCTCAAACTGAAAATTGCGGAAAAACCAGCAATTCTACTGAACTGACTGCAAATGGCACATTAAAAACAGTGTATGAAATGTACAAGATTGGGACTGATATATTAATAAAAAAGGAGGGATGTGAATAGCAGAAATTCTTGGATAAGATGACCTCAGAACTGAAAGCCGCAAGGGCAAGTTCAGTAGACTCTCATAAATGACTATTAATTCCAGAAAACATTAAGACAAGGAAGCATAAACAGGCTCTGTGGTGGTTACACAGGCAAGAGATTCAAAACTCCAGGGAAATGGAGACTGTATGCCACATTTAAAGTGATTCAAGGAAATTTGTGCTCTACTGACTTGCCCATAGCATTAAGACGCTTTCTGCATCTTGCAATCAGTTACATACAATAGAGACTTTACACCAGATATGTTTCTCTTAATCATTTTATGGGGGGGTAAAGGGAGAGTGTTTAGAAAAAAACAATAGAGCAGGGGTCTTCAAACTTGGCAGCTTTAAGACTTGTGGACTTCAACTCCCAGAATTCCTCCTCCAGTCGTGTTAGCTCAGGAATTCTGGGAGTTGAAGTCCACAAGTCTTACACTTGCATTAGAAAGTCTCTCTCTAAAAAAAATAAAGACCCGTGATTTAGGGCTCCCAGGGATTTTGGCGCCTCCAAGTGCTGAGCAAGAGTTATGACACAAAATGCAAGCTTTCCTCAGCTGGATGACTTTCGCCTTCCAAGAGGACTGAAATAATTTGCTTTAGTGCTGTTTTGGGATCCTGAAGTGCAGAGGGGGACACTTTGTGTCAAAGTGAGAAGTTCTCTTTTACAAACATAATTTGAAGCAAGCTAAGAGGCAAGAAACAGCTGTGACTTTGTCTCTTATGAGGAAAAGCTACCGAGATCAATCTATGCAAGTATTTAAGTTCAGGGCCAGATTTAGGCTAACGCTGAGCAAAAACTGGCCTAAGACACAGAAACTCAGGTAGTGGCAACATCATCCCTTTTCTCACAAATCATTTTAAAAAGTGCAAATGTTTGCATTGGTGTCCCAATCACTCAACATGGCCGAGGGGTACACTATATCCTTCAGCCAGTACTGTACATGTGTATATACAGAAACTTGCTTCCCCAGACAATATATGGCCTCTGAGCCTTTCCTGAGGAAAGTGGGTGTGCTAAATGCCACCATGATGCATCATGCGAATGGGGCTCAAAATACTACCATATCAGACCAGTCAATTTTATCTGGCAGACAATTATTTTTAGTGGGACTTCCTTTGAGCAGATAATATATACATGAACTTAGAGCTCTTAAAAAGGCAAAATATAAAATATCATTTAAGGTTATATCCTCCTTATAGAGCCCTGAAGAGCAATACAAATGGAAATGGTTGCTTATCTCTAATCCCCAGCCTGCGTTTTCTAATGTCTAAACTATAACAGGATAACCCATAGACTTAGAACAAGATCGTTTATACACCCAGAGAGGCTTTTCGGTTTTCATTTTACACTGAAAATACCAACTCGGTTATTAAGGCTAATTTTGTTGTTTTCCCCTAGCTATGCTGTAAGCAGAGGACAATACTTTAAAGTTTTGTTTAAGTTGCTTTCTCATCTTCAACGATTTTAAAATGTGTGGACTTCAATTTCCAAAGGCATTCTGGGAGTTGAAGTCCACACATTTTAAAATTGCGGAGGTGAGAAAACATTGCTTTCAAGTAACAGAGGAAAAACAATTTATCCTGCACTAAGAATTTAGGGTGGCTATTGTTTCCTATTTTTGAAGTCATCTATATAAAGCTTAAAATCATACACATGTCTGAGGAATTTCTAATCAATTCCATGGAGTTAATTAGTTTTCTGGAAAATTGTAAAAGACTCTATTCCATTAGAAGTTTGAAATCCATACCTGAAGAGGACAAATTTATTCTTGAAAGGAAACAATGCTGCAAGACAGAAATTGGTCACTTAAGGTAAAGAAACCTTAGAAAAGTCTAACTCTAAAGAAACCTTGCCTTTGTCACCAAGGAAGAGTGAATTGAAGCCTTTTAGTTGTGAATAGCTACGGAAAAAAACTATTTCCCTGACCGGGAATCGAACCCGGGCCGCGGCGGTGAGAGCGCCGAATCCTAACCACTAGACCACCAGGGAAGTTGCCTGTAAAAATTATTTGCTGTAGTTGTTACACTCCTATTATTATTATTATGTTATACATAGCCTCAATTGTTCTAATATAGGGCCAGTTTTTGCTGCTTTTAATATATTTTTATTTATTCTGAAGAGAAAAGTTTATGTACACCACAAACTTTTGAATGAAAGTTGGGAGGGAAATTGAACAAGCAAACAGAATAGTATAGTGCCCTAAGGAATAGAATATAGAATAGAATAACAGATTTGGAAGGGATCTTAGAGGTCTTCTAGTCCAACCCCTGCTTAGGCAGGAAACCCTACTACACCACTTCAGACAAATACATGTGCTCTGGTTAATGAATGCAAAGAGCAAAGATTTATAACAACAGAAATAATAGTATGAAAATACAGGTTATTATCTTACGTATTAATTACATATATATCCTGCTTTTTATTCAGGAGCTCAAGGTGGCATGTATGGTGCCACCTCCTCCATTGTTTTACCCACCTTGTGAGTTAGGCTGAGTGAAGATATAGAGGAATGAACCAAAGTCACCTACTGCATTGAGTTTCTGTGGTTGAGAATAGAGCAGAGCCTGACTTTCCACATCTGACACCTGCTAGAGGCTGTGAGAGTTTTCTTTCTGAGCAAGAAAACTTTTGTGACCAGCCACGTCACAAAATCTATCAATGAATTGATGAATCCAAAATAGCCCAGAATATGCTCTCAAAATTCAAAAGATTCCTCTTCTGGAATTACAAACATGTGTAAAAACCAGAGAGGGGGTATGATAGGCTTTGCCTACTTCGTGGAAGTATTTTGGATAAATAGGAGGAAGGTTTTGAGTTCACAAATGGAAAAAAGGAATATAAATCTAAAGAAAAAATGTTAAGGAAGATTTCCCCCCCCAAAGTATCCATGAAATGGAGCAGGTTGAGGAAAAAAAAACATTCCAAATTTTTTTTTATCCCTGGTCAGTTATGGAACAATTAAGGCTTACTCTGAAGCAATTAAATATATAATAGCTATGCTGACTAATGATATAATTCTGTAGGAATTAATATCAGTAGCTTTTTACTGTCCATAAGCTGTTTTCCTAAGAAATATGTGAATGTCTATGTTATTATTTAATGTTGATATACCAGAAACATACACACAAAGACAATACAGACCTTGAAACTGTGCGCGTGTGTAAAACCTTAAGCTGTGCCGCCCGGACAGCTGATAAGCACTGTGCATTGGTGCAGCATTTGAAAAGCCTTCTTTTTCCTGATTTTTCAAACCTCAGCTGTGCCGTAGCAGCTGAGGTTGAAAAAGCAGGAAATAAAGGACAGGTAAGAGCTCGGGTATGCCGGTGGGCCAAACAGCAGCAAACACAGAACCGGTTGGGTGTCTGCTGCTCTTCAGAGCTACCGGTTCTTTAGAACTGGGCAGAACCGGTAGCATCCCACCCCGTCACAACAGTTCATTTAGTGACCACTCAAAGTTACAATGGCACTGAAAAAAAATGACTTATGACTGTTTTTCACACTTATAAATGTTGCAGCTTCTCTATGGTCATGTGATCAAAATTAAAATGCTTGGCAACTGATTCATATTTATGATGGTGGCAGAATCCCAGGATTATATGATCTCCTTTTGTGACATTCTGACAAAGTCAATGGGGAAACAAGATTCACTTAACAACCGTGTTACTAACCTCACAACTGCAGTGATTCACTTAACAACTGTGGCAAGAAAAGTCGTAAAATGGGGCAAAACTCATTTAACAAATAAGATAAATTTTGGGCTCAGTTGTGGTCGTAAGTCAAGGACTACCTATACGCTGCTTAACAACAATTGTTATGCTAGGGTTTTGCACTTTTAGATAACTTGCAGTTTAATTTAAAGAAACCTACTTCAGCAATGTAAGTCATGATAAGATAGGAAGGTCTTTTATAGAAGAATTTTATAATTGTTGAATTTGCACAATCATGTATAGAATTTCTTGATTTCTACCAGATGCATTGAAGTGTAGTATTACTTTCATAGTTTTTGTTCCCTCTCTCAAATATAAGCTGTACTTGCCAGCCATACTTCTCATTCAATTCTCTATGCTGAAGATGTAGCAATTTTTTCTTGCTTCTGCCTTGGCCTGATTTTAAAATTATTTTTCCAGAAGAGAATTCAGTGTAAAGTAACAATGCTTGTTGCAATGCTCAGTAAAGGGAGGAAGCAAGAATAACAGGGAGTGGTGATGAGGGGACGGGAACCTCACAGACTTTCTACATTCTGGCCTACTTTAAAAATGCAGAAAAAACAATTATTACCAACTGCTTTCCATTGAGAACCTGTATCCTGCACAAGCCAGAAAGAGGGCTATGAAAATATCTACAGACCCCTCACATCCTGGACATAAACCCTCAAAACAACGCTATAGAGCATTGCCCACTAAAACAACTAGACACAAGGACAGTTTCCCTCCCCCATGCCATTAGTCTGCTAAACAACTAATTCCCACAACTCTGTCACATTCTCTGGTAAGGCTGTATTCTATTCTTCTTCTCATCTTTCCTATTACTTATCTCCTTATCTTCTTATGACTATAACTTCGTTGCTTTTATCTTACGATTTATATTGTTTATTTAGTACCTAGTAGGATTGATGAGTACCTAGTTGATTGCTTATTTAATAACCTATGACTATCAGTAAGCATTGTATCTTATGATTTATGATGAATGCATTTTTACGATGACTATGATCATGGTTGATCACTTATAGCTTGTATGAACACTGAGCTTATTCACTGGACACAAATTCCTTGTGTGTCTAATCACACTTGGCCAATGAAGAATTCTATTTCTCCAGCAAGTGATGATTCAGAAAGCTTCACCAATTCAACATTTCCTTTAGGGGCTTCTGTTTTGGAAGCCTGTTAAAGAGAAATCCTACTTGGAACTAAGGAGACATTTCCTGATGGTAAAAGCAATTAGCCATGAAACAGCTTGCCTTCTGGACTTGTGTGTGCTGTTGCTGGAGGTTTTCAAGAAAAGATTGGACATTCATTTGTCTCGGATGATATAAGGACTCCTGCCTTGGGCACGGGGTTGGATTAAAAGCCCTCCAAGGTCCCTCCCAGCCCTATGATTCTAATTTTGTAGAAATAAATAAAACATAAAGACAAGAATTTGCGCTAGGATATCATGTCCCAAGAAACTGCGGACACACCAAAGGATTGTGGCATAGAGAACATCCGGCATAGATGTAGCATGCTGAAATCATCTTCCACTAATATTGATGGTCCTGCTGCAGGCACTAATTCCTGCCTTTGTGAGAGACCACCTATCTTTGCAGAAAAAAAAACACCATACCAATTAGAAGCTGTTGACTCTCAAGGTCAGAAGTACTTCTAGACCTGACAGAATTAACCCCACCAGCAGCTTGGGTAAAGGTTGTACTCCTCTGTGGCTTAGCTGAGTAAGCCCCAGTTGATGGAAACAACTGTGGCATCCAGTTCCTAACATAGATCAATTCTTGCTTATTCCACACTTCACAGTTCCCTCTTGGTTCTAAAATAACTTGGTGTGCAAACATAACACACAATGCTCTTCCATCTCTCACTTGCAGGCAAATAAATGTGCAAAACTCAACATTTACCTTAGACCTACTGTTTGCACTGGCTGCTTGGTGCACAAACAACGCCCATGCCTATTCTTACATCTTCATTGCTGGGCATTGCAACACCTTCTATGATTTTCTGCAGAAAGATGATGAAAGCTTACTTCTTGCTCCCCAAGTTCGATTTATGATACTCAGAATGGAGGTAGTGTACTGATAAAACCAAGTTCTGAAGGACCAAAAGATTTAAGTAGTTATGGTACTCACAGATGTGCAGCCACGAATACACAGATTGGGAGCAACAATCCCACAATGACTAAAATGCTGAGTTTCTGTTCCCAAAAAGTCTGATGGGCATTCTAACTTATTCCCCATATTTCTGTTTCAGTGCAACTACTAGTATCATATTATATTATAATTGGGGACTTTTTCTCAAACAATAAGCCTTATGACAAGCCCTATAGTCAAATAGGCACTTCCATAATCTTGGGAGCGGAAATTCTATTACGCAAATATTAACATGGCTTTGTAGAGATTTGATGTGCAGTTTAAAACGTTGCTAAAGTAGAAATTGCTAATAAGAAAATATTATGTCTGCACCAAGGGAAGCATCCAATGATGCAATATGTGACCATCCCATGCTCTCTAGGCATTTTTATCCACCTATTGAGTCCTCCCCAGGGACCTGGGATAGGCAGATATTGTTGTTGATTGTTGATGATTTGGAAAAAAATATTGATTAGCTTTTCCATTACACTGATATAGAACTTGTTAAGCAGAAAGCACACACATAGAATTCACAATTTATTTATTTGCTAAATAAATACAGTACATTTAAAGATGGCCTTGGACAAGATATGAAACAGATGTTAAGAAGAGACTTGGACAAGAGATTACACAGTCCAGAGACAGCAGAGTTTATTGGAGTGGGCATCCATAATACATTCAATAAATAAGAAACTCAAAATAATCCAACCTTGACTTTATATAACACGGGACAAAGAGAAACTTGGATAGGATTTCAAGACTCTGTTATTATACCCTATTGCTACGCTGACAAAGTAGACTTCTTCAAAAGACTAATAATTGGTGACCCAAGATTGTAAATCTGATGTTGCATTATCTGTTCAACAATGATGTAATTGTTTTAGTGTTTTCCTGGCTTGGTTAATTTATAATTCTTCATGTAGCAATTCTTTATGCATTTTGCAATATAGTACATGTAGTTATCATTTATCAACCACTCTTTCAACAACTATCTATGGAGATTCTCAGTAATCCAGATCATGGTTGTCCCAAAGGTGCTTTTTGAAGAGGCAGCTGGACTTTCTGGTTTTTTTTTTGAAGACATTTCGCTTTTCATCCAAGAAGCTTCTTCAAAAACCAGAAAGTCCAGTTGCCTCTTGAAAAAGCACCTTTTCTTTATTTGATTTGTCAGTCGCTTACAGCAGGGGTCCCCAACCGCTGGTCCGCGGACCGGTACCGGTCCGCGGAACAAGTCTTACTGGGCCGCTGGTTGCTGGGTGCCGCCATCTTTTTGATAAAAAGTGCTTCCGGTGAGCTTTTCCGGGTCAGAAAGCCATTTCTACCCAAAAGCTCACCGAAAGCCATCTACCAAAAGCTCACGCCACCATCTTTTGATGAAAAAGTGCTTCCGGTGAGGTCACCGGAAGCACTTTTTCGTCAAAAAGATGGCGGCGCCCAGTTGATGCCGGTACCGGGCCGCGGTGCCCAGCTGATGCCGGTACCGGGCCACGGCATAAAAAAGGTTGGGGATCACTGGCTTACAGGATACAGGTATAAGAATAAATATAGTTTTGAATACATGAGATAGATACTTATAAGAAAAATAAAAAAAACAATAGGACAGAGACGGTAGGCACGATTGGTGCGCTTATGCATGCCCCCCTCCAGGCCTCTTAGGAAGGGGGTGAGGTCAATAGTAGAAAGTCTAAGGTTAAAGTTTTTGGGGTTTGGGGAAGAAACCAGAGAGTCAGGTAGAGTATTCCAAACATTGACCACTCTGTTGCTGAAGTCGTATTTTCTGCAGTCAAGTTTGGTGCGGTTAACCTTGAGTTTTTATTTATTGTGTGCTCTTGTATTGTTATGATTAAAGCTGAAGTATTCATTTGAAGGTAGGACATTGCAATGTATGATTTTATATACTATATTTAGATCGGACCTAAGGCGGCATAGTTCTAGGTTTTCTAGGTCTAGTCTGGTGACATAAGGTATTCTGCAATGAGTAGAGGAGCGGAGAACTCTTCTTGTGAAATATTTCTGGACTTTTTCAATTGTGTTAATATCAGATACATGATATGGGTTCCAGACTGATGAGTTGTATTCAAGTATAGATCTAGCAAATGTTTTGTATGCTCTAGTTAGTACTGTGATATTACCAGAGAAGAAGCTACGTAGGATTAGATTAACAACTCTTAATGCCTTTTTGGCTATGTAGTTACAGTGGGCTCTAGCACTTAGATCATTTGAGATGAGTACTTCAAGGTCCTTGACAAAGTTTGGATCATCAACAAGGTCTTGACTATTTAGTTTGTATTTTATTTTCTGATTTTTTTCTGCCAATATGTAAGACAGAGCATTTATTTGTTGAGATTTGAAGTTGCCATTTGATTGACGATTCTGATACATAGTCAAGGTCTTTTTGGAGGGTAGTAGTATTGTCTGTGGAGTTGAATAGCTTTACATCATCAGCGAAGAGAACGCAGTTGCTCTTAATATGATCACAGAGGTCATTTATGTAGAGTATGAAAAGAGTTGGTCCTAAAACACTGCCTTGGAGGACATCACTGTTGACAGGTACAGAATTTGATAGGACACTCCCAATTTTGACCATTTGTTGTCTGTTTGACAGGAATGCTTCTATCCAGTTATGCAGTTGTTCAGAGATACCATAAGATTTTAGTTTTAGGAGTAGTTTGTGGTGTACCACTGAATCAAAGGCTTTACACAAGTCTATGTAGATTGCGTCTATTGCTTTGCCCTGATCAAGTTGTGTAGTCCATATGTTTTTGCAGTGTAAGAGTTGCAGATTACATGATAGTTTTTTTCCTAGGTTGTTTGTTTCTAAGTGGCGGATGATGGATTGGTTAATAATTGATTCCATGACTTTACAGGTGACGCAGCATAAAGAGATTGGTCTGTAATTTTCAACTAGGCTGGGGTCTCCCTTTTTGAAGATGGGGATGACTGTGGCTTGTGACCATAGTTTTGGCAAGGAGCAGGTCCTGAAAGATTTTTCAAAGATTGTGCTTAGAGGTTCGGCTATGGCAGTGGATAGCTTTTTTAAGAAGTAGGCACATATTCCGTCCGGTCCAATAGATAGAGATGGTTTGAGATTGTGCAGTGCTTTTTCAACAATGTCTTCTGTGAAATTGATATCTATTAGATCACTGTAGTTGTCTGTGGTTCGACTAGGAAGTACTGGGCTTGATCCATTGCGGTTTACAAATACTGAGCCAAAGGATGTATTAATGATCTTTGGGTCATTCAGCAATTGTTTGAAGTTGTGATGGTGCTGAGCAGGTGGTACTTACAACCAGTCCTTGAAACTCTGGCCTTCACACCATCTTCATAGTTAGTCAGATGGACGCTTGTCAATCAGCTTGCACTTATAATGGTTGCAGCACCCTCCACACCATGTCACTGATCACCATTCGCAACCTTCCCTGCCAGCTTCCCATGAACAACGTCAATGGGGAAGCCATTGGAAGGTGACAAGTCGCTCTCTAATTCTACTGACCTTCCAGCACTAACCTTGCTTCCCCTAACTTCCCTGTCCTCACCCACCACCTATACTGAACCCCCCCAGGCCTGTCCCCCCCCAGGGACCCCACACTCCTTACCTGGAACTCCAGTCACCTCCCTAAACACCTGCGTTCAAATTAAGATTACTATATACCAGAAAGTCTGAATTTAAGTTTATCATATGAATAAAAATCATTCATACACAGTAACGAAAGGGGGTATATTTTCTGGGGAAAATTTATAAAGTTATTAAATGAGATAAAGCAAGCGGATCCCTGCCATAACACAGGAATAATGTTAGGCATAAGATTAAAGGAAATAAAGACTTTGCTACTCAATGAGAAAAAATATTCACTCCTGAGCTGCTACAATTCCTGCTGTTCAGTCATGTGGCAGAGTTAAATATAAACAAGCCAATCATATTTCAATTTAGCGATGATGGTGCAGTATCCACAAAACTTGAGGATAACCCTTGAGGATAACCCAGATGGCTTATGTGACAGGAACAGCCATCTTAATTGTGAACACCTTGGGACCAGCACTTTTTGAAAGCAAGTTGTCTCTAGAGACAGCAACCCTGCAGATATTTATGGTGAAACCAGCACCGAAAAGTAATACGCGTGAAAACACCGCTTAGGCCGAAAAGCATCTTTAAAACCAGCAAGAAACAAGGCCGCCGTTTTGGCTAAAACCTATTGATAAGCTATACTATAAGCCGTTGCAATGAATTATCCAGCCAACATTGTGGCTCAGACGAAAGGAACCGAATCAGTCAGGAGCCGGAGGCAACGAAACGAAAGTTGGCGGTTGAGGCAACCACTCCACGCTTCCTTCCCTAAAAATTTACATTTCTGTTAGAGAAAAGGTCACACGGGTGCGATAGGCGGAGCTCGGAGCACGGCGGAGACGGAGGGAAACGGGCGGGCGGCGAAGCGGAGCCTTTAGGGATTTCTCGGCGGAACCAGCCGCGGAAGGGAAGGGAGTGTGCGAGGCTGTGTGTGCGCGCGCGCGCACAGAGCAGCCGCCGGGGAGTTGCGTCTGCCTTGGCCGAGGGAATATGCTGCTGCTGCTGCGGTGGTTGCTGGCCTCCCGTTGCCAAACGGCGCCTGGAAGCCCCGAGCGGTGGACGCAGCCTTCGGCGGCTTCTAGCCGGAGACCGTAGCGAGCGTTTCTCCCTTCGGGCGCAGCTTCTTTTCCACTCTCCGCCCGCGGATGCTGTAGCTGCTTTACGCTTCTCCGCCTCTTCCTGGGATCATGGAGGAATCTCGGTCCGGCATCCTTACGGAGAACCTGCCAAGCGGCGGCGGCAGCAGCAGCGGCTGCGGCCAGGAAGGTCCGATCCTGGCCTGAGGAGACCCAAGCTACCTCCCCACCTTCCAGCGGTGGGTATTTGCTAGTGATGAGCCTGGGCAGGCGAGCCGCGCGCCTGTTTCCAGCCTGGGTGCGTGGAGCTCTAAGGGGCGGGTGGTGGTGGTGGTAAGAGAAGAACAACGAAGCAGCCTCTCGGCTCATAGAAACGTTGCATCCATTCCTACTCCTTCCTTTCTCCCCACCCCCTCCTCACCCATTAGCATGGGAGGAGTGGGCACCTACTTCGTAGTACGTTGGCCAAGACGGCCAGAGAGCTTTGAGAAGCAAGCGCATTTATTTAGTTGGCTTCAGCGAGCTCCTTTTTCCTCCCAGCCTGGCGATCCCAGACGACGAAGCCAGAGTTCAAGCAGGCATTAAAGGTGCTGATTCAGGGTGTGGGTGTGGCCATTGCCCGTTCCTTATCGGACCCTCTTAGTTCACTCCCCCCGCCCCCGTAATATGCTGAGTCGCTAATTCTGTACTTAACTAGCGAATCATCCCTGCCAGTAGGTGCTTCAGGAGGTCACATTCCTTTCCTTTATGAGGAAAGAGGGAAAATGGAATTGCCTGCATGTTGGCATTTATTGGAGGAAAAGATCCACCCAGGACAATGTGCAGTTTGAACTGTCACCCCTCCCTTTTCAGGGTTTGTTTACATCCGATCCAACAAGAATACAATTCTAACACATTTATGATTCTCCTTTTTGGAAGAAGTTTTGGAATGGTTAACTATTAAAAATGGTTTCTGCTAATGTTACTGCACTGCTGTATGTATTGCCTAGGTGGGTAGAAATATTTCACTGTGTTTACCAGAACTCAAGCCATTTAAAATTTAAAAGGCAAGCCTGATAATGTCCATATCTGGAAAATGCACACACACACTCTCTAATTTACTCCTGTCTTCGTGTGTAGGGTTTCCAGGTCTTAAGGAACAAGTGGATAATTTTGGGACTTTATTATTAGGATTTGTGCAGTGCTGTGCCTGTCTCTGTTTATCATGCATGTGAAAATGCACTATTGATGACATAAGCTGTCTTACACATATAAATAGAAAGTATTTGCATTATGGTGGATTTTTCTATTTCCAGTTTTAGGTTTGCTTCATCTTTGAAGTTTTAGTAGGCATATTTGCAAGGATTTGAATGAAATATATCTTTAATTACTATGTCAGTTTTTTTTTTAAAAAAAGAGCAACGTGGCAATATTATCCATCTTAAATGTAGAATTTTTTTAAAAAAGTCGTACAAATTACTCTTTTCTGCCTAAATAGTATTTTACAATCCTTTCAGTTTGGAAATAGTTTGGGAATATTCCTAGTTCCTAAAGGTATTGAACATACCGGACTTAATGCACCTAGCTCCAAAACAATGGGATAATGATATAATCTCTCCAAATGCTGCTGAATTGAATTCCCACTTGATTTAGCCAGAATGGCCATTGATTATTTTATAGTCCATGAATATATGGAAGACAAACTTTAAAAATAGACAACCCATGACCTATTGGGTCGCTATTTCAGAGATAATTCCTTACTTAAACAGAGGAACAGAATGATCTCAATGATCAGGCGGACAAAAAAGCAGTGGGAGTGGGAACAGCTTCCAACTTCCTGACAGCTTCCCCATTGAGTTTCCTTGTGGGAAATTGGCAGGAAGCATTGGAAACGATGATCACATGACCATGACTGGTGCAACAGTGTGGCAACACCTTTGCTCAATTTCAATCCCACAGGAGTCCTACGTCCCATAGGATTTTGGGTATATTTAAGGCAGCCCATTTGAGGTACATTGATTCAAAAATGATTGCTCTATGATGCATTGCTTTGCCCAATTGGAGATTACAAACAGTTTTAGTATATAGATAATGAGAACTAAAGTTCTGTATTGTATCTATTTCCTTTTACACCAATGTTGATTACATTATTTGAGTCCACAGGTATTATTCAGCTAACTCTTTTATTTTATTTTTTCTAATTGATTTAATTACTCCTACAGAGTTAAATCAGCTTATGGTATGATTAGATTACTCTGATTTTTCCTATCACATTTTATTTTCATTTTTGGTTCATATTTTTTCAGAGAAACTAAAACAAACAAACAGGAAAGGATAATAATAAGGGACAAAGTATTAGAGATATAAATTTCTGATACCCTTTCTGTATTCCAGTGATTTAAAACCCGTAATCCTTTTTTATTTTGATTTGATGCATATATAGTTGGGCTTACCTGAAAGGCAATTTTTATAACACTTCATCCTTAAGAAATGAACATATTTATTAGAATATTTTGGATAAGCTGGTATAATGCTGATCATTTACCCTGGGAAACTGATTGACATTACTTACGATATATATTGAATCATAGAACAAAAATAATTTAGTAGTTTGATCCTGCAAAGATCAATTTCAGGTTCTCTGGTTTTTATTTTTTTCTGCAATGTTTGTTGTGGATACAAATTTTGATATCTTTAGTGTAATTATAGTTCTGACTGTGGTTTATTTTTTCACTTTTTATTTTCCATTCTATTTTCTGTTTGAAAAATAGCTTTTTAGAGTGTACCATAGTACTATATCCAACAATGAAAGTGATTTGGTTCTGTCTGTCTAATAATTTTAAACAGCACGTCTTTGTCAAATTATTGCTCTTTATTTGCTTTAAGTGATTGTGTTTATAGAGTCCAACAACACATAAAGGCATTTTGAAGTGAATCTTTTTATTATAAAGCAAGAATAATAATTTCACATACTTTAAAATCAACACTTCATGCAAAAAGACAACTCTGTATAAAATGAAACTCACAGGGTGTGTTTAAGGAAATACACTTTACCTTAAATCAAGGTAAAGAATTTCTAGGGTTTCAAAGTATATTCGTGTAAGTTTTGAATGTGAAAGAACATAAAAATATTGCAAAGAATTACATGGTGGAACTATGTTGACCTGAGGAGACAAGCAGTAATAAACTTAGTTCTGACCAAAATTTATTGACTTAATTGTTAGTATCTGACATTAGGATAGGATAGGATAGGATAGGATAGGATAGGATAGGATAAGATAGGATAGCATAGCATAGCAGAGCATAGCATAGCATAGCATAGCATAGCATAGCATAGCATAGCATAGCAGGAATCAATACGAAAATAGTACTGGGCACAGTTAGAAATTCCACAAAATTGTTACTTTGACTCAGATACACCCACATACTGGATGGGGAACAAAACATTGGATGGTGCCACTTATTATATACAGAAGAGTTGAAGAATACCATATTGAAAAGACTGCATCTTGGAATGGGAGAGGTTTAGAATTAGAGGGGTAATGAAGAACTGGCCCTTTTTAAGATTACTGCTTGAGAGAATGATAATAAAAAAAGAACATCTCTTTTCTATTCTGCCACAAAACAATACTGCACTTAGTTTCTGGGCAAATAGCCAACAGCAGCACTGAGCTTTTAGCATTGTAACACATAGCAAGGTAATGACTCAGGATAGTGGAATAAGAGAACAAAATTAATATTTCTCCCAAAATCTTCCTCAGCAACTCTGTAATCCAAACAGCATTGCTGAATTTTGAAACAATAGCAATGTGCGTGTCATACACATTGGATAAATGGATGGACAGACAGGAGCCCAGGAAGCAACAATAGTTCTTTTGCAAAAAGGAATAAGTCGGATATGGAGCTCAACTAAAGTTGATATTTTATGGATTATAAATAAGGAATGGGATATGAGAGGAAGAGAGATTTGTTTGCAACCTTTGTTTATATTTGTGATGCAGGTTGCAAGTCACTTTTTCATATATATTTTTTTCATACACCACATTTATGTTGGTTGCAGGATCCTTCAGTCACATTATTATGATTTGTAACCTTCCCAGCTGGCTTCCGACAAGCAAACTCAATAGGGAAAATCAGATTTGTTTATAACACTATGATTCACTTAAGTAACTGCAGTAAACAATGACAGGAAAATTAGGTCTGGTCATGTGATGACTCACATGGTAACTGCATCACTCAGTGACTGAAATTCTGGTCCCAATTGTGGACATAAGTCAAGGACTGACTGTATGGATGATAATTTCTGTAATAGAGAATTATGGGGAAATGAGGCAAAGCTGATTTGTAGGATCAGTGTGGGCAATATTTTTAGGGGTGGTTGAGTCTGCAGTGGAAGAAAGAAGTAATAGCTTGGTCTGCTCTTTTGGATGAGAGTACTAATGCATTAGATTTTCAGAGCTTACAGAAAAGAAAGGAGGAATCAAGTGAAGAAATCAGTGTGTTGCAAATCAGTATCATCCTGGTCTTTGCTTTGTCATTTCTAGAATATGTTGGCCTCTAGCAAGCACTACATTAAATTGCCTCGACCTTGAGCCAGAAAGCAATTAGGCTATCGTAAGAAAATTGACCTCATTTCCTGAGAAATGCTCTTAGTCAAAATGCTGAAGTGCTTAGACACGGGTTTTATCCTTTGAAGATGGTGTTAGGCCATATTTCAATCTTCGTCTACTGAAGGGCTTGTATATATTTTAGCTTTACTATTAAAGCTAGTGACGTGAAGCTATTTCCTGTTCTAGTGGTAGAAAAAAAATACTGCATGTGGGTCACGAACATTTTGGAATACATTGAAATAGAATTGTGGCTAATCCATATATGCAAGAGCTGCAGCCATGTAGTTAGGAAAACTGATATGGCTTTTTTTAATGAGTCAAAGATAAATGCTGTGGATATCCCAAAAATCTTTTCCAAAGTGAATTCAAAGCAAACTACAGCCTTATTTTGTTTCTGTAACCATGACAGCCTCCAGATCTGTTGGACTACAGTTTCAAGAATATCAAGTCAGCACAAAGAGAAAGACTTTTGTTTGAACAATCTTTGAACAATTGTTGTCAGAATTATTGTTAAGCACAGATGATGCATGAGTACTAATGAACACATATTATACAAGAACTTTGATGAAAATAAAATAAATCAGTAAAGCCTATAATCACAAAAGAAGACATTGGTGTTTTCATTAGTAGCTTGATATGGAAATGCTTTATATTTGGGTCATTGGGTTTGTCCTAGAGCTGCACATATATTGTGGATCTGTTTTCAAATCCTGCCAGCTTCAGCCAGCAAAGTCAGAGGTCAAAGAAATTATGAACTGTAGTTGGAACAACATAGTTCAGTGCCACTGAGCTAGTCCAATACTATTAATTTTGATGGCACTTCCTTGTGAGAACTCAGGATTCAGCTTTGGATCTTAATCATTTAAGAAATGTGTTTTGGGCACTTCAAAACAAGATACAATAGTAATACAATAGTGGGAAGGCACTGAGAAAAAAAGGAAGAAACTGATCTGTTTAAGTTTATAGTTCAGCCATTCCATTGTCATAATTTTATTAACAGTCCAGATGGGTCTGGAAATTCTGAGATTTGTAGCTGCAGTCCATTTGAAAAGGCATAGGAGTGGAATAATAAAATGGATTGCCCCATTTATAACTAACTATATTATGTAAGGGCACAGCTGTAATTTTTTTTAGTACTGTAAGAACAAAACCAGATAATTTCAGACTCCTACACATTTTCCTCTTTTGTTCAGACATGATTCATCAAACAGATTTTAATTTGTCATTATTATTGTTTTAATTCTATCATATCTACATTTTGTATATGTTTTATATTTATCTAGATTTCTGGCCCCCTCCTAGTTAATTTAAATACACTTTCAAAGTTTGTTGCTTTTAAGAGAAAGAGAAAGAAAGTAAGTCTTGCACTGGCAATTTGAACAGTTTATATTTTTACTATGTAGACTCAGATTTGAATTGAGCATTCACTCCTGGCTTCAATATACTCCTGCTTCTATCACAGGAAATAAAATTGCTTCCAATCTTCACAGGAGTTCAGTTATAACAATACTTCCCTATTTATTGAAAGTCCAAAGTTACTGTCCTTTTAAAGAGGAAGTCGGATTAGCAATTTGGTGGAGAGGGAAGAGCGAAGGAGGAAGCATGTGAAGTTTGACTTGCATGTCTGTTCCCAGTTTTGTTCATGTCACCTGCAAAGCCGTAATACAGTTTGCTTAACTTAATGTGTAAACCAAGGTTATGATTTGTAAATGATACTTTAACATATGCTGATACAGTGGTTGCAACTTATTCTATAGCCGTGGTTAAACCAATAATAGTTGGCTTCAGATTATGCTACATTGATGCTTCAGTCCAAACAGACAAGGTCTATTTTCCATCTGTAATGCAAGTTTGTAAATGTCAGGTGGATTGCTACTATCATATGGAAGTATTCTTGAGGGGGCAGGCCATAGTTGTGCAGAATGATTGTGTAGTGTTAGTGATCTGCACGAAATTGCTGCGAGGGTTGCAGCTGTAGCTTACACCCTTTGTGGCTTGGAAAGTCTTTCTGGTGGGATCTACAAAATGTGCTAAATACATAAATATTTGGCTTGTTCTTAGTTCTTTTTTCTGGCATTCCCTGATGCCAAGTTGATATTTGCACCAAAAAAAGATGCATTGCAGCAGCAGTGTGTAGTACAAGGAGTGAATGTGAGTATTCTTTACAGTTATCGCCTTTGTACCCTGAGCAAGCTGAATAAAACATTACCTTTTCTCTTGGGACCATTTAGTAGGGAGGCCCCCCATGTATTTCCCTGTCCCTCAATTTCCCTGTATTCAACCTATAAGAGGTTTATATTGGGACATGATAATGTTATATGAATTTTGCAATGATGTGGCATCAACACAGTTGTGCTCATTTAGTGGGGTCTCCCTTGTACTGTTGAGCCAATCCTCTTTGGACTCAGGTGCAGCGCAGCTCACATTGAAAACTTCTGTGAAGTATGAGTATTCTTGTTCTTATCCAGTGCCTTCCTTTCTCTAGTACCGTGTTTCTCATATAATAAGGCCGGGTCTTATTTTTTTTTGAGCCCTGAAAAAATGGCTAGGCCGTCTTTCGGGTGACTTAATTCCCCCCTTGCATCTTCAAGCGGGTGGCAACGGCTTGGATGTTGACCTTAGGCGTTGGTGGGGCACTTCGTATCGGGGTCAACGTAGGCAGCACCATATCCAGGTGTGCAAGAAAAGTACTTCCTAACGGCAAGCCCCCACCATTCCCCCATTTCGCATGTTTTAATATAGGCCTTAATTTGGGGAGGGGCTTAATTTCATTCATGCCTATAAAACATGCTGGGACTTCCTATTGGGGGAGGCCGTATTGTTGGAGAAACAGGGTAGATTTCAAAGGCACTCTTTTTAGAAACACTGATCTTAATCCATCAAGTCACATGCCATCTAAAAATCAAAACAGAATTATAGTACCAAGACTGATCTTTTCTGTTTACATAAACAGTCATATAGCATATTCTTGCCTCATTTGACTGGCCAGCCTCTGGGGGTTAAGTGCAGTGGTGGGGTTCAGCCAGTTTGCACTACTTCGGGAGAACCAGTTGTTAACTTTCTGAGCAGTTTGGTGAACTGGTTGTTGGAAGAAATCATTGGGACAGAGAACTGGTTGTTAAATTATTTTAATCCCACCACTGGTTAAGTGAGCCATTATTTCCTCCTTCAACAGACAGATACAGACAGACAGGATCTACCCTACATCCTGCAATCATGGGTTGAGCACCTGTTCATAAAACTGGTGTCATGCCATCATTACAGCTTTCTTTGGAAATTTGTATGCAGCCAGATTCAAGACTTGACAGCCTGGCAGCTTTCACTTCAATTCCAACTGTCATGATAGAATAGAATACTTTATTGGCCAAGTGTAATTGGACACACAAGGAATTTGTCTTGGTGTAAATACTCTCAGTATACATAAAAGAAAAGATACATTTGTTAAGAATCAAGAATCATAACGTACAACACTTAATGATAGTCATTGGGTACAATCAGCAATCAAATTATACTAGGAAACAGTCAATATAAATCGTAAGGATACAAGCGACAAAGTTACAGTCCTACAATCACAAGTGAGAGGGGATGGGTGATAAGGAGTGATGAGAAGATTAACAGTAATAGTAGTGCATACGTTGTAAATAGTTGAACAGGGTTGAGGGAATTATTTGTTTAGCAGAGTGATGGCTTTCGGGAAAAACTGTTCTTGTGTCTAATTGTTCTGGTGTGCAGTGTTCTATAGCGTCGTTTTGAGGGAAGGAGTTGAAACAGTTTATGTCCGGGATGTGAGGGGTCTGTAAATATTTTCACAGCCCTCTTTTTGACTTGTGCAGTATACAGGTCCTTGATTGAAGGGAGGTGGGTAGTAATTGTTTTTTCTGCAGTCCTAATTATCCTCTGAAGTCTGTGTCTGTCCTGTTGGGTTGCAGAACCAAACCAGACAGTTATAGAGGTGCAGATGATAGACTCAATAATGTCTCTGTAGAACTGGATCAGCAGCTCCTTGGGCAGTTTGAGCTTTCTGAGTTGGCACAGAAAGAACATTCTTTGTTGTGCTTTTTTTGATAATGTGTTTGATGTTAGGTGTCCATTTCAGGTCTTGTGATATGATAGAACCTAGAAATTTGAAGGTCTCTACTGTTGATACTGTGTTGTCTAGTATTGTAAGAAATGGTAGTATGGGAGGGTTTCTTCTAAAGTCTACCACCATTTCTACAGTTTTGAGTGTGTTCAGTTCCAGCTTGTTCCAGTCACACCATGAAGCAAATTGAACAGCCTCCAGTCTGTATGTGGATTTGTCAGTGTCTCGAATGAGACCAATCACTGTTGTGTCATCAGCAAACTTCAGTATTTTAACAGATGGATCGTTTGAGATGCAGTCATTGGTATATAGGGAGAAGAGAAGTGGAGAAAGCACACAGCCTTGGGGAGGCCCTGTACAGGTATCAGATGTGATTCTACCTAGCTTCACCTGCTGCTTCCTGCCTGTTAGGAAGCTTATGATCCACTTACAAATGTGTTCAGGTACCGCTAGTTAGTTTAATTTACTTAGAAGAGTGTCTGGAATGATGGCAGCTTTCACTTCAATTCCAACTGTCCTGATTTACTTTTTTAAAAATAGCCTGATAAAAGCATATGGCATATCCAGAAAATTATGGTTGTGTAGATATTTTTCACCTTTTCTTTGAAGAGTAGAACAAGGAGGTTCTTCTTACTTCTGAAGGTGCTTGTAGCTTTAGTGGTTACTGATTTTCATATTTCCACCCGTCAGCTGTAGGGAGCACTGATTGCCTTCTCAAGTCAACAAGAGTGAAAACAATCACACAGCTGATTTCAAGGCTTTGGGGAGAGATTGGAGCAGTGGAAACAATGCCATCTGCAAGTGCTGTTAAGAGAAATGTTTTGAGGAATAGATTGTGTTCCCTTTTCTGTTTAATGGTTTATCAGTGGATAGCTGGGTGCAGATAAAGACAACCTTAAAAATATTGTCTGTTTTCTATCCCTGAATTAACAATACAATAATATTTACTTAAAATACAATCAGCAGTATGAAAAGAATAAGAAAAAAACATGAAAGTAACAAGAAGCAAACTGAAAGCTTGTTGAAATAAGAAAACAATTTCTAAAGATAATCTCTAAAGTTTAGGGATAGAGTCTGTTAAATGTTCCTAGGAAGGAATTTCTAAAATGGAGTTTTAAGAAAATAGCCAGGTTGCTGGTGAATCTTAGATTGTTTGAATTTTGTATTGTATTGTTATCTTTGTCCTGAATGGAATTGAAGGATCATGCACAATTGCACAGCTTCTTAAATAGCAGTGCACCAAATTAGAAGAACTGCAATTAGAACAAACTGGAATAATGGGATTAACATGGCCTACATTTTGCACCGACTTTTTTTTTTTTTTTACTCTTTTCAAAAGCAGTGTCCAGTATTACAGTAATCAGATTTGAGTATGTGTATTAGTGGCTGGATCTGCTTTGTCCAGGTAAAGTACAGGTGTAACAGCTGAATGGAAAGAAAACCTTCTAGTGGATTTATTTATACTTTACAGGTTCTGTTGCTTTCCATACATATACTGGCATTAAGCATTAATGAACCCTCTCCCAAGATATAGTACATAGGTTGGGGCCTCCCAGTGAAAAAAAGAAGAATAAGGTTATTTTTATTCATTAAGCAGAATGTCAAACTCAAAACGTACTGTCACATAAAAAAAATAAAACACATTCAATCATTTTGCATATAAAAATATTTTTAAAAGGTTCTTCACCTTTGCAACCAACCCAAACTCTGCTAAAATAATATTTCTCATTTGAAAAGTCTGAATTATAAATTTGGGGTGCTGCTAACTACATTTACCCTTGAATGAAGCAAGACAGTCTAATGTTAGGATACCAGTGAACTGTTTTATGTTATAATGGATATATAGATACTAGGCTGTTGGCTGAGACATATAAATATGTATGTAATCTCTTTTATAGCTAGTCCATCACTATGCATTTCCTTTCCCAACATGATATTTTTAGATTTCCTTGTATTTTACCATGGAGTCCAGCAGTTTGAATCTTTTCCTGGAAAAAAAACATTCTTGTCTCTGTGTCTAATAATCAAGTATTTTTCTGCGTTGAATGCCTTTTTGTTCTTGGCCAACCATTTTTGAGATTTAGTGCTTATAAACAACTCTTTAGAGCACTGACATCCAGATTAATTTGGCCTGTTGTCCAACGGAAAATATGTAAGAATGTGATTCAGCACCACCATTGTGTTAAAAAAAACCCATTTACTCCAGTGGAGGCTAGAAATATGACTAGCAGAGTTGGAGTTATTTACAGGGATCCATTTGTAAGATCTTCCGCCAATAATTTGAATAGATTGCATGCCTAATTCAGCTCTGATCACAGAGACCGAAGTGTCTTATCAGTTCCTAAGGCAGGTCTTAAGAAATAGCTCTGTCTTCATACAGGTGGTCCTTGACTTATAGCCACAATTGAGCCCCAAATTTCCATTGCAAAACACCATTGTTATGTGAGTTTTTGCCTCATTTTATGACCATTTTCACCACAGTTGTTAAGTAAATCGCTGCAGTTCTCATGTTAGTAACCTGGTTGTTAAAATGAACCTGGCTTCTCTGTTGACTTTGTTGTGGCCCACCGGTGGCTGACGGAGCTGCAGTGGAGTCGGACTGTAGCAAGGAGGTTGGGGAGGAACCTGGACCAGTCTTGGAGGCTGAGGAGGGCTCAGACGAGTCTCTGCATCAGAGGCAGGGATGGGGCCAGGGCAAGCTTCAGATTCGGACAGCAATGAAGCGGGGGAGTTTCTGGAACTGGTTCCCAGCCTGCGCATGCGCAGGGCTACCAGAAGACAAGAACAATTGAGAAAGCGGGGTCGACTCAGGAGTAAGGTCACACCTCGGAGATGATTGGCCCCTCCCATAGGACATAAAAGAGGAGCGAACTGGATGTGAGCTTATGCAGGAAACAATTAGTTTGTCTGGTCGATTCAAGTTTTGAAAAGTTCTGTTTGACACTGTGACAAGTTTGGCCTTGCCCTGCATTTGGCAGTTAGTTCTCTGGCAGCATTCCAAGTGCAATAAGGTGGGTGTTTATAAACATTCCCCTGAAAGATTGTTTGTGAAGCCTTGCAGGCTGTGAATGAACGTAATTCACAGCCGTGGAAATAAAAAAGGGTTTTCCGGAACTAAGATTGTGTTTTATGCTTTCTAAGGAAGCCTAGGTCAGAACAGACTTTGCTTGTCAGAAGATTGCAAAGGGCAATCACATGATCACTTTGGTCACATGCACTTACGATACTGCAACTGTCATAAATACATGCCTAGCTTCCTAATTTTGATCAAGTGATCACAGGGAAGCTGCAATAGGTGTAAGCGTGAAAAATGATCATAAGTCACTTTTTTCAGTGTATTGCAACTTCGAACAGTCACTAAATGAATGATTATAAATCAAGGACACCCTATATGAGTAGGAAGGGTTTTAGTAGGCGCCACAATTCTGCCCTGTAGTTTAGTACAGGTTGTTTTTGGCCTTATGTACCATTAGTACAGTAATCAGAATGCCAGGGTGTTTATAGCTGAGCATTTTTAATGACATATTAGGACTTACTTTAGCCTTGGCTACACATAAGATCACCCCTTGGTATGAAAAGGCTTTAACTTGTCTATATATTCAGATCCAAATGTTAATTGCCAAATGCTACCACTTTGGCCTAATTAATTTTCAACATATAAGATAAAGGTAAAGCTTCCCCTTGCATATACATGCTAGTCGTTTCCGGCTCTAGGGGGCAGTGCTCATCTCTGTTACAAAACCAAAGAGCCAGCACTGTCCGAAGACATCTCTGTGGTCATGTGGCTGGCATGGCTAAACACCGAAGGCACGCAGAATGCTGTTACCTTCCCACCAAAGTGGTCCCTATTTTTCTACTTGCGTTCTTACATGACTATCATTAAGTGTCGTACCTTATGATTCTCAACTATTGATGAACGTATCTTTTATTTTATGAATTCTGAGAGTATTTACACCAAGCCAAATTCCTTGTGTGTCCAATCACACTTGGCCAATAAAGCTATTCTATTCTATTCTATTCTATTCTATTCTATTCTATTCTATTCTATTCTATTCTATTCTATTCTATTCTATTCTATTCTTTTGAACTGCTAGGTTGGCAGAAGCTGGGACAAAAAATGGGAGCTCACTCCATTACGTGTTGCTAGGGATTCGAACCGCTGAACTGCTGATCTTTCCGATCGACAAGCTCAGCGTCTTATCCACTTATCCACTGCATCCCTTTCCAACATATAGAAAATACAATAACATAGATAGTTTTTAGAGAAGACCTCTCAGGCCAACTTGAGAATACATCACAGAACAATGTCATCAGTGTATTAAAAACATTATTCGGTTTGTTAGAAATCTTGGTCATGTATACTTCAGGGAGAAAAAAAAAAAAGAAATCCTGGCATGTTATTGACATAGAAATTAAGGAGCATTTGTCCCAAGATGTACCCTTGCCTTATAATTTTATAGGTGGAAATATTTTGTGTTAGGGCACCTTTAATCCTGAATAGACTTTTAGATAGGTGTTTGCATAAAAGGCCTTAACTAAATATAAGCGTCTAGACTTTATGTTTAGCCGATTTCTTTCAAAGAATCATCTATTGAATCAAATGCTACACTGAAATCAATGAAGGGTTCAAAGAGTTGTTCGCTTTCAGATTCATACTTGGTTATAAGAAGATGTGAAAAAATTACCTGTAGTAAAACAGTCAAGTCTGATCCAGTTTGTTCTTTTGCTAATAGCTTTTTCTATATGAACCAGTATTTTATCTTGTTTAGGAGATGTTTAGTATACATCTTGGCCACTAAGTAAATGCAGCTTTTGGGGCCCTGTAGGGTTTTTTTTGGGTGGGGTGGGGTGGGTGTCTTCCTGCTTGCCTTTTTGTCCATGTAATTTGCACTATTTTGACGACTTTCTATCTTCCTAGAATAAGACCAGTGTTGTTCACAAGAAAGAGCAAGTCCGCCAGCAGAGGCTGCCACCAGAGTTCTGTTGGGAGAAGATTTTCAATAAGTATCTTGTTCAGTTTCAAAGTCTGGATGATATGTTTAATCTCCACTGTAGAAACTGTTGGCTTGTAAAGGATTTCCCCCCCAAAAGTATAGGTAGTCTCAGTGACCTGCAGCAGGATGATCTCTGGTTGGGATTCAGTAGAGGGAAGATGATTTGACCACCTAGGGTTATATGATGATAATGATGTGATTTGCAGCTAGTAGATCAAGATGGAACTGTCTTTCTTTGGTGGTAATGTGATGGATACAACAGACCAGTGGTGGATCAACGACACCCACAGAATCAGAAGAAAGAAGGATCGACCGATCACTGCATATGGCACCCTCATATTCCCTTCTTATACCCCTTCTCCATCTCCTCCCTCTCCTTTTTATTCGGCAGGTTTTTGAAATTTGGCTGAGAACCATATGTGGCCATCCTTGGCAAAGTTCCTGATGTCATCCTGTCCCAGAATAAATGGTTAAAGTTCAACATTACTAGTCATGCATTAGGCTTTGTTGTCAACTAGTTTTTGATTAGAACCAGTGGTATTAGATTCCTGCACTTCAAACTATTGGGCAACTAATGCTTGATGCTTTTTGATTACAAGCATTTTAAAGTGCTTTCTTTAAAGTGAATCTTTAAAGTGAATCAGGGTTCAGTGCCAGGGTTGAATGCCAATGTATCTGGAGTGCTATTTAAATGCTGGTTTGAGTTCTGCTACTCTTCTTGCATGTTTATTTCAAAAGTGCACATCTTTTGAGCTTTCTGATTGTTAGAAAGCTGTTAAGTTCAATTTAAAAAATTGAATTTAGAAAGCTGTAGACTTTGTCCTTCTCTCTCAAACCAAATAGGTTACAAAACAGATAATATTGATTTCTTAAGCAAGCCACATTTTTAACAGAGTTAAAACATTATGCTAAGCCATAACTTAAAGTATGGCTGAATTTGCATGTCACAGTAAGCCAAAGGTTGGTTTGTATGAGATGGGAAGGCCAAAAATACCCTCCTGCTTAATGAATATAAAAAAAACTTGGCTGATTAAAATAGTATGTCAGTGTTTCTCAACTATGGCAACTTTAAGATGGGGAGACTTCAACTCCCAGAATTCCCAAGCCAGCCATGCTTGTTTTCTTATGATTTAAGAGTATGATATGAACTTGTGTAATGTGTAAATTGTGATTTATATTTTGGCATTTTATATGAACATAGCTAATAGTGGTTTATTCAATAATGAATGGTTGAATAATACAGTATATTATTTACTATTATTTACCACATCAAAAGAAAACCAATCATTGTTTTTCATAATTGAAGCATTTTGATCACCCAGGTTGCTCACCATTTTAATTTCCCAGGATGTTTTTTTTAATCTTTATTTTTTTTTCTATGTAGTAATCATATTTCCAAACAGAGTAGTGGCTTGTAACCAAACCAGCCAATGATCTTTTTTTCTAAAAGTGCTTCTTGATCAGAGGTGGTATTCTACCGGTTCGCACCTACTCGGGCGAACCAGTAGCAATTATTTGGCTTGGGTCGCCGAACCGGTGGCGACCCCTGGCTGGCCACACCCCCAACCCAGTCACCCGGTCGCTCACTCTCCTAGCTTTACATTCCCCACGTCCTCTTTCTCCCCAGGGGAAAGGAAGAAAGGCATAGACGCTGCAAGTATCACTTTCCCCATGTGAATAAAGTGCCTGGAGTGAGAAGGAGTGCGGTCTGACAGAGGGGGTGGGGGTGAATCGAGCCTTGGAGCACTTTTGCAACGTAAAAGAAATGCATTTTGGAAGCAGGTTCTTTAAAAACTTCTCCAAGGATTCCCCATGAACGCTGCAAGTATAGCTTTCCCCTTGTGAGTTAAACTGCTGGAGTGAGAAGGAGTGCGGGATGACAGAGGGGGTGGGGGAATCCACTCCAGCCTTGGAGAAATTTAAAGGAGCTTCCAAAATGCTTGTCTGTTAAGTGTTCTCTCTCTCTCTGTCTCTGTGTGTGTGTGTATGCGTGTATGAGAGAGAGAGAGAGAGAGAGAGAGAGAGAGAGAGAAGAAAGAAAGAAAGAAAAAGAAAGAGAAAGAGGAAGGTAGAGAAAGAAAGAGAAAGAAAAAAAATAGGAAGAGAGAGAGAGATAAAACTCTTTGCTATTATTTTTAATTGTTCCACTATTTATCATGTGTTAATATTTTATACTGTCCCTACACCTAGAGTGATTTTTCTGCCTTTTTTTGCCCAGGGCTACCACATATTTTTCAGGGTTTACATGCATTCAGGGTCAATAGTCCAGAGCATAAAATACACATGAGTTTAGCAAGAGTTGAAAGGGACCTGGGAGGTCTTCTAGTCCAACCCCCAGCTCAGGCAAGAAAACTGAGGATGCCAAACTCTGAGTAGAAATCCTGGGAAAGGTGTCAGAATAATACTTAGAAGGGACCTTGGGGTGAACCCTATACCTTTTCAGAGAAATGGCTGTCCAGTCTTTTCTGAAAAACTTCCAGTGATTGAGCACCCAGAACTTCTGGAGACAGGCAGTTCCACTGGTTAATTGTTCTCACTCACAGGAAGTTTCTCCTTAGTTTTAGGTTGCTTCTCTCTGTTCAGTTTCCATCCATTGCTTCTTGTTTGCATTCTGCTTCTTTGGAAAATACATTGTCCCCCTTTTTTTGTGGCAGCCCCTTAAAAGCCTGTTGCCTATCACACTCTTGAGTAAAGCATGTGAGCCATTTCCTCCTTTCAGTGGTCCATGAAAGTACATTTATAGTATGCAGATAATAAAGTCAAAAAAGGTGAACAACATTTTTACAGAACTATAGATAAGTTGAGGCTGGGTGACAAGGAATGGCTGGGAGGGGAGGGGCCAGGCGAGGCACCCCTTGATGTGAGTGACATTGAGTTGGCCACGCCCATCCAGTCACATGACCACCAAGCACGCCCACCGAGTCACATGACCACCAAGCCATGACCACCAAATAAGCCACGCCCACAGAACCGGTAGTAAAAAAAATTGAATTCCACCACTGTTCTTGATATACCTGAGATGAAGTGGTATTAGGCTTGAAACTAATGCTTGGCTTTCTCTTATATTTTTTTTAATTAATAGAATCAGAAAAGAAGTAGACTCAAACAGGGCAAAGAGCATGTTGGGCACTAGAGGAGGTCTTTACTGGTACTGTGGTACCCAAATTGGAGATCTAAGTTGCTGGGCCCTTATAGAGCTAGATAGTTCTTTATCTCCTGAAAAGAGGGTAAATTATGGTCCAGTTAGCTAGATAGTGATCTAAACCAGGGGTTTTCAAACTTTTTCAAGTTGCAGAATCTGTTAGTTAAAAAAAAATCCTGGAAACCTACTCAAGAGGCAAAGCTCTAAAAATAAAAACTTGGTTGCGTTTGAGTGAACTAACCTCATGAAGTTGAAAATCCTTGATCTAAACCAGGAGTCTCCAACCTTGGCAACTTTAAGCCTGGCAGACTTCAATTCCCAGAATTCCCCAGCCATCTGATCCCTGATCTAATCCATAGTTGTACATGTTATTGGACAACAGTTCCATCTAAACATACCCAAGACATAATGATCATAAATTGTGAAATGGTGTTGTTGCAATTACATTTATTATTGAACCATGGATGCTTACTTTTCAGGCCACATTCTGCCTACTAACTATACGTGGTTGTTTCTGAAAAGTTTTAAGCATTCTAAACAAATAATTTTGGTCAGATTTCTTATGGGCTCTACCAGGAAAATTAAATAAGAGCTGTTAACTTGGCAGCTGCTCTCCAGATAGGGATTTTGCAATGTAAAAGGTTATTCCATGAAATTTGAATGTTTTAAATTTCAGAAGAAATTTCCTTATGACAAATAATTAGCATGTCTGAGTGTTTGGAAATAGAGAAATTACAGCCTTGGGGTATTTCAAGGGTTAAGGAAATAGGGATTGCTTAACAATATGACATTTTCAATCAGTGTCACCTTCTTGAAATCTGTAATTGTTTAACTTGTGTGTTTGCTAGTCACCTGGTATTAAGTCACTGATCTCAGATCTCTTTAGATCTGTGCATAGTCCTTGACTTACAGCCATTTGTAAGTAACTGAAGTTACAATGGCACTGAAAATACAGGTAGTGTACAACAGCTCATTATGACCAATCAAAGTTACAATGGCACTGAAAAAAGCGACTTATGATCTTTTTTTCACACTTAATGATCATTGCAGCATCCCCATGATCATCCCCAACATGTTTCAAGCACGGTGGCTCATGTGGTTAGTACTGGATTGGAGGTTAGGAAGCCCGTGTTCGAGGCCCGAGTGCTGCCATGGGGTAGGGTGAGCTGCAGTCCTTTGCTCCAGCTCCTACTGGGGACATGAAAGGAGCCCCCAATTGGGCGTCCTCTGGGCAACGGTGATGTCACTGGTTAATTCTTTCAACCCGGAAGCGTTTTGGTGCTTCTGACATGAGTATGATGCAATTAACCAAACTTGATAGCATAATTAGTGCAGACTCATCAGTGTAGAACATCTAGTGCAAGCTCGGAGAGCACTAAGGACCATATTTTTAAATGTGAAAATACCTTTCCTGTTAAAAAGAAGCAAAGTGTACTATGGATTATCCCTTATTGATTAGTTATTGGAACAAAGTTATTATTATTACAGTATGTTCCCTTTGCAGTTGATTTAGATCAGTGATGGTGAACCTTTTTGGCACCGAGTGCCCAAACCGGAACGTGCAAGCACGTGTGCTTGCTAGAACACCAGAAAACCGAAGACCAGCTGGCCAGTGCATGCATGCCTGTTTTTTTGCCCATTTTTCGGGCCATTTCTGGCCTTTTTCAGGCTGTTTTTGGCCCCAAAACAGTCTGAAAAAGGCCTGGAAATGAAAAACAGCCTATTTTCGGGCCGTTTTTCAGGCCGTTTTCTGGTGCTCCGCTACCCATGAACACCAGCTGGCTGGTGCACCAGAAACCAAAAGAGCAGCTGGCAATGGTGCGCGTGCCATAGGTTCACCATCACAGATTTAGGTTGATTTAGAATGATGTTAATATGGTTCCATGTTATTTTTTTGTAGTAATGTCAATCTGAGTTCATGCTGGTGAGAAAAATGCAATGTATTAGTTTTTAAAATTAAAAATGAAGAAGAAAAAAATTAAAAGAACATAAAATTGTGTGATCCTTGGCGCTCTCTGACTTTGATTTTTTTTCTTGCATACATTTCATTACCAAACTACAGTAGGTATCATCATCAGTGTAGAATCCTTAGTGCAGAATCATCAGTGCAGAACATAAAACCTAGAGCATAAAACTGATTTATGTTCATATGAATAGTGCACAGTTCATTGACTTTGGATTTACCCATCAAAATGTCTTGCAAAAAAAATGTAAGCAAAAAAGTATGCTCCATTGGGTTCAGTTCGGTGTTTTTTTTAAAGGCTTTGTCTGTCTATTGAAGCTGTTTGTCTCCTTGGATTTTTCTTACCTTCAAGACAAATTACTTCAATTGTAACTTTGAGAAATAGCAGCATCCTTGTCTGTTCCCAAAGTAGCTGTCTAACAAACTCTCCACAAGGTGTCCAGGCTGCGCTTACTCCTTGACTTCTCATTAGCCTAGCAGTTTTTCTTGAGCATCCAGTCTTAATTAGATGGCTGTTTTGCCTGGAGAAAGAATTCAGTCAGTTGTGGTGTACTCTTGATCACAGAGTATTTCCCTGCTCCCTTCATTTGAGACAACTACTGTATTTTTCTTAAACTGCAGGCTCATAATAATAACAGATTTGTTTGCTTGAAACGGATGTCATGCCTTTGCTGATTGGAGAAAAGGGCCATAAGAATATAGGCCGTTCATACAGTCAAGTAACTACATTTGCAGAATCCTCAGATCCCCCATGTGTAACTGAAAAACAACAAGAAACTTCACAAGTATTGTATTGGCAACCCCATGACTAATGTTTTTGGTAGCAAAATGCAAATACATTGCAACCATCAACAAAAGAAATGCCATTGCCTAAATATACCGAACTTACTTGTGAGGTTACTGCTTTGTTCTTCAGCTACATGTGTGAGATTTGGGATAGTAACCAGCTGTACCACAATTTTCAGAAACTTAAGTTTTATTTGAAAAGGGGGGAAAAAAGGAGGGTTTTTTTTTTGTGTATTTCAGCTTTGGAAATAATAAACTGACCTTACTGAGTCTTCTATTCTGTTTTAATTGTTTCTATTTTTATGCCAGTCTTGCAGCTTCCAGATGTCAGTCAAATCTCCAAACCTGTTTTTTGGGTACTATCAGGAATCTGCTCTGATGGTAGTCAGGGAAATAAAACTTGCTTTTTATTTTTTTATTTTTATGAGGCAATTTAGTGTTTTGTAGAATCATAGTTGGTCTAATGAAGATACTGCCTTAAAAGAGATTCCAGGCTTAGACAACCTTGAACTACGTCGACTAAGATTGGACTTAAGCATGATACATAAAATCATATGTTACAACATCTTACCAGTTAATGAATATTTCAGCTTTAACCGCAACAACACAAGAGCACACAACAGATATAAACTTAATGTAAACTACTCCAAACTTGATTGCAGGAAGTACGATTCAGCAATAGAGTGGTCAATGTCTGGAACTCACTACCTGAATCTGTTGTCACCTGCTCAAACTCCCACTCCTTTACCCTCAAACTAACCTCTATTGACCTCAACCCATTCCTAAGAGGTCTTTAAGAGGCGTGCATAAGCGCACAATCGTACCTACCGTCCCTGTCCAGTTGTCCCCAATTATTAGTTCCTATTTCTTGTATTTAAACTTATGTTTATTCTTGTTTCTGTTGTATTGTAAGCTTTTGACAAATAAATAAATAAAATAAAATAAATTTTGGATCCTTCTTGGTACCCTTTGCTTTCCTTCCAGGCAAACTTTTGCTTTTTCAGAATGAAGATAGCTAAAGTTGATACAGATAGTCTTTAACTTATGAGCACCTTTGAGCTGAAAAGTTCTGTTGCTAAGTGAGACATTGGTTAAGTGAATTCTGCCCCATTTTACGACCTTTCTTGCCACAGTTGTTAAATGAATCACTGCAGTTGATAAGTTAGTAACTTGGTTGTGAACTAAATCTGGCTTCCCCATTGACTTTGCTTGTCAGAAGGTCATACAAGGGGACCGCGTGACCTTGTGACATAAGTCACATTTTTCAGTGCCGTTGTGACTTTGAACAGTCACTAAATGAACTGTTGTAAGTTGAGAACTATCTGTATTGCCACTCTATCCTGGTTTAGCTTAATTTTTTTTCTTTTTAATTTAGTGTGCTAATGATTGGAAACACAAGGGGTCCAGCTGGAAGAGCAGACCTTTTCCATTATAACTGTTCATTTTTGGGGGAGGGAGACAAGTGTCAAAATACAATCGGCAAGTAGAAACATCAAAATCCCACAACTCTTTGGGAGCATTTCTTCTTTCCAGATTTCATATGCATGTCATCAGGCAAACATATAATACTATATGAATTTTATGACTAAACTCCAACATGTTCCTGAGAATTATTAGCTGTAGAGTATTTAATAAATTGTCAAGATAAAGGAGCTTCAAGAGTAACTGTGCTGTGCATTCAGGTAATTGCTGAGGGACCTGGAATGAAGTCCTTGTAAAATACTTTTAATTCATAAGCCTTTCATTCATTTGGTAGCAGATTTCATAGATGCCTTCATAAAAGAAGCTCCTATGTATCTCTTGGGCCTAGAAGGAACAGAGATAGAACATTTATTTCCATACAATGAACTGAGCCCGGGCAGTTGTTTTTCTTCCCTTTTTTCTTTTCTTTTTGTTTTGGGCACAATAAGTTCTTTGACATGTGACTGGCTTTTTCCCAGGTTAAAATGTACTTGCTGCGAGACTGTGTGCTGTAACTTCGCAAATAAGTCAGATGTTGCCAACAGATTAGTTTATGGACTTTTTTCTCCCTTAATGCAGGGACTCTGCCTGGAGATGAGGCACTAACTGGAAGCCTTTGCCCCTTTTGCTGGTACCTTTTTTACTGGTTGTTATGGAGACCAAGGAAGAAAAAAAAGAACGAAAACAAAGCTACTTTGCCCGGTAAGGATTGTTTCAGTTTCTTAAGTATGAATGCTCATTTTCCCCGTCTTCTGCTTTACCTATCATGATGTTCGGACTTGGTTTGCTGGAAAAAGTGTCATGCTGGGTTTTGTCTGTGATACCTTATGTCTGTATAATATAAAGCACATTGAAATTTCTTTCCTTTAATATATATGCTCTATTGGGGCATCCCATTGAAAGTAGAATCAAGTTGCTCCAAATTTATTTGATTTTAATAGCAGTGTGATGGATTCAAAACTGCATTATTAGTTTATTCTATTACTTAGCTGAAATAAGTTCCATTGGGTTTACTGAGGTATATTCTCAGATAAGAGGGTACGTTATTGCTGTCCAATAATGCAAAGCACAGGTCATTGTACAAAATTGGGCAACACACAAAGCAAATTATTGTTTAGTTCCCAAAGCCTTTATCAGTGCTTAACATGATTTTGCAAGAGATTTACATCTGTTTTATAAACCGAAATGGTCACGCTTGAAGTCAAATGTTCTAATCCTATAAATTCTATTTTAGAATTAATAACTCAGACAGTCCATTATTACATTGCTGTTATTATTATTGTCCATATAAAACACTCAGAAACTAAAACAACTATGAATAATTTTGATAAGATTTAGAATATTAATAGAATATTAATTTGTTTCATTAGAGATACAGCATTAGTTGGGAAAGGCCTCTATTATTCACATCAGTGGGTGAAATATTTTATTAAAACATTTGTTTCCATGTCATTATGCTTATTGTGTTTTGGTTAAATATGCTTGGGACTATGCTGCTGTGTGCCCATAAATACGATTTGGTGTTTACCCAAATTTCCAAAAATCCATTTGGAAGAATTATGACTGCTCTTTTGTAATTCATGAACAATGAATTTTGGTGTTAATTTTTTTCTCCAGAAATGCCCCAAAATGATACTCAACAATTTGGCACATTAAAGTATATTTACATTTAAATATGATTAATGGCAAAATGATATTGTTTGAAGAATATCCTTCACAGATAGCTCTGACAACTATGGTTTGTTCTCCAATCTCAGCAGCCATGTGGTAGAATAAATTTCCATAGAGTGAAGGAAACTCCTTTCTTATTACAGTTTAGGGAACAACTTAGGTATCCATGCTTATGAATTGGTTCAGTTGTTTTACCTGTTTTATATGTTGGGTGATTTTAATTGTTCTAAAATGTATTGACTTGTTGTTTTAATGATTGTTTTAATAGTATTTCTGCTGTTTTATTAGATCTCTGTAAGCTGCCCAAAGGTGTTAAAGGAATGGATGCAATATATTGTTTTTCCCTTTAAAGAGATAGTTTTTTTTCCAGTTGTTTTTAGTATCAGTAGGGAAGAAAGGCAGTGGAGATCTGCACCATCTTCAGGTTAAATGTCACATATTTTTACAGACTATTTAATTGCAGGATATTAGTAGAAACAGAGGGGAAATCTGTGATTAATGTTGCTGAAAGAATATAGTGGCATTGCATGTAAAAAACACAAAATAATGTTACATGCATTGAACGGGAACAAAAGAGAAGAACATTAAAAATTATCCTAGAAAAATTTAAAGTACCTCATAGATGTAGCGGGAGTTTTAGATCTGGGCGGTAAATTGTGGACTCCATATTTCTTCTATCCCTCATTATGGTTGCAAGCAAATATGAATAAACAGTTAAGATGGGAGAATTATATTACTTTCTTTTCATACATTTGCCCTGGAGGCCAAAGTTTACTTTACCTCCACAATTGAAAGTCCCTACAGATTTTGTCTGTTATCCAGGTTTCTGAGACCAGATTAGGCATATTTAGAATGTCCTTACATAAATCTGTATTTGTTCTAATTTTTTAATGTTTTATTGCATGACATTAATTTCTGTCCCACCACAAAATTAAAGACTTTTGGTAGCAAATAACAACAGTTTAAAAAGTCTCCAGTGTACTATATAGGCGCTGAAGACATGGTTCTGCCAGTGGGCCTGGGGAACCCAGAGAAGGAAGGAGCCCATTAAATGGCTCATATAAATATGTGCTGTTGCCCAGATGTGGGTGGGTGGGGGTATTGTTTTATTGTTTTATTCTTATTTTTATATGATGATTTTATATTTGTGTGAGCTGCCTTGAGTTGCCATGGTGAGTAGGCGGAAATAAATAAATAAATATGCTTAAGAACAACCATGATACTAATGATCATAATGATACACAATAATATGAGAGCCAGTTTAGTGTAGTGCAGTATAGTGGTTAAGGTGCTGGCCTAGAAATAAGAAGAGTTCTTACCCTGATCTTGCATTAGGCATGAAAGCTGGCTGGATGACTTTGGGCCAGCTATGCTCTTTCAGTCCAACCTACCTCAAATGGTTGTTGCTGTGGGGGAAAAAGGAGGAAGAAGTTTGTGTTCACTCCCTTGAGTTATTTATAAAATAATAATAAAGGGAGGATAACAATAAATACAATTCAGAATAAAGTCAATCCTAAAAACAACCAGAGCCAATATACAATACATCATTGTGATAGTCAAACTAAAACAAACTGTCTGAATGAACTTTATCTTTTACATCTTCCAAAATATCATTTATGTTGAGACAAGTCTAATCTCTAAGGAAAGGCTGTTCCATAGCATAGAAGTACTGCTGGAAAACTCTGTTTCCACCCCTTGTAGTACTTTGTACTAGTAGAGGGATCATCTATTTATCAGTAACCATATTTTGAATGTTGTTTTGTACTAGTAGAGGGATCATCTATTTATCAGTAACCATATTTTGAATGTTGCGTGCACTTCGGATTATTGATCTTGGAACAAATAAAAATACTGCAGAGCTGGAGTGACTAAGTGCTTCAATAGGTGTTTAGGAACACGTAGGGGCATGAGTGCATTCCTGCTAAAAGTTAATGAAAATAGCTGCATCTTTTTCCAGTTTTGTATGGGCTGTTTTGGGGATATTCCTGATACATCAGTTGTGGAAACAGATGTGGCTGTTTTAATGAGTCACAGATAGGTATCCCCGTGTATTCTGAAATACCTGTTGCAATGTTAATCCAATCCATAATTTTCTTATCCTTGCTATTTTACATTTTTGGAATGAGTGGTTTTGGCATGAGAACCATATGGTAGTGTAGAATCAAAAATAGCCATTTGATATTATCAAATGTAAGGAAGAAGAACATATAGCACTACAACCAGAAGAGACTGTGAGGACCAGTTATGGATAGATTCTTCAGCAAGAAGTATGTGTATGTAATAATGGATAATTCATCAATAGTAAATTGCCATTATTCAACCATTACTTTTATTCCACTGTTCTTTCCTATATGCTAAGTTTGTATTTCTTTCTTTTTTTCCTCTAGTTTGAAAAAAAAGAAGCTTGCTAAACAAAATACAGATGTGCCACCTCCAAACACCTGTGGAACTCACACCTGTAAAACTCAGACTGGAAAAAGTGATGGGAGCAAAATCATTTTAGAACAGACAAACAGTTCTCAAGAAAACTACAAGCATTCTGCAGAAAAGGAGGATTATGAGAAGAAAAAGAAAAAGAGCAGTCAACCAAAGGATATTAGGCGAACTGATCTTAAACGATACTACAGCATTGGTGAGTTTAATGGTTCATCCACACCAATGCTTTGCCATGATTTCTCTGTCTCAGAAGTGGCAGGAAATTGTCCTGGCATTAATTGAGCTGACCCTCAGGGTGACTCTAATGCACCTCTAAAAGAGGGATATGCCATACTTGGTTTTTCGTAAGAACACTTTGTTATTTGTAAGAATAATGATTGGCATTTTAACTGGCTAAAACTCAGATGTCAACAATTCTGGAAAAAGCCAATCCAACTGCCATAAAGAATGGTTTGTAATGTCCAAATGTTTTTTCTGCTTTTTTCTCTCCAATCGCTGGTCTACCTAATGACTACTAGATGGCAGCAAAGTCTTAATCTCTTTCCCTCCCTTCTACCACATGGTCACCTGGTTTTGTGCACCCCAGATGCAACTATCTCATGCATTTGCCTAATTCTGAAAGGACAATTAGAAATAGCTGAGATGTTTGGAAAAGTTTCAAAACAATAAATTAGGTGATGTAATTTGCTATTGGATTTATATAGCATATTGCTAGCATAATTAATATGCTTAGCATATATGCTGCAGCACTACCACTTGACCCTTCAAAAGGGCATTGTGTCTGGGATACAAACATGTTAAATATGATAATACAGATGATGAAATTTCTGCATAACTAAGTGGCTGACAGAAAAATAGTAAATTTGTAAATTCTATTTTTATATTTCATTTTTTAAAAATCTCTTTACTTTTGCAATTAAAGCAGCACAGGTTGGAACAGAGAAACATGTAATATTGTTGGTATCTTATATTAGCTGTTGGTTGATAAATATTTCAATTTTACCCCTAGTTGGTTTCTTATCAGATGCACTGACCTTCCGCATTGACTGGATGAGTATAGAAATAATATATAGAAGAGATAGAAATTGATAGATAGAAATTAATTGATTGAAATTGAATCTAGATAAGTCTAAAAGTTTGGTAGTATCTAAGGAGGCATTTCCTTTCTCAGACAGATGTCTTCTTCTCAAGTCTGCACTTTATGAATTCTGTCCCTGAGTGTGTAAGTCACTATGGGGGCTAGGCATGTTGCTTTTATCTGTGAATAATTTTTGCATCTTTTCTTGATGAGAGCTATTCTGGCTACTGCTACCCATATATTGTAATCTCCCAGCTAAATTATTGTAGTGAGACCTATAAGGGTATGGCCTTAAAGCCTATCTAAAAACTGCAGGATGTCTAAAGTGTAGCAACCAGCCTTTACAATAGTTGTATATAACATCTGGTTAAATTGCACTGGCACCAGTTGCCTTCCAAGCCAAATTCTGTCAAAAGCTTCTTTGTCTCAAAAATGATCATAATTGTTTCCCAGAATAATATCAAATTGTTGCATCCTTTCTTTTGCTGTGGAAACAAGATTCCCTTATGCATAGAAATAATCGTTATTTTATCCTGTTCCTTATGCAATTGATAGGTCATCAATTTATCTGATTTATTGCTTTTTTCAAAGTATGTTTGGTAAATTCAACTTCCTGTGGATCTTGTTTATATCCAGTAAATGTAGTTGATTTCCTTATTGCTTTATCTTTTATACTAAATCTGAAATTGAGTTACGTTTATGCCTTGATTCGAATTGTTTCAGATTATTCAGTAATGTATCCTTCTGTTTTTGTATGGCTTTATTTCTGTTTGATGCAAGTGAGATAAATAACACTTTCACAAATGCTAAATTAGTAACCCATATTGTAGATATGGGTATATACATAGAGAGATAGAGAGATAGTTGTTTATATACAAATATACAGATACATACTTTAATTGAAAATTATTTACAGAGTTAAAAGCTTCAGAAAAGTAAAGAATATAGAAAAGTAAAAAAATACAAAAGGAAAGATAAGATAGGAAAGAAAGAAGAAAAAGTGAATGATTTAGAAAAAGGTAAGAAAGAAAAGGAATATTTAAATAAGTTATTTCTGATCTTCTTTGAAGCAGTTACAAACATAATTAATACTGTTTCCACTCTCCTCAACTTGTACATAGGGAGACATTAAATAGAGATTAAGCTGATTTGGAAGAAGCTCTTTAATTCCTAGTAAGAGTACAGTTTAATAGCTATAATAGTATTATAATTGTAAATTATTACGATTGTTCTTCTACCTAGTCTTAATAGTTACTGGATTATGACCTGAATAATTAGGAGTTGCCACTGATTACTAATGAGTTAGAAAGCTAATACATGCCTATTGTTGAATTTGTTTTATTAATTCCAACTCTTCTAATTCAAGGAGGTGGTTATTACTGATAAATTCTTGTATGTAGCTCGGGTCCTTTGTCCTTAAAAATGTCTTCATCCATATGTTGTTCCTTAGACTTAGACTTGGAATAACTTTATTGTCATTTTGAATATACACTAATTGGCAAACATTACAATGAAATTTTGTTGCATACAGCTCTCAAAGGGTTGCCACCTCCAATATACATGCTACATAAACATGACAAAATAAATAAATAAATACAAAATTATGCATAAGAGCTGCACTCTGCAAACAACAAACTTTTCTTTCTGCTGCCCAAAATAAACCTGTCTGGGGTTGATTAGGGATAGGGCCTTTTTGGTACTGTAATAGTGCCAGTCAGCTAGAATTTCCTCCTTAGTCTGTCTGCACAACTTCTTCTTTTCCACATTTAAAGAAGAATCAGAATATATTCTGAATACGTTCTATTTTCATTCTTTCCCCCCACAGTAGCCACGCCAATTTTGCTTTTAATTGTTTTCCCTATTTGTTTTTCATTTACTTTGTGATTCATTGCTCTAATGTTGTGATTGTTTTGATGCTCATTCATGGTATATGTATTATTGGGTGGCTCTATTCTTGATCTTGATTTTATTTTATTTATTTTTATTTATTTGATTTGTCAATCGCTTACAAGATAATAGGTATAAGTATAAACATGAGTAAGAATACAGGAAATAGGTATGAATAAATGGGGACAATAGGACAGGGACGGTATTGTTTATTGGTTTGATTGGCCAATTACCTCCCTAGTCTAACATTGGAGAGCATTTTAAAATATTATAACAAGGAATTGGCTGTACAGATTTTGACTGGCTGATGCATTATAGGAAGGCACACATTTTAATCATGATATGTTCACTAATCCAAAATTGTTACATATAAATAGAGTTTAGGTTCACCTCTTGGATTAAGCTGCAGACAAATTACTCTGTAGTTTACAATACTGTGATGTTGAAGTTTTGCCCCAGTATTTCCTTGGTCTTTTGTCCCTTTGGTGAAGAGCTTTTAAGCAATGTAGCAGGCTTCCTGTTTCTATTCCTTTCTTATTTACATCTAAGAAACCTGCTACGCATCCAGGAGTAAAGGACATTTGGCTCTTGGCCTCATACCACCTGCCCTCTATTATCTCTGGTAACCTTTTAATCCTTCTGGATTCAGCTGGGAGGGTCTGGCATCCTGGCTGCCTTCTTCAGTCTTTACATTCTAAAACTTGTTTCTCTCCTGCCTTGTTGTAAATGAGCATATGGATAGTGGGATATGCATAGAGGTAAAAATGGACTGATAATGTTCTTGAACTTTTCTGAAATCATTATTTTTCCATATTGTGCCGTAGTCCTCCTCCTCCTCCTCCTCCTCCTCCTCCTCCTCCTCCTCCTCCTCCTCCTCCTCCTCTCCTGTCTCCACAGATTAGCCAATAATTATCTAATTATATAATTAGAAACATAATTTTCGTAGGGAACTACAAATCATTTCAGTCACTTTTATCTTTTTCTACCACCTCACATTTTAATGAAAGTTGTTAATGTCTAAATGTGCTTGCAATCACCCTGACACTTTACACATCCCACTGGTTAGCATTTTCTCCAAGATGTTTTAGTATAAATTCTTCTCTGAGTGAAGTAAGTCGGAAGAGGCGCTGTTCAATTTTGACCCCTTTTAGAAGAAAGACTTGAATATTGTCATAAATATAACAATGAATTCTGCAGCACCTAAAGCTATCAGAGATACACTGGTGTAACACCTTAATGAAGGAGACTTGGTTTTGAATGGATACGTTTTAATGTGATTGTGGCATGTGCAACCATGGACTGGAATCCACTTCATCAGTCATGTAATATGGTTGTTACAGGCATTGATTTTGAGTGTTTGTATATGAATATACACCAAAGTATGTAGAAATAAAATCTCTGTGGGGTAAAAGAAACGTATGGTGACATTGAATGCAAAGCTCAAATCTATGCACAATAACTCACAATAACAGGAATAAGAGATTCTATAATTTTCCAAATCTTCTTGTGCTACATTAACAATTAGGTTTTTGCCGAGTCCTGTGAGATTTTGCACTAATTTAGTACAGAGCAATCTAAAATTAAGAATTAGGCTTGGTTGCATTAATTTTCCAAAGATACCAAAAGTGTAGAACAGCAGGTGGAGGATAAAAACTGATCTTGCAGAAACAGCTGATCGTGATCTATATTCTAGCTTGAAAACTGTTAGAATGCAGTCCATCCTAGGATAAACAAACATGCAGCATAAGTGAAATTTAGTTTTGACAGTTTACTTTTGTTGCTGCTTGTTGGAGAACTTGGCAGTATTGGGGCACACAGGTCTGTCCAACAATGGATTAAGCTTGAAGAGAGAAACTACTAAAGCATAACCGCATGTCTCATATTGTTTCTGTTGACATGCAAACTAATAATATATAATACGGTAGGTAGATAATATAGATATATTTGTCATTTTTTCTTTTTTGGAAAGAATTTCTACAATTTCTTTATTTCTTTATAATTTATTTCTCCAAAATAAAGTTTGGTGTAGTGATAATTTAGAAACCAGCAGACTGTGAACTCTAGTCTTGGTAGTTGGTTGACCAGGAAGCTGGGTGGGTGTCTTTGGGTAGTCACTCTCTTTCAGCATAACTCACCTCATAAGGTTTTTTTTTTTGGGGGGGGGGAAGTAGGAGGATGAAGGTGTGGTGGATATGTTAGCTGCCTCGACTTACTTAGAAAATGAAAAAGGTTGGATAAGAGAACCAGTTTACTCTAGTTATTAAGGCATCAGGCTAGAAAACAGGAGACTCTGAGTTCATGTGCTGCCTTAGCCATAAAAGCCATCTGGTTGAGCTTGGACCAGTCACTCTCTCTCAGCTCAATCCATCTCACAGGGTTGTTGTTCTGGGGAAAAGAGGAGGAAGAAGGAATATTAAGTATGTTTACTGCCTTGAGTTATTTGTAAAAATAATAAAGGCAAGATACAAAGTAAATAAATAAATAGATACAAATCTAACGAACTAAAATATTTAAGTGATTAGTGCTGCTTTTGTGATTGGAAGAGTATCCAAACTTTCACCTGCTTTTAGTTTACAAAAAATATATGTTCAATATACTAGACCTAACTTTAGAGTTCTATAGTTAGAAAGTTGTTGGCTCGTCTTTCTGATAAAAGCAAAATATCTTTGTTCTGATGCCGTTATTCTTGTTTCTTGATTCAGACCAAATGTGGGAAACCATAATTAATTGAAGACTTCCTGTCTGGCTTGCCAGGAAGGGAGGAGCTGGAGAGTGCTGGCTTGGGTGAAAGCTCTTTCATATCTTTTTAAGCTGAGATATGATTATCCAGGCTTCCTTAATAATTGTTCTGATTGCTCCTCAAACAACCTTTTTTTGTGTGCCTGTTTGGCTGTGGGTTGAAAGCAAAAGAGAACTATTTTAATACTACCCCACTTCACATTAGAGCAGATCTGGGCATTAATCGTCCCTGGACCAAATTGGCCCTTTTTACTGTCCCTATCTGGCCCTCTTGAAGTCAATTCAAATTAGAAATCAGATATAAAGAAGTGAGTCTCAGAGGGTGGAAGAAAAAGTCAAGTCTGGTCTAACTCTGCGAAGCACCATGCGCTCCTTCAATGGCGGGTGTGGGAAGGTGAGGAGAAAATGTGCTTTTCTACACCTACGCAGCACTAGCCCCTGGCCTGGAGCAGCCTGAGGGGAGGAGATGTTCATCACATAAGGAGACCTGGGTTCAATCATTCATTGATGACTCGGTCTAAGAGTGGCCTTGTGGGTGGAGCATAGCCGGGAATTATTTTTTCAGCCATCCAGTTTCTCATGCGGGAAAATTAATTGCCCATCCCTGCATTACAGATATAGATAATATGAGAATCACTTCTTAATGTGCATGGTAATTCCCAAACGAGTACAGATCTCTGCTGTAAGAATGGCCTGAAGCAAAAATCACCGAATTATCCTGTGTCTTTGCTATAAGGAAATTGGTCATGTTGCAACTGAGAAAGTAAAGAATGGCACTTATTGTTGTGCCTCCATTCATTGCATAAATCTTTCCTCTCTACAGCTTCCTCAATCAAAGAAAATAGAGAAGGGGTAGATTTATATCCCTTCCTCTTGTCTAAATTTCTCAGATTTGGAGGAAATCAGTCAGTTGAACTTCTGAACAATAAAATTCTGTGTTTATACGGGTTATTTTATTTTTTTCTGTGAATGTGGCTTGCTTTGATATGCAGGCCAGGCTTACATGGCAAGAGACTTAACAAGAATCTAGTTGAAAGCAAACTTGTCCTGTTTTGTCCTGCCCTGCCCTATCCTATTATGATAACGTGTGGGTAATATACACTTAGATTCACAATCTAAGACTAGTGGAAGCTTAATAATTCAGCCAGCCTTACCAAAGACCAAAGAATTCTTAAGATAGTGTCTAAGAATATAGGCAGTTCACAGCAGGGTGATTTTTTAAAATATAGAATTAGGTTGTTCATGTCCAATAAATTCAATATTTCTAGATATCGATGGAATTCTTTACATATTGCTCCAATTATTGTCTATTCACAATAATGTAAAATCATAGCTGCAATGTAAAAATCAACTGATATTGGCCTTTCAGTTTGCAATGTATGATACATAGAGAAGATGGGCTGTGATATGTCCTTTGGTCTTGATTGTGGTAGAAATAGCTAGATAAAGATCATATGGAACCTGACTAAAGTATACAAAGGAAAAAGCTTTGCTGTACATGATGTGGATCAGACCTGTCTCAGCTTGAACCTCTAAATAATAAGGATCTTTAACTCCATTTAATGAGATAGGTATCGTTTAATAGAAGTCAAGGGAATTACAGTACTGCATAGCCAGAACGGAGACATTGTGCACCAAAAGCCTCAAGCCTATATTTTCCCTCCCTTAGTTGCATCCCATCACTGGTCCCCCCAAGTCCAATCAAATTCAAATAAGATATTTGTAGAACGATCACTTTGGGCTTTGTGTGTATAACTTTAGAATAGGGGTGGGTCTATGGGTCACACAGGTGGCATGGGTTCCACCAATCCAATTTTGTGACTGCTAGATTACTGTAAATTCAATACTTTTTCCTACCCTGCTTTTGGAAGTCAAAATAAGGAGAAATATAAATGTGCAACCATTAATCAAAACAGCTTTAAAAATTCAGTGTTGTCCCCTGGTTTAGAAAGATTGCATGCTTCTTCATTAAATTTTAAGGAATAGGGCTAGAAAACGTTTTTACCAACAACCAATTCAGTCAGCATAAACAATAGTCGGGATCTGGGTTAGTATACTGCAATCAGTGTCTCCTCCTATGTATTCCCACTTCTCTACCTTAACAGGCATTTGCTTACTGCTGTCATTATTATTAAGGTGATTTATTTATACCTTTTGTATTGCATATGAAAAGAGTGTAACAAATACAGAAATAACTGAGCATGTATCTTGCCTTAGAAAACTTCTAGCATAAAGGAGTAGTTAGTATGTAATTCTTTTTTAAAAAGATGAAAAATCAGTTTCAACAGTTTCAACTTGAGTGTTTCTGTTTTGTAGAGATCAGAATGTCTGCTGATGAGTGGCTGGTTGAATGTCATAGCCCAAGGCGACAAAAATGCTGGAAGACAGGAGAGTTTCTTTTCGCTGATGATGTAAAGCTGTTCAATACCACAGACAATACTGCTATCCTACAAAAAGATCTTGACTATGTATCAGAATGGTCAAACAAATGGCAACTTCAAAACAAATAAATGCTCTGTCTTACATATTGGCAAAAAAAATCAGAAAATAAAATACAAGCTGAATAGTCAAGATCTTGTTGATGACCCAAGCTCTGTAAAGGACCTTGGAATACTCACCTCTAATGATCTAAGTGCTAGAGCCCATTGCAACTACATAGCCAAAAAGGCATTAAGAGTTGTTAACCTAATCCTACGTAGCTTTTCTCTGGTAATATCACACTACTAACCAGAGCATACAAAACATTTGCTAGACCAATACTCGAATACAGTTCATCAGTCTGGAACCCACATTACATATCTGATATTAGCACAATTGAGAAAGTCCAGAAATATTTCACAAGAAGATTTCTCCACTCTTCTACTCGTTGTAGAATACCTTATGCCACCAGACTTGAAATTCTAGAACTAGAAAACCTTGAATTACGCCGTCTTCGGTCTGATTTAAGCATGGTATATAAAATCATACATTGCAGTGTTCTACCTGTCAATGAATACTTCAGCTTCAACCATAACAACACAAGAGCACACAATAGATACAAACTCAAAGTTTACCGCACCAAACTTGATTGCAGGAAATACGACTTCAGCAATAGAGTGGTCAATGTCTGGAATACTCTACCCGACTCTGTAGTTTCTTCCCCAAACCCCAAAAACTTTAACCTTAGACTGTCTACTATTGACCTCACCCCTTTCCTAAGAGGTCTGTAAGGCGATGCATAAGCGCACCAACGTGCCTACCGTCCCTGTCCTATTGTTTCTTATTCTTCTTTTATTTTTCTTATATGTACCCATTTCATGTATTCACAACTATGTATACACTTATACTTATTATCTTGTAAACAATTAGCAAATCAAATAAATAAAAATAAATAAAAGTTTATATGAGCCATACTGACATACGTGGAAAGCAATATGCAGCCAATCCTTTTTTTAAACTTGCAAATGTTAAAAGGGCTTTTCTCAATGTGTTAAGCTACAGTTTCTGATTTAAATTCATGGTTAGGCTGCTGTTGTCATATAGTGCCAAATCATCACCCAAAACATGTGAAACAACATTAGTAATTGTGACTCTGGTTTTTCTTTCAGATGAAAACCAAACCAAAACAAATGAGAAGAAAGAAAAAAAAATGGTCACCCAGAAACCCCATGGTACAGTTGAGTACATGGTAAGACTTGATGACGAATTTTTGGACATAGGAGTTGTGGAAATGCCCACTTCTGTATACTTGAAATGTCACTAAATTGCTTACATAATACTTTTATGTTAACTATAAAGTTATACGCTAATAAGGGGAGAAAAGCACATAAAGCAACTTAGCATATAAAGTGTCATTTCTTGAGAGTGTTCTCTCTTGTGTGTGCATGTGTGTGTGTATGTGTGTGTGTAATTTCCCCTGACAGTATATAAAATCCATTTTAAGACCAGAACTATAGTTTCTGTAAACATTTTAAGCTTTTTTTCTATTTGTACCATTTTCTTACTAGAGATATCCTCTTTGCCAACTGCTACTTGCCATTCCAATTGTTTAGTGGTATTTTCTGGGCCAAATAACAGCAGTAGGAGACAATTTTTCATGGGAGACTTAACATGTTTTTTCATGTAACAATATTTTATGTCGGTTAATTAGAAACCGAGCTGAGTAGCATTGGACTTCCTCCAAGTACACATGCTGAAAAATAAGTGAAATTATTTTGCAAAGTAAGAAACTAAGAATCATTCCGTTCCTATTTCTTTTTGAATTATTAGGTTGATTTCACAAATAGTTGAATAATAGCTGTTTTGGTTGTAGCTTACTTATGTTTCCCTTAAGTAACCTAAAGGGCAAATGAAAGCACAAATAATGAAGATTTTCCATGTGTGGAATGTGAAATATTTGTTAACACATACAAGATGCTATGTAGGGCATCTTATGTAGGTGCTTATGGGGTGGGGAACCAGAATGGGAGGGGAAGTTTCTTGCCAGTGAAAAACCACCTGTTCTTTATCTCAAAAGGAAATGCTGCAAAACAGGAAGTTATTCAGCATGCAGAGATCTCTGTTAACCCTATGTGTGTGTGTGTGTGTGTGTGTGTGTGAGTGAGTGAGTGTGTGCCTCCTGAATGTGCAAATGAAGTGCTGTAGCTATCATGTGTGAGGGCTGTTTTGGAGGGGAGAAGCAATCTTTTCAAACTCACAGATATTTTCCATAACTAATTTTGGAATTTGGTGTGTCTTGACTTCCACCTGATATTTAGCATAATATTTATGTACTAGGATTGTTGTTTTGCTATCCACCAAAAATTAGATATGTTTATGTGTTGGAATACCTATTCTTGACAGTTTGAAAGGATAAATATAAAACTAGAGAATATTATCTATGGGATTTCAAGACTGCTGGATTGGAATGGGTTTAGATGAAAAACAACAGTGAATAAATTACTAACTCTATGATGCATACATACAGTATGTAACTCAGTGGAAAAGGGATGGAATCAAATTTGCTTTGAATTTTAAATCATTGAGTTCTGCAGCTTTATCCCCAGTCTTTAAAATGTTTTTCTAGAGGGATTGACCTATGAGACACTTGCATCAAAACATAATAAGAATCACACAGTATCTCAGTGATTGAGATTTAGAATATAAATTTATTGTTTTTGTCCATAAAATATATTTCAGATATTTTCAGCTATACATGTGCATACACATATTTATTCCCCCGAAAAATCCATCCTCAGTGATGCGACTAAGTTTTTATTGTTTGACCAATATGCTCCTGGTTAATTGTGGAACAGTATCCTCATGGTTGAAAGTGGGTAAAAAGGAACAAATTTCATATTGACTGTTGTAAAATGATTACCTCTTTATACAGTTTGGTAATCAGTATAGTTGGGACAAAGATAGAAGGAACCAAAAGTCATCCAGTGGTGACTACGCAGATAACCAGTCACTGTGCTGTGGGTTGAAATTTTCTGATGTCTTTGTGGACTCAACATCTGAAATATGTTTTTCTGTGTTCTGAAACTTTTTTTTCATCAGTCCCTAATCTAGGCCAGATATTTGCTTTAAAGAGGCATGGTTGATTAAAATATGTTTTGAAATTTAAACTTTTTATCTTATCTCTATCTCAGGCTGGAAGCCAAGATACCTTAAACAGCATAGCCCTGAAGTTTAACATAACTCCAAATAAACTTGTGGAACTCAATAAGCTTTTCACGCATACAATCGTTCCAGGCCAGGTAATTATGACAAGAGGAAATTTGATATTTGATTTGTGCTAACTTCTAACTAAAATATTTGTGTTAACTTGTGTTAACTAAAATATTTGATTTGTGCTAACTTCTTTAAAAAAACTTTTGATAATAGAAGTGATAACCTAGGTGTATGTCTGGTAGAGGGCAACAGCTTCCAGTTTACCTCTACAATAACTCGGATTTATTATTTTGGTCTGCAGTTTATATTATATGCCTACTCTGAATTTGTCTGGAATTTTATGATGCTTAAGAAATTTCTTAGCAAGAACCTCTCTGTGAGTAGCATATATGATTAAACATGCATCTTGTTTGTTTTTGACTGTTTCAGTGTTAGCATGCTTATTTGTCAGTTCGTCATAACTTCCTTCCCACGTACTTTCTGTTTTGCATATGAGGGATTTTCAAATGCAGGATACACCTCCTTCCCCCAGTTCACGCACCTTCTGGTCTTGGAGGCCCAATTCTAAAAGTGCTGCTTTTGCAGCAGCAAATATCTCCCCATGCATAGAAACAAATTTTGCCTATTTTACCTGGGGGAAAGCAAAACCTAAAAACCTGGTGTGCTTACAAAAAGGGTCAACACAAGTATTCCTCCTATTTCTGCTGTTTGGAACTAGACAACCTCTCGTGCCCATCTCAACCACGTATGAGTTCTCCATAATTTTCTGGGGATCCCCAAGATTCTGGCATTTTATAATTAGCACATCATTTGTTAAATGATCAGCATCTTATGAAAGCCCTATCCCATGTAAACATATAAAAAACCATATAAAGAACAGTTACTGGAATTGGGTATGTCTAATTTGATGAAAAGGAGGACTGGGGGTGACATGATAGCAGTGATCCAATAGCTGCCACAAAGAAGAGGGAGTCAAGCTATTCTCCAAAGCACCTGAGGGCCGGACAAGGAGCAATGGGTGGAAACTAATCAAGGAGGGAAGCAACTTAGAACTAAAGAGAAATTTCCTGACAGTTAGAACAATTAACCAGTGGACAGTTTCCGGTTTGTCGGCTTCGCGAGCGGTAGGGATTCGCGAAGCTGCGCGATCCCTGCCGCTAGCAGTTTTGGGGCTCCGACCCGGACGGGTGCGGAGCAAGGCTGCCCTGCAGGGGTAGCTGAAGGTAAGGGGATCCGGAGGAAGGGTTTGGGGTGTTGCAGACCCCCTCCCTGGCCGGCAGAACCCCCTGTTACCAGGACGGTGCAGCGGCGGTCCGTAATGGCCGCCACAAAGAAGTTGACAGCCCGGGCAAGTATGCGCAGGAGGAAGAAGAGAAAGTTATTGAAAGTAAAAGTTCTTCTTGGTCGACCCAGGGCTTTGAGATTTATCTAATTTAATTCCTGGAAAAGATGGTTTTCTGATGATTTCTTCCACAAGAGAAAAAAAAAGCGGCTATTTTGAGGTGCTGAAGGGAAAGTTTACTCTCCCTCCGGACGGAATTAAGCCGGAAGGAGAGGATAAAGAAAATATATAAATTTGGATCTTGTTGGAGGAGATGCCTTGAAGACTTGAGGACAGAAATACAATCTTAATAAGGCTTTAAAATATAGACTTGGATTCTTTTTTTTTTTTATTTGTTTGATACCACCCCTGGAAGAGGAAGGGGAATTTTGGCTTGCTTGGATTTATTGAGGATTGTGGATTTTGGGATTGTTTTGCCTTTCTCTCGGAATATTTGGTTGGTGTAAGAAGAAAGAGGAATAAAGAAAAGAAAAGATTTATTTATAATGGCTTTCCTTTTTGAAGACCTGAGGGATGAATATGAGCAAACAAAAGCAACCTGCAAAGATGGCATGGAAAAAGCTTTTCTATTTCTAGAAATGGCGCTGGTCAATTACCAACAGACAATGGAACAGATGGAAACGGAAGAAGAACAACAAGGAAGAGACGAAGACGCCATCTTCATTGAATCCCAAAACTTATCTAAGGAAGAAGGAAGGAAGAGAGCAAGGAAAATGAAGGACTTAAGATCTAAAAAAACATTTGAGAAAGAGAAAAATATGATTCAAAGTAAATATAATGATAACAAACAAGAGAAAAAGGGAACACAACAGAGAAGGGATCCCAGCAAGGTAGAGGTTAGAAGAAGAAGGGGGGTAGGAAGATTTGGTGGGGGAAGAAAGAAAGGGGAAAGGCGGAGAAAAAGCCTCAAAGCTTTAAAATTGGATGGGAGAAGAGGGATTTTTTTTAGAGACAAAGGATGAAATATAATTTTCTGTAAGAAAGATTCTGCTAAGGTACAGAAGATGGTATTGTAACATTTATATTTGAAATAGTAAATTAGAATGGTTTAAGATTTAATAAGAAATTAAAATGTTGAAGTTTTTAATAATGATTGATTTTTAAAATGTAATAAAATATCGAAGGAAAGGAGGATACAATGTATTTAAACATTTTTGGTGGATAGAATGTACCAAGCAGAACCAAATTGGGTATTTGTTATGCTGAATGTTAATTTTACTAACTTAGGGGAGGATAGAAAGGCATCATACTCTGATTAGTGATTTCAGGAGAAATTTTTTTATTATAAGAAAGAGATAGAGAGATAAATGAATGGGCAAAAGATACAAATTTAATGATTTAATTAAGATGGATTAAATAAGATAGAAATGTGAAGAGTGATATGTGCTATTATTTTAGCCCATGCAAAGAGAGGTAACTGGGGCCAAGGTACTTTACTAAAAGATTTTTTTATGTTTGTTTGTGTTTGTTTGTGTTTTATGAGAATACTGGGGAAATTATTGTAGAAAGACAGGGAAAGACTTAATATGTAATGATTTGTTTGTTGTTGAAACTTTTAATAAAACTTGTTTTTTAAAAAAAAAAAAGAACAATTAACCAGTGGAACAACTTGCTTCCAGAAGTTGTAAATGCTCCAACACTGGAAGTTTTAAAGAAGAGATTGGATAACCATTTGTCTGAAATGCTATAGGGTTTCCTGCCTGAGCAGAGGGTTGGACTAGAAGACCTCCAGTGTCCCTTGCAGCTCTGTTATTCTATTCTATTCTATTCTATTCTATTCTATTCTATTCTATTCTATTCTATTCTATTCTATTCTATTCTAATTCTAATTCTATTCTATTCTATTCTATTCTATTCTAATTCTTATTCTATTCTATTCTAATTCTTATTCTATTCTTATTCTATTCTATTCTATTCTATTCTATTCTATTCTATTCTATTCTATTCTATTCTATTCTATTCTATTCTATTCTATTCTATTCTATTCCAGTCAGTGCTGAGACACTTCTTAAGTTCTGTCTTGGGAATTAAAGGGAGACACACCTAATCATGCATACTATCTATAAGGGAGGAATCCTACCAAGACATTCTTTAAGCTTTATAAGATTCAAAGTGGGCTCTCTAAATTTTCACAACCCATCTGAATTCAACATATGATTAGTTGAAGAATTTAAGCTACAGGTAAGTAGCTATTTCTTTTCTGATAAATATTGGTATTCTAGCCTCTGCCTGTATTACTATGTGATTTTAATACACACAAGTTGGTACATACACCTTAGCTTATTCCTGCTTGCTTTTGGATGACTGAGGAAATTAATCAAATAGCCATAGAGTCCTATTGCTTCCCATTGTTTTATGAATGTTGGTCAAACTACACTCTGGTTTTATGCATGCTGTTTGTAATCATCAGACTAATGCATGCATGTGTGAGCATTTAAGTTTTTTTTTTTTAAATCCCTTACTGTGAATAGACACCTTACTACAGTTCATCATTTTGAACGTTCTGTCTGTTTTTACATCTTGTAACCTTGCAAAAGAAGTAATAATCTAACCCTGATCCTAACTGCTCAAAGGTTTTATATTCCTATTATTCTGAACCAGTTAGATTTATGGAGGGTGATTCCAGATGAAGCTCTCTCTCTCTCCCCTCTCTCTCTCTCTCTCTCTCTCTCTCTCTCTCTCTCTCTCTCTCTCTCTCTCTCTCTCCCTCCCTCCCTCCCTCCCTCCCTCCCTCCCTCCCTCCTCCCTCTGTCTGTCTCTGTGTGTTTGTCTGTCTGTTTCTACCTATCTACCTACCTACCTATCATCTATCGATTTATAAACAAATAACATAGCAAATGGGAGGAGCAATTTCAGAGTAGAAATCGTGCTTGCAAGCACAATTTTTGACTGTTTCCATAAAAAAAAGGAAGTGTCAGATCCTACCAAGATCATTCAACATGCTTCTTGTCCTGCCCTCAGGTGCTTTGGAGAATAGCTTATCTCTCTCTTCTTTGTGGCAGCCACTGAGATATTGGAACACTGCTATCATGTCTCCCCTAGTCCTTCTTTTCATTAAACTAGACATTCCCAATTCCCAAACCATTATGCTATTGATGGTTTCATATGTCTGCTTCAGTTCTTCCTTTTTAAATTATTTATTTATTTATTAAATTTATATGCTACTCTTCTTGCTATCCCGAGTAACTCTGGGTGGCTTACAGGGCACCTCATGATATACAATACTCAAGCTTTAGTGAAGAACCCTGAAAAGAAACAGAACTTATTTCTAAATAAATATAGAAAAGATTTTAGTGAATTTTATTCCTTTTCTGTTGTTTAAATACTTGTACTTGGATTAATTACGGAAATCAAATTAATTGTGTACGTCAGTTTTTTAAAAAAATCTTTGCAATGGTATTAGAAATGAAAATTGTCTATTGCAACTTTCCCTATCCCTTTGTTCTGTGAATTAGTTGGGTAACAGTTCCCATAATCCCATGTTAGTTATATTGAAGTCTAATGCACTTGGAGGATAGTAGATTGACAGTTGCTTAAGAAAAGAATGAAATCCAGTAACCAGTAATTATTGGTACTGGTAGATTGTATTTTAAAATAACTTTCTACTGTTCAGATTTAATTTTAATAGTGGTCATAATATTTATCATGTTAATGTTCCACGTTTAATTATTATTTTTTAACTAGGTACTATATGTGCCAGATACTTCAAGAGTAATTTCTTCAAGTTCTGGTGTTCCTATTTCACCTTCATCATCAGATGCAGAATATGATAAGCTTCCGGTAAGATTTGTGTAAGGTTTGAATTGAGGTTAACATTTAGAGACAGAATATGTTGCAGTAAAACTTGTATAGTTTGTGTCACGTGTTCTTGTGTGCCTCTTTGTATGTGTGTGCATGTGCATATATGAATGATACAAGTTTTTCTGAAAATAAACTCTATGAAAGCTTATGCTATAATATATGTTAGCATGATTAGATGTTTCTCCAGAAAGACTTCATGGGGTTTAAGAGATTTATTAAAATTGATTAAGCATATAGACTGCCTCTGAAAACTATTCATTTCATCCATATACTATCCATATTCTAAAAATAATGCAATTCATTAACAAAATTGCAATAACATTTGAACTGTTTTACATTGGGGCATACATTATTTTCTGGCTAGATCACAGGTCATTGCCTGCATATATTGTATACATCTTGGCATATATTCATGTGTACAGGTAGTTCTCAATTTATGACCATAGCTGAGCCCAAAATTTCTGTGGCTAAGTGAGACACTTGTTAAGTGAGTTTTGCCCCATTTTACGACCTTTCTTGCCACAATTGTTAAACGAATCACTGCAGTTGTTAAATTAGTAACATGTTTATAAAGTGAATCTGGCTTCCCTGGGGACTTTGCTTGTCAGAAGGTTGCAAAAGGTGATCACATGACCCTGGGACACGGCAATTGTCATAAATACGAGTCAGTTGCCAAGCATCCAAATTTTGATCACGTGACCATGGGGATGCTGCAACGGTTGTGTGAAAAACAGTCATATGTCACTATTTTCAGTGCTGTTGTAATTTCCAATTGTCGCTAAATGAATGGTTGTAAGTTGAGGACTACCTGTAGAAGAATTTTCCCCCCAAACAGTCCTGGCTGGATTGAGATTGATGCCTTCTTTCAACCCGTATTGAAAGATTTCATGCAGCTGCGATTTCTGGGAAGGTAAAACTAGAGTTGCATCACCACCCTGCCATCCTCTTCTTATTTAATTTCCCTGAGTAGTAGCCGCTACCATCACCATCAGCTTTCTTAAAAGTCAATATAAAAATGAAGGGATCATCATCATCATCATCATCATCATCATCATTATTTTATGCCAGGATTGTGCCAGTTCCCAAGAGTGGCAATCCCGGCATTTTTAAAAAGGTGCCGTTCCTCTGTGACCGTAACCTTCTCACGTTATCCAACAATAGAAGGAAGAAAAAAAAAAACCCAGCAGTGGTGTCCTTCTTTAAAGGCAAAGTTGAAATAAAAACAGGTTTATAGATATCTTGTTGTGGGTCTATTTCTGGCAATGACTGATGCATTTTCAAATTGTACAACAAACATGAGTTCCTTGTAATTGCAGGACTGTTTTTATAGAAAACATACATAATATAACAGTAATAACTATTATGGATACTGGTTTGGAAACCTAAAACCTTTCCTGGAGATGACAGCTTCTGTTCAGGGAGTGGGGCTTCCCTACAGCTCCCTTAGTCCTGGAAAAACTCTACTTCTCAAGCATTTCCTCTGGCCTTTGAAATGATATCCAATATATGAGGAATATTCATGATTTGTGCAGAGGGATGGATTAGTAATGATCGCATTTGCCTGCGAATGAACCCCTAACTTAAGATTTGTTCTCAGCCATTGCTATTTGTCTAATTTTATTTTTGAAGGATGCTGATTTAGCAAGAAGGGCTTGCAGACCACTTCAGAGAGTTATGTCGTCCACCTCAGAGGAAGACGAACCTGTGTATAAGTTTTTAAAAATGAATTGTCGTTACTTCACAGATGGCAAGGTAGGGAATTTGGATAATTTCCAACAGATTTGCTTCCTATGTGGAAGACCATAGACAAAGTAGTATACCAAATGATATATTAATCTGGAAATCTCTGTGTTTCCCTGAAAATAAGACTGGGTCTTATATTAATTTTTGTTTCAAAAGACGCATTAGATCTTATTTTCCAGTTAGGATTTTTTTCAGGGAAATATGGTACTAAATGTGTCCGTTTGACTGACAATCTTAACTGGGGCTTATTTTGGGGATAGGGCTTTTATTACGAGCATCCTGAAAAATAATGCTAGGGGTTATTTTCCAGTTGGGTCTTATTTTCACGGAAATGGGTATGTTCACCAGATCCTAAAAAGGAGCAGACCTTTAATGAGCATTTGTCTTGCAACAAGATTCAAAAGAACATCATGGTACTAAGTGAGGCTGTGCTATAGGTCCCTATCATAAATGGCACTAACTGGTAATCTTGTTTTGATTGCACCTTTAAAATTGTCCATTGAAATAATTTAAGAAGCCCCATCCACTTGCTTCTTATTTTATCCCCAAGAAATAGTTCATTTCACATATGGTAGATTGAGTTGTAGAATTCATATTCTAACCCTAAACCTCTTGATCGAGAGGGAAAAGCAAAGGCTTAATCTGTCTCCTGAATTCCAGGAGGCAAAAATGTTCCAAGGAGTGGGGTCAAAAAACAAAAATACCTAAGATGGCATTCTTGAATAAATGGGACCTGGAAAGAATAGACCCTATTCAGTTGATTGCACGGGCAAAAGAGATGCCTCTGGAAAGCAAGCTACCATCATTCTCAGCTAAGCCCAGCCCATAATGTGTTCCAAAATGGCAAATTTTGGAGCAATTTGGAGAGAGTTTTAAGGGTAGAAATGACAGTAAAAAGCCACTCTGCTTATGTGCTATAAAATTGGCGTTGACTTTTAGTTACCATGTGGCTAGATTTTGTCTAGGGTGATTTGTTCCCAACCTAGTTCTTTAGGTCTTTCCGTGATACACCCATCAACACTGTACTTGAATTCATACACCTTGTTCTAGGCACTTTCTTCTTCTCTTTTCTTGAATCTTTTCCATCATTAGAGCCTTCTCCAGAGAGGTGGGTCTTCATCTAATGTGTCTGAAGTAAGATTTAGCCAGATCATTTATGCCTCGAATGAGAATTCCGGATTGATTTGTTCAGTGTTCCATCTATTTGTTATCTTGGCTGTCTCACAATTGTTCTCCAATACCATGTTTGAAAACTACTCTTTCTATCCTGTTTCTTGAAAGTCCCACTTTCACTTCCGTATTTTGTTCAGGTAAAACCATTGCCTGCATGACCCTGATCTTTGTATGTATAGGTACAATGTGGTATCTGAATACCTTTTCCAAAGCCTTCATGGTTACGCTTCCAAGCACGAGCCTGTAATGTATTTCTTAATGTTGGTTCCTTTATTGTTGCTACTTGATCCTAAAAAGCAGAAACTATCCATCACTTTAATATCTTAATTGTCAATTCTAAGGCTGGTTGTTGTACCTCTTGTCATTAGTTTGGTCTTGTTTACATTTAATCTTAATCTAAGTTTTTTCACTGTCCTCCTTGACTAGAACTTGCAAGTCATTTGCATTTTCAGCTATCAGAATAGTATCATTTGCATAACACAGGTTACTGATATTTTTTCCATCCAGTTTTAAAATCATGCTCATCTTCTTCCAATCCAGCTTCCCTCTGTATATATTCAGCATGTAGTTTGAATAAATAAAGGGAGAATAGGCAGGCTTGTCTCACTCCTTTGCCAACCTGAAGCCAGTCTGCTTCACCATGTTCTGACTATACTTGGCTTCCTGACCTGTGTGTAGGTTTTGCCAAGGGCAATGAAATGTCCTGGGGCTCTCATTTTCTAAGCTTGACATGATCAACGCATTGGAAGGCCCTTCTATAATCAACTAGCTTGATACCCGTGCTTCGCTATGAAACTACATGGTTGGGCTTAGTTTTTTGGCGGAAAATAAGGGGAAAAAATTCTTCCTCTGCCTACCAGCATCCATCAGTATTCATCTGGCTAGCGTCCTGTCAGTGTGTGAGAGAGTTGAGGGCTTTTTGGAAACTGAAATAGTATTTGCTCTGTGAGAAAGAAGACAGCAAGGAGCCTGGGTGTGGCTTAGCTCAACTATTCCGTACTAAAGCTGCTTGGTGGTATGAAACTAAAACTGCAACTCCTCTCTTCTGCTTGTGTTTTGCATTTGGAACAGATTTCTTTTCAGGTGGGGAAGGGGAGTAGAACTCCTTAGCATCAAAGCGTGTTAATAATAATATACAAAATACTAATGCTCTGATGGTCATTTCGAAAAATCCTTTCTTAGTGAGCATCTTAGAAGCCAAGGGGAACATACATGCCAAATTTCAAGTTTTAGATGTTACGGTTCTGGAGATTTTGTGATGATGTGTGAGTGATGTTTCACTTTTATATATATAGATGAAGCACATACTGATTTCTTTTGGGCATTCTTGGTCTTTTTCAATTAATACTAATAATACTCTTAGTACTGCACCAAAGATATTTCAGTCATTCCTCTTATAACGCCACTGCCTTACCATCTCTTGCGGTACTTTGGAAATCAGGAGCTAAACTGTGGCCTCCAGTGTTGTTCTTTTAATAGATTTTTTAATTAATTGTTTGGAGTCTTTATATCATAGATATAAAACATTTTAATTGCAATCATAGATTATATATATTTTTATAAAAAACTTGTATTCCCAGTCTTATGTGACTATTCTGCACTTCTTTGATAAAATTGTTGATAAAGAAAGGTTAGGTTGAAATTGTTTTCGGAAAAGGGTCCTTCAAATATTTTCCTTGGGGTGATTAAGATTTCTAAGACAAAGAAAAGCTAGGCTGAAATTGTTTTTGGAAAAAGAACCTTCAAATACTTTTGTTGGGGTGATTAAGACCTAAAACTATTTGCCCCTCTTGTTATCTCAATTTTTGTGTACACATGTAAGCAAAAGAAAAGTAAGTGATCTAAAAGCTGTGGTGAAGAGAAGAGAGCGTTCAGTTCTCTCCTAATCTGTTCCATCTATATTCTCATAATGTTCTCTAACCAACATTCTCTTTGCCTAATTCCAAGTCTGTATTTCTTATGTACAATCAGAGCCATTTAAATGACTTCTCTATCCTAGAACCACTCAAAGTTCCTACTGGGAATTCTACCTCTTAGAACTGAAATCAATTAAAGCTGGGGCTTGCAGCCAAAATCAGAAAATGTTTTAGATTGTCTTGTGAATCTTCTTTTTGATTCTCCTTAATTAACAAGCTGTAGCTCCTCTTTCACTGCAACCAAGGATTGAAAGTTAAATACCTTGATCCCTTTTTATAACTCTGGCCTTGTCTGCTGAAGATAGATGTCTTTTGAAAATCTTTTTATCTTGGCTCAGTTTTAGCAGAGATTACACCCCCCCCCCCCCCACTGAGCACTTGGGAAGAAAACAAGATCACATTAGAGAAGAAAGGGAGTATAAAAAAAAACACAAGAGTGTACATTGTGTTGTCATGTTGTGACAGTTGTGTATGTGATGAGTGTAAGGAGTAACGGTCTACTTATTTTTGTTTCGTTTTTCAAGGGAGTCGTGGGAGGGGTCATGTTAGTCACTCCCAACACCATCATGTTCGATCCTCACAAGTCAGACCCTGTTGTCATTGAGAACGGCTGTGAAGAGTATGGGCTCAAATGTCCCATGGAGGAGGTAGTTTCGATTGCCCTCTACAACGATATCTCTCACATGAAGATAAAGGATGCCCTTCCCTCGTAAGAAGTGTTTTCTTTGTTGATTGTGCTTGACCATTATCAGGTGCATATATAACATTCAGCCAAACTGGCAAGGAAAAGGAGAAGCTTGTTAAATTGTGGAGCAAAACACCATCTGACAAGAAAGGAGTGTAGAATGACAATGCAAATTTAGGCCAAGATGTTATTTTTGGCAAATATCATTGTAAAAAATGAGTTTTTATGTTTTTTAAATGGCATAAGTTTTTAAATCCCATCTTTATTACTTTATAAGCAACTCAAGAGAGCAAAACATTCATAGTACTCCTTCCTCTTCCTCTCTTTCCCCACAACAATAACCATGTAAGGTAGGGTGCACTGAGAGAGGATGTCTCGCTCAAAGTTACCAGCTGGCTTTCATGCCTAAAGTGGAACCTAGGACTCACAGTCTCCTGATTTCTAGGCCAGGACCTTCACCACTAAACAAGTGGCTTTATTTGATATTATTGTTCTCTAATACATTGGTTATGCTTTGCTAATGGTGCAGAGGTAGTATTCAGTCAGTTCTGACAGGTTCTGGAGAACCGGTAGTGGAAATTTTGAGTAATTCGGAGAACCAGTAAATACCACCTCTGGTTGGCACCGCCCCCATCTATTCGCTGCCTCCCGAGTCCCAGCTGATCAGAGTCCCAGCTGATCAGCTGGGTCTTCTTTTATTGTCCTGCACAGAGAACGGAGCTGGAAAGCAGGTTAGTGGGGTGGGGAGGGAATGGAGATTTTGCAGTATATCCTTCCTCTGGAATGGGGTGGAAATGGGGATTTTACAGTATCCTTCCCCTGCCACGCTCACCAAGCCACACCCACCAAGCCACACCCACCAAGCTACATCCACAGAACTGGTACTAAAAAATTTGAATACCATCACTGTAATGGTGTAACTGTTAACATGAAAAGTTGTTTTACAAGTTGTTTTTTGTAAAACTAGTAGGTAAAATATTCTATATTAGAATTTTATACTTTCCAAAAAGGTCATAAAAACTGAGCAGTTAATAGCTGCCAAAAAGCAGGAAACCAAGAATGACAAAGATGTTCCAGAGAACTGGCTGAGAGTATAGATTTACTGAGCTAATTTCTGCATGTTATTGTATCTTGCCCATGTCATTAATTAAACTGAATGTTCTTGGCTAAAGGCTGTAAGGAGGAGATGTATGATGGATCCTCCTGTCAGAAAGTAGATCTTGAAATACTTTCTGGGAATGGGAGTAACTTCCTGCTATTACTTAGTTGGAAATATACTGATAAGCAGAAAAAAAGGGGATCCAGGATAACTTTATGATTTTCAGTGCTAGAAAGAAATTATTTTGGATTTCTGGAAAAACAACAGCAACCCAGAGCCTTCATGTTGTTTGAATGAGTCTTCTTATCTGTCCTCTTTAGGCAGTTCTAATGTGTGAAAATTATATTAAAAAGTGATTTTAGCTATTATTCCCTTACCTTTCACCTTAATGGTTATTTTAATTAACGTTTTGGTGTCTGATTTGTTAGATAGAAGCACCAACATGTCTTCATTAATTGCTTCATCCACTAAAGTTTTAGCATAAGATAAAACAACAGAGAAATTAGTTGTCTTAGGTTTTTTTTTACTTTATAATACTGAAGTTAACTTCTAGGATTGGAGATATTAAAGGGACATCAAGAAAGAGCTATAATCAAATAATCATTTCCACTAGAGACAAATACTTGTACTTTTTAGAACGTTTACCAAGAAGTGTGGATATTGAGGAAGCAATGAGGTTTTTCCTCTGACTTCAGTATATTTTTAATTATTATTTTAGATGGCTTTACTTTATTCTAGTAAAATTGGACAGTTAACCTGATTTTAAATTCCAGATATTTTAATAAAAACATATTTGTATATGCTTGCTGTAGTGTAGTTAAGATTTCACAACTGGGTCACATATCAGTTCGGCTGATATATATATATATATGTCTAAAGTATAAATATATGCTATATAAATATATAATTAAAATTAAATATTTTTATTATTATTATAGGCTTAAAAAATCGGAATTTTTATGCCTGCTGCTAATTTTTTTCCCAATGTTGTAAAAAAAATTCTCATGATGAGATGAAGTTTTGTTTGTTTCCCTTGCCTCCTCATGGTTCTCTTTTGTCCCTTTTTCTTTTAAAGTATCTATAAGCTTCTTCAGATAAATTGATATCCTATTTCCACAATTATTTCAACTTTATAATTACTTTATTTTAATTGACTTTCATTTTATTTTGAAGGAAGTTGTTTGGTTAATTCATTTATTTCCATGTTGTTTTGGTACATTTCAGTTGATGTCTCTTTTGTTGTCATATTTGAATTTCATTTAATTATTTTAAGTATTTAAGTTTATTTGTTTATGTATTCTCATTTATTTTCATTTTGTTCTCCATTTTTAATGCTCCATATACACCCTACCACTTGTCCTGGCAGCGATATTCCAAAGGATCTTTGTCCTCTGTACAGGCCCGGTGAATGGGAAGATCTTGCCTCTGAGAAGGATATCAATCCTTTCAGTAAATTTAAATCCATGAACAAAGAAAAGAAGCAACAGAAACCAGACAGTTTTGTTGCTCCTAATTCTACACCAATAAAATATTTAGACAAAGAGAAGTCTGCAGATTTCAAAGTCCCGAAGCCTTCTGGAGGTCCTCCCCTAGTCACATCTGGATCAGTAGAAACACCAAAGGACTCTGTTACTCCTGAGTCTTTAGAACAGGCGAGTTTGAAAACTTATACTGCAGAATGTTCTGTATCAAATATAACTTTGGACTTAACCAAAGACAATTCCCTTCTGGAGGAAGATGGCTTTATTGAGGTAGACAAGACCTCATTGCAGATGGATAGTAAAATAGATTGTAGAGATGCTGGATCAGTTGATCTTCACACAGATCATTGCAAAACAAAAAAGGAGGTTCAGTTGCAAGCAAGTAACAAAGACAATTATGAGCAACCAGTGTTAGATTCATCTGGGGTAAAGCATAAACTTTCTAAGGATGATCTAGATCTAGACACCTGTGAAAAGCTGGATGCGATGCCTGAAATGAACAAGGGTGGAAGTTCACCAACTAATAAATTAGAGATGAAGTCGGATGCAAACAAAGAGTTGAATAAAGACAAGCTTATTGAATTTTATCTCAATCATGATAAAGATGAACCATCGCCTATTGATTACTTGCCTGAGGATGAAGTCAAGGAAGAAAAGAACAATATGCCTGTGGGCATAGACCTTACACTTAGCTCTTCAAAATCCCAATCCACTGAAATTCTTGCTGTCAAAAAGGAAGTACTTGAATCCTGCTCAGTTGTAAGAAATGAGCCTTTATTGGAAGCTGGCTCAGCAGCAGAGAAAAAAACATGTGAAGGATTAGATCCTCCTTTTTTGACATCTCATCTAGACAAGAACTCTGAAGTCAGACTGTGGCTGTTGCAGAGAGTCCAAGTGCCCATTGAAGGTAAGCCATTTTTGTTTGTTTTTTTAACCTAAGTCCTGTTTTCACTTTGTCTACCTTCCTTATAAAGTGAATAAATTTTCATTCAGCCTGATATCCATTCTGTACATATAAATCTTTCTGCAGTTATCTGGAAACATACAGAATGAGTGCTTGAACACTTCGCATTAGTTTTCTCTCTCAGAAAACTCGGGAAGTAAAATGTGTTAAGTAAAACATGATCAGTAATAAATAAAGAATGGCATATGGTAGATTAAATCTTAACAATCTAACTGGCAATTTTTTTTGTTTAAGTATAAAACTTTCATAATGAAAGAGAAGAGATGGAGTTCAACCATTTCTCTTAACAGGGAACTAAGACATTGAGATAGGCTTCTCACATAACTCTCACCAATATTCCTCATATAGCTGTGGAGCAGAAAGAAGAATCCACTTATAATTTCTATGATTTTTTTTTTAATTTTAGAAATTCTTCAATTTTAGCAATATAATTGTTATGTAGGAGAACTGCGTGGGTGATACGATTTATGATCAAACTTACTGGTATTTCTGTGTAAGTATTTGTTACATTATTAATCTGTTGTGTTGGTTATTTTGTGACGGGACAATCTCTTGAATTCAGATATGCTTCCTTCAAAAGAGGAAAAAAGCAAGACCCCACCAATGTTTCTGTGCATCAAAGTGGGCACACCTATGAGGAAGACGTTCATTTCCCAGTCAGCTGTGATGGATCAACAATATCATAAAATACAAAAGCAACCGGAATACTGGTTTGCTGTCCCTCGAGAAAGGTATGTTCAAGGTCTTCGTGAAATAGGTCGTATTTTGGGGGTAACAGGGCAGATAGTCACTGGGTCTTTTCCAAAGTGTGTATGTGTGTGTGTTTTCAGAAACCCAGTGACTATCTACCCTGTTTCCCCAAAAATGCAACCTACCCTGAAAGTAAGTCCCAGCTTGATTTTTACACATGCACCCATTATAAGCCCTACTCCCAAAATAAGCCCTAATTAAGATCCCGCCCACTCCAGAGTGCATGGGTAAAAATTAAGCTAGGGTGGGGATGGGTGTGTGTGTGGAGCTGCCCTACTACTTACCTTTGAACAGTTGTAGCCAGGTCTCGCACACCCCAACACCTGCCTTGCTGTCTCATTTCTTCTGCAGCCAGCAAGGCTTTCCTAAAGGCCTCTAGCTAATAACAGAACCCCAGATTGATCTGGAGCTCTGTTATCAGCTGCAGAGGCCTTCAGGAGAACCATGCCAGCTGCAGAAAAAGAACTTCCTTAAAGACCTCTGACAGTGAAAAGGAGGCCAGGGAGCAACGTGCGCAAGTGAGATTAGTCAGTGGATGACATCACCTGAAAATAAAAACTGTTGCTTTTTTGGGTGGCAAAAAATATATATATAAAACAGGGTCTTATTTTGGGGGAAACATGGTATCAAAACGCATGCTTCTATCAAGTCATATAAAATAAACTTGAACAATAGTCATTTGTCCTTGAAAAAAATGTGATGTTCCCCCTTCTTGAGAACCTTCAGTCTAAAGAGCTGTGCTGCCGCAGTGGTTAGAATGCAGTAATGTAGGACTAACTCACTGCTCACTCCAGGAATTCGATTCTGAGCAGCTCATGGTTGACTCAGCCTTCCATCCTTCCAGGGTCAGTAAAATGAGGACCCAGGTTGTTGGGGCAATATGCTGACTCGGTAAACAGCTCACAGCAGGGGTGTCAAACTCAATTTCATTGAGGGATGCATCAGGGTTGTGTTTGACCTGGGTGGGCGGTGGGCACGGCCAGCTTGACATCACTTGTGCTGGCAGTGCCTTTGGTGGCTCAAGCGCTCTGCCAGGGAAAACGGGCTCCTAGCTCCGTTTTAGGCTGCGACGGCTTCCTGCAACCCTCTGCCAGCGAAAACGGAGCTCAGTTTTCTCTGGCAGAGGCAGTGCAGGTCAATCCTTCGCTGTTTCCATGGTGGCCCTGTGGACTGGATTTAAATACCTCACAGACTGGACCTGGCCACAGGCCTTGAGTTTGACACCGCTGGCTTACAGAGAGCTGTAAAGCATTGTGAAGCTGTATATAAGTCTAAGTGCTATTGCTATTATAATTATCTATACTGCTCTCCAGCATTTCCATTGATGTGTGTTTCATATTTCATTTGTCATCTAAGAATTGTTCAGAAGTATTCTTTAGTAAAGTATGTCATCTCTCTTAGCATGTGTTACACTTTACATGTCACATGTCAGTCCTCTCATCATTACAGTGTGTTCAGAGATTTCAAGAATCTTTACAACAGAATAGCCACATCATGAAATCTTGCGAGTGGACTCTGTGCAATGAGTGTTTGGCTAAAGTTTGTTAGTCTTTAAAAGGTTTCCCAAATATTGTTATTTTTTTCTTCAATATAGCACGCACTCTGGAAATGACACGTTTGCTGACCAATTGCATAGCAGACTTATGTTACAATGACGTGCAATATGTCCTAACTGCAGTTGTCTGCTGCTAGATGTTTTTGACGTGATTGTGACTTTAGGCATGTAGCAGAATAGTACTGCATCAGCTCAGATAATGAAACTGCATTAAACAGTGGCTTGACCACTCTTGCACTGTGATTGTGAAATAGGCATCCTTCCTAAGGAATGCTCCTTATCTTTTTGCACATACCTTAAGGAGTAGTAATCGTTAAAGACTTGTGCTTTATAAGGGCTTCTGTTCAAATATTTCTGTTGACCCAGTTATACAATTGCATCTGACCTAGCTGACTGAACATCCTTCGTTGTGTTTCTTGCAATGGGGAATGTTAACAGTATTGCAGAGTGAGTATAAATATGTTGCTTTATGGTATATTTGTATGTGCTTGCTGTAAAGGAAGATTAGTGGTTTATAGTTCTGTTTGGTTATTAATCTGTATGAAGCTTTAAAAGTATTGAAATGTAGAAAGCGCTACAAATACTTTTAAAGGGTGAAGTAATATTTATTTTTGTGCCTTCAAGTCAGTCTTGACTCCTGGTGGTTGCCTGGGCAAGTCCCTGCAGTTTTCTTAAAAAGATTTCAGAAGTGGTTTGCCATTGCATCCTAGGGCTGAGAGAGAGTGACTGGCCCAAGCTAGCTTTGTATCTAAGGTGGGACTCAGAGGTGCTATTCAGCAGGTTCTGACCAGTTCTGGAGAACCGTTAGTGGAAATTTTCAGTAGTTTGGACAACTGGCAAGTATCACCTCTGACTTGCCCTGCCCCCATCTATTCTCTGCCTCCTGAGTCCCAGCTAATCGGCTGGGTCTTCTTTTGTTGCCCTGCACAGGAGAATGAAGCTGGAAAGCAAGTTAGTGGGAGGGGAGGGAATGGGATTTTGCAGTAACCTTCCCCTGCCATGCCCACCAAATCATGCCACATCCACCAAGCCATGCCCACAGAACCGGCAGTAAAAAATTTTTTGAATCGCACCACTGGTGGGACTAGAACTCATGGTCTCCCTATTTCTAGCCTGGTGCCTTAGCCACCAAATCAAATTGGCCCCTAAAATAATACTAGAGATCCTGGACATGGTATACATTTTATTTCTGAGATTAACTAAGTATGGATTTTATTGAAAAGTTGCAGTTTTCAGCCTTTGCCAATTTTCTGTCAATCCATGCAGTTCATATATCTCAACCAGAAACACAGGCTTTCTTTTATGCTTCTGATTGAGCATTAGTTGAACATTCAGTGTGCATTGCAAAATGTGCATTGCTGAAACCAATAGTAAGAGTAGTATAGAACAGCATAAGCAAAATGTGTACAGTTTCATTAATGTAATATATGGACCTGATAAGGGTTATCTTGCAAGCTCTTTTAAAGTTGCTGGTAATATCAGGGCAGGTACACATGCATATACACTTGTGCCTTCAACATGCGTCTAAAAAAGATGTATCAGAATGTTGTTCTGATTTTTTTATAATTTTTAATTATATTTATTATGTCAATTTTTATTATGTTCTTTTTGAAGAAAACAATTACAACCATGCTCAACAATTACAATACCTAACAGGAATTAAAACAACTATAAAGTAAAATAAAACTCTTGTAGCTAGTTATAGAAACAGTATTACAAAAACAGAGGCAAATTAAAGGTTGCCCGTTCAGCAAAACACCATAATGGATAAGAAAATTAGTTCATAAGATAATATTGAGGAATGTCTTAATAGCATACTGTTCACTACATTTTTATCGCTCACCCTTTTGGGCTAATAACTGCAGAAGTCAAGACTAACTGCCCCTAAATATTGAAACTAAATCCATATTTTTGGGAGATGCCTCTTTGCTGACAGTTTCATGCAAAGGTTTCCATTGGCTACCTTGTGTTGCTGGGCAAAACAAGGCATGGTACTTTGTCTGTTGTTGCCTGGGATAAGCCTTGGTGAAACTTGGTGTACAGATATTAGTGTTAGGAGAGAGACTGTGTAAAGATTGGCAGTCCAGGTCTTTGGTTATTTTGACTGGTGGTGTTGCTTAGCATTTCTAACCTGAAAGCCTTTGATTATGGTAACAATGTTAAGTTAAGCTTTGGAAATAGAATGAGAGATAAAATTTCATCTTGGTCCAATATAAACCACAGTGTCACCCTATTACAAAACTTTATGGGAAACTGGCTTTTGTATTTCTATTGCCTTCATGTGGGATTTTAGCTCTCCTTATTCACTGCTATCAAATTTAGTTAGAAGTGCAGGTACAGCTGCAAAGAATTACAATATTTATTTATCTATAAATAGTTATAGACAACTCTTTCCCACAATCTCTCTAGGCTGATAGTTTTCTTTTTCTGAGAATCTGTCCTTTAAATGGGCTGACTACTGTCTGGTCAAACTTAAGCCATTCATTCTTTATGATATAGTGTTTTTTCTGCAGAGTTGGCTCAGAAGAACCGCATGGCTTTAGTTGATGAAGAAATGAGTAGATTGACATTGTCAGAATACATTAGCTTACTTGTGCACTAATATGGCACTTTACTGTTGATGTTTATATAGAAGATATTTTCTGCACAATATATACACAGCTCCCAGCCTTGAGTAACTACTACTCACTGTTCATAGGAGAGACCAAACTGGACTAGGAGGAGGGAAGAGAAAGGTGTTTGCTTGCTGGCTGATGGCTGGAGCTAGGATGATCTATCCCTGGTATGATTTCATCTTGAAAGAAAGCAGGAGCTGTCATTTCCTAGCAGCTGTTGGTCCCCAGCCAACAAAAAAATATTAGCTCCAAAGCTCCTGGGTACAATTTTACAATGATGGCTCTGGTGGAATGAGCAAAATCTTCTTTAGACAGACGCTAAACTTGATTAGCAATTGAGTGAATTTGCATCCTACAGTTTATTGTTTTTAGAGCTCTTAACTTTTTGTTTGTTTCTTTGACAGGGTAGATCATCTGTATACCTTTTTTATACAATGGTCTCCAGATGTATATGGCAAAGATGCTAAGGAACAGGGTTTTGTGGTGGTGGAAAAGGAGGAGCTTGACATGATAGACAATTTCTTCAGTGAACCCTCAACAAAAAGCTGGGAGGTGAGTGTTTTGTTTCTTGAATTTGGAATTATCTGAAACTGTATGGTAGATTGTAATTAACAGTTTTCTGCTTCATGTAATCCCCTTAGCCTGTGGATTGTTTCTTTTTGGTCCAGTTTATAGTTCTTGTGTTTGTCAACTGACAATTGTGTCAGGTGTAAAGAGAAGAGACAATACAAAAGGATTTGATTCTCAACTTCTATATGCTGCTTGAATATTGGCTGTTAAAGTACTTTTTTACAGCCGGGCATCTCATAGATGTTTAAATAAAAATAATAAATTTCTTAATCTAGCTTTACACCAAATACCATCTGATTAGCCATAGGTCAAATAGGGCCACTTCTTTGTTGCAACATTCAAAATGTTAATTAATCTCCATTTTACCAGTTTCAGGATTACTGAAATATCTTTTGCATAGTGAATGAATATTCCCAGAGCCAAAAGTAAAGTTCCCTGTCGCATATTGTTCAATTTCAAGATAGGAGTTTATCAAATAAATTTCACTCAAACATTTGGGAAAATGTCCTCCCGCCCCACCAAATTTCATCAGTTTTCTTTCAATCTTATTTTTCTCCCTCTTTGGTCAGTTATAGTTCAGTCTCATTCTTAATAGGTTTTTGTAGCTCCAAGACCATAATTCATTTTACTTTTTATTATATAAATCTGTAAACTAGAATATGAAACAACTTCCTGCAACCTAATCATACAACAAAGGTATATCTAAGACTGGAAAACTACTTTCCTCTTTTTTTTCTCTTATTAATAAAGCTTTACATGAAAACTTTGATTGACCCAAAGCACGATGGGTGGCAAAGGAAAATGCCCATGAGCACATCTAGTGACAGCAAAGCTGTATGAAAGCTTGTGACTTATGAATAGTAGACAGAATAAATTAACAAGTGAAATGAAAGAAAAATAGATATCTCTTGAACTGATGAACATAAGAGTAAGGGAAATAGAAAGTAATGAACGTTTCCTGATTTGTGGAGCGGTGATGATCTGCACGTGAATGGAAGTGAAATTTAATTGTGAATTAAGGGCTAGAAGGAAAGTACGGTGTCACCTGGATTGCTGTATATGATTATGAAAATAGCATAGTTAGTGGTAGTTGTATGTTATGCTCTAATGAATTGTAAAAAAAATGTGTTTGGGAAAATGTGCAACTTTAATGAACATGATCTGAGAGCACAATATTTTGTTAGATAACATGAATTGATGGGCGAGAATGAAATGAGAAAGTACAGAAAAAGTTATTGGGCTATAAACATGAATGTAAGTTGCTAAACTATCTCCTTTGCTCATTCTGTTGGGTGGAGTTAAGTCATCTTTTGGTATCATAACTTTGATCAGTTATTCTGTGTTTGTATAAACCATCATCAAAATCCAGGCAGATTTTTTTTCTTTTTTATGTGTATAATTGTCATCTGATTTAGTGTTGTTTTGGTTTAAGATATTAGAGCTAACTTCTATTTGCTAAGAATAGTTGGGGTTAGTTTGCATGGGGATACTTTTATGTTGTCATAAATACAGAATATAAGAGTAATGTTTTCAAGTGTCTTCCAGTTGTGTTGGACTATAGCCCCCAACCAGCATCGCTAACCTGCAAATATATTTTAGTTAGCATAACTAGTAATGTTGCAAAGCTGAAACTTACAACAAGTTTTTCTTGCATCTTCACTTAAAAGAAAACATAGTTTTTCTGTCAATATATTGCAAACAAGGTGTAATCCTTCCCCAGGATGGAGCCTAGCAACAATCAAAGCTAGCAAATACAAAGTAGTTCAAATTTTTATTAAAAAATAAAAAAAAAATATTAAATTTTTATTACACAAAGCAATAAAAAGCAATATGTGCAGGGGTGGGATTCTAACAGTTCGCACCTATTCGTTAGAACCAGTTGTTAACATTCTAAGCAGTTTGGAGAACCGGTTGTTAGAAGAAATTACTGGCCTAATCCTGTAAGGAAGGCAGGAAGAAAATATTCTGGTGTTGCTTACAGAAACTGCCTCTATATTAACCCTTATTACATTCTTGGCAGGACTAAACTTCCTGTCTCAGGAACTTCTCTGGAGTTTTTTTCCCCTCCTTTGCTGGTACTTTGCTTGTGTGGAGTGACCATTCAAAGTTACAATGGCACTGAAAAAAGTGATTTATGACCAGGGGTGGGATCCGACAGGGTTAACTACCGGTTCGGTGATTTATGAGGTTCTGTGATTTACTATGTGCTTCCCTGCACGCTGCACGCCTGTAAATTGTCATCAGCCTGGTGCCTGGGCAGCTGAGCAGCACTGCGTGCTGAGAAGCAGCCTTTGAAAAAGTACTTTTTTCCTGCTTTTTTAACTGCAGCTGTGCCTCACACGGCAACTGAAGTTGAAAATGCAGGAAATAAAGGTCAGGTAAGAGCCCGGGCAGGCGGGTAGGCAAAAACATCAGCAGACATAGAACCGGTTCTATGTCTACTGCTCTTCAGAGCTACCAGTTCTACGGAGGTGGACAGAACCAGTAGGAACCCACCCCTGCTTATGACCATTTTTCACACTTACAACTAACTGTTGCAGCATCCCCACAGTCATGAGAGGTCAGGTGAGGACATGCGTGCCTCGATGTGAGTAATATTGAGTTGGCCACGCCCAGCCAACGACATGACCCCCAAGCAACGCCCACCAACTAAGCCACGCCCACAGCACCGGTTGTTAAAAAATTTGAATCCCACCCCTGAATATGTGCCTTTATATTTTTATGGTTACAACAAACTCCTACAGTTATAAAAGTCTAAACCTGTAAGCTTGACATCTCTGCTGTCTAATTTTGCTAATAAGATTTACAGTAAAAAAACCATTTTTTAAAAACTTTACTATCTGCCATTCTCAACAACTGGTTACAACCACTTCTATAATCAGTTATTCTTGTCAAGAAAACCATGTGGATTTATTCATGAAGTTACCTAGAGTTAACTATCTATGGAGTTTCTCAGTCATCTAGGTCAGGGTCTCCAACCTTGGCAACTTTAAGACTTGTGGACTTCAACTCCCAGAATCCTCAGCCAGCAAAGCTGGGAGTTGGAGTTCTTTCAAGAGACAGATGTTGTCCAAGGTGATTTTCAAGAGGCAACTGGACTTCCTTTGTTTTTACTTGAAGGCACTTTGCTTCTCATCCAAGAAGCTTCTTCACTTCAGAACTGAAGAAGCTTCTTGAATGATAAGCAAAACATATTCAAGGGGGAAAAAAGGAACTTCAATTGCCTCTTGAAAAATCATATTTGGGACACGCAGAGTTAAGCTTGACTCATAAATGACTCAACAACAACAAAATTACAATGATTGCTCACATATAAGAGCTCCAATTGAATAGCTGTATTTTGGGTGTGATGGGAGGAAGACCCAACATTCTTTTTGTTTTATAAAATCTGTAATTTCCTGATGAAGGTCTTAGCAAGGCAGATGCTGATTGTTAGATTACTGATAGCAACCAAAGTTTGCTGGAACAAAGCCAATTCTTGAAAAAACCCTCTTCGTGTGTATGAAGAATGTTGAAAATTAACTTAGTACGGTATCTTTTATTGTTTCATGTTATTGTTTTATTATTGTTTAATATAGGAGTAGTTTCTTAAAGATAGTGGAGAATTACAGTATGTAATTTAAACCCAGGTATTTTATTAAGAATACAGTAACATTTGTAGAAAAATTTGTAGCGTTTAAACAAACCTCAACATAGCCTGATTTGTGAACCAGATACATTGGTTTGTTTCTTTCCAAACAAGGCTGTCTCAGCTAAAGAAACAATGGCTTCTAATTTTGATCTACTAAATCACAAACTACTGCATCCATAATAAGTCACAGGCAAGGCTGTTCAGGCTTTTAATTAACTGTAGTTTGTAGAAAACGGCCAAAAATTGAGCAACTTATAGCAGCATGCTGATCAATTATAATTAAGTTTATTTATTTACTTTGATGTCTGGATACAACCTGCAATGTAGTAAGCATTTATATTGTAGGGGAATTAATAAATGTGATCAGGAACATTTCTGTAGTTGTCAGGAAAATAATTTATCTTAAATAATGCTAGGTTTCCTTCAATATAGCTAAATTTGTGCTGCCTGTATAATTAGACACAATTATCTACTGATGAACCCACCACCAATTGTAATAGTTTATCTTATTTTGTTTTTACTTTATTTTTAATGTGTTTTTTGTTTGCAATTCTGGTCAGTGACCATAATAAAAAAATATTTATACAGTAATAATAACTAAGCCTGTTCGATCAGATGGATTTGGAGAGCAATACAACTAATAAGTCAATGAGACAGAATTATATTCCCATTATAACTTCCTGGAATGGTAGTAAGTAAGCCTGGTCTTCACAAATGAGAGAATGAAAATTAATTTCAAAATAATAATCAAGATATGATCTGTAAATTAGCTGCTGCAGCTGCCTGAGTCGTTTCTATGGAAGTTGCTCTGATGAATTTAAGGTTGCCAGGTTATGCTTTCACATATACAAGGGAAAACGAAAGTTAGTTCTTCAAGGAAGTGTACAGGCTGCATGCTTTCATTCCTTCTCCAAGCAAGTAGCAACAGTTTCTTTTTGTGAGCAAACTGGGAAAGGAACAAAGCAGAAAAATGAGAGTTAAGAGAATGGCTTTGAATTTTCAAATTCTGTATTGTGCTAGGCCTGAGGAAGAACAGGAACCTTTTGTGCAGGTATGAAAATCTGCTGAAATCTCTTTGACTTTTTCCCCAGTTCTTTTGTTCGTTAGCAACAAAACACCGAACTGAATGCACGTGGAAGAGCTGTAAGCTCATATGCAGACTGGAAAGGCAATTTCAGAAGAAGCTTATGTTTACTGATTTGTTTAGCATGTGCCTGAGAATGTTAAGATAATCTGCATATCACCTTTTTCAGGAAAGGCAGCTTATTTGGGTTCATGCTACATGCTTCTGAATTTCTTTCTTTTGAATGTCTGAGTTCAAATCAGTCCTGTTGGGATTATAGGATTTACAGTTTGGTCACTGAGTATACAAACAGCTTCAAAATGTATTCCTGATCCTGATTATTTTCATTCTTTCATTTTCCTGTTTTTTCCTATTATGAAGTATTTTTTTCATGTATGTTCTTTTGATCATTGTTTTATTTTTAGTTGAGGACTAGAATTACCTTTAACCTAAAATCTATTCTGTCTTTGAAATGCATTTGCTTAAATTAGGTTCATATTTTTTCCAGATTGGATTGGAAAATATATTAATTTCCTCTTTGTTCTAATTTCCTCTTTGTTCTTATATTATATTAAAACCAGGCTTTTCTAATTATTGTTGATTAGTAACTGATGTTATTATTCATATAACTCATTGAGAGCACTTTACAGAAATGGAAAGGTGGAATATAACTCCCCTTAATAATTAAAAATACTACAATTCTCCAATATTGGAGAAAAGTTTCTATTGAGAAACTTTAATGATAAACTAAACCCATTGATTAAAAATAATGCCAGTTTATGTTTCAAAGTTGAAATGAAACTTAGGCTGTAGGATGACAGTATAGAATAAATTAGAATCTGATGTAATTATATGAATGGTTATTTTGGAGAATAGATACTCTATAAAATTATAGAAAAAAATTCTGGTCATCATAATATTTTTCTCTAAAACAAAAGTCTTATTATAGAACACTTTTATGGAATACATGCTGACTAATACCATAGCCTTATCTTTTAAGGCATCTTATTCTAGATTAGTCTCATCTAGTAGATCAAAAAATCTTTATAGCATTGTCAAAAAACATCAACATGACAATCAGATGCTCAAATATCATTGACAATATTTGGTGATGTTAGGCTGTGATTTAAATAAGGACACTGTCTGTGTCTTATAATCTCATAATTGTATTATTCAATGGCAAGAATTGACCTAGTAATGTTATAAAGCTAATAGTAAAGTTATAATGTTTTATTTAAATGGTTTCAATTTAGAAATGTGCCTGAATGTTATCTTCATAGCCACATTTGAAACTAAGTATTCTAAATGGCAGGTTCATAATATAATTTTAAAATATTAACTTTAACTATTTCTTTTAGGTTTGGTTTGTATAAACTGGTTTTCCTATTCACTGTATTACTTATGTCACTGCTTACATTATTGGTTACTTCAAATAGCAGTGATAAAGTTGCTGTTGCTGAAAAAAAAGAAAAAAAGAAAAAAAATTATAGAAGTTCTTATGTTTAATTCTATCATGTGAACAGAATTAAAGATGTCGATGCTCTGGCTGAAAATTGAGTTATTTCCTTCCCTTAGCTCAAAGTTTTTGATACTTGCAAGCTTCCTGATCTCTTTTTTTTAAAATACTTGCAGGCTTCCTGAACTTTACATGTTTAGACAACTATTTTGTAGTGCAGCGAGATTGACAAGCCATTGTGCAAGCTATTTGACAGCTTGTTACAAATTCATTAAATTTAGTCATAGTTTATTGTAAAGGTTTTTATGAGTTCTGTCAGGATTTCTACAACAAAATCCCTTGAGCTTCACCAGTGGCACATTTGAGGTTATTTTCTTTTATGATTCCTTAACCCTGTGTAGCAGTGTTTTTCAACTTCAGTAACATGAATAGGTATGGACTTCAACTCTCAGAATTCCTCCGCCAGCCTGCTTCTGGGACCTGAAGTCCTTACTTGTTCATGTTACTGAAGTTGAAAAACGCTGCTGCATACAATACATTTTCTCCTTTATCAACTTTTCATATACCATTATGAAAGATGTAAAAACATTTTCATCTGTCTAGATTATAACTGTAGAAGAGGCAAAACGCCGGCAGAGTGTCTGCAGCTACTGTGAAGATGGTGAAGATGATGCTTTGCCTACCTTAAAAAACCAAAGTGTGCTTTTAGAAAACATGCATGTGGAACAGGTAAAACGCTGATATGATTTCTTGCTGTTCAAACCTGTTCATGGTACTTCGAAATTCAAGATGGCTAGCTTTGTTAGTTTGTTGCTACAATGGTCTTCTTTAAAAGCAACTTGTTTATTATGACAGATGGTTTTGAAATAGCTATAAAACGGAGTGTAGCCCACAAATAAATAATACATTCGTTAGCTTTAAAATACCTCCAGGTTTTTTTATTTCCAAATAGAGCTTGAACGCTGTAGTTTTTGCTGGCACAACACTGTCCCTATAACATTACTTTGAATCCAGGATGTACAATCAGGTCATCCCCAAGAAGTAAAAAGTCCTTTTATTCACAGGAAGACAGCTGAACCCATGCTGTGCAAGTAAGCTACAGAAAGAAAACAAGAGCCATTCCTGAAAGGAATGCCATCAATATATAACAAATTACTTTTATAAAGGATAGCTATCTAACAGACATCTGTTAACTAATCACTCCTCTTAAAGATAAAAAAGACCATAGGCCACATCCTCCCTTTAGTGCCTCACTGTAAAGCAATTAGATGTGCTGCCTTATCTTAAAATGGACTTTCTGCATTCTCTGTGCCTTATCCAAATTTTGAGGCCTTCTGTATTAATTTCAGGGGATGTAATTTTAGTCACTGCTATAGCCTTAGTCTGACCTAAGATTCCTCTTGTTTTAAGATTCCTTGGCATAAGATCAAGGCTCCTCTCTCTTTTCTATAGGCCAGAATTCTGATAATGGGATAGACAGTTTTTCTGAATTCATGATTGCCTTTTGTTTGAAAATGCAACATCAAATCCAAGGAGCCACCTTTTAAATGAAAAAAATTGGGATTTTTGATCTATTAGGAAAACTATACTAGTAACCCTCACTGCCCAATTCAATATCAGATGATGTGTCCCTCACTCTTGTGATGGTCATTACAAGTACATGTTGTCCTGACTAAAAAAAACCCCAGATTTTGTTCAGTTATTGCATATCAGTGAATATAGGATAGACTGTTTATAGCAAACTTACTCATTAGAACTGACAAGGATCTTGGAGTTCTCATCTCTGATGATCTAAATGCAAGAGCCCACTGTAACAACATTGCCAAAAAGGCATTAAGAGTTGTTAACCTAATCCTGCGAAGCTTTTTCTCCAGTAATATTATACTACTAACTAGAGCATACAAAGCATTTGCTAGCTAGACCAATTATTGAATACAGCTCATCTGTCGAATCTGCACTACATATCGAAAATTAATACAATCGAGAGAGTCCAGAAATATTTCACGAGAAGAGTCCTCCATTCCTCTATTGGCAACAGAATACCTTATGCCTCCAGACTTGAAATTTTAGGCTTAGATAACTTAGAACTACGCCATCTTTGGTCTGACCTAAGCATACCTCAACAATACATGAGCACACAATAGATACAGACTCAGGGTAAATCACACAAAACTTGATTGCAGGAAATACAACTTCAGCAACAGAATGGTCAATGCCTGGAATACTCTACCTAACTCTGTGGTTTCTTCCACTAACCCCAAATATTTTAACCTCAGACTGCCTACTGTTGATCTCGCCCCATTCCTAAGAGGTAGATCTGTAAGGGACATGCATAAGCGCACCAACGTGCCTATCGCCCCTGTCTTAATGTTCCCTTTTATTTGTATCTATTTCATGTATTAATAATCATGCTTATACTTACATATATTATCAAATGCATGCTTGATAAAATAAATAAATAAAATAAATGTTGCCTTTTCAAGAACAGCATTTTCTTTTATGTTCTAGCTTGCTCAGTCCCTCCCAGCTCGAGTACAGGGATATCCATGGAAGCTTGTCTATAGTACACAAGAGCATGGAACCAGCTTGAAAACTCTATATCGTAAATCATCTTCTCTTGATAGTCCAGTTTTATTAGTCATCAGAGACATGGACAATCAGGTAGTTCCATTCCCCTCTTTCCAGAATTTTCTTTTCTTTTTGTGCATCTCTCTGATTCTCTCCTCCCCTCCCCCTCTCCCTCTCTCTAAGATTTTGAACTTTTTAAAAAAGTTTTAGGCTAATAGAAGACTGAATTAGATACCTTGTTATATGTAAATCCTCTGAGTTTCTCACTGTAAAAACTATTTACATTGATTTAGGTTTCTTTTTCTCCAACTTGTTACTGTGTTCCTATGCTAATTGGGAATGATTTAATTTTAAAAGTTGCTGATTCACAGGATGACATGAAAAACTCTTTGGTATATTTGGCCTGTTTTATGAATATGGAGAGATAAAGCTAAGTATGTACAAGCTCTTGGTTTCTGATAGTTAGTATTCATATCTCCCCTCCCCCTTTAAACTGCAGTCCTGTGACTTACAGAATAATTTTCATTTGCACACTTAGTAGGTTGGCCATAAATATGTTTTTATCTCAACACTGAAATAATATCTGTTTTACATATTATTTTGGCAGATATTTGGGGCATACGCAACTCATGCTTTCAGACTTAGTGACCACTATTATGGTACTGGAGAAACTTTTCTGTTCACATTCAATCCTATTTTCAAGGTATGTTTCTGGATACAATTGAAAACTTTTATATGAGAACAAGGTGATATATTCATGGTGCTAAAACTTTGAAGGTGTGTGTGTGTGTGTGTGTGTGTGTGTGTGTGTTTAACTTTGGTTTGGCATGCTCTTTGAATGTAATGACATTAGTTTGTGAGCCAAGAGTGGTATAATTCAGGAGTAGTCAAACACTTGTTTGTTTATTTGCTTATTAAACTTCTGTAGCTGCCTATCTTAGAAACTGACTAGGTGACAAACAATCATAAACCCATTAAAAGCAATTACAGTACAGTATAAAAGTAAAATATATGGCAGCCAAGAATAATTATCATTATGGATGTCAGTATAATCAGGAAACAGATCCCTTCACACACTTGGGTTCCTAGGCCTAGGTATATATTCAGGTCTTCTATGCCTTGTGAAAGGCCATCAGGGATGGAGTCATGTATACCAAGCAGCTTTCTTACACACAACCAAACATGCCTTGTGAGCAAGGATGGCTTCAGAATTTTTATCAACGTGTTCTCTGCCCGGTTACTGGGTGGGGTGGCCATGGTGGACGTGGCCTAGTCCTCTTGCACCATGGCGGGTGGGATGTTGCCCTCCCTGGGCTCCGGAGGCTTTCCTCAAGCCTCCAGGAGGATGAAAATGGCCTCCCCAGGTTCCGGAGGCTCTCTGGAAGCTGGAAATGGGCCCATTTCCAGCTTTCCCAAACTTCTAGGAGGCCAATTTTTCACCCTCCCTGAGCCTCCATACATGACCTGCACTTACCTGCATCCAAAACGGGTCGTGTGGGTACTCCTGGGATGGGATGGGAGGGGTGGGCGGGACCAGCCAGGATTGGGATTTGGGAGTTCTCCGAACTGCACAGAATCTTAGCTAGGGTCTTTCCCGAACCCCTGCGAACCCCCCGCAGCTCACCCCTGCTTGTGAGCCAAGGGGGGGTGGGGGGAGACAGCTGGGTGTGGCAGAGCCTATAGAGGGCAGAGCAGTGAGGGAAACGGGGGCTTTATGTAATGTTGCTAGCATGACTGTCTGTGGTATGGGTGATGAGGTGGCATTTCTCAGTGGCAATGGCAGCACTGGGGCTGAAGTTGAGAGTTGTGGACAGGGCAGCCAAGAGGACATATATTGTGGGGGATTGGTGGATGGGAAAGATTGCAGTACCTCTGTGGTTGTAAGTGCTGGTCATCTGCCAAGCACCCAGACTTTGATCACATTAGGGACATTACAGTGGCTGTAATTTCAGACACAGGTTATAAGTTCATTTTTTCCCAGCATCGTTGTAATTTTGAACTGTTGCTGGATAGGGTTGAAGACTGTAGAATTAGCTCATCTGGTTGTGTTTTTTCTTTTGGTCTCTAAATATGCTAACGTGATCACAGGGATGCTGCAATTTGCTGGAACTTTAAAGACCAGTTGTAATACCACTTGTTGAATGCCATTTTAACTTTGAATGGTCGCTGAATGAGTGGTTGTAACCCAAGGACTATGTGGAGTTCTCTTTCTTCTTTTGTTCCTCCCAATTTTGTTCCTTCTGATCTAATAAGATAATGTGCACATTGCTTTGCTAGCACGATCTTCCTTATTAACATTAATGCCTTATTTCCCATAGGATTTTAAGTGGAGTGGAGAAAACACCTATTTTATCAATGGAGATGTCACTTCTTTAGAACTTGGTGGTGGAGAGTAAGTTATTTACATATCTGAAATTATGAATCGTATTGGGGAGAACTGTGTGCTTCCAGACAACTATGCTTCAAAAATGATTTTTTGAAGAGACCAATGAATAAATTTGGTTGGGTGCATATGTGTAGTTTTTGGTTCACAACAGTAATCGGAATCGAAATTTCCTTTGCTAAGCAATGTGGTCTTAAAGCACAATGCATTGCTTAGCGATGACAATCCCAGTAATTGCAACCTTGTTTGGTTGCAGTGCCTAACCAGATAGTTATAGAGGTTTCCCTCATTAACTAAATTCCACCTGAAGAAGATTCACCTTGATCCAAGCCATTCTCTGCTTGGTTCCTCCCAGCCCCAAGCCTTGGCAAGGAATAGAACGGCTTCTTGTTTAAGTCTCCCGCCTACCCATTTTCCCTGCCATCTTTGCCCGTTTACAAATAGAAATAGAATTTTTTATTGGCCAAGTCTGATTGGACACACAAGGAATTTGTCTCCAGTGCATAAGCTGTCAGTGTACATACAAGCAATAAGTGATGAAATCATGATCATTAGTCATTGTAAAAATACATTTGTCATAAATCATAAGATACAACACTTAGTGATAGTCATAGCATACTAAATAAGCAATCAACATTAAACATACTAGGATACTAAGTAAACGATATACCGTATTTGCCGGGCGTATAAGGCGACTGGGCGTATAAGGCGACCCCCAACATTTCCACTCAAAATATAGAGTTTGTTATATACTACGCCGTATAAGACTACCCCCTCTTCCACACACCTTCCACTTTTGCACTTTTTTTTTTTTTTGGCACTTTTCTGCTTTGGACAATTTTGAAATGAGCTAATCCAATTTTGAACCAAGAATATGCAAATAGCTATGGAGTTTAGAAATGAGTTTTAAAAATTTTTCATTGCTTACCATTAAGCGTAAAATATGTTGTAAATAAAATGAGAACACAGGAAACGTTCTCTTCTCAATACAGCTGATCTCTCTCTCTCTCTCTCTCTCTCTCTCTCTCTCTCTCTCTCACACACACACACACACACACACACACACACACACACACACAAAAACCGGACACTGAAAAAGGCTGCCAAGGAACAGTATATTCAATGCCTTCTCTTTAATCAAGAAACAAGGAATTCCTTAGAATCTTTTTTTTTCCCAAGTGGCCCTCTTTAAAAAAAAAAAATGGAGGTAACACTTTCATTCAAAAAGTCTTCCAGTATCTGGAGTCGCTCAGACATATTGAAGTGAGGCAGGAGAGTAAGTGAAATTTGAAATGATCCAGCTACCGTTTTCTTCCCCTCCTCCCGAAGGCCATTATCTCCACGTCAAAACAAACGAGGGGGGCAAAGAAGTCAAACACGCTAAAAGGATCTCTTTATTTTCCTACACAAGGTCACACCTACTTTTCCGCATTCAAAGGACAACCTCTCCTCACCACCACCACACACACACACACCCCAATACCTGCAAACAATGTTCTGGGCATTAATCACCATTGCTACATTAACCTGGTAAATTTATACCCTGCCTCCCCCAGTGTTGCTTTGACGGGGATTTCACACAGCGGGCGCTCGCTCGCTCTCTTCTCCGCTCTCCCACCGTTCGCACATGTTGGAAGCACAGTAAAACCTGATAACCCACCCGGGGCTCCCCATCCTTAACCTACAGCCGCCCGCATGCAAAACCTGTGTGCAAAAAGAAAAAAAAAAAAAAGAAAAGTACGCCGCACGTGAGGATCTTGAATCCTCTCCTCCCCACACCGCTAAGGAAGGAAGAGGGGGAAAGGTTGCGCAGCGCGTGGCGAGTGACACCCGCCACACACACACACACACACACACACACACACTCTCCCCCAGCCTCCCTCCGGCTGCAACTCAAGCTCGAAGTGGGAGTCAGAGTCCTCCGGCGTATAAGGCGACCCCCCACTTGGAGGCATGTTTTTCAGGGCAAAAAAGTCGTCTTATACGCCCGGCAAATACGGTAAATTGTAAGATACAAGCAATAAAGTTATAGTCATAAGAAGATAAGGCGATAGATAATAGGAAAGATAAGAATAATAATAGAATACAGCCTTACTAGATAGTTTGACAGTGTTGTGGGAATTAGTTGTTTAGCAGAGTGATGGCATTGGGGAAAAAAACTGTCCTTATGTCTAGTTGTTCTGGTGTGCAATGCCCTATAACGTCGTTTTGAGGATAGAAGTTGAAAGAGTTTACAGGATGTCGGGGATGTGATGGGTCTGTAGATATTTTCACAGCCCTCTTTCTGGTTTGTGCAGTATACAGGTCCTCAATGGAAGGTTGGTAGCAATTGTTTTTTCTTCAGTCCTAATCATCCATTGAAGTCTGTGTCTGTCCTGTTGGGTTGCAGAACCAAACCCGACAGTTATAGAGGTACAGATGACAGACTCAATAATTCCTCTGTAGAACTGTATCAACAGCTCCTTGAGCAATCCGAGCTTTCTGAGCTGGCTCAAGAAGAACATTCTTTGTTGTGTTTTTTTGATGAGGTTTTAATTTTAACCACTTTAAAAAAAAAATAAACACTTTGCTTAGCAGCACTCCTCAAAGAAGCATTTCTGGAGCTGAAGTATGGAGACCTGGGGCTTTCAGTAGTCTTCAGGTGATTGTCCCTGGGCCTCTACTTCAGTCCCAATGCACTGCCACCAAGTAATACTTCAAACTCTATGCCACAGCTAGTCACTTCAGCATCACATAGTAAATGCCCACCAGGCCCCATCACCCTGCACTCTACCCCTGCACTCTACAGGACCTACCACACCTAGCTGACCTTCACCTTCCTCCTCCTGCTACTGATGAAGCATGCCTGGCCTGGCTCTATACAAGGCAGTTGCTGACTACACCAGGCCTTCTTCCTCCGTTTTCGTGCACTCTTCTCATAAAGCTTGGGAAAGCCTCTAGAAAGCTTTCAAGATCTCTGTAGCATCATGAGCAGAAGAAAGATGGGGCAAGTCAGCCGGGCAAGGCAGGGCCTGTAGAGTGCAGGGCGATAGGAGTGGCTCTGGTGTGGCACACAGCTGGTTGGCTGAAACTTGGGACTTGAAACTGCATTCCTCTGCAGCAATGCAGAGTGAAATAGAGGCCCTGGGCATTGGTGGCTGGCTGAAACTGCTAAAGGCACTCTAATTCAGTCCCAGCACTACTGCCATTACAGAGGACAGCTGCTGCAGAGCGGGAAATAGAGCAGAGATGGAAGAGAGATACACTGGCTGGGAAATTGAAATGTCCTTGTAGTTGTACCTATGGGCAAGCTACCCCAAGGACCTGAATTTTGATCACAGGATGCATGCCTGTAATTTTGGGGAATGGGCGAATACCATTCAATCCTGCCTTAACTTCAAATAGTTGCTAAATGTATGGTTGTTAAACAAGGACTAGTAGTTCCTGCTTTTTGTTGACACATACTGTAAATACCCAATGGATAAAGATACTGTACTTTTGAACAGTAGTCCAGACATTTGGATAAAACAAATATGCTTGCCTGATTCTATTGACTTTTATTAGAAGTCTACGTGGCTTATTGGTATAGTTCCGTATGTTTAAATACAGAACAATATTTAAAGTTTGCATATTCTTCCTTTTTTAAAATAATGGTTGCTATCAGAAAAAACTTGTTTCTGGTTAAAAATTAGCAGCATAAATCACTCAAATGTATTGTGCTTACTGGTCTTCTTACTAACATATCTGGAACATTAAAATGCAAAACAAAAAAAATTCCTGCACTTTTGCCTACAACTGAACAAATGAAACTTTCTAGTTAATTTTCTTTTCTTTACAGTGGCAAATTTGGATTATGGTTAGATGCTGATTTATATCATGGTCGGAGCAATTCTTGCAACACATTCAACAATGATATCCTGTCCAAAAAAGAAGACTTTGTTGTACAGGATCTGGAAGTATGGACTTTTGAATGATCTTGTTGCCTTAAACAAATGGACTTTGCTTTCCTGAGCATGCAGTAGACATCAAAAAGTGGAATGTAATTGGTTTGCCATAGAATAGCCCTGGAAGACAGGCTGGTCCAATGGTTATACAAGATTTTGAGGCAAAAATAGGAGAGATTAGTTTATACTAAAAAGGCAACTTAGTTAATAATTTATTCTTGTCCTGTACCATTTTTGCAGTATGAATGCAAGATGTTTATGGAAGAGAATTGTGATGTATGTGTATATAATGAACTTGTTTAAAACAGTATCATTTTTTTTTTGTAATTGTGAAAGAACACTGTGGAAAAACATAGAGCTGTATAGTATATTCTCTGCGTATTTTTATTCAGTGAAAGTGAAAACCAAAAAGAGGGAATAGTTGCATTACCAAATTCTACAGTGGTAGTTTACTTGACAAAGTAGTAATTGTGTAAACAGCACTTAAAGATATTTTTAAGTATATTTATTGGTTGTAAAGTATTTACTAGGCCCCGTTTTCCTTTTAATATTTCAAATGTTAGAATTCCTAGAAAGATTTATAATTTGAAGTAATATCTTAAAACAGTGGTGGAAAAATTATTAAGCGTTTTTATATTTTGTTTTTTAATTTTGTAAAAACATCTTAAGTCATTGTTTGCAATTAGTTTTGGGATCTTGTTTTTTGACAGAACACATTATTATGGATTATTTCAAACAGGTGCATCACTAGTGCCCTTTGTTATTCTTTCAATTGGAGGATATGTTCAGAGAGGGGGAGAGAGAGAGATCCTGTTTTTAATTGATTGTCAGGATAGAAATGCCTTTAGATAATGAAGTCATGTAGTTTGAGGCAGAAAGTGAACTTTTAAGTAATTCCTTGCAAATTACTTAAAATTACTTTGCTAGAAAAAACCATTAGCTTCGTGTAGCCCTCCCTTTTATTAACTTGTCAAATAGAAAAGTTGAATTACCTGACTATTTTCAATATTTTGTTTTTTAAGAAAAATAATTATATTTCTTTCTCATTAAAAAAACTATTTGGACCACATTTACATATAAGTAAACATTTAGTGGGAGACATAGCTGAGAATATTCATTTATTTGATAAGAATTGGGTTACAAATTAATCCAAAATGTTTTTCTGGTTTTGTTTTGTTTTTTTGCTTCTCCTTATTGTAAACTCTATTCCTAAAGTTTATAGCAGAAGACTTGGGTTGTTGACATTTCTTTTAAAAAAGTCAAATTAAGTTGACATGTGAGTAGGGTTTTTTTTTTAAAGTATACTTCTGTGCAAGTGTTGATCCTACTCTTTCTCTGCGATATTTTAAATACCTTCATCAAGCATCTGTGCAAAATCCATCCAGTCTGTGAACTTGTTATTAAAGCTTGATGCTTTTCAGCAATGTCGTATTCATGACATTATTTTCAGCTAACATGGGAATAATCAGGAGTAGACATAAATATATTAGAATCAGTCTAAGGTTGATGAAATTGTGTTTTCATTCTTTCACTTTACATGAATTGATTAGATCGCAAAAATTAATTGTACTTTCATATTACATTTTATGTGCAGAAAATAAAAGGGACTTTAGCAGTTGAATCTTAAGCTTATTGTATAATTTACTACCTGATACAGTGAAGTTTACAAAACTGTGTACATAATCACATAGGGCAGACACACATCTGTTTTGGAGTACGTAGTTGCAAAGGAAAATATGTTGGTAACAGAGGCTTGCTGCAGCATGTACATAAAGCAGAGTATCTATCACATGTACTGTACAAACTTAATTCTAGTACTGAAGTAATAGCCTTGGTTTTTAGCTTTACGATACATGCTAAGACCTGGGACAGTAGCTTTTTGCATTTCTTTCCAATACGTATTCTAACCATCCATTTTACTGATAGATTACGACTATAACAATGAGCTGCTATTACTTAACACATTGAAACACTTTAGGATGACCCCAAGATGGTTTTATTAAAAGATGGGGCATTTGCACATTTCAAGCAAAATATTTTTAATACCTGAACTATCCCACTCACGTCACCTGCAATTTATTCATTATAGTTGTCAGAAACATACGTTGTATATTCCAAACAGTGTTGTCCTATCAAAATTCTATGATCCTTCAAAAACTGTGGATATTGAATATATGTAATGCATTGCTACCACAACATTTTTAAATAAAGGAATTAAGCATTCCTGTGTATTTATCTTGAACTTTTTTTCCTCCTCTTCGTATACAGTACATTTAAACATCTCCACAAAATCCCACATTCTGCCTTGTTTCTTCCAAGAAATGGATTGAGGATGTGTTTTGTGGATGTCAATTGCAAGGAATGTGAGGGTTGGGGGTGTGTGGAACAGTTTCTTTTCATAACATTGAGTGTTCATCAGCAGTGCAGTGATGAAGGTCTGGGGATTTAGGGGAACCTTTATTGCTTGTATGGCTTTCCTCTGGCAGAATTGCCAGGCTGTATGCAGGTGAATGTGACTTCAGTTTGACATTGGTAATGGGTAATAAAAGCGGGGGGGGGGTAGTCAATACAAGGTCTATATGTGTGTCTGAAGCCTATGAATAAGTTAGAGTTGGTGGAGCTGTAGGTATACCTATGTGTGATTTAGGATTTTACAAATTACAGGTAGTCCTCGACTTAACAACAGTTCGTTTAGTGACCGTACAAAGTTACAATGGCACTGAAAAAAGTGACATGATCATTTTTCAGACTTACGACCTTTCCAGCATCCCCGTGATCATGTGATCAAAATTCAGATGCTTGACAACTGGTTCATACTGTATGTCCGAATATCATGTGATCACTTTTTGCCACATGAGAAGCAGTCAGCTAGATTCACTTAACAACCAGGGTACTAATTTATCAACTGTAATAATTCACTTAACTGCTGCAAGAAAAGTTTTAAATGGGGCAAAATTCACTTAACAAATGTTTCACTTAACAACAAATTTTGGGCTCAACTGTGGTCATAAGTATAGCTATCTCTTTCCTAGACTCTTCCTGGTATCCTAGCTGGTTTATCAAATCTAGTCTGAACATGGTAATGATTGATTAATTTGAGGATGTTGACCCACCAATAAATAAGCTAAGAAAATGCATTTTGGAAGATAAAGCCACTTCTGTCATGTCAAAGTCACCAGGATGTAGATGCTTACCAATGATGATCAAGGCTAATATGGTCCCTTGACATAGCAAGACACTATCTTTTCCAAGCAAAAGTGAGGGGGGGGGAAATCATATTTTGGATGGAGAGAATGTAAAGCCAGAAGATTCAACAGAACCTGGGCTGCAGGCTTACAGTGCTCAGCTATTTCTGTACATTGTAAATGAAGACAGGTGACTCCTAGAATTCCCTCTCCAGCTTTTTATTCTTTTCATACCGTTCAATGCTTTAAAATATATTTAACCTCACAAATCCGAACCCTGGAATATTTACTAATCCAGGTACAAGCACTTGCAGATCAGAGCTCCTTTCATTAGCTGCTGGAAGTATTTGCCCAATGAAAGTAAAACACCATAAGCATCTTTTAGTGATACTCAAAGTGCTTGATTGCTTTTGCAGTGGCTGTACCAGGTATCAAAATATAAAATCAGGATTAGGAAGTTGGGTGCAGAAGAATTGTGAACTGTTCCCGTGAGAAATAAAGATGAAATTAATTAATTCCTTCCTTGCTTCCTTCCTTCCTCTCTGTAAGCACTGAACTTTTTCCCTTCAACCAAAAAGAATGAACTTCTGAAAGTCAGGTATTTCAAAAGGAATCCTTTATTGAAAGGGATTGTATCTCAACACTAGGCAAAGCAGAGTCTAAGATGTCCCCAGGCATACAGTCATAGATAAAGGAAGTTAGAATCCCTCCCCTTATTCAGATGTGGATTTAGTTAAACAAAGAACCAACATGTTAATTCTCCCCTCCCTTTCTCTGGGTACTATCTTAGCAGAATTCCCAGGAGTGTCTTCTAGAGCTGTCCCTTCTCATCTTGTTATCTCTTCAAGACGTGACAAGTTCCTGGACATGTGGCTCCACCCCTCCAGTTGTATATCATATGCAAGTTACGCAGAATCAATATAGGATTTAATGTATTCAGGCTACATCAAAAAGGATTACTTGTACCAACTCCCCCCCTTCTTCTTCCATTGAAGAATGGCAGATACACGGATCTGACACACTCCAATGAACTTGGGAAGGAGTGAGATTGGAGTGTGTGTGTGTGTGGGGGGGGGGGAAGATTCTGGTTCTGAGTCGTTCAGTCAAAGTAAAACCAGCAGCCTTTTCTCCAATTCAGCAAAGCGGAGTTTTTTGATCACCGCCTAGGTTCCCAGGTCCAATCAAGCGCCGCTTCCAGGAGCCGCCTCTTTGCCTTCCCTCCATAGGCCGACGAGGCTTACCGCGATGACAGAAGGCGGAGGCAGGGAACTGGGTTTGCCGCTGACCGGCCGCGGGCTCTGCTTAGCCCTTCCCCTTTTCCCGGGTCGCTGGCCGAGCGGGTGGCCTGCTCGAAATAAGGGCCCAGATGGCGGGAGAGCAAGGAGGGAGCTCGGGCTCGTCTCCCGCCGCGACGCCGATAGCCGGCTCTGGCGCGGCGGGAGAAGAGGACGGCGGCTACGACAGCAAGTGCATTTTCTGCCGAATCACTCACGGGGAGGAGACGGGCACCGAGCTGCTGCCTTGCGAGGTGAGGAGAACCGGCAGCCTTCCGAGGAGGTGCCGCCAAAAAAAAACAACAACCCTGAACCAGGCGCAGCCCCACACCCCCCCTCCATCCGTAGCTGTCCTGGGGATTCGCTTTGGGCACCGGCTACCTTTTGATCGCTTAGGGTCACCTTGCCTTGAGGAGGGGGCGGTGAGGGGGCGGTGATGCCGGCGGCTCTCCTTGGAAGGCAAAAGCGCCCCACCCAGGAGGAGGAACCGAAGAGGACACCCTGAGCTCCCCGCCTGGCTTTGCCTTGCCACAGAAGAGGAGACCAGGCAAAGGAGAGCGACAGCCCTCCCTCAATAGAGAACCGCGGGAAAGCCTCCCCCCCCTTCCCGCCCCCTTTTTTCAATAGTCCGCCTGTGGAAAACTTGCCGGAGGTCAAGACAGCGGCCGTGCATGTCTTCGCCCCCTGGGCTGAATACTATGATGGGAAATGGAGCATAGTGGAGCTGAAATTCGCTGGCTTGCAGTTGCGGGCATCGGCAGACCGGCTGCATCCTTTTAAAGGGGGATTAAGGGGAGGATCGGAGATCGGTAGCTACTGCATGGATGGCCTGCTCGCTGTTTCCTGATTCCATAGGCAGCATGCCGTAAATACTAAGTGGTGGGAAACGGCAGCAGAAGGGGTTACTGCCTTCCGGCCCACGCATTTGGAAGCTTCCCAAATGCATCCTAATGACTACCGTGGGACACACAAAAGTATTGAACCAGTTAGGCCTGTGGTCTGAACCTGATCCATTTGGAATCTTTCAGTGCACTTCTGTTCTGCCGGCCCGCCCACCTGCCTGCTCTCTCTGGTTGGATACTGCACCAATTACAGGAGTAGTCATATATACCACTTCTATCTCCTTGCTCCAGAAGTAAACACTTTTGGGGGGGCAGAGGGTATCGGGAGTGGTTTGCCACTGCCTGCTTCCCAGGGCTGAGAGAGAATGACTGGCTCAACTTCTCCCTGCTGACTTTGTGCTAAAGCAGAAGCTGAAACTCATGGCTGCCATGTTTCTTAGCCTGATGCATTCACCACTACAATGAACTGATCCCTAGAAGTGAATTTTGGGGGTTTATAAAGATGTGTTGTTTGAATCCCAACAAAGTTACACAAATGAGCAGGATGCTTATAAAAGCTTAGTGTGGAAGCACCTAGCATCTCCCAACTTTAAATAATAGTCCAGATTCGGGGTGGATTTTATATTTCATGACTACATTAGACACTGAATTTTATATTTCATAACTATAATATACACACACATGCACATATGTACACATATGCACATACATATACATATATACAGAGAGATTAAGAACACTGAATAATGCTAGCACTTATTTATATTAGTTTCACACAATATTGGCATATGGTAGTTGCTATCTTCAAAAAGGTGAAATTTAGGAGAGAAAACATGATTCATTTGTGCTAACAAATTTCTGCCTCTGACTGTCTTGTCATCTCTTCCTATTTTTTGACATCAGCTGACTTGCAACTTAGGAATGTGTTGTCCTCATTCCCTTACATTTCTTAATGCAGCCATCTGTCACTGATTTTGACTTGAGGCTTTTTTGCCCGGCCTGCTGATCTAGGGTGAATGGATTTTAATAATTAAGCCTGATGTGGGGATGCTATTGAAATATGTCATGATGCAGTTCAAAATGTAAGCCTTTGCTGGAATATTTGGTGCTCTCTGAGCGTGATGATTTGCAGAAGATTCATTACCTAAGTAGGTAGCATCATTAGTTACATCTTAAAAGGAGGAAATTACATCCTCACCCAAACTTGCAGGACAATTCTACTGCATATAAACAGGTAGCAAACCCCACAATCACCTGCACTGATGCTAGTACCTAGTTGGGTAATTCTTTTAAACTCTGAGCTACAGATATTCTCTTCTACTATTACCCTTTAGATGTTGTCAGCTGTTGCTATGCTATTGATATACTTTAATAATCTATAAGACAGTTGTATCCAAATGGGAGTGCCAGTGCTATGCTAAAACCCTAGCTGTGGGTTTGCCTAAGAATCAATTTAAGGAAAAATTCCTCATGAATATTGCAACAAAGTATATATTTGATCGACATTTGCATTTTTTCAGGAGGAATGATCTTTCTAGTAGCTCCTGATGAAGTTGTTTCTTTCATGACTTGCAGTTTGTCAGCAAGGCAATTTCAATAACACAACCTTTTTTTCAAATATTCCATTAGTATGAAGATTTGGTATGCTTCCGAGATATCAGACCAGGAGCGCCTCATCATTATTTAGTGGTGCCAAAGAACCACATTGGAAATTGTAAGACTCTTAAGAGTGAGCATATACCATTAGGTAAGTTGAGAATTGTCTCTCTTAATTTTGGCATGGAGAAAGGAGAAAATCTATACAGTAGCTAAAAGTCAACATTGAATTGACAGTACATAATCAATCTAAAACTTATTATTAGTTTACAGCTCTCCACATACAGCATATGAGTGGGCTAAGGGCAACATTAAATATCAGTATCAGAACTCGAAGCTGAATATGTTACCAAATATTAACAATTATCCATTATAATTGTTAACCAAGAACACCTGCACCATCCCCATTGTGTGGTAGAATGTAGTCTAAATTCCCAGAAGGGAGGGGCTGCATTCTAGAGGGCAAAGAGGCAGCAAAGCATGGAAAGTTTGGTCAGGAGAAAAAATTAAAACAGCTGCTCCCCAGTGATTCCCATAGTACTGTATATCTATAGTGATACAAATAGTTGCTTAGTTTGGCAAGGTTTCTGTCTGTAGATGAGGAACAATAAAGGAATTGATCCAAAATAACTCCATGTGTGTTTCTTGGTTCTGGGGGCCTGACAGGTTTAGAAATTGAGGAGAATATTGCAAACATGTCTTTTGGAGATGGAGACATATTTGAACAGATGGCAGCATATGGTAGCTTCACTCAGAATTGCTGCCATGAGGGAATGGAAATAACAAATTATTCATTTATTATGAGCTAAAATGATTTCTCTAGATATTCTAAAATAATTTATCTAGATATTTTGAAATGATTTCCCTAGACTTCAGTGGTACTGTTGTGAGCCCCAAAAGCATCTGTGTAAATAAATAGGAAAGTACTTTGCAGAATGCTATCTTTTTATTCAATTTTTGAATTAAATGCATCTTTTAAAATACATACAAAGTCAGATGGGGTAAGAAGCCTGGTTGGCATCAGTGGAGTCTGATATGTGTCACCATATGCCCATTTCCTCTGTAGAATCAGGCTCACACGTTAATAAATTATGTTGTGTTGAATAATATATGGGTGCATGTATGTTTTTAACAGTATGGAGTCTTTCCCCCCCTCAATACTCACATTTAAGCATGCTTCCCACTCTTACTCCAAGGATAAATCAATGTTGCTCCTGCACTTTTTCTATGCCTCATTAAAAATACACTTTGTTCCAAACTCCAATCTGCTTTTATTCTGCTTCACTGGGTTTTATGATTCTGTTGTTTCTATATTTGTTTAAATAGTTTTATTTACACTTTTATAAATGTGTCAATGATTTTTTAATGAAGGTTGATTAATGTGTACTTGGGTACAAACACATATCAACAAATTAATTTGTGAAATGTTAAAAACACAACTCAGAATGGGGTGGGTGGGTATTTAAAAATAAATTCCAGAGAAGTTAAGCAGAAGTTAGCAATACATCTCTGTAGTGGCTGAACTTCAGAAGTCTAATTTTCTTCCTTTTCTCTGTCCCATTTTGACAGTGGAAAGACTGATAGCAGCTGGAAAAGCTATCCTTCAATGGAGTAAGTGCACTGACTTGGACGATATAAGGTATATTTCCAGAAAGTGTGTGTGTGTGTGCGTGTGCGCGTGTATTACATAAATGGCAAGATAAACATACAAGTAATCATCATTTTACAACTGTAATGGAGCCTGCCCATTGTAAGTTGTGATGGTCATAAACCAGATCAGTTGTGTAAGCATTCTGATTTTGTGACCTTTTTTACGGTGGCCGTTAAGTGAACAGGCTGGTTGTAAAATGGCCACCGTGGTTATTAAGCGAACCCATTATTTGCTATGGTGTGATTTTACCAAAAACTGGTTTCAACAAAACCATTGTAAAATGCAGTTATGTGACCAGGCTATAAACGTGGTTGTGTTGCTGAGCACCCAGTTTGGTCAGGTGAACTTCGAATCTGGTCGCAAGTAGTCCAAAAGTAGATACATCATAACTTACAGGTCATAAGTTGAGGACTCCCTGTTTGCTGTATGTTTGCATTATAGGAACTACTATTGGAACTCGAATGAATTCAGTATTAGTGGAGTACGGACATGCCTCATGATAATCCAGTTTACAAAAGGCAAATGTATCTTTTCAGGCACTTTCAAAAGCTTTGCTTAAAAGTTTTAATTGAAAACATTTTATGAGAAAAACTAGCACTAATTGAGTATCTTGCCCCAGAAGTCAAGGGTACTAAGACAGCAACTCTTTTATGGATTTATGTTTAAGCATCTGCCAGGTAGTCATGGGAACTCATGAAGTACAAGAAGAAAACACAGTTCTGATTCCTCTTCTGTATCCACTATGGAAACCAATAAAGGGATCTAATAAAGAATGCTCTTTTCTCCTTGTTCAATGGACCAGAGTATCTTGAGTGTTCTTGCTAAATTATAATCTTGTCTTTACTGACTTTTGGTCAGCAAAAACGGAACACCAGCTTTCCAGTGTAATTCCAAATGAAAAGAATTATTTTATTAGTATGAATAATATCTTTAAAGTGCTGTAGACCAGTGATCCCCAACCTTTTTTACGCCGCGGCCCGGTACCGGCATCAGCTGGGCGCCGTGGCCATGCCGGCATCAGCTGGGCGCCGCCATCTTTTTGATGAAAAAGTGCTTCCGGTGACCTCACCGGAAGCACTTTTTCATCAAAAAGATGGCGGCATGCGCTGTGAGCTTTTCCGGGTAGAAATGGCTTTCTACCGGAAAAGCTCACCAAGCGTAGCGCGCCATCTTTTTGATGAAAAAGTGCTTCCGGTGAGCTTTCTACCCGAAAAGCTCACCGGAAGCACTTTTTCATCAAAAAGATGGCGCGCCAGCAATCCAGCTGCCCGGTCCACGGACCGGTGGTTGGGGACCCCTGCTGTAGACTATAAAAAGTTTGGAAAGAACTACTTTGTCGCATGGAATAAGGTAAACAATTTAGCCCTTGTGGAAAACATGAGTGAATGCATGGAATTTCCTAGTGATGCTGTCAAGCAAAGATTCAAATCCTTAGTGTATCTTGATTCTGGATCCTTTTTTTATGCCTCTGAATCGTTGCTGCCACATCTGTTTTTCCAGGATGGGCTTTCACTGGCCTCCCTTCTGCTCCATAGCTCACTTGCACCTTCATGTCTTGGCTCCAGCTAGTCAGCTGGGATTCTTGTCCCGGATGATATACCGAATCAATTCCTATTGGTTTATCACAGTAAGTTATTTCACTATTAACTCTGTGACTTTTATTGCTGTTGTTAGAAAAAGCTATCTAACAATTTCATGATAATCTGCAGTTCCCCCGCTGCCACATTGTTCATTAATGGATACTTGAAGATAATATTTCATTTACAGTTCTCACCTGAACTGAACTGCCATCCTTTATGAGCCCTGTACTATTTCTGATTTATAGTCCTCAGGAATATTGTAAATTTATCCTATTCTTGTACCTTGTAGGTCTGTGCATTATTTTGAAATACACAGTGTTCATGTAGCTCCTATTTTTAAAGCATCTGTACCTTTTCCTGATGCAACAAGACTACTGTCCATAGTTGTAACCCGATCCTGTAGAAAAGAGCTGCTGATAAGGGCAACTTGTGCATTAGGAAGCACCTTCTTCTATTCCAACACTGTAGAGAGCAGGGGTGTCAAATTCTTCTCAGAAAATAACTGAGTGAGAAACTGCTGGTGATCTTCTACCGCTGCACCATAGAGAGCATTTTAACATACTGTACCTCTATATGGTTTGCCAATTGCACAGTGGCAGATAGGAAAGCACTCCAGAGGGTTAATGTCATTGCCCAGAAGATCATTGGTTGCCCTCTCCCCTCTTTGGAAGAGCTTTATAACTCCGCTGCCTTAAGAAAGTTCAAAACATTCTCAAAGGTCCATCTCATCCTGGGAACCCTTTTTTTGAACTATTACCATCTGGCAGACGGTATAAGATAATAAAAACAAGGACAAATCAGCTGAAAAACAGCTTCTATCCCAGCGTAGTAGCTCTTGAATTCTGCTGTATAGTGCAGCGTTGGTGTGGTGTCGGGGGTTCCCGATTCAATGTGTGAAGGATGTGTGTTTGTGTTTATTTTCATGGTCATGATGTGCACTGAAGATGGTGTTTGATTTCGTTATACAAGGTGCAATGACAATAAAGTAAACTAAACTAAAATTCGTGGCGTCACGTCATCATGATGTTTCTCGACTTTCCCCCACTTCGCTAAACCGGGGATGGGCGTGACGCATCCGGTCCACCAGCCCCGAGTTTGACACCCCTGCTGTAGAGGCCTGTTAATTATAATTCCATTTGATTTAGTACTTCCCATTGAATTACATCTCAAGTCTCTCAGTTTATCAATAACTATTTGATAATTGCTTGTGTTTACCAGCATAATTTTAACCTCAGCGATTCAAACTTCTCCATGGAGTCATTTGGGAGAAAACTTTAATAGCCACTAATATGGACAAAAAAACCCCGGTCTAGTTGCATCTAAAAATTACTGAATTTGGTACTGAAATTATCCCCATCCTTCTTTTAGAGCCTGCTGTCATTATAACTTGAGGCAGTGCCCAAATATACCTGACTCCATGAGGTTAAGCCAGGGTGTTCAATAACATACCCTTAATTTATATTTAGGGGGTGGCGATGACTCAGTAATTAAAGCTAGAAAGCTGACAGCCCATGTTCAAGACACAATTGCCATGAATTCCTATTACTTTCCCCAGTTCATGCCCATTTAGCAGTTCAAAAACATGCACATGCAAGTAGATAAATAGGTACCACTTTGGTGGGAAGGTAACAGTGTTCCATGTGCCTTCACATATAGTCATGCTGGCCACATGACCACAGAAATATCTTCAGACAATGTTGGCTCCTTCAGCTAAGAAAGGGAAATGAGCATGACTTCCTAGCTGAACATGACTGGACATGTTTACATTTAATTTACATTTAAATATACTATTGTAGCCCTATTTAACTATTATATTATAGTCAAATATTTGTTACAGACTTAGCAGTAAACAAAGAAATGAATTAACAAATGGCTAAAGTTTTACATAAAAATAAATCTTAATTGGTTTGATGCAGCATGCCAAAAATGTAACCAGACTAATGGGAAGCAATCTATTTGATTGACTTAGGCTGTAAGATAAAAATTTTAATTTATATTGCAAATTATTTTTCCTAAACTATTGTGATATTTTGGGAAATAAAAGCTTTTAGTTCATTTCCGTAGGAATAAATCAGGCACGAGAGCCAGTTTGGTATAATAGTTAAGGCACCAGGCTAGAACCCAGGAGACTAGGAGTTCTAGTCTCACCTTAGGCACAAAGCTACCTGGGTGACCTTGGACCAGTTATTCTCTCAGTCCTAGCAAAGAGGCAATGGGAAACCACTTCTGAAGAACCCTTTCAGGAAAACAGTAGGAACTTGCCCAGGCAGTCTCTGAAAATTGGACATGATTGAACAGAAGGAAAAAAAAGGCACATGATAACTTAGTTCAGAAGAATTTACTGAACAACTGAAAGAGCAAAAGGAAAACAAATCTCACAAAACAGGACTGTGAAAAGAAAATTAAATCCAAACTATCTCTATTGCATTAGAGAAGTTAAACTTTTCAAAATAAATAAGACTCTCAAATATAAACTTTCATGTGAAATAAACTATCATACCATATCAGCATTGCACAAAATGCATATCTAAAAATGGACCAACACTGAACTTGATCAGTGTTAGCTATCTGTGGTTTTTACTGAAGAAGTCTCATTCAGAAAAATTACCCTAAAACCCTGGATGAAGAAATATCTTCTTTTAGATCCATGCTTGTTCCATCAAACAAAAGAACTTCTTTCATTTGCAAAATGCTTTTGATTCAGTAGAACATTTTCATCAGTGAATTAGGGAGAAACTCTCTGTATAAGACAAATGAATTTCTAGGGGAACATAGGAAATGACTCTAGACAATGGAGAGAACAGTGTAATCAGCTATATTTTTGATAGTCAGGGAAGTAGAAATACGCATTGCATGCTTCCAATAGCAGTACTACATTTTAGCTTTAACCCTTTGATTCATACTACTGGAGTTCGTACTATTTCTCATCTACCCTAGAACCTGAAACAAATTCCTAATTTAAGTTTTTCAAGTTCTTTCAAAGGTGATGATGCATGTAACCTGATTACCCTTAACAAGGTTAATATACATTAGTATACATTAATATATGTTAATATACAAGGAGCCTCAGTGGTGCAGTGGTTAGAGTGCAGTACTGCAAGCTACTCCTACTGCAATTTGGCAGATCGAATCCCACCAGGCTCAAGGTTGACTCAGCCTTCCATCCTTCAGAGGTGGGTAAAATGAGGACCCAAATTGTTGGGGACTCTGTAAACTGCTTTGAGAGGGCTATAAAGCGGTATATAAATTTAAGTGCTATTGCTATTAATATACATGTGGAATACATTATCCAAACCAAGCTCTTGGAAAATACAAAAGGTCACCAACTCTTTGTGTTTTATATATAATATACATGTGGAATACATTATCCAAACCAAGCTCTTGGAAAATACAAAAGGTCACCAACTCTTTGTGTTTTATATTTTCCAAAAGATTCAGTAATCTCATAAGGATCCCTTGACTAAGTAAAAGAGGAGACAAGCTGAAAAGGGTTAGTGATCCTGGCTCTATAGTGCTCAGCTTGTATATGTATGTATGCTCCTTCATCCACTGGTAGGAATCTGGATTAAGCCCAGTGGGTGCTGCTTAATTATAGTTCATTCCTGGTTGTCTCAGTAGATCTTCTGCTTTGTAAATGTGTTTGGGAACAATCTTATGTTCTTCAACACAATACTGTATAATTTCTGGAAGGTGCTAATAAGCCATGTGTGTTTCCTCTTGAACAGGCTGAGCAGCTGATGGAACGGCTGAAAGCTGAAAGCACTACAAGTTGAGGAAAACCTGCGTCTGAATTGTACCATCTTTCCGACCTTTGAATACCGATTAAAGGATTGGATGTAGTTGATAACATGCTAGACTTTTTAAAACAACTACTGAATTTGCTGCTATATGGTGTTTGAACTAGTTGTTAGCAAACACTATACGTTAAATTTCTCAGGCAAATATCTGAATGCAAGAACGTATAAGATCACAAATACCTATCTGTTCAAAATGCAAAGAACCCTTGAAACTTATGAGATGCCATTAAAATTTAATAACGGTATCTGACTTTGACTGTTTTTGTCTTAATGCAAGGTTTGTGCCTATACAATACATTCCTGATCTTTTTAGTATTGTCTTGGTGCTGTATTCTGTCACTCCAAGTATACATGAGTATACAGGCACAGAGTGGCTAACAAGCCATTGTCTGGAGTATGACTTATTTACTCTGTACTTTCAATGTAAAACTTTAGTTGCTACGTTGAATTAGAATAAGAATAGGTACTTGAATGTGAACAGTTTTAAATAATTTTAGTATTTTAATGCATGTATTAAGGTAGTTAGGGAGTAATAGAACATTTTAAAATCATGCAATAGTTTGTTTGGACTTGGGGTTTAGCATAAAATATCAAATTATTCAATGTGGGCCTTGGATTAAAAGATGCAGAAATTGTAGATTCTGTCGAATCTAGCATGAAATGACTTTCACATGTACTTTTTAAACTGTATTAACACAGATCTGTTATAGCTAAATGATTTCAAACAAGCACTGACATTGTGTGTTTTAGCATGCAGTAGATTAGTATTCAGAAGATGCCAAAAGTAATCCATGTTGTTTTTTATGGTTTTAAAACCTGCTTTATTTATTCAAAACTTAGCATGCATTTAATATGACTCCTAACTGCTTGAACTATTGAAAAGATTCAATTTACTGTTAAGAGTGATGGATAAACATGTTTAATCATGTTCAAATGTTAATGTGCTAAAATAAAAAGAGACTGCTCTGATAATTTATGTGATGGAACTCTGAAACATATAACTTAATATGTTATGAAAAGGAAACCTTTAATAAAATTGTTACCCATAGATCTCTTGAATATTTTTGGACAAAGCTGAATTTAAACATATTTATATGTGTTACTAGATTTCTTCAAAAACCCTAATCCATTTTGTTTAACACCAGGGTCATAGTCATACTGGTATTTATTATTTGAATGCTAGTATACTATTAAAGCAAAGACTTTTATTCAGCATATAAGTTTCAGGCTACCAGCTCTTAATTATGGTATTTGTAATGTAGAGGAAAACTTTATTACTATTTTCAAACAAGCCTTAATCACCCTCTTACACATATCTGTGTGATAATCACTTCTAGTTTTTTAGCATTTTTAATTTGAATAACACATCTCATGAAATATACTGAGTTATTTTCAATCACATGTTGACTAAATTCCTTTAATGAGTACATATTTCTTGTTGTGTAATGACCAAGTATTTTAAAACATACTTTAATTTTATGACAGTTGCTTCCCTATGTTCTAAACCAGGCAGTCATTTGGATGTTTCAAGAGCTTTAACAGATTTCTGATTTAATCATGAAATACCTGAATAATCTTTATCTTCGAACAAAGTAATAACTACACGATCATCTTTTCCTTGCCAAAGCATTTCACCTTCAAAGTCAACCAGGCCATACTTCCTTGCTCTTAAGAGGACACCTACTAGTTTATTGGATATAGTCACATATCTATCAAAGAGCTGTTTAAATGTTATTCTCACTTGCCCATCCTGTTCCTTCTTTCCAGTGTTACGTATAATTAAGCATAGTTCTTCCATTTCTTTGCCTATATGTGCGTGTGCATCTTTTCCTCTCTGCTCAGTTTTGGAGCCTTCAGGTGGTCTCCCATAAGTGGGATCCCCTTTCTCAGTGCGTAAGGTTACTTGGGTGCCATTGCTAAATGGGTTTTGTTGCTGATAAGCCACATGATCCTTGGACCAGCTCTGCCAGTTTCTTGCAAGTTGTCCAACGATGCCGTGACAACTATTTGCTGCTCCAGTATTGTGTGTTTTGCTTTCTTCCATGCCATAAACAGCTTTAATGGCACATAAAGAAAAGGAGAAGGTCTGGATTTGAAAAGGTGAAGGCAAGAAAACAAATTACAATAAATACTACCAAAACTATTTTGCATGATACTCTGTCAAAATAAATCTTTCAGAAGCCTGAATACTTTTTACTAATGTTAAATCTAAGGAATCACAATTTTCGATCACAAAGAACATAATTTGTGCCAGATTATATACAATGATTCATCAGTTCAATTTATTTCATAAACGTATGTTTTATGACGTGAAAAAGACAACCAACTTGTGTGTGGTAGTTAGATTGGATTATTTCTATTAAAGTTAAAACTGCTTGATTTCCTTTGAAAATCAAAACCAACTCTTAATCCCCAAAGGTTTCTACCATAATCTGGAATGGATATAACTTGCTCCAAAGCGATCCCGCTTTTCAGATGTAAAGTCAAATGATCTACACTTTGAGCTTGGCTTCTGGTAGCTTCATAGACACATCCATGTAAATGAGGAGCTATTTATTATATTTTCTTCCATTTTATCCAGAGGTTCAAGACAGCATCCTTCCACTTTTCCCCACAACAAAGCTATGAGATATATTGAGCTAAGAGAGAGTTGGGGCCAAAGGCATCCAGTGGCTGACTTAAACCTGTCACTTTCCACACTTCATCCAACATCTTAATGACCATATGTCCACCTAGTGTTTTTGGTCTACAGCACAGAAATGAGTTGCAACTGTCTCCCAGGATGTTTTTTGCCCTTCCAGTCTAAGATTTTTTGGGGGTGGAGGGGTTGTTTCCCATCCAAATCTACCACTCCTTAGGTTTCTGATTGGCTAAGGCTGGCCACATGCTGCTGGACTCTTGAGGTGACCGATAAGCCATTATACTTTAAATTTGAAACAGCATCTAGCTTCACAATCCTTGTGATTCCATCTCTATCCTTTCCAATTTATTAATTTTTTCAATTTCTATAGCCACCCAACTCAACCAAGTGACCTTGGGTGGCTTACAATCCTAAAATTATAAAACAATTTTAAAAAAAACCCAACCCCCCCTTTTTTTTACAAGAGTAAAAACTTCCATAAAATAAATGAACCGTTCATAATTTTGGGCACAGCTTTAACCCAAATAAGTATAAATCGGCTAAACCGTCAAATGTCAAATCAGTTCTATGGAAATGGCATTATATATCAGAGGTCTCCAAACTTGGCAACATAGCTGGCTGGAAAATTCTGGGAGTTGAAGTCCACAAATCTTAAAAGTTGCCAAGTTTGGGGGACCCATGTTATATATGTTCGAGATAAATGATAGCAAGACTGCTTCAATTTTCTGAAATTTAGACGACAGACAGACAGTTTGTGCTTCTTTATACTTACTTATCCCGTTGCGGAATTTCCCTGGAGAAAGGAGTCAATTCTTGTCTTTGAAGCACTGCGATATTTGGCTCTCAGCGGGTTTCAAGCTACAAACATCCTGCTTGGACTGAAACCAGTGGACCAATCAGAGAAGAGCCAGCCCCTTATTCCTTACTACAGGGTGGCGCTCCCACCGCACGGCCGGACGCCTTCTTAAGGTGGAGCGAACGTTCAACGTTGTAATTGTGTTGTTATCCTAGATCCGGTGACTAGCATCCTAAAGAAAAGGATGGTTTCCCCCCCCCCCTTCTTGTTTTGGAATTTCGGTCTTTCTGTTCTGTTGCTAACCTCCAGCTCAGCTACGGGCCCCGATTTCCTAAGCGGATCTCGTTTACCGTGAACCGATTCACCCATTCCGGGCCGAGGTACAGATTTCGCCGAGCTGGGGGAAAAAAAGACGCGAGTTCTCTTGTTCCTCTCAGCAAGCTGCAGCTCTCTCTCCGTTAACAATAAATATTGCAGATCAGAACCCGCGAAAGGACCTCGCTGGGTCAGCTTTCCCTACCGGTGCTTATTTCTTTACTCGACCTAACAGCCGAACCTATTGGAAAAAAATACACATTTTTTTTATTAAGCCAAGCAAAAGTTTGCACGGAGGTAGTTGCATGGCGGCGGGGTCCGTAAGGATGCAGTAAGTTCTGTAGGCAACGAAATTTCATTTTAATTTAAATACACGCAGATTCGTGTACATTCAGAGTGACAATAGAGTTGGTCTGCCGCCTTCCCCACCGTTCAGATCGATAAAAACAACAAACAACTTGTACTTCTCTTCCCAAGCCCGGCCGCTTCGACCCCGCTTCCTCCTTTCCCCAGCATTGTCCCCGCCCCTCCTGCTCCACGCGCGCGCGTACGGCCGCCTCTTACTTAAGAGCGCGAGCCGGGACTATGGCGTTGGGGAAAACGGGCTACGGGCAGTACTTGCTGCTCCTAGCGCAGCAGAACGTAGAATTCCGGTTGCCGGTGAGTCCGAGGTGTGGAGCGCGCGCCCGTGGGCGCGCGGCCTTTCTGCCATTTGGACTTTCCCGGGGGGGCTTTGAGCGCGCGCCACGCTCGCGCGCCTGCGGATCTGTCGCAGCCGCGCCTTAGTTCGGGCGCTTTAATTAAGTCTTTTTCCCTTATCCCCGCGCTGCAAAAGGAAATCGGAAGTCTCGCAACCTTGGGGTTTTTTTTGTTTTTGTTTTTGCAGACGAATATAACGGGGTCGGGTAGGCCTTTGGTGGTCCCTGCGTTGGCATGGTGACGCGCCAGGTGGCGGGTTTCCTACTAGGACCCTTGGAGCATTTATTTCCCCAAGCTGCAAAAAAATAAAATAAAACAAAGGTGAACGACTCGTAAGGAAGGAGTGGGGTGGAAGAGAGATCGTTATGAGAATTTCTATTAGTTCAAGTTATAGTCGTGTAGCCCATGGCATTTTGAGCATAGCTTCAGAGTATTAAGTAGGATTTTTATTAAAGTTATTATGATTGTGTGCTCTCAAGTTGTCAGTTGAGAAGTGAGAAGATCTGGGTGAGAAGTTACTGGTCGCTTTTTACTGTTTGACCACCGAGAGCATTTTGGCATACTGTGTAATGGTGTGGTATGCTGGATGCTCTGCAGTGGATAAGAAGATGCTCCAGAGAGTTATAAACACAGCACAGAAGACCAGATTCTTCTCTAGAGCACTACAAATCTCCACAGACTGTTCTCATCCTTGATATTCATATTTCGAACTGTTACCATCAGGGAGGTGTTATAGGTGTCTTAAAATGAAGACTAATAGATTGAGAAACAGTTATTTTTTTCCCAAGGCAGTAATTGTCTTGAATCAAAGAGTGCATTTGTGATTTAGTCTTCTTCTTCTTCTTCTTCTTCTTCTTCTTCTTCTTCTTCTTCTTCTTCTTCTTCTTCTTCTTCTTCTTCTTCTTCTTCTTCTTCTTCTTCTCCTTCTCCTTCTCCTTCTCCTTCTCCTCCTCCTTCTCCTCCTCCTTCTCCTCCTCCTCCTCCTCCTCCTCCTCCTTCTCCTTCTCCTTCAATACTCTAGTAGGATTGTGATGTGGTGGTTGGGGCACTGTGCTGGTGTAGCTTTCAAATTTCATTGTATTCGTGGAATGCAATGACAACAAAGGTATTCTATTCTGTTCTAACAATTAGCGATCATGATGATCTGCTCCTACCTTGGTCTTTCACATTTTACTAGGCGGGATGCCTGTTGCTGTAACTGAGTGTAACATATCAATATGGAAGTTGATTGCAATACACTTTGTAAAGGGAGAGAAAGAAAAGGTTGGATAGAATTTCAGGAAGCTCAAATCTTGGGCAGACTCTTTACAGCTTCTTTATGCAGATTTGTATTGAAGATTCAATCTGAACATCAACATGAGTACCAGAACCTCCCTTGACAGCCATCCTGAAACACTTCTCTAGTTAATGTAAAGGCTACTGGAGAGGCAACTTGGTGTAGGTGTTAAAAAGAGATAAAAGACCATGAGTTCTATTCCTGCCTTAGGCACAGAATCCATGGAGTAACCTTGGGCCAGTCACTTTCCCAGCTCTAAGAAAGGAGCAATGGTAAACCAGCCATGAAAAACCTTGCCAAGAAAATTGCTGGTACTTGTCTAGGCAATCTCTGCCTAGATTACGATTGGACACTTCCTGCTTGCCTCCGCGAGGTTGGGCCAACTACCACATTGGGAGGTGAGAATGGATGAGGAAGTGTAAATGCTACCTGCTGAGAAAGCAACTTGCCCAAATTTTCTCACACTGCATCAACTGCATCTTTCCACTCCGCACTGCATGGAGAACATTCTGCTCCATTTGCTGCACTTCATCCTCATTCACTCAAATGCTGCTTTTCCAATTGGATAGCCCTGTCCCCATTTGACTTAGTGTCAGGTTCAGTAACCTGAAATACAGCTTTGCCTTCTCTTCTTTTTCCTGCCAAGGTACCACTTACAAACCCAGGTTTGTAAGTGGTACCTGGGTTTGTTGTTTTCAGTTTTCAAAAGTCATACTCATAGAAAGGAAGCAGTTGGCTATTTTATTTGTGTTTATATATTTCTGCGGAATAAGTTGTAAATATTTTAATGGGCCTTCTTCCCATCTTTTCAATATAGCGAAGTAATATTTGGCTGTACCTACTATGGAAAGAGTGGGAGGAGAAAGCAACTGCGGCAACTAGCATTCTGGGTTTTCCAATATGACTTATAGAGTGAAAACTTACTCAGCTTTTGGATTATTCACCACTAATATTATTTTGTGCCTTTGAATCGGTTTTTGATTTGTGGTGACAGGCCTGGATAGGTTCCTTCAATTTTCTTGGCAAGATTTCAGAAGTGGCCTCCCATTTCCACCTTCCTAGGCTAGTGGGAAAGTGACTAGCCCAAAGGCACTCAGTTGGTTTTGTGCCTAAGGTGGGACTAGAACTCACGATCTCCTGATTTCTAGTGTGGTGCTTTCATTGATACACCAAACTGGCTGTCCTGAAGTCATACTTAAAGAAGTCAGCCATATGTTGTATTTTTTAAAGGATAAAGAATACTGTAATAATGCAATAACAGTGTTAGATGATTTTAGGATGTTTATTAAACTTCTGTTTCACAAATGATTTATCATATCTTACTTTCTTCTAGGAAATACAGTCTTTACTTTCTCTCTGTGACGGAAGGTTCAGCAGTTCACAAGAACTGAGATTAAAGGTAAGTATTAGATAGAAGATGAAATGTGTTTTTCATGAGATTGTTTGGGGAAATGAATATTTTTGCAGCCAAGCTTTAATCTTAATCATGATAAAAATCTTATGGTATATTATACCTAGGATAATAAGGAATGTTATTCTAATTACATTGATACAATGTTTCATTTGCATGAAATAATTTGAAAAGTATAATGTGGGAAACAAAAATATTTCCTGTGAAAAATGTTGACCATTGTTCAGTGCCATGAAAATGCAGACTATGTTCCCAGAAACGGTATGCATATATATTGAGCCCTTTTTTGGATCTGAGATTTTTCTGGCCACATGTCTAAACTTTGAGAATTGATACCATATCTTTAAGTTGGGTGACAGAATACCTATTATCCTTGGCAGCTGGCCCTGTCCTTGCAATCTCTGGATAATCATGGAAGTCTGAAGGACATCACCTTTTCTTGAGACTTCCTTTGAGGAGCAGATAGGCCAAGAAAAGGAGCATTGTCTTGCCAGTGAACCCTGCTTTGAAACAGAATAGAACAATCTGGGAGCCCTGAATTCCAGAATTCTATGATTGCTGAGCAGAATATATGGATAGGTTCATCCCTGGAATGAAAATGAGCCATTTGCTTCCTTATCTTGGCATTTATGTGACCATACAGGTAGTCCTTGATTTACAACCACAGTTGACCCCAAAATTTCCATTGCTGAGTGAGATAGTTAAGTAAGTTCTGTTTCATTTTACAACCTTTTTGCCACAGTTGTTCAACGAATTACTGCAGCTGTTAAGTAAATCATCTGGTCATTAAGTGAATCTGGCTTTCCCCATTGACTTTGCTTGTTGGAAGTCGGCTGGGAGATTACAAATGGTTATCACAGGACCCCAGAACAGTGCAACTGTCATAAATACATGCCAATTGCCAAGTGCCTGGATTTTGATCACGTGATCATGGAAATGCTTTATTATTACCATTAGTGTCAGAGTACAACATGTGTAAAATGAGATTGGCTGAGCCTCCCTTCGTGCATCCCGCCCCCAACACAACTCACAGTGAGGATAGAATTCCCTAACCCAGTCCCAATCTTATTACACCATGTGACCTTGTTGCACAATGCGGCAAGCCTGTCAAGTCTGCTGCAATGGTTGTATGTGTGAAAAATGGTCATAAATCATTTTTTTCAGTGCTGTTGTAGCTACAAACTATCACTAAACAAATGTTTGTAAGTTATTAACTACCTGTATTTAAACTCCTGCAAAATATCTTGTATCTCTCTGTGCCTCTTTTATTGGACTGATGAGAGATTTAAAAAAAATGTGGGCCTTTTTTTCTTCCCAGTTTTTTGGTGGAATTTCAGGGACCAACAGTTTCAAATCTGGTCCAAATTTGGGGTCACTAAAATATTTCATGAATCAGTTTCCAGACCCTTGTTGGCTAAAACAAGCAAACAAAGCAAGCAAGAAAAAAAAATTGTTTCCAATACGCACTGGGAATATATTTTGCTATATTTTATCTTCATTTCATATTTTTCAACATGTCTCCCCCTCCCCTTTTCTCTAATTTGTATCTTGGCAACTGCCACCAATGTATCTTGCTGGACATTTAAATAGTATTTTCCAACAAAGCACTGTACATCATCTGTTCTTCTTTGTAATTAATTGGTTTCTCCCTAAGGAAAGCTAAAGTTCTACTCTAGAGCTTTGCTGTCCTTAGTAGCATCAGTTCAGGCCTGATGTGATAGTTACTAATTAAAGGAAGAGCACCAAATAGGTATTGTGAACAGCAAGATTGCAACTCTCCAGTGGCAGAGGTCATAAACAGTGCAATCCACCCCCTTCTTCACAAATGGAAGGTACAGTTGAATGGGTAGCATCATCTGTTTTATATTTTTCTCTTCTCACGTTCAATTGCTTCTGTCCCTTCCGGATCAGTGGGAGACAACGTGGAAAACATGAATAAAAACATGGGAGGATTAATTAGATAGCTGTCCTAAGTGTAATCATTAGGAGGAGAGAGGGATCAGATACTTAGGCTTACCATATAAAAGTTGCAAATGTTGGTTATACATTCATGAAGTTCAATATACTTTTTTGATTCCACATAGCAAACATAATGTAAGGGTGTAAAATTCGAAGTGCCCCATGGGGTTTATTATCATGCATTCATAATGGAAGCAGAAAGAAGTTTAATTCTTCAATCTCAGGAACTATAGGAATTATTTTTTTGTTGATGTTTGCTGACCACTGGTTTAACTGAACGGGAATACAGACTTTAAAAATAAAGATGATGTTATTTGCAGCTGAATAGCTTTGTTGGTGCATACTGGAAATTAACATTAAAAATCTCATTAATGGTTCCTGTATTTGAAAGAAGAAAGATAGAGCAGGGGTTGCCAACCTTTTGGACCTCAGGGACCACCAAACTCATAATTTTAAATCCCGCGGACAAGAGACCCTGGGAAAATTCCCAAAAAAGTCTGCAGGAAAATTCCCCACCTTGTTTTCCTACTGATCGATAATTCTTTATTTGGGATCACAGGATACCGTCTCCAGCTCTGTTTTCAGGGGGGAGGGGCAGAGAGAGACTTTTGGCTTCATGCAAAGAAAGCAGCAGAAGCAGCAGAAGTCTTTCTTTCTCTCCCCCAAATTCTACCAGAAATGAGTCTTTGTGAGACTTGTTGCTCCGGCGCAGCCTCTTGAAGCAGGATGCCTTGCAGGGTCCCAAAGACTCATTTCTGGCAGAGTTTGGGGGAGAGAAAGAAAGACTTCTGCTGCTTTCCTTGCGTGCAGCCAAAAGCAGAAGAAGAAAGAAGTGGAAAGAAGCAGCCCAGTGGCCAGGCGAATGTGGGGTGAGTGGGGCAAGTTCCCCCCTCCACCCTTTCCCTTATGTTGTTCGCAATGCAAGCGATGCAAACCTTGTGTTCCTGCGGGCCATATGGGCAGCGCAGTCTTGTGTTCCTGCACAGCCTGGATTAATTGTTGGGGGGGGTGCTTTGGGGATGACATTTCTCTGCGGACCACCAAAATTTTCTCACAGAGAAAATCCCTGGCCCACTGATTGGCAACCACTGAGATAGAGGATAACCACAGATTTTCATGCTTTAAATGTGAAAATATTGCAGAATGGATTATCTAGCTTTAATAAAATCTTTAAATTACCTGTCTCATAAACTCTGCCTGCTCATCCAAGGACACAAAAAAAATCCTGCTGAAAATCCCATGTAATTTATCCCCATCTACCCCACTCCGCCATAGGTAGCTTCCACTCTTCCACCCCTCTAGAAGCTCATTAAAACTTGGTTGTTTCAGAAAGCCTTTGGGAACTGAATGCTCTAGAGTGCCTGCTGTCAGGGTTACTATACTAATTATAACGCTTGCCTACTATAATTATATGTTGTATTTCCATTATGATTGCACTGGCTGTGGCTGCTCCTTTGCAATACCACGTATTGTAGTTTTGATGGAAACATTTTATAAATGCTCCATAAATACATATGAAAAAAGAAACAAAGAAAGAACGGAAAGAAAAGAAAAGTTGTAGCTGCCTAAATAACGATGTTATCGATTGCAGTGCTGTTCCTTGTAATAACTGCTGTTTTTTTTCCTGACTTCAGAGCCCATTTTGGATTCTTGACTTGCCTTCGGAAGAGATAGCTAGAAGACTAATGAAACGAACAGTATGTGCAAAGTAAGATTGATGTTGTTAAAAAATAACAATAAAAGAGGGAGAATATCTCTGCTTCCCTTCTGCATTAAGGTTCCCTTTAAGCTCTCTCATCCTTTTTCTCCAGCACAGGTGGAAATCTCCCTCCCTCTCTCGCTGCCAATGCCAGTAGAACTTTGACTAGCTTAATGAATTGCAGTGTTGGAGTGTCCTGCTTTAGTTGTCCTCTCTAGGGTGTTTAACAGATTAACACTTGAAAGGAACCTTGTAGATCATCTAGTCCGACCTCCCTCCCAAGCAGGAGACCCTACACCATTTCTGACAAATGGCAGTCCAGTCTCTTCTTGAAAGTCTCAAGTGATGAAGCTCCCACAACTTGCGAAGGCAAGCTGTTGATTTACATCTGTGTTAACATCTTATCAAAAAAGAGACACTATATGTTTACTGTTTCTATGCATGAGACGAAGTGATTTCAGGTTTGGTTTCTGATGGTGTGATGCAAGGAATTTTTCTTTTGTATGTTTTATTTGGTCCTTTTGTACAAATACCATTAAATGACTTGAAGTTGTACAGAATCAGTATTGAAAATTTTATTCATCTCTGCTGCAAAGCCACTGGAAGTAAATATGTAATCCTTATTTTGTAGACTTTAGAGAGGTTTAGTCTCTGGACATATGCTAAACTTTGACAGAAATTTGCTGCTGCTCATTAGGACGTTATTTATTAATACAAGATTGAGAATCAGATGTTCTCTGCTTGAGATACTCTTTACAGAGAGCTGTCAAAAGAGATTGCATCTTGGCAGACTTACTTTTCAACATCTCTATTAACCCCTTAATATAATTAAGATTATATTCTATTATATTCTACTGTCTCTTGGTTACGAGCAAATCATATTGGTGCCACATCAAGGTAGCAAATTCTTATCAACAAGAATTAGTAGGCTTACAAACCAAGAAAATTATTCTAAAGAGGACCTTCTACCTCCTTTCTCTTCCTGACTTCCCTAATACAGGATGGCATTTTAAAAATAAGATTGATTGTGGTCATATTGGCAATATAGTCAGATTGATTTTTAAATATGTCCTGAAAATATGTCTTCGCCCTTGTGAATCGAGAATGATAAAAAAATAATGTCCATTTGTTATGGTTTTTTTGCACTATAGATTTTTGACACATCAAGTGCATTATATCTTTTTTCTTGCATTTTTCTAACACGTCAGAGCAATTTTATGACTGCTGTTCAAGAAATACAATTCTGATGTATATAACACAATAACATTTAGCGTCTAGCTTGAGGTAACACTTAGCCCATCATTTTGGTCATCTTTTAGATTGTCAGTTGATTTCAACTTCAATTTTATTTTGCACATTTTACCACAGTTTTAAGCAGTGAATGTCTATATGTGAATGTAATGTATATTTGTGTATGGGTCTGTATATATTTTTTCTTGTAATAATAATTCACTGCTCTTATATTATTACATAGTGTAGGAGTAGTCACGGAACCTTGAGAGCAGAGTCAAAAGAGGAATCAGCCTAGAGTATCTAAATAGTCACAAATGGATGAAGTCCAGCCTCTCCTGAATTAAGTTAATCCTTAACCAGCACCAAAATAGTGCTGTTAGTTGAGTAGATTCTTGTGCATAGGCATGACTAGTAATAAATAAGTGTAATTGGAACATCACGTATGGTCTTGGTCTTTTGTGCCTGATGCACAGTTTTATAAACATGCTACAGGCCTTTGGCTCTGAAAAAATATTATCTATATATCTTTTAAAGTAAATTTATAAATTCTGTTTGAAATAACCACATTTGTAGAGAGAGTGGAAGTTTTTAATCAAAGTAGGATAAAAATGTTCTTGAAAGCCTGTATTTATTTGCTTTCAGATCAATATTTGAGCTGTGGGGTCATGGGAAATCTGTAGAAGAATTGCATTCTTCATTGAAGAATTATCCACTAGAGAAAATGGTTGGTATGAGAAAAAAATGTAAACTTTTTCATTTAGCATTTTCTTTTGTGCACCATATACCCTATACCATAATCAAAAAACTGTCTTGCTTTGTTTTAGGCCCCATATTTACAGTCCAACTTCACCTATAAAATAATAGTCCATGCATTCAACAAAACGCTAACACAACCAGAGAAGATTCAAAGAATAGATGTAAGTAATAGTTCAGTTCTTCGATTGCTTAAATATCTATTATTTTATAATATTGCAGAGGGAAAACATAACAGAAGTACATACATTGCAGCCTAGATAACATAACTTTGGAGAGCTAACATTCTTTTGTTGTTGTAGACATAAACCACAATTGCCTCTGTCCTGTCTTCTTGCCTGAGGCGCATCCAAGTTGTCCTTGTTCATTCATTCAATAGTGTAACATTGCAAAGCCTTCATGTGCTCAAGAATTCATTTCATGCCTCCATGTGTATTCCCAGGGCTGCAACCAAGTCTCAGACTAAGCTTCACGAAGCCCTCATGATATGTTCACATTTCTCTCTCATGAATTAACTATGAAAGGCATATGTACCTGTACCTAGAATTTAAGAAATTAATAATAGAAGAATTATGGACTTCTGTCTAATATTTATTTAGCTTTATTGGGTTTTGTTTCTTAATTTTATATGCTTATTTTATTTTTAAATAAAATGTGTTTAAATTTGTTTTGCTGTTGTGTTATATGATCATGAGCATTTGGGAGACAGGTGCTTATACAGTACAAATATGCTAAATAAATACCTACATAAGCTGTAACCTAGACTCCTCTACATCACTGTTGATCTGTTGGTTTCCTATTAAAATTTAATTAGCTTTAAAGTCTTCCTAGCCCGGGGCTCAGAATTCTTCAAGTCGAGTCAGTCTTCCACTCATTGTTTTTCAAGTCAATGAAGAGAGCATTGTTTGCTCTGTGCCTTTTTTCAGACTATGTTATATCATAAGGCACACCATCAATGAATGATCCATGGGTCTCAGGCAATTGCCCAGTTCTCCATTTGTGCTATTCAGCACTCCGTCATTGTTTTGCTAAAAATTGGTGATAATATGACCAAATTTCTGTGGCAAGATTTTACATGTTTTTCCTTAAGGATGGGCATGACGCTTTTGATGATCCAAAATCACTATTTGTGGGGAGGAGAGATTTGGAGGATTTACTTCTTAGAAGTTTCCTGTGTCCATTAACACTCTAAAACATAACATAAAACAAAAAAGGGCTAAATAATTTAATTCTCTGCATTCCGGGGAGATCACTGGATGTCCCCTTACAACTTTTAGGAAACTTACAATGCTCTGCTTTAGCCTCCCACCTTGTAGATCTATGAAACAATCTCTTTATAAAGCCTGTCAACTTTCTTGATTTCTTCTCACTTCAGATAGTATAAAAATAGCCTTCATATTTGGTTGCTCAATTGTCTTAAATATGATATATTCAAGGTGGGGCAACTACAGTCATCCACCATCTTGAAATTTTGCAACTCCCATCCCTCCAGCACACTTCGAGATTCAGCTGGACAATTTTTCAGTTTTGTTTAAGGAAGTGATTGTATAGAAATAGTAAAATATATAGGAGTAGTAGCGTATTGTGGTTCAAAATGTAAAAAAGAAATGTCCAAGTAGCTAGCCAAAAGTTAGAAACCAGCAGATGTGACTCTGCTTACATACTTTTGAATTGTGTATGAACAAACCTGTTTTGCAATTCCAACCACGAAGATCCTAGATGTTGGGAAAAAAGAAGAAAGGATTAGTTTTGGGCATGCTGCATACATTTGCTCAGAAAACCATTGCACGAGCCTCCTATCAAGAACAATGGCTGGTGTTCCATGTCTGAGGGTGAATACTTTGGCTGAGCAGAGTGGAGGCAGGCAGAGACCCTAAAGACCCTGAGCAGAGTGGAGGCAGGCAGAGTGGAGGCAGGCAGAGACCCTAAAGGGTCCTGGGAGGCAAGAGGAGTCTGTCCCATCTGAACAGCAACTTGGGAGGGCCAGGCTACAAAGCCAAAAATCTGTTAGTAAGAGAATGGGGAAAAAAAAGTCAAATTACCCCTGGGATAGCCTGGCAGGATTGCCTGCATTGATATTTACCCTCCCCAAAGATCCTGGCAGTAAAAAGTGATTAGGTGAATTAAAACCCTCTACAGTTTTGATTTTAAAAAACACATGCAGCTCAAGACTAAAGCAATTATATATGCTCGATGACCCTCAAAGGATGAAAAAAAACCTGTGATGACCCGGGGCATGGCACAAAGGCACCACAGTCAGATAATCAGTAAGAGTCCCTTTAATAGCTCTAACTTTGCCCCCAATCTCCAGGTTGCCTTCTGGCTGGAGAAGAACTCTCCCAGGAACAGCCTTTAACTGTAGGGAATCAAGTCCAAAACATGGTCAACAAAAACTGTAACTTTAAGTCAATCAAGCCAAACTGAGGTGATTAGTTTAGCAGGGCAGGAACAAGGATTCCAGATGTGAAGGCAAGGCAAAACTCACACGGTTGGAAAGACGCCAGGAACACAGATAAGCAAAGACAACACAGGATAAAGTCACGGTTGCTCCTAGCAGCTGCCACAGTCAGCATTCAGTTCTTTTAAACTTTCATCCCAGGTGTGGCTAATGAAGGGAATCAGAGCCATTTCCTCCCTTGTAAGCCACACAACCCAAATTACTCTCTTCTCTGTTCCTCCCTGCATGCCCTAGGATGAAGAGGGGGTGGGCCTGGGTCTTCCTCTGAACTCCCTCTCCCTTGTTCTCTCTTCCCCCTGCTCTGCCCAGCTGGACTTTGCCCTTCCTCAGCCTCCTCCAAAGCCAATGGAGCCACACTCCCACTCCCTGTCATTCTCCTCGGATTCAGACTGACAGGCATGACAAAAAACCCCAATGTTTAAAAAGTGTATATTCCATCAGGAATGCATAACACAATTGATGCATTTTGGTTTTAATAGATGACCAGTGCTATATTTTTTATTCTATGCTGCTTTATTAACTTGTAAAAAATAATCTTTTAGCTTAAGAATAGTACACATTTTATGTTTTGGCAGTAGATGCCTTCTATTATTTGTAGCACACCTATTATCATAAAAGTAAGGAGGATACTGTAGATAGGGATAAAAAAATATCACGTATATAATACTGTTGATTAATGCATTGTTTCCAATTCCTCTCTTCTTCTCCCCAACCTTCTCCTCACACCATGTAGTCTTTGCAGTTTTTACCATTTAAAGGACGTGTAGATTTAAATAATCCAGATCACACATTTTGGTTTCTAGAAGATCATGGAATTTATCTAGGCAACAGTACAGAACAGCCTATTAGCTTGTACTTTGGAAGATGGGTGAGTAATGTACTACATTAATAACGAAATCATCGGTTTTTAAAACAATAACAATACAACCATGGCAGATTGGCAGAGTGGAATATGAAAGAAGTAAATGTTGAAGAGTACGACTTTATGGATGAAATAAAAGGAAATAGATGTACTATGTGTCTCAGAATTGTTAAAGCTTAGATACTGTATATGTTCTCTTTATAATTTTCAAGTTAGTAGTTGAACTCTATTATTTTGAAAAGTAAAATAATATTCTGGACTGGAAAGCATATTAAGAGTGCTGTTCTTAATGTGTTCAACATGGTAACTTGATAAAATCTACGCCTCTGTGTGTTTGTTAAAAATAATTTTTTATTTGTTTTTGTATGTTTTAGAAGTGCTTGGTAACCAAAATAAATCTTTCTTGTTCTTTTTTTCTCACTGCCTTCCCAACCATGTATTCCACAGATTGCCAATGGACAAAGAGAACTTATTGAATCTTACAGTGTTAAAAAAAGACATTTTATTGGGAACACGAGCATGCATTCCGGCTTGGCTTTTATCATGGCAAACCACGGAAAAGTAAAACCAAACAATATTGTGTTTGATCCTTTTGTGGGAACAGGTATCCCTCCTCTCTTTCCTCTCCTCCAAACATTATTAAGGAAAAAAGACATGAAATGTTTTACATTTATAATCTGCTCATATTTTATTTTTATTTCACTAAATTTATCTCGTCATCTCCCAAGTTTTTAGATTTTGGGAATATGCAGTTTCTACAGACCTTTGGCAATCTAGATGTTGCTAAACAACAATTCCCCAGCAGCCTCAGCCAGTATGGAAATGCTGAAGCATATTGTGAATGGGAGTTAAGCAACACTGAGAATGGGTACTTGGGCACAGGTTTTCCTTCCTGCTGGTAAACAAAGTTATACAGATGCAGTATATATCGTCCACATATAATTATGCAACTTCCTCAGTAATCTAAATGTGATTTACTCCCTAGGCTCATGCCTTCTTTATAAAAACTCTAATGTTAATCTTTAGCTTTGGAGCTTCATTATAACCATACCAGATCACTGCTTAGAATTTACAACTACCAAAAAATATTCAGCTTAATTGTTTTATTCATGCAGTTCCTGTTGCAATTGATATCAGAAGTCATTGGCTTCAAAGAAACTGCAGCATCAGTCATATACCCTGGAAGCAGTTCAAGAATACCTGTTTGATGACTAAAATCTCAGCAGTGATTCATCCAGAAGGAAAAAAGAAACAAGGATAGTTTATATCTATGACATTGCCCCACTATGGTTCATTCCAGTATAACCTCTCAGAAATCCCATACATTTGGACTGACAAAAACTGGTTTATAGAATATTTTGGAAAGGAATACAGATGTTTAGGACTGAGGAGCTGGTGGCTTTATGCAAAGGAATTTGGAGATGGGGAAGATAGGAACAAGATGCTAATAGGTGAATCAAAGAATGGGCCATTAATGAGGGACTTGGAAAAGGGATTGCACACTCCTGAAATTGAAGCAAATATGACAAACTCAAGGTAATCCTGTCTTGATTTCATATATTTCGTATAAGACAGGACAAAAAAAAAAACTTGGAGAGGCTTTGAAAATTGATGTCAGCCCTTCAGATTCAAGAAACAGAAGACATTGCTGGAATTCTAGAAGAATTACACTGTTATAGGGCACAAGTGTTGATTCTTGAAAGCTTCTTCCAAATTTCCTTCTACTCATCCTGTATTGAAGAAAATCAAGACAGGGTCATCTTGAGTTTCTTTCTGATCTTGCTTCAATTTCTGGACTGTAATTACTTCTCCAAGTTCCTCCTTAATAGCTCATATCTTCCTTCCTGCCTTTAATGGTTATTTCAAACCTTCCCCAAGGTCATGCTTAGATTCCTTTATTGTCTATAATTATTTGATACTATACCTTCCTTCTTACACTAAAGTGTATGAAAAAAATTCCCCTTAGGATTTGTATGACCAAGGAAGCTATCTGTGTGCTCTTTGCTCTGAACAAATTTCAGATTTTATACTGAAGTTAATCATAGATCTTTTAAAAATTTGCTGTGTTGTCTAAACAATGCTATTTCTTATGTGACTCCAGATATTCCTTCAATTAGTTGTTTTTCTTGAACAAAACAGTAGAGGGTGCTTGTGTCACACGTTGTATGAGATGCACTTTTTGTATGACATAATTGGTTCAAAATCAGGTATGCGCTAAGTAGCAATAGATTAATTTTGCTACAAAGACAGTTTAAATATTAATATTTAAAACAATTTGCACTAGTGAGAAAAGGTGAGACTTCTGGCAGTAAAATTAAATGTTCATGGCCTGAGGGCTGCCTAAAACAATTGTCAAAAATTATTATTTCTGCGTGATGATGTCAGTCGCCTAGTCTATGCTACACAAACAAGGCAAAATATTTAGGCACTCCAAGTATGTTGGGAATGACTATTTTTATGAATAGTCATGCTCCACCCTACTGTGGAATATTTGGTGAATTATAATAAGCATATTTTATTCCTTTTCTTTGGCTTGCAGGTGGACTTCTTATAGCTTCTGCACACTTTGGAGCATATGTCTGCGGCACAGATATAGATTATAATATAGTACATGGGTTGGGTATGTCCTTTTCATTATTTACTAGTAAAAATTAATTCATTACGTAAGTCCCAAAACAGCTCCTGAACCCAGGAAATTTATCAGACAGTAGCAATTACTCACTACCTCACATGGCCTTTCTCATAGTGAGCTATGATAGGCAAGCAATTTTACTATCAAAAGAAAATGCAGTTGAATTTTACTCTTGATTGTTCAAGGAAGAGAGTGCCTTTCTTCAGATTAAATTTTCAGTCACATGGGACTTTAAGTGGCTGTTTTCAAAATAGAATGATGGTTGATTATCCAAAAAATCTAGGGGATGTAATCAACTAGTCGTGTATGCATAAAATCCCAGCCAAAAGTTGAGAGTCATGGGTTGATTTCCTTATAATGTGTTGATTTAGGTAGTCGTCATTTGTAAAACCAGAAGGGAAATTGCAACCACACTGGTAATTGCAAGGTTTGTAATTGCAAGCCAGGCTCTGAGTGTCCAGATCACAGTCATGTGACTGGGTTCTTCCTTGTGATGACTGGAACCCTCAAGACCAGTCATAAGTCTCCCTTGTTCAGCACTATTGTAAGTTTGAATGGTCGCTGAAAGAACAGATGTAACCTGAGCCTTATCTTTTGCAAATGCTACCATGCAAGTTTTTGTTTTCTAGAAATTACTGAACAGTTGTGACTATTTTATTATGAATTAGGTGGTATCATCATTGATGTTCACATGTGATCAATTTAAGGTGAAGAGAAATATTCTTACCAAATGTTATTTAGTTGAATGGAATATAAATGAATTGCAGCGACAAAAGAAACATTGGGGATTATTTTAATCTCATCATGAATTTTTCCCCTTCTTCATCGCTCTCAGGCAAAGCTAGTAGAAAGAATCAAAAGTGGAGAGGACCTGATGAAAATATCAGAGCCAACCTTCGCCAGTACGGTTTGGAGAAATACTACCTTGACATATTTGTTTCTGATGCATCAAAACCCATATGGAGGAAGGGAGTGCAATTTGACGCAATCATTACAGATCGTAAGTTAAGATGCAAAACCAGAAATAGGGTTATACAAGCTTATTTCTGTGAATGAGTAAATAAGCATTTGTTCTCATAACCCCTCTTCAAAAAAAGTAAAGTTAGTACATGTGAAGCATCTTAATTTCAAATGTAATGCTTGCATCTGGAATTTCCATAAGCTAACAGATAGGAATTCTAGGTGTGCATTGCAAAATATGATGGTTTCTCCTTTAGTTTTCCAACCAAGTTACAATCATTTCCAATGAGTATAAATTATTAACGACTTAATAATATTAATGGAATGCTGCATTGTTTGCTGCACGTATGTTATATGTCTTGTTGCCTTTCCTTCTTTCTTTGTTTCTAGAGTAATACCATATGTCAAAGTTTTCCTGCCTTTGTTTATTGGGCTACTTTTTTATTGGGATTGGTTAGAAAAATTCTAGTAATAAGCTAAATGAGCTAAAATAAGCTAATAAGCTAAAATACCTCTTTGCTATGTATGATTATGTAATCTAAGAAATGTGACTTGGTTGGAAAAGTAATACGCAATTTAACACCATACCAACGAAATATTCACATGGAATAAATAATGTAAAATTATTTTTTGTTTAAATTGAACCTATTTAACTCTATTAGTTGTTGAAGCATTGTGAATTTCATAAAAGTAATAAAATCCCATTTTTAATGCTTCCTTTGAATCAATACTTTTTAATGAATCAATATTTAGAAGGTATGAATTATAGCATTATCTTTGCTCTGTTTCCCTCAGAGCAAAAGTGTAAATTAGTGGTTTAATACTGATGGTAAAATGAATTCTCTCATTAATCACTTCCAAAAATATTTTCCATAGAGTATAGAAAAATCTAAAGTATCTTTCATTTATTAATAATCATCCGACATTTAGAGGAGAAGGGGCACGTAAATCTAATAAACAAATAAAATAATATTTAAATGTGAAAATGGACTAAAATATTAAACTTACTATAAAGTAAAGTAAGAATAGTTTTACAACAGTGTTGAAGTGTGAACAATTAAAAATGTACAGTTTAAATGCTGAATTAAATGTAAAATAAAAAGCAGTGTGGAGACCACAACTGCTGTGAAAGCTCTCTGGAGAAGGAGAAAAGGGGAGGTTGCCCACAGATGCTTGGAATGACAGCTGAGATCCTTGTGAGGAGACAGCAGCCTCCCACAGGTTTGAGTGCCAGGAGCCAAGGGAGACAATCTTTGCTCTCACCAGCATTAGAACTTTTAAAACTTGACCTTAATTCAGCTAAATTCACTTTCTAATAAGTCAGAAATGTTCAATTTAACCACTTTATGGCTTTCACAGACCTTCAAGACGGCAAGCTTAATTTGACACCTGGTATGTTTTACTTTTTTTGGATTTAGGAAATTTTAAACAGAAACTTAGGAATTTTTTTAAAAATATACATTTGGCAAAAAAAAAAAAAAAAGTTAAAGTTTTAAGTGGATTGGAAGACCAGAGAGATTTGGAATATTGGTTATTTTTGTGATAACATTTGAAAAACAAGTATACAATTAAATAATATATTTGTGGGAAACAACCACAAATTGGGGAAAAGATCTGGACGTAAAACAGCTGCAACAAGAAACACTGGGTGATGCCATTTTATGAGATTTACAAAGTAGGCTGGTGAAAGCTTTGAAGGCTCCTCCTGAATGCCAAGGATTGCTGAAAGATCAAATCTTGTGATACCATTGGAATGATTTAAAGGTTAACATTATGAAGAGCAAAAGGGAGAAATATAAAGATGGGAGTATTTGTTCAGGGATAAACTATTTGTTTGACATTTCTGGTAACTTGTAATGGACTTTGCTGAACCAGAACTGAAAAGATGACAATTTCTGGATTGTGTATGGATAGAAGAGTTTTTATCTGTGACTTTAAAAAGGGGATGAAAAGTTACTATAGCAGCTTATGCTTGATGTGATGAAGGTTGGAAGCTATTTTATTATTGTCTTTGTTGCCTTTTTCTTTTTTCTTTTTCTTTTCTTTTTCTTTTTTCTGCACTTTCTGAATTTTTATTGTGGCTTTTTCCTCTTCTAGTTTACTTTTGATTCGTTTTTACTAGATTTATTAAAAATACATAAATTATAAAGAATTACAGTTTAAATGCTGAATCAAATGATTTAAGTTAATGAACAGTGCCTTCTAGTCCTTGATTCAATGGAGCCTTTTATAACATTTCACTGGTTTCAGTTTGGGGTTTGTTGAGATTAATGGAACCTTTGTAAGCGCTCCCATATATTATCCAGAATTGCATCAAAGTTCTGCTGCATGTTTAACAAAACTTTAAACCTGATGCATGAGCAAGGGAATAGTCCTTTTTAAGGAGGGGGAAGAGCATGGTGACAGACCACCCATCATTTCCAAAGCTCGGTGGATCTTAATGGTGAATTAATTAATTAAAACAATTAGCCCAAGGGAGCTTAGAGGTCTGGATAGCAGCAGATGGGGGTGCCTCCTCTACGTTCTGACTCTGAAAAGCCATTGCACAAAAGAAGAATTGCTTTCCAATATCATGATTTTATCATTATAAATACTTGCATTCTGTTTCCCATTCCCTTGAGATGCCCAAAGTAAGTGGTAAAGACAGTAAAAAGCCATTCAGGCCAGAGCTCACTGAATAACCTTTTTTTAAAAAGGATTTGTATTATGTTCAGATAAAACCAGCTAAGCCAGCAGGATCAAATTCAGTTAGCTGAACATTGATTTGAAGACAGAGGTCTCATCTCTCTAGCTAAGAATTCTGTGCTGTGTTAAAAGATTAGCCGATGTATTACAGCATAGCCTTCTGTGGGTTAGTTCGTCAGTCAAGTCTTTATCAGTGACCAGATATAGGGTAGAACATCAGAATGGATGGGCTAATCTGTGTGGGAACACCAGGTTATTTTAACTATCAATAGGATTTTAAATACAACAGGTCTCCTTTGGGTCCTTGAATGAAGTCAGTGTAGTTGGTTCAACAATTGGATTACAGGCTTTGAATGTAGGTATATCTGTTTGTATATTAAGACTATGGAGAGAATACTTGCTGTTAATGTAGCAGTAGCAGCTAAAATTTCAGAGTTGTGTAAACCAATATGTGTCTTGTATTTATTTTCTTTGTAGCACCATATGGCATTCGGGAAGCCACCAGAAAAATTGGTTCACAGCGGGAAACACCAAAAATGATTGAAAAAAGGTAGGCAGAGCTTGGATTATGAATCACAAATCTGAACAGAAAGCTAGCTGTGGCTGTGAAAACATTTGCTGAATGCTGTAATCTTCTGCCAAAGTAGTAACCAATTCAATCATGCTGTTTTTAATTAGAGAGTTTTTATATAGCATTTGCTTGGTTTGTGTATCTCTTGTTCTTCTCGGATAAATTTTGGGATTAGGAATTTATCTAAATTATTGCTCCCATATGGAAAATAGTGGTGCATTTTGGTGTAATCTCTGGAAAATAGATAAAATGGGCAAAAGAAAAGATTATTCACTAATATTAATTAGAGTTCTTCATCTAAATCTTACCAGATGTCATTGTAACTTTGAAGACCGGCAATAACAGTTACTAACATGCTGCATACATGGAAGAGCAGGTTTTCTCTCATGCATGTTTGAAACGTGTATGTTTTTGAAGTTTTGGTTTATATGCTGAACAGGGCTGTTTTGTTCTTGATATGGAATGAAACATATTTCTGGACAAGAGTGGTTTTGAGAAGTGAGAGCAGACAAAATCCTCGCATGGTCCGTGGTAGCTAAGGAGATGTGAGGAGAGGAAGGCTATGAAAAGGCAGACAGTGGGTTAAGTCACACTGAGGTAATAGCAGTAGCTTGTGGAAGAGGATCAAACAAGCATTAAAGCCCCTTGGAGGAAGAGGGGAAGCCATGCACTCCACTTTTGCCATATTCAGCCTATTAAATCATTCTGGGATTCTGTGGGTTTTATTTTGGCAAAGACTCAAAAACATTATGGGTTTTGTTTTGCCAAACCATGGCTGATCTGAAGTAGTCTGGCTGAACTTTTGCAATATAATTGATTATTTGGGGTTCAAAGCACAATCTATCTTCTGTTTCATCCAAACTCCTATAAATAATTGAGTTTGTAAAGCCAATTCCATATTAGACATGTGTTATGCGTGTCAGTAATGCTATGTTTTAAAGTATTGACCAGAAATCGTCAGTTTGAAATCTGTACTAAGTATAATTTTGCATCATTTACCTTTCAAAGTCCCACTCCATCTCCCACCAAAGTTTATTAAATTTAATCGCTATGTGTTTTTCCAGATCCTTTTTGTTTTAATTTCTATATTACTGCTACAATTTTGATCCTCTTATAAAGAGTGCATTAAACTTTCATAAATTCAAATTTTATATGAGAAATTCTATTTACGCTTATTCTTAATTAGAGTGAACAGACCAAGCAGATTAATGTATTTTTAAAAGTTGGGAAAAAACCTTTTCATGTGATAGATAATAAATACTTGGTTTTTGTTCTTACTGTGAAACATCCAAGTATCAATAACTGTTACTAATTACTTTTCAAACTATTTCCTAGCACTGAAAATCATAACCTAATTTCTTCAAATTATCAGCTGAGTGATATAATCTTTGACCTGTTAAAATTTGCGGCAAAGTATTTGGTTCTTGGAGGAAGATTGGTCTACTGGTTGCCTGTATACAAACCAGAGTAAGTCCCTATTTTATATTACAATAGTTCTCAGATTTTAATATATAGAACAGGAGAGAATAGATTCTGAAGTTGGGTGGGATATTTTCCCTATTTGTATATTATTTTGTTACAAACACATGGTAATCAGTGAGTACTAAACACTGTGGATATTTGCTAGATTTTACTGAAAATGAAATCATTTGGATTTATTGGTAAACAATTTGCAGCTTGGAAAATGGGTATTAATTACATATGTAACTGATCCTTACTCTAATAAGCTCAGGATGGTAGAAACATATTTCTCAGATTTAGAAAAACAGATTAGCATTGTATGTACAGCTTTTTTAAAAAATGCTTCTATTAGGCAGATTTTAATAATTTATTTAAATAACTGCTGCAAGAAAATTCCACATGGTATATTTATCCTTTTTAAACCAAACTTTTATCTGCAATGTATCTTTTGAATTTATTTCTTTCTTTCTTTCCTTCTTTCTTTCTTTCTTTCTTTCTTTCTTTCTTTCTTTCTTTCTTTCTTTCTTTCTTTCTTTCTTTCTTTCTTTCTTCTACGGATTCTGAAAGCAATTAGCACACATTGTTTCTGGAAAATTTAATAAGGCTATGAACCATGTGGAAGTGTATAGTCTAATTCAGTTTGAATCAACCCCTCTGGCAGTTCTGTTTCAGATTCATATATTACAGTTCATAAGCTCTTTGACTGTTTATTCCTTCCAGATATACAGAAGAGATTATACCTCAGCACCCTTGCCTGAAACTCGTTAGCAACTGTGAGCAGACGCTTTCCAACCACACATCAAGATACCTGATAACCATGGAAAAGGTGAAAGAATTTGAGGTAATTGTTTGGATGGGCTTTCATGCAAGGAAGGAGCTGTCAGCTTTCTCATGGGTTTTTCTACTGCACTGTTGTAAGGTGTTTACCATGCCAAGCTATATTTTAAAGCAAGTTTAGAAAGTTTGTGAATGCTTATAAATATCAAAACAGAAAGCCAAAGTATTTAATGAACTTGAACACAGTCCAGGAAAGAAGTGTTTAGTTTCATTTCATTCTTTCTGAAGAATATCTGATGTTTTTTTTTAAGTCTCTCCCCCCCCCACCCGTTTTATTTTCTTCACTTTAATTTAATTTTCTTCATTTTACTTGCTTTAGTTAAGCGTGGCACATTAACTTAACTTAAAAGGTTATGAGTTTCCCCTATTCTCTGTAAGGGAGGATAGTGATCACAATTTTGGAATATTTTGTGCAATGTGTCAGGGTGTCTCTTTGTTTGGATACATAGACCAGATCTGATTCTGATATTCATCTGAATTTATGGTCTTCCTTCACCTATTTTAAAAGCATGAAAGTCATCTGAAAGCAGCCTCTAGATAGAGTTTCTAGATACAGTTCCCGGGCTGCTATATTAATGTGAATCTGAGCTGCTTTCAGCTCATACAATGAAACTTCAAAGAGAATAGAAGGGAAAGGAAGACACCATCCTTCTAGTGGATGTATTAGATTCATACAGTCCTCTGTCTGCACAATTCATGTGGAGAACATCATATGGAGACGTCATTACTAGACGTTGATTGTTACCAGCTTTCAGATTTCTTTTTCAAATTTAACATTATTAAAAGAGACCCAAAATTAATCAGAGCGAGAAACAATAAAAATATCCAGTTAAGACAAGTGAAAATTATTTACATTTAATAAATTTTGATCTATGCGTCACTGAGTAATCTCATTTAAGTAGACAAAGTAAAACATTTTATTATTTTATGACAGGGCAATCCTCTCGATGTCTTCTCAAAAATCATTTTCCCTGACTTCATGATGAACTCTTTGGCAGCAGTTGAGATTTTTTAAATTGCAATTTCTGACATGAACTTTAAAAACTTTACCCTAGCTTGGTAAAGTTATGCCATCTTTCTTGCTGTGATCAGTAGCAAGACATCAACACTGAAAATATACATGTGCACTCATGCACATATTCTAAGTACTGCATTACACAGTGCTCTATTAACAATAGCATTTGTTGCATTTTTCCCCTTTTTAGTTAGTATACCAAAAATTTAAGGAGCTTCTCCAGTTTTGAAAGGGATGGGAGTACCATAATTTTACATTGATAAAAATAAGCATACATACTGACAAAGAAATATTTTCTAACTATGATGTTGGAAAATTACTTGAAAAACCTTTAACCATAAAATAGCAAAAGGCTTACAAGAACTAGAATTTTTAAGAATTCTTTATTATCTGGACTGAGTATCTTGTTTGAAATAGTCTTTTCTGTATCCTAGAATAATAATGCATTAGATGAATGTGTGCTATTGCATAAATTACCTCTCAGAACCCAATTTTAAATAAATGTGTAACTCCGTACCAATAAATTAGCTTTGGTCATTTGGAATTTAAATTGCTTGCACTGCCGGCAAGAAAATACATAACTGTCTTAAGAAAACAGGAAAAAATATTTTAAACACTTAGTCTGAAATAAATGGGTTTCCACGCTCAAGTGGGGCTTTATGGTGAAAATTCACAAATATGTGATCTTTAAATAGCAAGATGTATGTATTACTTTTGCAGTTGTTAAAGGCAATATTGTCTTTAAATTATTGGTTTGAACTGTAAGATATTTTCATGTCCTAACAGTGTATGTGAAAACATTATTGTTGCATATATAGCTAATGTAATAGGACCGTATTAGTCACACTCCGGTAGCTTTATTTAAAATCATAGCTTAACATGTTAATAAAAAACCCATGAAAAATCTTAAAAGTCCATTAACCAGTCGCAGTTCAGAGATTAAGATTTGATTTTACAATTTAAGACAAATAAATAAATAAAGATTTAAGAGATTTGAAGAAATCCTTCGACCTCCAGTGGATAAAAATAGCATTAGACTTGACAGGTGTCAATGCAGTAATCCAAAGGAACAGGATCATAATATTTTATTTTTACTGTGATGATGGTGTCATCTAAACATCTTCTGTGTGTTGATGCATCCCCATCCAGCCTCTAATCCATCCTCTAACTGTATTTGACCAGCATATCAGTTGTAACCTTATGTTAGTTACATAGGATAAACATTTATGTTTGTTAGAATTAGTAACATTTTACTGTAACATTAGGGTGTGCATTCTTGTGATAATGTATATTTTAAGCAAATTGTTGAAAATGTTATTCATATTAGTACGGTTCAGATCACTATGTACAAGAACTTATTATTAAGGGAGCAAATGCATTAAAAGAATGTTTGTTAGATAGGTTGAATCTTTATGCCCTGTATTCCCAAAGATTTATTCGCATTATCTTTATTCAGTTAACTTTAAATTTCTCAACATATGAGTTCTTTCAGAAATTGAATACCTCTGCAGTTGGAAACCAAAATGTACATTTGTAGTTTTGGCTACTCCTATGAGCTTTGTGTTTGCAGAGTAAAATACATGCTAAAAGCACCTATTTGTTAACTACTTTTATTTGCTTAAGGACTGTTACCTCAAGCAATCTTCCTATATAAATCTTTCTTTCTTTCTTTCTTTCTTTCTTTCTTTCTTTCTTTCTTTCTTTCTTTCTTTCTTTCTTTCTTTCTTTCTTTCTTTCTTTCTTTCTTTCTTTCTTTCTTTCTTATCAAACATAATTTATTAAATTGAGGCCAATGTCTTCAGATATGCAGTGTCCCCAGCATAACTTTATAAGCATGCACTAATCTGCTTGGTTGGGACAGTGCTTCACACTAACAGGCACTTACATTTTCATTACTCATTTACTAATAGAATTAATTCTGCCTTGCATTTTGACACACATTAAAGACTCTTCACAGCAACAAATAATGCACAAAGTAAGGAAACTCTATCAGCAGGACATTAAAACAACTGAACTAGCATGTAAAATGCAGGAAGCATCATAGGTCTCATTAAATCTCTGGAGCGGGGTAGAATGGGGTGTCAATTAAAACAACTGTTTTACATCTAATTCATATATCTTGAAATATCATGCATGCAAGTCCTGTCATGATTAGAATGATTGGCAGGTGTGATCATGCCTAATCCATTTTGTTGTTGATACTGTCATCATCATCACCAGCTGATCTTTGAAGAAATCAGCAACCAAGTCTTTAGAAAAATGAAGGGTAGGGTAAGAATTAGTATTGCTGCCCTAGTTTAGCAGTTTGAGCTCTTCTAGGATTTCAAGACATAGCAAAGCGTGCTTCATGTCTTCACATTGTCTTTTAATCCCATATAGGAGGACGACACAAATTCTCACATATTGGATAGCCAGTATCTGCAGTACAAATGCCATGATTCCTTTCGTGAGAAATATTTCAGTGGAGTGACGAAGAGGATTGCCAAGGAAAAAAAAGACAGCCAAAAGTAATCTGTTTGGAAAGGAAAAAATGAAAGCAAGGAATGCACAAGGCTTGTATTTGGCTATTAAAACATCTGGACCTCTACATTATGTAGAAGCTTCAGAGAACAAATACTGTTTTTAATTTTTTTTTAAACTCAAAGCAAAAACCACAACATAAGTGAAGGACAGTTCTTTTTCATTAACTTTTGTTTATACCAGATTATTGCACAAGGTTTTTTTTGACCTTTATTTAATTTATTTTAGGACTTTGAGTTCTAATGATAATTGATTACAACCTTTATCACTATTAGCCTTTCAGTCTATTACCTCTAGCAAAAATAAAGACTATTGTTTGGCTTTTTTTAGCTGTGAACATCTGGAAGTCTTAGGAATAATACAATGGTATTTTGGTTTTAATTTTTTTTTACTATTGTGAACATCTATTTCATTTTCCTTTATTCTTTTATTTTCCTTTATTCTTTATTCTTTATTCCATACAATAAATTCAGAAAAGTTTGTTCTGAATTTTAAAATTATGTTGTCTGTTGCAGCAATTATCATTTCTTACCGCCATTTCTAGAGCCAATACGCACCCCTCCTTCCTGCCAAGGATCCAGTTTGGTATTATACATCTGAAGCTCATCTGTATCTTGGATTTACTGTCACTTTAAATAAGCCCTGGTGTTGCTGGTTTTGGTATTTGTGTTGCTATCTTTTAAAATGATTGTAATGATTGTTTTTTCCCCTTTTGTTTGTTAATCAGTTTTATGTCACTATAGGAAGGCAGGCTGTGACTATTAGAATTAATGAAGTCTCCCTTCTACTAACTGATCTATGCCAAATTTGTTTCCTCTGTTCTTTCTTAAATATCAGTAATTGACATCTGCCCTTATTTGCGTAACTTCTAGCTTGGATTTTTAAGACATTCAACACTCATGTTTGGCATTCCTACATTTGTGATTATCATAAACTTGTTAAAGGATTTTTGTTTTTAGTAATGGGTTTTGTGATAAGTTCATAATATTGTGTTAAGCTTCTCAGAAATTATGTAAATTAAAAAACAGTAACTTTTTACAAAACACAAATACTGGATGAAGTGGAAATACATAAGAATAAGAAATGGGAGGGGAAAATCACATTCTGTTGCTGCCAAACGCCTGGTGAATAAAATGGTTATATAGCTCTTCTAAAATTAAATAATGAGGAGATTGCCACTTGAGGATTTTTTTTCCAAAACAGCAGCACCACTGCTGAGAAAATCCTCTCCCCATCTCCACTTCTCTCTACACATACAATTAGTTTCTAAAACCAGAAGATACCTGAGACAAGGCCGCCTCCTTACAAGTTCTGTATGACCTCTTGTCTCTCTCAAAGATGGATTGGCTTTTTCCTTGCCAGAAATGGGTCATTTGCTTTGGCAGCAACAGATTGTTTTGGCTCCTAAGAGCCAAGCTGACTCCAAGTTATGTTAAATTCCAGTCTCTTGCCCCTGGCAGAGACAGTTGATTTAAAAGCCTGTTCTGATGGTGCTTTGGAGTGCTTTGAATCCCCTCCCTCCCTTCTCTCCCCCCCCACCCCAAGTATTTAAGACATTATTCTGGACTATTATTTTGTTCCCTGCCACTTCTTCCATTGCCACGGGAGGCAAGAAGAAGACCAGGAATGCTATGTTTTGTTTATAACAAGGCAATGTATATATCACTATATACACTGTACCTACAGTGTATAGTGTTCCAATATTTGAGCCTATTCTCTAAAGCACCTGAAGGCAGGAGAAGAAGCAATGGATGGAGACTAATCAAGGAAAGAACCAACCTAGAACTAAGGAGAACTTTCTTGACTGTGAGAAAAATTAATGAGTGGACAGCTTGCTTCCAGAAGTTGTGGTGCTCTGTCACTTGAGATTTTTAAGAAGAGATTGAACAGCCACTTGTCTGAAATGCTTGGCCAGTGGTTGAATGAGAAGTCCTCAAAGGTCCCTTCCAATTCTGTTATTCTGTTACTTGGTTGATATGAGATTGCTCTGCTTCACCCTCTTGTGAAGGTGCTCACCATCCATTTATGTTTAGTCATCACCTTTGAAGATGGACCTGATGGACCTGCGTATGTCCTGCTGTATTCTCAGACACAAGCAATTTTGTTTAGTAACAAACCTTTCTAATGCTGAAAAGCCAGTGGGTTGAGGAAGAAAAGTAGCTATTTATGATGCTGATTTACATTCTTCTGCTCAGGTTATCAATGTACTACTAAACTATTTGTAACTTTCAATTGGGCAACACAGTGCAACATAGGGCAAGAGTTTTTGAATCAAAGAACCTCAAATGGGCTAACTTAAAAATGTGTCCAAAATCCAGGATTCATTACTCTCAAGTAATTGAAAACTCAAGATTCTTCACACAAGTTGTATATCCAAAGTGGTGGCTCCTGCAGTATCACCACAGTTAGCCGCAATCATGCAATCATAATATTGACTACGCTTTCAGAACTGCAGAGGTTGTATGTCACAAGGAAAGGTGGGAGGGACATATCCCCACTCTCTTTCCTACCTCCCTCTGGTCCCTGTGCCCAATCAGGTGGCAGCAAAGCTCAATGAGTGAACAGTGATTGGCTGCCTTGGAACCAAGGCCAAAAAAAATGGAAATCTCTTAGTGGCGGTAGGTGGTGAGAGAAAGACAAGAGAATGACTCTGATGCCTGCTGGTGAGGTAAGGCTGACAGGGTGATGGCAGCTGTTGACAAGTGAGCCTTCTTTCTGGTGGGAGGGGATCCTTGGGATGGAGAGAAGGGGGTGCAATTTTCATGTCCATGTCTCCTTTGTCCCTCTTCCCACAGAAAAGTGACGGGCAATTTTGCGGATCAACAGAAGAAGAGGCAGCTTCACCAGGGCTCTGCTGAAAGTCATGAGGAGGGGAAAAATGGTGCCAGCCTTTATTATATTTGTAAAAAAGATGATGGGTTTTTTAGTTTTATATGGAAACCCCAGCACTTCAATCCTGAATTTTTCAGGTTTAAAAATTAAAATGATTGTATCACCAGTGATGTATTAGATTACATTTTTTTATATGATGGACAGCTTGCAGCTTCCAAAAGCTGGGAAGAAAAAACAAGTTATGTATTTTATAAAGCAAAGTGGAGACTGTTACCTGCCTTTCAGGAATATATATTTTCATTAAACTCTTCTTTTTCCACATTTCAGAAGTTTCCATAGACAATATTTCATCAGCTGCTCCTAATTTCTTTGACTTGAAGAGACAGTTTGAAACTATCTCTTGAAACTAAACAGAAACTTACTGCTTGAGAAGCAGATGTAGAAATAGTAAAGTTCTGGATTTGACTAGCTTTGCTATGAACTAAAAAAAATCTCATTTATCATGCTGTTCCTTTCTTTAGAAGGAACGTTATACAAAGTATAGAACATAGCTACTAAGCAAAATATATTAAAGGAAAATAAGACAAAAGAAAAGCAAAATGACCAAAGCTAATTTATACTAACACCATTGAATCTGTCATTCTGTAGCTTTCTCTTTGTTAACTATTCTTGCTTTATCACATTCATATAAATAGATGTTTATTTCCGGATCCACATTCCGCATTACATCAAATTAGCATGTACTGAATACAAGTGTCCACATATTTAATCTCCCAAATTGGTACACCTGCAGTGTCACACATTACTGTTTTCTCTTATGCAATCCCAGTAACAGTTCATGTCATCTAATAGAATATTTTTTTCTGAATTATATTCATGTGGCATTCTGCACAATTTCATTGGAATGTAACATGCAATTTTCACTAACCATTTGATAAGTCCTACTTTCACAACAATTTATACATTTTTCTGGAACGAATTCATCAGTTATGTAAAATCATTCTACCTTCATCCCGGTTAATCATATCCTTCTCTTTTTGTTAGTTTTACAAATGCACAAAACTTTCATCTATTCACATTCTTAACTATTTGGTCCTCTATTTTCCAAATCTGCCAAACTGAAAAACGCCTGCTCTTTCATGATCTGCTGTGGCTTCCTTGATAGTTCCTTCTGTTGAAACCTACATGCCAGCTTGTAGGGCAGGGGTCTCCAACCTTGGCAACTTTAAGACTTGTGGACTTCAACTCCCAGAATTCCTCAGCCAGCAAAGCTTTCCTACCTTCTCTGCAACAATGACCTGGGTAATTGACTGCAGAGAAAAATCTTTGACCTTGAAAGTTGCATGTAACTTCTTTCTGTTTCAGGGGATTTCATCCTTCTAGAATTTACTGAAGAACAGTTTGACAATAGTCACAATCGGTATTATTCAAACTAGTTGGGGCTAATGCAGGTTAAAGGCCCATATATCTGAAGGGAGCAGGTTATCTGTCTCTAAAAGATTAAAGTCACAAGAGCATGAGGGTGTTTTTTTCAATAAACCCCAAAATTGGGTTTTTGTTGTTTTTAATATTGTAATGTGTTTAGTTTTATAGTTTTACTGTGGTTTTATATACTGCTTTGACTTATTTGGGAGCTTCCCAGAGTTGGTTAGCAGATGGGCCGCCAGATAAAGATTTTAAATAAGTAAATAATAAATAAATGAAGTATGTAATTACTAGTTTTCATTCTGGTGGTATGTTCCAGCATGCAGGTATACACACTCGGGGGGTGGGGGGGAGACTGTGTGTAAATATAAATATATCTATGAATAAGAAAGACACCAAATGAACAGATGAACATGAGGAAATACAGTTCTGTTTTTAGATATATTCAGACTTTTGGTTTGATGATAATGAATCATCTAGTTAAGGTTAAGGAAAGAGAAAAATGTTGCATTGCTTATATGTTTCATATAGGAGCAATATGGGGAAAAATGAGTTGGCATCATAAAGACAGCAGAAGCTTCAGGATGTTCTACAAAATCTACATGATAATATTGGAGTAAATTGTAGACCACAGTGATTAAAAGCAGCACTGTTAATTCTCTCTTCTAACATTGTACATTTTATTTATTTGGCATTCTTTGAGTAGGAGGGAGAGGAAACATGCTATAGCTCAATGTCTGTGGAGATTCTCAGTCATCTGGATCATAGTTATCTCGAGAATGGTTTTGTTTGTCTTCATGAGGCAAAGTGGACCTTTTGTCCTTGAGGAGGAAGAAGAAAACATTCACTTCTCATCCAAGAAACTTCATCAGTTTCAATGGCTGGGGGATGGAAAACTAGGTACTGGCCGTTGAGACTGGATGATAGGGGGATGGATAGGATAGTAGAGGGGACAGACAGACAGACAGACAGATAGCAATAAGACTTATATACCGCTTTATAGTGCTTTACAGTCCTTTCTAAGTGGTTTACAGAGCAGATTGTCCCCAACAATATGGTGAGAATTCTCAGGTAAACCATCTAAAATATATTAAGTCAACCTACTTCATCAAATACTTTGAAAATGAGAAATGATTCTCTAGGCAAGGGGTTTTTTAAGTAGAGATCAGCTGACTAGTATATTCCTATAGTTTTAAATTTGAACATAATTTTTTTCAGTATTCCTATATATGGAATCAGTAAGGATTTATTATTCATTCAATTTGGCATTTAGAATTTTTAAAAATATATTTCAGGAATATTGGTGTTTTCAGAATTATTATGACAAATCTCAGCTTGATCTTGTTAACTACACCAGTTTTGACCAGGCCAAAAATTTTGACCTGCCAAAAATTAAAAGGCTATTGGATTTTTAAGATGATATTACACAATAAAAAATGAGGGCAAATATTCATATTTTAAAAGAGAGGAGATTTAATGATAATTTACCACTGTATGAATAAAAATAAGGAATGTTTCATAATTAAGTCAGGATTTCAAATCAATTTTAAAAACCTACTGCTGGTGCCAAGAGTCTTCTGCTGTCTCTTGTTTTTAACACTTGCATTTCTTATATTTGGCAAAAAAAATCATTCCAGCTGTGTCTTGGCCAAAATGCTTTTCTGAAATTCCTATTAATTTGGATTAAAGTCGGTGTTTGAAAGCCTCAAACTGCAATGCTGGCAAGCAAACTGCTGAGGCCCCACTACTTCTTCCAAACTTATCTGCTGAGGCATTTAAAATGACCCAAGAGAATGGTGAAATCTAGTTCGTTTCTTTCCACAGACAGACAACTGCCATTAGCAGACCAGGATTAGTGGGTGGAGCTCAATTTTTATTTTTTCCACTACTACTTCTAGCTCTCATGCTTCCACTTCAAACTGTTCCAGAAGGTTGGAAGAATTCTCTTGCATTTGGAATTCCATGTAAAAATTAAAAAAGAATTGAAGCTACACTTACTATTTATTTAAGATTTATTTGCTAGAAGCATGTATATTTATTATTTATGTTTTGAAAAACTGATAAAGCTGTATCCTCTTACATTGTATCTATTGATTTTCAGGTAATTGATTTTCAAATATTTTCCAAATTTTGCATCAAGAGTGAATAATTAATGTCACTTTACTTTTCATACAAGAATTTTTGGGGAATTTGCAGGGAAAATTCTTCCACCCACCCTGTCCCAATTGGCTTCCTTTATTTCTGCTGTGGAAGCAGGAAGAAGAAAGAAGCAGCTGTAAACTTTCCTAATTCAGCAGCAAAATAAATCATTTAGGCAAATAAATGACCTTGATGAATAGTATGTTTTCATTTCCGCGAAGAAGTTTGTTAGAATCACCTAAAATGATTTCCAATCTTGCTTCTTATCCATTCATATAAGACTTCCATTCTACATGTTGAAATAAAAAATGGATATTTTGCTTTTGAGTGGGTAACATGCCAAAAGACTGTTCATCTCCACACACTGAATGAGTTGCTTGGTTGGATAACTGGCCTTTATGTCTTGTTTATATTAAGTAAAGAGAAAAACTCGGGGCTGAAGTCATGAAGGGCGAAAGCCAAGTAGTATCTTCATGCTTTAGTTCTTTATCTGTAGATAAATATTGACATTCAAAGGTAAGAGTACTGTGCAAGTTGTGCAAAAATATTAGAAATTAAGAATACTTTCAGAAATAGAAGTGTTAATAATTTATTTTTATTTAACAAAATGAAAAGTAAATGAACAGAAGAGAAATCAAAATCAAAACAATATTTGCTATAACCACTCTTGGCCTTCAAACAACATCAATTCTTCATCAGGGATTTTGTAGGATTAGAGTCAGGTGTATGATTAACCATGGATGTAGGCTGCCTCAAATTCTTCCTTCATGAAATCCCAAACAGACTTGATAATGTTGCTATCGTCGCTCTGTAGGGGCCAAGCTATCACTTCCAAGACTTCTTACTCTTTATGCTGAAGATAGTTCTTAATGACATTGGCTGTATGTTTGGCACCATTGTCCTACTGCAGAATAGATTTGGGTCCATCACATGCTTCCCTGATGGTATGGCATAATGAATAAGTATCTGCCTGTATTTATCAGCATTGAGGACACCGTTGATCCTGCCCAAATCTGTAACCCTGTTTGAATCTTTCTGCACCCCAGTTTCTATGTTTTTGTATGTAGTTGAGTTGCTTAGCCTTGTTTACACATAGGAGGTATGGCTTTTGAGCCACAATTCTTCCATGAACATGATTTCTGGCCAGATTTCTCCAGACCGTAGATGGGTGAACTTGAGTTCTACTGATTTCTGCCAGTTCTGTGCTGATGGCACTGCTGGACATCTGATGTTGAAGGGAAGTAAGCATGATGTGTCTTTCATTTGCTGCATTAAGTTTCCTTGGCCAATTACTGCATCTATGGTCCTGAATGTTGCCTGTTTCTTTGTGCTTCTTCAAAAGAGCTTGAACCCCATCTTGAAACCCCAGTCTGCTTTGACGCCTTTGCCTGGGAGAGACCTTGCTGATGCAGGATTACTACTTTTTGTCTTGTTTCTGTGCTCAATTTTGCCACAGGTACAGTATCACCTGTGACATGAAACTGTCTTCCACAGCCTCAACATATATATTTAGCTGTTCCTCACCCAGTTTTAAGCCTTTTACCCAGCTGTTTCAGTTAATGACTGTGTTTCAATCTACATATGACATTAATTATCATTAGCCCTGCTTGGTATAATTGGTTAATCATACACCCGACTCTAATTCTACAAAACCCCTGACTTTGTGCAAGTGTAAGAATTGATGTTTTGAAGGCAAAGGGTGATCACACCAAATATTGATTTGATTTGGATTTCTCTTACGTTCATTTACTTTCCATTTTGTTAATTGATAAAAATAGACTATTAATATTTCAATTCCTGAAAACATTCTTAATTGTCAACATTTTTGCACAACTGCCTAACACTTTTGTACAGTACTGTATATCAGGGTTTTTGCACCTTTCAATGTTTAAGCTTCCATGCCATATTATAAATGGTTTCTTAAACTCCTTTTTAGCAAAAGGATGACGTGGCATATTAGACTGCAATTTTAAATTAAAACAAAACTATAACAAGTCACCTTAAGCTCTTAGAACCAGTTCTCTTTTGGGATGGTGTAGAAAGAAGCAAAAAAAAAAAAAGAACTATCCAATTTCCTTTAAGAGAGAAATTATGAGTTGCAATTCCTTCACTTATTTTAGCAGCTTTGCAGTTTCTAATTACGCCTTTATTTTCGGTTCTATACTCCAAAAGGTAAATAAAAATGTTCAGACTGTTTAATACTTTTGAAGTGTGATTCATAACTCTGAATTCTGGTTTAGCTTACTTTGATCCTTCTTTACTCTTGAATTACCATTGGGTTGAAAGATGTATAAACATCTGATTTCTTTGCCTGTAGAAGTATGACTACCTAACCTGTCTTACGTCAACTTCCAAGCCTTTTTACCACCAAAACACCTCCAGACCAGCTACACAGCACAGCTGGTTCTGCATGGAAGCAAGTGTCAAAGAGTTTAGGCACAATCATGACAAATGTAGATTGGAGAGCATCTTAAGGCCACAATGTTGTCATGATGACAAGAGATCAAACCTTTAATAGGGGTGTTAGAAGAACTGGCAAGCTTTGATACAAATCGGCCTTATCTTTGCTTTCCAACAGCCTTAAGTATTCCCTGATGATTTTCTTTAAATTTTTGCTTATGTTATTTGGGAGATAAACATTGTGGAGTACTAGATATTTTTGGATTAAAAAAATCTGGGATACAGAAAAAAGTCTGTGGTTGGTGTCCCTAGCAACAATATTCTGAAATGGAGAAACGTATCACATCAGTGGGGAAATAAGGTTGTGAATCAGTAAGAATCTGACCATCAGGAAATTCTCCAACTGCTGATGGAGTACACCGATCCTGGGATTGGTGTTTGCCATTGCTTTTAACCCAAGGGAGTACAGAAAATGAAACTGTTCTCAGGTAAAAGGCAAAAAAGTGGGAAATTCTACTGAAATTGTTGATGCCGAATTTCAGCCATACAAACTATAATTAGTCTAGGGGCCAGAGATCAGTGCCTTACAGAAGTAATGCTACAGAACCAGGGCTCCTAGTCACCCAAAAGATTATAATCATGTTTACCTTAATGTGATAGATAGATAGATAGATAGATAGATAGATAGATAGATAGATAGATAATAGATAGATAGATAGATAGATAGATAGATAGATAGATAGATAGAAAAAAAAAACAACGTTGCACTGGTCCTTTTTAAAATTCATCTCTAGTACTTCATTCGACAAATGCAATGATATTCTGAAAGGTTTATTTATTTTGAAATTCTTTACTTATTGAGTGATTTGAGAATGGTATCTTTTGTATTTCTCTTTCAGGTGTATTAGGCCAAACTGAAAACCTAGAGTAGTGTTGACACTTTGCTTTTGTAAAACAATAGGCCCTTCAGAGCTAGTTTTGTCTCTCAACAGAACTCTTGACAAGGTGTGGATAAAAAGCCCACAACACCTCAGAAGGCCTGAGATAATTTTTTTCACCAAATTCACTGCCAGTGTCTAGAATGGCAAATGAAGAATGTCCTTGCGCATATGCAGAACAGATTAATTTCAAAGTTCTTTTTTATTTGTTCTTCAGAAAATAATTCCCCCTCTATGATGAGTGATACTGTTTGCTAAAGGTGAGAGGTAAGACTATATTGTATTTCTGACTGATTGAATTGTCTGTCATGAAAGCAAATATTTTGTTTTCAAGTTGATATTGAATTACGGAAAGAGGAGAATTGTAGCTCTGGGTTGAAATGGTACTTTCTGAGCTTAAAGAAAATAACCAAGCTCAGAGAGCACTAAGGACCCCTCAATATTGAATTTCTAGATTGCCATATATTATAAATAGTTGGGATGATGTAATATATAAAAAGTGACTTATTTTTAATAATTGAAATACCAAATAAAATGTTTAAATAAATAATTCAAGTTAAAATTGTTACAATCTACTTCTGGAAGCAAATAGGATAGAAAGATAATACCTTCTTTTTCACATCTCTAACTGGACATTCTTAAAATATTGTGCGGTCATGATAGCCTTCCACACTTACATCAGAACCCCTCAACATTCAGATAGCCATGTACAGGCAATGTAAATTATTTGATTGTAAGATGGAGATCGACTCCATCTATCCGTCTGTCATAAACCTCAAAAGGATATAGGTAGGTAAAAGAATCTTAGGTAGAAGAAACATGCCATAAAATCATTATGTTTTAATGTGCTTCTCTAAAATGGTAAGTTTCAGAAGTCCTCATGTGAGTAGAACACACACACAAGTCGTTGTACTCAAATCCCTTCCCGTCTAGCAAGGGCATTTTATTTCATTCTTCCAGTCTCCTCCCAAATTGAACTTAACTAGCCAGGAAAAGTTTGCTAGAAGCTGTTCTTTGATAGTCTCAAGAGAAGGATTGCCTATGTGGAAAGAAGAATAAAGTAGAATAGCAAGGTTTTTTCCAGGACACAGGAAAGAATCAATCCAGTGCCAGATTTCTGAATAAATAATAAACAAAAAGTGTGAAATCTTTTTTTAATTTGGATCTGTTCAAACCATTCAATGCCTGGTTAATTTTAACACTTTTTCCTCCCTAGGTTCAATTTCCATTTTGACTTAGCTGTAAACAGAAGATGAAGTTGAGGGTTTGCCTTAGTGCCTGAAGGTTGTTAAGGTCTGGAGGCAGAGGGACAGGCTTAGAACTAATTCTAGCAAGATAAAATGCTTGGGGTAAGGAAGCTAGTCACCATCAGTTGAGTTCCATATTTGTGTAACTCTACTGAATAATTATAATAACAACAGTAGTAGTAGTAGTAGTAGTAGTAGTAGTAGTAGTAGTAGTAATAGTAATACATGGTATTGGTGTATGGTGTTGTTACATTAGCCAGGATACTACAGTGCTAATGCAGAGTTGAAGTTTGGCTGCCAAATTACTAGCTCTGTTATGATACATATTTGTGAACTTCTCAAGGTGCACCAAAGGAGGTTGAGCTAGCTTCGCACCAGAAAGAAAGATGAGTGACTCTTCCTGCAGTATCATTCAAAGCTCGCCTCCCTTCACCGGAGCTACCTTGCAAACAGGCGTTGCAGGCAGTTTCAGATCCAGCTGGAATCTTGACTGCTTGCATAAAGTACCTGGTCATTGGCCCACTATTTATCTACTCACACAGAACATGTTTTCAAACTGCTAGGTGGGCAGAAGCTGAGGCAAGTGACAGAAGTTCACCCTGCCACACAGTGCTAGGGCTCGAACCTCAGGAGCAGAGACTATCTCCAGTGTCCTTAAGACACTGAGCCACCTCATCTCAATACTGTGTATAGAAGATACATAAAGACCTCTGCTCTGGTGAGAACGTTTTTTTTTGGAATGGGGGGGGGGGTTTGGGGGGTTGGGGTGCTCCCTGCCGCGCTAGTCGTTTTTGGGCTCCGACCCAGGCGGGTACGGAGCTAGGCTGCCCTGCAGGGGCAGCTGAAGGTAGGGGATCCGGAGAAGGGTTTGGGGGTGTTGCAGACTCCTCCCTGGCCGGCAGAACTCCCTTTTCCCAGGACGGTGCAGCGGCGGTCTGTAATGGCCGCCACAAAGAAGCTGGCAGCCGGGTAAGAATGCGCAGGAGGAAGTGGAGAAAGTGATTGAGAGGAGAAAGTTTTTCTTGGCTCCTAGGACTCTAAGACATATTTAATAAAATTCCTGAAAAGTATGACTTTCTGAATAATACCTGCCAGAAGAGGAAAAAAGCGGCTGTTTGAAGGTGCTGAAAGGATGGCTTTCCCTCTTTTCCTCGGAATAAATAACTGGATATTAAGAAACCTATTTCTTTTAGGTGAAAATTGGTTTTAAGTGATGAGTGGGAAGAGAGAGGATTAAAAGAAAATATTTGTATGCTAAGACTTTGTTGGAGCAGATGCCTTAAGGATTTGAAGACAAGAATATATTGCAATAAGATTTTAAACAGATTTGGACTTTCTTTCTCTTGGATTGATATTACCCCAGAAGGAGAAAGTGAGAACTCTGCCTTGGTTTGGACTGACTGATAACTTTGGGACTGTTTTATTTTTTTTTTTTTCTTTTGAATATTCTGGTTGTTGTAAGAAGAAAGAAGGGGAAAAGAAAAGAAAAGATTTATAATGGCTCTTTCTGTTGAGGAACTAAGAAAAGAATATGAACAAGCAAAAAAAATGGTAAAGATGGTGTGGAAGAAGCTTTCCTTTTCTTAGAAATGGCGCTTACTAATTATCAACAAACATTACAACAGATGAAGACAGCAGAGGAACAAGAAAGAAAGGAAGGAGCCATTTTTAATGAATCTCAGAATTTGATCCAGAAAGAAGGAAGAGAGAAAGAAAAGAAAAGAAGAGAAAAGAAGAAAACTAAAGGACTTAAGGACTTAAGATCTAAAAACATTTAAGAAAGGGAAAAATAAGGTGCAAAACCAATATGATGATAGTAAACAAAAGGGAAAAGGAATACGACAGAGAAGGGAAGCTGGTAAGGCAGAGGCTAGAAGAAGGGGGGTAGAAAGGTTTGTTGGGAGAAGAAAGAAAGGGAAAAGGTGGAGAAAAGCTACAATGTTTTGAAATTAAATGAAAAAAAGAAATTTTTATGGATAATGGATAAAGTATAATTTTTTTTAAAAAAAAAAAGATTTTGCAAGGTACATAAGATGAGATGGTAGTATTGTAATGACTTAAGAGTTGATAAGAGATTAAAATGTTAAAATGTTTAAAAATGATTGGCTTTAAAACTTAATAATAGGGGAGGTTTAGAATATTGTTTTAATTAAAGAGTTTAATAAGACTATGGTATTGATGTTATTATAAAATTTTTATTATAGTATCTTTTTTAATATTTGGATTTATTGTCTAATTATGTACTTAATTATGTTGGATGTATTAGTTAGATAGAATGTACCAAGCAAAGTCGGATTGGGTATTAGATATTATTTTAAAGATTAATTTGATTAACTTAGGGGGAGATAGAAAGGCATCATACTCTGATTAATGATTTCAGGAGAAACTTATTTTCTTTTTTTTTTTATAAGGAATGAGACAAAGGGATGATAAAAAATGGACAAAAGATATAAATATAATGATTCAAGCTAAGATGATTAATTAAGATAGAAGTAAGAAGTGTGAAATATGTGGGAAGTTAATATAGAAGGCTTAGAATGGTAAATAAAATAAGTAATGATATGTAAGATGAGCATGAATATAATTGAAGTCCATGAAGAGAGAGACACCTGGGTCCAAGTTACTTTCCAAAAGATTTTTTTATGTTTTGTGTGTTGTGTGTATATGTCTTTTTGGGGGAGAATTAGTTAAAACTTGTAGAAATATAGAATGAGAATAATGGTAACTAAGTCAGAAAGAAACAGATGAAATAATAATAATGATATTGAATAAGAGTAAAGAGAAGTAAAGAGAAATTGAATAAGAGGTTTTGGTATGTTGTATGGAAATGGTTTAAAATAGAATTATAATTTATCTGACTTGTTAAATTGACAATGAAAAAGGTTTAAACATGTAATGAATAATGATAATTTGTGTGTTTTAAAAATTAATAAAACTTGTTTTTTTTAAAAAATAAAGACCTCTGCTCTGGGAACACAACCCCATAGCAGAGCAGGTCTTTCCTGGATCAGCGGTCCCTACTCACAGTCACTCATGCCCTGGTCACTTCCCGTCTTGATTATTGCAACACGCACTACATGGGGCTGCCCTTGAATAGCATCCAGAAGCTCCAGTTGGTGCAAAATGCAGCGGCCCACATGGTTTTATGCAGACCCGGTGTGCACATGTATCACCTCCTGCAGGAGCTGCATTGGCTGCCAATTTGCTTCCGGGTGCAATTCAAGGTGCTGGTTGTCACCTTTAAAGCCCTTCATGGCTTGGGTCCAGGTTATCTGAAGAAACATCTCTTGCCAGTGACATCTACCTGACTCATTAGAGCAAGGAGGCAGGGAATGCTGTGGGTCCCACCCCTGAGGGAGATACACCTGGTGGGACCTAGAAGAAGGGCCTTCTCTGTGGTGGCTCCATCTCTCTGGAACATCATTCCCCCAGAGATTAGAATGCCCCCCTCATTAATACTATTCTGAAAGGCATTGAAGACCTGGTTTTGCCAGCAGGCCTGGGGAACCCAGAGGGGGATGGAACCTATCAGATGGCTAGTGTGGTCCGCTGTCGTTGAGGTGGGAGGTGGGTGGGAGTTGGTTTTTGTTTTGTTTTGTTTTTTTTATTTTCCCAAATTTTGTTCTATTGTACTTTACTAATTTATTTGATTCTTTTTGTTAGTTCTCATTGTTTTTATTTTTTGTTTTAAATATGATTTTACAGCCTTGAGTTGCCATGGGCGAATAGGCGGCAATATAAATCAAATAAATAAATAAATAAATGAATAAATAATTGGGTGTGTGTGTGTGTTGCTGAAATAAAATAAATTCTGAAATAGCTTGTCTGGATTTGTCATCACCACTTGGAACAAGTGTGCTAGACAATTTGGATATGCATGGATTATCTTCAACAAAGTACACCATTCTTAGTTAAATATAAATGATCGAAGTGGAAAATTTTAAACGCTATTTTTCTGATTCTATCCATTAACTGAATGTTTTACAGGTGTAGAAACAGTGCCATACAGCCAGCTGCATATTCAGGTAAATTACATAGTTTTCAGATCCAGGGATTTTATTTTCCATTCATGATTAAATTTCCTTTTCGAGGAATGCAAATACTTTTCACCAAGAAAAATGTACACCTTTATATTGGTGAGGAATTTGAAAATAACAGAAGGTGCTTGTGATAAATTCTTTTATAGCTTGACTAGTTTGAAATGCTATATCTACTTTTGATTTAACTTTTATATGATTCAATTTTAATTTTCCTAAATTGCAGAAAAATATTTAACATAACTTTTTTTTTTTTTTTAAAAAAATCTTGATTGTAAAACACAGTCATGATTCTAGCCTGATTTAATTAAAGCTAAAAACAAAAATTGGGTTTAACAACCTTGAAAATACTTCATCATTTTTTTTTTTTTGCAGGTCATGACTGACATGGTTTGTGTGTTTCCGAACTAATTAATTATTTGAGCTTCTTTGGTTAAGACACATTTATTACTTATCTTCATGCTTATGAATCATGAGTTTTGAATACCTTCAGATCATTGTACTTGTGTAAGGGTCAGAAAACTCATAGTTGATTTTAGCATCTCATCAACTGGAGGAAAAAGAGGGAAAAACATTATATTTAGCCAGAAAGCCTAGAAAGGAGTTAAACAATCACTCTCTGAGCGAAACGAAAAAGCAGGGACTGGCAAGTGGTTCCCACAGAAACCAGTCAGCAAGTTTTCGCTTCCATGCATGGACAGGAAAGGCAAGAAACAGAAAATGGTCACTTGTGGCTTGGACTATGGTAGTTGTTGTGGTTCACCGGCAGCCGATGCAGATGGCAGTGGAGTCGGACAATGAGGAAGAAAGGGAACCAGTCAAGGAGTCTGGAAAGGACTTGGACGAGGTCCTGCGTCCGATGCAGGGATGGGGCCAGGACCATCTGGAAGTGGGGTGCTTCCTTTGGAGCTTTCGGAATCTGGCAGCAGCGAAGCAGAGGACCCAAGGGAACCTGTTCCCAGTGCATGTGTACGCAGAGCTGCTAGAAGGCGAGAGCAGCTGAAGCAGAAGGGACTTGGGAGTAAGGCTGGGAGGTGATTGCCCCTTTTATCCCATAAGGGATAAAAGTCAGACCTCAATGACGAAAGCTTTGCAGGAAGCAAAGTAGTTTGATAGATTCCGAGTCCTCACTGAAGCTCTGGTTGGGTTTTTTTTCCTGGTATTTCAGTTGGTTTCTGTTATAATTGGATACTTCTGTTTTTGGCAACATTCCACAGCACTGAAAGGCCTGTGCTTATCTTGGGGAACTGTTTATAATTAGCTCTGACTGAGAATGAAAGTAATTCCCAGCGTTGCAATAAAATAGGTTTTGCTTTTAAAATAAGTTTGTGTTTAAGTACGTTTGACGAAGGCTGGGTCAGAACAGTAGTGAACATAATCTAGACTATTCTCCAGTCTGATGCTGTAGCTAACTCAATGCAACCCAGGCTGGAATTTCTGAAGTACATTTAAGAAACAGCTGGGAGCTGCAAAGGAGACCGGTAGTTTAGGCTGCAGTGTGGAACTGCTCTTTTTTCTTCAGTTGTGATATATTCTACTTTGTGTCTCTTTGTCAGCACCTGGATATCTTTGACCAGCTAGCTCTCACTTTTTACAGACTATGTCTGTCGAGAGCCAGCTGGCTCTGATTCTGACCCATTCTGCCATTCAACGTTGGCTATTTTGACTGGCTGCGATCTAGGAAAAGAGCCTTCTCTGCTGCTGCTCCCACTTTGTGGAATATCTTGTCCCCAAAGCCCAATCAATCTCTTGGCCTTCCACAAAAGGGCCAAAACTGGACTATGCATGGGGGGGGGGGGCACAGAGGCCTCCCAATCATAGGAATTTCTAGTCCCTTGAGAATTCTCCTCCCACACACACATCTCTAATAATCCAATGCTAAATGGCCATTTTAGGATTCCCCTCTTGATATTTAATTGTCATGATTCTATAATTTTGAAATTTTAACCCTAATTTAATTTTTAATTTCTAATGTTCATTTTATATGTTGCTTTAGTTATCAGTTATATTATAGTGTACATTGCCCAAAGCCCCTTCTCTTTGAGGGAGATAGGTGGTTTAGAAATATGAAACATAAATAAATATGGTCATGTCCACCATTTTGAAGCCAGTGACCATCTCTACAGACCTCCCTGGTCAAGTAGGCAGCACTGGATGGTGAATAGAATGGAATAGAGGTGTGTGTGTGTGTGTGTGTATTGATATGTGTATATATATATATATGTCTTCCATTCTATTCACCCAGTGCTGCCTAAGTGGCCAGAGAAATCTGTAGAGATGGTCACTGGCTTCAACATGGTGGGCATGACCTGGTGATTGAAACTTTACCCCTTTTAATGTGCATGTAATGCTTATTAAGAAGGGAGGACACCTGGCATTTTGAAACCGATGAGATCACTGTGGATGCTCTTTTCCCTGGCCAATGGAAGAGGGCTAATTATGTGTTGCCTTGGCAGTACTGTTCTGCCCTAAATATTCTCTGGGAAATGAAGGGCCACACATCAATTAATTAGTCAACTAATCCAAAGAGTGATTTGATCAATTTGGGTTCCAACTGAATCTTTGAACAGAGCAGAAGTGCTGCACAGCCATACTACGCAATATATAAAATGAGAACTTAACAATTCAAATTGTTCCTAGTCTGAATCTTGTATCTTTTGTAAACTTGCTGAATTTCCTCGGGCAAAGTATTTGATCTCAGATATTATTGGCAAAATAAAAGTTTGTTAAGGTTACTCCAAATTTTCCAGTAATTGGGCAGTCTTAACGAATGCAATATATAAAATAAAAATAAATTAATGACATGCAAACTTATTGATATTATTATTGTGAGGATGATGCTGATGCTGAAAAGCAGCAAGAGAAAAGAAATGAAGTATGGGTGAACTTCCCACTGTTGTTAAATGAGAAAAGTAATATTTTCTTTTTTTAAAAAAAAATAGATGTCATATTTTATAGCATTTATAACATTTTCTGACACTAGGCTTTATGGTGGATAGTGTACCTAGTTTGACTGGTACCTTTGCAGTTGGCATCCATAAAAAAAGAAGTTGCCCCTTGTGATTTAGAACCAATTCCAATAAAAAGACTGGATGGTCTTTGAGATGCTGCTTTTCACATCACGCCAAGCTAATGTTCCTAATAAATGATGTTAGGAATAAAACAAATCATTGCTAAAGTTTAAACTTGTTGGAGCTGACAGTTACTAGTCTGTGCTGAGTGCCTGGAAAACTTTCAAGAAAATCATGCTGCACAGCATGGTTCTTAATGCTGTGAACATCAAACCTGTCAGCAACATTTTTTTTTTAACAAAGTGCAATTGCAGGATAAAGAGGTGTTTGATTTAAGAAGGTGCCGATAGGTGCAATGTGTGTGTGTGTGTACGTGCGCGTGCGTGCTGCAGTGCTTTTTGCATTTGAATTCACAGTCCTAACCACAGCATACACTACTCTTCCCCTTCTTTATACAATCTTCTCTTCTTTTCCCTGCCAGCTTCTCTGACTATACAATTTCCTTTGTATATTTGTGTCTGTTCCTGCATAACTTTGAATGGTGACTAAACTGATCATAAATCAAGGACTGCCTCTATTACAATGTTTGTACACGCAAACACACACACACACACACACAATCTATCAATCAATCCTATCCATCTATCTATCTATCTATCTATCTATCTATCTATCTATCTATCTATCTATCTAATTAATTGTAAACTTCCTGGGATATTTTCGTGTTGTGGGAGGATAAATTCTGTAAATAAATAAACAAATATTCAAGGTGAACTAATTCTGCTCTTGTTATTGTCCAACTGTAATTATTTATTAACCCCCCTCCCTCAAGATTAAACTAGTCTTCTGATATCTAGGCCCAGCCAAAATTGTAGCCAGAAATTTCAGAAACCCCAATAAATAGAACTTTTCTGTTTTTGTTGTGTATTGCTTAGCAACAAGACAAATTTTAATAATGCCAAACAGTACACATTTAAAGGACACTTAATCCTTCAAAATATTTGACAATGCTAATCATGTAACTGTATTTTAAAGGGTTTTTTTAATAGCTGGAGAAAGTATAGATATTCAGGGTATAAGTAGGCAACCTGGTGATCTCAAGATAGTTTGGACTATAGTTTCCCAACACAAAGTATCGATCCTATTTGTTGGGCATATGGGAGTGCCAGGTCATCTAACGAGAATATGGGAGTACCAAAACATATATAGGGTAGCAGGTTGACTAATGTTTTTCGGTATCTGGGATCCCATCTCCAAGACAATGGCGACATCAATGGTGAGGTGCGAGCAAGGGTGAATGCAGCTTGGATGAATTGGCAAGAACTCACTGGTGTGCTATTGACAGATGAATATCAACCTGTCTTAAATCTAAGATTTACAAGACAACCATCCACCCTGTTGCGCTGTATGGCACTGAATGCTGGGCAGCAGCAACAGGGACCGAAAGCTGTCTCCATGCCATGGAAATGCTCTATTGGATATCGGGCTTCTTGACCATGTCACAAATGACACCATTTGACAGCATTTTGGTGTGGCGCCGATTATAAAGAAGATGAGAGAAAGCCAGCTTCACTGGTATGGACATGTCCAGAGAGGAGCACCTTCCCCTGTGGCCAAGACTGCCTAACAACTAGAAGTCAATGGTTGGTGACCTCGCGGGCATCCAAAACAGAGATGGCAAGACACCATTAATAAAGATATGTAAGCTGCTGGCCTGCACTTTGGAGACACAGCTGACCATGCAAAGTGGCAGTCAATGCTCCGAAAAGCAGATCCTGAATCTGTGGGAATACGTTAGGAGGAGGAAGAGGAGGAGGAGGAGGAAGAAGAAGAAGAAGGAAGAAGGAAGAAGGAAGAAGAAGAAGAAGAAGAAGAAGAAGAAGAAGAAGAAGAAGAAGACTAATGTATTTGTTAATACTATAAAAATACAGTGAATTTATTTCTTAATTAATAGTTTTTAGTTATTGTGTATAAGGTCAATGTCCATTGGAGTTGGTGTTTGAGATCCAAAGCATTTACCTTAAATTCACCCTCTCTGCATTCCAGATGTGTTTACCAACCCCAAAAGGCTGCTTTGCTTTTTCACTATAAAATTGGATCAGGCACCACTGGGCAGATTCCAAAGAACAACATCTTGAAATGGCTAAAAGCAATGAGGAAGCAGAGCACTGCTATCATTTGGTAAGGTGCCCAGATCTGATGTCTATACAGTTTTGAAATCTACAGCTTGGGGTTGACATTAAGTCCAAACCCCAAAGCAGCATCCTCACTTGTGAAAAAGAAAAAACACCTTTGCTAGAAGCCCTGGAGGCTACTACCAAGTAGCATGCTTAGTAGATGACGGTCTAGCTGACTTGGCTTTTCACATGTATTTGTGATTTGTTGGGAATTTCCTGGATCCAAATTCATGTGGCAAATTTGTTATACATTTTGGGCTTTTAAAGTAATTCTTCAAACCCTTTGGATTTCCGTCTGAAGGAAAGTCAGTCTGATTGTTGTTCTCTGTTAACTGGTAGAAACATTTTTTGAGGCTGTTTTGCTGCTTTTTTGTTGCCGAATTTATCTCTAATGTGGTTAATTTAGTTCAGACTGATGTGTTTTATTTGATGAGTTTTAATTATAGTCTTCTTGCTTTATTGTTTTTTGCTTTGAGTGCCATTTGTGCATATTGTGCATAAACTGAGCAGCATATTTGGCACACAGCTACCATAGTGGTTTGAAACTTTAAAAAAAGGGTTTTTCAGAAAACTGAATTCCACACTTCTGTTTATTCAGAGGACACAAATCTGCTAAATGATTATGACCATTGATATAAGTCATTAGAAGAAAGTAAGCAAGTAGTAAATGAACCTAGAATGAACATAGTCTAAAAATTATGATATTCAAACCACTTTCCCCAATGTAGTTAATCTGGACTCTTCTTGAAAGGTACTTTTTCCAACTTTAGGCTGAAGTCTAGTAGTTGGATGGTGCAGGAAGATTTCATATTGCAGAGAACACACAAAAATGCCTAATTTCTTTGTTGAGTGCCAAACTCACATGTTTCATGTATAGTATTCCTGATTTGGAAACTTAACACACTGCATTGAAAAATATATCTCGTTACAAAATATATTTAATTTACTAAGTTGTTAGGTAAACTACTAGCTGATAACATCCAGAAAACTAGAGTTTTTAACTTGAAATGAGTCATCGGTTTGAATATCTGTGGTTTTGACTAGCACTTTATTTGAGGTCTTTAATATATATTCTTGATATTGCCAAAACAACTTTACATTCATAATTGTTTTTCATTGACTTTTAACTGCAGAGAAACAAGAACATAAGCATAAGAACATAAGCCCATCTGGGTTCAGCAGTCTGTTTTCACAATAGCCAACCAATTGCACAAAGAAGTCTCCAGGAGTGACATCCTCCAGAGATTGCCATCAAGGCTAATAGCCATTGATCTCCAAAAATTTCATAAATTTGTGGTCCTTTAAAGGTGCTGAACCACAATCTGTAGCATATTTCATAGTTAGTCAACCTGGAATTGTGGAAAGTTATTGCTTTGACATGAAAGCATCAAAATCTAGTGACATTTGATAATCTTACTGTCAACTCATAAAATATTTCTATGGTCTTTTTAGAGTTGCCAACAGAAAGGGAGGGGGAGCAGTGTGGCAGCTTGGAAATCAAAAGTGCATTCCATAAATAGTTTTCAAAGATAGTAACTAGGTGACTGAAGTTTCTGCCGTGCAAAATTCTAACTGGAGAACATGATTGATGACTCTTAGCTATGGATGTATCCCATTGGAGAATATGAATTGTGATATACCCAGGGGGCGGGGGAATACCAAGGTCAAGGGTAACAATGAATTATGTGTCTCAGAGTTGGCTACATCCAGGCAGTGCCAGACATGCTAACTCCCAATAAATCCTTTTGAAGTTTTAGAAGTTTGGCTCAAGACTAATGATTTAATTGGGGTAACTGCCAGAATCATGACACAAGATTTCACTATTCAAAACACTTTCATCATTTACATTTTAAATTATTCTAAGTTTGCAGGCAATATTTGGAGTAGTTACATGCTATTGTAGTGTGCTATTACTAACTGTCCATGACTATAGCGGGATTGGAATCAATTGTTGCTGTTAGTCGCGAAGTTGTGTCCAACCCATTGCAAGCCCATGGACAACGTTCCTCCAGGCCAGTGGTTTCAAAATTTGGGCAGTACCGCCTCCTGGGGGGGATGCCTTACAGGGTGCTAAGAGGTAAGGGGGCTGGCAGGGGGCACTAAGAGGCAGCAGGGAGGCACTGGAGGTGGGCCCCTCGCAAGGCGCAATTCAGGGGTGGGATTTTACTGGTTCATTACCATTCCCGGTAGTTTGGAGAACCAATAAAATGGGCCCCTGGCTGACCCTGCTCCTCTCTGCCCACTCCTCCATTCCCTGCCCAGTCAGTCCTTATTGCGCATGCGTAACATCACGTGCATGCACAACAATCGCTGATGGCCACAATGGTGCATTGGAGAAGTGGAGCAAGCAAAGCCGGAGGTTGGTAATTTTTGCTGCAACAAGCATCCAGATGCTGTGTGTTTCTTTTGGTGCGGCTGGAGTCCAGCCACAACGAAAAGAACATGCAGCATTTGGAGTTTTTTTGCAGTGAAAATTACCGACCTTCGGCTTTGCTCTGCTTCTTCAATGCGCCACTGCTGCCACATTCTAGGCACTGGCCATGCAGGCTCACCTGATTGACTACTGCACCACTCCTCTTGGACTTGCTTGGGCAAATCCCTCTGGTGCAGTAAGCTCAATGGGGTGGACCTGCCAGGCCAGTGCCTAGAAAGCGGCTGCAGCAGCGCATTTGAGAAGCAGAGCAAAGCAACAAAAAGAGGCAGTTGTGGGGGAGGAAACAAGGGGATTAAGAGCTGGGGCCTCTGAAAGGGGAAACAGGGTGATGCAGGATTTGCCCAGGCCTTTGACAGGCCACGCCTGCCTGGGCAGAAAATAGGTAGATAGGTTAAGGAAGGGATAGAGAGGGAGAGAGAGAGAGGGAATGAGAGAGAAAAAAGAAAGAGGGGGAAAGATAAAAAGAGAGAAAAGAAAAAGAGAGGGGGAAAGAGAGAAAGAAAGAAAGAGAGAGAGGGAAAGAGGAAAAGAGAGAGAAAGAAAGGGAAAGGGAGAAAGAAGAAACACAAGAAAGTAAAGAAAGAAAAAGGGAGAGAGAAAGGAAGAAAAAGGATAGACAAAGAAAGGGGGATGGAAGGAAGGGACAGAAAGAAAGAAAGAAAGAAAGAAAGAAAGAAAGAAAGAAAGAAAGAAAGAAAGAAAGAAAGAAAGAAAGAAAGAAAGAAAGAAAGAGGGAGGGAGGGAGGGAGGGAGGAGAAAGTGAATGAGATGTCTAGTGCAACCACCTGCTCCAGCAGGGTTAGAAGGGTGTGTGTGTGTGTGTGTGTGTGTGTGTGCATGGCTGTCAAAACTCCAAAGTAGCTCTGGGGAGGTCAGTCATAAATTAGAACACTTACTAAGCAACCGGCCATTTAGCGAGGACGACTTATATTTGGTTTGCCGGCCACCTGGCCACACCCATCCGGTCACGTGACCACCAAGCCATGCCCAGCCACCAAGCCATGCCCACAAATTAGGCCACGCCAACAGAACCAGTTGTTAAGAAATTTGAATCCCACCCCTGGGTGCGGGGCACTGAGGATGAGTTTGTTGCACCAAGGGAGCAGTGGACTGAAAAAGTTTGGGAACCACTGCTCTAGGCATTCCTGTCCTCTACCATCCTCCAGAGTCTATTTAAGCTCACACTGACTGCTTTAGTGACTCCATCCAGCCACCTCATCCTCTGCCATCCCCTTCTCTTGCCCTCAATCATTCTTGGAACCAATAATTATATTAAAAGATCCATTTAAAAATATGGGAACTTACATGGAATCTTCCCATTCTGCTCTCTAAAGTCATTTGCTCAGTGGTAAAATGCATTTTACTTTGTGTTTGAGCCGATACAGTGACTTCATGGTGGAACTCAAAAATGTCTGGTTTTGAACCTCCATGACCATTTGCTAACCACATTGGGAATAAACTAGCTGACGCAGAATGGAATGTAGGATACAGAGGAAACCTGTTCTGGCTTTTATTAATGGAAAACTCTGGAGACCAGTGGTAGCAATTAGTTAATTTCTTTCTCATGCAAAAGCAATTAGGATGCAGCAGTCATTCACTGAAAATAAGTCTTTAATTTATCTCCTGTAATTATCACTCATCTTTTTGACACATGGTTCCAATTTTTATGAGAAAGTTTGCATGTTTGAATCAATTTTGACTAGTGTTTCATTTGTTCTTTCTACTGAAGAAAGGACTCAGGTGTCTACTGAAGAAAGGACTCAGGTACTGGGAAAGTGTTAGCATAGTTTTCTTTCATAAAAGTTAATAAATCAAGCAGATATTCTAATTGTTGGGTCATTATTACCATGTAGACACACCCAGTTACAAATCTTTCAGGCAGGTTTGTGACTATATTGGCAGGTATGCATTATGAAGAGAATATTCTTTGCTGATCCTCTGAAAACAGAGAGACTGAAAACCATGAGAAGGTATAAATTCTTATGCAAGTCTCCCAATTTTAGGTGTCCAGTTTGAGATATATTGCAAAAGGGCAGAATTACAAAAGATATTTATGAAAGACCATGTCTCTCAAGCTAACCTGCTTCTACTCCTGCCAAATTAATTTTGTCAGAAGCTTCCTGGAAAAACAATTATGGTATAATGAGATGCTCCAGCTTAACATGTTTATAATTTTCAAAGTATTAAACACCCTTCCATGTTTTTTTCTCCAACATCTTTGCCTGCAAGCTGTATTTTTACAAGAACAATCTGGATGTAATTTCTATTTGAATATTTCTCATGCCCATACGAAGATCTTGATTCTATCCAGTACACTATCTATAAAAGTCTTTTAAAATACAAAAGAATAAACCTATAGTTGTATTTACTATATTAATTTATTAAAAGGGATTATAGGCTGCTCCAATCTACTAACTCTGAGTGGGTACAGTTCCCCCATCAGTATTTGAGATTAAAAGCATACAATCAGTTTAACAATAACAAAGAACTAGAATCATAAACAAAAGCATCTATAGTAATAATAAAGAAGACATCTTATCTCATAAAGAATTTCATGACCCAAGAGGAAATTACAGCAATTCAATGCTCTTGGCTTGATGGGAGAGCCAGATTTCCGCCATTTTTTTAAAAGTAAGGATGGGAGGAACTGAGTATAGTGGGAATGCCATTGAAAAGTTACATTTATATGGGCCCTGAAAATGATAATCTTGACTAGAGAGGACACATGACAAGCCTTCCTTTCTTGATTTTTTGGGGGTCAGGCAAATGTTACTGGAAGAAGATAGTTTTCTCAGGAGATACTCAGAAACCATGAAGGGATTTAAAAGAGACAGCCAGCACCTTGAATTGCACCCAGAGGCCAATTACATGTACCGAAGCTCTTGGAGTAGCATTCTGTAACATTATAGTTGCATTCTGGCACATCCATCATTTACTGAATAGCTACAATGTGGACTAGTACAGCTTCTGAGTGATCTTCAAGGGCAGCTTGATATTATGGCATTGAAATAGTTCAATGTCATCCAAATGACCATATGAAGTTGTTTAATAAATGACATATTGAGCAAGGATGTCTATGGTGTCCCCTTGGTGCCTAAAGTATTAGCAAGAAAATTTTGTGGTAATGTTAATGGTATGTTGTTTGGGGATTGTATATACATGTGCTTTTTATGTCAATTATGTGATATTATTGGCTGATAACCCAAATGATTTGCAAGTAATATACAATGATAAACAGGGAGCTAAAATTAATGTGTTCAAGTCTGATATAATTGTATTAAACAGAGAAAATGAATAATTTATTCATGGTGGAAAAACAAAACAAATAGATGAATTTATGTACCTTGGCAGAAAAAACAATGGGATATTATAAAAATAATCTTACTCCTCAAAAAAAGGAGACCCCAAAGCCCAATATACTACTTCATCTGCTAATTTCTATAATCCATAATTCTTCACATGTATAATCATGAACAGATTGGAGAAACATCTAAATGTGTATCTGTCCGAGGAGCAAGCTGGATTTCACAATGGCTATTCAACGATTAATCACTTACTTATGTTCAACTAGATAATGGAATGAATGTGAGAAATCTACATGCCATTGTGCCTCATCTTTGTTAACCATGAAAAAACATTTGACAGTATAATTCTAATTCAATTAAATAAATAACTAAAGAATCAAGCTATTGATCTAGAAACTTCAGCTGTTCAGACAGTTATGAATTCTTTTTATTTAGTTCTGGCTATGGGAAAATAAGTGAATTCTGCTCAACCAATAACACTACTGTACTATTTTGTCACTCATTTAATCAAGGTGTAGTATGCCAAGGTGTCACAATTTCTCAAATCTTTTCACAGCAGCTCTTAACTAAGGAGACAGAAACAGAGGCATTAATTGTAACAACAAAAGGCTCACTTACCTTTAGTTTGTTGATAAAATTGTGAAGCTATAAAGTACATAAATTACTTTGGTGAGATGAGTAGCTAATTTAAAAACCAATAGAAATAAAATTAAATGTATGCATTAAATGTATTTTGCCAATACCAAATGCATACTTGGTTTTGAAATAAAACTTGGAAATTAAGTGATAAATATAAAAAATATTACATCTTTTTTGCCAATAAATCAACAACATGCAGAAAACTGACCAAAAAATATAAAGGAAAACAGCAGCATAGCTCACAGTTTCAATTCCACAAGTCAGTCAGGATTCAGAGTTGTATGGGATTGTGATGGCACTGATTTCCCTTCTAGATGACCTCTGGTGGAAGTGGGATGGAGGCACCCTTCTTGACCTCTCAGCAGCATTCAATAATGGCAATCACTGAATTCTTCTGTACCAGCTCTAGGGTTAAATGTGGGTGGCACTGTTTATTTATTTTTTATTTGATTTATTTGATTTGCCAATTGTTTACAAGATAATAAGTATAAGTGTATACATAGTTGTGAATACATGAAATGGGTACATATAAGAAAAATAAAAGAAGAATAAGAGAAACAATAGGACAGGGACGGTAGGCACGTTGGTGCGCTTATGCACGCCCCCTACAGACCTCTTAGGAAAGGGGTGAGGTCAATAGTAGACAGTCGAAGGTTAAAGTTTTTGGGGTTTGGGGAGGAAACTACAGAGTCGGGTAGAGTATTCCAGGCATTGACCACTCTATTGCTGAAGTCGTATTTCCTGCAATCAAGTTTGGTGCGGTTAACTTTGAGTTTATATCTATTGTGTGCTCTTGTGTTGTTATGGTTGAAGCTGAAGTATTCATTGACAGGTAGGACATTGCAATGTATGATTTTATATACCATGCTTAAATCAGACCGAAGACGGTGTAATTCAAGGTTTTCTAGTTCTAGAATTTCAAGTCTGGTGGCATAAGGTATTCTACAACGAGTAGAGGAGTGGAGAACTCTTCTTGTGAAATATTTCTGGACTTTCTCAATTGTGCTAATATCAGATACGTAATGTGGGTTCCAGACTGATGAACTGTATTCGAGTATTGGTCTAGCAAATGTTTTGTATGCTCTGGTTAGTAGTGTGATATTACCAGAGAAAAAGCTACGTAGGATTAGGTTAACAACTCTTAATGCCTTTTTGGCTATGTAGTTGCAGTGGGCTCTAGCACTTAGATCATTAGAGGTGAGTATTCCAAGGTCCTTTACAGAGCTTGGGTCATCAACAAGATCTTGACTATTCAGCTTGTATTTTATTTTCTGATTTTTTTTGCCAATATGTAAGACAGAGCATTTATTTGTTGAGATTTGAAGTTGCCATTTGTTTGACCATTCTGATACATAGTCAAGATCTTTTTGTAGGGTAGCAGTATTGTCTGTGGTATTGAACAGCTTTACATCATCAGCGAAAAGAACGCAATTGCTCTTAATATGATCACAGAGGTCATTTATGTAGAGTATGAAGAGAGTTGGTCCTAGAACACTGCCTTGGGGGACACCACTATTGACAGGTACAGAATTTGATAGGACGCTCCCAATTTTGACCATTTGTTGTCTGTTGCCAGGAATGCTTCTATCCAGTTATTCAGTTGTCCAGAGATACCATAGGATTTTATTTTTAGGAGTAGTTTGTCGTGTACCACTGAATCAAAGGCTTTACAGAAGTCTATGTAGATTGCGTCTATTGCTTTGCCCTGGTCGAGTTGTGTCGTCCATATGTTTTTGCAGTGTAAGAGTTGCAGATTACAGGATAGTTTTTTTCTGAAACCAAATTGTTTATTGGAGAGTAGGTTGTTTGTCTCTAAGTGGAGGATGATGGATTGGTTAATAATTGATTCCATGACTTTACAGGTGACGCAGCATAAGGAGATTGGCCTGTAATTTTCAACTAGGCTTGGGTCTCCTTTTTGAAGATGGGAATGACTGTGGCTTGTGACCATAGGTTAGGCAAGGAGCTGGTCCTGAAAGATTTTTCAAAGATTATGCTTAGAGGTTTGGCTATGGCAGTGGATAGCTTTTTAAAGAAGTAGGCACATATTCCATCCGGTCCAATAGATAGAGATGGTTTTAGATTGCGTAGTGCTTTTTCAACATTGTCTTCTGTAAAATCGATATGTATTAGATCATTGTTGTTATCTGTGGTACAGCTAGGAAATACTGGGCATGATCCATTGCTGTTTACAAATACTGAGCCAAGAATGTGTTAAAGATGTTGGCTTTAATGGTGTCGTCGTTGCAGTCTTTACCATCAGGTCCTATCAAGGGTGGGATAGACCTTGAGTCTTTTAGTTTGTTGTTTACAAAATTGTAAAAAGCACGGGTGGAATTGGTGCTTAGAAGGTTTTCCTCTTGTTTAATGTGATAATTGATGCATTCGGTCTTTATCTGGTGGCATAAATTTTTGTATCGGCTTTTGAAATTGGCAACGTGACCAGATTTGTTTTTCCGCCAGAGTGATCTCTTTTTGGATTGAAGTTTCCTTATTGTTATGGGTAATCTGCTTTTTTGTTTTGTTTTGGGAGTTGTTGTTGGTACATATAGTTTGATGACTCTTTTGACTTCAAGTAAAAATATGTTGTAATGGTCTTCAACAGTATTGCATCCAGTGAATAGAGATTGCCAATCAAGGGATGAGAGATCGTTGTCTATAAGATCATAGTTGCCTTTTTGAAGTTACAATTGGGGATTACATCATTGTGGTGATTTTTGTGTGGGCGTATGTTGAGACAAAAGTCAATCATATTGTGGTCACTGCTGGAAAAGGGTTCTTTAGTTTGTATTACGTAAATTAAATTCAAACTATTGCAGAAGATGAGATCGAGGCAGTTGTTTAGTCTAGTGTTGTTGGTTACTAGTTGTTCCAGTCCCAGATTTGTAATAGCATTGTAGAAGGTTGTGTGTATGATTTCAGTTGTACAATCATTTAGGGTCCAGTCAATATGAGGTAGATTGAAATCGCCAAGAAAGATAAAAGGGTATGGGCAGGATGCAGCCCATGTTAGTAATGTATTTAGCTTGTTTACATGTTCGATGTCATAATCAGGTGCTCTGTAACATAGTAAGAATCGAATTGTGATATTTAAGGATAGTTCACAGATGATGGTCTCAGGAAGAGCAAGCTCCTGGGTAACTTGGATATTTTTTAGATGTAAGGACTTTTTATAGAAGATAGCAACACCACCTCCTCTACGAATTTCACGATCTGATTGGTAAACATGATAGTCTCTTACTGTGGTAATGGAGTCAGGGAGAGATACATTGAGTCATGTTTCACAGACAAATATAATGTCGAATTTAGCCATATTTAGTAGGAGGAAAAATTCAGGTATTTTATTCACGAGGCTTCTTGCATTGAGTAGTTTGCATTTAAGGCCAGCAGTAGTTGGAATTGAGGTAGTTAGGGGCGTGCATGCCTAGTCTTGGGTGATGGTGGATCGGTTGAGGTAGGGTTGTGGTTGAGGGTTAAAGCTGAGTTGCGGGTTGTGTGGCTTACTTTTGATACAGTCAGCATGGTAGTCAATGTACAGGTCCTTCTCTCCATTGTCTAGACGTTTTTTGAGTTCGGTGCGGAGTACACGGGAGCGGGCACGTTGCTGTATGGTTAGGTCAGGGCGACAACGGAGGTTCTTATGGTTGGTGTTGGTTTTGGCGAGTGAATTTATAGTGTAAATGAATTTACGTTTGCTTGATTCATTTTTGCAAATGACCCTGCACAAGCATGGGGCCACAGAGCCGTCTCTGTTTTTGAGCTCTCGGCCAATGCGGGAAATGTCAAGTATTTCATCAGCGGAGATGGTTGATGCTTGATAATCACTGATGATGTTTCGGACAGTTGTGATGTCATCATTGTCATTGATGTCCTCTAGACCAAATAAGATGGCGTTTGGACGTTTCCGTTCACGCTCAACAGCTTCTCTGATGAGGATTGGGATATCAATATTTGTCTGGGTTGTGTTTATTTGTGGATTGGGTTTTGGATTGGGTTGTGGTTGTTGGGTAGAGATGTGGTTAGTAGCTATTGGATGTTCAGTGTCAAACTGGTACTCCTCCTTCCTCCAGAGTTGATTCCAATCAGTGTTGATGGGTAAAGAGAGAGACCTATGCTTTATGGGATGTCACATGGCATGGTACTGTATCCTTTACATGAAGCCATTGGATGAGGTATCATCACTATGCAGACTACATGCTCACCCTCACTCTGCATAGGAAACAACAGGTTTCAGCTTAATACTAGCAAGACTGAGTGATTCTGGATTTTAGGATCCCCTGGCTCTGGGGAACTTCTCTATGTGGTTATACACGTTTGCATCTGTGCATAATTTTTGGGTCCTCCTGGATTCGTGGCTCCTACTTGAGCAAATGTCAGCTGTGGCTAGGAGGAGGATGTTTGCATAGCTACATTTCAAGTCTCCAGCAATTTCAAGTCTCTGTTCATAGTGATTCACCTCCTGAATGGACTGCAGATGTAAGGTCTATAATGAGTCTGCCCTTGAATATCATCTGGAAACTTCAGCTGTTCAGAAAGTTATGGGTGTTTTTTATTTAGTGCATGTAACCCCTCTCTGCAAGCACTGTTATTTGCCAATATTCTTCAAGGTTCAATTAAAGTTGCTGGTGATTACCTATAATGCTTTTCACTGCAGGGGTTCAGGGATGTCTTTCCACAGTTGTGTATCTATCTGTCTTATTAGATCCAGCAGGAGAGATTCTGTTTATTAAGGAATGTCATTTCGTAGAAGATCCTTTTTTGTCATGACCCTTGCTCTCGTCTTCTGGAACATTATCACTCCAAAGAGAACTTCTTGCCCTGATTCTACTGACTTTCTGTAAGGCCTTGAAGATCTGGTTTTTGTTATCAAGCTTGGGATCCTGGTTTGTGTCATTGAGCCTGTATCATATAATAGCTACGTTGGTTGGTTTTACTATATCCATAGCTGGTGTACATGTTGTTTATTGTATTGTTAATGACATTTTATCACATTCTTATTGTTAACTGTCCAGAAATCATGTATTTTGTATGGTAGCCATAAAAGTTAACTAAATGATTACTTAATAAATAAAAACAATCCTTGAACAGATGGACAACATCAAAACACTTCCAGTATTATAGTCCTTCTAACAATGGCCTATAGATGTGAAGTATGGAAACTATGGAAATCAGATATAGGATAACTCTTGAGTCATGCAGGAAGATAAAGGCTAAAAATTTTGTTCAGACATCCAATCAGAAATAAGACAATTTGATGATAGATGAACTTCAAAGATAACATCAAAATGGCATCAAAATGGAAATATTCTGAAAATGATCAGAGCACACCACAATTTACCTGTGAATAAGTTGACACAAAAGGTGATATGATGACTCTCAAGTATGTCCACTTGAATGACATCCTTCAACAGGGGTCCCCAATCGTCAGTCCATGGACTGGCATCGGTTTGCAGCATGCCGGCACCTGGGCTGTGCAAACAAGCAAAGCCCCATCTGCAATATGCAGGCAGCACGCAAAACCACGCCCCCTTTGGTCCACGGAAAAATCTTTCTCCATGGAACTGGTCCCTGGTGCCCAAAAGATTGGGGACCACTGTCCTACAAAATAAAGAAAATGGACTGTGAAAAGAGCTTGGCCCATCTGGAATATCTGTTGAAGTAATTGCTTTTGTTATCAACATTATCTGAATAAATATGTCAATCAAGTCTTAAATGAAAGTGAAGGATTTTATTTTAATACACGATTTAATTTTTTTTAGAAAGGATTTGTTTCTCTGTTTCTTCAGACTCATTACCTTCTTTTCAAACTGAAACCCATTATTATGTTTCTACAGGAAGAGTGTAGCATTTCTTTTGCTTTGGACTCTTTTAAGTACAGGCAGGGAGTCCTCAACTTACAACAGTTCATTTAGTGACCATTCAAAATTACAATGGCACTGAAAAAAAGTGACTTAAGATCATTTTTCACAGTTAAGACCTTTGCAGCATCCCTAGGATCATGTCATTAAAATTCAGATGCTTGGCCACTGGTTCATATTTATGGCCGCTGCTGTGTCCCTGGGCCATGTGATTCCTTTTTGTGACCCTCTGGCAAGCAAAGTCAATGGGGAAGCCAGATTCACTTAATAACTAAGGCAAGAAAGGTTGCAAACTGGGGCAAAACTCCCTTTTAGTACCATGTCTCACTTAACAACAGAAATTTTGGGCTCAACTATGGTCATAAGTTGAGGTCTACCTGTTTTATATGATTTTAAATTGTGAAGAGGTTCTGCAAAATTTTGGCACCATTATTAAATATGAAACTGAGCCTGCTTGTTAGCTTTGAATAATTTGCTTTGTTTCTTCCAATACTGTATTGACCCCAGCACTTCTTTGTTTTTGGTGCTTCTTTTATTGCAGCCCAGGCATATATTTGTTTTTTTTTTAAACAACAGCATCACACAATTTGGCCACATTCATCTGGTGGTCCACAAGGACTCCTAGGTCCTTTTCACATGTAGGTCTCCCAAATCCTGTAACTATGTATTAGATATATTTTTCTACCTTACGTTTTATCACCAATCAACATCATCCTGTTTGATTTGGCCCAGTGTTCAAGCTTGACAAGGTCATTTTGCTCCTTATTCACTCACTTCAGAGAAATCCTTTTGCCCAGAAAAATCAGATTTTCCAAGAAATGTATCTTAAAATAGTCTTGGTTTGAGTTAAGTAATGTTATATCTAGTTCTTCCTCCCCCTGCCCCTCTATTTACAGCAGTCTAGCCTGCTGACATCAGGAGTTAAAAGGATGGTCCTAAATCTTTGTTTCTGATTAGACTCATGACATTGAAATTCAGTTTCATCTGGCTGAGATTCAAAAATGAACTTTCTTCTCTGTGGTGTTGTCATTTTAAGACTTATAATTGGGAAAATTATTTTACTTTTTAACCCTTGTAGCTTGGGGGAAAGCTTGCATAGCACTTTGTTTCTAAATGATCTCGGCTGGTATTCTGGAAGAACATTATTATCCTGGTTTGGGTGTGCTCTAACTTCCTCCGTTGCAAGTGGAAATATTTTTATTTTATTTATTTTATTTTGTCAAGCGATTATTAGATAACAGGTATAAGTATAAATATGGTTGTGAATACATGAAATGGATACAAATAAGAAAAAAAGAAACAATAGGACAGGGACAGTAGGCATGTTGGTGCACTTATGCACGCCCCCTACTAATGGTGATCTGTGTCTTTGTATTTTGCACCGCATGTCATACCAAAAGGTAAGGGGAACTCAAAAAGTCTCATTTTTTGTTAGGCAGATTGTTTCTCGTGGACTTTCAAAAACATCCATGGGAGGCAATCTGCAATCTGTATGCTGCATGATGCAGTTTTTGGAATCTGCCAGTGTCCAACTCTTTTTCCTCAGTTGATTAGTCATCAGTTGGCTGTGGCAGACAAATAATGATTTCTTCATTGTTGCTGGCAGTGGTTTTAAGTAGGGTTGATAGGAAAGAGAAACATTTTCTTTGCCCTCCCAACAGTCTTCTTGGGATTGCAATTTCCCATTGTTGCTGGCAATTGGTGAAAAACATCCATCTTAAATTGGATATGCAGAGAGAGGAGGAAGTTAACTTTAATGATTTTGTCCAAGATACTAGGGTTTTTTTTTTTTTTTAGACAATGATGGAAGGAAACTGGAAGTCTTGAGCAAAACTGCTGAGGGGGAGGAAATTTAGTGACTGTTTCCTCTTCCCATGTCTGCAGCCCAATCCTTCCCCTATTAATACAAGTATGGCTAATATTAATATTTGAGAAAGTCTGAAGACTAATAAGGAGAATAGTACAAAAGCTAGTCACAAGAAGGAACTGACCTGCATAAATTGCAGTGTTCTGTATCCCTAGTAACTTCCTTGTCTACTTGTTTTAATAAGATTCCTTTTTTTTCTAGTGGAAGAAAAACAATCTTATACAGTTGTACCATTTGGCGATATATGTATGGCCTTCAGCTTTTTTCGGGTATTTTCCCACGTCATAGTAGTGGTGCTTTTAAAGTTGTAGCAACGTTTCAGCAGAATCTCATCTGCCATCATCAAGCTTCTGTATTGTGTCCGTCTGTGAGTCAGACTTTTACAGTGGTTTCAGATTTAAATTTGGGGCAGCCTATTGCTGTGCCAGAATGGTTTTTTCTTCATCCTGATTGGTTGGGAGTCTTGGTCTGTGTTTATTGGTCTCGGGTTTGCTGTGTTCTGCTTGATTGGTGTCTCTAATATCTTCTGTCTGTTTTTTGGCTCTTTTTGTATCTTGATTGGCTGGCAGCATTGTGTTACTTTATTGGAGGCCTTTAGTGCAGCTTGGCTTCGGGTAAATGGACGGCTATCATTAGTTAGGAAGCTGGGTTTCATCTGGGTGCCTGGTTGGGATGTGTTTGAGCTGGAGGTATCAGGGGGATCTGTTTGTGCCCAGGTGTTTGCCTGGCTTGTGGTGTGGAGATTTTTTTGTTTGTGAGTGCAGGCTTCCAAATGATTGACAGCCTGGTGGAATCATCTCTTCTATTCATGCTTTCTGGTCTTTTTTCAATCTCTATGGCTTCTCTGATGATTCTGTGGCTAGGGTTTTCTATAGTGGCTAGGGTTTTGGTGCCACTATAGAAAACCCTAGCCACAGAATAGCACTTAGATACTGCTTATAGTGCTCTACAGCTCTCTCTAAGCGGCTTATAGAGTCAGCATATTGCCCCCAACAATTTGGGTCCTCATTTTACCCACCTCAGAAGGATGGAAGGCTGAATCTTACAAGGCAGAGGCAGATAGAGAAAGTGGGTTTCCTCAAACCCTGCTAAGTGACAATATTCTAGCAGTTCACAGAGTATATCTATGGTTAGGTAGATAGTTGTTTTAGTCTGGTAAGATTCTGCCAATAGGTAAACAACAATAAATAAACTATTTGGAAGTGACTGTTGTCATTCTTTGTTCTTTGGGACTGACATTGGATGGTGTTAAATCGCGGGAAGTGAGACCCAGGACACCAGCATGATTCCAATCTGTTTACTTCCATCTAGGACTGAGCGCCAAAGAAACCGCAGCAGCCCTTGTTATAGTTGGGCTGCTCGCGGCTGTGGCCAGTGACGGCTCTTCAAAATTCCCGCCGCCATGGACCGACCAATTGCAGGTAAGTATGCTAATATATAACACCCCTCCCCACCTGGTCCGGTCCAACCAATCTGAGCCTCGCCTACCATACGTAATCACATAGGTAGGCGGGGCTTTTATGGGTTCGACCGGACCTGTGCAACTCAGTTGCGGGTTGGCCTCTGGACTGTTCAGACGGATCTGTTGTTCCTGCCATCTGTCTTCTTGGAAGCTCCTGGAAGGTTGAGTCAGCCATGCCGCTCCCGCCAGGAATTTCCTGGCTGGTTGAGTTGGCTCGGCCGCTCCTGCCAGGGACTGCTTTCCCACCATCTTTCTGGACCTGTTCCTGTCTCCCCAACCTGCCTTCTTCCCTGGCCTCAGGTGTGTGTTTGCATTTCCGAACCGGGGCTAGTGTTAGTAGTGGTTATTGCATAGTTGTCAGGGTTTGTTCTGTTATTTCTCTTGTTTGTGGAGGGTCTCCCCCTCCCTTTCTACTTGTGCTTTGTCTGTTTGAGGGGTCTCCCCCTCTTCCCTGTGTTTGTTTTGTTTGCTTGAGGGGTCTCCCCCCTCTTCCGTGGGTCTATTTAGGTTTCCCTTCATGGCTCTAGCTCTGAGCTGGTCTATGTGTCTCCTCCAGCTCCTCCCATCCTCGGTGTCTACCCTGTATGAATGGTTGGGCCTGCAAAATCAATGTGTAGCCTTGATCATGGCCCCTTTGGTGTTTCCCATTCGTGTTTTGGTGCTGTGAGGGTTGGCCTAGATTCCTGGCAGCGTTTACACGTTGCCACTCAATCCCCTATTTCCTTATCCATTCCTGGCCACCATACATAACTTCTTGTCAGGGATTTCATTTTTATAACACCCAGGTGTCCCTCATGTAACAATTCAAGTATGCGTTTCTTTAAAACGTCCGGTATTACCACCCGATCCCACCATAGTATGCACCCCTTTAGCATTGAGAGTTCTGTTTGTCTATTCCAGAATGGTTTGACGGTCTCATCACTCTCAGTTTCTGGCCATCCTTTTCCTACCCAATTTAAAATCCACACCAGGGTTTTGTCTCTAGCTGTTTCCCTAGCAATGTCTGCTGCCGTGATGGGTAGGTTTGCTAATGTCTCTATTTGTAGTGTCAATGTGGTTGGTGCTGGATCATCTTCTATGTCAGGTAGAGGGCAATGGCTAAGGGCGTTGGGTCAGTTTGTAGTTATAGGCAGCCAGGAATTCTGACCACCTTGTCATTCGTGGTGATAATATATTGGGTGTAGCTTTGTTTCCTGCGATTATGCCCAGGAATGGCTTGTGGTCTGTGATTAGTTTGAAAGTTCTCCCATAGATATATTTGTGGAAGCATTTTATTCCAGTGACAGCGGACAATGCCTCTTTGTCTAGTTGACTGTAGTTCTGCTCCAGCTTTGACAGAGTCTTTGAATAGAAGGCTATGGGTGCTTCTTTCCCATTGGGTAGTACATGGCTGAGTACAGCGCCGACGCCGAAAGGTGATGCATTGCAGGTTAGTGTTATTGGAAGTGTCTCGCTGTATTATATTAGGACGCGGTCTGATGTGATCAAGTTTTTTATCCCTGGAATGCCGTTTCCTCTCATTGCCCCCAGGACCAGGTTGCTTTCTTGTGAAGCAACCTGTGTAGTAGTTCCACAATGGTTGCTTTCTGCGGTAGGAATATAGTATAAAAGTTAATGAGTCCTAAGAAAGCTTGTAGATCGGTTTTATTTGTGGGTCTGGGGGCTTCCTTGATTGCTCTGACTTTAAGTTCAGTGGGGTGGATTCCTTCGCTTTCTATAAGGTATCCTAGGAATTCAACTTTGCTGGTGGCTAATTGGCACTTCTCCTTTTTTACTTTTAGTCCCGCCTCCTTGAATTTGCCTAGGACTTCCCTTAGGCGATCACGTAGTTGTTCTTTGTTCCTGGTGGATACCGGGACATCATCAAAGTATGGTACCACCCCTTTTATCCCTTGCAATAGGCATTCCATTAAGCTTTGGAACACCCCTGGGGCGACGCTGACACCAAATTGTAGTCTACTGCATTTGAATTGTGCATCACAATTGTCTGGGCTTCCGCTGTTTTGGGGTCGATGGGCAACTGTTGGTATGCCTGTGCGAGGTCTAGTTTTGTGAAGATTTCCCCCCCACAGGGAATGTAATACATGCTGTACCACTGGAACTGGGTATGTGCTATGTTGGAGCGTGTGGTTAAGGGTTGCTTTGTAGTCCCCACAGATGCGCACTGACCCATCCAATTTAATTGGTGTAACAATTGGGGTTTCCCACTTAGCGTCGTCAATTGGTTCTAAAACCCCTTGTGTGATGAGTTTATCCAATTGCTCATCGATTTTTGGTTTTAGTGCAAAAGGAACCTGCCTCGCTTTTAGTCTTATGGGGGCTATATTTGGGTTTAGACTAAAGGAAATTGGGGACCCCTGGTACTTGCCCAGTTCTCTGTTGAATACGTCTCGGAATTCTTCCATCAGGTCATCTTCCCACTCTGTTTCGGTTATGCTGTTTATGCCTGTGACCTCGATTCCTAATGGCGCAAACCATTCGAGTCCCAATAGGCTGGGTTGATTCCGCTCGACTATGGTTAATGGAAGAATTCTGGTGTATTTTTTGAATGTTACCTTGAATTTTCTGGTACCTACTACAGGGATTTTGTTCCCCTGGTAGTCTTTCAGTGTTAGTGTTTGTTTTTCGAGTTCTTCCTGAACTCATGTCTGGTATCAGTCTTTTTATGGTGTCCCATGATACCATTGACAAGTATGAGCCTGAATCCACTTCCATCTGGCACGGCTGGCCTTCTATGGTAACCTGGACATATATTTTCTTGGCATTTGTCGTGTTGGAGTGTCCGATGGTCACTGTCTGGTGTGTTTCTTCCTTTCCGTTGCTTGTTTCTTTCCCTCACCTGCTTCTGTTGTCTTGGTTCCAACAGCTCCCTGTTTGTCTTTCTCTCTCTCTGGGGGTGTGTGTGTTCCATCTTTGTCTAGGACCATAGTTCTTTCTTGCTCGGCATGCTAGCAATATGTCCTCGCTGTTCACAGTGTTTGCAGATGGCATCTAGGAAACGGCACTTGGAACGTGGATGGTTCCCTTACAACAGGCACAACGAAATTCTCCTTTTTCCGTTCCGGTCCTTTCTGCCCAGAGTTGATTTACCCCTTCTTCTTCCTTGTCATCTTCCGATGGGGACTTGATGTCCTTGTGGTGGGTTGTGGTGGTATTTTTTTGGATCTCCGGTGTCGCTTTGTTCCTCTTCTTCATGGTGGCTGCCAATTTCTGCATTGCTTCTGCTGCAGTAGCTTCCTCTATTGCTTCCTTTAGCATTTTTTGGGGTTTTGTTGGCCCTGGAGTGTAAGGTCTCTCAGTCCCAGGACCACTCGGTCCCTCATGGCTTCATCTAAGTTTTTGGAATTCACATGCTCCGGTGATGTCCTGCAGCATTGCAACGAAATCGCCAATGCTCTCACCTTCTTTTTGATCGCGTTGATGAAATTCATGTCTTTTGATTAGGCAGGAAACAGTTGGTGTGTAGTGAGCTCTCAGTAATTTTTCCAGGTCCAGCCAGGCCATCATTTTCACGTCAGTGCGTGCCGCGAATGCTTTGGCCATCTTAAATACCACTGGACTGCAATGGGTTAGGAATATGGCTCTCTTCCTGTTTTTGGATACATTATGGAGGTCACTTCCTTCGAGGAACATGAGGAATCGGTCGATGTACGATTCCCAGTCTTCGGTTGCCGGGTCGAATGGTGCAGGTGGCGTGTTGTCTCCAGCCATGTTGCCTCGATGCGTTGCCGGTGTTCGTCGGTCACCACGTGCTCGCTGGTTCCCTTTGTCTCAGTATCCCACCTTCGTCACCAGTGTTAAGTCATAGGAAATGAGACTCAGGACACCAGCATGATTCCAATCTGTTTACTTCCATCTAGGACTGAGTGCCGAAGAAACCGCGGCAGCCCTTGTTATAGTTGGGCTGCTCGAGGCTGTGGCCAGTGACAGCTCTTCAAAATTCCCACTGCCATGGACCGACCAATTGCAGGTAAGTATGCTAATACATAACAGATGGTCTTTCCCAGCAATCTCATATTGTTATTAAAGAGAAGGGCCAAAAAATTTAGAGGCACCCCACACTCAGGTGCCTGGAGCTCTATTATGCCCCCTCTGACCAATATCAATTGGAATTGGTCTCTATCAATTGGAAAGAGAAGAACCAATTTACAGACCAAATGCTTATTTAAAAAAAAAAAAAGGCAAGAGAAAAGATAAATTTCTTGCTGAAGCTCAGAAATTCATATTCAGATCACTGGTAGGATTCAATTTTTTTTTACTACCGGTTCTGTGGGCATGGCTTGGTGGGCATGGCAGGGGAAGGATACTGTTAAATCTCCAGTCAGGGGTGGTATTTGCCGGTTCTCTGAACTATTCAAAATTTCTGCTACTGGTTCTCCAGAACTGGTCAGAACCTGCTGAATACCACCTCTGATTCAGATATAAGGTGAACAGAGACTTCTGAATTTATTATCTATTTAACATATTGTAAGAGAAATTGTCACAGGGTTCCAAGTTCTCATCTAAAAAATATTGATACAGCGTATATGTTAAAACAATGCAATATGCAGTGCAATATATACATGGTAACATAAAAATCTAACATAAAAATATTATTGAAGGAGTGATGAATACAATTTTATATGCTTTGAGTTGTAGAAAAGCCTTTGCTCTTTCCAACACTTCAAAGGCACTTCTTCCTAATCATTTTGAAGCAAATTCAGTCCCCATGGCAAGGTTTCCTTCCCTGAATGTGACACAGATCTGTCAGAATACTTAAACTTGAGTAGCTGAATTGCGTCTGTATTCTCTGATTAAAATGACACAGCAATCAATAGTAATGTTAAACTAGAATAATGCTATTAAGACTAGTTACAAAATGTCTGCTTTATATTAATAATAGCACTACAACTACTGGGATATTTTTAGAATTTCATGATGAGTCACCTCCCACATAAATCATGACTTAGGTAGCAAGTCATAATGATGTTAACATTAATTTATACATTGATCTCCATTCATCTCGTCTTTGAAGACCTGTTGGAAACTAGTTCAAAATGCAGCGGCTTGTATCTTGGCAAACCAAGATCACCATAATCACAGGAGACTATAATGTGGCTGTTACCCTGATGATCAGTAGGCTATTGGGTAAAATTCAAAGTGCTGGTTAAAATTGGGTTAGTCCAAAAAGCCTAGGTACATGCAGAATCTCCTCTGTGTAGAATATAATCCATCTGACTTGTCCAGTGCATACATGTTGGCCACGTTTTTGGCAATTCCCCAGTTTCATGAAGTGAAAAAGACTGTGGCTCACACCATTGCTTGGTCATGGCCTCTTTGGAATAGCTTCTTTCTCAAAATCGGAGGATTAACATCCTCTTTACTGACCTTCCAAAATTTGAGTTGTTCCAGATGGCAATTAAATAGCGGTTGCCATTTGCACTTATTTATTATTCTCATATTTATGAATAATCTTCTTTTTATATTTTATTTCTGTCACTATAACAGCTGAGTTATACGCCTTTACAGATATAAACTGCTGGAAGGAAGCATGTATAAAATATGGCAAGATGACAATGCAGTCAACCGACAAGTAATAAAAGGCAACTAAGGCTGGCTGGCTGGCTGGCTGAATCTGCATCTGTTCACCACTTTCAAGGAAGTATTTCCTCCAGTCTCGCTGGGAACTGAACCAATCAGATGCTGACCTTGTGGGGTGTTCAGCCACTGAGTTTTTTCAGCATGCCTATTGATTCATGAACTAAAATGCAACCTATGCATGTCAACTGAGAATGAAGTCCTTCTCAGGTTAGCCTGAATAATATCGCAGTGTAAATCTTTAAACCTGCATATGATGAAGTGGACTTCAGGTCAATGATTTTACAGAGGCACGATTGAGAGCATTTTAACAAACTGCATCACTGTTTGGTTTGGTGGCTTCAGTGCCTCAGAGAGAAAGTCCATTTAGAGAATGGTAAGGACAGCTGAGAAGATTATAGGAAGCTCGCTTAGTGTCATTCGAGATACTTGCTTACAAGTGCTATGTGCTTAGAGCTCAAAGCATTGTTAGACACCCCACATACCCACTTCATGGGCTGTTTCTGTTGCTCCCCTTTGGGAGGAGGTTTCGAAGTATTTCTAGCAGGACTACCAGATTCTGTAACAGCTTTGTTCCCTATGCCATCCGTCTGGTAAACTCACAAGATTTGTTTCTCTCTCTATGTACATGTATACATCCAAAATGGACTGTGTTGTTTCTCCGTGTCATATAATATATGTGGGTATATTCACAATTACTTACTTACTTAGTTAGTCAAGTCTATGTAGTGTATATTGGAGGTGGAGACCCTTTGAGAACTGTATGCGATGAAATTTCATTTTAATGTATGCCGATCAGTGTACATTCAAAGTGACAATAAAGTTATTCTAAGTCTCTAAATGATGAATGTCTGTGTAAATATGCCAATGATTTAGGGTTACAGGTTTAATTTTAAAATCCTTACAGTATTAAATTACAATTTTAATTGTAAATTATTATGTGGAAGATGGGCGCCAACCTTATGTGTGAGAGGATTTGCTTAAGACTGCCTGGAAGAGCTTTAATGGCATAATCAGCGCATTATAAATTCCATTTTCTAATAAGAATATTTTAATACTAAGTTTACACTACAGCCTTGGTATAAAGATAAGTGCTAAGTAAATCTTTCTCCCTCCTCCCTCCCTCTCCAGTCTCCAGACATAAAGAATATGTCTGAATTCGCCTAATTTCCTGGTACATGAGAAATGTGGAGCGGTTAAAAAAAAGGGCAGCTTCTGAAGACATTGGGTGAATTCCTGCTTTCAGAGCTGCTGTCAACACACATGATCTTGTGGCAAAGGCCTGTGCCTCTGAAATAATATTTTGGAAGACCTGCTTGTTTTTTGTAGAAAAGATATGAGCGATCCAAGACACAAAATTAATATATTACCCTTCTCCTCTATCATAGCCTATAATTTTTCTAGCAGCGATAACACTTAAAATGTTTGAAGACTTAGAACTTGCAAAGTACAGAATTTATTTTTTAATAACCGCAAACACTCCAGCCAGCACATACAGTTCTTACTCAGTCCTGTACATCTTGTCTACTTGTAATAGACTAATAATTTAAGAGGCTCGGAGTATTGTTTTGATAATCTTTCCTCTTGATCTCTAGTTTAATTAAGGACTTGTGGCACGTATGATATCAAAGAGTGGTTTTACTACTTTTTTAGTATTGCTGGAACAGTCTCCTGCTGTCAGCTTCAAACAATCTAGAGGGCTTAAGCATTCTTTGCTGGTTTTTTAGTTGGCTGCAGCTTTAATGCAGCTTGAATCATTTGAGCGGCTTCTCTTTTTAGAAAATCAGAGGAGTTTGAATTGCAGATGGGATGTATACAAAGAAATAAGGTAAATAAGAATGAAAATCAAAATGTTTTAAATCAGTTGACATTGTATATTCTTCTTTTGTATGCATTAGAGTGGTTCAGGAAAACTCATACTTCTGATATTTTTTTAGGAACATGGCTGGAAGGATGAGAAATTTTGTTTCATCTGCATTTTATAACCACCTTATTCATTTTGTCCTGTCTCAGTTTAAAGATACAAGCTAAATCCTGTGTTTTTTCAGAGTTTGGTGATACAATTTGCAACTGTATAAAAGATACCTACAATGTGAAGGTGTCTTTAATACAGTTATATTATTGGAACACAATAAATTCCCCTTAGCTTGAATATAAGGACAGGACTCTATGAAATTACTTCTTCTCTCCCTGGCAGGATAATTAGGTTTCTTGGATTACCCAGGTTGACATCCTGGTTATAGGGAGAGATATTTTAAAGATGCCAGACACACTCCTGAAATTTAGAATATATCTCAGTTTCCAGGAGCCCATTGTAGCGAGACAGGAGTAGCAGTACCCACAGTCACAAGCTCACACAAATTCTAGTACTGGAACACTGTCTTTGTCACTTGTTATTCCTAAGGTGTCAAAAACCCAGGCAGCCACTAGGGGTGTCAAACTTAAGGCCCATGGACTGATCTGGCCTGAGGAGTGCTTAGAACTGACCCGCGGGGCCACCCTGCAAATAGCGGTGACTCCGCCAGCAAAAACAGAGTCCGGGAGGGGCATGCGCCTCCCCAAACTCCATTTTCACTGGCAAAGGGCTGCAGGAGGCAATTGTGGCCAAAAACGGATCTCAGGAGACCGTTTTTGCTAGCAGAGCACTTGGGCCACCATAGGCGCCCCCCAACATGACATCACCACCCTGGCCACACCCATGCAGATCCCTGAGGTAAAACACAACCCTGATGCCGACCTAAGTGAAATTGAGTTTGATACCCCTGCACTAGAGGATCAAAAGCATTAGAGTTGTCTTCATCTGTGGGAGGTTACAGATTCAAATTAATAAATATGTAAATTCATACAAACTAATGGATGTCTAGATTTTAAGGAAAACCGGTCATCCTTCTCCTTGGGTTTCTGAACTTCCTTTCTATTGACAAGTCCCAATTGCCAGCAAGGCTCTGTTTTCCACTGCTGGATTCTATTAGAAAGAGAGGGATTCTCTTTGGAAAGACAGCTGTTCGGGGCTTTTCAAACTCTCTGCTTGCCTTACTCTGTTTGCTCCAGCCATTGCTTAGAATACGCCCGAGCACTCTGTCTGTTTTGAAACTGGAGACTTGGCATGTATAAAATTCCTTAATATTGCAGCTCTAGGGAAGGATTTCTTAGAAGCCATTTCTTAGCTCGCTTCTAAGTAGACCCATAGAGAGGATTGCATTGTAAGATTGCAAATGAATTGTAGTATGAATGTAAATCATGTGTCATCTTGTAATGTCAAGAGATCAAAGTTTGCCGTTTGCAAAAAGTAACTTTAGAAACCATGAAAGAACGGCCTATTTCACACTGGTTTCCATTCTGGCATTCTTACTTAAAGGCAACAATTCAAAGGAGGGAAAGAAGCAAGGTTCATTGCAAAATGCATTCTCTAAGGAGAAACACAAATTCATTTAAAAAAAAATGTTCATTTTTTTCAAAAAACTACCACTGTTTCATAGAATTTATATTTTTAATTTTGAGACAGATAATGGAAGTATGGTATTATTCTGAATTTTTGTGGTATCCCACATTAAGAAATACTTGTTTACAATGCTGCTTCATTGAAAGAATCCCAGCTGGAGATTTTTGTTAGAAATCAAGAATAATAAAAAAGACTTCTTGAAAGCTGTATATTTTATATCATTAAAATATTTCAATAATAGAATTTGCCTGTGATTATGAAATGCTCACTTTTTTCATCTTTAATTTGTCTACCTTTTCAACATGAAGAGGATTTATATCCCTAAACCGTTCACCAGAGTTTTTACTGAATATAATTTGCTGGCAAATAAACATGAACAAAATATATTTCAGTTTCAAAACAATTCCGAGTAGAAAATAAAGTTGTCTTTTTCAATTTTGTTTCCTTGCATGGAAGAGAAAAGAATACATTTTAAATCTGGTTACAGTTTCCTAGAATCTCATTTTCAATTGGCAAAACAGCAGTAGTGGGAAAATGAAGCAAAGAATGAATGGTTGAAACAGATAAATAGATAATATTTCTGCTCAAACATCCAGACTAACACTAAGTGGCAGCAAAGAGACATAGAAAAAATAGATTTTTCATCCCTATAGGGTGACTTTAACCATATTATAAAGCATTGGAAAACTATAGTATTCTTAAAAAATTTTAACAGAAAGCTTGATCATGGCAAATGATATAGCTAAGGTTAGACTTGGGTACCACAACCAAACTCCATTCTCACATGAATGTGCCCCTTTCATAGGTCATTACACTGAAGTGATGAGGAATTTGCAATTCCAATGATATTTGAAGCTGCACAGTTTATTTATTTATCAAATTTAGAAACTACTCTTATCATTCACAGAGGGATTCTGATACAGTTGTGATTGCCTATCTGTAGAACTGCTATCAATAACAGGGAAATTATCAGACTAAATATGATCCTCTGGAGAAGAAAATAACAATCCAATCATAGGATTTTGCTAAAAAAAAAACAAATGGTTATTCATCATGTCAGGATCCATATGATCCTGGATGAGCACCTCACCAAGCTGTTGGACTAGAGCAGAAAGGGAATGACAGTAGCACTGGCATTTATGATGTCATTAGATTAAAGCCAAAAGGACATCCAATTGATGATGTAGCCAAACAGCAAAATTGATATTGCAAAGACATATGTACCATTGGAATGTTGGACCCATAAAGGCAAATGTCTTAGGTATCTTGGATATTGACATTTTCATCTTAAAGAATTTCTCTATTTTCCTTCCATTGCTATTTGATAATCATGAAGTCATAATGAAGCTGAAGCTTAAATATTTTGCCCCCATAATAAAGGGACAAAAATCTTTGGAGAGCACTGTGATACTTGGGAAAATCAAAGTTTGTAGGGAAAAAAGCTAGTAGAAGACAAGAAGGCTATCACTGATACCAAGAGAAACAATTGTTGACGGACAACTTTGGTGAACTGTCATCCATCAGATCATGAAGGGACAGAACCAACAGAATTAATAAACAACAAAGCTAGTGTAGCCCAATACAACTGTTACTACTCACCACAAAATCATTTTTTAAAAAAATCAGGGCACAGTGGAACGTTGATCATGCACATAAATACATATACTACTTTAATTGTTTTTATTTGAAGAAAATATTACTTCCATCAGAAAATGATATTCATTCACAAATGATGTAAACAATTATTTAATTAAGACCCTGGTCTTAGTGTCTGAAATAACCAATTACACCACTGATTATGGATTTTCTATTTTCACAGGCAAAGAAAGTATAAAATGAGTCTAGACTGAGCCCATTTTACTCAGTTGTCTTAATTTTATGTATACTTTTTTCATCAGGGTAGAATCTGAGCCCTGCCAGTTAACATTTCTTGTGTGACATTTAAGAGATGGGAAAGTTTACTCTCCATTCTAATCCCACCCACAAATGATTGAAGCAAGGCTGAATACTGGTTTTTCCTTCTTTTGATTTCTATATAAACACTGTAATCCAAAATGTAGAAAATCTTGGGACATTTCATTAGCATTTCATATTTTTAATAATTATTTTCCTTTCTGCTATTTTTCAATAAACTAAATTACTTAAACACCAAGTGATAATATTCCTAGCTCATTACAGGTAATCTGCCACATACCACCACAGCTACCACTAAAATTTCTGTTGCTTAGCAAGGCGGTTGTTAAGCACTCAATTTTATGACCTTTTTTTTGCAACAATTGTAAAGTGAATCACTGCATTTGTTAAGTGAATTAAATGAATCCGGCTTTCCCCATTGGCTTTGCTTATCAGAAGCTGGCTGGGAAAGTCATAAATAGTGATCATATGACCCCAGGACACTGCAACCATCATAATACATGCCGGTTGCCAAGTACCCAGATTTCAGTTACATGACTGTGAGGATGCTGGGAAGGTTGTAAATGCAAGAACTGGTCATAAGTCACTTTTTTTCAATGCTCTTGTAACTTGGAACAGTCATTAAATGAACGGTTGTAAATCAAGGTCTATCTATACATATACCACTTATTGTCCATTCCAGTTTTGGAGGGGGGAAAAGTAGATTTCCACATGCATTGATAACAATAAACTAAGAGATATACTGCATCATTAATGCATTGGAGGATCATATTACAAAATTCAAAAAGACATTTTCAGGAATTAAGTCAGGGTCTAGTCCATCTTCAGGTATGGAAGTTGACAGGACGACTTTAGGCCAGTCACTCACTCCATGGTGAACAAGATTGTGTTGTGAGGAAAAATAAAAAGGGAGAATGTTATAAAAACTACACTGAATTCCTGAATGAAAGGTGGGATATAAATCAAATACATGCACAAATTAGAAAGACATGGCATATGTATATTGGAGGGAATATATACTTAAAAAAACCCACATGGAATCCAGTCCTATATAAGGACTTTACCTCTTTTTGAAGTCTCTGTCAGTCTGTCTCTGTGTCCATATATACCTATCTTTACAAAGAATTCTTCTAGTCTTTGAGCAGAGATGGGGGTGGAGCAGGGGTGGGTTCTACCAGTTCTGACCGGTTCTATAGAACCCCTTGTTAACTTTCCAAGCAGTTCAGAGAACTGGTAGTTAGAAGAAATCTCCTTTTGTTTTTTTCCACCCTTATTACATTCTTGGCAGCATGCCTAGACTTACTGTCTCTGAACTAGGCTTTTTTTCTTTCCTGATACTTTCTTAAAGGGGAAGGGTTGTTTTAAGCTTTTTACACTGCTGTTGGGAGGAAATACTCCCCTGGAAATACTTCCAGCCAGCATGCAATGATCAGCACTTTGAAGAAATAATTGAATAATGAAGCAGAGCTGGGAAAGAAACTTTTTAATGACAAGGAACCAAGATGAGTGACATTCAGCAAGGCTTCTTGGCTAGCTAGAAAGATTGACATTCAAACGTGAGTTTACATACCCTTTCTGAGTTTTTGTCTAAAAGTGGTTTTGGGAGAAGTTTAATTTTGTCCTTGGTGACGTTTAATCCTGTGTTTATTGATGGGATAATTTTCCCTATTCAGCTTTGTTTGGAAGGAAAAAGATTAATCTATGCTCCTGAAAAGAAACTGGCTTGAAAAATCTGGCTAGTTTCTGTGTCTGTTTGTTCTGGTAATAGGTTTAACAAACAACAGCTACTGTTGTGATTTAATTATTTGTATTGTGTTTGAATTTTTCCCTGCCTCATGGTTTCTTTTTCTACCTGGGGAGGTGGTCTTCCTTCATTGCTTTAATGGTATCTGGCACTGTCCTTTTGGGGTCTACTTCCAAGAGGCAGGATGCAAGCTTGGCACTGATTTTTTTCTGCCTTTCTGGGGGCATGTGACCCTTCCTTAAATCTGGATGATTTCCTTAGGATATCTTGTGAGGTGAGTGAGACCAGCTGGTATCTTTAAGTGATGCAAATGGATCTAAGGATTGCTTTTCCTGGGTGTGCTCTTTCTGGAGATCTTAAATGACCTCTCTGCTAAAGGGTTTCACTTTGTGAGCAAGAGTTGGCTGCTGATAGTTATCATAGCATTTTAACTCTTTTAATTCCTCAAGGTGCTCTGGCACCCTGCCTGATTTGTAGCTCTGGCTTGCAGGTATTTTTAATCTAATGGTTGGTATTTAAGGCAGCTTTTGCAAGAAGCTTTTTGTATTTTTGTACAGGTAATCCTTGACTTACAACAGTTCATTTAGTGACCATTCAAAGTTACAATGGCACTGAAAAAAGTGACTTATGACCATTTTTCATGCTTATGACCATTGCAGCATCCCCACTGTCATGAGAGGCCAGACGAGGAGAAACACCCCTTGACATGAATGACGTCGAGTTGGCCATGCCCACCTAGTCACATGACCACCAAGCCACACCCACTAATTAAGTCACGCCCATAGAACCGGTTGTTAAAAAATTTGAAAATCCCACCCCTATGGAGGCATAGACAATTGCATAGACTGGGGAAAAATGGAGTCTAAACACTGACAATTGCTGTTCAAGAGCAGGCATTAGGTGCTTGATTATCTAGGCCTGTCCCTTGGGTAAGGCAATGGAATGTGAGCCTCACGATTAGCAAAGAGCTATTGCTTAAAAGGAGCTCATTTAAGTATTACATTTAAAACCAGTTAATAGGCATGTGTAAAAATATGTTAATAATGTGCTTCACGATGAGTGAACATCTGCATGAAGCAACTTTTCCCAAATATTTAAGCAGCCACATGTTCTGGGGTCACATGGATGCTCTTAACTGTGTTTATATGGGATTCAGTTGCAGGTGTTTTTGCATGCTCTCCTACATACTATCAAGAACCTCTTTTGAATGGCTTGCATAGATCTTAGTATCCAGCTGTACAATAATGTCAGTAAGTGTCTGAATTTTGTGCTATATAAAATATTTTATACTGGTATATATACAAGTAGCCCTGAACTTGCAATAGCTCATTTGGTGACTGTTCAAAGTTACAATGGCACTGAAAAAAGTGATTTTGAACCATTTTTCACACTTACAATCATTGCAGCATCCCCACAGTCATGTGAACAAAATTCAGATGTTTGGCAACTGACTCCTATTTATCATGGTTGCACTGTCCTGGGGTCATGTGATCAGCTTTTTCAACTTTCTAATGAGCAAGGTCAATGGGGAAGCCAGATTCACTTAACAACGGTGGCAAGAAAGGTAATAAAATAGGGCAAAATTCACTTAAAAATGTCTCACTTATCAATGGAAATTTTTGGGTCAATTGTGGTTGTAAGTCAAAGACTAACTGTATATTACTATCATCTATCTATCTATCTATCTATCTATCTATCTATCTATCTATCTATCTATCTATCTATCTATCTATCTTCTATCTATCTAACATGAAAACATATATATATATATATATGTTTTCTTAAGTTTTCGTGGGTACTTACATGTATGGTATTCAGCTTTGTTTGGGTATTTTCCCACGTCATTATAGTTGTGCTTTTAAAGTTGTAGCAACGTTTTGGCAGAATCTCATCTGCCATCATCAGGCTTCTGGTTGTGTTCGTCTATGAGTCAGACTTTTACAGTTGTTTCAGTTTTAAATTTGGGGCTAGCTTACTGCTGTGAGCTGGAGGTATCAGGGGGATCTGTTTGTGCCCAGGTGTTTGCCTGGCTAGTGGTGTGGATATTTTTTTTGTTTGTGAGTGCAGGCTTCCAAATAATTGACAGTCTGATGGAATCATCTCTTCTAGTCATGCTTTCAGGTCTTCTTTCAATCTCTATGGCTTCTCTGATAATTCTGTGGCTGGGGTTTTCTATAGTGGCTAGGGTTTTGATGCCATTGAAGTTGATGCTATGACCTGTGGCTTCCATGTGTTGGATTAGTGAGGAAGTGTGTTCCAGCTTTTTTACTGCATTTTTGTGTTCATCCAAGCGGGTACTTATTCTTCTATTGTTCTGTCCAATGTCTGTGGCCGGGCATGATGCACAGGGGACTTCATATATGCCTTGGTTTTCCAGGTCAATTTTATCTTTGGGGTTTCTAAGGATGGCTGCTATTTTTCTGTCTGTTTTGAAGGCAGTCTTGATGTGATGCCTGTGTAGTATCTTACTGATTTTGTCTGTAGTACCTCTTATGTAGGGCAGGACAGCTGTTCCATAGGTCTATTCATCTTCTAGGTCTCCATTATGTCTCAGTGTTTTTTGTGGATCAAGCCGGTGATTTTGCTTTTGTGGAAGCCGTTGGCTGTCAGTACTTTAGTCAGGGTGCATAGTTCAATCTTTATGTGTGTCTTGTCTGCCAGGCATTTGGTTCTAGCAATTAGTGTTTTGGCCACGGAGTTTATCTGTGCTGGGTGGTGGTGGGATTGGGCGTTGAGGTAGCGGTTGGTGTGTGTTTTCTTCTGGTATATGGTGTGTCCTAGTGTGCCATCTGTTTTTTTGTAGATTAGTACATCTAGGAATGGTAGTTGTTTGTTTGTTTTCATTTCCATGGTGAACTTGATTTTGGGGTGTGTGCTGTTTAGGTGTGTTAGGAAATTGTTTAGGTTTTCTTTTCCTTTATAAATAAATTTTATTAAATTTACAATTAAAAACATATCGACATTACATACACAAAAGGAAAAAAAACAAAAAAAGAACACTCGGTCTTACAAACTGGAAAGAAAAGAGAAGAAGAGATGTAAAAGAAAGAAAGAAACAAAGGAAGAGAAAGAGAAAAAAAAAAGATGCGTTTAAAAACAGACAATATCCTTTTTGACAGTCTGCAAGATCCAATTCTCCTACCTTAATTTGAATACACACATCTTATCGATATCTATGCTTAAATTACCCATTGTCCATTAAGCAGTTTATCTCTGGACTAACCAATTATACCAAGAGTTCTAATTATCGTAAAATGTTGAAGACTCTTTGTTTTTAAGTGCTATAGTTAATTTATCCATTTCTGCACAATCACATATTTTCTGGATGACCATTTGTTCTGTAGGTGCATAGGGTGATTTCCAACACTAGGCAAACGCTAATCTGGCTGCAGTTAGGATATGAATTGTTACATATTTCATCTTTTTGGGTAAATGTTTATCAGAGATCCCTAGTAGGAAGAACTCTGGTTTGTATTCGATTTGTTCTTTGGTTATCTCCTCCAACCATTTTCTGATTTTTTGCCAATATTTCTGGGTTTCTTTGCAAGACCACCACATATGAAAGTAGGCTCCTTCTATGCTTTTACATTTCCAGCATTTTGGACTCGTGTTTGCGTTCATTTTCGCCAACCTCGAAGGGGGCAAGTGCCATCTATAAAACATTTTGTATGTATTTTCTTTATATGCTGCCGATTTTGTAATCTTAATATTTCTGTTCCAAATCTTTTCCCATTCTGATAATGTAATACTTCTTCCGACATTCCTGCTCCAGGCTATCATGTTCCCTTTGACTATCTCTTGTTCTAATTCTACTTCCAGTAAGTATTTATAGAATTTGGATATATTCTTTTTGTTTGATCCTAGTAAAATTTTATCTAAATACTGCAGTTTGTTATAAATTCCAAAGTCTTTTATATCTTGTTTGTATCTGCTATGGATTTGTATATATAACCACTGATCAATTTTAAATCCCTGTTCCTATAGTTCTTGTCGAGTTTTTAATTTTCCTTGCGGATCTAATAAATCTTTATATTTAATCATTTTTGTTATGTCCAAATTATTGGGGTGTACCATTGCCTCCATTGTTGATAGCCAGATCGGAATTTTTAGATAGTGTTTTTTGCATATTTTTTTCCAATTAATTAATAATGAGTCCCTAATGAGGTGTCTATGAAAGTAAGACTGCTTGGGTTTCCCCACTTCCCATAAGAAGGCATGCCACCCTCTCTGGAGGTCATGCCCTTCTAATGCTAAAATTCTTTTGTTAAGTAAGTTCACCCAGTCTTTTATCCATAATAAGATAGCTGCCGAATAATATAATTCCCAATTTGGAAGGGCTAGACCCCCTCTACTTTTCGCATCTTGTAAGGCCTTTACATTGATCCTGGGTTTTTTCCCCTGCCAAATAAATTTAAGTGTGATCTTATTTAATTCTTCAAAAAAATTTTTTGGCAACTTAATTGGGATTGTCTGGAATAAATAAAGAAATTTTGGTAATATATTCATTTTAATCGAGGCAATCCTGCCCAATAAGGAAAGCTGCAACTTATTCCAGGATTCTAAATCTTTCTTTGTTTGTTGAAGTAGTTTATCATAATTGTTCTCTTTGAGTGATTTACCTTGTGGTGTTAACCATATTCCTAAATATTTGACCCTTTTTGTTACCTGTATCCCCATCATTGTTTCTAATTCTTCCTTCTGGTTTTCTGTTAAATTTTTGGTCATTAATTTCGTCTTTTTTCTATTAATTTTTAATCCTGCCACTGTGCCAAATTGTTCTAATTCTTTTATTAGATTATAACCTTTTTCCATGGGTTCCTCCAAAAGAAAACCATATCGTCAGCAAACGCTTGTAGTTTATATTCTTCTGATTTGACCCTCACTCCTCTAATTTCAGAATTTTGTCTAACCCGTGTTAAGAGTGATTCTAGGGCAAAAATGAAAAGAAGAGGTGAGAGAGGGCAGCCCTGTCTGACACCTTTTTCTATATTTATTGGATCTGTTTGTTCGCCATTGATTAGTATATTAGCCTGTTGTGTGTTGTAAATAGTTGTTATAATGTTTTCAAATTTGGTGCCAAGACTCATATTGTAAATTTTTTGAATTAAAAAGTGCCAATTTAAGTTATCAAATGCTTTCTCAGCATCTAAAAACATGAGTGTGGATTGTTTCTCCGGGTGGGCTTCATAATATTCTAGGACATCGATAACGGTTCTTAAATTGTTCTTTATTTGTCGGGACGGAGGAAATCCATTTTGATCTTCGTGTATATGTGGATTTAAAGCTTGTTTTACTCTATTAGCTATGATAGAAGTAAACAATTTATAATCGGCATTTAAAAGTGAAATCGGTCTATAGTTGTTGATGTATCTATGATCTGCATCCTCCTTCGGGATTAGCGAAATCAGCGCCCCCTCCACGAGTCCGGCATCTTGGCTGCCAGAAGTACCTCATTAAACATTTCCAGCATCAGTGGTCCTACTAGTTCCAATATTGCTTTATATAGTTCTGCCGGAATCCCATCTGGTCCTGGAGATTTGTTATTACTTTGATTCTCCATTGCTGACTTCAATTCAGACCATGTAATATCTTTATTCAATAACTCTATCCATTCCTCTCCAATTACCTTGTCATTCGTCTCCTCTAAATAAGTTCTTATTTTATCTTCATTAACTTCCTCCTTTTTATATAATCTTTGAAAATAGTTGTAAATGATATCTTTTTTCTTCTCTATCTCATGTTGTAAGACATCTTTCTCATCCATTAGTTGGTGTATCAATCTCTTTTCTTTCACTTTTTTAAGTTTATGGGATAGCCATCTTCCTGGTTTATTTGCATGCTCAAAATAATTTTGTTTGGACCTTTTCAAGTTAATTTTTATTTTATCTTGTTCAAGTAAGTTCAATTTATGTTTAATTGTTATTAACTGATTTTGTGTTCTCTGGTTTTTAGGGGATTTTTGAAGTTGTATTTCTAATTCTTTAATTTGTTGTTGGAATTTATTTTGTTGGGCATGTATTCTTTTATGTCTCATGGCATTATAGGAGATTGTTGTTCCTCTTATAATTGCCTTCATTGTATCCCAAATATTTTGTTTCGTGGTTGCTTCATTATTATTTTCTTTTAGAAAATAATTTAATTCCTCTTTCAGCTTCTTAATGTACTCTTCTTCGTTTATTAACTGAGTATTTAGGTTTTCTTTTCCATGGGGCCAAATCACAAATGTGTCATCGATGTATCTTAACCATAGTTTGGGTTTGTGGGTGGCATTAGCCAGGGCTCTGGATTCGAATTCTTCCATGAACAGGTTTGCAATGACGGGTGACAGTGGTGATTCCATAGGGGCTCCTTCAATTTGCTTGTATCTTTGTCCTTTGTATATGAAATATGTGTTGGTTAAGCAGTGTCCTGTTAGTTGCATGAGGTGTTTAGCTGGTTGGTATTTATTTTTGATGATTTCAAGAGTTTCTTTTATCGGGACTTGAGTGAATAGTGTAAGTTTCGACGTGGTTTTACTATTCATTCAAGTCCTGATAAAAGAAACTCTTGAAATCATCAAAAATAAATACAACACAACCAGAAGCCTGATTATTGCAGATGAGATTCTGCCGAAACGTTGCTACAACTTTAAAAGCACAACTATAATGATGTGGGAAAATACCCGAACAAAGCTGAAATAAATAAATATAAATATAAATATAAATATAAATTATATAAATTATATAAATTATATATATATATATATATTCTTAAGTTTTCATGGGTACTTACATGTATGGCCTTCGGCTTTGTTCGGGTATTTTCCCACGTCATTGTAGTTGTTCTTTTAAAGTTGTAGCAACGTTTCAGCAGAATCTCATCTGCCATCATCAGGCTTCTGTATTGTGTTCGTCTGTGAGTCAGACTTTTACAGTTGTTTCAGTTTTAAATTTGGGGCTAGCCTACTGCTGTGCCAGAATGGTTTTTCTTCATCCTGATTGGTTGGGAGTCTTGGTCTGTGTTTATTGGTCTTGGAGTTTGCTGTGTTCTGCTTGATTGGTGTTTCTAATATCTTCTGTCTGTTTTGTGGTTTTTTTTGTCTTGATTGGCTGGCAACATTGTGTTCCTGTATTGGAGGCTTTTAGTGCAGCTTGGCTCCGAGTAAATGGACGGCTATCATTTGTTAGGAAGCTAGGTTTCATCTGGGTGCCTGGCTGGGGTGTGTTTGAGCTGGAGGTATCAGGGGGGATCTGTTTGTGCCCAGGTGTTTGCCTGGCTTGTGGTGTGGAGATTTTTTTGTTTGTGAGTGCAGGCTTCCAAATAATTGACAGTCTGGTGGAATCATCTCTTCTATTCATGCTTTCAGGTCTTTTTTCAATACCTGAACCAGACTGAATACCATACATGTAAGTACCCACGAAGACTTAAGAAAACACACACACACACACATACACACACACATAATTGCTAACAGAAAATTGCTGACAGAAAAACATAAATGAATACATTTTTATGTCAACTCAACAATTTTCACAAAAAAATAGATGAAATAAATTTATTGTTAAAACAAAAAGAAACTATTTCCAGTGAAACATTTGATTTCACAGCCTCCAAATTTGATGTGAAAATGAGAAATAACATAATATTCCACTGAGTTAGCATTCAATGAGGTAAGAATATCTAAAGTGCCTCACATAGGATTAGGCATGCACTAAATTAGACAGTTAGAAATCTAATGGAACAGTCTTTGTGATCAAAGGACTTCCTTAAGGCCATGCCACTAGTCATGTTGCAGTTTAAGAGTTTTTTAAGGCTTAGTATTACACTTTTTTGCTTAAGGCATTTTGATGGATTCAAATTAAAGTCAACTGTCAAGTGTAGTACTCATGCCATATTCTAAAAACATCACAACAAATTTGCTGACCATATTAAGGAGAAGAAAAAGTCACATATGGGAATAATAATTTCCCTTTGAAAATCACATAGCAACATAAAGCCGCCCTGCTCTATTAATAATGTACCCATTTTGTTAAAAGACACCATTAATTTAGGGAAACGTCCAAAAGAAATTAGAATAGAACATTTTAGAAGTATGAAATATTGAAATATGCCTATACACAAATTCTCCCCCTTTTTTGAAAACTTATACCAGATTTTAGCTTTGAGGAAAATTGCTCTCTTAGGTAGCAGAAATGTAAGACAGTTAAAGTATGGCATCACCTATCAAGCCAAGTCCACAGAAGTATTGAGTATCGCATGATTAACTGTTGAGTGTTTTTTTTCTCAGCATAAATTCATTCTCTTCTTTTCATAATTATTGTTGCTATGAACATAATTATAATCAGATGGACTATGCCTAGTGTAGACAATGTGCAACCTTTCAATACTGCAGTTAAGAAGTTACTTCCTTTTTTTAATACACAAAATAACTGAGGGAATAAAAAAAATTCCAGATTTTTTTTTAACCTATAAAAAGGCCAGTGCATTTACCACATGGTTGAGCTCTTTGAAGAAAATTTGCTTCAGCACTTCCTTGACTCACCATCTGGGGAAGAATGGAAACTACTCTGCAAAGAGTCCAGCACTGATGTTGAGTGGAGCATTTTTCTGCATGTCCCTTTTGTCTGTGCCAGATGGCAGCTCATTGCCTGTTTACACCAAACAGTTGTGTTGAATTGTGAAAAGTCCATTTCCACCCATATTTTTGAGTTCAGAAGATGCTTCCCTTGGTTTAGCTTTGCTTCTGATGCGATTTAAAAAGAAGCATTATTGCTTGAAGGGTTACCTTGCCCATTATGAAACTGATCAAATCTTCAGAATATGAATCTGTTGTTAGAGGCTTGTTCAGCTGGTCTGAGGGACAAAGCTATCTCCTGTTTGCTTCCAAGTTATGAAAGGCAAGAAATGCAATCCCTTGAGGGGAATATTTGATTTCCCATCTCTCTTATTTTTAATCAAAACTATTAGGATGATCTCTTTTCTCATTTTCTTATTATTTCAGAATTCAAGTTTGCTTTTTAATTTTTCCTGCTTTGTTTTGTAATGTTGCCTCATTTGAGCAGAAAGATGGAGTTAAATTTTAGATTAAAGGCAAACACATCATAACATATCAACCTAATCATTGTGGCATGTAAACTATGGTTGGTGGCTTAATGTTATATACACATCAGATCTTTATCATTTGTTAAAAACAGGCTTATAAGAAACAATAGCTTGATGTTATGTGTTAACAACCATGTGATAAATGTTGCTCTGGTTGGTCTGATTTATGAAAGTAAACAGATTGCCTTATGCTTTGCTCTTTTTAAAAAATTGTTCTTTCAAAGATCATTTAGCAAACATAAGTCTTCTTTCCCCCTAGTTTTTCCTCCACTGAGCAGTGCCTGGTGTTTCTCAGAAATATGTTTGTACAAAATGCTAGTTTGTCCTGCGGTTCTCCCTTCTGTGTAATCCTTAAAGGTTTCAGTTGGCATTTTCTTGGTTATATCTTTACTCTTGGCATAGTATCTTTTTCTGTGTTTTCTTTCCCTGTACTTTAGCATATATATTTTTTGCAAGGATAGAGATTAGGAAAGGTACAGAGGGGCCTTGGTAGGAGAGCTTTCTTTTTTAAAACTGCTAATCTGAATTAGATTACGCAGACCTGCAACTGTGTATTGATTTATCTGGGGCCAGGTTCTGTGAAATCAATAGACTCGACTTCTGAGAAATTTAAATGGGACTGTGCTGTTAATCTTCTGTTAATCTTCTTTTAGCCAATAATAATAGTCTGGAGAACATGGAGAATAAAAAGGAATGACTCTTCACCAAGGTGCCAACTTCTTTTAGAGCTGATAAGAAACTGCTTTTGAAGCCACAGGAGCACATTGCAGTAAGAAGAAACATACTGGAATAATCCTCATTCTTCATCTCCTAAAAAGAATACAAAAATATAAGAGTTTAATGCCAAATACAAAGATGCTCAGAAATAGACTGGTATGTGTAACCATCTCTAAGATGTCTTCCTAGGAAAAACCTTAAAAGCAGGGGTGGGATTCTACCAGTTCTCACCTATTTGCTAGAACCAGTTGTTAACATTCTAAGCAGATCAAAGAACCGGTTTTTAGAAGAAATTACTGGCCTAATCCTGTAAAGAAGGCAGGAAGAAAATATTCTGGTGTTCCTTACAGAAACTACATCTCCGTTAACCCTTATTACATTCTTGGCAGAACTAGACTTCCTGTCTCAGGAACTTCTCTGGAGTCCCCCCCCTCCTTTGCTGGTACTTTGTTTGTGTTGAGTGACCATTCAAAGTTACAATGGCACTGAAAAAAGTGACTTATGACCGTTTTTCACACTTACAATTGTTGCAGCATCCCCACAGACATGAGAGGCCAGGCGAGGAGATGCGTACCTTGATGTAAGTGATATTGAGTTGACCATGCCCAGCCAATAACATGACCACCAAGCCACACCCACCAACTAAGCCATGCCCACAGAACCGGTTGTTAAAAAACTTGAATCCCACCCCTGCTTAAAAGGATCTGCTTCCATGGCATCGGTTGTTTTATTTGGCAAAATGTTGTACTTCAGACATTCTTCTAAGAACCTTAATTTCTCCTTCAAGTGATTACAGTATTTTAGAGCATTGGTGACAGTTTTTCTGCAATTCTGAAACCAACCAATTGACTATCTTTGTACACATATTATCTATTGATGTGTCTTTGGTGGTTTTAGAACTGAGATGTGTTTGCTTTATGAATTCATGTCTTCTTTTCAGTTTGACTTAATTAAGACCTTTCCTCAAAAGCACACCTGAGAGCAAATTTCAGTGTAAGAGAATATTTAAAAATAGAAATGGAAAATTGGCCAAGTGTGATTGGACACACAAGGAATTTGTCTTTGGTGCATAAGCTCTCACTGTACATAAAAAATACATTCATTAATCGTAAGATACAATGCTTAATGACAGTCATAGGATACTAAATAAGAATTAAAATCATGCTAGGAAACTAAACAAAACAATATAAACCATAAAGATACAAGCAACAAGGTTATATTCATAAATAGAAGGAGATAGGTAACAGGAAGGATGAAAATAATAATAGTAATACAGTCTTAGTAAATAGTTTGAATGTGTTGTGGGAATTAGTTGTTTAGTAGAATGATGGCATGCAGAAAAAAACCTATCCTTGTGTCTAGTTGTTCTGGTATGCAATGCTCTATAATGTTGTTTTGAGGATAGATGTTGAAACAATTTTTGTCCAGGATATGAGGTGTATTAAAACCCTAGCCTATTTTTAATTAATAGATTGGTTAAACAGGTTTGTTAAAAATATGTTGGCATAAATAAACCCAACAATGTTATATTTTGAATCAGATATTTTTCATATTTGAACTAACCAAGAAAAGAAAAAGTCAGGGGTTAATGGAAGAAACATACTTGACTGCTCCTCCTTTTTCTTTTAGAAGTATTTTATAATTAATTTCATACCAGAGGCATAAAATTATAATGGCATTGTATATAGCATTATTCATTTCCCCATTTGTTGTGCATGCTGTGTGCATAAAAATAAACGAAAGCCATTCTGTATAGAAGAGGAAAATCCAAATTGGGTTACAAAATTGTCAAGCTGTGTCTAAACAGAACCATATTGTAGTACGAGAATGAGAAAGAAAACCAGAACATTGAACTAGAGTGGAATCTCTAAGGAATAACTGTGAAGTTTAAGGATACATAGAAAACAAAGCACACACTCAGAAAAAAAAGATCTCTAACTTAATTTTGTGTATTTCTGAAAATGTTTAAGTTGGACAAAATATGTAGGAGGTAATTTAATAATTTGCAAAAAGACTAGCAACGGAAAATTCAGCATATTATATGTACAGATTTTGAAGGTTGATCAGACAATTTGGTGTAAGCCAAAAAAAGGTATAATTTATACTTTAAAAAAACTGAATTAAAAAAACCAGAATGACAAAGTTAGAAGGAATCTTGGAGGTCTTCTAGTTTGACCCCTTGCACAAGCAGAAGACACTATACCATTCTGGACAAATGGTTGCCCAATCTCTTCCTAACAACCTCCAGTGATGGAGCATCCACAACTTCCAAAGGCAACCAGTTCCAAAGGCTAAACTTACTTAAACTTACAAAATAATTCACTGTCAACATACTTATCAAGAAGTTATGAATATTTGTCGGTGTGCTTGCATGCATGCATGTGTGTTTGTATGTACATCTGAATTTGTTTTTCCAAGTACCACCACACCCAGGAAATTATGGCCTTCATCGTGTTTTCTTTAGCTGAGCTGAAATTTTTCAGAAGTCATTTTTTTCTGACAGTGTTCTCCTAAATATCACTTTGCAGAATTCTCCCTAGATATTCTGCACTATCGCTTTGAATGTGTGATAATGTGTGATCTCTTTTCCATCCAATAATGCCCCAGAACAATATATGGAACATGACAACTAAAGGCAAACTGATCTCAAACCTGAAAAAAGACACGTTGAGATTCTCTTTATCATTCCTTACCTATAATCAAAAATCTTGCTAAACTAAAGCAGACTATTTGCACCATAAAACATATACTCTGTCAGCCTCGGATTCACCTTGAATCAGATTTGGGGCTGCCACAAGGGAGGATGGGTAACTGTGGGAACAAAAGTAAAGTGAGAAGATAGGGTAGCTACAACAACATTCTTTCGCCAGAGTTCAAGGTCGAGTTGTTGGAGTTTGGAGGGGAGTGACTGGACTTGGCGGGAGTTCAGAATGGAGGTGGATTGGAGAGTGTGACTTACTTCTCATCAGTAAGAGGCTGGGTGTGAGTTTTAGTGTAGCAGAGGAAAACGCGGGAATTCAGATTTGGGTTTTCCCCAGAGGTGCCAATATGACTTTTGTAATAAATTCTTACTTGGATGGACTTTGTCTCTGAGAGCTGAATTGGAATGGAGAGTTTGGTTGGAACGCTGACACACTCTTGGAACTATTAGGGAGGAGACATCTACACCCTCTTTCTCCCACACAAACTATCTAAATTGATGTCTCTTGCTCTTCTGAAATGCATTCAGGCCCTCCTGGGAATTCAGATAACATTCCATTAGATCTGCCAGAAGAGTAGCTGCCGCTGTCATTTAGAGTATCAAAGACTGGTAGGGAGAGGAAAATAGAAAGAAGTTACTCTACTACTAATGGTGAATCCTACCCTATGGAATAAAATTGAATAAATCTAATTTCTCTCCTATAAATAGATTACCCATTTCATTTTTCTCTAAGATTTTATTTTAGATGAATATCTACATATGTTTCTTGTTTACAGAAATAAAAATTACACTAAAGCCCATTTTAGCAGATCTGGAAATACTTTATTTGCCATGGTGTGAAACACGGTCTCTACAAAGTGCTCCAAGTTTTCAACTTGATACAGATAAGATTGTGTTTCAAGAGAATTGGACTAACTCTTGACCACAGAAAACTCAGAAACACAGAGAAATGTTAGTGGAGACAAGAAGCAGTTATTTTCAAAAAAAAAATTCAGACCAAAATAAACCAAAATAAACTACATCTTAATTTCTGCATGTTTTTTTAATTATTAAAACAACATTTACATATTGAATCCTATTCTTTATGGATACTACACTATTAGGAAAATTAGGAAAACATTGGAGAAGAGTTTCAGATAGTGAGAATGATAATGCAGTTGCTTACTTTGAATGTTGAGATGCCTAGTAAAGGAATGAACATCTGAAAAAGCAAGTTTAGGATTCTATGCTATTTACACACATACACACAATCCCACATATATCTTTTCATTCATTCATTCATTCATTCATTCATTTTCTATAGCCACCCAGAGACATTAAATGAGATATGTGGCTATAGAAAGGAATGAATGAATGAATGAATAAATGAATGAATGAATAAGATATAAATGTGATTGTGTGTATGTGTGCAGGTAGCATAGAATCCTAGACTTGCTTTTTCATGCTCATTCCTCTACTAAGCATTTTTGATAGAGTCTCAAAATCAAAGTAAGAAATTGCTTTATCATTCTCAATACCTGATTACTTGAAGCTACAAATGTTCATCTTTGATATTTTCCTGATGGTGTGGTATCTATAAAGAATACCTACAAATGGACTAAATATGTAAATATGTACAGTCCAGAGCACCATAAATAAACTTCTAATACAAGAATATGAACAACTCAAATTCACATAATTTTTCATTATGCAAGACCTTAGCATCTAGAGATAACGTAGTTCCAATTATCCTCTATTGTTATAAGCAGGCTATTAAAAAATACATGTACATAGTACTTGTTTTGTCCCAATCTTTCTCTATGGTCTGTTCTATAAGATAATATAAAACTATTAGCCACCAGAGTTATTCATGGTTGCAGTGGTTATGTACAAGTTTTACCTCATGGTGAACAGCACTCTCAATTAAATCAATAGTTCTGTTTTTTATTTGATTAATTTTTCTTCAGAGAAATGTTGGAGTGTTATTCTGTAATCTCATTTAAAGGTGGGGTCTGGACTAGAATGTTATTCTCGAACCATTTGTTTCCCTTCCAAAACCCACCTCCTCATTTTATTGATCTGAATTAACTGGAACTTAAGTCAAACCACTCTCAACTTGTTTTTGTTTTTTGAGAGCCAAACCTGAATGATGAGGTTTGGCAGAAATAAAACTCAAACAGCTCCATTATCCATGCCTATTAAAATGATGTAACTAAGCCCCAAGTCTTTTATCTCAAACCTCCATCCACTACTGGACATTTGTGGTTGGAAACTAGAGGGAAATTGTTCTTGATAATGGACTTTTAAAATTACAAGCTGATTCCTATAGGAATCCAAACCAAAATTATGTTTTCTTTTGCCTCCACTAGTTCATGGTGCAGGAAATGCAATGATCTTTGTAGATGGTATTCACGGTTACTCAGAAGTAAGCCTATTCAGTACAGGTGACTACTACAGCCTAAGAACCCAAAATTGATTAAGACTTCCTCTAATATTTAATATCTCAAAATGAATTAACCAATGACTAAAGATACAAAAAAAAACCAACCCACAAGTTTGTTAGGATGAGGCCTTTTCTTTCCCATAAAACTCACATCCTCAAGTAATTGTAAATATCTGAAACTTGTTAAACATGGAAAAATATTGATTTCTTTCACACTTGCTTGCCTGTTGTTTCTAAAAATTTGTATTGATTTTATTCCTTGAAGGTTTATTCTGTTTACGCCTTGTATTATATTCCTATATTCAAAGCTTAGTTCCTGTTGTTTTGTGAATATCAGAACCCTCTTATCTCCAGCATCTTACTATACTAAAGTATGAACAATGCAATGCAACACCTTAATACAAAATAGCTGCTGGTGGAACTGGAACACCACTGCTACCAGAAATCCTGGTTATCTTGATGTGAGTGTGAAGTGTGTGTGGTTTATGCATGATAGCTTCATGGAGATAGGCTAAACATATAGCCATAGTTCTACTTCAAACCAATAAGACCCTACAAAGAGTGACGCATGAATAGGACTTCTGCTACTTTTCTATGAACTGTTCATCTTGGAATCTGAACAATCCAGTGGCACCTCAGGTATGAAAGAGTTGGTTATTAGTAAATTCACCCTCCTTTACTTTAAGAACTCAAAATAGCGGAGACAGATTTCTTTTATCTTCTGTTCATAAGGAGAGTTCTGTGTGATACTTGGGCTGAAAAGACTGGCTCCATATTATCTGGAGACATAGATCCAGTGTAATTATTTCATTAGAGTGAATTCAGATTTGTTGTTTATTATTGTCTAAACACTCACTGGATGTTAGAATATTTCTAATTTGTGAATTTTTGAGGTCACAATCTAAGATAATTAAGTGTACCAATTCTGCACCCGATTGAGAATTGGAATATTTTATGGGAAACAATTGATGGAATATTAAGGGCTGGACAATATTACAGAATATGACAAAAGAAATATGGCATGGGAATCATTATATGTGCCAGCACATACATTATCAAATGCCATTAATTTCCAGACTTCAGAAATATTACATCTCTTATTGGTATGAAAAAATGTAATGTGCATACATATGTGTTCTGTTTCCTTGCCTAGTCTAGAAGTCTCTGACAATGGCTTTGCAATCTGTGGTACTAGCAAATTTTTCACAAACATTTCTTTTAAATCAATGTATTTTTAACCTTTATTATGACCAATATGTTACTGTAGTTTTTTTGCAACTTTTGTCAAGGCAACACTGCAATACTAATTGAAAAGAGAGAGATACATAACATTAATTATGTCCCAATCTACAATTCATTGTATGAACCACAGCTCCATTAGTCTCAATATAAAATCCTTTCTCTTTTCAACTGAACTTTGAAATCGTCTTATGCTGAAAAAAATAGAAGGGCAATTTCTGATAAATACTTCAATTGTGTATCAATTCAGGTCAATTCCACTACTGCCAAAATCATACAGTTGGATTGTGTTAGACCACTTATTTCTCAAATGCATTCCTTTTGAGAACAAATAGCTCTGTTCCATAACTTGGAAGATCAAGTATCTTGTCTACAAAATGTTTGGGCGGAACCCATTAGACTTATAACATTATTAGTATGACCATAAATAAGTGGATAATCATCAAACACATGAATGATTTTTTAAAAAACATTTATTGTAAGAGGCCAAGCTGAAGCTGTATAATGGATTTTTCTTTAAAACTAATGTTTTTGGGGCCAACAAAAAGCACAGTATGAAAGCTGGATACCACATCTTTGGGAAGTAAAAGGTGTTTCCTATTGTCTTACAAGTTTAACAGTATGATATAGTGACCTACACTATGTAAAATCATTTGTATTTTGAGAAAATCATTTGTATCTACCCAGAGATAATCCATAGTTCCCAATCTTATAACCTGATTAGCTTGCTTAATCCAAGTCAAATAAATTGCCAATAGTGTTTTAATAACAGATGAAATTAAAGCGTCTTCTAAATGTCTTTCATCCTATTGTTTTCAACAATAAAAAAATACTTGTTGTAAATTTAGATGATCTCAGCAAAATTAATTTTAACAGCAGAACATAAAAACAGTCTTGTAAAAGTATTGAAGTGATAAAACTTGTGGAGTCTCTGTGTGTAAGTTGTAAGGCTAAATAAATTTGTTAAACAAATAAATGAAATAAAAACAGTAGAAGTGGTTCACAAGGCTCTCCTTCCTTCAGAAAAAAAAATAAGTTGTTTCTCTAATCAAATGAGATTGAAAAACTATCTTGCTAACAAACATTGTTATATAGGAAAAGGATATAGTAAACAAATCTTAGCGTCAGAGAAAACAGATAAATACCTCTTTCTTTATTTAAAAAACATTTATCTACTACTTCATCTTAAAAACTCAAAGTATTTTGTAATAAAATATATTATAATTTTATTGAATTTCTTATACATTGGAAAACAACTTTGAGTATTTTGGGGACTTTAAAAAAAAACATATGGCACATGTTAGCCAGGGTTCACCATTTTTTGGGGCCAGTATTATCTTTACCCATGGGATGCCTGAATGCTGGCAGGCAATCGGGGAGGCTCTTTTCTTGTCCCTACATGGTTTATTTGTTCACTGGAATAGAGCCTGTGACCTCAGCGGTGCACAGGCCTAACATCTTACCACATGAGCCCCCGTGGCCCCCAGACAATTTTGCGGACTAATTGATAGTTACAACTGTATACCTGTGGTGGAATCTTCAGCTAGACTGGAAGGAGGTATCAAGAGGGGCCTGAGTTTGGAGTCTTTGCACTGCAGGACCTGGCACAGATTTGCCATTGCCATAGAATCCTTGAAATCTTATCTTGGGGTTCCTAGTCAGTCTGGTGAGATTCTTGCAACATACCTGTCTAGCAATAAAACTCCTGTCAAGACCCTTCACAATTGTTTCTGGTTGCTTTTGCCTAACATCTAGGCAATATAATCCAGGGATATAAATTTAGATATCAGCCACAGAATTATGTGATTGGGACAAATTGTACCATTAGAGGCCTTGAATCCAGGGCCCATGTTTAAGTCATCTCGGGTGGTAAACATGTCCTTTTTCTCTACAAAAAGAAGCTAAACACACATAGAGGAAACAGCAATGAGAATTATCCCTGAAAGTGATTCCAGCAAATTGCTCACAACAGAGAGCAGCTGTCTAACAGGCATCCGCTGGTTAAAAACTTCATCACTGGAGGTTTGTAAGAAGAGACTGAACAATCACTTGTCTGAAATGGTATAGGATCTGCTGCTTGAGCAGAGGGTTGGACTAGAAGACCTTCAAGGTCCCTTCCAGCTGTTTTCTGATTCTGATTCTGGTTAAGAGCATCATAACAATATGTCAGTCTTAAAAATCCATGACTTAAAGATGGGAATTATACAGGTGGTTGCTGCAAAGCACTGTATCTTAAAAAAAAAAAAAACACACACACACACAATATAACCTGACAGTTAAGAATACAAAAAAAGTCCAGCAACATATGATGATTTCAAATACATTTTTCTCCTGATAATCCTAAAAAGTCACACACAAAAAAAGAACTTAAAGTGAAGTAAACATTTCACCTTTCTAGCATTTTGAAAGATCCTGAGAATGTGATGTTGCCATTGGGCCTGAGGACAAGGGAATGTGCAAAGCCAGAACAGGAGTTGAATTGAGTGTTATTGTTAGTTGTGATTATCTGAGATACAAACTTTGTAAACTTCATGAATGTTTATATTCCTTTATATTTTTTTTGTTTTTTAAATTGTTGTATTGTTCTTTATTGTTGCTTTTTTATTTGTTTTAATTGTTTGTAAACTGCCCAGTCATATACATGAGAGGGTCATCTGTACAAATTTGGAAAATAAATAAATGATTGGGGTTCAGTCAGTTTTCAAGAAAGATTAGTTTTGAAAGGCAAGGAGTCATTGGCAGAGTCTTATTGGCAGGGTTAAAAATATACTTTTGGCAGCATATAAATTTCAACAACAAAGAATATTTAATAGGATTGGTAAGAAAATATTAAAGTTATGGCAGCATATATAACTTGATATTAAATTTATATTTCAACCAGGAAGAATTTCAAGAACATACTGTAATATTTGTAAATTTTTAGTACCTATATAAAGAGTAAAATAAAAAGGCATCTGCTATGACATAAAAGCTATAAGCTTAGTTATTTCTTTAGTTTTCAAATAAATAATGTCTTTATATGGCATTTTATAGCCAGTAGTTCCAGGAAAGCCTTCAATAAAATAAATATATTATTTGGAAAGAAAACCCATGTAAGTTTATTTATTCAAAGTAGAAAACAGATTTCATGCAATAATATTGTATGGAATTACTGTATGTTGTTTGTAATATGTATATATCTACATACATACATACACACATACATACATACACATGATTTTGCAACAATGATATACATTTCAGTACATTACAGTCAGGGGTGGGATTCAAAATTTTTAACAACCGGTTCTGTGGCTTGGTGGTCATGTGACTGGGTGGACATGGCTTGGTGGTCATATTATTGGCTGGGTGTGGCCAACTCAATATCACTCACATCGAGGCACGCATCTCCTCGCCTGGCCTCTCATGACTGTGGGGATGCTGCAACAGTCGTAAGTGTGAAAAATGGTCATAAGTCACTTTTTCAGTGCCATTGTAACTTTGAATGGTCACTCAACACAAACAAAGTACCAGCAAAGGAGGGGAAAAAAAACTCCAGAGAAGTTCCTGAAACAGGAAGTCTAGTCCTGCCAAGAATCTAATAAGGGTTAATGGAGAGGCAGTTTCTGTAAGCAACACCAGAATGTTTCCTTCCTGCCTTCCTTACAGGATTAGGCCAGTAATTTCTTCTAACAACCAGTTCTCCGAACTGCTTAGAATGTTAACAACTGGTTCTAGCGAATAGGTGCGAACTGGTAGAATCCCATCCCTGATTACAGTATATCATTGTCTTTGGAGATTCTCAGTCATCCGGGTCATGATTATCCTAAAGGAGATATCTCAAGAGGCAACTGTACTTGTTCTTCCTTGAAGATGTTGCCTTCAGAACTGAAGAAGTTCTTGAATAAAAAGCAAAACATCTTCAAGAAAAAACAAAGTCTAGTTGCCTTTTGAAAATCATTTTGGGGACATTGTTCTGGTTTGTGCACATATGTAACATGGAAACAACATAACAACATAGTTTTCTGGTGAACATGGTGTGGCTGGTGAACAAACATGATGCATGCTGGACCTGCAAATGTAACTCAGTGTGTTGAGAATGCAAACATTCTCTGAGGATGAGAAAATCAAGAGACTTCCAGTTAGGCTCCCTTGGCGATGGACTGAAATCCACAATTGTCCGCGGTTTTGGTTTGTGCTCACCGCTGGAGGGCCCCGATCTACTTGATTTGGGGCCAAAGCCACCCCGTAGAGGTGGCAAAGAAGAGGGAGACCACCATCTGGGTTGAGGGGAGCTGCATCTGCCCTCCTTGACTTGGCATAAAACTCCTCTCCTAAGGCGGTTGCAGTGGTTGGTCAAAATGGCCACCCCAAAGAGGAAGATCTGACCGGACATGATTGTGCAGGAGCGGAGAAGAAGAGGACAGCTTGGGTGACTGGGCTAAGCAGAATTAACATTTGAATACAAGGTACCCTGGAGCTAAAATACTTAAGAACTTTTGAAAGCAGCAGTAAAGAAGAGGTGAAAAAAAAGATTTGACAGCTGGAAGTGGCTTTGAACTTTGAGAGAAAAGTTAGAAGAAGAAATTAGTGAAAATGATTCTGACATCAAATAGGCAAATTTGAAGCTGAAATGGAAAGTATCAAAGGGGAAATAAGGAGCTTTTGAAACTTAAAAGCCAGAAAAGGAGAAAAAGCAGAGGAAGGAAAAAAGGGAGTGGAACTTGGACATACCAGAGAGTGCCACCTGATGCTAAAAGAAATTAATGTGAACTTTTAAAAGATTTTTAAAGAATAATGAAGTAAATGAAATTTTGCTACAATCAAATAGAGCCCCCTGAAAGTGAAAGTGAAGCTTGGAGCTTAGTAACAAAGAAAGAAGTAAGAAGAAACTGTTCTGGAACTGTTTGATGATTTTGGAAACTTTGGACATTGGATTATTAGAGGATATAATTGAAATTAACTCTGGGAAGTAATTTTATAGAATTTGGTTGTCTAAAAGTAGTGGGAAGTGTTGAAAGATGGCAGAACTTTATCTGGAACTGAAAATGGAATAAAAAAACATGAAGGAACAGCTGCAAGAGAAAGGAGAATCATTTGGCTTTATTCTGCAATCTCTGGAAATGGCAGTCTTGGAGTATGAGGATCAGCAAAAAGTTTCAGAGGAAGAACATGACTTGAATAAAGGAGAGGCCATCTTTAACAAAAAAAATTGGTACAACGAGGTTTGAAACACAAAAAGGGGGAAAAGGGACTTAAAATTGGAGATTAGAGGTAATTAGAAAAAGGAACAGTGTGAAAAATAAACAAAATATAAGGAAAGAGCAGAAGAGAGGATTACAGAATGAAGCATTAAAGAAGGAGGGGGACAAAAATTGGAGTGAGAAAAAGAGGGAAAAAATAAAGGGGAAAAGAAGTTACAAGAAACAGAATCAGGAAATAAAGAAATATGGGAAATGAACAAGAATTAAAGGGAATAGTTTGATAGACACAGAGACAATGGTTGAAAATATAATTAAGATAGAGGATTCTGCATGGTGACAAGGGATTGTATAAATATATTAGAAATTATAAATTATGTAGAAAACAGGAAAATAAATGTAATTAAAATGGAAGATGAAACTGATATTGTTATTCAATGGAATGTCTGATAACAGTTAGATTAAATAAAATATGAAAATATGTAAAACATAATTGAATATATTAATGTATATTAATGATTTATAAAATATAATTGAAATGAATTATGAGAAGGATTGTAACGAGATTAATACCAGTTTCTAGGATGAATTTGAATTGATTAATTATTTTATTTTTTATTTCATTGAAATTTAAAACTGTTTAGAGGTAATTTAAAGGGGAAGTACCATGCAGAATCTGATTAAAAAGGGATTTATGTTATAATATAGCTATTAGGTGATGAATGTTATAATTGTTTAATGAGATAATTTAAAAGTAGAATGTTTAATGGGATTTGAAAAGGAACTAACTATAAAATATAAAGGTGACACACTCTAATTGGCAACCATAGGGGAAACCTTGTTTGGAATGTTTGAAATGTGGATATGTAATGAAATTGTAAACAGGACAGATAATACAAGTACAATTATTATGAAGATATGAAAATTTGGAAAAGGATATGTAATAGATTTAGAAATAAATGAGAAAGCTATAAAATAAGCCTGAGGGAAGTATTTGAGGGAAAAATTAATAAAGAATATATAAAATAGTGATAAGATATGAAATTGAATATGAAAGATGAAAGATGAATATGTAACTGAGATTGCATCTGTATGGAGATGTGAAAACCTGGAACAAAGCTGTTCACTAAAAAAGATGTTTTATTTTTCTTTTGTTTTGTGAAAATAAAATTGTTTTTAAAAAATCAAGTGCATAAATATCTTTTAAGAGCTGAGCTAGCTCAGGTACAGAGATAGATAGATAGATAGATAGATAGATAGATAGATAGATAGATAGATAGATAGATAGATAGATAGATAGATAGACAGATAGAATTCTTTATTGGCCAAGTGTGATTGGACACACAAGGAATTTGTCTTGGTGCAAATGCTCTCGGTGTACATAAAAGAAAAGATACATTTGTCAAGAGTCAAGAATCATAAGGTACAACACTTAATAATAGTCATAGGCTACAATAAACAATCAAATCATACTAGGAAACAGTCAATATAAATCATAAGGATACAAGTAACATAGTTACAGTCATACTGTCACAAGTGGGATTGGATGGGTGACAAGGAGTGATGAGAAGGTTAACAGTAATAGTAGTGCAGACTTTGTAAATAGTTAGACAGTGTTGAGGGAATTATTTGTTTAGTAGAGTGATGGTGTCTAGTTGTTCTGGTGTGCAGTGCTCCATAGCATTGTTTTGAGGGTAGGAGTTGAAACAGTTTGTGTCTGGGATGTGAGGGGTCTGTAAATATTTTCACAGCCCTCTTTTTGACTCATGCAGTGTACAGGTCCTCGATGGAAGGCAGCTTGGTAGTAATTGTTTTTTCTGCAGTCCTAATTATCCTCTGAAGTCTGTGTCTGTCCTGTTGGGTTGCAGAACCAAACCAGTTATAGAAGTGCAGATGACAGGTTCAATAATTCCTCTGTAGAACTGTATCAGCAGCTCCTTGAGCAGTTTGAGCTTTCTGAGTTGGTGCAGAAAGAACATTCTTTGTTGTGCTTTTTTGATAATGTGTTTGATGTTAGGTGTCCATTTTAGGTCTTGTGATATGATAGAACCTCGAAATTTGGAGGTCTCTACTGTTGATACTGTGTTGTCTAGTATTGTAAGAAGTGGTAGTATGGGAGGGTTTCTTCTAAAGTCTACCACGATTTCTACAGTTTTGAGTGCATTCCATTCCAGATTGTTCCAGTCATACCACGAAGCAAATTGAACACCGTCCAGTCTGTATGTGGATTCGTCGGTGTCTCGAAAGAGACCAATCACTGTTGTATCATCTGCAAACTTCAGTATTTTAACAGATGGATCATTTCAGATGCAGTCATTGGTATATAGGGAAAAGAGAAGTGGAGAAAGCACACAGCCTTGGGGAGGCCCTGTACAGGTATCAGATGTGATTCTACCTAGCTTCATCTGCTGCTTCCTGTCTGTCGGGAAGCTTATGTTCCACTTACAAATGTGTTCAGGTACCACTAGCTGGTATTGCCCAAGTAATAGGTGCTTAATACTTTTATTAATAATATAAAATCCATTTAAAAGGGCTACTTAATCAAAAATGATTCAAGGCAGTGCATAGCTGTTTAAAAACATTATAAGGAACAATATAACCAAATCTAGCATTGCAACAAATTGGGGGAAACATGAGACACAGTCAGCATGTCTATGTCTAAGAAGTAATTAACTCTTCATAAAAGATACAGTTTGGCTAGAAGATGAGAAACTATTATTCTCCATGAAAATATATTCATCTCTTGCTGTTCTTGGCTGACTCTCATGCATGCCCAACTTTTTGGGAAAATAGCATAATTTTATGATCTTTGTTTGTTTCTCTTTAGAAACACAGCATGCAGGAGTGTTCCTAAAAGAACAACGGTTATGATATTCATCTATGCTAGTGTAGGTTTACCCTATAATAATTTAGCTTCTCTGGTTACAACTAATTCTTCATTAATGATTATAAAAATAAAGGCTTAGGCCAAGGGTATCCAGCCTTAGCAATTTTAAGACCTGTGGACTTCAACTCCCAGAATTCCCCAGCTACTCATGCTGGCTGAGAATTCTGGAAATTTGAAATCCACAAATCTTAAAAGTCACCAAAGTTGGACACACCTGGCTTAGATAATTCAAACCATATGCTATTAAGATCAATGGCCAAACTCACAGATATAATACAAGCATTGTATTAATTGTTTCTAGTTTTCTAAAATGCCTATCTACAATTTTTCCCAATAAAACAGAACTTTCAGGTTTATTATAAATTATCATAATCATACATTATCATATGCTTAGTTTACAAGTATATTTTTAACATCAGATAATTTTAACACATGCTATATATTTACAAACTGAACCACCTTTTACATTTCCATATGTAAAATGGGGACATTCTTATCATATGATCCAATGACTCCTGATAATTTGTCATGAATCTTTGTAAACAATTAAGGACATGTCTGAAGTATTGTCGCTTCTTTGACTCTCATTTGTTCCCAACTGAACAGCATTGACACAAATTGAAATCTTTGTATCAGTACCAGTATTTCCATGAGCCCACAAAACAAGTTTTTCTTTGACTGTATATTGAGATGAAAATAATCCTTTTCGTTGTCAGGGAGTTGTTGCTGACAGCACATACTGGCAGGATATATAAAATATTTGAATGGCTATTTGTCTGTCTCTTGGCATGTCCTTCAGCCTGGAGCAAACTTGTTGCCTTGAGAACTAACTCATCTGGAAATAGAATTTCCAATAGATTTCTGACATTTTCTTCTGACAGTTTCATATTTTGGAAGATAGAAAAAGAAACAAGAGGTCAACACTCCTGAATGCAATCCTGGGCATAGGAGAAGTATTGTCAATGGACTGAAGTCAGTCGTAAAGGTCAAACCTGGACTTTAGGAAGAAAGACTTTTATAAAAATCAGATGAAAAGTAGGCAGTATGTGACAACTAAAAACACATGCCCAAGTGAGATAGCAAGTTTTTTAAAATAAGAAAAAAAGAGATGATCAAAGTTCAAAGTTCAAGAAACAAAATAAAGTATAGAAGATGTCAAAACAAAAAATTGTCAAGAAAAAAAAAGCCAAGAAAGACAAAGATCTTGGGAAAGAATTTAACTAAGAATTTCATGCAGCTATTAAAAGAGACAAGCCATATAACACTGACATTTTTAAAGACATTGAAGAAGGAAACAGGAAAGAAAGAAAGACTTCCAATTTCTGAATTCAGAGTGAAGTTCCAACCTCAAACTGATATGCTAAAATGGCAGAGAATAACTGTTTTGAAGAAGATCAAAAAGATGGAAAGAATACATTGAAATTCTGTACAGCAGAGATATTTGAGATACAAGAATGATAAAGTTAGATCTTTAGACATTAATGAGTCAGATAATTACAGAATTTAAGCAAATATCTCTAAAAATATAGTAAGCAACAGAAGAATAAGTAAAAGTGCTCTGCCATCAGTCTGTAGAATGACACCATAACTAACAGATAGAAACAGATCAGTTTACATATCAATATTAAAGAATGAAGACTTCACAATTTTGCATTCTATCACACAATATTCTTAATTACATATGCCAGCAAAAATTGCTTAGGATCATCAGTGCTCCATTTGAAGATCTGAAAGAGCAGGTTGGGCACATACATCAACCAGGAAAAAGTCTTTCTCTATTGTTGCTAAGAGTCCACGTTGACTTGATAGCGCATAATCAACCAATCCATCAATCAGCACAAGTCAATTAGAATAAGCTGTATTGGGTAATTATAGAAATATTACAAAACTATCTCATCCTCACTTCTACTCAAAATCTAGAATAGGATTACATATTGCACTTTCATTAATGCCTTATTTGGATGCCTTTCTGGCTCCTCATTGTATGAATAACCATCATTTGAATAGAAATGGGATGATCCATTGGCTTTGCCCTCTGTAGTTAGCTACCATTTTTGTTTTTGTATGTTAGGAAACCAAATGTCTTGTCAGACAGTCTTCTGTACATTGATCAGAATTCTCATTTTAGGAGAGTAAAGAAGGGCAGTTGATCACATGTTTATTTTCTCAGCATGTAGAAATACATCAGAGTGTGATTGAGCAAATGTCCTTGAATGCAAAATAAACCATGTGAATTGAGCCTTAAATAGACTTTAATAGATAAGAAATATAGACATAGTTCAACATAATTCAATACACGTGTATACAACATAATTCTGTAGTATACACATGTATTGTAATATCCAGTAAATTTATTGTGTTTATTGCTTCAACTTAGTTATTCAGATGAGGCAGAATTTGGACCCAGGCATTTTAAATGGCAGTAGTAGAAAATCAAGGACTGAAAAAAAAAATGAGTCAGCAAAGGAAGGAAAAGTAGTTAATGATGGCTTAGCCTGCTTATTTCTTTAAAGTCTTTCTTTAAAAAAAAGTTAATAGGAAAATTGCTTCCATTTGCTGGGTTATGCTTTTTCTACCCTAGAGCCAAGGGCAGAATGATGTGATCCATATTATCTTTAATTGAAAAGTCTGTCGCACACAGTCAGAACTCAGGACTGTAGCTTCTGTGGAAAATGAATGGGAATTGTGCCATTGACTTCAATGTGTTGTTGAACTGAGGCAGAAAACAACAGGTGACTGCCTTCTCTTTCCTTTCTGGAGACAGGGATGTAATTCATCCCCATCTTGTAAAAATAAATGCTGCTTTATTGTGTTCCAAATGTGCAGTCATCAATCAAAAACCTCAATAATGTTCAGCTCTACTGCTTGCAGTATGATCATCCCAGATTCCACATAGTGTACCTTCATCGAATTATGTTTGAATATGTAAATTTATTTAGCATATAATGAGAACATGACAGAAGTAAAAAGATATGTAAATGCATGCACTTTGCTCTTTCTCCTGATTAAAAAAATCTATTTGTTTTATTATGCACATAATCTAAGGAAACTATTCATTTGAATGACTCCCCTAGCCAAATAAATAAAACGTAATCCTTCCATCTTGTCTTAATGGTTCTGCTAGCCCATTTCCCTGTTCTAATGTGTTATTTTTCCTTTAAAAATGTAAGCGTGTTCACAATTGAGTAAGGATGAAAGAATAATTCTATCCCAAAGGTAGTCTTCTGAATTGCTCAGGTTACCCTAAATATAGCACAAAGGCATTATCATATGGATCTATATATTAATATAAATGGCCAATATAACATAACTCTTTCTCTCCAAACATGACTAATTCTCTTTCTTGGCCAGCTTTACAATCCATGTTTGACCAGTTAAACTGGCCTTCTTCCAGTCAGTTACAGGAAAAAGACCTCTTTTGAAGACCATTTAATCTTCAAAGGATATCATTTTCTGTTCGGCTATTCTGAGTGGCTTAAAGCTGCATCTTCCTTTGGATGTATGATGTGCTACTTTTCCTTCAAAAGTGCAGAAGAGAAGTTACTGGGGTGGATGCAAGCTCTCGCTTAGTCCTGTTATTCATCTAGAGAAGAAAAAAAGCATGATATAAGTTTGGAATTTCTCTTTAGAATGCCTCAGAAGACATTTGTCTGCTCAGGTTCTAAAATGGAAAAACAAGAGAAAGCACTTGGGAGAATGGCTTCTCCACTTTGCCCTTCTTCCAAATACTTCTTTCATTAACAGTTGCTGTTCCTTGCTTCTCTATAGTCACAACAAGTGGTTGTGATGAGAGGGGGTATTCAGCAGGTTCTGACCAGTTCTGTAGAACCGGTAGTGGAAATTTTGAGTAGTTTGGAGAACCGGCAAATGCCACCTCTGACTGGCCCCACCCCCATCTATTCTCTGCCTCCCAGCTGATTGGCTGGGTCTTCTTTTGTTGCCCTGTACAGGAGAATGGAACTGGAAAGCAGATTATTGGGGTGAGGAGGGAATGGGGATTTTGCCATAACCTTCCCCCTGGAGTGGGGTTTGGAATGGAGATTTTGAAGTATCCTTCCCCTGCCACACCCCCAAAGCCACGCCCACCAAGTCATGCCCACAGAACCAGTAGTAAACATTTTTTGAATCCTACCACTGGTTGTGATGGGAAGGTAGATTTGAGGTTTTCTTGCAATCTTTTCATGGAATGTTTACCTGCCAGCTGTGGAGACAAACAACGCTCCCCCAGCCCCCTCCCCAGCCTAGAGCAAAGCTCTCTAGTAGCACTTCACTCTGTTGATTAAAAGTAGACTTAAAGGATTTGTGCTTCAGTGAAAGTCGGAGCCTACAGCTGGAATCAATTATTTTGATTTCTGTGGGATGTTTTTCAGAAGCCTGTCTGAGCCATGAGCTTGTCAGCATTATTGGTGATCCGTGGACAGTATTGTTAGCTTATCACCTTTAGAAATGATTTTATCACTCAGGTTGGATTGATTAGTAACAGAGACTACCTCTCTGTTGCATTGGCTTCCAATCTCTTCTACGCCAGGACCACATGTTTCAGCAGTAACAAGATTCTGGCATCAACTTCAGCAGTCTAAGGAAACTTCATGGCCTTTTCCTGTCTAGACATAAAGGAAGGGTAGTCTCCTGGATCTTTCTGTAGCTATCACAAGGGACAGGCAATCCAACCAAAAAGAACCTGTGTCCCATTTGTAAAGTTCCAGAAAAGGAATAAATGACAAACAAGGATAATGATATGAATTTAATTTACGTTCTCATTACAGCAATGCTTTTTCCCTCTGATTCATAACATTTTTGCTTGGAGGACGAAGTCTAACTGAAATAAAATGCTGCTTTTACATATTCATATGTACTCATCAAGGCACATGAGCTTACTCTGAATTAACTGATTGCATTTAATAGGGTTTATTCCCCAGGCCTGCAGATGGTTGTTTTACATACACCCCATAACACACTATGCCACCTTTTATCAACCCAATGCTCTCTGGATGTGTTGGACTATTAATATCATAACCTGAGAACTCCATCCTGTAATCTGTTAGTTGAAAGCAAGGAAGATTGCTGGCTCACATTGGTGGAGAGTGTCAGATTGGAAAAATAATTGCTATATGCCATAGGAATGACAAATTCTAGGATATAGGTGGAACAATAAGAGCCTTCAGAGGAAAAAAATAGGTCTTCATTACTTTTCTATCTTACCAAGCAAGATTACTTAGGACAGAGGTCCCCAAACTTGGCAACTATAAGATTTATGGACTTCAACTCCCAGAATTCATAGCTGGCTGGAGAATTCTGGGACTTGAAGTCCACAAGTCAGAGTTGCCAAGTTTGGGGATCATGACTTAGAGGTTGACATTACAAGAGGAAGTTCTTATCCAAGCTGAAATGTTTGCATAAATCTCTATATGGCAGGAATACAACCTTCCTGTAATCTTTTCATAAAATGTTTACCTGGATAAATAGAAAATAAATTATTCATAAAACTATAAAACAGTTTTATTCATAAAACTGTTTTTTGAAAGCCAAAAGATACTAGAAAAAACTTACTTTTTCTTTAAACTTTGTGAGCCTTCTTTAAACTTTGTTGAAAGGACTTTTAGAAAAAGGAAGGTTAGGGTTAGGGTTAAATGAGTAAATGCTATCAACATGCTGATGCCTGTTTCATTTGCATTTATAAGGAAATTGGTGATTCCAATCAGTGTTATATAAATACATATATCTTCCCATGTGATAATCCACCAGGAGAAGTGACTGCAGAGATTCCAAACAACTTAGTGTGAAGTATTTTGGCAAGCAGTATCTGTGTATGTATGTGCAAATAGGGATAAGTGGATGTTAAGAAAACATTAACTATTGATGTTAACCAAGACCTATTAAGCTGTTCCCAACAACTGTCAAATGTACTTGCTTCCATTTTAAAGAATAACTGGGAGCAAATGAAAGACTTTCAGATGCAATCAAATCATATAAGAAATCCAGTTGAATGCAGTGGAATTTTATTCCAAATAAATGTGCATACCATGATGGCATTATTTTGCTCTGTTTCATAGGATTCTCACTATTACAGGACATGCATTATAAAGGACTTTGCACTGATTCTAGACAATTGTGACCCCATTAGATCATCATTTCTTTTCTTTTTTTAAAAAAAAAACAAGTTTTATTAATTTCAACAACAAACAAATCATTACATATTTAAATCTTTCCTGTATTTCCACAGAAATTTCCCCAATATTCTCATAAAACACAAACAAACACAAACAAACATATAAAAAATCTTTTAGTAAAGTACCTTGGCCCCAGTTACCTCTCTTTGTATGGGCAGCGCATTTCACTCTTCACAATTCTATCTTATTTAATCCATCTTAATTAAATCATTATATTTATATCTTTTGCCCATTCATTATCCCTCTATCTCTTCTTATAATAAAAAGAATTTCTCCTGAAATCACTAATCAGAGTATGATGCCTTTCTATCCTCCCCTAAGTTAGTAAAATTAACATTCAACATAACAAATATCCAATTCGGTTCTGCTTGGTACATTCTATCCACCAAAAATGTTTAAATACATTGTATCCTCCTTTCCTTCAATATTTTATTACATTTTAAAAATCAATCATTATTAAAAACTTCAACATTTTAATTTCTTATTAAATCTTAAACCATTCTAATTTACTATTTCAAATATAAATGTTACAATACCATCTTCTGTACCTAGCAGAATCTTTCTTACAAAAGTTTATATTTCATCCTTTGTCCCTAAAAAAATTCCTCTTCTCCCATCCAATTTTAAAACTTTGAGGCTTTTCTCCGCCTTTCCCCTTTCTTTCTTCCCCCACCAAATCTTCCTACCCCCTTCTTCTTCTAACCTCTGCCTTGCTGGGATCCCTTCTCTGTTGTGTTCCCTTTTTCTCTTGTTTGCTAACATTATATTTACTTTGCATCATATTTTTCTCTTTCTCAAACGTTTTTTTAGATCTTAAGTCCTTCATTTTCCTTGCTCTCTTCCTTCCTTCTTTCTTAGATAAGTTTTGAGATTCAATAAAGATGGCGTCTTCGTCTTTTTCTTGTTGTTGTTCTTCTGTTTCCATCTGTTTCATTGTCTGTTGGTAATTAACCAGCGCCATTTCTAGAAATAGAAAAGCTTTTCCATACCATCTTTGCAGGCTGCTTTTGTTTGCTCATATTCATCCCTCAGATCCTCAGAAGGAAAAGCCATTATAAATAAATCTTTTCTTTTCTTTATTCCTCTTTCTTCTTACACCAACCAGATATTCAGAGAGAAAGGTAAAACAATCCCAAAATCCACAATCCTCAATAAATCCAAGCAAGTCAAATTTCCCCTTTCTCTTCCAGGGTGGTATCAAAAAAAAAAAAAAAGAGTCCAAATCTGTATTTTAAAGCCTTTTTAAAATTATGTTTCTATCCTCAAATCTTTAAGGCATCTCCTCCAACAAGATCCAGATTTATATATTTTCTTTGTCCTCTCCTTCCGGCTTAATTCCGTCGGGAGGAGAGTAAACTTTCCTTTCAGCACCTCAAAATTGCCGCTTTTTTTCTCTTGTGGAAAAAATCATCAAAAATCCATCTTTTCCAGGAATTAAATTAGATAAATCTCAAAGCCCTGGGTCGACCAAGAATAACTTTCACTTTTAATAACTTTCTCTTCTTCCTCCTGCGCATACTTGCCCGGCTGCCGACTTCTTTGTGGCGGCCATTACGGACCGCCGCTGCACCGTCCTGGTAAAAGGGGTTCTGCCGGCCAGGGAGGGGTCTGCAACACCCCCAGACCCTTCCTCCGGATCCCCTACCTTCAGCTACCCCTGCAGGGCAGCCTTGCTCCGCACCCGTCCGGATCGGAGCCCCAAAACGCTAGCGCGGCAGGGATCGCGCAGCTTCGCGAATCCCACCGCTCGCGAAGCCGACAAACCGGAAACCCCTAGATCATCATTTCTGAGATATTTCCTGACCAGATTCTTCAGTGCCTTCAATAATGACACATTTTTAAATGTACATCCTTCACTAGAAACATTCTTTAAAATGCAGGGAGAAATTCAGAGATATATCTGCCTTGAAAGAGTCCATGTTAAACTATATAGCACAGTCAAACACAGGAAATGTTTTATGACATCTTGTCATACAATCATTAATTATAATTTGTATGACATAACATGTTTTATTAAACTTGCCAAATTTCAATTACACGTGAGTCATGGGTTCCAGATTTTGGAGACATTTTATAAGTGAACTCAATTGAAGTACTTTGGTTCAAAAACCATTGCCATATGGGGTGCTGTTTTTCCCAGCTAAAGATTACCAGAAATAAGGTTTTAGTAGTATATTAGACAACCCAATGCCCTATTGGAACATTGTTTTAGAGATATTTCCTTATGTAAATAAAGAAACAGAATGCCCATGGGTGGGAGTTGTGGGAAACTGGCAGGGACTATCAGAAACCCACCCACCCTTCCTTCCTTCCTCCCTACCTCCCTCCCTCCCTTCTCCAATGATTCAACAATCTCACAATGAATTTCATTATTGTGGAGTATATCCATTCTCAATTCTATCCTTTCTTGAGGGTCCATGAAGTAAATTTGAATAAATTTGCCCTGCCAAATTTGGGGAATTTGTCATTAAATGTCTGATATAATGATGTATTTGCCCTTGAATAAATACAGAAAGATTCCATACATTCCTCATTAGAAGGACTTTTTTGGTGAATATTTGGACAAGGTAGTTGTATTGCCTGATGTTCTTTCTGAACTAGGTTCATCATTGCTATATCAGTTGAGGCGTTCATTGGGTAGAGGTTGCAAGTTGCCTATTCTGACCTTCATTTCATGCAGCAGAAATTGGCAGTTTCTCCGGGGAATAAAAAAGCCCAACAGACGGGACAGACTTTGGTCATCGCACTATTTTTGGCCAGAAACTTTGTTTCGTGCGATAGAAACAGGCTGAAAAGTTGTCTCTCTGGCAGCTTCAGGAAATATTACATTCTTGCCACCTGTGATCCACGTCATTGCTTCCAACATGGCACCACATTAGGCAGCTAACAACTGAATTAGACTTTGTATTGCCTGTTGAAGCTTGGCTGCTGATTTAAATTATATATCTGGAGCAGGAACAAGATTATTATCCAGCATCTCTAAAGCAATCTGGCAAGACTTTTAAAATATAGATTTTTTTATGCAAAGGGAAGGAGAGAGTCCAGAGTTTAGGTTGGATTTTAAATCACTACACAACCTATTGTATATTGATATCTCATTTCAGTTCCATTCATTAATTCAGTTCTCTAATAGTACCATATTACGTATCTGATTACGTACCTGATTACGTAATATCATATTACGTACCCTCATTACGTATCTGATATTAGCACAATTGAGAAAGTCCAGAAATATTTCACAAGAAGAGTTCTCCACTCTTCTACTCGTTGTAGAATACCTTATGCCACCAGACTTGAAATTCTAAAACTAGAAAACCTTGAATTACACCGTCTTCGGTCTGACTTAAGCATGGTATATAAAATCATACATTGCAATGTCCTACCTGTCAATGAATACTTCAGCTTCAACCATAACAACACAAGAGCACACAATAGATACAAACTCAAAGTAAACCGCACCAAACTTGATTGCAGGAAATACGACTTCAGCAATAGAGTGGTCAATGTCTGGAATACTCTACCCGACTCTGTAGTCTCTTCCCCAAACCCCAAAAACTTTAACCTTAGACTGTCTACTATTGACCTCACCCCTTTCCTAAGAGGTCTGTAGGGGGCGTGCATAAGCGCACCAACGTGCCTACCGTCCCTGTCCTATTGTTTCTCTTATTCTCTTATTTTTCTTATATGTACCCATTTCATGTATTCACAACTATGTATACACTTATACTTATTATCTTGTAAACAATTGGCAAATCAAATAAATAAATAAAAATAAATATGCACAGTAACCTCAAAAGTCACCTCTGATTGACTGAGAATCCACTTGAGGTGCTAACTGCTCTGTTAGTGGGGTGAAAACTCCACACCATTGCTCTTTTTCAGCACAAATGTGTGAATATTCTGGGCACCCTATACTTCATTGTGTAGCGTCGCAATGTTGACATATCACCAACTGTACAAAAGTCAGAAGAGGGCCTCTGAAGAATGTGCATAAAAGCTGAAGAACAATTTCAAAAGAAGACAGACTGCACATCATGTGATAGAATGTATTTTTCTACACTTCATATAAATTGTATCTGTGTTGGAAAGTCATCTCGTCTTCCTCTGTCCTAATAAAAAAAATGTCAACCTGTGTGCTCATATAGGCAAGGCCATCAGCAAGGTTCACATCCTGTTTTTCTTTCTCAGTCTTTGCACTCAAAAACCTACACATCAATATCCATTTATTTGAGAATAAAGTTAAAATATTAACATGTCCACAAAGTGATACCATAATTTGCAGTCAATCCTCAGCATATTTCTACTAAATTTCAACAATGTACATGGAAAGAATCAGAGCCAGATATCAATAGAGGTGTGTGTGTGTGTGTGTGTGTGTGTGTGTGTATGTGTTTGTCTGTGTCTGTCTGTCTGTCTGTCTGTCTGTCAGTGGTGAGATTCAATTTTTTTTTACTACCGGTTCTGTGGGCATTGCTTGGTGGGCATGGCAGGGGAAGAATAGTGCAAAATCTCTATTCCCACACACTCCTGGGGGAATGTTACTGAAAAATCCCATTCTCTCCCTACCCCACTAACCTGCTTTCCAGCTCCGTTCTCCTGTGTGGGGCAACAAAAAAAGACCCAGCCAATCATCTGGGACTCGGGAGGCAGAGAATAGATGAGAGAGGGGCCAGTCAGAGGTGGTATTTGACGGTTCTCTGAACTATTCAAAATTTCCGCTACCGGTTCTCCAGAACTGGTCAGAACCTGCTGAATACCACTTCTGGTGTGAAGTGTGTGTGTGTGTGTGTGTGTGTGTGTGTGTGTGTAGACAGAGTGTTTTCTATTTCATACAGACTGCCAGTTTTCCATGAGGAGTATAGATGTGTATTGCTGTGTATAGATGTGTATATTGATCATAGTAGTGTTATTTTTGTGGAAATATATTGCTACTGTCTATCATAGCAGACAGTAGCTGTGTTTTAAAAAGGAAATAAATATATAAATGAAAGTATCAAACAGTTTAGGCTGAACAATTTCATTTATAATGTCAGATTAACATCTTTTATTAGCAAATACCATTGACTCAATTTTGGATTTTTATCTGATTGCCAAAATAAAGCCCTCATCCCTCTACCAATTTCTGAATTAATATTAAGATTCCTGGATTACGTTTAGCAAAAAAACAAAACAAAACCCAACACCATTCAATAATTCTCTTGATTTTTTTTTCAATGAAAGGCAAGATATAATCACCAACAGTTCCCAAATAAAATCTATTTCTATATCAATGAATTCTTTGCAGTCATCATCATCACAGTCTCATATTTCATTCAACAAGAACCACCATCTGCCATTATAACTATCTCTACTAACACAAGGAATGGTCTCATATTTTTTGGCAGAGCATTGTTGGCATGTGAATTCTACAAAACGTTTGAATTCTGTCTGTTCTTGCAGCAGGCAACATACAAGATCTGCTCCTCCCTTTACCTCTCTCTATGAACAGAGAGATTAGCCAGTACCAAGGAGAAGGCACATAACTTCAAGACTCAAGTTCTCAAGAGTCAAGTGTTTTCCCATGACTTTGTCTTCAATCTTCTCCATGGTTTTTCAACTTTCCACATTTGGGGGATATTTTATTATTAACATTACCTTGTATCGTGTTGATCTATATTGGGCCATTCTTGAGAGGTTTTGTATCTGAATTTGGCTGGACATGAAAAAGATCAATTTTGAAACATTGTGCTTTAAAATTTTAATATTTTTAACAACTATATCTTTAAATTATTTACTACATTCTTTGGTAATCTTGGAAGAAAATGCTAAAGGTAGTCCTCAACTTATGACCACAATTGAGCCCAAAATTTATGTTGCTAAATAAGATGGTTGTTAAGTGAATTTTGCCCCATTTTATGACTTTTCTTGACACATTTGCTAAGTGAATCACTGCAATTCTTAAATTAGTAACACGGTTGTTAAATGAATGTTGTTTCCCTGTTGACTTTGCTCATCCAAAGATCACAAAATGTCACATAACCCTATGACACTGCAACCATCATAAGTTGCCAAGTGTCTGAATTCTGATCATGTGATCACAGGGATGTTACAATGGTCATACATAAAAAATGGTCATATGTTTTTTCAGTGCCATTCGAACAGTCACTAAAGGAATTGTTTTAAGTTGAGGACTAGCTGTTTGGTCTCATCTGACAAGGATATAGTTCAGGGGTCCCCAAACTTGGCAACTTTAAGACTGGTGGACTTCAACTTTCAGAATTCTCCAGCCAGCATAGAGTTGAAGTCCACCAGTCTTAAAGTTGCCAAGTTTGGAGACCTCTGATATAGTTAATTACTGGTATTTATTGTGACTAATTAAATAAAAATATTAGAAAGTATATACTTTTTATAAAAAGTAAACTGTAGATGACATGCAATCTTTTTAAAAAAAGATTTATTACATGCAACATTATCTGATACTAATAATAGTGCAACACAAGAAATAGAAAAATTAACATTATTGACCACTTGAGGGAGATAGTGTGTTTTGTCTAGAGATCATATAAGCTATTCCTATCAAGTGTTCCTTTTCCAGATGGAAAAAAATTGAATGTAAGTTTGCTGTGGATAATAGTACTCTAAGATTCATGGAGGTCATATTCCCCCCTCTTTCTACTACAGAAATGGAGAAACACGCCTGTGTATTTATTTGGTTTCTCTATTCACACATCCTCATAACTGCTTCGGATTCAGTAGCTACCATTGGTGTGCTGCATAGATTGGTTCCTTATCATCAAGTGGATGTTGAATCTTAACAACCACATAGATACATTTTTTCCAGGATGATCTGACATCCAATAGGGCTCTCATTTTTGTGATAGATCACCTTGTGGTCATTCTCTCTTCTCTTTCTTTCTAATGCATTGATGCACAGACACTCTGGCTTTTAATGCAATTCCAACAGTTATCGATTTGTATGGACATGCTGAAAATATGTGACTTCTGATCAAAAATGCATTTTCACAACCAATGGTTTCTGTAATTAGAATGGTAAGTAATACACTGGAATGTGTTTTGGCTATATATCCAGCTATATTTGATATCTCAGGAGCTGCCACCAAGAAGAGAGAGTCAAGCTATTCTCCAAAGGATCTGAAGGCCGGACAAGAAGCAATGGGTGGAAACTAATCAAGGAGAGGAGCAACCTAGAACTAAGAAGAAATTTCCTGACAGTTAGAACAATTAATCAGTGGAACAACTTGCCTCCAGAAGTTGTGAATGCTCCAACACTGGAAGTTTTTAAGAAGAGATTGGATAACAATTTGTCTGAAGTGGTGTAGGGTTTCCTGCCTAGGCAGGGGGTTGGACTAGAAGACCTACAAGGTCCCTTCCAACTCTGTTATTCTATTCTATTCTATTCTATTCTATTCTATTCTATTCTATTCTATTCTATTCTATTCTATTCTATTCTATTCTATTCTATTCTATTCTATTCTATTCTAGTTAAACATTTATATTAGGTTTCTAAAAGAACAGTTTTTGATAAAGTGTTCTAAAACATCAAACATATTAAAATATGAAATAGTTAGGAAAATTCACTAATAAATGTGTAGATCCACATTAAACTTTTAACATATTTTATAGGTTTATTTTTAAAAGAGATTATAGAGCTTGCAGAAGATAAAAACATTGTAAATGGAACGGTTTACATAAACAGTCCAGAAATAGTACATTTATCAGGTCTGAAAATCCAGCTGATTTATCACAGAGGAGTTTTTTTTAATATAGAACAGACATATCAGATTTGCACAATGCACAGAGATAACATAAAACTCCAGCATGTCAATTAAATCATTCAATAACTGATGTGGATTCCTTTTCTGAGGTCTGGAACAGATAGACTGGTCTAGTGAACTAAAACAGCTGCTTTGTTGAATTATGTTGATTTAAGTTGCTTTCAGAGGAAATAATTATTACAAAACTTCCAGTTATCACCCTTCCATGTTTTCTGTTTGCCTTCCTATTTTTTCCTTCTCATAAAATAATCTTTGAAAGAAAAAAGTTAATAGTTGCACAGAGCTCCTTGATCGGAACCATTAAGAACTGTAAACACTTTGCTATTTTTAAACCAGCTAGAAGAAACAAGTTGGAAATCAGCCTTGACTTCTTCTCATCTCAGACCTTATGGAGACAGCTATTCAAGAAAACCATCCCTGGGTTATTGGTTGTCTCTGTTGGCATTTATATGCATTTGTTGAGTATTTGATGGAACAATTATGGCAGTTGGTGGCAGATTTACATTTGGTGAAGCTGTTAATTTAGATATCCAATTTGCAGTGCAAAATATGAAGTTGTGTTATTTGCTCATCTACTTAAAGGGCATTGGTTTTGAAACCTCTCATGTTTTCTTCACCCTCTATGTTATTTAAAAAGATCTAACTTGTTATTATTATGTTTCCCCTGATGTGAATAAGTGTTTAGGTTCTAAACACCTATTTAAATGAATGATGGTGGCAGGGTCGATGTTTGCACACATTCACTGAAGCTAAAGTAGTTCTTGCATCAATGTAGGTAGTCCTTGAATATGGTTGTAAGTTGTGACAGTTCTAAAATCTTTTTTGTTGCAGTTCTGAGGCAAACTCTATGTTCATTCAGCAAACCTATGGTTTGCTATAGGCTGGTTTTGCCAAAAAATGAAAGTAAATGCTAGTTTTTGGCAAAATCATCATAAAATGCAGTCATGTGATCGGGGGACACTGCAAACAGCCATAAATGTGGTCTAGTTGCCAAACATCTGAAATATGTGACAATGGGGGAAGGGCAACCACCAGAACATTGAATCCATTGTAAATACCCTGCTCCCCCCCCCCCCAGTTAGGTCAATTGTAACTTGGGTCACCAAGCGGTCAGTCATAAATCAAGGACTACATGTAATGGGGAATAGATTATCTAATGCAGACAATTCAGCAAACTTCAACTGCTAAGGGAAATCAGAACTGGACTGGTTCTCCATCTGAATTCCCTGACAGTTTTCAGATTCTTGTTGCAATGGGAGTTATCTGTACTTCTTGCAACGTCATCAGCACAAAGTAAAATGGCAGTCATCCATAAACAGATGAAGAAGCCAACCTACCTTGGGAGACTTGGGTTAGGGGAAATAAGTTGACTACTTGGGTCCAGCTTCTAGGGATACTTTGTTGTAAAACATAGAAGGCTAAAAGGGGTTGTGAACCTTAGGAATAATGCCTCTCTTACTAGGACCCATTTGAGAAAAATTGATTATATCAATTACATATTCAATGACAGATTGGGTATTGTGTTAGTACATCAATCATTTATTCTGTTGCCTAAAAGTCTCCAACTAACAAACTAAGTCTGAATATACCCAGGATTTTGGTGCTGAATAGTTTCAGTGGCACATTGCAAGTAGATATAGCCCATTAGATGTGGCTCATGCATTCATACAGGTTAAACCAACTGTTTAAACCAACTGATCTATCCAATACAGACGTTTTGCTGGCTGCACATTTGATTTAGCCTTTTGCTGTGACCAGATGTGTTGCGGAATAATTGTTCTGTTATACTCATAGAAGTTGTTCGCAGGCATAGATAATTAGATACTAGTCAGCATCCTTAGTAGTCTAGCAAACTCCCCCCCCCCCCGAGAATTACATTCCTAAAGTAATTAGTTATACATATAATAACTTTATTATAACACTGTTCTCCTCAACTTGAATATTCAAAGTAGCCAAAAGTAAATATTAGGTGAGATTAAAAAAACCCTTCAAAACACAACATAAATTAAACCAGTACAGATATCAGATAACAATGTTAGTTGAAAATGCCTTATTATTGGAAAGAGAGACAGGCATAGATTATTTAGCAAAGGCAATAAGTTAGTAAAACTACACTTATCTTCTTTCAGTCCAGCTTTCTTTAATATATATTGTATTTTGCTTATCGGTTGGATAAATAAGGGAGAATATGCAGACTTGTTCCAGTCCTTTGCCAAACTGGAGCCAGTCTGTTTCAACTTATGATTATTATGATTATACATTATGATTATGAAATATTTTCATATTAATGGGAAATAGAGAACATACTGTAAATTTAGACATATCAAAAACTTTCTCCACATTTAATAGCAAACACTGTCATGAAAGTATTTTTGATTTTACTAAATGCATAATCTTAATAATATTACAATTAATCTGACAATTCTGGACAATGTTTTCTCCATTACCAATGAATCAGTTTTTCTAACTCAAAAGTAAAATGTGCTGAGTTTAGGAGTTTATTCCCAGATAATTATTTCTCGGATTGTAATTTTTGATAAAAACAAAAATGTTTTCCATGCCCTGTAGAAAGCTTTTGACACAGTTGAATGCTAATCTTTCATACAGTGAACGTGCTTAAGAAATATTAAATTAGTATTTTAAAATATATTATAAAATGACAAAGCTTTAAGGACTTGTTTATAGATAGCAGATCGGATATAGAAAGAAGAGATTGTTTGTTTTACTTTAAGAGTAGGCAATAAATTACTAAAATTGTTTATATGTATGATGAGAGAGTAAGTCATTTATTTATTTATTTTATATATTATACTTTTATTTTTCTTTCTCTTTTATTTTTTCATTTTTCTAATTTTGTGCACCTATTATTTTTCCTTTATATTCTTTCCTTTTTAGTTTATATTAGTTTTTATTGCTGTAATTATAATTTTTATTAAAATAACTATAAAAACTTTTTATGCAGAGGGGTAAGACATTATGATGGAAAATCAAACATTTTGCATTTAATGTGTTTCATTGTATGTCCATGAATATTTTTTGGGTTGGTGAATAAAATTAATAAAGTTAAAAATGACCAATAAAAGTTAATATCAACTATTTGATATGCTGAACAAACTTTTTATCATTTTTCTTGGAGAGTTAAACTAGAGAGTTAAATTAGTCTATGAATTTCCTTCTAATACATTTAAATTATTTATTTTAAAATACTTACATTTCTTTGCTGTCTAAAATTAGGAAAGTCTAAAATTTTATTGGTTGGATAATAGAATCTGCATTAAAATGAACTATTACGCCAAGATATTTATATTGGAGACTATTTAAATAAAAATAATTTACTCAGAAACTAACCCCCGAATAATTAATCCCTTTACACTAAAGAAGTTCTACTTTAATCGGAGAGATCTATACAACAGTGCTGGTTCAAGGACTATGGCCACTCCTTGGCCACATTAATCATGATGCCACCTTTTGCTAATGTGAAGATTTGCTTTTTTAGAATGATTCACAAGAAAGAGTATCATTGGTGCCTTCTAAGCTTTGGCCCTCCAAGCCAATGTCTACTCAGCCTTAATCTGAAGGTGGTCCTATGTTTGAAAAAAAAGTTTATCTCTTTTTTCACTGACATATTATTTCCAGTTCTGTCTTCCTATGTAGAAAGTAAGGAAAATGACCATGATGTAGCTAAGCCAGATCCATCACCAAAGCAATGAGAAGGAAAACATAGCTTAAGTCCAAAAATGTGGAAGTATGTGGAAGTCGCTCAGAGGGGGTATCCAGCAGGTTCTGACCACTTCTGGAGAACCGGTAGCGGACATTTTGAGTAGTTTGGAGAACCGGAAAATGCCACCTCTGACTAGAGATTTTACAGTATCCTTCCCCTGCCATGCCCTCCAAGCCACGCCCACAGAACCAGTAGTAAAAAATTTGAATCCCGCCACTGAAGTGGCTCAAACAGATTCCTCTCTAATTAACGTGGGTATAAGAATAGGAGGAGAAGCAACATATTTGGACTTGAAAATTTTTGTTATTAAGGCCACCCTGAATAAAAGTAGTCTTTGTCTTTCTATGAAGTTGATTTTTGAGCCTGGTCTACTGGTGGAATTGACTTGCTACTTCCAGCTTGGTTCTTGTCACTTTGGTTGGGTACTACTCCCCCTTATTTGGCTAGAGAATTGATCAGATTTGCCCTCAGGATCAAATATGCCTCTGTAAATGTCCCTGAACAGGGCATAATGAATCAGAGCATTCAGATAAATTAATTTCTTTTGAAAATCTAATTGAAACATCACAACCTTCATTCCATTTTCATTCTAATATCTGCCACAGTCATAATTTGTCCCTTAGGTATTTCAGTTTTTACTTGCAACTTGTAGGTAAGTTCCTTTAAAAGAGGATGTGCATCTTGCATTACCAAGGCAACATATGAATAAAACCCATTTTGGGGTATCCCTAAGGCTTCCATATGACTTTCACCCAGGGATGGGATCTGACCGGTATAACTATCGGTTCTGTCACTCTGCATCGTGCGTGCATGTGCGAGTTGCATGAGTCGCGCGAGTGCAATTTACGACCTGCTGAGCTGCCCAGACAGCTGAGCAGTGCTGTGTGCAAATGCGCAGTGGTTGAAAAAGCCCTTTTCCCCCTGCTTTTTCAGCTGCAGCTGTGTCACGCAAAGCAGCTGCGGTTGAAAAAGCAGGAAATAAAGGTCAGGTAAGAACCCTGGGCAGGCGGATGGGTCAAAACAGCAGCAGACATAGAACCGGTTCTATGTATGCTCTCTGTTTGCTGCTTTTCAGAGCAACCGGTTCTACAGAAGTGGACAGAACCGGTAGAATCCCACCTCTGCTTTCACCCATCATGGTTTTAATGCAACAGCAATGATATTTTTAAAAATATGAAGTGCATTCTTATTGACATTTGCAAATTACTTTATTCTCCAAATAAGTCAAATTTCATTTTCAGACATGTCTGCTTCATTCATTTGTTCTGGTCAGGGAGACTTATTGAAAGGTAGCCCTTGGTATAATATCCAAAGCCAACTGCAACTTTTGACATGAAAAAATTTCACATCCTATTTTAAAACAGTACAATTAGTCGCTTTTTGTCAACACATGTTACATTATTTTCCACTTTCTTTCCCATAAAGAAAACTTAAGCAAAACAGAATAGTAACCAATTAAAAAAAGATAAATATTTACACTGGTATACATTTGTGGGTTAATACTACTTTCGTTTATTTTTACGGCTTCTAAAGTGTATTACAATGTTACCTCTTTTTAGAGAGCTCTGTTAATTTTGGGATAGGCCCATAAAATTTTATTTTCCATTCTTTTTTTCCTTTTTTCACATCTGGAAGCTCTGGTGCATATACACTTACATTGAAAAGGAACTTACAACTGCTGGTAATAAATGTCAAGTCATATGCCTATCTATTCAGAATAGATGGTGAGAAATGTAGATGTAGACAAAGATTTCCGCTGCGTCCCATTCTTCAGTAAGATTTGTTTTACAGAGAACCAAACTCCTTGCTTTTCTAGTGCCACTTCCACATGTACACACAGGCTCATTTTTTTCAGGACTGATGGGTGACATTTCCTTATATAGTTAGGAGTGAAAATCTCTTTCTGAAAATGGAGTGAAAAACTTTCCCTTTTTAGGAGCAAGCACCACTTTGGCAAAACAACCAATCTGAAGCACATTCATTTTTTTCTTTCTTTTTCTTTTTTGGTCAAAACATTAGCAGAGTACTTTGTTAACAAAATGTTCAGGTCACCACAGGGTCATCACATGAACTGTAAGCCTTTTTATGAGCTAAATGTTTCCAAATAGCACTCCAAGCTGAAAGTGCTGAAAGTAAACTCTTCTCCTGTAAACAGGCAGCTGCTGAGCTAAACGGCTTTTTCGTGATTCAGCATCAATGTCTTGGCAATGCCACATGCTAGTTCCTTGCGCAAAAGGCGGACAACATCAACAGTTAGGATGCAACTGCCTTCCGCCTCCACAAAACGTGTCAGTAACAAGTTTGCTTGGGCCAGAGTTAAGGACTTTGAAGCCCGATTCATTTCACGGGGAGACAGCCACACACAACAACTTCTCACCAAAATAGGTTCCATCAACAACTTCTCACCAAAATAGGTTCTGAAGTTATCCTGGATGGTGTCAGCATAAGAGCTGCACCAGAAGGACTTGTTAGGCACAAATACATCCTGTGGGCAATGCCCGCAATGACCCATGCTGCATCCAAGGCTTTTAAAGCTACTCATTAAGTGACATTAGGCATTTTGTTTAAGACTGGAAAGCTGTCAAAATACCATTTTGTGAAGTTGATATGTAGGTGTTTGTGTGTGTGGTCCTGTAAACTTGGGAAAGGATTGTTGCCCAGCAAAAGAGCACATGGCTAGGACTATAAGATCCCAAATTCCACCCTTCTAAGGTAGGTCACAAGAAGATGACTGGTCTGGAATCACAGAAAATTATTGCTGTTTAAAGGGAGAGTTCTACACCAGGTAGCCCAATCACTTGAGGTAGCAGGTTGCTTTCTATGTTTTTGCATTGGCTTGGATCCTGAGCTGAAGAATGTTTTCTTCCATGTTGGAACTTTAGTCCCCACCAAGCTCACACTGGCAGAAAGCAGTTGGTAACCAACTTTCACCTATTCCTTCAGAATTAAATATTCGGGTGGTTCAGAGAATCAGACAAGGAAGGAAAAATTGATATGATGTGGCTCACCTACTAGAGGGAGATGACATATCAATCACAAGACCTGAGGATCCAAACTATTGTTTTTCAGAACTTATTTATCACTACACTAGATCACATAAGTATCTCAATAATATTAAGTATTTAAAACATAGAAGGAACCCTGCGAATTCTCAAAAGTTTTTTTCTATTTTATTTTTGTGCTGCTTGAGAATTTTGTTGACTTCCTTTTGACTGTTTATTTAGCTTACTTTTTCCCTAGAGGTGGGGTAAAGTGTTATCACCCAATGGGAGAATTTCCATCAGTATGTGATCCTCTTGTCCCATCCTTTATTCCAGACTTTCAAATTTTACCAACCAACCAGTCTGGTTACGTGGAGTCTTGACCAACCATAGAGGATGAAAAGAAGGAGAAAGCAGATGAGGGAAGAGCTCCTGGTATTACATCTATTCCTCCTTCACTCCCAATTCAGCTGTTGCTCCTGCAGGCCTCCCATTCCTCTTCTCTTCAAGTTGAGGTAGGATATTCCATTGTGACTGAAGAGCATGGTATGGGAAACCATTGTAGAGTTAAAAATGATTGCTGGAGCAATACCACGACTTCCTCACCTCCCTTAAGTTTTGCATCACTATCTGTTCACTGGGGCCCCTATCTGAAAGTTTTCTCTACAACTAAGTGGGGTTATGTCTACTGTTGCATACATTAAAACTATATAATATCCCCAATGACTATGTATAAGTCCCACTATATAAAGATATGCATCATGTTCTATTGGTGACCAGTGTCACTTGGTGGGTCCTAGGAAGTGTGTCTTCTCCTGCTTGGTGCTTATCTTGTAGAACAACCTCCTTTCTGAGATATTGAGAGCCCTGACTCTGCTAACCTTCTGGAGGGTCACAAAGACCTGCTTTTTTTCCAGGTCCTGAGGCCAGGATGTTGATGGCATTCTGATGTGGAGGTGGGGATCCATGGACTTGGGTATATTAGCATTTAGAATTTATGGGGAGGGCTGTACTAGTTTTCTTGCATTTTGATTTTATCTTTGTTTACCACCCAGAATTCTAATGGTAGATGGGCAGCTGTATGCATTTGTTTAACAGGTAAACTGCAATGAAAATAAATACATACTTGTTGGTTACCTTGTATTTAAATAAAAGCAAGAATGCTAGAATATTGCCAGCCAAAAAAAACCAAAAACACGGATATTCCCTTATCTTTTTGGAATAATATCTTTATTCATTTGTTTTCATTAAATTAGATGAGAACTAATGTAGGATACATTTTCCGCATGGCTGAGAAGGGTTGTTTGCCTGAAATCATTAAAAGTCAGAGCCAATTAAGGCTGATAGAGTTGAGCTAGATGAATTCTGGAATAATATTAATGTTTGGTCTGAAAAGACAGAGCATTGCCTTTAATTAAAGGCTATTCAAACAGAAAGGTAATCACATTCTCCTGACCTGATTCTCCATGAAAATCATTTGATGATCTATAAAGCAAGTTTTTGTGGCTAGAAAGGAAACTATTATTTTCTACCACATTATTATTTTTTCTGAGCAAATAGAAGTGCTGCCTGGTTTACAGAAGTCCTGAGTAAAATGTCTTCTCTGGTCTTCCCATATTCTCCCAATTCCCTCCTCTTGATACTTACTCTCTTATGCTCATTCCCCATCCCCAATGCCAGACAGACCATTGATTTCATTTCTTTCCCTCTTGCTTTTGATTTATAAAAGTGTCTGGATGTGCTGACAGGCCCTTTGTCCTGTCAGAGAGTCTCTTGGGGAGATGAGGTGGTGGTCTTCAGAACAGGACTTCTGGTGTTAATTTAAAAAAACAAAAACCCAGTCAGCTGTATAAATCATAAAATGGTGGGGCTTGGAGTTCGTAGTACTATTGTGAGAAGGATATTGCAATTTTATTTTTATGACTAAGATTTGCTAGAAGGCTTTATTTTTTATGTGGATGATTCCTGTCAGCCTTGTACCCAACATTTGATGCCACCTTTCCTCTTCTAAGAGCTTCTTCATATTTCATAAGGGACATTTTTAATGTCTTCCACTCACACTTCTGCATGTGGCAGGAGTTCAAACTGAATCCATCCCTGGGGACATAACTCGAAGGAGAGATGGCTTTCAACATGTCTACCCTCTTGTTTTCAGATCAGGTCTGCTTTCCTCTTTGGCTGTGCTGGAGCTAACCCATGGGCAATCTGTGACAAAGCTATAACGATACCTTCCAGCTCTTTCAAGGTCACAGGCTGTAACTGAAATGGAGAAATGACAGGCAGAGAGGTGGGGGCACAGAACAATGGTACGTCCTTCTTTAATAAAAGGGGCCTCTTAAACAAAATAGATCTTCTGTCTTCATCGGGTGACAATCTTTTTTTTCTTTTTTCTTTAGTATTTATAAAGTTCATTATCAGTCAGCCTGATGTGGAGAATAAAGGCTGCCTTTGAGGCAAGCTAATAAAGAAAGAAGGAACTAGCTGGAAACTTTAGATATAGCTTCCATTTGTTGTCCTAGCCTTTGCTTCACAGTCCATGCCCTTCTGTCACTTGTCTCTAACTTTTCAACATGAAATCTGATGGAGCAAGGAATAGAGTTACAGGATATCAGAGGTCAAAGCAGATGTGTTATAGAACAACATAGAGAGACAAAGAGCAGGAGGAGGTCAGATAATCCCTTGATTTTTTTTTTGGGGGGGGAGGTCACAACTCATCCCTTTAGAAACTATAATCCAGCCGGCTAAATGCCTCTCATCTGGGCTTTGATACCCCCCCCCCCCTATGTGTGTGTATGCTTGTAGTCGTAAGCTAAGTAAATATTACTCAAGGTATTTCAAAGGCATAGAATATATGTGCATGTGTGTGTCTCCAGCACTCTTAGCCAGCATAAGAACCAAACCCAGAATCTTCTAATAACACTTGCTATCGAACAACACTTCACTGTATTCCTTGAAATTTAGTTTTGGACTAGTCAAACTAAATAAGTAAATGATAACAGATAATCAGAGTTGGAAGGGACCTTATAGGTCATCTAGTCCAACCCCCTGCCCAAGCGGGAGATCCTACAACATTTCTGACAAATGGCAGTCCAATCTCTTCTTGAAGGTCTCAAGTGATGGCGCTCCCACAGCTTCCGAGTGTAAGCTGTTTCATTAGTTGATTGTTCTCATTGTCAGAAAGTTTCTCCTTATTCCCAGGTTAAATCTCTCCTTGTTCAGTTTCCATCCATTATTCCTTGTCTGGCACTTTAGAAAATAGCCTGACCCCTTCCTCTCTGTGGCAGCCCCTCAAATATTGGAAGACTGCTATCATGCCTCTCCTGGTCCCTCTCTTCACTAGACTAGACAAGTATTTTGAGGATCAACATAACAGTTTTATACAGAAGGCAGAAGAATTAAAACTATAAAAGAACAAGAAAAATGGTTTGTATATCAATACAGGGAAAATAATATAAGCTCTATTCACACCTCATAATAAGATATGGTTTTATTTAACCATGCTTGGTTAAACAATCTTTAAAGACATCAAAATCAGACTTGTTGATCAATGAAATAATCATGGTTTATCTTGCCAGTTGCACATTTTTAGTTGTCTTGCCTTGCATTATGTACATTAGTTAGAATTCTAAGAGAATTATAAAAACAAACCACAAATTATCCAGGAATCAATAGACAAAATGCATTCTCAATATGATAGTATATATTTGTTTTACTGAGAGATTATTACACGGGTATGTAATATAAACCTGGACAACACTGGGCAGCATATAGAGAGTATGATAGTGGAGACATTAGTTGATGGCAAATGCTCATGGGTAAATATATGGAAAAACATCTTAGCAATGTAAGTTCTATGAACATATTATGTTTGGAATTTCTTTTTTTCTATTAATTTTGTTAATCTGATACATTTTTCCTCCAGTAATTCAGAATAGTTATCAGAATAGTTACATCTAGTTATTGAGAAGCTTACCTGGTCCTATGTTTTGGGGCTTTTAGGAAGATAACAAAAAGTTTTTTACTTTAATTTAAAAGATACATATTCCGTTTCTCATGTAACTTCTGTTTGTATGATTAATCTTATTTTAAATTCTATTACCTTTACTGTATGTAAATTGATTTGAATCCTTCATAAATGAAAGGGGGAAAATCATTTTTAATATTGCTTGAATGTTTCAAGTTTTTATTCTATGTCTCTAATTCACTTAAATGTGCTAGTGAGACAGTTTGGTGTAGTGGTTAATACACCAGGCTAGAAACCAGGACACTGTGAGTTCTAGTCCTACTTTAGGCATAAATGCAGTTGGATGACTTGTGTTAAATTTCTTTCTCTCAGACCTAGAGAGGAGGTGATGGCAAACCACTTCCAAAAAAACCAAGAAATCCCAGGAACATATCCAGGCAGTCTCTGAAAATCAGACATGATTGAATGAAAAAAAAAATCCACCTCAATGAACCTGGATTTTAGGATCCCAGGTGCCTGTGTGCTTTGCCAAAGGCAAAATATAGATCAAACGTAGCTACCTTCTCTGTTTTCATAACGGGAAGGAGTAGGGGACAGGTCACTGCCTTCATGTCCAAGAATGTTATGACTAATTTGATATTTGGAACCTCTGCTAGTGATTAATATACAGTACACAATTTGTAACCTCAATTTTCTTATTGACTTTCAGCTGCTGAACTCATGACCCCAATACTGTACCTAGCCCTGTATTGACTATTCTATGTATTTCTTCCCTTTTTCCTTGGAATAATAAGTACCGTATTTTTCTGTGTATAAGATGCACTTCCCCCCCCCAAAAAAAGTGAATGGAAATGTCTGTGCGACTTATACAGTGAATGTTGCTGAAGCCCCACCCACCTGCTGGCCCCCATTCTTCAGCCTCTGCCTCCCAGCAATTTGCTTCCTTGCAGCAAACATCAAACATCTGGTCAGCTTCAACACAGCCTGGTTAGTACAAGCAGCTGATTGTCGGTTGGAATTGCCTCCTGATGATCAGCTATTTCAGGCTGCAGGGATCTCCATCACCTATTGCCACCTCCATGTGCCCCATTTTTGGCCTCTGCATCCTGTTTTCGACTTCCACATGCCCCATTTTTGGCCCATTCTGATCCGCCTAGAATGGGCCAGAAACAGGGCACGCAGAGGCCGAAAATGGGATGTGGAGGCCAAAAATGGGGTACATAGAGGCGGCAATGGGCAATGATGATCCTGCAGCCTGAAACAGCTGATCATTGGGAGGCTGATCCAAACGACAATCAGCTGCTTGTACTAATCAGGCTGGGCTGAAGCTGACCAGGCTGTTTGATGTTTGCTGCAAGGAGGCAAATTGCTAGGAGGCAGATTTTTTTCTCTTGTTTTCCTTCCCAAAAGCTAAGTGCGTCTTATACTCCAGAGCATTCTATAGTCCAAAAAATACGGTAATTGTCTAACAATGAATTCTGTAGAACTCCAAAGTCTGTACACACAAGTATTTTGAACCTGAAACAGATATTACCATTTTTATATTTTTTATATTCTGGCAAGTTTTATTAATGAACAGAAATGTAGTCTTTCATCTAAATAGTAAGGAGTCTTTCAATTTGTTAATAAATCAGATTAGAGTACTGCAATTATAATTTTCATAAAATACTTTAATATTTTCTTGCCCTACATGAAACCTTCTTCAGTATTTTGTCTGTATAGCAAACAAGTTGGATGAATTACAGCTGAGGGTGAATGAATAGTTGGGAACAATACTTGATGGATAAATAGACTATACTTCCTTGTATATTAGCTTGTTCTGCCTGGCAGAATATTTAACTGAGAGGCTTTCAATGGAAAAAAGACTCACATTAAAAACATTCTAAACAGAAACTGAGTGCATGGTATGTATAATCATAGAAAAGTCATATTGTGACATATCTGCTATTACAAATAATCACAAGGCTAGACATTTATTCATTCTAAGCATCCACTGAAAACAAACAAATAAAAGTAATGCAGCTACATTTATCCAGGAACTGACAGTTCCATTACAAAAATATGGATGGACTGGGAAGAAAAGCCCAAAATAGTTTTTTGTTTTAAATAACCAAGTGTAGGTGGTCTGCATACCTTATGCTAAAGTGATTAATGACTGTAAAGTCCATAAAACCAAAATGAACTATTGAAAGAAAACATTTCTAATTTATAAGTCCCAATAGAAGAGAATATATATAGCTCAGAGTTGAACTGTAAACTCCTTGGTTCTCTCTGAACTTGGTTGTTTCCTGCTAAGGTTTCATTACCAAGCTAGGTAACATCACCAGTGCAATTTGTAAGTTAGTGCAAATCCTGCATTGAAGTGGTTAAATCAGCCAATAAAGACAACTGGGGATTCTGGGATATGTAGTCCAAGTATAGCTTGAGAATTTCAGTCTAGGAAAGGCTGCCTCACCTTTTTGAAGTTAATGAGCCTCAAAGCTATCTAGAAAATGTAATATATAAAATGAATACAGTATATAGGAGATGAACAAGGAAATGTTAGTATAGGGATTATTTGGTAAAATTGTCCACTGACTATAATAATATGGCTATAATTTTTGTTATTCCATTTTCAATCTGAGCAACATTAAAATGTATAGACTTCAAACCCCAGAATTCTCCAACCAGCATTCTGTTCACTCAGTTGAAATCTACACATCCTATTAAATTAGGAAACACTTGAAGATTGGAAATGTATACATTGGGGAAAAATGGCTGTAATTTGTTCCAAGCCTATAGGATAGAAAAGTTTCTTAATATTTTATTTATTTATTTATTTATTATTACTAATTAATTTATTATTAATGTATTTATTTTTTATTATTGATTATTATTTATTATTAGACCTGTTGGCTTATCAGTTAGCTAATAGTAATTCTTTGCCTTTCCATCCACTTTTATTTATTATCTAGTTTCTTAGTCTAATTTAAATGTGGCATTTTATTTTAAAATTATGCTCTGGCTTGATAACTTACATGATTATAGAAAATAATTACATAAAGCTATATGATTCGGGACTAGCAGCATATCTCATAGTGTTGTTTCTGCACTGCATGAGAATTTTTGATAGCTTTCTTCTTGTTAGTCTGAAATTCCCCTAGCTTAGAAAAGCAATTGAGTTTCTAGACACAAATTTTGCACTGAAAAGCATGTAGGCTACACATGGTCCAGTAGCTTTGCAAAGAGAAACTTTCCTTGTAGTATGCCACATGTTGAAAAGTACTAACTACAGTGTGAAGCTTGGATCATGAATCTTGTTTTGAACTTTGGTGATAAATTATTACATAAATCACCTCATTAGCTAACCCTTTCACAACAGTTCGGTGGAAGAGCTTTGAGAAAGAATTTTGTTCCTCTCACTCTGCTTGGATCCAATCTTCAGTATATAATATTTCAAACAAGATTGATGCTCCAAATTCAAAACCTTATTCCCTAGGATTAATGAAGACAATGAAGATGCCTTCAGCAGAATATCCAGCTATAATGAACTATATAATTCCCTTACCCAGGTTCTGGCTTTGTGATCTCACCACTTCAGATTTACCAGGCAGAAGAATTTTTTTTTTTTCACAGTACTGTCTTTGAAATAGAAGCAGACTTTGAAAAAAAAAATCTTTTGGAAATGAGGACATTTCCTGCCTAGTGGTTCATGGGGAATGAGGAATGCCTGTGTAGCTGACACCAAGTTTATTTGTCCCATTGTAAAAGTCTAGTCATTCAATAAAAGGAAAAAGGGGGTGGAGTGCATTTCTTTTTTTGCCATTTACATTCTATTAGAGAACGGTTACTTGGTAAATCTGTTCTTCATTATCATTCTTCCTTCTCCCCCACTCTCTTCTCAGGATAAACTCTGAAATATCCCTTCCATCCTCGGCTAAGGTTTCAACAGAAGTACCAAAAGCTTAAAATATTTAAGACTTTATATGGAGCAGAAATACAACCAGGAATTGAACATGAGCAAACTGACCACAACTCCAAGGGCTCCAAACCATTACTGACCTAGACACCCTCGGTACTCCATCAATAGATACTTTGGTGATGAAAACAATTGATGGGCTTCATTGTTTCAAAGGTCATTGAAGACCAAAATGATAGCAGAGCTGTTCATAAAATTCTTCAAGATTAACCAATACAGAATGTAACATCTACGAACTTTTATAAACAATTTGACCTTAGTGGCGGCATGCTATCAGTATAGCTCTGCTTTCCCATCCTCTTAAACCTTGCCTCTTTAGGCATCATTAATTCCCTCCAAAATTTAAACAACTGTCATGTGTGATACTCTTCAGGTGTACATGTGGGAAAGATTTATAGCGTTACAAAAGAATCTGCTCCTAAAAAGCCTACCCACGTGGAGTCTTTTTTAGAACCAATGACTTGAAAATCTCCCAAGGATAATTGGAGGTCCCTGGAACCATGCAAATGAGTTAGTTATCTGTAATGAGTGCTGGGTTTCCTTAATCTGGCCAGCTGGCTTTTAAAACTTCCGAAAGATGTGGAGTTTCCCAAGAATTGCAAATACTGCTTTAGCATCAATATTCCAGCTTCTGCTTAGCCTCATTTGATTACATTGTCAATATTTTACATCAGCCATTAACACTTGTTTTCTACTGATACACATTGAACGTTTCTAGCATACTAATAAAAAAATGAAATATCACTAGAGATGGTATTTAACAGTTTTGGAGATGTATGAAACAGTTTTCATTATATTTATATATTTTTTCACTTGTCACTTCCAGTGAAATGGCTTTTAAAATATGTATCCTAGAAATTTAAAATGGGTTACACATTCTTTGTCAATAATATGCCAATGATTCCTTTCTGTTCTTCTGTTTGGAGAAGTTTGGATTAGACTGGCCACATTGTAGGCCTTATTGTGATGGAGAACCTATGGCATGGGTGCCGGAAGTGGTGCGCAGAGCCATTTCTGCCAGCGCATGAGCTGTCGCCTAGAATAGGTCCACTGTGCAAGCGTGCATGCGCCCCACCAGCCAGCTGATTGTTGTGTATCTGCCACGCATGCACAGGTGGGAGACACATACATGGGAGACACGTGTGCATGCACAATGGATCTGTTCCAGCACATGACAACGAAAAGGTTAACTAACACTGGTATAGGCCATATGTTTGCAACCCCAATGTTGTTCCATACTTCCTAATATCTGATATGGAAGAAAGGTCAGGAAGTTGAATGGGCACAAACTAAATCAAAACCTTGGCTTGGCACAAGAAATTATTAGAATGTGAAACTAAACATCATCTACTGGCTCTTTATACAATGGCCAAAGTCTAGGGCTGTTTGTAACTATAGGTACAAACCTCCAACTAGCACAACTGGATAAGTTCTGATGGCTCAGCTGTTAAAGATGTTGAGCTTGGCAGCTGAAGACCCGAGTGCTGCACAATGGGGAAAGCTCCCATTACTTGGCCCAGCTCCTGCCCACCTAGCAGTTTGAAAGCATGCAAATGTGAGTAAATAAATAGATAACACTTTGGTAAGAAGGTAACAGCATTTTATGTATCTTGGCATACAGTCAATCTGGCAATATGACCATGGAAATGTCTTCAGACAACACTGGCACCCTTGGCTAAAAAATGAAAATGAGCACCACTCCCTACTGTTGGAAACACCTGGACAGGATAAACATTTATGTTCTCACCAAGGCTTCCTGAGGCAGTAACAATCACACGCTGTTCCCAAAACCCTTTGTTTTTATTTCAATGGCTGTGAATTATATGCATTTACAGCCCGTAATGAGTCCCAAACAATTTATGAATAGTCCAACAAAACTCTGCCACAGTCTTTCCGGATAAGGCTAATAAGCACCCACCTTTATCTCCCTTGAAATGCTGCCAATGACTAAATTGTCAATTAGCTGTACAAGGCCAAATGGAGCACAAAGTCAACACAGAGCTTCAGAGTTTAAATTGACCAGGATGAACAAAGTTGCTTCCTGCAAAGGCTCATGTCCCTTTGCTCCTCCTTTATGTCTTATGGGAGGGGCCAATACTCTGCAAGCCTTACTCCCGAGTCACCCCTTTTGTCTTAACTGTTCTTGCCTTCTGGCAGTTCTGTGCAAGTGCACACTGGGAACCGGCTCCCCCTGTTCCTCTGCCTCACTGATGTCAGATTTTGGAGGCTCCAGAGTCCACACATAACTCTCAGATGGCCCTGGCTCCATCTCTGTGTTGGATGCAGATCCCTCATCTGAGCCCTCCCCAGACTCCAGGACTGGCCCATGTTCCTCCCCACTGTCTGACTCTGCTGCCAGCTCTGCAGGCCACCAGTGGACCACATTATCTTTTTTTATATAAATATTTAATATGCATGTAAAAAGGACAATGCTTCAATCATTAGGTTATGTCCCATTTTTAAGGCAACCACCATCACTGCAGATGCCTTTACCAGAATCCTTGGTTTAACAGTGACAACTTAGTTTATTTAAAATGAATAATTGTATAAATTAGCCTTTAACTGACCTCTACTAGAAAGTGTTACTTGTCATTCACTTCTTGCTATTCTTCCTTATTATATAAGGTATTGCGGTGGTTCTCAACCTGTGGTCTGTGGACTCCTGGATAGTTGTGATGTTGTCATAGGTGTGAAGGCTTGAAGAAATATTAAGTTTAATTTTGAGTTAAGTCTTAGTGGTCCATGGTGATGGTCTGTGGCCATAAAAGGTATTTAAAGAAATTTCATGGTGAAGAAAAAGTTGAGATATTAAGTTTTCCTTTTTCCATTCATTCATTTTGGATCACATTTCAATTTTGCTCATTGTTATTTTAAGTCTGCAACTTTTGAAAATGGAAGGTCCCGACTTCCGGTGGTGGCCTGTGGTCGAAGTGGCATGGAGTGACAGCACTCTGCCCCTAATTGCCAAGTTTCAGCGATCCGGTGGCCGTCCGAGGTGAAATTGGTCCTGGGGGGATCGGTGAAGGAGAGGGGAACCTTCAGAGCTGAAGCGGGAAGTTGCGATCCCTAGCAGCATGTTCAGAGGAGCCTTCAAAGCTGGAGCTGAAGAGTTGGATCTTAATGGCCAATCCAGAGACCTGACATCCCACAAGAAAGGAAAGGGAAGCAAAGAGGGAGAATGGTGTTAATAAGCAGTGAGAGCGGAGGAGCTTGGAACTGCCAAAGTGAGTCCAGAGAGAGACGGTGAAAGTGAAAACTCAAAGAGGCACACGGATGGGACTTCCGGTTTGTTCCTTATCGGTGTCGGTGCGGAATCCTTGATCGTGTGCAGTTTCGCCCGAGCTCACTTGCTGGAGGGTCTCGATCAGGTCCGGAGCCAACCTGGTGGGGTGGTGAACAAGAGGGAAATTACCTAGAGAGTCGAGGGGAGCCGCAACTCTCCTCCCTGACAGGAAAATCCCTCCCAAAGGCAAGCTGCAGCAGTGGTCCTAAAATGGCCACCATGAAGAAGAAGAACACTCAGGGAAACTAAGTTTTGTGCTGGAGAGAGAAGTAGCAAGCAGAGTGTGAACCAGGCAAAGGACATCACTTTTGAGGTACCCCAGTATCAAATTAAAAGGCTATTTTGGAGGAAAGTGTGTGGAAGCGGCGACCAGAGAAAATGAGAGAGAAATTGGTTTTTAAATTTGGATTTGATTATTTTATTGGACTAATCTGGAGGAGAAATTTAAAGGAAAATACGTTAACACACAAAGGTTTAAAAATTAAACTGGACATATATTGAACTGTGGGCACTTAAAAGGCATAACTAAATGCTGGAATTGAGTGTGTTGAAAAGAATAGCTAATGATTGAAATTAGTGAACTTAATAAAAATATTATGTTCAACAAAGAAAGCTAATAAGAAAAGGACTTAAGAGCGCCACCTGATGGTTCAGGAAAACATTAGTACATTTTAAAATGAGTGTCTGGTCTTTTTGAGAGTTTGGAACTTGGAACTTGAAAGAAAATAAAATGAACTTTATTATTGTCATAGAACCCCCTGGTAATTTGGGAAACAGCTGGGAGGCCAATTAGAAGATTTGGAATAAAGACTCAAGAGTATGAATTGTTGAAAATAAACTCAAAAATATTGGCTGAAATAATATACTGGACTCTGGGATTGAATATATCTGTCAAAGAAGAGGATTTCAGCTATTATGGAAGATGAAAGAAAAAGAAAAAAGGAGAAGATATAATGGAGGAGCTACTTGTTGATATAAGACTGGACTCACAAGACATAAGATCGGATATGCAAGATACAAGGGACATGATAAAAATCAAACTTGAAATGTGATTATGTACTACAGAAATTAGAAATGGTGACTCAGCATACACAAGAACACAATGAACCAGAGGGGGAGGAGTTCTATAAAGAAGAAGCCAATTTAGAAGGACAAAACAAACAACAATTATTTAAGTAGGGGGTAAAGGGATTAGAATTAAAAATTTGTGGTCTGATAGGATGATAAAAGGGAGAATGGTTCAGAAAATGGTTAAAGAGAGAAGGAAAAAGCAGAAAAAGGAAGTGCAAAAAAAAAAAATCAAAAGAGGGAGAGAGAAAAGTTTAATAACTGGAATGAGAAAAGAAGCGGAATAAGAATGGGGAAAAAGGGAATTAAGAGAAAGGACCAGAAAATAAAGAGGAACAGGAAACAAACAAGGATGAAAAGAAGGTACATTGTTCAAAGAGTGAGAGATAATGGGTGAAAAAAAAAGGGATAAGAAAGGGGATTCCACAAGGCAATATGTTGGGATGTATAAGAATATATTGAAAATAGTATTTTGTAAAGTATAGATAATTTATAGAGAAAATATAATGCAGAATCTTTATATATATATATATATATATATATATATATATATATATATATATATATATATATATATATATATATATATATATATTTATTGTTTATACTAGATAGGAAGATTGATAATAAGGAAGAATGAAGGTGGTTAGCTCGAATTACTAACTAGAGGGGACAATTATATTTATAGATAAGGATTGATAAAATGAAAAATGTGACAGAAAAAAATAATATGAGAAATGACAATAGAAAGGAGATAAGAATTTTAGATAACATTGTAAAATAAGATATGAGAACATGAATTGGAATTGGATAAGTTTAATATTTAATAATGACAAGGATGGTGCAATATGAAATTAAGCAAATAAAATGAATAGGTAATTATGGTCATGTTTGTATTGAGATGTGAAACCTGGAACTATACTGCTTGCCAAATGAGAATTGATATGGTGGTAGGCATTTGGAAAGAGTAAGATTGAAAATAAATATTGAAGAATGTATGAATTAATATGAATATATGCAAAGAGAGATGTAGGATATATTGATGCCACACTGTTAATGTATTGTTGTTATATGTAGATTGAAATAAAAAAAAATTGGGGAAAAAAAGCGGCACACGGACAATGAAAATGGTGAGGAGAGTGGAAAAGGGAGAGGACGAAAGAGGTTGCCAGCAACAGTGAAGGAAAGAACAAAGAAGAGAAAGTAATAGACTGTATGTGAATTGGGAGAAGAGGAGAGGCAAAAGTGGATTGACTGGAACGGGGTGGTTGAAATTTTTGAGTTTCCAAAAGAATAACATTGTAATAGCAGAAGAAACAAAGAAAGCAAATAAAAAGACTGAAAAGGAAAGTGACAGTGACAGTGCAAAACTTAGAGAGCCGGACATTTTGAAGGAGGGAAGTAAAAGTTAACTCTTTAAGCTCACAGCTTTCAACACTACAGTAAGACCCAAGTAATCTGGTTGGAACTTTTAAAGTATTTCTGTTTAAAGTTAATGATCAACAGTGATTATAATACTTATATTTATATTTATATACTTAAAAATATTGTGATTAAGTTCTTCTCTCTTTTTTTCTTCTTTGTGTTTTATATTATGTGATAAAATATTCAAATATTTATTCTTATATAACCATATATCAACTAGTGTAAAGAAGAATATATATAGAGAGAAAAAGTGACTGTTGATGTAATATAATTTAATATAATTTAAAGAATTTAATATAGATACCCTCTAAGAATGACATTGACTGATCCATTCAGGATATTGTCTGTTTTCTCCTATTACTAAAGTATTATTGTTATTAAAGCTATACTGGAATATAGAACTGTAACTTTATAAATCTAAATTGACTATTTAGACATAGGAATCTAATTGTATAAGTTAACTGCTAAATAATCAACTGTTTAAACATTTAATTATTTAAAGTATTAAGGAATTAACAAATAGAAACATATAAGAACATTTAGAAGTAATAGATTGGTAAACAGTTAATATAAGTGTTGCTCTGGATGTTAGGATTGATTCGTAAAACTGCATAGTTTAATTAACTTTTGAAATTTATTGAAATAATTAGGATTTAATGTGAGATATAGAGTTGTAGACTGCAGGGTAGAATAAGGATAGTGATAGAAATTAGGGGAACATTGAATGATGTTGTGGGAGAAGATAGAAAGAATATTAGGACAACAAAATAGAATACTACAAGAAATGACAAGTATTACGACAACTGCAGTGAAGAACAGGAAGAAACCCATTCCAGCAACAACTACAGAGATACTATCCCCATCTACACAAAGATCCATAGAAGGAATGCTTACAACAGATAAACATCTTCCTCGATGAATGCACAGACCATGCCGGCCACTTTATTGTCAATACAAGAAAGGATGACAAAGCTACAGGAAAATATGACTAGGAACCATGGAGAAATGAAAATAGAAATAGAGGAAGTGAAAAGAGAAGTGAGAAATGACATTCAGAAGTTAGATGAGAAAGTGAGCCTGATTCAAGAAGTTTTACAAAAGAACGACCAAAGACTGCAAATGATCAAGAAGAGAACAGAAAAAACAGAACAGAAATTAGAGTCAGTAGATCAGAAAATGAAAGAAAGGAACAAGGAAGTAGAGAACTCACTGATCCAGCTGGAAATGGAAAGAGCCTTTTTTTTCCTGCAATTTCAGAGAGATGAAAGACAAGAGACGAAAGAGGAAGATTTAACAGCAATAATGGCTGAGATTATTGCAGAGGCACTCCAAAGAGATAAGAGTGAGATAATTAATGAGTTGGATGAAGTCTACCAAGTCTATACAAATTATGCTAGAAGATTCAGATTGCCAAAAGAAGTTCACATCTGTTTCACATGGAAAAAAGTGAGGGATATAATCTACAAAATTACCAGAGATGAGCCTATGTAATATAAAGGAAAAGAGGTCGTAATGTTAAAGCAAATCCCGAAAAGAGTGCATGAACAAAGGAAAGAATATTATTTTCTTACCGCCCAACTTAATAAAAACAACATATTATTTAGATGGATAACACCAGAGGGAATGTTGGTGTTGTGGCAAGGGAAGACGATTAAGATAGACACTCTGGATAAAGCACAAGACTTCCACACCCAATTGGTAGGCATAGAAGAACTTGGTAGTAGCAGAGAAGAATTGGAATCGGCCAGCCAAGATGACCAACAATTGGAAAAGAATGAAAAAGAGCAGGAAAAAGAGGAAAAGAAGAAAGACCACAAGAAGAGAACAGAGTAAAAACAAGGGCACAAACAGAGGCATGGCACAACAGGAACTAGTTAGTAGCGGCAAAGAAAGAAAATGGAAAATAATTTGAAAATATTGTCAGTAAATATAAATGGACTTAACTCCCCATCAAAATGAACCAAACCCTGAAGAAATTGGCAAAACAAAAAATGGATATAGTGTGCCTCCAGGAGGTACACATTAGAGCTCAGGATTAAAAAATATGTACAATATAAAAAAATTAGGAAAACTTTATGCAGCACTAGCAGAAGAAAAAAAAAAAGAGGGGTAGTAATATATGTTAGAAAAGGAATAGAAGCAGAAGTACTATATATAGATTCAGTGGGTAGAAAATTAATGTTAGAAATTGTATGGGAACAGAGGAAACTATTACTTGTCGTAATATATGCTCTTAATAAACAACAAGAAATTTATTACAAAAAAACCCATGAGAAAATTCTAGAATTAGGCAAAGAAGAAGTTTGTATGATAGGGGACTTCAACGCAGTTGCGGACACAAAAATGGATTACCAAAATACCAGTAAAAGAAAGAAAAAAAAGGACACCCTTCCAAAAACATTTTTAATATGGCAAAAGAACAAAATCTAATAGATATTTGGAGAACACACAACCCAAAAGAAAAGCCGTTCACCTTTTATTCCATTCCCTATAAATCATGGTCTAGAATTGATATGGCATGGATAAGCAAAACCCTAGCGAAAGACATAGCGCAGGTAGAAATAGCACCAAAAGTGTGGGCAGATCATAGCCCACTAATAGTAACATGGAAAGGCCAACAATAACAAAGAGGGAGATGGATGTTGAGCCCACAAATTCTGAGACATAAGGAATACTTAGAAAAATTTAAAAAAAGATTTAGAAATGTTTTTTTGAAGTGAATATAAAAGAACACACTTCCTTACAGAATTTCTGGGACAGAATGAAGGTCTACCTAAGAAGATTAACAATTGCATATAATGCCAGAAAGAAAAAAGAAAAATAAAGTAATGAATTACAGAATGAGATCAGAAAATTGGAAAAACAAGCACAATTAACACCAGGGAATGAGCGAATCATAAGTAAATGTAGTTTAGTTAAACATAAACTAAACATATTAGAACAGGAAAAAAATTTAAGAGCCTTGAAATTAGTAAAGCAAAATTATTTTGAAAATGCAAATAAGCCAGGAAGGTGGCTTGCATATAGGCTAAGGAAGGAAAAATAAAAAAGATGAATCCAGCAATTACAAGATAAGGAGGGAAAGATACAAAACAACATGGAAAAAAAAAAGAAATAGTACTGGAATATTTTAGTGAACTTTATAAACAAGAAGATATGAGTGAAGAGAAAATTAAACAATACCTAGAGGAAGAAAATATTCCAATACTAACAGAAGAAGAAAGGGAAAGATTAAATGAAGAGATTACTAAGGAGGAACTAAAAGAGGCAGTTAGTAAACAAAATAATAATAAAACCCCTGGAACAGACGGACTACCTGCAGAATTATATAAAAACTTAGGCAAAATATTCGATCCAATTCTTTGAGAAATTTATAATGAAGTACTTACAAGGGCAAAGCTACCAATGTTGTGGAGAGAAGCATACATTACATTAATACCGAAGGAGGGCGCAGATACCACTCACATAAAAAATTATAGACCAATCTCTTTATTGAACGCCGACTACAAAATATTCATGAACATAATGGCTGATAGTTTTTTAAAAAATTGAGTAGATACATACATACAGATCAAAATGGTTTCCTACCAACAAGACAAATAAAAAACAATACAAGAACAGTATTAGACATCTTGGAGTACTACGAGGTGCACCCAGAAAAACAGGCTGCATTAGTTTTTCTGGATGTTCAAAAAGCCTTCGATAAAGTAAATTGGCAATTTATGACACAGCAAGTAAAGGAGATGAAATTTGGGGACAAATTTGAAAAAATGTTAGGGTCAATATACTCAAATCAAAAAGCACGTATAATGATTAATGGAGAAATGGCAAATTCATTCGAGATAGTAAAAGGAGTCAGGCAGGGATGTCCACTTTCACCTCTGTTCTTTATCATGACACTAGAAATCTTGCTAAGAAGAATCAGATGGAATTCCGAAATAAAAGGATTAATAATTAACAAGAAGGATACAAGGCCCAAGCATTTGCAGACGACCTTGTATTCTTAGTAGAAGAACCAATAAAATCAGGACCAAATTTAATTAAAGAGATAGAGAGATATGGACAAGTGGCAGGTTTAACAATTAATAACGTCAAAACTAAAATGATAACAAAAATTTTAATAGAGAAACAAAGAAGAAATTAGTAGAAGTCATGGGTGTACAAATTGTAAAAAAAATTAAATATCTGGGAATTTGGCTCACAGCAAGATGTTCAACAATAAAAGAAGATAATTATGTAAAACTAGTACTAGAAATAAAAAGGGACCTAGAAAAATGGGGGAAAATACAATTATCAATGTTAGGGAGAATTGCAACCATCAAAATGAACATCTTATCAAGACTACTATTTCTTTTTCAAACTATCCCAATAAAAATTAGATAATTTTTTTAATGAACTAAATAAAATTACCACAAAATTCATTTGGTCAGGAAAAAGAGTGAGAATAAAACTAAGCACATTACAAGATAATAGATGCAAAGGTGGATTTGGACTCCCTGTCTGGGAACTTTATTATAAAGCGGCAGCCTTAAAATGGATTAAAGAATGGGCCAATCTGAGAAACAAAAGAATCCTAACTCTAGAAGGGCATGACTTGCAGGCGGGGTGGCATGCCTTCATGAGGAACCCTGGAAACAAAAGCTATTCTTACTTTAATAGACATGTAATTCGAAGTTCATTACTGAAGATTTGGAAAGAGATTAAACTTAGACATTATATGAAAATTCCAGGGTGGGTATCCATCATGGAGGCATTGATCCACCCCAATGCTTTAGAAACCGGAAGAAAGATAAGATACTATGATGTTTTAAACTCCCAAGGAAGACTAAAGACGAATCAAGAACTTAGAGAGCAAGGGATGAAAATAGAGTGGTGGCCCTATTTGCAACTTAATATGAGGTACAAAAAAGACGTAGAAGAATTTGGAATTGAGGTAAAACCAAACCACTTAGACAAAATACTAGAGGGAACAGATGAAAAATTAATTTCTAAAATGTATAACTACCTATTATAGTATACACTTATAGTATACACTTATACTTATTATCTTGTAAACAATTGACAAATCAAATCAAATAAATAAATAAATAAATTAGAATTTGAAATGGCAGAAGAAATAGTTAAAGGCCCAATGATTGCATAGGCAAGGAATGTAGGGCACAACATCAACCTAGAAGATTGGGAAAGAATCTGGAAACAAAATTATAAAGTAACAAAATTGGAGGTCTATAAAGAAAATCAATAGAAAATGTGTTATTGGTGATATCTGGCACCTTCAAGGTTAGCTAATATGTACCCAACTTAGGTCCGCTATGTTGAAAATATGTAATATATAAGCAAAAGAGGGGTACCTTCTTCCATGCTTGGTGGCTTTTTCCAGAAAGTAAAAAATACTGAAAAAAATTAGAACTTGGATAAAAGAAATTACAAATATTCAATTAGACTTTAAAGCCAAAATATTTTTATTGGGAATGGTAAAAGGCGATCACACAAAAGAAATGAAATGTTTAATTCTCCATATAATTATGGCAGCAAGAATTGGGTTGGTACAATGCTGGAAGGGTGACCAAATGCCAACAAACAATCTGATAATCTAGAAGGTCCTAGACTGCACTAAAATGGATGTACTTACCCAAAAGCTAAAGGAAGAGGTAGACTCAAAATATAGTACAGTTTGGGAAAAATGGTACAGTTGGATTAAGGATAAAAACCAGAGAATAAAAAGATAAGGACTGGGGGAAAAAAAAGGAGTTAGACTAAGAATATTTACCAACAACAGGAAATGAATATTAGGAAAATTGTTTTTGAGGAAATAACACACCGTCTAATTGATGGGAAACATATATGTTTTATGTGTATTAGTTTTGTTTTTCACAGTGATTTCTTTTATAATGAAATGTCTTATATTATGTATTGTATATATATATTTTAAATCTTTAATAAACTTTATTTTTTAACGGAAAAAAAAAGAAAATGGAAGGTCCTAGCCCTATCACTTCTGGAAAGCACAGGATGTAATGTTCCTCTCTTATTGTTTAGGAAATCTGTAAAAATGCACCATATTTTCCAGGCTATTAATCGTTAGATAATCTTAGTATTTATTTTATTGTTAAATATAATCTGTATTTTTAAAAATGGCTTCACTGCCTAGACTAGAATACTTGCTAAAACAGAATGCAGCATAACAATTAGATTAATCAGTAGCAGTGATCTGTGTCATTATAAAATCCTCCATTTAAATTGACTTAAAACCACTCACAGGGTGGGAAGACCATATGGGAGAAGAAAGGATAGGGGACAAAAGGAAGTTAGAACAAGAAGAGAGAAATGTGGAAAAGATTAGAAGAAATTTTCATGCAAACACTAGCGTACTCACTAACCTTCTGTTGAAACCTGGACTTCCGAAAGATGAATAGAAAGATTTAAAAGGCCATTTATTGGACTACAGGAGAATTGGGGGGGGGGGGAATGGCAGCCCAACCAGTGCCCCATACCCTTTCTTCCTGAGCTGGCCAATAGTTGGTACAATCTGAATACTCCTGAAAAAAGGAAGAGAGGGAATATTTCCTTGATTTTAGATGTTTTTGACAATAAAAAGCCATACATTTCATAGGAAGAATGTTGCTCTTGTAGTGTTTGAGGGAGTTCCTTTATGAAGCAGAATATGACTATAGAGCAGCTGTCTCAAACTCAATTTACCTGGGGGCTGCTGGAGGCAGAGTCTGGGTGAGGCTGGGCCGCATAAAGGATTCCACAAAAAACGTTGTTAAAAAAATATCCTCAAATGCCGCACTAATATTATACTTTCATATCACGGTGGGGGCCACAGGATATCGTCCTACGGGCCGCAATTGGCCCACGGGCCGCAAGAATGAGACCTCTGCTATAGAGAGAAATAAAAACAATACAGCAATTCACTCCAGGATTTTCAGAGATGGGAGCTTATTTTTAAACAGAAGAACATCTGAATTAAGAAATCAAGTTTAGACAGAATTAGATACCTTATCTATATTTGAAAAAAAAACAAAAACAACACCAACACAGAAGGCCAAGTGTCTCCTACCCCAATGGCTTCTAAGGGTTACATCTAAACTTGTCTTTCTGTTGCGTGTAAATGAATGGATCTTATTGCATTTGTTTCAATATGTTTGAATGCAAATGGGCAAGATTTAATTTTCAAACTTTTTATTAAATCTCTTTAAGCAGCTTTGAAATGTATCCAACATTACACTTTCCAAATTTGCAACACCACAGCTCCTCCTTTGAAGCATTTCTTTGTCCTATCACCCAGTCTGTTTCATGAAGACTCTTCTTAAAAAGATACTTGATTTTTCTCTTGCAGTAGTTTTATATACATAAAATTGTTTTCTAAACAAGAAATGCAGTAAGTTTCTGGAATGCAACAGAAAATTTGTTTTCTATAGTTTGAATAACAGTTCCTTTCCCCCCGTTCCTTAATATCATCATTACTGGTGAATTTTACCACTCATAACTATTCACAAATAATATGATATACTGAATTATTTGCAGTATTCTTTGATTTGCCAGAATATAAAGAATAAAATAGAGAGCTAAAAGAAAGTGTACAGCTAGTTTCAAGAACTGGAGAAAAAACAGGCTGTAAGAGCAAATATTAACTATTTTGTTTATACCCCTGAGGCCTCTGCTGGAATGTTACTAGTACCTAAATTAAGAAAAGGGTAATAAGAAGACTTGAAGCTAAAGAAAAATCGAAGTACTTGGCAATGATAGAACTTCCGATTCCTTTAATGCCAAATAATACTAACTCTGGAATGTCCCAATTTTAAAAAAATACAGTATCACCATTGATCCCTTCAGAAAGTCTTTTAGAGGGACAACATGCAGGAGTGAACTTTCAACCTTCTCCCCCTTCCACATTCCCTGGTTGTTCACCCCTGACTGACAGCCATTTTTTGGAATTTGGATGGAAAAGATGCCAGACATAATGACACTGCTTTCATAATGTACATCATAGAATACAATAAAGTTAAACTCATATATTGGTGACCTACAAACTAAACCTTACCTTGCATTTATTACTTTGGCAGGTCACTTTAATGCAAGGATAAGCACTAATAATATGTTTCTTAATACTAAATGTCATCATTATTCCCCTGAACTAACACATTGTTTGGTAATCTAAGGACATGGTGTGGGACTTTTGTGCTTGCTCTGAGTCTTCCATAAATAGAACTTCCTTTTATTCAGACCATTTTTATACATAGTCAACAGGGGTTTTTTGCCACCAAAAAAGGCACCAGGTCTTATTTTGGGGGGGATGTCATCCACTGACTAACCTCACTTGCACGCGTCGCCCCCAACCTCCTTTTCGCTGTCAGAGGCTTTCAGGAACTTATTCTGTGAACAGCAAGGCTTTCCTGAAGGCCTCTGTAGCTGATAACAGAGCTCCGAATCGATCTGGAGCTTTGTTATTAGCTACAGAGGCCTTCAGGAAAGCCTTGCCAGCCTTGCAGGCTGCAAAAGAAATGGTCTGGTGAGGCAGCTGTCAGGGTGTGTGAGGCCTGGCTACAATTGTCCGCAGGTAAGTAGTAGGGCAGCTCCACCCCCTCCATCCCCACCCTAGCTTAAATTTTTACCTGTGCACTCTGGAGTGGGTGGGGTTTTAATTAGGGCTTATTTTTTGGGGGGGTATATTGGGCGCACGTGTAAAAATCAAGCTAGGACGTACTTTCAGGGTAGGTGGTATTTTCGGGGAAATAGGGTATATAGCATTATAAGGGAAAGATGAACTTTGCTCAATTCACTTTAAACGGTAGGCACAATGGGGAGAAATGCTTACTAAAATTTTAAAACCCAGGTCAATTGATGAAATCTATTCTGCAGTTGTTATTTACTTGGGTAAGTCAATTCTAAATCTCTAATTTAACTCAGTTACTCCAACCTGCTCTTATAATATCCAGAGTTTCAAAGATCGGATCTCCCAATAACTAAGCCAGTTTGGCTTAGTTTGCGTTGAAGCTCACTTAGGCCGTTTAATAAATACAACTAAAATCTTTGGGTATAGTCCATTCTTATTATTATTTTAAAAAAGGCAGCATAAGGAATTATTTTATACTAAAAAAAATCAGAACATCCTGGCAACAGGGGATAATAGCATCCCAGGTTCAAAACTCAACTCAGTTTTGGCATCTTACAGCTGTACAACCAACAAATCACTTTTCTCCTCTGGCTTCTTTAATTCCAGCTGTGGTTTGGGAGACACATTTCTTTTCTTTGTGTGCATGTGAGGAGCTTAGATTTATTCCAGTTGATCTGAATGCTGACTGGTTTTCACGCTGCCTATGGTAACATGCTCAGAAATTCAAAAATTGTTTAACTTACTTTAAACCAAGAAAAATGCCAGATTATGATTTCTTAATTGTAGAAATTAGCTTTACCAACTTTGTTGGACTCTGATTGTAGTCTGTCTGTTGTATTTCATAAATCATTCTGTGATAGTGTATAGAACTCGGAACAGTCATAATAGTTCCTATTTATAAAAAGTGAGCAAAGAACCTAGCAGCAAATATTACCCTATCAGCCCACTATATAATGCTGGCAAATTGAATGCCAAACAAAGTACAATAATAAAAGTACAAAACTATTGGATTGGATTGGCTGGGAGCTGAACAAAACTTTGTGGAGGAAAAGGCCGGTTTTAGAACTGATTGCTTTTTCCCTGATTATGCCTTATTTGAAAGTATCTGGCAGAAACTACATGGGTAAAGCCAGATCCGCCCTCAACTTAATATCTCGTGTTATGCTGTGGGATAAATTCATTAATTCCATAAGAAACCAATGTCTGTTCTTGTTCCTATTTACTGTAAGGTTCATAAACCTTAAAGGCTACCTAACTAAAGCAATCATGCTGGTGAGTCAGATAGGATTGTATCTTGGCACCATCATTATTGAACTTTCTGGTTGCCTGTCACTGCTGATTTTCCCATTAGCTCATATGCTTTCCTATGCTGATGACGTAGTTCTTCTGCCTCAGGTTTCTTGTGGGCTAAATGTTGTTGTAGGCAGTAAAGAGGAAGCAATTCACTATGCAAGGACAAAGGTATTTGCTAAATATCTTATAGTTCTCAGATGGCAACTAAATGCCCATAGAATTGAGGGTTAAGATTTTTAAATTTCTAGGGTAGTGGTGGTTAACCTTTTCGGCACTGAGTGCCAAAATGGGTGCATGCATACATGCACGCGCACGCCGGAAACCAGAAGAGCAGCTCTCCGATGCAAGTGCACGGAGTGCTAGAAACTGGAATTTTAGCTTCCCGACGCGCACTTGTGCGGCAGCCACTTGGTCTTCCAGTTTCTAATGCGCATGCGCACTTGAAGACCAGCTAGCCAGTGTGCATGCACAAACTCAGAAGAGCAGTGGGCAACAGCTGGCATGCCTGTAGAGATAGCTCTGTGTGCCACTTCCGGCACACATGGCATAAGTTCGCCATCACGGATCTAGGGAATGGTCTTTCAGACCTCTGCTAGAAAAAGTGCTCATCTGGACTATGTATTCAGGATACCCTCCCTCCCCCCAATCAGCTTTGGCAATTGGTACCCGTACAGACCTATCTTATTTGAAGTACCTTTTCCAATTAACAAATGTCATTAAAGGAATAGATTTTGAAAATCTACGCCTTTTAATAAAATGTGTTAATTGGAAAATGTATTCCTGGATTATTTTATGCTTGGCTGAAATACAATCAGCCAGTAGAATTCAGAGATATGCAAACACAACCATTTTTCATTCCTCCAATAATATGGTCCTTGGGATTATGAATTTAGAGACAATAATTGGAACTATTCTAGATTAGAGTGGATTTGGCATGCTAGATTCTTTCAGATTTATATAACTCAGATTTATTTTTAAGATACACAAGATAAACAAACTTGCAGGGAAATGTTAGAGTCTCTGAATATTTTTATTGACTCACCTAACATTTCTATGAACTAGATCTCATCTCTCAGCCCCTGTATTATACCAGTTGAGTGGAGCTCTACTGCAACTAAGTTCTGATCCCTAAGTGAGAATAAACTGAAAAGGTCTTTAAGTAGTCAGATTGGGTGGCCTGGAAATATTTGGTTTAAAACACAAGACCAATATATATTTTTCCTCTATGTTTATAAACCTACAGATAAACAACAAAAAAAAGGAGAGTAACCACAAGCTTTAATTGTTGTATTTTTACCCCAAAGTTTTCCCTCGTCTTGCTGGGTCACAATCAATCAAGGCAGGAACAGAAGTGAGAAAGCACAAAGGATCCTGTGAACATCAATTGAAACCCGTTTCCATGTGAAGACAGGCTTAGAAAAGATTTTTCCAAAGAGAGCCTTGTCAGTAGTTGTTTAAACATGCATAAGTAAACAATTTATGTGAACAAATTGGCCAAGGCAGAGAGATCTAGCTGTTTCTTCTCCTCAAAGATCTTATCAGTACAACCTGGCTCAAGGACAGGAGTAGCAATATTTCTTAAACTCAAGTCCAATTTAAGATATTTTGGCTGGTCAACTAAGGACTCAATGCAAAAGAAAAAAGAAAAAGAAATAAAATAAAATAAAATAAATAAATACATAAAAATGCAACCATGTTAAAAACCGCTCCCCCCGCCCATCAATTTCTTACTCTGAGCTTTGTTTTTTAATATTCATAAGCTGGAAATGCCCTAAGGAAGTCAAATAAATGGACTAAGAAAACACTTTAATATATGCCAGAGTTGTATGAAATATCTGATCTAAATAAATCTTTGGGACAACTTCGTTGGCTCTGTAGGCAGCCAAACCATTACCCATTAGCCATATGGAGTTCACTTCTCAGAAGAGCCTCACAAGGTTGAGCTGTTAATTGACCTAAATACAAGAACTCAAGCTCAGCAACTTTATATATTATGGCTTGAAGCCCTGTATTGGTTACACGCCTTACACTCAGTGGTAAGGCACTGCATAGTTTAAAAAAAATAAAATAAAAATAAACCTCAGGATAAATAAATTGAACACATTGACTGAATTTGAGCTCTTGAGTTTCATCGTCTTCCACTGAGGTTCTCTTTGAATGGCCCTTTATGTTAGTTGAGAATAAGGACTATTTTCTGCTGCTGCTCATGATGCAGATTTGAAAGATAAAAACTAAACTGCTTTTACAAATGTAAACTGTTTAAAATATATTTCTTTCAGAGTTTTATATTCTGCTTTCATCCAGGAGTTTTAATATTTATATATATATATATCTATCTCTTTGGTTATTTGGGTTTTCTCCCATGTAAAATTGGAAGTATTTTGGCGACGTTTCGACGAAATCTCATTCGTCATCTTCTGGCTTGTGTCTTCGGCTTTGTGCTTCTTGGAGTAATGTGAGCTTGCAGCTGTTTTTTAACTGCCAGTGGGAGTGCGACTTGACTGGGTGGGGGCTTGGCTGTGTTCTGATTGGGTGGGGGGGTGTTCTCATTGGTTGGGGGCCTGGCTGTGATCTGATTGGTTGGGGGATTGGCTGTGTTCTGATTGGCTGGGGGGGGGGTTCTGTTCAGGTGGGGGCTTGGCTGTGTTCAGGTTAGTCTTAATTGTCGGGGGATTTGAGCTGGTGAGCTGTGATCCTCTTGTTTGGCTTTGCGTTCGTGGTCATGCCACATCTTCATGTTGGGCGTCAGTTCGCTTCATGTGTGGGTCGGAGGGGTTTGAAGTGGGTAGTGATGCAGCTGCGGTACGGCTTGCTGGGTATGGCCCTACATAAGAGGTACTACAGACAAAATCAGTAAGATACTACACAGGCATCACATCAAGACTGCCTTCAAAACAGACAGAAAAATAGCAGCCATCCTTAGAAACCCCAAAGATAAAATTGACCTGGAAAACCAAGGCATATACGAAGTCCCCTGTGCATCATGCCCGGCCACAGACATTGGACAGACCAATAGAAGAATAAGTACCCGCCTGGATGAACACAAAAATGCAGTAAAAAAGCTGGAACACACTTCCTCACTAGTCCAACACATGAAAGCCACAGGTCATAGCACCGACTTCAATGGCACCAAAACCCTAGCCACTATAGAAAACCCCAGCCACAGAATTATCAGAGAAGCCATAGAGATTGAAAAAAGACCTGAAAGCATGAATAGAAGAGATGATTCCACCAGACTGTCAATTATTTGGAAGCCTGCACTCACAAACAAACAAATCTCCACACCACTAGCCAGGCAAACACCTGGGCACAAATGGATCCCCCCTGATACCTCCAGCTCAAACACACCCCAACCAGGCACCCAGATGAAACCTAGCTTCCTAACAAATGATAGCCGTCCATTTACTCGGAGCCAAGCTGCACTAAAACCTTCCAATACAGGAACACAATGTTGCCAGCCAATCAAGACACAAAAAAAGCCACAAAACAGACAGAAGATATTAGAAACACCAATCAAGCAGAACACAGCAAACTCCAAGACCAATAAACACAGACGAAGACTCCCAACCAATCAGGATGAAGAAAAAACCATTCTGGCACAGCAGTAGGCTGCCCCAAATTTAAAACTGAAACAACTGTAAAAGTCTGACTCACAGACGGACACAATACAGAAGCCTGATGATGGCAGATGAGATTCTGCCGAAACGTTGCTACAACTTTAAAAGCACAACTACAATGACGTGGGAAAATACCCGAACAAAGCTGAATACCATACATGTAAATACCCGCAAAAACTTAAGAATATATATATATATATATATATATATATATATATATATATATATATATATATATATATATATATATATATATATATATTAGAGATTTTCATGGGTACAGGTATGTAGGTCTAGGTGTGTTCGAGACTTTTCCCGTGTAAGATTAAGAGTATCTTGGGGAGGTTTCGGCGAGGTCCCACTCGCTATCCTCAGGCTGGTGATTTCGGCTTTGTGCCAGTGCAAGCAGTGTGTGATCGGAACTTCTGTTTCTCTATAAATACTGGTGGTGGGGGCTGGTGTGCTGGGCTGGTTGGCTGCACACAACCCATTACCCAAGCCGTTACTACACAGGAGGCTAATGGAAAAGAGATCAAAACACAAACGACCCAGGAGATTACAACGCAGGACCCAGAATACCACAACAAAAGAACTCGCAAGCCCATCACACAACCCATTACCCAAGCCGTTAAAACAAGAGAGGCTAATGGAAAAAAGATCACTACAAAACAAACGACCCAGGAGATTACAGCACAAGATCCAGGATATCTCCACAACAAAACTCACAAGGCCATCACACAGCCCATTATACCAACATCAACTCCATCAACCAATCAAGAGGCAGCAGCACAGCCAACCAGCCCAGCACACCAGCCCCCCCCCCAGTATTTATAGAGAGACGGCAGCTCCGATCACACACTGCTTGCACTGGCACGAAGCCGAAAGCACCAGCCTGAGGATGGCGAGTGGGACCTCGCCGAAACGTCGCCAAGATACTCTTAATCTTACACGGGAAAAGACCCAAACACACTTAGACCTACACACACACACACACATTGCACTCCATTCTCCTGGTTTTGTTTTCTGTTCACAACAATAAACAATTGTGGATTGGGCTGAGAGAACATGTTGAAACTGAGTCTTGTAATGGGCAATATATGTTCTTATTTCCCCTTTTCTTCTCCCCTTCTGCCTGCCCTGACCCCAAAGATTTGAAGGCCATGTGAATAGCTGGAACAGACTTGTGTTCCATTGATAGTGGAAGTCAATGTGGGTGACAAAGGAGAAACACTGCATTGATACTGTGGACAACTGGTGGGATGGGAAAACACATGCAAAATTTACTCCCATGTGAATGCCTCCAGAAATGCAGCAACTGGCCACAATCCTTTTCTTTCCTAGACAGAGATTGAAAGTATGTGAAATTCTTAAGTCCATGCAGTAGTACAGAATCCAGCAACCGACACTAGGCAGACAATACTACCATGCCAGCCAGTCAAATCTAAAGGTTGCCTGAATTTGCACAAAGTTGGCTGAGAGAGCATTTCCTGCACTGTCCACACTGAGGAACAGCTAAGACCAAATCCAAGCAACAGCTTTACACAGTTGTAAGCTTCTGAAGTCTGCTTATAAAGGAGAAACAGAAAAGAGAGAAGGGAGTTTGTGAAAACACCTGTGGATACACATCTTTAGAATTTGGCCCAGAGCACATTATAGGCATTTAGATAAATATTAAAGGCATAGGGATACTGTAAGGGTTACTTTAAGTGGTATAATTTTAGTTTACTATTTTTGATCATGAAAGCTTTATTGTAAATAAAGGTAAAAAGGTAAAGGAGTCCCTGCGGATTTTACTCTGCTAGGAGTTGCATACTACAGGGGGCGGTGCTCATCTCTGTTTCAAAGCCATTGAACCAGCATCAAAGACATTTCCACGGTCATGTGGCCAACGTGATGTCATGGAGCGTTGTTATCCTCCCACCAAATTGGTACTTATTTATCTACTCGCATTTGCATGCTTTCAAACTGCTAGGTTGGCAGGAGCTGGGACAAAGATGGGAGCTTACCCCATCATGTGGCACTTGGATCTCAAAACCTGGGCTGTTGGTGTTAAGTCCTGAGCATGGGCGCAAGGAACGGAGACGAGGCATTGAACTGTGACTTCAACTCTTTATTAGTGACTTCAGAACAGAGAGAATAAATGGGCAGCAGCAGCTCTTTTTATAGAGCTGGCTGCGGCCACAACAACCAATGATTTAAGTTACCCGCGCTAAAAGCGTCCAATCAGGGGTGACCCGCTGTCAGCCAATCAGATCAGCCAGAGATGGCCAATCACAGCTCGCTATTCGCGGGCCAATCAGAAGTGCAGGTTTACAAGCCTGCTGTAGGATAAAACTATTAGGGTTTTTAAGCTAACGTGTTTGCTTTAGTTCATAACAGTTGGCTTTTCAGTCGACAAGCTCAACGCCTTAACTGCTGAGCCACTGCACCGCCCCTCATTGGAAGTAAGGGAAGAAAAAAAAGCAAAACTTTTGTGGGCTACCATTTTCCCCAAATGACTCAACCAGAGAATGATGGCTCCTAAGTCAGCTTGTGGGTTTCTATGGCTGTGGATGAACTAGAATATGCTTATTATTACTTAAGGATGCATGGAACCCCTCTGGATGCCTATTCCTATAGGAATTTATGTTGGAATTGTTTGCTATTGTCCCTTCTGCCCCATGGCAGTCATTTGCCTGTCTCCTGCTGCAGGATCTTGGATGTGGTCCAGTCTTACTTGCACCATTGCTTCTACTTAGAGGCCAATCCTAAGTATGCTAATTCCTAAGAGAGGCTGGGAATTGACATAACTTATCCACTCAGTTGATGTAGATAGATCCACAGTGCCTCTATTTTGGATAGCAACAAAGGCCAAATTGGACATGCGCTAAATGGATAGGATGAGGTTTTCTTTATGAAAATATAGTCTATTTGGAGAGAAAATGCTGAGACCACAGCATACTGTTACCAGAATAAAGATTGCCTCATTGTGAATTATGTATGTGCGAGTGAATAGGGAGGTTTTTAAAACATAAGTGAAAAATGTCCACCCACCCCTCACGTTTCTCTGCTTTTAAATTTATGAGGGGGAGGAGAATTATGAATTTATACTAAATTATAGATATATAATGTTTTCCAATTCTGCAAAATAGTAAGTTCATTATAGAAATATGAATTACGTCACCTTTAAAGAAAAGTGGTGGAATAAAGCATGCAGTAAGATTGAGTTGGGAAACCAATGACTCTCAAAAAACTTTTGAACTACAATTATCTATTTTCTATCTTGGCTGGGATTGCTGTGGTTTGTAGACCTCCAACTTCTAAAGGGCCATAGGATCTCTAACTTGGAACACTACACCAAAATCCACATTATGTATTCTAAAGATCCACTAGTATACATAACAAACAGCAACCCTGTGAGGTAGGCTGGGTTGAAGGAGAATGTTTGGCCAAAGTGCACTATACTATACTAGTTTTTATTTCACTAGGTTTTGGAATTTGCCTTACATTAGACAACTTTTTAACCTATCTAACTGAATATATGTATTTTCTTATGGAGTTTGAATGGCCCCCAATAGGTTATAATAAGGCTATAAAACTTTATTAGGATCACTTTGGTACCTGTGTATATCAAGCCTGCCAAATTAAACCCACAATCTGTTGCTCTTTTAACTATGGAAATCAAGTTTACAGTTTTTGGAAAATATTTTTTTAAGGAATTAAGAAATCAAATTTGTGCGGTCATTATCATCATGTACTATTTTGTTCAAGAAGCACAATATGGTTTGACCACTGATCATAAATCTGAACAGGCCATGTAAAGTATGAGTACCTGTAAACAGCAGGCCATTTGGATTAAGTTCTATTTTCACCAATAAATAACTCAGAGTTCTTTTTGTCCTTTGCTGAAGATCTTCTTCTCAGACAAGAGAAAAGAATTAGTAGTTTGACCTTTAGAAATGACTTGAAGCCAGGTCTTTTTTTAAAAAAAAAATACTGTTGGCTTGAATTTGGAAGTCCAGATGTTTGGGCATGCCTTCTATAGGGTCTTGTCTAAAGCAGAGATTGAAAGCACCTGGGTAAGACTATATTTCTATAAGAGTAAATAGCAAAAGTAGTCCATTATTTGTGATTTAATCCTTATGTCCTCTCCTGAGGAAGATATTCAGTCTGTAGGAACTTTTGTTCCCTCTCTGCCTGACTGACTATATTGCTCTTCTCTCTAGTGCTTAGACAGGTCAACAGTTTTCCATAGAATGAATGAATGAATCCCAGGAATTTCATGGATATAGAGCAGAGATAGTTGCAATCATTCCTCATATGTCTAAAAATTCTAACATCCTGGGCATTAGATTATATGGCAGGAGGTTCAAATTTGAGGTTTATTTATTTCATTTTAGAATTTTGTCAGTGGTCCGGCTCTGCTTTTTAAAACCAAGCAAAACAAACATGGAAGAAGTGGATGTGTGGGAAGCAGAGTTATACAAATTAATGTTACTTACACATATGCCCAGAGGAGAGCAAGAGAAGTAGACTTTCTTTATAGGAGGAAGAATGAGTGCTAAATTGCTAGATTTAGGATACTTCCATAATAGGAGAGTATCATGCCTCCATAAACTCCTATGAATTTGTAGGAAGTTAGCACCCACCTCTCTCCTAGAAAATTGAAATATGATATAGGAAATATTAAAAAGGCAGAATATTTCCCCTAAAAAGAGTAGAAACTCAGAAGCAGAAACTTACCTCAGAAGCAGAAGCCCACTCCCACTTTTGTTAATGGGTGGGCCATTAAGGCCTGGGCCAGAATATTTTACATAACAAAGATCTCCGGGTAGAGCTGTAATAGGAATTGCCCCAAACCCTTTCATTACATCATCATCCAGCAAGGCTCAACCAAGCCTGGAACTCAGGACAGCTTACAGAGATGCCCCTGCATGGCCCCATGGGAGTCTGACAACCAATCAAAATACAAGCTCAAATTCAAATCTCAACAGAGGGTAGGTATAAACCAGGCACTTTCAGCCCTCCTCCTCCTTCTTGATCTTTTTCTTCACCTTGAAGCATGTGATCATCCTTTTCACTTTGGAGCTCCAAGCCATGTGGTCTTGTCCACCATTAAACCATCTTTTCAAACAGCCTCCATGTTTCCAGAGTCTTTTTCCCCACTTGGAACTGAACCGAGAAGGATATTTCTTCCAACAAATTAATATAGATTTTCCCCCCACACCTTCATCTAGAATGAAAGAATTACAAAGGATAGGCTGTAGTTTGGATTCATTTTTAGTGTCTAATGAGGATTATAAGATTTTGTTAAGCTTTTATTTCAATTTAGATTTTTTTTAAAAAATATACAGACCCTTAAAAATTTATATATCTCTCCAACATTATTTACGTAAGGTATTCAAGGCTTTAACTTCCAAGAATTGTTGCAGTTTATTAGACAAAATAATTAAAATCTAGACTAAAACTATGTGTTACTCCTTGATGAGCACTTTCAGTTGTTAGTTAATATTTATTTTTAGTAGCATCAGTTAAAATATGCAGAAAATTAATATACTGATTAAACTTATAGTAGAATAAGTATTGTTTTCACTTTTTTTACTTCACTAAGAAATAGTGATATTTATGAAAAGGTGAATTATCAGTTGTACTCTAGTAAAACAAATGTGGAAGAAACTTAACACAGATAAATCATTACACAGGCATTTTGAATCTAGTCCAGCTATGTAGTCGAACTTAATAACAGAATTGTTAGAAAAATAAGTATGTTCCTTTTTATACTTCTATATTTCTTATTATGGAAGAAACTATGCAATCTAGTGAGATAAAGGTGCAGAAGGAAGAAGTCCAGGATGAAAATCATGCTAGTATTTCTTGTTCCCTATTTTTTAAAACAGAAAATAGTAGCAAAAAACAACTAGAATTTATTTCACAGAGAATAAAAGATGAAAAGGTCTGGAATATAAATGAGAGACTATATTATCTGCATATCAGTAAATATGGGAAAGACCCTTCTATTAAGATCCCACAGAATTTTTCTAGCTAGTATGGAACAATGTTAATTTAGAAGACACATAGGTCTGATTGATTAAAGGCAACCCACTGCCCAATTGCTATGATAAGAATACAATGTAGGAAAAATATTCCATATACCTATTCCTGGGCTGGAACCCCCATAGGATACATAGGGAATTGGTGCAAATCATAGAATGTCACATGTATTACAGTACAATCTCTTTGCATGGCCATTGCAAATTCCATAATTTACATTGTTTAGTGAAGATAAATGTGATGCCACTTAGCCCCTTGTGAGTGCCCCTAATGCTGTAGATCAGGAGGGTCAAACTGGCGGCCTGTAGGCCGGAGGCATCATGTGCAGGCCATGCCCACCCCAGCTCTTCAAAGAGAAGAAACGTCATGAAATGTCATGCGATGCCAATGAGATGCCACAAGTTTGACACCCGTGCTGTAGGTCAACATCTCTAATAGCTCACTGAGAAAACCAACCCTTCATATATATCCATGCATATTCATTTTGAAGCAGATTAATCTCAGAAACACTACAAGCATCAGTGCTTTTTTGGTTTGCACATTTCAAGAAAAATCTGTCCCTATTATTATTAATTCCATTTGGTGGTTATAACACCTGCCCTAATGGATCCAGTTTCCTGCATACTTAGTTAAACGGGGAGGGTGCTCGTTTGCACCACAGAAAGATTTAAAAGCCTGACTCAATTTGATGTGTTTAAGGATATTCTAGTCTACATAGAATGGCTACATATAAAATGTCGATAACTTCTCCATTCACTACATTTGAAGGAAGAGTCAGTTTATGAATCTCTTAAATCTGAGGAGGAAGGAGAAAAGCAATGTTTCAAATTGGAGAAAAGACAGTGTAGAAGACAAGAAAACAGCGTTGCCAACTTCCCTTAAAGTTATTTCACTAAGTTAATTAAATGTAAGTCTTCCTATGACCTAAGTGAGATCTATTTCTTGCCACAAATAAATAGCAAAATAAGGAAAGGAATTCATCAGAAAGAGGATCTGCTTAAAAAAAGCTGAACACTTGCCATCTCATTCATTTTCACAGCTGTACTGAACTGATGAAAAGTGGGATTGGGAAAAGGAACTTCACCTCAGCATTTTATGAAGCAATCCACTCTTCTTGGTTGCTGCTGAGTTGCATTTATTTAAGGGGGCAAGAAAGGGACATGAAGCAAGCTGCATGGAACTGAATGAAAGTTGTGTACCAGCTCTGTCTGCTAGACTGAGTGTTGTTTTAATTTAAATCCATTAAAAGGACATCGTTTGTCCACTTGGCTCCTTTCTAGTAAGTTTCTTCCCTGTGCTTATTTGTCTTTGAATTATGATTAACAAGGCAAAGTTCAGTATATTTTTTACAAACCCCCTTTCCCGTTTTGGGTGTAAGTAGTAGCCTCACTATTTTTGTCTTTGAAAATTTTAAAACAGATGGTACCAATTATCTCCTGAAGCTTGTTCATGGTACACTGGCATTTAGGTGGAAATTTCCAAATCCTCTGAAAATTAACACCTCATTAACCCCTGAAAAAATATCACCCAACTAAATGGAGTGATATAACATAGTATCCAGTTAATTCCTTCCATAGCAGAACTTTTTCTTTTAGCAGAAAGTGAGGGAATTCTGCCTTTCCTGAAATCTTGTTTTATTCTCCAAATATGGCACTCAGGATTGTGAGGATGAAGCTGCTCTGGTACCATTCTTGAGGCTGGAAGCTAAAGGACAGATTAAATGGTCTCCTCCTCTGTGACCAGAGGGGGTAAAATTGTTACTGATTGGCCAACTATTCTTTATCAAGTGATATTGCATTCTTGGAAACTCCCTGCATGCTCTTCCATTCACATCAGGAATGATTCATACTGATTGACAACTGATGGACCTTAGCTATATTGTGGACACGGATAAAATATTGGGTTGTTTTTCTTAGTGGATGAATCTACAAGTGGTTGGGAAATTAATGGACTGGAAGGGGATTAATTTGGACAAACTTCCCTTGGTCCATTAATTTTCCCATGTATTTCTAGACTCATCCACAAAGAAAAACAACTCAGTGTATCAGTGTCAGTGGTAAAACTATCTTAATATGCTGCTGTTGTTTCTCACCTGGACTATTTAGTCAAATGTGTTTCTATGTTTGTGAGACAAGGAGAATTTCCCCTTTCTCTCTTGTGCTTCTCTTCCTAAAAAATGTAGTTTAAACTAGAGGTGAAGTTTTTCTATGATCGTGTATTTCTTAATAATTCTCATTGTTACTTCACATTGAATGAATATCTGCCCGCACTAATTGTTCTTTGGTTTAAATCCATACCACAGTATGTCCATAGTATTTTAGGGGGGGTTACTTTTTAATAGGACATTCTGCTACTTGAGTTACTTGCTATTCTTTTAGCTTTATGCCAAGAGACTGGAGCCTCAATGGGAGTGTGACATCTGGAGGTGGTGCATTAGACATGATCTCACTTCCTCTCCGTATGCACTTGCTTGCTTCCACACCATCTTGGTTAATTTAATTTCACTGAATTTTAAACTTATCATCCCTCTATATTATTTTAATGTTTTCTTTGGTATTTTTATTGAATGTTTTTATGCTACTTAAGAGTTGCCTTTGGTGAAACGAGTGACATGTAAGTTTAATAATAAATAATTTCTGCTTATGCTCAGGAGTACTTCTTCTTACTGGGGGAAGGGGGGGGGGGGGGGGGGGGGGGGGTTTTTTGGGGGGGGGGGGGGGGGGGGGGGGGGGGGGGGCCTTTTTTAAGAGAATATACAAAGAGGGGGCCCACACAAATTAAATTTTTGGGGGGGGGAATCGTAGTGAGTTCCTTTTGAATCCAAATGCCACCTGCACATTTTATGATACTCTCCGCTCTCATGAACTAAAATATGGCCCATTACAGTTTTCTTAGTTCCTTTTGAATCCAAAACATTTGATAAATAAAGAGACTTTTTTTTTTTGTCTGAAAAAAAATTAGCTTTGCAAAGTGAAATTTGCTACCAAATTAAAATAACTTCCTACCACCTGAATAGAGATTTTGCATTTTGAGGGTTTCCTTCTTGCCAACCACTGTAAAGCTACACTACTTGGCTTGTTAATATTTTGCCTAGTGCGAAAAATGTATTTTCTCTTTGCTAATGTAAAAGCTATCATCTTTCTCTTTATTTATGCTTTTTGCCTAGCCAAAAACCTGCACATTTTACCCAGGACAAGAACTGCCAATCTTCATGTTTTTAGAAACTTATCCCATTAGACTAGGTGTAACCAGATACCTGAAATGTGCAGTAGATGATTTATTCAATGTGTCTGTAATCTGTCTTTGAGATTGAATCCATGCCATTAAGTAACATGGGTTCAGAATTTGACAGTTGGGAAACACTCTGTTTCTTCCTTCCTCTGATGCATTTGTACCACCTGTAGTTTTTGATAGAAGAATTCTTGTGATACTGACCAACAATATTTTCCGATATTTTAAAATCTTCTTCTTTTTATATGTGTAAATTTTGCAAAATTAAATCTTATGGAAGAAAATATTAAGTTCTCCCCTTCATAAACAGGCCTCTGGATTCAAAATAGGCTATATTTTATTTAATTCTGGTTTAAAGAAAAGTCACACTGGCAGATTACAAACTATATCCCCATGGAAATTATTCGGTGAAAAATTATAATAAAAATGGTTGCTTAAATGGTGTAAAGATGTTGTGGCTGTATTTTACTACTTTTCTTTTCCCCACTTCAAATAAAAGTTTTTTTATTTGCTTATGGTTGACCCAGCAGTAGAAGAAAATCTATATTTGTGTAGCCATATAATGAACTCACATATTATTTTCTGTCACCATAGTATAAGTCTTTCCGAGACCAAACAAGATATGCTTACTACTAATAAATCAGATTGTTCTGCTTTTAGGGTTTACTAAATGCAGATGCATAAATCAAGACCAGGCCTAGAAAACCTATGTCTGATTGGTTAATTACTTTTTTTCTCTGCCAAGCCAAGAAAAGTGATAAAGTCATGAAATGTGCACTGAGAAACTAATGTGTTCAGTATGTCTGTGCTTTCAATTTCTATGTAGATAGACAGAGGACATATACCATAACCAAAATTATAATACCCAAAGTTTCCTTAGTGAAAAGCAAGGCTCAAGATTGTCAGTGTTCCCTTTGCTTTCAGACTTCACTTTCTATTGCTATTAACAAAGTAAGTTGTCGTTAAAATTAACATCAAATGAAAGATAATCATCACTTTGAAAATGCAGAAAAGTACTTAATGTATAATACAGCATCTTCTATCTTAGAGCAACTTAGGACTTAGAGGACTTCTTAGTAAATTTACTTTGGGGCAGGGATTATGCTACTAATTTGCTAATGATATTTCTGGAACTCTGAATTTATTATAAGCTACTGGTCAGTTGATAATAGTTAAATTACTTGGGCTGTCATTCTTAGGAAGCAACATAATTAATTGAAAATATTGATCATTTTGGACTTCCAGGTGAGACACGGCTGACTGGAGATGTCTCTGAATAGTAGAGACAATGACCTTTGTGAAGAATGAAGGATTGGCAAGTAGACTGATATTTCAGAATCTCTCTGGAGAAGAGAGAGAACCAGATATGGTCCACAAGTGCTCTGAACTGCAGCTCCTTGTGAAGAGAACATAAAACAGCTTTCTTCTGCAGGTTTGAACATCAGGAGCCAAGGGAGATGATATTTTTTTTGTGTTCAGCAGCAGCAAAGCCTTTAATAAGGCTTTTAAGCCAGCTAAATATCTTTCTAATTACATTTGGAAATGTTTAATTTAACTACAGCATCAATATTAGAGATCTTCAGGATGGCAAACTTAATTTGAGACCAGGTGAGTTTTACATTCTTCTTTGGATTTAAGGAATTTTAAACAAATATTTAAGAGCTTAAAACTATAAATGGTTGGCAAAAAGCAAAAAAAAAGTTAAGAAAGTTTTAAATGAATTGGGAGGCCAAAGAGATTTGGAATATTGGTTATTTTTCTTGTAAATTTTGAAAAACAAGTATATAGTTAAATAATATATCTGTGGGAAATGACTGAAATAGAACTAAATCCATATTATGAATATGGGATTGTAATATGGGTTTAGTGGATGGTTGCAAATGAACACTAGAGAGAACTAAAGGACCAGATAGAAAAGATTTAAAATGACCAAATCAGCTATCACTTTAACTTGTTTTATAAAATGGACGGAGATATTAATAACTAATAACTTGGGTTAGGTACAGTTTCCAATAGTTAAATTTTTAAAAGATGAGGAAAAAAATTAAAACACAAATCTTTACCTGACCCAAACAATATAGAATTTGAAGGCGTGGAAGACAACAAAGTTTACCAAAATGGGAATACGAAAGACTAATCAAGAAAAGGATCTGGACAGAAAACAGTTGCAAAAGAAATCCTAGATGATGCTTTTTTAAATAGGATTTACTGAGGAACCTGGTGAAAACTTTGAAGACTCCTCTTGAATGCTGAAGATTGATGCCAAATTTCAAATCCCGTGATGCCATTGGAATGATTTAAAGATCAAGATTGTGAAGAGCAAAAAGAAGGAAATTAAAGTTGGACTATTTCTGTTTGAAATACGTTGTGTTGGTCATCAAGCGCCTTTGTTGGTCCTCAATACGCCTTTGATTGGTCGTCTTGATACTTGTAAGACCGTTTTTATTGGTCCGCTGATGGGGGAATTTCAAAGGGGGCGGGAGGGGGGGCGCGAAAGGTGGGCCTAAAAGGCCGCGCGCTCCGGTTTTGTTGAAGGTACCTACGAGCTAATAAAGGCTGAAGTCTACTGGTCTCGGGTCCTTCCCAGTAGAACATTTCCATCTTTAAACTATTTCTTTGATATTTCTGGTAACACTTAATATTGGAATAGGATTCATATTCTAATACAAAAGATTCTTAAAGCAATATAAAGATAAAACCAGCAACTTTTATTTTGGGTTTAATGGAAAAAGACTTGGAAAAAAATGGAACTTTAATGTATATACTATATGTTGATGGCAGCAAGATGCACAAAAATGGAAGATGCACTTAAATCCTCACAATGGATGAATGGTTGCAAAAACTGATGGAGTTAGCAGAGATGGATAAATTGACTGCTTTGATACTTGGAAACCGCTTCTGGACTTTATGCTTGAGGTGGAAAAAAATTGAAACTTCAGTTTTGGATTTTATTGATTAGGTAGATCTGTTGTTATATAAATGGCAGTTTATACTATTATGTAAAAGTAAAAAGTTGAGGTTTGATGTCACTTTTTAATCTACTGCACCAATGGGAGTCAGAAGTCAATGCCTTTCTTTCTTTTTCTCTTCTCTACATTTTTCTTTTTCCTTTTCCTTCCCTTATTTTTCCTATTATTTGCTTTTGTATTTTATATTGTAAACTAATAAAAAGGATTGACATGGATACATACATACATACATATGTATATGTATGTGCATTTTACACACATACATGTATGTATGTATATGTATACATACAGTATATGTATATATGTATAAGATACTTCTGGTAACACATAATAGACCTTTTATTGAACAAGGATTGAAATATATGTGTTTTTTTTAATCCCATAAAATCATTATGACCTGCACTTGACAAAATATTCTCTCTCAACACTACTTCCCATCTTATTAAACTTATATCTTAAGGAAATTAAAATGTGAAGTACATGAAGAAAGCATTACCTAAGTCCCAAATTATTTTATAGATAAAGCCATCAAAAATACCACTTTAGGGGTATTTGCTCTATATATTTCAGTGCATTGATTTAGGTAGAATATTTCAGATAAATGTGACTTTATCTTGATTTTGATCTCTTGGAATAAACAATGTAAGATATTCTGTTCAATACCCAACCCAAAAACTTTTAAGTGAAATTTCTGATAGTTTATCATAATCTGTAAATAAAATAAATAACTTTGCAAATGGAAATGCACAATTACTATCATCTGCTATGATGATATGAGATGAGGTGGACTGATTGCTTTCGTAGTTTGGAGACAATAACTTGGTCATCAACACCAATAAGACCAAGGAGCTTATAGTGGATTATAGAAAGAACAGATCAGACATCCAGCCCTTGCTTATCAATGGAGACCGAGTGGAGCAAGTGGCCAGTTTTAAGTTTCTGGGTGTTACCATAAGAGGACATGACCTGGGGTGCTCACACTGCAGCACTGGTCAAAAGGGCCCAGGAGAGATTATACTACCTGAGACTTCTCAGAAAACAACAATTGAATGAAAAACTACTGGTGCCCTTCTACCGCTGCATCATAGAGAGTATCTTAACTTACTGCACCTCTATATCATGGGTGGGATTCAAATTTTTAACAACCAGTTCTGTGGGCGTGGCTTAGGTGGTGGGCATGGCTTGGTGGTCATGTGACTGGGTGGACATGGCTTGGTGGTCATGTTGTTGGCTGGATGTGGCCAACTCAATATCACTCACATCGAGGCACGCATCTCGTCGCCTGGCCTCTCATGACTGTGGGGATGCTGCAACAGTCGTAAGTGTGAAAAATGGTCATAAGTCCCTTTTTTCAGTGTCACTGTAACTTTGAATGGTCACTCAACACAAACAAAGTACCAGCAAAGGAGGGGGAAAAAACTCCAGAGAAGTTCCTGATACAGGAAGTTTAGTCCTGCCAAGAATGTAATAAGGGTTAAGGGAGAGGCAGTTTCTGTAAGCAACACCAAAATGTTTCCCCACTGCCTTCCTTACAGGATTAGGCCAGTAATTTCTTCTAACAACCGGTTCTCCGAACTGCTTAGAATGTTAACAACCGGTTCTAACAAATAGGTGCGGACTGGTAGAATCCCACCCCTGCTCTATATGGTTTGCCAATTGCACAGTGGCAGATAGGACAGCACTTCAGAGGGTTAACGTTATTGCCCAGAAGATCATTGGTTGCCCTCTCCCCTCTTTGGAAGAGCTTTATAGCTCCCGCTGCCTTAAGAAAGTTCAAAACATTCTCAAAGATTCATCTCATCCTGGGCATCCTTTTTTTGGAAATATTACCATTTGGCAGATGGTACAGGATAATAAAAACAAGGACAAATAGGCTGAAAAACAGCTTCTATCCCAGGGCAGTAGCTCCGTTGAATTCTACTGTATATTGCAGTGTTGGTGTGGTGTCAGGGGTTTTCAATTCAATGTATGGAGTGTGAAGGATGTGTGTTTGTGTTTATTTTCATGGTCATGATGTGCACTGAAGATGGTATTTGATTATGTTGTACGACATGCAATGACAATAAAGTAAACTAAACTAAACTAAAATCCTTATTTTCCTATTGAGAATCACAACTGCTGGTATAGACTGGCCTGCACTTGGCTACTTTAATGGCAATTATTGGAATGTTACTGTAGTATTTTTGGTTTCTAGCTTGCTTTCATCATGTTAGAACATAAATTGCTGTTTGGTGTCTATCATGCAGAACAGAATCAACCATGTATTGTTCATCTTCCAACATTTTGTCAAGGTCTTGAACTACTTAACATTGAAAAAAGTGTAGTTTATTGTGACAAATACTAGGAAGGTTTAGAATTAATGCAGGCAATCTTTTTATGACAATAGCTGAAAACATTGGATATACTACAACATATTCTGTGATAGTTCTGCATTCTTTCAGATCTGAAATATACAAACTTCACACATTATTTAAACCATTACATTACATTCTCACACTTTCTCACACAAGGCTTAGATTAAACTGACTGATGAACCACCATTTTTATAGCCTTTCCTCCACAAAATGTAGCATATTTTGTTTGAACCATCTGGATTTAATTTAGGCAGAGAACCCAGAAATAAATAGCAGAGTTCTTAGATGTGTTCTTCCAAGAGCTCTTCTGAACATGATAATAATAGGAAGAACATAAAACATAATTGCATTATGCCTCCAATATCCCACTGTGTTGGAAGGTAATAATTTACTGTTTCTTCTTGCTCCACTAGTAGATGAAAAAGCTTCTAGATTTAATATGGCAAGATTTATTGTAAAAACCATATAGATACAGAAGTGTTCACTGCCACAGAGATGGAAGGAATTAGAAGTACAATTGACTTTTTACTATCATCTTTGGTTTATTCAATTAGCTTAGAGGGTAAGATTTCAAGGATAGTTGCCATCCATAAAATTCACTCCTAATTGCTATTTCATCAATGTGATGAGTGTTGCTTTAATTGACCCTTCCTTGAATTGAGGTGCATTTGTTATAGTTCCTGTTAAATATATTGCTGTCTTAACTTCATTTAGGTAGACTGTCAGGCATTTGGTGATTTACCTGAAAAAGTTTTGTTTGAACTTAGGATTCTTGGCACATAATTAAGCAAGGGCTTGTGGAGAGATTATTTTACACACAGGTTTCTTTTTTCCATTCTTACGAAGGCTATTTTCCACAGAGTAGGTGTCAGAATTCTTTGCAGCTGAAAATTCCTACAAGGAAACAATGTTTTCAAATAATAAGATGTTTATTTTTCAGAAGGACTATGGTGAGTCTTGGCAATATTTTTCTTACTTTTAACTAGACTAATTTACCCAAATTAGAAGCAATATCACATGCTCTGGATGCCATTAGTGCTGGTCCATTCAGAAATACCAATTTCTCTGCAGTCTTTTTTTATTGGCTGAGATATTGTTTGGGGCACCCCAAGAGATTTTTTGGAGATTTTTGTGGATATTTTTTTGTTTGAGAGTGCAGGCTTCCAGATAATTGACAGTCTGGTGGAGTCATCTCTTCTATTCATGCTTTCAGGTCTTTTTTCAATCTCTAAGGCTTCTCTGATAATTCTGTGGCTGGGGTTTTCTATAGTGGCTTAGAGTTTTGGTGCCATTGAAGTCGATGCTATGACCTGTGGCTTTCATGTGTTGGACTAGTGAGGAAGTGTGTTCCAGCTTTTTTTACTGCATTTTTGTGTTCATCTAGGCGGGTACTTATTCTTCTGTTGGTCTGTCCAATGTATGTGGCCGGGCATGATGCACAGGGGACTTCATATATGCCTTGGTTTTCCAGGTCAATTTTATCTTTGGGGTTTCTTAGATGGCTGCTATTTTTCTGTCTGTTTTGAAGGCAGTCTTGATGTGATGCCTGTGTAGTACCTTAATGATTTTGTCTGTAGTACCTCTTATGTAGGGCAGGACAGCAGTTCCATAGGTCTGTTCATCTTCTAGGTCTCCATTATGTCTCAGTGTGTTTTTGTGGATCAAGCCAGTGATTTTGCTTTTGTGGAAGCCGTTGGCTGTCAGTACTTTAGTCAGGGTGCATAGTTCAGTCTTTATGTGTGTCTTGTCTGCCAGGTGTTTGGTTCTGGCAATTAGTGTTTTGGCCACAGAGTTTATCTGTGCTGGGTGGTGGTGGGATTGGGTGTTGAGGTAGCGGTTGGTGTGTGTTTTCTTCTGGTATATGGTGTGTCCTAGTGTGCCATCTGTTTTTTTGTAGATTAGTACTAGGAATGGTAGTTGTTTGTTTGTTTCCATTTCCATGGTGAATTTGATTTTGGGGTGTGTGCTGTTTAGGTGTATTAGGAAATTGTTTAGATTTTCTTTTCCATGCAGTCAAATCACAAATGTGCATCGATGTATCTCAACCATAGTTTGGGTTTGTGGGTGGCATTGGCTAGGGCTCTGGATTCAAATTCTTCCATGAACAGGTTTGCAATGATGGGTGACAGTGGTGATCCCATAGGGGCTCCTTCAATTTGCTTGTATCTTTGTCCTTTGTATATGAAATATGTGTTGGTTAAGCAGTGTTCTGCTAATTCCATGAGGTGTTTGGGTGTTTGGTATTTATTTTTGATGATTTTGAGAGCTTCTTTTATTGGGACTTGAGTGAATAGTGAAACCACATCAAAACTTACAAGCAGATCTTTTTGTTCCAAGTGTAGATCTTTGATCATTTCCAAGATCATTTCCATTTACAAAACTCATACCACCTCTTGGAAATATTTATAATGTTTTCTTATGTTTTCGTGGGTATTTCGTATGGTATTTAGGTTTCTTCGGGTATTTTCCCATGTCTTAATATTTCTGCTTTTATTATAGTGACATTTCGGCAGAATCTCATCTGCCATCCTCAGGCTTGTGTATTGGGTTCTTTTTAATCGTGTGCGTCAGGCTTGGCAGCCATTTTTTAAAAAAATTTGGTGCTGGCTTTCTGCTTTATTTGAATGGTTTTTTCCTCATCCTGATTGGCTGGGAGTCTAGGTCTGTTTTTATTGGTCTTCGAGTTGCTGTGTTCTTGATTAGTTGGCAACATTGTGTTTTGTGCATTGGGGTTTCTTAGTGCAGCTTGGTTTCTTGTAAATGGCCAATAATTGTTTATTAGGAAGCTAGGTTTTACAGTATGAAACAATAGAAAAGAATCATTCATCATGTAATTATGAAACTTAAATAATCAAACTAATCATCTATAACTTTATGGAGTGGTTTTTGTTAGATTGTTCTGTTTGAACAGTGCTGGAAAAACATGTTTCAAAATTTGTACTAATTTCTAATACTTGGATAAACACCAGTTATTTTTACTTGAATATCACATATACAAAATATTTGCTTCATTTTCAATGCTAATTTTTCTATAATATGCCGAACTTTATATATGTAAACAGTAATTTACATTAGTAATGTAGTATCCAGAGGCAATAAACTTGCAATGTCTCATTATACATATTGCAGAATTAGATAATAAGCTTTGACTATCCTAGCTGAAAGATTATAGAGGTTTTTTATAGTGGGAAAAAATATATAGAAATGCTACTAATAGAATAGAATACTTTTATTGGCCAAGTGTGATTGGACACACAAGGAATTTGCCTTGGTGTAAATACTCTCAGTGTACATAAAGAAAAGATACATTCGTTAAGAATCAAGAATCATAACGTACAACACTTAATGATAGTCATAGGGTACAATCAACAATCAAATCAGGAAACAGTCAATATGAATCGTAAGGATACAAGCGACAAAGTTACAGCCCTACAATCACAAGTGGGAGGGGATGGGTGATAAGGAGTGATGAGAAGATTAACAGTAATAGTAGTGCATACGTTGTAAATAGTTGAACAGTGTTGAGGGAATTATTTGTTTAGCAGAGTGATGGCTTTCGGGGAAAAACTGTTCTTGTGTCTAGTTGTTCTGGTGTGCAGTGCTCTATAGTGTTGTTTTGAGGGAAGGAGTTGAAACAGTTTGTGTCTGGGATGTGAGGGGTCTGTAAATATTTTCACAACCCTCTTTTTGACTCATGCAGTATACAGGTCCTCGATTGAAGGCAGGTGGGTAGTAATTGTTTTTTCTGCAGTCCTAATTATCCTCTGAAGTCTGTGTCTGTCCTGTTGGGTTGCAGAACCAAACCAGACAGTTATAGAGGTGCAGATGATAGACTCAATAATTCCTCTGTTCAACTGTATCAGCAGCTCCTTGGGCAGTTTGAGCTTTCTGAGTTGGCACAGAAAGAACATTCTTTGTTGTGCTTTTTTGATAATGTGTTTGATGTTAGGTGTCCATTTTAGGTCTTGTGATATGATAGAACCTAGAAATTTGAAGGTCTCTACTGTTGATACTGTGTTGTCTAGTATTGTAAGAAGTGGTAGTATGGGAGGGGTTCTTCTAAAGTCTACCACCATTTCTACAGGTTTGTGTGTGTTCAGTTCCAGATTGTTCCGGTTACACCACGAAGCAAGTTGTATAACCTCCTGTCTGTATGCAGATTCATCGTTGTCTCAAATGAGACCAATCACTGTTGTGTCATCAGCAAACTTCAGTATTTTAACAGATGGATCATTTGAGATGCAGTCATTAGTATATAGGGAAAAGAGAAATGTAGATAGCACATAGCCTTGGGGGGGCTGTGCTGATTGTACAGGTATCGGATGTGATTCTGCCTAGCTTCACCTGCTGCTTCCTGTCTGTTAGGAAGCTTATGATCCACTTACAAGTGTGTTCAGGTACCACTGTTTGGTTTAATTTACATAGAAGAGTGTCTGGAATGATGGTATTGAAAACAAACATAGAAAACAAACATAGAAACACTGCTAAGACAACACCTTCAATTTTAATTTTAATATGAAAAGTGATGCTTGATCCTTTGTAGGACAAAAAGACAAGGCTCTTAGCACAAGAGTGTATGTTAGGGTTTAATAAAAGGTGTTTAATGAGAAGCTGGACAACTATCTATGGATATACTGCAGCTGGATTTCTTGTGTGAGCTGAATCAGGTTGTTTTAAAGTCTCTAGCATGTGGCTTATGAATTAACATAAGTATCCAATTTGTTTATGAGTATGATATAAGCTATTGCTTAAAGTTTGGGCCTAGGAAGCCCAAGAGAAGGCCACCTGCAAGATGTACACCCGTACTTCAGAACTTTTGGAGAGACTTATTCCATATGGTAGCTGGTTCTTCTTCCTGGTCTTTGGAATTAATCTTTCTTTACGGTGGGGTTATGGTAAAATGGTGTTGAGCAATTGTAGGCAGGTTCCCAAGAAGCAGGGCTTAGCCATTTTTCAGGTTGCCCATGGAACAGGTCACTGTCATGGAGATGCTCTTGCTCTATCATCTGTCACCCAAATTAATTTTGTACATACAGTATGTATAGTGCCATTCTGGAAGAGTGCTACATTTGTCTCCAAACACATTTCACCTACCTGACAGATCACATATATGGTGGAGAGATTGTGAAGAGCATTGGGAAACTCAATCCTCTCTCACTCACTAGCTTTCTCTCTTCTGTGCCCTACTTTGGAATTAGGTGGCTATAGCAAAATTTAGTGAATGAATGAATAAATATTCCCAGGTAAAGGTTCACCTCGTGCTAGTCATTTCCAGCTTCTAAGGGGCAGTGCTCATCTCCATTACAAAGCCAAAGAACCAGTGCTGTCCGAAGATGTCTCCGTGGTCATGTGGCTGGCATGACTAAACGCTGAAGGCTCATGGAACGCTGCTACCTTCCCACCAAAGCGGTCCCTATTTTTCTGCTTGCATTTTTACATGCTTTCGAACTGTAGGTTGGCAGGAGCTGGGACAAGTAACAGGAGATCACTTCATTATGCAGCACTAGGGATTCGAATCGCTGAACTGCCAACCTTTCTGATCGACAAGCTCAGTGTCTTAACCACTGTGTCCCTTGAGCCCTTGATTCCCAGGTAAATAATTGCAGTTTTGAGCCAGCCTAGGAGAACTGTTTGTGAAAGTGGGGACACACCTATAATGGATTGAGATATGTGTTGATTAATTTTTAAAATATCATATTCTAAAAATGGGAAGGTGAAACAATCTGTTCTTCTGTGGTCTAGATTTAATAATAAGCTTGAGTTGAATAAGTTTTACATGGGTATCATATGTATCTTATGTTTCTTCTCTTATGCTATGTTTTGGTTTATTTTCATATATTACTGATATATTCACTCTTTATTATATTTCATTAATAAACTTCGTTAAAAAGTTAAAAACAAGAATCTTCATTTGATGACTCCCCCAAAGCCAAAGTTGTTCAGTTGGAAGAAAGTCCCATTTGTGATCACAAGAGTTGAGGGCATTCCTTAGAAGCCTTTCAGACCATGGCTTAATCCTTCACGAGCAAGATCCCCTTACAACTCTTTAACCCTAAGCAGAAATCTGCACGTACATTTACAACTCTTAAAATAAATCCCTTTAAGACATAATCACCCGCAGTTGAAGCCCTACTGAGTTTAAATAAGTCCGTTTGTACAAAAAGACCGTCTTCATTTACGCATGCAGTTGAAAGCGGGAAGCAACGATACGCCGCGCAGGATATTAATGAATATAGTAACCGGCAGGGCGCATTCATTCAGCAGCTTCTCTTAATAATCCGTCTGAATGGCACTCCCTTCCACCAATCGCTCCAAGGAGAAAGTAGGCGGGTTGATGCATCAGCCGCTCCTGTGATGTAATGGCGCACGGCGGCAGATTTGAACTTCTACGGCGCAAGCGCGCTCGATTCGTTCGGGGAGTGTTTTTGGGGGTGAGCCGCTCTCCGGATATTCGCTGACTCCGACATCGGTTCCGAGGAAAGGTTTCGGCACCGCTGCCATGAAGCGCACCGTGCCACGAAGCACTCTGAAGAACCTGGTGAAGAAGCACAAGCCCCAGCTGCGTTTGCGCGGCAATACCGACTTACTGGTGAGTGGGAATGGGGAGGGAAGCTAGAAAGGAGGGAAGTGGCTGCTGTCTCCCCTACTCTTGTGGAGCGCCTTTGCACACCCCGTGTCCTGCTCTGCGACGACAGCGAGAGAGATAGGACGAATTTGGGAGGCGACCGTTCAGTGCCTTGCTTCCCATAGAGGTCCCCCTCGGTAGCTTTTAGGGAAGCTCCTTGGAAAACTGCTTCCTGCCATTCCCACCCACTCATTTAATGAAAGTGCCTTGCCTGAAACGTGAAAAATTCAATTCCCCCCACCCTCCTTGTGGGTGGTTCCTTTTATTTAAGCTTGGCGTGTAATGACAACATAATTCTATAAATCATCTTTCTGCATTATAGCGGTGGTAGCTTGGTAAGCAGTACTTAACCTGGGATTGCTTGTGTCATGTATGTACGATGGCAGAGGACTGAAGGAGAGCTGATCCTCTGCACCAATGTTTAAACACTTTAAAAATTGTCAAAAGCTTCTTTGACTGTTGTTTGTCTCCTCATGTACATGTATACATCCAAACTAGACTATATTGTTTCTCTCATATAATATATGTGGGTATATGCATAATTTTCTATGTATGTATGTATTTATATTGTCATGTTCATGTAGTTCATGTAGAGGTGGAGACGCTTTGAGAGCTGTATGCATGAAATTTCATTTTAATGTATGCCAATTAGTGTACATTCAAAATGACAAAATTATTCTAAGTTTAAGTCTAAGTTTAAAAAATGCAAATCTACTCCCCCCCCTTTTCTCTCAAGTCCTCTTGTGCCAATAAAGTTTGTTACAAGTTGTTGCTTTTGAACACAAAACTTAGATTTTTTTTCCCCTGTTCCGTTGACAAATCAGTTTACATGGGAAAACATGTTTTGATATTTCGGAATGAAATTTTTATAATTATTTTTTTTTCTGGGCCATGAATAATATAACCTATGAGATATTACCACAACACAGGAGAAAGGGTTAAGTTTGCATTATGACATAATTATTTTGGTGTTGATGTTTAGGAATGGACACTGACGTGTGCTATCTATTTTGTTTTTTGCACAGCTCTAGTGATTACAGTAACACTCACTCTTCCACAACCTTTGGATAATCCAACTAATTGCCATCTCTAAAGATCTGATAAATGTCTGACCACAAAAATGTAAACCATAGTCATTGCTCAAGTGAGCAATAAATCACCTGCAATCCAAAAATCTTGAACATGTATATATAGTTGCAAACAGGTTAAAAGCTTGTGCAGGCTTCCAATAAGTCAGTGTGGAGTATAAGATTGATTAATACCAGATATCAACTAAAGTTATAGTAAGAAATATAGAACTTTAGAATATTAGGGTTTTTATATAAAAATAACATCCTTACTGGTAATTCACTTATAGTGTGAACATCTTACATATTCTCATAAGTAGATTCTATTGATTGCAGTGCTTTTATTTAAATAAAATGTTATTGCTGATTCAATACTGCACAATATTGGGCATGGTTATGATTTGTGAAACAGATCAGGATGAAGAGCTTTGGTGACAAAATAGAAGTCATTCTGATTGGTTGCAATCTGAAGAATCTGGTTTTTAAACAGCAGCAATTCGCCAGGTGTTTGGATTTTGCAGTAACAATGCATCAAAATTGTTCTCTAAAAGTCAGGACTATGTGCAGTACACAGGTAATCCTGGACTTACGACCACAATTTAGCCCAAAATTTTGGTTGCTAATCAAGTTAATCAGTTACGTGCTATTCAGTTAAGTGAGTTTTGCCCCACTTTCCAATCTTTCTTCTCACAGTTAAGTGAATCATTGTGATTGTTAAATTAGTAATATGGTTGCTAAGTGAATCTGGCTTCCCCATTGATTGTCAGAAGTTAAAAAATGATCACATGACTGTGGGACACTGCAACCATCATAAATACAGATCAGTTGCCAAGCATTCAAATTTTGATCATGTGTCCACGGGGATGCTGCAAGAAAAACAGATAACTTTTTTCAATGGTATTGTAACTTCAAATGATCACTAAATGAACAGTTGTAAGTCAAGGACTACCTGTATGTATAGATTTCACTCTTTAAAAAATATTTTTAATAAAATATCAGAGTTGGGAGGGACCTTGGAGGTCTTCTAGTTGAACCTCCTGCTCAAGCAAGAGATCTACATTATCTCAGACAAATGGTTGTCCAATCTCTTCTTAAAAACTTCCAGTGATGGATTACCCACAACTTCTGAAGGCAGGCTGTTCCAGTGATTAATTGTTCTAACTGTCAGGAAATTTCTCTTTATTTCTAGGTTGGTTCTGTCCTTGATTAGTTTCCATCCATTGCTTCTTGTTCTGTCTTTGGATGCTTTGGAGAATAGGTTGACCCCATCTTCTTTGTGGCATCCAGTTAGTGTTGCTTGGCTAAATTAATACCTCCCAAAGTTCAGTACATGAATGGCAGTTACTCTGGAAAATTTGAAATTGGATGCCTCCATATCTCTACCTCTATACCTATATCTATTTCATATGTAGAGATATAAATATATGATGCGTATATATGAATGAAAACATTGTTATGCATATCAGTCTCTTTGAAACCTGGCTAAGAAAAGGAGATAGTTTATTAAATTTCTATGACTGTCTATCTTAAGTTATGGCTTTGGATGGCTGACAATTAAAAACCCAAATTAAATTACACAACAAATTTATAATTATAAATTAAAACATAGTAAAATTATAAATGACAAATAACACAACCAAGAATAACATCCCACAACAAAAACACTAATAATCATCATAGTTAACACAGGCTCGTCCTGTGTTATCATAAGAAACAGGCTCATCCATTCCATCAGGGCTCCAGGCTTCATGACAAAACATTTAAGGGTTGGGGCAAGACTGAGGGTATCTACTGGATTGGCTCTATTGGATCAGGATTATGGATAACTTATGTAAAATGCTGTTGTACATTGTTTACTTGAAAGAAAATGCTTCTTTATGACTGAAGTTATCCCATTTTTATCTATCTATCTATCTATCTATCTATCTATCTATCTATCTATCTATCTATCTATCTATCTATCATCTATCTCTACTGAAGGCAACAAACTTATCTAATACTCCTACTTGCTATTCTCCCCACAACAAAATGCTGCCAGGTGGGTTGAGCTGAGAGTGAGTGTCTGGCCAAAAGTCACCAGCTGGCTTACATGCTTTGTCCTGGTTTCTAGGCCAGCATCTCAGCCACTACTCCAAATTGGCTTTGTAGTAATCCCTGAAAAAGAAATCCTGAAAAGAAAACAATAAGAAGCTCTACCTCTATTATTATATTTGCACCTGATCTAAATCCCATTTTTAAGGTAGATTATTGGGAGAAAGAGCTAATTGGGTGTAGGAAGACTGAGATCTAGGTCTGCTTCAGACATGAAGGCCATTGAGGGATCTTGGCTCAGGCCGTCTCTTTTAGCCCTAGGAAGCAGGCAAGGGGAAGTCACTTCTGAAATCTTGCCTAGAAAATTGCAGGGACTTACCAGGCATCAACATTAACTATAAGGTTAAAAAAATGGGAGAAAAGAATAGGTATTTTCGGGTTGCATAAAACTTCACATCTAATTTTAGAGAGATGCTTAAGAATATGCTTGAGCATAAGTATACCACTTGTCTGCAACTCTTTAAAGCAGATGCATCTTTTCTTTGGATCATGTGGCTACCAGATGACATGATCTGGGGAAAGAGTTGTAGATTGATTCTACTTTCATGCCTTCCCATGTCCAAGAATGTTGAAACAGAATTTATTTCATTGTTTTAAAAAAATAACAGAAATTTATATTTCTGCATTTGATCTGAAATGTTAATGTCTCAGAAGTAAGGCAACTATGAAATTAAACATAGATATATTGATAAATTTTATTTTGAGAACATTTTAATTAGTATCATAAATAATTTTATAGGCTAGTATGCTGTAATGTATTTGAGATTTTTTGAAAAATTTTGAATTTTTCTTTAAAAGGTACATTTGAACTTCTTGTTGTTCCTGTTTCGGTTAGCAGAAGAAGCCAGGACCAAGGCTATTGAAGAAAAGAGTAAAATAATTAAATATGAACATGTTGTCTCTTCCGCAAAGGTAATCATACTTAAATTCTTTCTTGAATCTTACTTTGCATACTATAATGTTAAAACTGTATACAATTGTATTAAATTCTAAGGGAGTACTCAGATAATACTTGTATAAATAAGATATTTGTTAAAACTTTATTATAGTGAGAAAAATAATCAGTGTTGTATAATTATATTATAAATTTATGTTAGAACGTGTATGTTCAAATTAGGGTGTCATTACTAAAACATAGATCAACAAATTGTATTAAATGTAACAGATTTTTACAGTAATTTTATGTGCTAAAATATAGTTAAATTAATACAGTAAAAGGAATATTCATTACAAGGATATTTTAACTCCCACAAAAAGAACTTTGTGGTAATCTAAATGGAAGGTAACTATAGCATTGGCTACCATGACCAGGCCATCCCTGTCCAAAAAGTTCAGGGACACTGGATGTGACATTGCTGGTTAAAGACATGATTACCTATGCCATCTAGGCCTCAAAAGATAAAGATGAATCCAAGAATACATAGGCTTTCTACTTGTTCCTTCAGAAGGAGTGCGGCTCCAAAGAGTGTTAGATACCTATCTAATAGCCAAATCTGTGAGCAACCAATCCATAGGTCTTGCCGAGTTTTGTGTTTTTCCCAGTAACAGGATTCAAACACTGCCTTACTTTAATAATGGGAGGGATAAAGCTCTATAGGATCACCCAATCACAAGCCCCTGATGGCCTCACTTGATACCTTTGTATAGAATATAAACAAAGGTAACAAAATGCAGGATCCCATGATGGCTAAGCCAAGCCAAAGCCTGCTAAGATCAAACCAGGAGGGAGCATCCTCCTCCTAGTTCATCCAAAATAATTGACTCAGCCAGACGGTATAAAAAGCTGCCATAAGGTTAAAGAAAATGAACAACCCCCTCCCCCCAAAGCAAGTCATCTTAGTTTAGGCCAACCAAAGCAGTTTCACTGCCAAAATCAAACTTGAACATTGAATGGATTGGATCAGGTAATCTATATCATCCAGGAACATATGAAACTAATCACCCATTATCTTCTCCTGTGGGATATTTGCAGTAGAATAATATTCACAATAGTTATGATTCTCTTTAGAAGACCCCACACCATTCCCTCTTTCAAAAGAATATGGAATGGAATATTTACTTCAGTCTAGACATCCTAAATTTTTCTACTAGGTATCGATAAATCCTAAACTGTATTTGCATTGCTGATTTAAAGAAATGAAAAGACACATCTTAATTGATACAAAAGTCTTATTTACCGTATATACTCGAGTATAAGCCGAGTTTTTCAGCACATTTTTTGTGCTGAAAAAAAAACCCTCGGCTTATACTCGAGTGAGATTCCCCTCTGAAAAAAAAATGGTGTGGAGCTCCGGAGCTGGGCAGCCGCTTCCCTGCTTCCGTGTTTCCTTTGCAACTTTTAAGCATGGGGGTAATCGGAAGCAGAAAAGTTCTTGCATGAGGATATAGTTTTTTCTTTTTTTAACTGTTTTTAGGGGGGGGGAAAGACCCACCGCCATGTGAGAATGCTCAGACATGAAATCTATCCGCCCGAAAATAATTGTGTGTGTGTGTGTGGGAATTTTAACAGAGGGAAGATGTAGGGAGAAGACAAAAGCAACGGAAGATCCTTCAGGGGAAACTGAGGGGGAGACTCACCCTTGGTCCAGATGAGCCCCCTTCCCCACCCCTAAGGAAGCAGAGGCAGCCAGCAAGGGCAGGCAAGCCCCACTTCACAGACTCCATCCGTCCTCGCTCCCACCCACCCACCCACCCACCCAAAGCCACGAAGTCCCCCAATCGCGCAGCCCAGAATCGCCCTCCCCTCAGGGGGCAGCAACGACGCCCGGTGTTTCCCAAGACAAGAAGCTCCACCGTGCAATGAAAGCGCCCTGGCTCTAGGCTCAGAAAACAACACGAGCCACCACCACCACCTCCTCCTCCTGAGCGGACTGAAAGCAGCTGGGGCTGAGGAAACGAAGATGAGCGGCGAGCCATACCACCACCTCGGCTCGCGTTGTTTCTGAGCCCGCGAGCCTAGAGCCTAGAGCTCAGAAAACAACGCGAGCCTCCGCCACCACCTCCTCCCCCTCCTCCTGAGCGGACTGAAAGCAGCTGGGGCTGAGGAAAAGAAGCTGAGCAGAGCCGAAGCGACCTCGGCTCGCGTTGTTTTCTGAGCCTAGAGCCAGGGCGCTTTCATTGCACGGCGGAGCTTCTTGTCTCGGGAAACACCGGGCGTCGTTGCTGCCCCCTGAGGGGAGGGCGATTCTGGGCTGCGTAATTGGGGGACTTCGTGGCTTTGGGTGGGTGGGTGGGAGCGAGGATGTTGACTTTAAGCGCTGCCAACCAAGTGTTTCACAAATACCAGTGGGACCTCCGTCCACCACCACCCCTCCCTCTTTTGCCTCCTTCCTTCTGATCAATCAGGTTTTCCCAGTATTTGCTCACAGCTGCGTTTTCTCTTCTGTGCTAGGCGTTGAACGCGGGGATTTCTGATTCCCCTTACACGCGCGTGGATATGCCGCGGGGCGTTTTCTTCCAAACGCCCCACGGGCAGAGAACACTGACTTTCATGATAGTGAGATCATTTCCCAAATTAATTGATTCACTAACCCAAAAGAAGAAGATGTTGATGACAGTGGGAGGCAGGAGTCACTCTCTCCCTTGCAAGAAAAAAGCAAGAGCCGTTCTTATGATCTCTCTCTCTCTCTCTCCCCCCCATAATACAGTCAAGCCCTTTCCAGCACGCGTGATCCGCCCCCGCTGCTTTGCACCTTGCAAATGCAAAAACCACGGGATTTTGCATTTGCAAGGTGCAAAGCAGCGCGGCAGATCGCGCGCTGGAAAGGGCTTGACTGTATTACGGAGAGAGAGAGAGAGAGATCATAAGAACGGCTCTTGTTTTTTCTTGCAAGGAGAGAATGACTCCTGCCTCCCACTGTCATCATCATCTTCTTTTGGGTTAGTGAATCAATTAAACCTTTCATGATAGTGAGATCGTTTCCCAAATTTCCCTTAAATCAGGGAAGAAATCACAAAAAAAACCTTTGGACTGAGAATAAGCCTGTTCCTATGATGCCATTTTTGTTCACTGCAGTGTGAAAAGTGTGAAAAAAACACTTCTTTTTCTTCATCTTCTTGTTCCCTATTTACTGGTCTCTTTCAAAGAGGAAATTGTGAACATCAAACTTATTCTCAACTGTCCTAGTGAAAGTTTTTATTGGTATCTATTTTTATTTTTGAAATTTACCAGTAGCTGCTGCATTTCCCACCCTAGGCTTATACTCGAGTCAATAAGTTTTCCCAGTTTTTTGTGGTAAAATTAGGTGCCTCGGCTTATATTCGGGTCGACTTATACTCAAGTATATACAGTATGTAGGTACAAGGTCATTGGTTTACTACAGTGACCATTATAATAATACACTGTTTAGATGAAAGGGCATTTGATGAAATGAAAATCATCTAAAGCATTTCATATTAAATAAATGACTAATTTTAAATGAAATATTAAGCTTTTGTACCTAAAGGATCTATATGTTTTTCTTTTCAGATAATTTTAAAGAAGAGTCGAGGCTAACGGAAAGAAGTGTTCTTAAATTCACTACATTCACAGGGTCTTATACATGATGCAATTTAGATATTTGTGTTTTGTATTTTCTTTTTTCCCCTTTTTTGCATTAGAAATAAATCTCAATTCAATGTAATCTTTTAAGAAATTTAGTAAATGAATTAGTAAAGTCAACATCAGTGACTGAAATAGTTTTAATATTTATTATAAAATATTTCTTCTTTTTGTAATGATTATATAAGATGCCTTATCTGAGATCTTTAAACATAATTTTAACTGGTAGTCAATATGTATTCCTACAAACCTTTAAAAACCAAAACTTTATTATTCGGATATTTTTAATGTGCAAATTGTGTACTGTTTATACTTTTTAAAACTTCTGATCCTAAATCACATTTCAAATAAATAACCTTTCTGTAAAGGAAATATTTGCTTTTGTAATCTTGTACTGGCAGACAGACCTTTAAAACATAAAATTGTAAATGAAATATAAAAATATTTCAAATATTACCATTTGTAGTAATAAAGCTCTTATAGACTGCATTCGTCTCATCTTAATTTTTCATGCTATTTTATATGTTGGAGGAAAAAAATAAAGTGATAAATAATCTTGCCAGACCAGTTTTAATTTTTCCTTGGATGGGACCGCCGTGATATATTTCCAAACAGCTACTGATGTTGGTGATCATAAAGGAAATGAAAAGCATGAAACTGATTTATTTTAAGTTTTCATTTTTAGTAGAAATGTCAGTTTTGTCATCTTAACTTTACATGCAAAATGTTATACAGGAAGAATATAACTGGAACCTTCTATTTGTATATATATATATTTATACCTACCGTATTTGCCGGCGTATAAGACGACTTTTTGCCCTGAAAAAGATGCCTCCAATTGGGGGTCGTCTTATATGCCGGGTCGCCTTATACGCCGGCAAATAGTAATTGGGAAGCACTGCGGCTGCCGCGGCTGAGGCACTTTTGCGCACCGTGGAAACGAATCCTGTGAAGCCGAAAGGAGCAGCCAGCCTTCTCCAGCTCCCAAGGAAACGAGGCTCGCACCGCCCGAGCTCCGCTGAGGTATCCGGCTGGGGCTGTCAGGAGTTGTTACCGCTGGCGCGGCTCCGCGCGGCTCCAGTCCTGCGTTGCCTCGGGAAGGGAAAGGCAAAAGCCGCGGCTCTTCCTTTTTGCCTTTCCCTTCCCGAGGCAACGCGGGACTGGAGCGCGCCAGCGGTAACAACTCCTGACAGCCCCAGCCGGATACCTCAGCGGAGCCCGGGCGGTGCGAGCCTCGCTTCCTTGGGAGCTGGGAGAAGGCTGGCTGCTCCTTTCAGCTTCACGGGATTCGTTCCACGGTAGACAAAAGTGCCTCAAAAAAAAAAAAAAGTGCAAAAGTGGAAGGCGTGCGGAAGAGGGGCGAGTATATAACAAGCTATATTTTGAGTGGAAATGTTGGGGGTCGTCTTATACGCCGGGTCGTCTTATACGCCGGCATATACGGTAACTGTAAAGAGACTTGTTCTTTGTCTTATAGTTTTTGGAATTTCTACACCATGATATCCTTCAGGCAGAAATATTTTCTTTTTGGAAAAGAAAGCTGCTCACTTTGTTTTGTACAACTTCATGGTTAAGTAAAAAGTATACCAAACATTGGATCGAGTACCATTTTAATTAAACAGGTTATATTATTTTGCTTCATGATTCTATGATGAAATCTAATCTGTTAATTCTGTAAATCAGTAATACGATCAATGCCTTTGATACAGATAACAATACAACCATTTTCATTTAGTCAGTGCTCTTTTTAGAAATCTCATCTTTCAAAATGGCTGTTCCTTTTGCAACCATAAGATGGGGATAGAGTAAAGTATCCCATATATTTTCCTTTTTATGTAGATTTCTGGTTCATTAAATCTGCCTCTTAAAGAATTATTAAGTTACATTAAAGCGCTGTCATGAAGTATCTTATTGCTGACAGATGTAGCGTGATTAAGGATTTCATTTTAATTGCAGTTTTATATGAAGGAAGGGAACAGCTTCAGAACTTTCATGCCTCTTGTTAATGAGATCTGACAAGAGAGAAGTTAAATGTCTTTGTTTTGACAGCATGCTGAATATATTCTATTTTTCACACTACGAAGTGTCATTTTCTAATCATCCAACATAATCAACAGTGGCTGGTTAACGCTTTAGAGGTTATTGTCAAGAAACAGTGTTTATATTAGTCAATATAGAAGTGTTTTTAGTACAGAGTACTTAATAAAAGCTATTATATATAAGCACAAGTTATCAGTTGATATTTTTTTTTGCAGGAAAATAGAATAGTAATAACTCTCACCCCAAAATAATTGTTATGGAGAAAGCTACGCAACATTTTTCTTTTGGCCAGACTTAGAAAATTTTGAAGTTTTAAAGGAAATATGCAATGACATTAACTTACAATTAAGATTATAAATTATGTATTAAAGCTTTAAATCATATCTAATCAATCAATCATGTTTGAAGATTGTAATACATTTATTTAAAAACCCTAAATATATTGTTGAAGACTGGATGAGAGTCTAGTCATAGTCTAGTCAATAGGTCTCTGTTTTATTCATATGACCTACCCTTTATATTGTTCTTACCTTAATTTCTGGAGATTTTAGTTTGCATCTTCTGCAATTGTTGGCTGATGTGCTCCATGTTTTACATATTCACGTTTACAACAACAGTTCTTCACATGATTAAAAATCATTAGTTAACTTCCTTCAGTTTTGAAAACATTTTTGTATTCTCTTGACCTTTAAATTAATTAGGCCACCTTAATATTAGCAGTCTGGGAGGTGTGCTGTTTCTCATGCGTCTAGTGTAACGTAGAAAGTCCAGGATCTTCCTATTTAAATAGTATCTTGAACAATTGGAATAGAAGTTCCCCTGTTATTATAACAAGGAGAAAAAGTGTCATAGTCATTTTTAGAGCTATGCATGTATTACTCTTGGTTGAAGAATGTGAATTTTTTTCTCTGCCAATGTTAAAAGCTAAGAACTAGGATTGTGTATTCTTTTGACATTGGAGTAAAACAAGCCAATATTTTGAGTTGACTGTGTTCTAAGGACCAAAGTTTTAAATGGGACTAGTGTACCTTCTGCTGCCAGAACAAAACTCAGCAGTGTTTTGCCTATAGCAAACAATGGGAGTTCCATTTGAATTTCTTGCTCCTTTGTTTTTAAACCAAGGGCCATAAGTATATTTGGAGTGACAGTCCATGTTAAGTGGTAGCAGTTATCTAAACTGCAGTGAAATTGGATAAGGGGAGATTTTAAAGTTTGCAAACTTAAGAACTTTGGACGTAATTGTTTATATAAATGTATTCATATGTTTTATATATTATTTGAGGGGCTCAAATAATTGTCATGCTTGACAAAATCTAAATATATTATTTGGCAATTTTTTAGCTTATAATTTAGGGTTAAGGGACAGGAGTGAGATGGATTAACTTTGATAAATAAATTTCCAGAATAAGGTAATAAATGCACTCGATTTTCTTTAAATCAACCCCTTGGCCAACTTGACTATAGGTAAGTCTGTAATTGGGTTATAATGGACAATCTCTCCACTTAGCAATATTACTTTACATGTTTTTTTTGGAAGTTAGACAGTGATTCTCCACAAAAGTGCTCACAGCTGCTCCTCTCACAGCACAAGGAAAAAACAAAGCAATTTCCCCCCCTTCTACTGCCTCAGCTATTGAAAACAGAATAGTCATTGTGGTGCATACATTCTTTACTCAACAAAACAACAAGTTGTTAAATACTTTGTAAGAGGGTGTCTTCTTCAGCTTGAAAGTTGAAAATGTTTTCCTTATTTTGAACTTGAAGTGGTTTGCCCTCAGACTGTTTTCTCTTCTCTGTAGGGAATAAATCCAGTTGTTTCTGAGTCATTGTTCTGAGAATGGCTTTGGATGACGAAGATACTATCACCTCTTATAAAGGATAACATTAACTACTAATATATTAAACTTATTCTAAATATGGTAGTCTGATGGTTTCAATGTGTGTTATAATTTATTTATATATTAATCAAATTTAAATCGCCGTCTATTTCACAAAAAATGGGTGGTGTTAGCATATAGATGTTTTCCTCATCAATAGGCCAGGATGGAATATTAACATTAATCGGCATTTTATATCTATCTTAACTATTGAAATATTTGATATTTTTTGTTATGCATTTATCCTGTTCAAATTTTAAATTATATTGGATCTGTCTTTATTTGTAGAACTGGGAAATCAAACAACATGTATACTTTAATAAAGTAGTTCTCTTTTTAAACATTTTTAGAAAAAAAAAAGATACATAAAAAGTAAATAGCTGCCTGTCAGGAAAGTTCTATGAATTAATTAGATTTATATTTGAAGAATCAGTGTGAGATGGGCTTGAGATATAATTTCACATAGTGATTTTTCCCCCCCTGGTCCTGTAAACCAGTAAATAGACTTATTGTTGTGCTTAAATGCTTAACCTATTTGAAAATGTTAATAGTGTCAATTATTTTGAACAAAATCTAATCTTAGGCTATGTGTTTGTGTTTTTTTCTTGACAGTTCAGATAAATGTGCTGCATAGAATTCAAATACTGGCTTTTGAAGACTAAAGCAAAACTTTATTTTTCTTATCTCCATTGTATGAAGTAGAACATTTTTATGAACTTTTGCAAAGTCAAAACATTAAACACTGGGGAGGATATCCTATGGTTTATAGTGTTAAGGGAATTACCTCACCAGCTTGAAAGCTCAATAACAAGAAAGTAAGCCTTTAGAATCTTGCAGTTGATGACAAAAAGCAATATATCATAGTTCTGGTATTTAATTGCCTATTTTCATTACAAAAGTGTAAAAGTGCTCATTTTATATTCCTGAAATCATATTTTATTTTAGTTGGTTTTTTAAAAAAAAGTGTTACTCCATGGTGGAATATAGACAATGGAATAGTAGAATATATTACCAACCATCACTACCATAACCCTACCACTACCTTTTAAAATTATGAACATGCAAACAAAATGTCTCATATAAACCTGATGTGTGTGTACATACACATATACACATGCTTTTGGCCTTTCCATACTCAAAAAATGACATTTAAGTTTAAAGCCATTCTGCCCTCATTAATAATGTCTGATTAAAAGTACTGATAAAGGGAGAAAGAAATACCTGCATTTTTGGAAGGTTTTTTTTTAAAAAATTCCTGGAAAAATAAGCACTTCAAATGCTAAAAATTTGGGGTTTTTTGAAATAAAGGTTGGGAAGCAAGCACAGAGGGTTTTTTTGGCCTCCCATACTTTTGCTTTTCCATTCTGCTTTTAAGTTTGCATTGTTGGGAAAAATCCTGCAATTTCAGCTATTTTCTGCAGTTGTGGAGTGAAATACTCTTAATTTGTCTTTGGAATTTGGACATCTTGACCTACTATTGCTCAGCTATTGGTAGCCTCAGTTTATTTAGTTAAAACACTGGTGCTCATTTTTCAATGAGTGGAACTTCCAGAATGTTTAAGGTCTAATCAGAATAACAATGGGATTAAAAGTCTTTTTTAAAAAGTTGATAGTGAAGATACTCTGTAACTATCTCCCATCCTATGAATAGTTGATTGTATCTGATTCTGGGATGATCAGGGGTGACCTGTCCATATGGAAGAGCTAGACAAATACCTGTGATGCCAGGTTAAGAAGGGTCCAAATTTTGAATGAAGATTTTCTTTTTTCTGAGGGCAGGGACATTGCCTGGGTGCCAATCTAAAGCTGCTACTGGTTAAGGATAAGGAAACCAATTCCAGTGAAAAAATACTTGACTTTCAATTGTAATGCTTTAAGTGGGAGGAGCACTGTGTTGGCTTGGCCTTTTAAGATTCTCATTTTGGGACATTTACCAGAGAGAATGAGAGATCCGAGCCCTCCCAAATTGGATGTTTTGCTGATATTTGCCTTTATAGAGTTCTTACTTAAATAGTGTATTCCACTTGAAGATGTGTCTTCATTGAGCCCATGCATGTTTCCAAATAGTGACTTTGTTCCCACTGGTAAAATTGAACTTTACAAAGTTACTTTACAGTTAAGTTACTAAATCAAATGATAAATTTTATAAAATGCAGTGTAAATAAAGTAATGCTAGGCTGGAGTGGTGCATTGTTTTCATTATGAGTAATACTGTAGTTAATTTGGAGGCAAAATCTGTAGTGGAATTATACCATAGAATTTCTATATCTTGTAGGTATAAGTTGGATATGTGTCCCCAATTTCAGTCTGATTGTGGTGATAGGTTTAGCTTATCCATACATCGGTACTATTATTTTCTTAAAAGCAGTTCCAGTGATTTTTCTATTCTTAAGAGCACCACGTAATAATTCATATAATGTATAAAAACTATCCAAACATCACAAAGGCAGTTCCAAAGTTCAAATATTTCCCATTTTATGTGTCTCAAATCAGATAATAACAAATCTTTATTCCAGTTCAAGGCAATCAGAACATTGGACAATCTTCAGAGTAAACTCCACTGGATTTGAGCCCCTTGGTATATTCACCACAGTTAGGTTAAATGTTCACCTTCTGTTAGAATAATTCTACATAGTTGGCGAATTATTATTAAATGATACAAGAGTCTCCTCAAATGTGTAGTTATTAAAATGCCATTTAAAAATAATCACCCCATTAAAAAAAATTCTACATTATGTATAGTCATGGTTACTGCCAATGGTCTCTTATGTCTGGCTCTGTCCATGATCTGTATGGACAAAGGTAATAAAATACATCTTTCCACTTTTTCTTCTTTCCAACCCAATGGAATGTTGGAAAGGAGTTAGGTAGAGATGCCTGGGGCTCTCCATCCATCCGTCCATCAGCAAGATGTTTCTTTGAAAACTGAATGGAACAAGATCAAATTCAGGGTGAGAGTAGAAGCTGGCAAAAGAGACACCTAGTTTGAAACAAGGTTGGAGCTGACTGGGGACTGGAGAAAAGAGATCCAGAAATATTTTCTCCTATGCATGCATCCCTAGGGGAGAGGCAGATGGGCAGCAGCTCGGAATGCTGCCGATTGCTCTATTCCTAAGCTCCTCGCCTCCATTTCTCTCCTGGTTATGTGATCCAAAATAGGACTGCAATTAAGGCGCTGGGCAGAATTCCAGAAGCCATGCTTTTACATGCTTTCCTATCTTCTTTATTATTTCCAAGCCAAAGGAATGTTGGAAACAAACATACGTAAAGGGGCTTGGCTCTGTCCATCAATAGGATAGTATTGTGAAAACAACAGAATGGGAGCAAATTTGCAGTTAAGTGAGATTCTGGAAAAAGGTTGAAAACGGGCTCAAGCCAGCTGGAAAACTAGAAAAGTTCCCCAATGTATCTGTATAGATGAAGCAGTTGGACAGCATCAGAAAATGTTAACTCATGTTCATGTGACCCAGAGTGTGCCCATACAGTACAGAAACACAAATATAAGATGTAGGGAGATCAGGAACATACATAGGTGTTTTTTCTTCATCTAATTCATCCCATGGAAGAAATATGGATGCCCCTGTTTAATTCATTTAAATTAACTATTAATAACATAAGTAATTACTATTGATTCCGGGAATTATGCTCTTTGCATGTTCTCCCTACTTTTTTTTTTTTGCTCCCTCCAAACATTTTTGAAATGGCTCATAAGCTTTTCAGTATTCAAGTTACTTGGGTTGTTAGATTTTTAATACTCTAGTGTTAATAACACATGCTAAATAATTATGTTAAAATATATTTCAGGATTTAACCTTATAGGTCATAAATGTGTGCACTAAAATATTCATAGAGAGAAGCCTGTTTAACATACCCCAAAACATCAGAACTCTTATCTATCTGCAAAGCAATTCAGATGTGCATATCAAAAAGAACCCAGTACTTTGGTGGCAAACCAAGAGGGCAGAAGTGATGGCAGAGATGTTAAGCCAAGCTTAAGCTAGACAACCAGAATCTAGTGGAACCATAGTTCTTTCTAAAACCTCTGTGACCTAATTCCTGGTAACTTCTATTTTGACCAAGCTGATGTTGAAGGGGACGGGGACAGATTAAGATTTCTCTCTCTCTCTCTCCTTCTCTGAGAGAAACCCTTTCTACATGCATGGTGAATTCTCACAGCTCAAATGAGTCATAAACTACGACTTTATTTTACAGATAATTTTAAGGGATTATTTACATGTTTCCTCTCCAATGGATGTGCATGACTTTAGGATGTTTGGAAGACACCAGTTGTGCTTTGGAAAGCAATAGGTTTACTTTGTCCGTTCTGTAGCTTATACAAATTTCCATGATCCTGATGACAGGGATGAGATTAATGTCAGTTGTTAAATGTTTGAAAGATTTGGAGAGATTAAAGGAAAGGAGTTTTTCTTCAGTGTACTTTTATAGTATTAGAGGCTTGTGAAAGGATCCCATGTTTTTAGCTTAAATTAGAAAGAAAGCACACTGAGCGTGGTTTCCTGAGGTCTTGCCAATCCCTTTATTAGAATCTCTTTGTTTCCATGTGAGACTGCACATTTGTGAACTGGGAAGCACAAGGCAAGCTGCCTACACAGCACTCTGATTCACATGACTGGGATGAAGAGCGAGGGGATTAGAATGGAGCATTTGGTAACATTACACACTTCAGTCTTACTGTCACTCCATGAGGATGCGATGGGGGGATTCTTTTTTTTAGGAAGTTCTCAATTTTGGGAAGTCCTCAACCCCAAACCAGGTTGACCCTAATCTTAATTTTCCCCCAGTTTTGGTCCTAGGTATCAAATTTGATTCTATGCTGTTCAGTTTCTGAAGAGTTATTGTCCAGATGGAAAAAGTGCTAAGCCCTTTTAAATATTTGGTGGGATTGGAAAGAATAAAAAACAAGAGTAAAACAAGTATCATGGCATAGCTTTAGCTGCTCATCTGTAGCATGGAGAATTAAGGCAAATCTTATGAGAAAAGAATTGGCAAATTTATCCTTGAAAAGAAAGACTGAAGAAGTATAGTGGAAGACATCTTCATATTCGAACACTGTTGCCTTCAATAAGCATCTGTATAGTTTTTTCCAGAACCAGTGGCCAAAATTAAGGGTTGTCAAGAAAAATGTCAAGAAAAAGGATTTACACTAAACAATATGAAGAATTACCAAACAAGCTTGGAAGATAGCAGGACGTGGCTAAGAAATTTGAAGCATAGCTAGATGTTGAATAATGGATTCCTTTCTTTAGAATAGAGCTGAACTTAATCTGCTGAAGTTGTGCAATATCATACTTTTAAATAATCATAAAACCAGTTTTACAATTATTAAACTTCATATTAGTCTAGATGGATTTCAATGACTTGGAATAAACATGACAAAGAATGGCATACAATCTTTGCGGAAGATTAAAATAGAGTTTAAGTTATGCAATATATTTTATAAAGATTGTATGCAATTATACTTCCTAAAGTCTTGCTTTTATTCCAAACACTTAAAATTTTATTTTCCAATATTTAGGAATATTACTAACATTTAGTTTAATAAAGCACAAATATTGCAATATTATCTGTTATAATCATCCTCTTTTAATGACCCCATAATCCCTTGCAGGGTGGAATCTGTGCAATAACCAATTTATAATGAAGAATTAAAATTAGAACTGGGGAAGAAAACCACATTTAACTTATTTACTTAAATCTTAACAATACTTATGTGATATTAACAATTTTTCACCTAATAGATACAATAATCTTTCATTCTGGACAGAACTATAAAATACAAATATATTAAAATATATTTCTTCTTAAGAGCCCAAAACTTTTGTTTTTCTTAATTTTTATTTTTAATTCTGTATTTATATCATTATACATTTGCATACAGGTTTCTGAATATGTATGTATGCATCCAGCTAATGGATATTTTCACGTGTTCTATATAATATTTATTGACACTCTTAAATAATAGATTAAAACATTCTAGTGAAATGGCATATATTAATACATAAAATACAGCTTAGAGGTGAATTATATACTAAATGAGATGGCAAACTCTCATCTGAATTTGATTTTTCAAAATCAGCAAAATCAGAACTGGTTAGCAATTGCATAGAAGAACACCATGATACCCCAAATATAGACTGGGAAGTAAAAAAGGCATCCTAAAAGCTGCAATACTATGGATTATTTCCAAGGATATTCTAAAATCAGAAGAATACGCATAGCAATCTATTAGAATGTAGCTTAAATGTATCTGTCTTATACTGTATAAATATGAGAGGTGCTAGTAAATTGTAATTGTCATATAAGACAACTGAGAAGACAAGCTGTAATGACTGAGTGGTGCTGGGTAAGCCAACTAACTTATATTTTGGGTTACATGATAGAACTGGATATAGAGTGTGGAAGGAAGGTAGAAACTAAACATTGCAAATAATGAACTACTGTTTATAGTAATAATTGTAAAAGCTAAGACAATTTCTGTATCCCGTTCACAGACATGGAAAAAACTGGATAAGGGTCATAAATATGTAGCAGGAAAAAATTATGGTCTGTTTTCCAAGGTTATTCAGCAATGTGAAAGTCTTGAACAATGATAATAAGCAGATAACTGGAAAGCAACATGAACATTAAATAGAATCATACTTATATGAAATTGGTCATGCGTTCCTTGCAAGTTCAAGAACACTTTCCTTTCAATAAAAAATGTTCATTGGGTTATTTTGTTCATAACTAAAAGCATGTCCCTTGTTTAGCATTAGGCTAAACGTGAGTTCTTAGATGAGGATAGCATAGAATGAACAGGTTCAGTTCTATACATACTCCATATTTATCAAAGAGAAAATGCTGTATAAAATTATTGAAATAAAAAAACCACTAATATATCACAAATTTGTCCAGGGTGTGCTTTCTCTTTTCTATTTCAGATTTTTATGGCCTAAGAACAGTATCTAAAATAAGCTCATAATTTATGTGTAATAGAACTATAATTCCATTTCTTTTTCAACACATTTTATAAACCTAAAGCATTACATGGCTGCACAATGAATAATGAATTCATTTCCCAAGATATCCAGAATCAAGATAGAATTCATGTTCACCAAGTTGTAATTTAATTTCAGTTGTAGGATCTTATCATCTGTATTTAAAAACTTAAATTGTATCATCTGAGAACATAGCATAGAATCATATGATCTTCTACTGAGTAGCAAAAATGCAGCCCTCTCTCCTGCTAAACTAAATTCTTAGGAACAAAATCCAACTTTAAGCATCTTTAACTAGAATGATGATCCTTTTCATCTGGAGTAGATTTAGCCTTCTGTCCCTTGCCTTTAGGAACGTATCTAAACTGTTATACTCCATTAAACAAACTTGTATTGAATAACCACATTTTCAAAAGATGCATTTTAGCTGATTGCAGGAATATTACCCTCAGTGCATAGTCAGCAAATAAAGAAGGATCATGTAAGATCAGCAAAAACAGTAGTGAGAGTGTTCTGGGTCAGTTTAAGGAAATGGCAGGAATCTGAGTGGTTGGTGCAAACCTACTCAGCAAGAAACCAGATGATAAGTTGATCCTGATGATACCATTTTCATCAGCTGGATGGCATTTAATTCATCCACACACACCCCACTGCCCCAACACATACTTTTAGTGACCCCATTCTTTAATCTATGGAAATAAATGTTTAAAAAGTAGCATTTCCCCACTGAGCAAACAAACAAACTCAACTGTACTGTGCAATGAAAGCTGAATAGGCTAATTTTATTTGAGCCAAAAAAAAAGGATAAAACCTTCTCCTGTGAAGGGTTTCATCATCTCAAAAACAAAACTTTGAAAATAAATATTACTTGTGCCTGGAAGATTTGCAGCTGCTTTCTGTCCTGCCTTACAAAAATGGGTACATACAAACCTTAGAAGGACATTCTTTTTTTTTTTTTTTTAAGTAGGGAGACTTAAATGAAGAATTAAAAAAAACAGGACTTTTAATTTATTTAGCCACAAGGATAAAAGAAATATTGGAATGCAGCCATCTTTAGTACTAAGTTGGATTGCTATGGACTTTTCCTCATCGCTTATTTTTAGTGGGGGAAAGTTTCAATTGATAAGAGATTTTTCTTTTTCAAAAAATAGATTCACTATATCAGGAAAGACAAGCTACAGCATTCGATCAAAATATTATTTCTTGTGATCCATTCACTGGAAATTCTTGAATTAGTTGGCATTATGTCATAGTAAGCTTTCATCAAAAGGGTATAAAAATATGAAGTTAGATCTACACTCTGGTCATTACCAAATAAAAAACTCTACAAGAACTGATGGAATACTGAAGCATGACAAGCAGCAGAGTACAAATTAATTAAGTTTCTAACTAGGTTATGCCATCAGATCTGGAGAATGACATATAGTATCCAACAGATTGAAAAAGATCAACTTAATACAATACAAAAAAAAGGAAACTTAACAGAATGTGCAAACTATTGTAAAGCATCCTGAATTCCACATGCTAGTGAAATAATGCTTAACCAATGCAGATTAGAGTCCTACAAAGACATGCCAGATATTCAAGGTGGCATAGGAAAAAGCCAACGAACATGAGACATTATTTCTGATTTATGCTAATAACTGAGAAAGCCAAAGAATGTAAAAAAACAAGTTACTAGGTGTTTAATTGGTTATAGAAAGGTGTTCAATTGTGTTGATCATAGCAAGCTGTGGAGAGAAAAAAATGGAAATCCCATTGTCCTCATGAGAAATTTATACAGGTCAGGAAGTCACAGGATGGGCAAAACAGGGTCATAGAAACTGGCAAAGGAATGTGATGAGGCTGTATACCCTCCTCTTATTTAACCTACAGGCTGAATATAAAGGGAGGCTGGATTGGTAGAAGATGACCACGAATATAAAATTTAAGAAAGAAAGATCAATAATATACACTAGACTGTTGATAGTATCCTGATCGTTGAACGTTCAAAGGAACTGCAAGCCCTAATAAGAAAAGTCAAGCAGCATGGTGTCTTGAATGATATATTTAACAGACTGAGAATGTATACTTTTCTCTCACAAGGGATATACGTTATTTGATTATTCTTTTTTTCATTGTAGTCTGTCCAGCTCAGGAAAGTAGGAGCATATTTTTTTTTTCATGGACAGAATAATTGGATATTTTTCTCAAAATATATTTCTCAAAATTCACACACATACACACACAAAATACATATATACATACACACGCTTCTCTCTCTTTTCTCTAATAAAATTACTATAAAAATAGACACTTTTCGAAGAAAGGAGGAAATTATGCAATGTTTTGGCCAATATAAAGCAAATTTGTTTCCGATTCAAATATTTATTTGAAAGGAAAATGCTTATATTAGGAAGATTTTTTTTCCCTTATAGGGCAGAAGTGAGATCAGTATCTCAATGCTAGTCATACTTGCATACTATACAGTCAAAGCTTCTTCAACAAAATATATTTTCATTAGGACCTATTGCCTCATCTCTTACCCCTCAGCACAATATGTAATTTCCAAAGCGTGCTGAGGCTACAGCGAACACAACATTAAAGCTTTGTATGGATGTACATCTAAAGAGTACTTTTCTCTGTTGGAACCAGTAGAAAGCATTGCATTTATATTGAACTCTTCAGTTATTAATGTCACAATAAATTATATCATCTGAATTATATATCTTATAGAAAGCTCCATTTTTCATTGTATGACCATCTAACCAAATTTTAATTCCTCTAGTAAATAACTATAACATACAATTCTTTCTAATAAGTGAGGATGCTTTTGCATTTTATCAGATTGTAAAAATACTTGTGGTTTTTTTTTCAGATTGTAAAAATCTACCAAACATTTAACAGAATCATTACATTTTCTGCCCTGTATTTTGAAGTAAAGTATTCTTGGAAGAAAGAGAACATCTTGGGAACTCTTCCAGAGGTTGGTCATTTCTCTTTACTCAATTTTTCCACCCAAACCTTATAAATCTACAGGCATTACCCACAGACTGGCTCATGCACAGAATCAAACACACAATGTTAAGAAAACATCAGAAAAGTGCTGGTAAAATCCCTGCATGAAGATACTATACCTTGCAAGCATAATATTATTTAGATATCTGTGGTGAGAAGGTTATATAGATATTGCAACTGCTTGTGCACACTTCAATAAAGTCGATTAAATCATTGGATTTGTTTACTTTCCCATTTAAATAATTATGGAGAATGATTCATTCTGTCTAGAGAAAAAGCTAAATAAATGTTAACTTGTTTGGATTTCTGTGATACCCTGCAAGTTATTACAGCAGTTTTACAAAAAGAGTTAAGAAACCTATACAAAACTCCAGTTATGACCTGGCTCCATCCCAATATCGATATTAAACTTTATTAACACAGAAAGAATAAAGAAATTATGCCTGGACTGCTTAAGTATCATCAAAGGATTCCTATATATCTCTGATTACAGGAAATGGTTCCAGTCAGTAGCTCCAGTCAGTAGTTACAGTAGCTGTATTCTCACAACTCATTTACCTTGGTTAACTGGAATGTATTCAATACAGTGTGCATGACACACTAAACTGTCAACTAATAACATGCTATTCTTATATCTGGTTGGCTAATTTGTGGCTCAGGGTATTCTGCAAACACACCCAAACTTTCAAACAAAAATCATATTTGAAAATTTCCATGCTATGTAAGTAATACTTGCAGCAAGGGTAGTTCTTTAAAATTAATTACAAGCATGTGGCTTTTTAAAAAAATAAAACCCAAAGCCCAGTGTCAACATTCCAGCAAACCTCCATTCCAATCAGTAACTCTGAGACAAGCATAATCTCAAAAGTACCTTTGTTAGAATAGCACCTGGGACATCTGTGGAATCTCAAAACTAAAAGACTCGAAATTCTAAAACTAGAAAACCTCGAATTACGCCGTCTTCGGTCCGACTTAAGCATGGTATATAAAATCATACATTGCAATGTCCTACCTGTCAATGAATACTTCAGCTTTAACCATAACAACACAAGAGCACACAACAGATACAAACTCAAAGTAAACCGCACCAAACTTGATTGCAGGAAATACGACTTCAGCAATAGAGTGGTCAATGTCTGGAATACTCTACCCGACTCTGTAGTCTCTTCCCCAAACCCCAAAAACTTTAACCTTAGACTGTCTACTATTGACCTCACCCCTTTCCTAAGAGGTCTGTAGGGGCGTGCATAAGCGCACCAACGTGCCTACCGTCCCTGTCCTATTGTTTCTCTTATTCTTTTATTTTTCTTATATGTACCCATTTCATATATTCACAACTATGTATACACTTGTACTTATTATCTTGTAAACAATTGACAAATCAAATAAATAAATAAATAAATAAAATAAATAAAGTTTCCTGGACTTCCCACAATGTCCCAAACTACAATCCATCCCCCTTTCCCCCATGATCACATAACATGGACCATGCTGCCACCCAGTTTGTGCTTCTGAAACATCCTGGTCCATCTGCACTCTAAGTCAACTTTCTTCTATTTGATAGTTCTATTTATTTTATAACATAGTTGGCATTGGGCGACAGTTCCTCTGCCCATTTTATTCGTGAGCTTTTCCATAGCACATGTAACTCAGTCAGCCACAAAGCCAATCAAGTTTTTTTTGTGTGCCTGGTGACACATAAATCACAATTTGGGGGACACAGAATCCCCATCCACATTCTTCCAAAAGTGCCTAGTATCCTAGGAGTCATTATATCAAGAGGGAGTTTTCATAACATCATCAGTGTGGGCAGCTATAGGCCTAGTTTCACCACTGCAGTTAATCAGGTGTATAAGTTGCTCTCTATGACAGACATGGGCAGTTAGCATTTCTTGGAATACTAGGTTGGCTAAAAGGATCAAATAACTTAGGTTAGATGTTCCCATAACACAACTGACTGGGTGAAGTTAGTTAACCTGTGCATGAGTAAGTATGCTTTGGGTTGTATTTTAACTCTCTGGGGGTTGTGTGGATGGAAAAATGGATTCCTTCACAATAATTCTCTCACTGACCTAGTGAAACCTGTGGAAACAAGGCCAATAAATCATTCAGCCAAGATCTTTTTTTTTTTTAAAAAAAAGAAATCATTAAAAACATGGAATGATCATTTGGCTTAACCTAAACCCAACTAGATCCTCATTATGCTGCCAATGACTAAATCAGTAATGCCACTTAAAAATAAGTTGATATTAGGATTGGCAAAGATGCTGCATACACAGATTCAGCCATTTTTTATTTTTTAAATGATTATTAAATTAAATCTATATGCCACCCAACTCGTATCAATTCTGGGTGGGGTACTTCTGATGTACGTTCAATTATAGTGTGTGTGTGTGTGTGTGTTTTTTTTTTTTTTTTTTTGCAAGCTTGCTAGGCAAATAACATTTTCATAGAACCAGTGGAATTTTTATTTCTGAGACTTTTAAAAAAAATCTTCAGAACATTACTTTGCCTTATAGTTATTCTAAGCAGGATTTTCTGTGATCACACAGCAGCTATTGTGTAATGTTTTGTTGGTCACTGGTAGTCTCTTTATCTTCTAAAGCAGCCCTTTTCTGTAAATCTTGGCTCTGTCAGCACTAAGAAAGCTGTTTCTTGTCAGATTGCTTGGCTGATGCTTTCCTTGATGTGACCTCTCTCTTTGGGATGTGTCAGTGACATTCAGTTATATCACGCAGCACATAGCTGTGCATAACTTGGAGGGATTATTACAGAACAGCAACATAGTGGAGTTCTACACAAACCTTAACTAATGAGTTAAAAGAGAGAAGAATATGCCAAAACTTAATTGGGTTAGCTATTTTCCCTGTACTGGCCTCTTTGTTCTTGAACAGGGACTAAAAATTAGCTGTATTTAGACAGCTAAAAATTTCCCTCAACAGATGAGAACACATCTCTATTCATTTAGCCATGAAGAAAGCATCTAGTACTATTCAAGGGGGAGAAGGTGAGGGACGAGGTGGTGAACAAGGCAGCCTAGTGGGCAGAAATGGACTTCCTTGTAGGTTCTAATGCAGCCTAATCAAGTCAACAAAGTCATAATTGAAGCAAGTTAATGGTGGGGCAGATGGCAAACAATATTTATATCGTTAGACACTAATTGTTTGATTCCAAAGTTTCAGAATATTATTCTATTTGCTTTTACTCCTTTTCCTACCATCTTTCCTGACAATATATTTGTGAAATAGATGGTGAAAAATCTTTCTCGGTTGACTTCTACAGTAGAAACTCTTACTCTAAAAATTCATCTGAGCTGGTGTGAGATAGTAAAGAATACTGATGGGAGTGATTGCTGATGGTGTTTACGTTTCCAAAGCATAAATAATTGATTTTGCATCTCTTTTGGAGAAAACTTTTTAAGCCTACCATCATGCTGGCAGTCATTAAGAATTCCTCAACCCTACTTTTGATTCCTGTCAATCATTTGAGGTAGTCCAGACTAGGAACCTAAACCATGAATTCTAAGACCACCTTTATTGTAAGCTTACAGGAACAGAATCTTGCAAGCCTGAAAGCACCTCTCTCCTCCTTTGGCTTTACTTTCCAGAGAAATAGGGAGGGTCTCTTCTGAGATGCTTTCCATACTCCTTCCATCTGGTTGTTCCCCGGCTGTTCCTCCTCCTTCTGTCTCCCAAGATTCTGTATTCTCACAGCCCATTATAATTGCACATGCATGCAACACTGGATTGCCTGTGCTTCTTGATCAGAAAAATTATTATTGGGGAGGTTTGCCTTATCCAAGAATGTCCTTGAAGCCTAGGAAGGCTTCCAAGGAAATGATTTTGCAATAAGGACATATACTCACACTTAACTCTTAGTCATCACATAACTCAGATTAATATGGGAGGCTTAATTTCATGTGGGAGATGACCAGACTGAATCTGAGGGAGGGGGTGTCAAACACATCACGAGTCCTTGTGCACCTGTAAGAGATCTAAAGCCAGCCTACCTTGAATGCCTTTCTTATCTCCTGCTCATTTTCCTTGGCCCTTAATTGGTCAGATTCTTGTAGAGCGCTAAAACTTACATTAAATCTCTATACTCATTTTGAGCTACCTGAATCTCCTGATTTTCCTGGCTCTTGACATTTCAGTCATGAGGATTTCACAGATTTTTGAAAGGATCATGCAGATTGAAGATAGTTACAGAAGGTGGGGAGGATGGAATGGTATAGTATTAATTACAGTTTCACAGTAATATCTCAGACCAGATATTAACCACGTTACTAAAATAATGTTAGCCTGGAAGATGGATGGCTATGGAAGGGTTTGTCTGATCAATAATATATTTTGGAATATAGAGTGATATGTGGTGACTAATCACAAGTTTGCATGATGTGCCATATATATACCACTAAGTGCATCTTCCCTAACTTCTACAAATGAAGTGGAAGATACAGAAAAATGTCACCCAATGTTCATTCAGCTTTCAAGAAAGACTTAGTGTCTAAGAAAAAAAAGTGAATGGAGAAAGCAAATTTGCAGAGGCAATTTCAAAAAGAAGAAAAATTAGCTGCACAATTAGATTTTAGACACAGTCATCTCTGAAAGAAATAACAAACATGACAATGATTACTAGCAAACTGTCTTCTCCCCAGCTTTGTTAAAGGCAAAAAAAGATGTCTCAAGTGGTCATCAGGAAACAGCCTGGGTAGCAAAAGCAGGCCTCTCACAGACGTTTCATTACCCAAATGGAGTTATAGTAAGGAGTTACTAGCAGGATGATGCTACCTAGTTTGGGGTAATGAAATATCTGCAAGAAAACAAGCAAGGTCAAAGAATTCCAAGGCCCCCTCATTTCAACCCTGAGTTACAAACATTCTCATTTATTGGTACAGGCCTTTCAACAATGCTTTTTCTACCTTTTAAACCTGTTTCAGTTTTCAGAGTAATTTATATTTTCATTAACATTCATTGTGGCCTGTGGCCCACATCAGCATCACAAAATCTTCATTTTCTTCCCAAATGTGAGTGATTTTGTGTCACTAGAACTGGAAATACAGAGAGATACTGAAACTCTATACCCTGCTGTCACTGCAAATACCAGAGGAATTACACATTTACCAACACCAAAATTTATCATCTCTAGTTTAAAGAGCAAGGACACATCTTCCACAAGGTGACCATTCCAAAGCATTAATTTTCCCTCTCTCAAAAGACATAATTAAATTGCCATATATTTCTCCATCATTCTGACTCCCAATCATTAGCTAGAATATTTATGAAAACTCTTAAATATAGTTGGATTTTAAAGTCTAACAATGTAATTTGAAATCACACTGCAGTCTGGGTAATGTCCTGCAGTTTCTATTTCATAAAGCCCAAACTGCTTGTAAAACTAACAAACTCTGGAAGATGAAAAACTAAGCACCTACCGGTAGGAACCCAGTATTATCTCAGTGAAACTTTATGTTAACAGAATACTAAGCAGGAAGGTATTTTTGTTATTCGCAGATGTCCATTACAGGTAGTCTTCAACTTATGATCCCAATTGGAACAAGAATTTCTGTTGCTAATCAAGGTGCTTGTTAATTTTATGTTTCTTTGCTGTGGTTGTTAAGTGAATCATATGTTTTTTTTAAAGTGAATCTGGTTTCACTCCATTGAATTGCTTGTCAGAAGCTACCTGGGAAGGTCGCAATTGGTGATCCCATCACCCTGGGACACTGTAACCATTGTAAATACATGCCAGTTGCCAAGCGCCCAAATTTGGATCATGTTACTGCAGGGATGCTGCAACAGCCGTTAGTGCAAGAACTGGTTGTGACTTTTTGTCACTGCTGTTGTTATTTTGATTGGTCTCTAAATGAACGATTGTACATTGAGAACTACCTGTACATTGAGACTATGTCACCTATGGTCATTTGAATCATTGGTGTAATTCAAGGGTTCCCAACCAGGGGTGCTTGCACCCGTGGTGGGATTCAATTGAATTTTTTTACTACTGGTTCTGTGGACGTGGCTTGGTGGGCGTTGGCAGGGGAAGGATACTGTAAAATCTCCAGTCAGAGGTGGTATTTACCGGTTCTCCGAACTACTCAAAATTTCCGCTACCGGTTTTCCAGAACTGGTCAGAACCTTCTGAATACTACTTCTGGCTTGCACCCCCTGGGGGTGTGAGACGATATTCAAGGGGGTGCGAAAACTTGCATTTAGAAGTTTCAAAATTATAGTGTATATGCATAATTAAATTCATATAATTATTTACTTTTGTAAGGGGTGCAGGGACATATCAGAAATGTTCTAGGGGTATGGGCAGGGGTGGGATTCTACCAGTTTGCACCTATTCACTAGAATCGGTTGTTAACATTCTAAGCAGTTCAGAGAACCGGTTGTTAGAAGAAATTACTGGCCTAATCCTGTAAGGAAGGCAGAGAGGAAACAATCTTTGCTTACAGTAACTGCTTCTCCGTTAACCCTTATTACATTCTTGGCAGGACTAGATTTCCTGTCTCTGGAACTTCTCTGCAGTTTTTTTTCCCTTCTTTGCTGGTACTTTGCTTGTGTGGAGTGACCATTCAAAGTTACAATGGCACTGAAAAAAGTGACTTACGACCATTTTTCACACTTATGACTGTTGCAGCATGCCCACAGTCATGAGAGGCCAGGCGAGGAGATGCGTGCCTCGATGTGAGTGATATTGAGTTGGCCACGCCCAGCCAGTCACATGACCACCAAGCCACGCCCACCAACTAAGCCATGCTCACAGAAACAGTTGTTAAAAAATTTGGTTGAGCTTCTTCGGCAACAGACCGAAGCCTTGTCTCTGCAAGGTTTCGATCCATGCTCGCCGCTGGAGCACCCCGAGCTGGCTGGTTTTGGGGCTAAGCCACCCCATAGAGGTGGTGAAGAAGGGGGAGACTGCCTGCAGGGTTGAGGAGAGCTGCATCTCTCTTCCCCAACTGGCCATCACTCCCTTTCCCGAAGGCAGTTGTAGCGGTGGTCAGAAATGGCCACCACAAAGAAGAACTCGAACAGAAAAGAATGTGCAGGAGGAAGATAAGAAGAGAAAGTTTTGGTTGACCAGGTCAAACAGCAAAAGCAACAAATAAGGTACCCTGGAATTGAAACTATTAAAAAAAACAATAACATTGTTCCCTAAGAAGATTTTTAAGCTGCGAAGGTGAGAGAAAAGGGGAAAGATTTGGTTTTTCCCCCCTCCTTTTCCTATACTGACAGCTAAGAGACTTAAGCAAGAAATTGGAAAAAAAATCCACTTTGACATTAATAGGCATTTAATGCTGAAAATAAAAAGTCAGAGGGATAATAAAGATTTCTGGATAATCAAAAGCTTTTGAAAACAGGAAAGGAGAGAAAAAGAATAAAAGGGCAGGATCTGGAAGGGAATTAAAAAGAACTTACTGCCTGGAATTAAAAAGAACTTACAGCAAAATCTCAACAAGACTTCCAAAAGATACATTTTAACTGAAACATCGCAACAAAAACCCCAGGAAGAGAAAGTGGAAAAAGAAATAAGAAGAAACAGCTTGGGACTATTTGGATTACTTGATAGTCTCTGGATTTTTGGTTATTGTATTTGAATGACTAAAATCAATCGGGTGGTTGTTTAAAACTGTTTAAAATGGCTCCACTTTTAGAAGAACTGAAAATGGAACTTAAAAAGTACAAAGAAGATGCACAAGAAGGGAGAGGTTCTTTTGGCTTCGTATTTCAGTTCTTAGAAATGAAGATTTGGAACTATGAGAAACAACAAGAAATGCCTGCAGAACAATAAGATTGCGTCAAAGAAGAAGCCATCTTTAATGAACAAGTAATATTAGGTGGGGTCAAAAAAGGAAAGGGGGGGGGACGAGAATGGAAAGTTTAAGATTGGGAAAAACAACCCCCCCCCAAAATAGAGTGAAAAATAAGTATAAAATCAGAAAGCAACAGAAGAGGGAAATGCAGAAGAGAGAATTAGAAGTAGAGAGACAAGGGGGTAAAAAGGGGAGGGAGAAGAAGAGAGGGAAGAAAGAAAGGAAAAGAAGTTATAAAGGACAGAAACAAAATATAGAGAAACAGGGCCTATTTAGAGATAATGGGTAAAAATTTAATGGAAAAAGGGATTCTGCAAAGGTACATAAGATAGTATTGTTATATTAGAAACAGAAATAATTTTAGAAAATATGAAACAATGTATGATTAAAATGTTTGATAAAATAGCTATCGTAATTCAGTGGAATGCTTGTCAATAAATAAATGTAACAAAATGAATATTTAATGATTTACAAACATATGTGAAGAGAAATAAGGGAAAAATTAATTATGGAGATTATACGAGTCTTTAAGGAAGTATGATATTTAATTGAAAAGAAATATTAAAGATGTTAAGATTTTAATGATTATTAATGATAGAACTGAATTGGAATGGAATGAGGGTTTATAATTACATATATTTATAATCCTTTTTAAAAAAAAGAATATAGTGTGTATTATAAGAATGTACCAAGCAGAATTCGATTGGAAGTTATGTATTATGTACTATATTGAAGGTCATAACCTTAAGGTATATATTGAAGTTTAAATAAGAGTTGAATGGATGTAATTAAAAGATATAAAGGTGTCATACTCCAATTAGTAACTACAGAAGAAAACTTGTTTAATGAGAAAAGATAATATGAAATTGAAACAGAACAGACAAAAGTATAAATATAATGATTTGAATTGAGATGAGATAATCAAAATAAAATTGAGAAAATTAAAAGAGGGGAAAAACTATATAGAAAATGTAAAATAGTATAAGATATGGAATAGAATACAAAAAGGAGCATGAAATTGAGTTTTGTGTCTGTATAAAGAAGTTCAACCCGGGACCATGCTATTTTTAAAAAAAAGATGTTTTACTTGTATTTTGTATGTGTGAAAACCCAAATAAAACTTCATTAAAAAAAAGAAAAGAAACGGTTGTTAAAAAATTTGAATCCCACCCCTGGGTGTGGGTTATAGAAAAGGTTGGGTACTGTAATTACAGCATTTCTGTGCAAAATCCATTGCAGTGACATCCTTTAAATGGAAGTTCTACTTGTATTTAAAATCCTTATTTCTACAGTTTCCACCCTCCCAATCATGAACCCCCACCTTCCCCACTAACCCCCACCCCATTTAGCTCTGGTCTTAAAGAATGTAGTCATTGCTCGAAAGAAGCATTAAAAAGGATAAAGTTTAGGATTTAGGGTCAATTCTTATTCAAGGTCAGTTTCTTCACCTACCTCCTTTGAAGTAGGAACAGCTGGACTAACAACATGCAATACACAGGCATTGAAACGTGGAAATCTGCCTCCGTTTTAACTCTTGTTTCTATACTGTGAGAAGAAGGTTTAGTGAGAATAAGACTGGCACATGCAGGACCTACTCATGTTCTACTTGGCCAGAGGTTTTTCAATTCTCATTCTCATATATAATATAGCTAAATTTTGTATCACAGCTATTAAAAATGTGTGCCATACCAGAGTTAGGGCTGGGGTAATGAAGAATTAACATGTCCAGAGCAGAGGTGGTATTCAGCAGGTTCTGACCAGTTCTGGAGAACTAGTAGTGGAAATTTTGAGTAGCAAATACCACCTCTGACTGGCCCCACCCCTATCGGGAATGGAGATTTTACAGTATCCTTCCCCTGCTATGCCCACCAAGCCATGCCCACAGAACCAGTAGTAAAATATTTGAATCCCACCACTGGTCATTAGTGCAGATTTTAAAAGGCAGGGCAGGTTTATGAAGACAACACACTGTCCGAAGGCTCAGGGATTCATATGGAAGAAAATGTTTGCTGGAGAACCTTGGTCCAAAAAGGAGACAGCAAAAAATGAAAGGTTGGTGCAGAGAGCTGGGAGAGAAAGCAGTTGGGTGAAAGAATGCATGCTGGCTAGCTTGCTGGGCCACTGGGGAGCCACACAGAGCTAAGCAATGAAAACAGCCGAATTAATACTTGCTGGTGCTTGCTAGGCTTCATGGATGCTAAGATTTGGCACTATGCTGCTGGGGTGGGCTGCTGAACCAGAATGTGGCCAAGCGTCTGGCTAGGAGACAGCAAATGCAACAATCTGTTTCGGCTTTTGCTGCAGTGACTGGGTACAAAAAGCAAAAAGTTGGTGCCTTGAACTGGGAATGAAGGTTGTTGTGCAAATGATGCTGGCTGGTATTTCCTGGGTTGGCCGAGCCTTCCCAGGGACTAGCCAGCAGCGTGGTGGCACAATGGTTAGAATGCAGTATGATCTCTGCCGACTGCCAGGAATTCAATCCTCAAGGTTGACTCAGCCTTCTGTCCTTCTAAGGTTGGTAAAATGAAGGCCCATATTGCCCCAGGGGTAATATGCTGACTCTATAAGCTACTCAGAGAGGGCTGTAAAGCACTGTGAAGCTGTATATAACATAAGTCTACATGCTATTGCTAGTGATATTGCTAGCCCCAGAGCCACATGGATATTGGATACATAACCATGGGGTCCTGCAAGGGCCATGACTTTGGGCATGGGTTGTAAGTCCATTTGTTTCAGCACTATCGTAACTTCAAATGGTTGTTGAACAAATGGTCAGAAATTGAGAATTACTTACATTCAATGTAGATTTGTGGTCCTACCCCTTCTATTATTCTGATGATTGATTAAATAAATCTGTCTATCCATCTGTCTGGACTTCAACCTCCAGCATTGTTAAACAATGGCCCTCTTGGCTAGGGAATTCTGAAATTTGAAGTCTATATATATGAAAGTAGACAGGTTTGAGAAATAATTATTTAGCCTGAGAATGTTCTTGTTCTCTTTGTTATTTGTTTGATGGAATAATGCTTTCCTGCTGTTTAATTCCATTTTTGCAGTGCATTTAGAAAAACAACTTTGGTTTCTGCTTTAACAGACGTCTGGGTTGAAAATTATTCTGTATATTTTTACACAATAGAATTAACACAGAAAAATCCCTGAATGACATTTCATGTCCCTAAAGAGGTCTCCCTTAGAATTGCTTTCCCCCACTTCCTTCCAATCATTTATAAAACTACTGCTTGTTTCAGTAATGTAAAAAGTTCTCTAATGTTTTAGATCTGTGAAATTGTGTGTGTGTGTGTGTGTGTGTGTATCTTCACAAACAACTAAGAAGCCTTATGTAGTCATATATTGACAAACTCTAGGCAGCATGGAAATACATCTATTGCCAACTGAGAACGTAATCACACTTTTACAGCTGGAATTCATGTATGTATTTACTTAATAATATTTAGTGAAAGCTTGTGGTGAGTTTCATTTCCCATTTGGGAACATAACATCACAATAGCTAAAAGTAAAGATTAGAACAAATGTGATTTGCATTATACACAATTATGTGATCGTGTAGCTCTTTCTAAAGATCTAGATATTGCAAACTGAAACTATGTTCTCAGATAGTTCGGGGTAAACAAGCCTGAGCTTAAAATTAGTCACAAACCACAGATCCAAGACAAATATCTCACTTAGGAACTTCCAATAGAAAACCAAAATTCAATGCTGCCCATCTACGAGGTGATTGCCTTCAATCATCCTGCTCAAAGAAATTTTTCTGCATTATTCTTCCTGTTTGGATAATTTCCCCAGGATAATTCAAGTCAGCCTGATTAACTGATAAGCTGCCAATTCTGAAAAAGCTGCACTAGTTGCCACTTGTTTTCTATATAAGTTTAAGGAGTTAAATTTCAAAATCCTAGATTTTTTAGATGCTGACTTCTAAAGGACTACATCTCATGTTAAGAACCAATCTGGTTGTTCAGATCTACAGTAGAAGCATTTTGGAAGATGTCTCCAATGTCACAGACTCATCCTCTTGACATGTAGGCAAGGATGAGAATCTTCTCATAAGTTCTTCCAAAGTTATGAAACAGTCTATAAAGAGTTCCAAGTGGTCTCCACACTTTTAAAATCTAAAAATATAGACTTTTTTTTGCTAAAGCTTTCCATTGTTCAATGATTTTAGATCCTAATAAAGAAACATGCGCTTATCCTTTATGATCTTCCTTCCTTCCTTCTCTATCTAATTCCCATCAGAGTAGAAAGGTTGGGTATAATTAAAGTACACAGAATAATAAGATTAGAAATGAAATAAACATAAGATGTGGATTTTTATAAATAATAATTGGCCTCCATAATGGAGATATAAGGAGAACTGGGGGGAAAGAGTTGTTGAAAAAATTATCAACCCATTTATCCATTTTATTTCTCATCTATCCATTATTTCTCAACCCATTTATCATTTAACATCTGAAAAGCACAAATAATCTTTGAGAAGTGCCAGTGGGAGGATGGCATGACTTTTCTTGTTCTTAGCTCTTCTAACAAAATGGTTAGGGGATGGGGATTCCCTTAGCAACTCAGAGATGGTGATCTTCTTCTAAATCTTGTTGAAGAAGCCCCCACCCCAGCCCAATGTCTCCAAGTATTTACTAAAGTTCCAGATAACACGACACCAAAACTACAGTAAAATTCATATCTATTTGGATAATAAGCCATTCTGTTTATATATTTATGCCATTATATTATTCTGAAGAATGAAACCACCACTCCACACAAACACACTTCTTGTTGCAATATTATCAATATCCATGCAAATGCAAAAAAAAACCAACTGCATGATTATTGTTTATCTTTTTTGTGAAAGACAATTATGTATGTATGTATGTGTGTGAGTGTGTGTGTGTGTGTGTGTGTGTGTAATGTATGTACTGTATTTATGCATGTATTTATTTATTTATTTATCATTTTGCTGTGCATCTTGTCATGAGGTGACACAATAGTTATGATTTAATCTGTATTGGTTCTATAATTATGCAAACCCACAAGTCTACTGAAATTTCCAGGCTCCATGTATTTGTTTTGGTTTTTAAAAGAATCTGGATGCAGAAATAGAACTATTTCATACACTTTATTCTATTACACTCCCCTGCCTAGAATTGACATCCTGGATCAGCCAAGACTATTTGTTATTTTATCAGAAGCTGGTGGAAGATAATCATCCTCTCAAAAATTCACTAATGGACTAATACTTTTAAGACCATATTTTAAAACATTGTGCATCAACATCCTGATCCTGAACAAATATACTCTAGTTCCAGCAAAATCTCTCCACATGTTGCTTTAATGTACCGTATATGCCGGCGTATAAGACGACCCGGCGTATAAGACGACCCCCCAACATTTCCACTCAAAATATAGTTTGTTATATACTCGCCCCCTCTTCCGCACGCCTTCCACTTTTGCACTTTTTTTTTTTGGAGGCACTTTTGTGCACCGTGGAAGCGAATCCCGTGAAGCCGAAAGGAGCAGCCAGCCTTCTCCCAGTTCCCAAGGAAGCGAGGCTCGCACCGCCCGGGCTCCGCTGAGGTATCCGGCTGGGGCTGTCAGGAGTTGTTACCGCTGGCGCGGCTCAGCGGCTCCAGTCCCGCGTTGCCTCGGGAAGGAAAGGCAAAAAGGAAGAGCCGCGGCGGTGCTTTGCAATGGCAGCAGCGGCTCCTGGTTTTGCCTTTCCCTTCCCGAGGCAACGTGGGACTGGAGCCGCGCCAGCGGTAACAACTCCTGACAGCCCCAGCCGGATACCTCAGCGGAGCTCGGGCGGTGCGAGCCTCGTTTCCTTGGGAGCTGGGAGAAGGCTGGCTGCTCCTTTCGGCTTCACGGGATTCGTTTCCACGGTGCGCAAAAGTGCCTCAGCCGCGGGCAGCCGCAGTGCTTCCCAATTACTATTTGCCGGCGTATAAGACGACCCGGCATATAAGACGACCCCCCCAATTGGAGGCATGTTTTTCAGGGCAAAAAAGTCGTCTTATACGCCGGCAAATACGGTAATGTTTTTTTTAATTATTATTATTATTATTATTATTATGTGCTGGCAAGGCCATCCATGTCCTGCTGTCACAAAATAAATTTGGACCAGGAAACCCACATATGGAATGAGAGCCAAAATCCATCTAATTGAGCTTCCTCTGTGCTGTCCAGCCCAGCCAGATAGCCCAGAACAGGGCTGTGTCACGTATGAGCTCCTGTTGATGGTGGATTCTAGCTTCCTTCAACACTGCTATGGCTGATGGAAGCTGGAGTCCAATACCAGCTGGAGACAGTGGTGGGATTCAAAATTTTTTACTACCAATTCTGTGGGCGTGGCTAGGTGGGTGTGGTCATGTGACTGGGTGGGCGTGGCTTTTTTGCAGCACCCCCCCCCCTCCTGTTTTTTGGGCTTTCTGGGTCTCAGGGAAAGCCTCCTGGCAGGTCATTTTTGCTCCTAGGAAGTTTCCCTGGGGCTCATGAAGGCAAAAAATGGAGCATGGGGGGCGAGGAGGCTGTTTCCCCCTCCCTTCATTTTTTGCCTTCCTGGGCGTCAGGGAAGCCTCCTGGGCATAGCGGTAAGACAGTGAGGGGAATCCTGGCACAGCTGATCATAGGAACAGCTGATTGTCGGGAGGGAAAAAAGAGAAATACCTGAAGGAGTGATTGGGCAGGGAAGAATGCAGTCAGTGATGTAGGGCATGTGCGCGATGTTGCACATGCGTGATAAGGACTGACTGGGCAGGGAGGGGAGGGGCGACCAGGTTGGGGGCATGGCCAGCCAGAGTTACTACCGGTTTGGCAACCCATGCCAAATCCTTGCTACTGGTTTACCTGAACCAGTACGAAACGGCTGAATACCATCACTGGCTGGAGAGCTATAGATTTCCTGTTTCTCTTCCAAAAGCTGACACAGCAGCATTACAATAATCTGTCACAGTTTATTCTTGCAGGGCATCTGGAATCCTTTTTTCTAAAGAAAGTCCTTTTATTTATGTTTAAATATTTGTTTCAATAGCTTTACATGCCTTTCGGTACCTCTGTCCCTTGCTGTGAGCTCTATAAATCTTGTCAGAAGGTAGGAATTCTCCAGGATTCATCTGGGTGCACAGGAGGACAACAAAAGGAAGTTTTCACTGTGTGAAAAAAAGTCTGCTCATGGAATCTTGGACGTGGCCCAAATTAGTTCACAGTGTAATTATAAACCACAAAACCACAACAGTAAAATATCTAAACATGTTATACCATATTTACTTGATGGGAAGCTGAGGTTCCTTCCCTAAATAATTAACTGTGAACGGAATGGATGAGTTGTTTTAATTTTTGCTGAGAAGAATAGAAGGCATTGTTGAAAGCACAAAGAAAGGAGCAGGAGGTCAAATGACTGCAAATTTCATTGCTAAAAAAGTTGTAAGTTATAGCTTTTTTTTCTTTAACATCTAAACCTGGTGCTTCTCTCTTTTATTTCCTTCCATGTTCAATTGTCTTTTTTAATTCAACTCCACTCCACTCCGCTCAACTGAACTCAACTGAACTCAACTCAACTCATTCGCTTCCTCTTTTGTTTCTTTCACTTTCTTCCTAATACAGTCAGTCCTTCTCCCCACTGCTTCTCTGTCATGCTTTCTCTCTGCTCTTTCTGCTGGAAGAAGGGAAGATATTGTGTATCTGCAAATGAAAATGCCATGAGAGAAAATTGTGGTACAATATCTGCAGAAGGATGATCAAATAATTTTATTAATGTCATACTTTATTTGAATGGCAGTTACTTTTAGGTAAAGGCAAAGGTTCCCCTCGCACATATGTGCTAGTTGTTTCCAGCTCTAGAGGGCGGTGCTCATCTCCGTTACAAAGCCGAAGAGCCAGCGCCGTCCAAAGACAGTCTCTGTGGCCATTGGCTGGCATAACTGAACACCGAAGGCACACCGAAAGCCGTTACCTTCCCACCAAAGGGGTCCCTATTTTTCTACTTGTATTTTTACATGCTTTCGAACTGCTAGGTTGGCAGAAGCTGGGATAAGTAACGGGAGCTCACTCAGTTATGCGGCACTAGGGATTCGAACCACCGAACTGCCGACCTTTCTGATTGACAAGGTCAGCGTCTTTCTTTCACTTTCTTCCCAATACAGTCAGTCCTTCTCCTCACTGCTTCTCTGTCATGTTTTCTCTTTGCTCTTTCTGCTGGAAGAAGGGAAGATATTGTGTATCTGCAAATGAAAATACTTTGGTATGCATGAGAGAAAATTATGGTCCAATATCTGCAGAAGGATGATCAATTTTTTTTTTATTAATGTCATACTTTATTTGAATGGCAGTTACTTTTAATTAATAATAATTAAAATTTAATTTTGTCCTGCTCTATATAAGAGAGAGAGAGGGGGGGAGATATGGATATGTATATATAGAAGTATTTCATTTTATGTTTCTGGAGGAAACCTGTATAATTGGTTGTGGGTGCTCCATCACTCTGTTCACATCAATCTAGTCTTAGAACCTCAAGGAGGTTTTAAGAATAAGATTGGACAAATATTTGTCTGAAATGGTATAGGATCTCCTGTTTGATCAGGGGGTTGAACTAGAACTGCAAGGTCCTTTCCAATTCTGTTTTTCTATTATTTTTTGCAATATATTATTAAGTTCGACTTATCATTCTCCAGGTTTTCGTGATTCTTCCTAATCATCTCCAGAAAGCTGCAACATTAAAACTTTGTTGGAACTTTGGTGGTGCAATGAATGACTCATCTTGCTATGGACTAACTTGCTGACATACTTACAGCAAATAAGTCTCTAAGTTTGCTAATTAATTATTATGGGCTAAAACCTCATATGATGCTCATCATAATTTAGTTGTATTTGGCACAGACAAAGAATTTTGTGCATGGGAGATTTTTTTTTCTCATCTGTCCAAAAATCACAGAGCATAATTTTTTATGTTAAAAAATAACTGTAGTTTGCAATTCTATGTCACATTTATACAAATTTGTTCCATTTATTCTGTTCCAAAGTAAGCATTGTAGAGCATTAGAATGCTAACTTGTACTATAGGCTTGTATACTGTGGCTATTGGTAGAACATTGGTCTTTTGTAAAGACCATGCCAGTTTCTGTTTATGGAAGCCTTATGGGGTAGGTTGAAGTAGAATTAATTTTCTCATGAATTCTCATTGTCTGCCACATACATTTAAATTTCCAAGTATATGATATATTTAAAGGGGAAAAATTGTTTCTTCATAAAATTTCCTTGTATGGCCTATAATTTCTGACATGTAACATATAAAACCTATAATTTGAAAAGCCCTCCAGACCTACCTGGCCCATCTTTTTGACAGAAAATGTTTTCTCTTTCTTTCTTTCTTTCTTTCTTTCTTTCTTTCTTTCTTTCTTTCTTTCTTTCTTTCTTTCTTTCTTTCTTCCTTCCTTCCTTCCTTCCTTCCTTCCTTCCTTCCTTCTTTCCTTCCTTCCTTTTTTTCATACATCTTACAACTAATAAAAATCATAAGACAAAACATTAAAATAATTAATATTCAATTGACTTTAAATCAATTAAAAATTAACAAACATGGCAAGATGCACATAAGAAAGAGGTGTGGTCTTAACTCAGTCCATTAACCACCTCCAGTATAAAACTCTGAACTTTTACAAATCTCATGAACACAATGGTATCTGTATTTAATTTACCAGAGCAGGGCTATAATTATTAAAGAAAGTAATGATTGAAAACCATATTTTTAACACAATAACAGAGTTGGAAGGGACCTTGGAGGTCTTCTAGTCCAACCCACTGCTCAGGCAGGAAGCCCTATACCATTTCAGACAAATGATTGTTCAATCTCTTCTTAAAAACTTCCCGTGTTGGAGCATTCACAACCTCTGGAGGCTAGCCATTCCACTGATTAGTTTTAGGTTGCTTCTCTCATGGATTTGGTTCTATCCATTGCTTCTTGTCCTGCCTTCAGTGCTTTGGAGAATAGGTTGACCCCTTCTTCTTTGTGGCATCCCCTTAGATATTGGAACACTGCTATCATGTCACCCCTGCTCCTTGTTTTCATTACTGTAGACATACCCAATTCCAGAAACCATTTTTCATATGTTTTAGCCTCCAGTCCCTTAATTATCTTTGCTGCTCTTCTCTGCACTCTTTCTACAGTCTCAACATCTTGTTTACATTGTGGTGACCTGGATGCAGTATTCCAAGCGTGGTCTTACCAAGGCATTATAACCATTCAAAATAGTGTGACGTTTTAAATTGATATAACCTACAGATGATCCATGGACATTATCTCTGTAGAAAATATATAGATCATTGCAAACTCATTATTTCTTAACTGGATATATTGTGGATAGCAGGAAGAAGGGGAACCATGGTTATTTTGCACTCTAGTGCAGAATTCTGGGAATTAAAGTCCACAAGTCTTAAAAGTTGCCAAGGTTGGAGACCCCTGCACTAGTGATTCATAGTGCTGTCATCATATTCTCAATTTTTTTTACTATGAATGAAACTATGCAACACTGAAGTTCTAGCTGTTAAATTTCATCCCATATCTCGTTTCTTTGTTTAATGTATACTTATATGTATGAACAGAGGAAGACTGCAACTTAATGATGAACAATGCAGCTTGACTTTTGAAATATTCAGCTTTAGAAAACAAAAGGGCTTTAAATTGGCTCTGGTTCAGGCAGCAAACAATGAACCAGCATTATGATTTTGGCAGATCCAAAGCATTTGAGAACAGCTTTCTCTTAAGTTCTCAAATTGTGCCTATCAGCCATTTGTATGCTATTACCTGGCATACAATACAGCTGCTTTTAGACAGTATTGGGTTAACAATCCATATGATAAAACAAGCAGCACCACTGTTGCTTTTGCTAGTCATGGTTGATGTCAAATTATCTACTTTGTCTTCAATGCAGAAACAAACGGTTTCCATATGCATGCAAAATCCCTACACAAATCCCCAAAGTAAGATGCCTCAAATGATTTTAATTTCCAGATAATAGAACATAGCACATTAACTACTAATGTATTAGTACACTAAGCTGGCAAGTCCTACATCCTAATGACTGTGAAAGTGGTAGGTTTGGAAAACTTAAGTGTTTCCAGCAGCATATATATCAATTGAACTTGGCAAAGAATTGTTTTTTAAAAAAATGTTTTGTTTGATACAAAAATAAAGGCACGAATTAAACAATATATTAAAGAAAGCGGGGAAGGAACAGGAATTTAAATAATTGCTTGTATTCTTCTATTGATTCAGGGTAAGACGTCTCTAAAAGGGTGGCTTTTAAAAGATAGATAATAAACAGCAAATAACCCCAGTATATCCACTGGAGAACTGCTGTAACCATCTGAAACATATTGTAAGGGTCCCAGAGGGGAAGATGTGATAAGCAATAATGAGTAGAAAATAATGTTTGGATAAAATCAGTCCTGACTTGGAAGTTACATCCTGGTACAATGCAGGGGTTTCAAAGGAGGTGAAGTGGAGATGGAAATCACCCCAAAATTTGAGTCTCAGAGTGGAGAAATATTAACTTTATTGTGTTGAAAAGCTAAATATTAGCTTCTTTGTAAAACTGTTTATTTATACCCAATTTGATTATAACTTGTCCTCTTTTCAGTCTGATTTTGTTTAAATTAAAAATGCTCAGAAAAAAATAATGAATATTTGTTAAATATTTCCTTTATTAGATTTGGTGCTCTGCCAAAGCCAAAAATTCAGTGGTTCATATCAGTGGAGGGATTCAATTTTTTTTAGTACTGGTTCTGTGGGTGTGGCTTGGTGGGCGTAGCTTGGTGGGCGTGGCAGGGGAAGGATACTGTAAAATCTCCATTCCCACCCCACTAACCTGCTTTCCAGTTCTGCTATGCAGGGCAACAAAAGAAGACCCAGCCCATTACCTGGGACTCGGGGGGCAGAGAATAGATGTGGGTGGAGCCAGTCAGAGGTGGTATTTGCCAGTTCTCCGAACTACTCAAAATTTCTGCTACCGGTTCTCTAGAACTGGTCAGAACCTGCTGAATACCACTTCTGGTTCATATAGATCAATGTAGATCAATACATGATAATGTAGGTCAATGTAGATCAATACATGAAGACAGAAACCTGAAGATGATGAATGAGACTTCATCGAAACGTTGCCTAGATACTTCCAATCTTACGCGGGAGAAAACCCGAATAACCAAAGATCCACATACATGATAAAACATCTACAGTAAATGTATAAAAACAATCACACAATAAAAGGTCATTCTGATGGGGCCAGTTCATCTCCCCAACAGACTTTGTAGAAAAACTGGAGGGTCACTCTGAATGTTTGGCGGAAGCTGTTCTAAATTTTAAGCACACCCAGCAAAACAGAATGAGACAAAAATAGCTTGTTTATATGATTGTGTAATTTCTTATCCAAAAATCAAATAATAATGTAACATAAAATCATACCCCTCTTCATTTGATATGTTTGAGAGACAGTGATAACATGCCTTGAAGAGGTAATCACTTACTAAATTCATACTCAAAATATTCATCACACTGATGCGTCTATACTCGTCTTAAAAAATAATGTGCTATGCCTACATAAGTTGGTGCATTTTACAAAATAAAATGAAATGTTGGTATTGTGTGTTTTAATTGCTGGTTTCCATCAGTTGGGAGTTTTGAATTCTACCTTTCAAAATACTTTTCCAAGGAACTTTTTAGGTAAAATGAGAAAATAATCAAACCTCTAATGAAACACTATCAAAAGTTAAGAAGTCATCAGCTAACCTGAGTACATAACCTAAAACAGGAATATCTTCCTCCCTCTCCATCCTTCCCTGTCTTTTACTCCTGAGAATGGTGGGAGGCAGGCAATCTAGACATCTCCCACCACATTTGTTATTCTACATCTAATGATAGAATTAGGCAAAGGAAGATGCCTTTCCCAGGTGGTACTATGAATAATTAAACTTAAGGCCAAGATTTTATTTGTTAATGATTTTATCTGTGTGTTTCTATGATTGATGATTTTAATGTTTTTTTTTAAATACTTCAATGCTTTTATGTTATAAGCCACCCAGAGTTGTAGCATACAAGATGGGAGGCCAATAAATTTCATAAATACAATAAATAAATAAGTATCGGTGTGAAAAAATTACAAGAGTAAAAGTAGATCTTATGAAGATCAGGTAAAAGCAGAAGAAAATCCATTCTATTTATTATTGCCAAGACTTTATAAAGCCATGGGAAGCACCCAGGAAGTAAAGTTATAATGAATAAGGTAAGATTCTGGTTAAACAGTGAATGTAGAAATCAATGAATTACTGGGGGGAGTTTGTTTAGATAACTTGAGCTGTAATGCAATATTTTACCTTCCCACAAATAATTATGTACTTATTAACTGAGGTGATCTGCTTAAGTGAATAACCCCAAAATCTGATTGTGTATATCTGTGAAAAGAAAAGGAGCTAAGAATGTATGGCTCAAAGCAAACAATCAGAGCTGCTTCATAGGGCCCTTAAAAAAAAAGCTGGTACTTAACATTAAACTAAACCATTTGGATAAAGATCTTGGCCAATGGCAATTTAAACCGTTAAAAATTTATCGCTCTAGTACTTCTGTCAGAGTCCAGTGATGGAAGGAGCCTTGTAAAGTCTTAATCTCCCTTTCTTCATGGGAAGACAATGTAATTCTATAGAAAGGAAGGTTAAGGAGCTGATCTCCCCACAGTAGGGATCCAAAAAAGCAATCAAGCTCTACTAGCAGGGAGTAGATTCCATCACAACTCGGTGGGGAACGTCTTTTCTCTTCCTCTGCAGGTACCTTCAAAAGAGAAGATTCTTGGGACTTGTGGCTTAATTTCTCTGGTTACCAATGCTAATCACACATGTCTAATTACTGTCTTTCTTTCTTTTTCCCAGACTGTCATTCTTCTGTCTTTTAGCTCTTTCCATTCAAAAGACAATGTAAATACAAAGGCTGTGGAAGCTGGCTAGACATCTGATGGACCTTTGAATCTTCTGGATGTACTTTCCCTCTCCTTTTCTCCACCTCTCTACTCACCCCACATTTTTCAAATATTCATCTGGCATACTTTCCCAGGAACCATTATATGATTGGGACATTCTCTTCCTCTCCATTTCACTTAATTGATTAAATATCTTAGCAACTGGTTGGAGTTGGGAATCATGTTCTTCACGACACAAGTATGACAAAGATTTGGTAAACGCATTCCCATCCTTACTTTTGGATTGGTCACATGCAATTTTTTTCCACATTTACTCCCTCAAAGTTCAACAGAGGGCCATCTTGAGAGACACAGTAGTAAAAGAATGTTTATATTCTATTTTCTGTTTTTAGGACTTCAGCATTCAATAAAGTATGTGTAAACATGGACATAGCATGTTTTTATGGCATGGAATTCTGTGGGATTTAAGCAATGTAATTAAATTGTGGCTGCTGTTGCTGTTCAATGTATATCTCACCTTTCTAGCCAGAGGGTAATGTATGCTGTTTACGTGGAATTGGAATTAGATGAATTTTAAAACTAGAGCTAAAAGGCAGATGGATGACAGTCTGGGAAAAACAAAGTGAAATGGAGAATAAGGTGAGAAATGTGTAGATTCATCATTATTTACAAGCTGTCTCAGAACAAAGCTTTCATTGTTATGTTTAGAGAGAGCATAAGCAAATATTCTTACACTCATTCAACCTTCCAAATGTTGAAAAATCTGGAGATCAGAACAACCACAGAAGAATGAATATGTACAGTCCTGCAAGAATTAGCTCCAAGGATGCAAATTAAACCAAGGATGCAAATTGATTAGCCTGAAAATACCAGATAGATACCAAATAGCAGAAATCTAATAAAAAGATTTCCATGTTGTAATTTTGTAATTATATCACATTTTGCATATCTAGCCCTCCAAGAATAAGAGGAGCAAAGAAAGAATGGTTGAAAGATGCAGTTTTTCTCTATTATCAACAGGATTGCTTGGGCATCATGTTCAGCTCCGAAAACATTTCCTAAACAATCCATTGGTTGCCTATCAATCCTTATTATTACATACCTGGTTATTAGGGAAAGGGTAGTGAAGTTAAAGAGAACATATCAATGTTCTTCTAGTACAGGGTTCATATAATACATATACTTCCTTCAGAAAAGGCTCAGAGACTCCGTGCTCCTCAGTTATTGATTTTTGACCTTGTTAATGTGATTGTATGATTGTATGTTGCTAGACCCAGCAATAAAGTTTTGATTTTGTTAGTGGTTTGGGAATGATGGCCTTTTTTCATGCAATAGATCACAGATGTCAAACTCGCCGCGTTATGTTGCATCACATGACGTTTTGTGATGTTTTCCCCCTTCGCGGAGCAGGGGTGGGTGTGGCTTGCATGTGATGCATCCGGCCCATGGCTCTCCAGGTCGACACCCCTGCAATAGATGAATACAGTTATTGATTTAGAAACAAAAGAAAACATACATTGACAGTAAAATAACTTTTCATTCTTCATAAATATAGTGGTGAAAAGGACAGTGATATTAGAAGAGAGGCAGTATTAAATAATACAAAATAATATTAAAATTGTACTTTTGGAATTTATTATTTAGAAATAAAACACAGTTGGAGACCTAACAGAATTATATGACTCTATCCCTATGGCCATAGAAATAAAACTTCATCATCATCATCATCATTCTAGCTATTGTCTATCCACTGCAGGATGAAGGCAACTTCCACATGTTTCCAACTAATATAGTCCTGAGCTTTCTTTTGCCAATTGGGCCTGCAATACTTGCTGATGTCATTGATCCATTTTGTTTTAGATCTCTTTCCTAGATGCTTTTTATCAAGTAGGATACATTCTATGACTGCCTTGGTGCACTTGCCATCACTTCTTCTTCTAGTTGAGCATCTATTTTCATTGTTTGAATGTTGACCATTCCTATGTCCAAAGTCCAAAGACAGCCTGATTTGATCCAGTGATTCTTAGCACCCTCTACCTTTGGGCAGGTCTTCCTGCTGCCATGGGTAGTTGTCCAAGGGCCTCCGGGGAATGAGGACTGTTTTTGGTGTTGTTGTTATGGTTCGCCGGCAGCCGGTGCAGACGACAGTGGAATCAGACAGTGGGGAAGAACGAGGACCAGTCGGGGAGTGTGGAGATGACTTAGACGACGGTCCTGCATCTGATGCAGAGATGGGGCCGGGACCATCTGGGAGTGGTGTGCTGACTCTGGAGCTTCTGGAGTCTGGCAATACCAAGGCAGAGGAACCAGGGGAGCCTGTTCCCAGTGTGCATGTGTGCAGAGCTGCTAGAAGGCAAGAGCAGCTGAAACAAAAGGAGCGACTCAGGAGTAAGGCTGGGAGGTGATTGCCCCTCCCATAAGGTATAAAGGACAGGCAAAGGTGAAGAAACCTTTGTAGGAAGCAAAGTCATTCATTCTGTTCGGATTAATCCTTGAAGGTCTGTGTGGACTTTGTTCTTTGGTTGTTTTTTTATAATTTATTTGGCACTTTAGTTATTGGCAGTACTTCAAAGGAGAGAAAGGTGGATGCTTATATCGAGGGACTGTTTGGGACTCATTACAGGCTGGGAATGAACATAATACCCAGTGTTGAAATAAAACAAGAGTTAAGCATATGCTTAATTACAGTCTCAGAAGCCTTGGTCAGAACAGTTGTATTGGCATTTGGAAGGAATATACCATAATCTGTCAATGCTAGTTCAATGTGGGTCACCTAGCTTTGGTCATATTTTAGGAGTCTGAGTAATAAAAATAATAATTCTTTGCTGTGCAAATTCCTCATATTTTTTAGAAAAAAATATATTTATTAATCATCTCCATTAACTGTGTGAACTATACTCCTTTCAGATCTGCTGTTTGGGGGGGGGGACAACAACATAGGACTTGTCTGAAAAAGGGATAGAGATTTCACAGAACTCATTTCAGCTCTAAGAAGTATAAACCTTCCAACAATAAGGAACAAAACTTTTCTTATTAGTCAACCTAATCAGAGCTATCATGTGCTATCATGTCAAGTGCTGACTGAAACTGACCAGCTTTAGCTATGACCTCATGACTGATAAGCTTTGCAGCTGAGTGTCTTTCAGTCTGTGAGGTAGCCCCAAAGAAAGATAAGTTTCTATCTTTGAAGGTTTGCCTTTTGCACATGAGTTTACTAGCTCATTTTTTGGGAGGGGGCTGTTAGAGGAAAAGCCAGGACCATAGGCATAGTCTCAACCTGCTCAATAAAATTCTCCAGCGAATGTGCCATAAACAGAACATGCAATAAATGTAGCTGTTCTGGTTGAACTGTGGACAGGCCTCCCCATAAATGCAAGGAGGCACTCAACAATTTCTAAACAAATAGAAGAAAAACTGCTTTTGTGGATAAGCAGCCTTCTGACCTGCAGTATAAAAGCCCTCCAAATGATGTAAACACAACAAATAAAAAGGAAGGGCAAATATAAAATAAACAATGGGGGAGATGGTGATTCTGAAAAGTATGTTTAACAAAGGAGCAAGCAAGTTTTCTCAGCCATCTTTTTGCCTCTGAGGACAATGGGGGAGCAGGGGAGTCATGTCATAGCACTGTTACTGAAGTGTGTGGAAGTTTTAGCCTTTTGGAATTGGGAAGGGCAACTCTTTCCAACAAACCAGTTATGTTAAGTGTATTACAGCAGAAGTGATTTTTACTCCTCAAACTGAAACAACAATGTGAAAAATTGCACTTCCCTTGATCAACAGAGTTGTAAAAATGGAGTTGAGGAATCAACGTTACTTACCTTGGATTTAAAACTATAAGAAATGCATTGAAGTTCATATTGAGAACAGTCACAAGAAATTTTTTTTAAAAAAAAACAATCTAGATTCTGCTTTGGTACTCCTCTCTAAGTTACGCAAGTAGCCCTAATTTCCATCTAACACAATTTCTATTTTGTTTAGATTATTATTTTTTATTTACTAGGCCTCATTCTGTCCATTACTGAAACCAGGCATATATGAACAGCATATTGATAGTATTGAGCTCATTTATTTTGTGTAGATGTTAAATATTATGGAAGGTAAGATGGAACCTCATATAACCATGGGACAAAGATCATTTAAGATCCACCTTCTGGAGATGGCTATCCAGTATGAGTAGAACTATCATAAACTTTGGCTGTACAAACAGGCAATATATCTAAAGGATAATAAGATCAATGATATCAATAGTTCTAAAAAGTCAAGGAAAAAAAGAATGATTTACATTTCTCCTATTTCTCCTTCTCTCAGTGAAGGTCATTTCATTGGACAATCAAAGTTCAGTGGCCAAACCAGAATGAAATGATTCTACAGATTATGTAGATGTTGATAGAAAGATTGGTGATTACAATCATGCTGTCTCTATGCATATAGACCTATATTTGAGTATAAACTGACACCAAGAGATCTAATATTGTTAGCACAAGTATTTTGCTTAATATGCTTAATATATTGAGAGGGGCAAATATTCCTATTGTTTCATCTAATTTTCTGAGAAAAGAATATTTAACCGAGGAAGGCCTTATAAGCAGTATTAGGAAGCATTTGCACGTTTCCGGAAAACAGTTGTCCCAGTTTAATTTTTAAAAGTATAATTTTTTAAAAAATATATATAGAAAAAGTCAACTATGTTGCTTACATTGGAGAAAGCAGAAGCCATGTCCTCAGATCATTCCGCAGTAGATGTGTACTCTTTGAACTAAGTAAACCAAACAGATATTTCTACACTAATTGGCTTTTGCTGTATAAATAAATTACACTTGGAAAAGTGTTCACTGTTGGCATGCTGACATTGAAAAAGAATCTGTGTTCCTTATTAAAAGAACAATTTTTGGCAACCCAATAGTATTCAGTTTTAATATGAGACTTCACACAACTAGGACTGATATCAAGTTTTTACTTTTTAATGACTTGATTATGTTCAATAAGGGATAAGAAAAAAAAAACTGTTGTTGAACATCTGTGCTGTGGGAATGGAAATGATATGTTAAAAATGAAAAAGGATAACCTGTCCTTCTAATCTCAAGGTTTGAGATTGATTTAGCTGTTCAGTTTTGATCTTGAAACAGCACTCATGATCCCTAAGAAGGCAGTATCATTTTGTCAGAAAGGCATATTAATTAAGGTAGGCTAGTCTACATTTTCACATAAAGTTACAATCCATTTTCTGAGATAGATAGTATTGAATTCAGACTTTTTCTGAATTGGTTTAATAGATTTATTTTAAATACTGGATTGAGTAACCCTTGCTTTATGACCATTCTTCTCCAACCTATTCCCAGAAACACTATCAGCCAATTTTCACAGATTTTTTTTTCATGGTTTAAAAAAGAGGTTTTAAAAATTAAACTGCACTTCAAAGTCTAAGCTTTCAGTCTTGGGCTGCAGTGGAACAAGAATGGCTCATTGAGAAAGGAACCTAGCTTTGGAGCACTATTATTCCATGTTCTATTTTTTAACATTGTCAGATTGTAGCATTGGGCTGAATTGTGAAAGAAAAGTCAATAAAGCTATGGACCCATTCCTCTGGATGTGAAGGATATTTTCTCTTTGTGAACACTGATTGGGGAATTCTGGGAGTTGAAATTCATATACTTTAATGTTGCCAAGGTTGGGAAACCTTTTGTTAGATATTATAACCCAAAGCCGGATTTAATCCGGCAAAGGGATCTGTGAAATCAAATGGTGTAACTAAAGAAATTATAAATTCAAGTGGATATTTGTATCTCATTAATGTGGATTTGACTAGTTCAAAAGATGGCAAATAGATAAAAAATAAATAAATGCAAATAGATAAATGCAGCACATGATTTTGATCTTGGTTGGAAGAAGTCCAATGTGATTGACTATTCAGCTCTTTATGACTTACTGACCACAAAATGAGTGTAAAGTGCGTGTAAAATTTATTCTGTGCCCTGTCTTTATGAATGTGTCTGCTCTGTGTCTAAGGGATGGCTAATCTGAACTTAATTTCTTTTGCCTTTCTTCTCAAAAATCCATATACAAAGCATGTGATTCTTGACTCTTCCTGGCAGGATGTGGTTAGCTAGGTGCTAGGCTTTGCCAATCCCTATCATATATTCCCTGTAAATAAATCTTTCTGTGTTATAGTTATAAAACCTGTTTCACTGCACAGAGCAGATTTCTTCATCTCAGGAATGCTCACAAATATATACTCACAAAGAGAAAACATTTCAACCTCCAATAAGATTATGCATTCATTGATTCTACATTTCCTAGATGGCACTCATATTGCATCAGATATGCTGGGAACATTTATCTTTCTTTGGTTTTGAGATACAAACATCTTCCAGTGTAAATTGGGACATCTGTTAGTTGCTTTGTTTTCATAAGGTTACAGTTCTCATTATAAATGCTGATCTTTCTACATGACTATGGGATTGAAGCCAATGTATGGACAAAACAGGAGAGTGAATATACTGTATTTCCAAGCTAAATAATATTTGCTTAAGTGGAGGTGGGAAAACATACCACAATATAACAGGGGACTGTTTTGCATTAGATACCTCATTTTCTTTTCTATTTACAGAAGTTCTTTTTATTGTTTTAAATTATAAGGATTCTCTGTACAACAAAATGGTTGTTTCCAAGTTTATAATTGGAAAGATGAAGGCACTTAAAAAGCCCAGTCCTGATTTGCAGGGATTAAAAAAAAAATAGCTGTGTGTTTAGTTTCTAAATTAAAAACTAACAAATAAAATTGGCACACAGTTTTGCGTGACCTTTGTCATTTGGAGGATAAATGAAATATGATTTCCTCTGGAGATACAGCTAACAATATTCACAGAATTTACTCCTAGTATGGTTCCTAGAATTGCTTTGTGCTCTAAAACAGAAACAGACACAGGAAAAAAGATAGGTGGAACTCTGCTACAACTCCAGGATTATTGGGGTCAAAGATTTGCATAAGATTAAAGTGATTTAAAAGCCATGCATTCCCCAATTGGCCCTATAAAGTAGAAAATTTTACCTAATCTGTACCTTCATGACTTTTGACAGATTTTCTAATTACAACAGATCAAAAAAGTGGGAATTATACTGAAAAAAATACCACGGGAATTGTAAAATAATGATTAGCAACTATTCACTCCCGAGACAAACCCTGTTCTTTCTGTTCCCCCAGATGCTAGTTAATAATTCACATGTATAGGTGTGATGATTATTTCATTAGTATATGATAACCTTTCACAATTATCTGGATTTTATTTTCCTGGGCTACAAGATCACCGCAGATGGGGACTAAGTCAAGAAACTAAAAGACGCTTGCTCCTGGGGAGGAAAGCTACGGCAAATCTAGACAGCATACTAAAAAGCAGAGACATCACCCTGCCAACAAAAGTGCGTATAGTCAAGGCTATGGTTTTCCCAGTTGCAATGTATGGCTGTGAAAGTTGGACCATAAGAAAGGCTGAGCACCATGCTGGCCTTTGAACTATGGTGCTGGAGAAGACTCCTGCAAGTCCCTTTGGACTGTAAGGTGATCAAACCGGTCAGTCCTAGAGGAGATCAACCCTGACTGTTCTTTAGAAGGCCAGATCCTGAAGATGAAACTCAAATACTTTGCCCACCTAATGAGAAGGAAGGATTCACTGGAGAAGAGCCTAATGCTGGGAAAGATTGAGGGCAAAAGAAGACGGGGATGACAGAGAATGAGGTGGCTGGATGGAGTCACTGAAGCAGTAGGTGTGAGCTTAAATGGATTCCAGAAGATGGGAGGGGACAGGAAGGCCTGAAGGAACATTGTCCATGGGGTGGCGATAGGTCGGATACGACTTCGCAACTAACAACAACAAAAGCCTGAAGCTAATGAAATTTCAATAGTACTATATACTATAGAAGCACTAAGGAGATATGTAAAGTATGTGGGAATGTAGAAAGTAGGAATATGTATAGGTCACAATCTTTGAAAATTCTGATTTCAGTTTTCTACTGTCATAAGACTTTGGTAATTCCAAATAGGACAATCACCTTGGATGCTTAGATAACTTCATGCACCAAATGTGAGTGTGTATAGGAACCTGTTTCTTGGATGTATTAGTGATTTGGGTTTGATGTTCTTTTAATTTTTGTAAAGTTTGGTTTTATTCTATTTGAATTCTGGTTGCCACTCAAAGTTACTTGTTCAGATGGGCAGCCATATGAATTGGATAAATCAATAAATAAACTATGTAGTGACAGATAAAAGTCTGGTCATCCCCACACTAAGACTCTTGTGTGAGAAAAATTATTATTATTATTATTATTATTATTATTATTATTATTATTATTATTATAATAATAATAATAATAATAATTTACAAAGCCAGACAATTTGTTTACAATAAATTGATTAGTAAGTAGAAAGATTTGGAATGATAAGACTGAGAGTAAAGTCCTGAGTTTTGGGTCCTGAGTCCTCCAGAGAAAAAGTAAACCTAAAAAAAGATAAAATGGAAAAAAAAGATTCTTCCCCCACACACAAAGGCCAGTTGGATTCAAAGGGCACATGGACTTGTGTGACCTTTTTCATTTGGACACTTAATGAAAATAATTGATTGCACACCCAATAGTTGTGCCTAAAAGATCTCAACATAATGTCATTGCTCTAGGTTTCTAGGAATTTTGAAGACTGTGGTCTCAACACATCTGTTAAGCAGCAGTTTGGAAAAAGCTGCCTTAGATGTCCATGTTATCCAACAGCTCAATTAGCCATTGGGTTTAAAGTGAGCAACTCGCAGATGAAGCTTTAATTCCTGGAGAACCATGATTTCCAGGCTTTGTGAGAGGTTTGCAAGACATCAGGTCATTCAAATTTTGGTGAAGTGTCTAGACTGGGAGGTTTACATTCTACACAGAAAGTTTTAGTTCATAGGGCAATTGGGCTGCATTATAAGTGGACCTGAATAGAAAGTTACACTGAGTGTTTCACCAAGAGTGAAATTCTGTTGGAAAACAAGAAAAAAAGCAGCACGTTGTGGCTATGTACCAAAGTGTTTCAAGAGGAAAAGTTTGCAAAAGTTTGGTCTTAGAAACACAGAGTAGGAGAGTAGGAAACAGATTAAAAGTAGGAAGAAGAAAAGAATGATTCCAAGGAATGGAATGAACAAATTAAGACTCTATACCAGTGGTGGCTAAACATTTTTGGCACCAAGTGCCCAAAGCATGTGTGCATGCATCCCCAAAATGCAAAGCGTGCATGCACCCTGCCCCTATATATGCGACTCCCCAGCGCCCCTTGCACATGCATGCATGCTTCCTGCAACTCCTGCACATGGACATGCGATCCCCCCACGTGTCCCACTCCCCTGCATGCACACCCCCTGTGTGTACAACCCACCCCCTTGTGCATGTGTGAGCAACTCTGTGCACAACCCGCCTCTCATGCATGCATGGCAGAGACCTGAAGACCAGCTGCCCAGTGGGAGGTGCGCACGCACATGCATGGCAAAGCTGAGCTGGGGCGATAGCTCGAGTGCCCAGAGAGGCGATAGCCTCTGGCACACGTAACATAGGTTCGCCATCACGGCTCTATACAAATTAATCACAATTGTTAAGTGGGCTCCAAACTGGAACAAAAGAAAAGGACGTATAACTTAAGTGGTGAATTAAACAATTGATTAAATAATATATAAGTCATGTTTTTAAAAGTGTTCAGGAAGAGAGATTCAGGACAGAAAACCTTTGCATCAGCTGCCAGGTTAGTTAGTTATAACTGAGTAATCACTTTCATTTAATCCTTTATCTTTTTAAAACATTTCCTTCAACCTTGCCAAATACGTTTTATTTTTATCAAATCATCATTCTCCACACTCCAAATATGTGAGTTTCTGTTTGCTGATCATCATTACTTGACTTGAATTAATTAATTGGTAACTGTTCTCGAATCCATAATTTGAAAGTGTCCATATTTTTCCCACTCTTTCTCAGAACTTTCATAGTTATACAAAACTACTGGATACATTTGTTAATCTTCTTTAGAAGAATAACTTGTATATGTGATCATACCTAAATTTGACATTGCCTTCTTCTCTAGAATAAATCTTCTCTTTACTACTGTAACATGCTGTTCATCGTTACCAATTCTTGAACCCAAGAAAACAAAGTTATTTGATATCTTCTCTTTTCTGCTGCCAATAGTGAATTCACTAATCATGGTAGTTGATATTACCTTTGATCTTTAATATTAAAAATTAATGTAGAGTTTCCACTTTTATAATGAGGTTTTCTAAGTTGTCTTCATTTTATGCTAACAAAATGTCGGAGAAATTTTTAATTGCTTTATCAAAATATAAATTATATATGAAAATAATGGGAAAATAAGGGAGGAAAAAGGGAAGAGGAAAAAATGTAGAATAAAAGGGGGGGGGGGTGGGGAAAAAGAAAATTCTTGACTTCCATCTCTTTTTACCACAATAGAATAAAGTAATAACATACAGCCCTATCCTCCTTTAATATTATTCCTTGATCGTTTCCTTCCTCCATCTTTTAATTTGATTTGTTCCTGTGTAATGTCAAGAATATTTGTTCTTGTCATAAAGCTGTCCCTCATTGTGAGTCGGTGGGTTTGGGGCACATGTCCATACAGAGAATGTCAAGGATCATTCTCTTGCTCAGTTCCCTCAGCGTCTGCTGCTACCTCTCTCCTGATCTTAGCTGGGACAATGTCAGTGAGAGGATATATTTTCTCAATTGGTGTGGGTTTGAGACATCCTGTCACTAAGTGTACTGCTTCACTGATGGTGACGTCAACTTGTTTTGCGTGTGCAGATACACCCCACACTGGAGCAGCATACTCTGCTGCAGAGATGCTCAAGGCCAAAGTTGATGCACAACATAGATGGTTGAGCTCCCCATGTATAGCTTATCAAAGGGCAGTGCTGTAGCCAGCTCCTTTGCCATGTAACACTCAGCTCTTTCCTTGCATCTCAATTTCGTAAGTGGAAAGCACACACTTGGGTCTTGTTATAGTTGTTTATCTATTGTTCTTTATCTATTAGTCATCATACGTTCTTGTTGCCCATATCTTTAGCATTCTCTAGCCATCACATTAACTTGTTCTGAAACGATTTTTTCCATTACAGTTTTTATACTGACTTTAATTCTTTCCCATATTGTAGCACCTCAGATTCTCTTTAGCATAATTTAGATGTTCCTTGCTGTACATTAATTTATGTTCTGATTGCATGAACTCCAATTCAACTCTTGTTGGCACTGGGATACATACTCTCTTGAATTTTCCAAGCTAAACTTGTTTTTAGAAGAATAACTCATGGCTTGTTTCATAACCTATACCTGGAAGTTTCCTGGCGTTTCTCCATGTTTTGTTACATATTATGTAGCAGACTTGATTCTGATACTGTTCGTTTGGCAATGTTTGGGAATAAGGTATGTTTTTAAATTGCTATAAGCTATAAGTATTGGCAATGACAAAACATTACACAATTCTGTTCACACATTATTTGTTATGTGCATTCTATTAACACATTATTTGTTATTTATTACTTTATTTGATCTTCCTGAAATCTTGGATTCATTTGGTTTCCCAAGCTTTGCAATTCTGGTCAGATTTATACCTGCTAGTATTATAATGTCCTTTGATGTACTCTTTGGGGCCTTTTGTTATTTGCCAAGGAATTTCTCCATTAAGTTTGTATTTAGTGCACATAGGAGTATATAAATTGATATTTACCTGGATATCTACTCAATCTAATAAACAGGTTATAACTAAGTATATATTCAGTGACAACTATTTAGAACATTACTTATTTTCCTTGTATGATCTCATCCTTAATAGCATATAATATAATATAATCCCATTGCAATTTGGCAGATCGAATCCCACCAGGATCAAGGTTGACTCAGCCTTCCATCCTTCCAAGGTGGGTAAAATGAGAACCCAGATTGTTGGGGGCAATATGCTGACTCTTTAAACTGCTTAGAGAGGGCTATAAAGCAGTATATAAGTCTAAGTGCTATTGTTATTGCTATATAATCATCTGATTTAAAAATGGCAAAATCCTGTCCACTTAAGTTCATTTATTTCTAGAATCCAATTAAGTATGCTTTGCCAATTTCAAGTTTTCCACATACTTTCATGTTCCAAGTTCCAGTGGTATATATATTCCAGTGGTGTAAAACAAACCCAGTGACCAAACTTCTTTGCAACTTCTGACAGCCATGTTATCATCATAATCTCTAAATCTACTTTTGAAAGTTTGACACTTTCCCCCACTGTAGAGAAATGCCTTTTGATCTGAAGGACTAATTATCTAATATCCAAAATTGCCCAAATGTTATATGTCTGAACAGTAAAAGTGATTGCAAGATTGTCAGTGCCTTCTTTTAGGTTTGATTTTTCACTGAAGCAAGGAGCTTCTTTCACACCTTTGTGAGGCCCATCTGTCCTTAACAGATAACAGATAATCAGAGTTGGAAGAAACCTTGTAGGTCATCTAGTCCAACCCCCCGCTGCCCAAGTGGGAGACCCTACATCATTTCTGACAAATGGCAGTCCAATCTCTTCTTGAAAGGCTCAAGTGATGGAGCTCCCACAACTTCCCAGGGCAAGCTGTTCCACTGGTTGATTGTTCTCACTGTCAGAAAGTTTCTCCTTGTTTCCAGGTTAAATCTCTCCTTGTTCAGTGTCCATCCATCATTCCTTGTCTGGCCTACAGGTGCTTTGGAAAATAGCTTGACCTCTTCCTCCCTGTGGCAGCCCCTCAAATATTGGAAGACCACTATCATGTCTCCCTGGTCCTTCTCTTTACTAGACTAGCCAAGCCCAGTTCCTGCAACTGTTCATTGTATGTTTTAGCTTCCAGTCCCCCAATCATCCTGGTTGCTCTTCTCTGTACTTTTTCTAGAGTGTCAACATCTTTTTTATAATGTGGTGAACAAAACTAGATGCAGTACTCTAGGTGTGGTCTTACTAAGGCTTTATAGAGTGGTATTAGTACTTCCCTTGATCTTGATTGTATCCCTCTGTTAATACAATTTAGGATTGCATTAGCTTTTTTGGCTGCTGCTGCACACTGCTGGCTCATATTTAGCTGGTTGTCCACTAAGACTCCAAGATCCCTCTCACAGTTACTGCTATAGGACTTTACTTTTCTCTACATTGAATTTCATTTTGTTAGATATGGCCCAGTGTTCTAGTCTGTCAAGATCCATCTTGAGCCTATCTTCTTGGGTGTTAGCTATTCCTTCCAGCTTAGTATCATCTGCAAATTTGGTAAATTCCCCTTCTATTCCCTCATTTAAGTTGTTAATGAAGATATTGAAGAGTACTGGGCCTAAGACGGAACCTTGTGGCACCCCACTGCTTACTTCCCTCCATGTGGACTTAGACCCATTAAGGACTACTCGTTGAGTACAGTTTGCCAGCCAGTTGTGAGTCCAGTTGTGGTGCTATCTATTCCACTTTTTTCTAGTTTACTAAGAAGTAGGTTGTGGTCTCCTTTGTCGAATGCCTTGCTGAAATCTAAATATATTATGTCCACAGTATTTTGTTGGTCTACCAATTTAGTCACTGTGTTGAAGAATGAAATAAGATTGGTTTGGCATGATCTGTTCTTAACAAACCCGTGCTGACTGCTAGTTATTACTTTACTTGTTTCTAGATGTTGGCAGATCTGTTTTTTTTATTATCTTTTCCAGTATCTTCCCGGGTATTGATGTTAGGCTGATTGGTCTATAATCCTCAACCCTGTTGTCTATTTATCTTAATTTATTTATTACCCTTTCACTTTTACCAGCAAATACAACTTTCCTAAGAGTTCTCATGGCAACTAGCACCATTTTCAGGGTCACTGAAGCTACTGAGCCCTCCTCTATATCCGGCTGATAATCCCCTGGGCTGGGAAGGATTGACAGCTAGGTTTTTAAGATGAGGAAGTTTCAGGATTTGTATAAGTTTTCTTCCAATCACAGGTCTTTTGGGGACTGCCTGTTTATGGAGATTATCTGGTAGTCAAAAATGTATTTCCATGTATCTGGAATTCCAAAGCTATGCATACTGCAGCAGGGCAACTCTTCTAAATAAATCACAGTAGAGGACATTCAGGTCAGTGAACTTCAATTAAAATAAAGGCAAGGGGCCTAATTGACAAATGTTAACATCATCTTTCTCTTAGCTGCTATAAAGATCCTGCCCAGCCAAGACGGAAGGGACAAATACACTGATGCCAACAAAAAATAAAATATAAGCCATGTGTCCTATACTACTTTGCTGAAATGGAAATCTTAGTGACTCCAGTGGAACTTATTCACAGTTAAGTGGTTATAGGCAGTGGTGGGATACAAATAATTTAATAACCAGTTCTCTGCCCTAATGATTTCTTCCAACAACTGGTTCACCAATTGCTCAGAAAGTTAACAACCGGTTCTCCCAAAGTGGTGCAAACTGGCTGAATCCCACCACTGGCCTTATAGGCCTTATGGTTATATAGTGCTTTAACTTGTATAGAATGTTTTACATGTATTTTGTTGGTAATGGCTTCAAATTCAGCACTCTAGATGGTTGTCTGTACTTAAAAAGAAAAATCTAAGAACACAGTAACATTAAGTTTTGCTTACCTTTCTTATAACTATATTCTGAACTTATGATCTAAGGGACAACAATCTAATTCCTATTTACACAACAGCAAACATAGAATTGGGTTAAATTATAGTGGTAAGTAAGAGGTATCAGCTAAAGCAAGCTACATTCTTTCAAGTATCTTGAAAACTTAATAAAAGAGACTAACAATTTGTAGAGGAGGAGAAGTGCTGAGCCAACCCTTATCTTGCAAGGCTTCCACCCATAGTTGCTGCCAGACAAAGCTGAAGCTGTGTACACAACACATGTGTAGAAGAATGGAGCTCTCTTCTCTGGCATTGGAACAGCCTGAGATAGCCAAGCAGCTGCCATATCAGCTTTTGGGGAGGTGTAGAGTGTGGGTATCTAAATATGAAGAGATATGGTCGAGAAACTATGAAGTTTAAAGATAGCCTAGGTTTTGAACTTCTATCTATGTTAATAAACCTTTGTTGTCTGGAAAAATCAAGGTCTGGTAGTTCTGACTGGAAATTCTTCATGCAAATATAATTTGGGGAAGACTTGTGAGCAACAGTTGTTAGATATGGATGTGTATGCATTATTGAAAGGTTTTGTAAGCTACTGGCAAATTATGCCTTGGGGAATGTCTCTGCAGTAGCTGAACAAGCTTTTGTGTGTTTTAAGATCAGCTTAGGAAACAGTTGGGAGCACTTTATTCTAAATATTAAGCAGGACACTTCCAAGACCCAACAATTCTTGGCTTTAATATAGGTAAAATGTAATGCCTTTGGAAGCAATTCAAGACATATTTATCTAGGAGCTACCTCAACTGGACGCAATATAAGAGATCTTCTAATTTTGTCTCTGCATTAAGGCTTTGCTGACCTCCCATAGCACTTGGTGAAGCATTGAATCCATCCTCCCATTACAAAAACAAAATACAAAAAAGGAAAACGAAGAGCAGAAGGAGAACAGAGCTGGAAAAGGTGGAAGGGTGGCTGAGGAACAAACACACAGGGAACAAGTCAGAGGGAAATGGAAACAGTAGCAGAGCTTGATGGCAACAGTGGCGAGGCAAGTGACAAAAGAGCATGGGGTGGGAGAAAGGTGGGGTATGAAAGAAGGGTTGTCCCTGGGGATAGTGAAAGAGACTGAGGGACAGAACATCCAAGTGTACAAAGTTCTCAAAAGATGTTCTGGGCTGGTCCACAGTCTTGTGCATTCATACACTTTTGTCTGGGAAAATGCATTTGGAAAACTCCTTTTGAACAAGGATTGTAGGAACCTCAACAATTAATTTATTGTGTATATCAATTAGATAACTTTAGGAATAGCAATAGCAATTAGATTTATATACTGCTTCACAGTGCTTTACAACTCCCTCTAAGTGGTTTACAGAATCAGCATATTGCCCCCCCCCCCAACAATCTGGGTCCTCAGTTTACCGACCTCGGAAGGATGGAAGGCTAAGTCAACCTTGAACCAGTGAGACCCGAACTGCCAAATTGCTGGAAGCTGGTGATCAGCAGAAGTACCCTGCAGTACTGCATTCTAACCACTGCGCCACCGCAGCTCTTGGAAATTGGATCGGATTCTTATCAAGTCACCTTGAGAGCCTAAAGGTCTCCATTTACAACCATCCATTTAGTGACTGTTTGAAGTTACCGAGGCACTGGAAAAGGTGATATGCAAGTGGTCCTCACACCTACAAGCATCCCCATAGACACAGTGGTCAAAACTTGCGGACGGGCAACTGCCATGTATTTACAATGGTTGCTGCATCCCAGGGTTACGCGATCACCAGTTGCAACCTTCTCCAGCTGGCTTCTTACAAGCAAAATAAATGGGGGAAGCTGGATTCCCTTAACAACCAGGTATTCACTTAGCGACCAGGGCCAAAAGAAAGAAGTTCAGAACAGAAAACAAATGTGGGTCTGCTAACACAATATTAAATGCTGTCTTTAGTTTCCAATTACTATTGTTCGTTTGTTAAGTGAACCTCGGTTATTCATGAGCATTCATTTGCAAGCATGCAATTATATCCTTTTCATTGGAAATAATCTTTCTAACTAAACTGAGACCCTGGTAGCTCTAGACATCCTCTTAACCAGTCCTCTTCCTCCTCCTCCTCCTTTATTTTGTTTTAATTATAAAAATATGAACCATATCGCTTGATATTATTGAACTGAATTCTTCAGTTTTCTTTCGTACATTTTGAAGATGTTATTATAACTCTCTCTCCAATTCTCTTCTAGATCATCTGTATACTCTTTAAATACATCATCATCTAGTCAACTTTAAATAAACTTATCTTGCTATTAGTTGAATAGGACATTTTTAATTTAAAAAGCAAAATCCAAAACAAAGCAACAATCAGCTGCTCCTCAGGCTTATGCAGTTAGATTAAATATTAAGTGAAAGAGAAAAGGGATGGTGTTGACATATGTATAAGGTCTACACTGACCTACTTTATTCCGTGAACACGTTTTCCATAATCGCTTCAGTATTGCTAACACTTATAATCAACTAGTCTAGTGCTGCAGGGCACTGGATGATCCCATTATAATGCATAAATATTTATAACTTGTAGATCCACAGATGAAAGGGTCTTTGATTTGCTGACTGCCTGTATATCATTTTGAAAACTGTGTTTATTTAATGCAGTACGAGTACAACTAGAATTGCTGTGCAAAGCCTAATAAATATCTTATTTATAGGAAGACTCTCAATGAGAAAACTAAATCCAAAAGATATGAACATAAAGCCCATTGAAAATTTTTGATTAATCCATGATTAACATTAACACTAATATCAAAAAAGTGTTTTAAATCTATACATTTTGTATGTAATGAATACTTGAATGTTGTCAAATACATACCTTATACTTAATCAATACTTAAACAAGTGTTTTAAATACATATATGACATGAAATGCATATATTATACTTCTTGTTCTGCTTTATATATACTGTTTGTTTCCCTATTTGATCACTGATAGTAAAATTACAATTGAAAACGAATAGCCAGAGGTCTGTTCCAACTTTGTCCAAATTTTTACCTAGCAGAAGCTTGAGATAATGCATACTTTTATTGTAATGCTTTTCATATAGATCAGCCCTTGAAAATATATGAAACTAATAGATATGTCATAATCTTGGTTATAAGCAACTAAGCCACACGTGCTTGTGTCCAGATTTGGGACTACCTTCCTTCAGTCTTGGTGATCTTGGTCAATCCAATGGGAATTGCAATCCAAAACATCTCATTGCCTGCCTCAGACTAGCTAATTAGATTACATATACCAATTCTGCCCTAGCTGCATTTATTGCAATGGTATTTTGGTCTTCTTTCATCATGTGCTTCAGACATTTAAAGGTCCCCTTTGCCTCAAAGCTTTTTTTGAAGATTTGTCTGCAATATAATGATCTTCCCATACTTTAATATCATCTTCAAAGATTCCTCCTTAGTCCTAGGATAAGGTCTTAGATACATAAAAAATATTTTCTGAGTGTAAAGAGTCTATGATATTTTAGCACATTTTTATAATTTTATCCTGCTTTTATTATTTTATAAATAACTCAAGGTGGCAATCATAATCTCCTTTCTCCTCCTATTTTTGCCTCAACAACAATCCTGTGAGGTAAGTTGGGCTGAGAGAGAATGACTGGCCCAAAGTTATCCACCCAGTTTTCATGCCTAAGGCAGGACTCGAACTCAGAGTTGCCTGGTTTCTAGCTTAGATACTGTACATATTTCTAAACAGAATAACATGATTTGCAATAGTAACACTAATACAAAAATCATAGGCGTAAAAAAAATGCATTCCCGTTGTGACAAAAACATACTTAGAAAAGTAGGTTTTTAAATTAAGCAAAAATTTGTTTAAATAAATAAATAAACTAAGAACACACATATCTAATTTTTAAAAGTAGTTAAACTTGTCTTCAGATTTACTCAGTCCAGAGAATGATGGAATGAGGCAATCTAGATTCAGGTACTGACATCATTACCTGTTGTGGCCTGAATGTTGAAGATAAATATGGAGGATGATACTATTTAGACCCATTTCAGCTGGAAATTGGATTTTAGGGAATGGGAATTGGATGAATGTGGCTTGTTAGTTGTTTCAGCCCTTTTGGGGGCTTTTGATGTGGTTTACTTTTGTATTATCTTTCTGGCCATGTGCAAACAAATGGTGTTACATGAACCCCCTGGTCTCTATTTAGTACTTTAGGTGGTTTGGTAGCTACCTTAAACCAATCAGAGCAGGTGAGTCTGGGGATAGAGATATTTTAAGTGATGTGCTTAATTTTATTGTTGTCATTATTGTCCCCAGAACATTAGACACATCATAAATATGTATCAGTTGCCAAGCAACCAAATTTTGATCATTTGACCATGGGGATGCTGCAACAATTGTAAGTGTGAAAAACAGCCATAAGTCACTTTTTTCAGTGCCATTGTAACTTTGAACCATCACTAAACAAATGGCTATAAGTCAAGGACTACCTGTACCCATCTTTGGTCAAGTTTTCTTTGTTTTCCTTCAGAGATACTCCAGGTATCTTTGCTGCCACTTCATCTCCACAGTTCCTCTGAAAACTTGAGGACTTCCTAGACACTTTTGAGGGATTTAGCGAAGGAGAATTGTCATTAGAATTTCAGCCTTATTTGGTTTATACTATGGACCTTCTACTCAGGATATCAAAATAATTTATATTACATATGACTCCCAGGTGACCTTCTATACCAACAGATTATAAAACCAGATCTGCTTAGTTTTACGTACAAGACTGAATACGTTGCCTTTATGTGATCTCTAGATTTGTTTTCCTCACCCTACTGATGTCCAGAAGTGTTGGAATTGCAATTCCCAAGATACGCAGCTGGTGTGGCCAAAGACTCCCCCAAATCTGGAGTTCATAACTCAAAAGGCTGCTGTAGACCTTAAAATGTTATTTCTTTTAAGTAGATAAACTTCACAGACAACAGGAATTTTTATCTTGATGTAGCAGAAGCCAAGAAGACAGATGGGTTCTGATGTTGAAAATTTTCTCTAACATTTAAAGAAGTGATCTAAACCATCGTAAAGATGGGTATATCTAAATTCTTAACTCTCTTATCAAATCTTTGTCTTATTTTAAAGCCTTTAAAATGCCATTTCCCCAAAAAGGAAATTATCCAGTGTTAGAATGAATAGGATAATGTTTATAAGCTACAGCGGGGGTGTCAAACTCAAGGTGTGGGGGCCAGATCTGGCCCATGGGGTGTTTAGATCTGCCACCCTAGAAACAGCAAAGGATCAGCTGTAAATGCCTCTGTCAGCAAAAATGGAGCTTGGGAGGGCTGTGTGTGGCTCTCCCAGGCTCCGTTTTCAGCCGCAACAGCCTCCTGCTGCCCTCCACTAGTGAAAAGGGAGCTCGTGTCACTCCCCTGAGTTCCCTTTTCACTGGCAGAGGGTGGCAGGAGGCCGTCGCAACTGAAGAGGGAGCTCTGGAGCCTGTTTTCACTGACAGAGCTCTTGGGTCACCACAGATGCCTCCGACATGAATGATGTCAAACTGGCCATGCCCACCCCACCCCACGTCAACACAACCTTGATGCGGCCCTCAATGAAATAGAGTTTGACACCCCTGAGCTACAGTGTACAATGATTAACAATGAACTTTTGCAGAGTTGTTGAGATATTCATTATAGGTTATATTTAATAACTACTTTTAAATAAAGGAGTTATATTTATGATCTATTGTTTTAAAAGCAATTTAGAGATAAAGTAAAATAACCAGCAGCTAGGTTTCTGGCTTTGCTCATGCATTTCTTCTTATGTATTATAAATGTGTGCTTTACCTGTATTGTCCATCTATACAAAGTCTAAATAAAACTTTTGAGGCGAAGCACCAATATCCCACTGAAAAAGACTATTTAGAACCTGTTTGAAGTCAGATGCTGTTTCAGGAAATTTCCTATCCTCAAGATGTAGGCTTGTTTGATCAACGTTTTCTTTCAATCATAATCAAACATGTTTAATGTAACATTCTAATTAATGGTGCTTCAGCGAGACTAAACTGGCTTCAAATTCTGCAGCCTAACTGATCTCTGGAACATTGCCAACTATTTTTTAAAAAGTGTCTTGATCTGGCTTGCTGTCAGCCTTATTCCAAACAATTGTACCAATCTTACAAAGGGTTTCAAAAGTAATTAATGTAATAGTTTCTAAAGTAGCACTGGCATTACTATATTCCCCATTCCTTATAGGAGAACAGAGCCGCAATAGGACTGTTATAATTTGCCTCTGCTGGCTGCTCACCAGGTTGCTTCAAATAACCTGAAAATTTGAACCTTTCAAAAAACAACAACAAAGCAAAACCAAAATGAAATCTTCTCCCCGCAGTATAGGTAATCCTAGGAGTTCCCAGGGCTGAGAGACCAGGAAGCAGAGGAAAAAATTAGGAAAGTCATGCTGGCCAAGCAAGATTCAAGGAGGGAATTTTTAGGAACCTTCATGCTTCACAAGGGCACAATAGGAAGACAATATGGGTGGGTAAATCTAGAACCAAAGAGGATTTCTCTGTACAAAGGTGTTCCAAGATGCAATTTTGACAGCTCACCACATGGGGTAGCTACATAGAAAGAAGAAGGTCCTTCATTCTAGGCTAGCCTCAGTAGAGCCTGATACCCATCCCTTTCTGTATATTGGAGGGGAAAAAGAGCAAGTTGTAGCTTTTTCAATACACAGATATGAAAGGAGCAGCTAAATGAAGGGGCAAGTTAGAGCAAATGGGTTGTTTGACTGTTACACAGATGTTACACTGATTCCTCATGTGAGTGATTATTTCTGAAAGTGATAGCTGCGAAATATGGTTGGAACACAGTTGAGAAAGTCAAGAAATATTTCACAAGAAGAGTTCTCCACTCCTCTACTCGTTGCAGAACACCTTATGCCACCAGACTTGAAATTCTAGACCTAGAAAACCTAGAACTATGCCGCCTTCGGTCCAATCTAAGTATAGTATATAAAATCATACATTGCAATGTCCTACCTGTCAATGAATACTTCAGCTTCAACCATAACAATACAAGAGCACACAATAGATACAAACTCAAGGTTAATCACACCAAACTTGATTGCAGGAAATACGACTTCAGCAACAGAGTGGTCAATGTCTGGAATACTCTACCTGACTCTGTTGTTTCTTTCCCAAAGCCAAAAACTTTAACCTTAGATTGTCTACTATTGACCTCACCCCTTTCCTAAGAGGTCTGTAGGGGGCATGCAAAAGCGCACCAATGTGCCTACCGTCCCTGTCCTATTGTTTCTTTTATTTTTCTTAGATGTATCCATGTATTCATAACTATGTTTTATTTATACCTATTATCTTGTAAGCAATTGACAAACCAAATTAAAAAACAAACAAACTAATTCTGAGAATTAATGAGCTGCAGGCTAACAAGTCCCTGATTGAAATGTTGCCTCAGATAACAGATAATCAGAGCTGGAAGAGACCTTATAGGTCATCTAGTTCAACCCTCTGACCAAGCGGGAGACCCTTCACCATTTCTGACAAATGGCAGTCCAGTCTCTTCTTGAAATCCTCCAATGATGAAGCTCCCATAACTTCTGAGGGCAAGCTGTTCCATAGGTTGATTGTTCTCGCTGTCAGAAAGTTTCTCCTTATTTCCAGGTTGAATCTCTCCATGTTCAGTTTCCATCCATTATTCCTTGTCTGGCCTTCGGGTGCTTTAGGCTTAGAAAATAGCTTGACCCCCTCCTGTCTGAGGCAGCCCCTCAAATATTGGAAGATTGCTATCATGACTGCTATCTTCTCTATGGCACGATCCTCTCTACTTTGCACTATTTATTGTTTTGCATTTAGCTCTATTATTTGGCTATTTGGCATGATATTTTTTATTTTATTTTCACATTTGGCATCAATATGAGAATGCATTCTGTTGGAAGTATTCTGTGTAGGTTCTCGAATTTAATGTAGAAGAAAGCCAGATTCTGAAAAAAAATCAATGGCCATCCAGAAAAAAAGTTAGGAAAGTAAAAATCTGAAAGTTAGCAAACAAGCATGAATAAGTATGTATTCATAACTATGTTTTTACTTATACCTATTATCTTGTAAGCAATTGACAAACAAACAATAAATAAATAAACAAACAAACAAATAAATAAAATAAAGTCCTGCTGGAATTTTGAAATCATAATCTATAATAATCTTGCTGATTGAGTAGTGATCTTGTTGCAAGGATTAAGGGAGATGGTACATATGAAATATTTTGAATACCAATAAAACTGAAGATTATTGGCATTTTTCTTTTTATTAATACATTTGGTTCTCCAAATACTGTGATTTCCCAAGTAGTTCCACTTAAGTAAGAATCTTTCAAAGGCAACATTTCAAGGATCTGATTAATTTTGTCAGTTTGGCATGATTGAAGTCATCCTCTTGACAAATGCAGCAGGAACTGAGCACCTGGGGGAAAAAAGGGAGGGAAAATGTTTGTGTTATTCCCTATGCAGCTAAATCTAAAAAAAAAAAAAAAAAAAAGAATTTTTAATCCCACTTTTATTATTTTTCATAAAGAACTCAGAGTGGCAAACATACCACATATTCTTTCCCCTTTCTCTTTTCCCCACAATAACAAACCTGTGAGATGGGTTAGGCTGAAAGAGAATGACTGGCCTAAAGATACCCAGTCAACTTTCATGCCTTGGGAGGGACTATAACTCACAGTCTTCTGGTTTCTAGCCTGGTGCCTTAACCATAGACCCAATCTCTTGAATTAGTTGAAGGTTTTAAGATAGCCGCACTGTTCTAACCTATTGCCACTGTTTGCTGCTAACATATTTACCAGACAGTTGTTATAAACACTCTTTTAGAACTGGCTGCAATCTGGTTTGTCTTATTTGTGTCCCCAGAAAAAAACCAAAAATACAAATCAGTTGCCATATGCCAGGAGAATTATGAGCCTTTCTAGCATATGCAGATAAAGCTCAGCAGGTCTTCTTGACAGTCAGAATTGTTCGCACTTATTCACTGCAGATCTACAACTCAGTGTAACTGACACCACCATATGAGACAATTGCCTGTTTTTCCTGTTTAACACCTCTTAACCCTGTCTAAACAAATTATTTACCCAAGGCTTTATTGGCAAACAAGAATTCTTTCCTTCCAAATAACTGCGCAAGATTGATTGCAGCTGTTCCATCAGCAATGCTTGGGAAAGTAACTCTGGACAACTAGGAAGTGTAAATGGTCTCAGGTTTAGAAGGAACTTGTTTGCTGTGTTTCTGTCCTGATCTATATGGAGCAAGCAATGTGGTCATGTCAGAACTAGGAGTCTTAGAATAATACACCATTCTGTTTGAAAATGAAACAAAGGATCCTTTCCATCAAAAATCCTTTCCACCAACAGAAAAGGAGAAACAAACCTTTTTACATGTATGGTTTGTTGATTTGTATTTAAATATCAGGTAACATTGAGACATATGATTAAAAGACTCCTAAAAAGTCTGCATAACTGGCATTACAGCCCAATGTTCTGTTGTTTGGAATGATCAGGTAGCTTTGTCTCAGCTAATGTTATTGAAATAAACAAGCTTGGCATTTTCTGGATGTCTTTGTTGCCATCTAAGGGGCATTCAGATTTGTACAACCTGCATCAGATAGACACATCTGATTGGTTTAGACTCAATCTGAAAGTATATTTACAAGACCAGTTGTTAAGGAGCTAATAAAGGAGAGCCCTGATATATATGGCTCAATAAACTGACTTGCCCAAGTTTAAATTTTTTGATAGAAATTTCCTTAGGTCTCCCTTTATCTGATAGAAGTTGAATGAAAGGTGTAACTAAGTCTCATAATTTAATTATGATTAAAAATGCAATTTAGAAGAAATAGGTACAATTCTTCAGGATCATTTTGCCCAGCCCTCCTCAATTTTGCAAAAATGTTTGACAACTAAATTGAACGCTATATTCGAAGCTCTTATAGAGACAAATTGTGGAAGAACTCAACAAGGTGATACAATATCATGGAAACTATTCTGTAGACAAGATATTCAGGAACTGAACTGGTCTAAAGTACGAATAAAGGTCAACAGAAACTATCATACTCACCTATGGTTTGCTGATGAGAGAGAGAGAGAGAGAAAGAAACTGATAGAGAAAGAAGGAGAGAAAGGGAGATAGATGTAAACAATGGTCATATTGATGATTGGTTATTTGGGATTTTGGTTTATAGAAATTGGTACAAGCTATAGCATTTATTATTTCATGTTTTATTGACATGGATGTTGTTATCTTATTATAAGCTTTGTATTACTCTCAAAAGGCTAAAATTTTACTTGCTGGATTAAAATATTTGTCTTATCTTAAACTTGTTTATACTTAATTAGTATAATAATTTAAAAAGTCAATTGTTCATTTCATGTCTAAAACATAAAATTTTAATTTTGTGATACTTCCTATATAATGCAAGCCCGCTATTCTGTCCTTAGTCTGTCCAAACTGATGTGCATTGTACATGCTGTGGTGTGTACATTCTTATAAGTACCTTGCTTTGCCTAAGAAGTTCATGTAACTATTTCATTATAAGTTTGAGTTAGAATAGTTTATATATACGTTAACCTATGCTTTGCTATTCTCTAAAAAGTAATGCCATCAAACTTGCTTGATGTTTTCCAGGCAATTCCTGTTTGTAGTTCTTGGTTTATAGTATTTGAGTTATTCCAGAACCATCAATTTTGACCATTCATATACATTGTAACCATTCGTTGATTGTCCAGACTATTGTCTATTGTTATTGAGAAAATTTACAAAATGCTTTCTCTATCCACAGTCCAATAATTTGGAAATCAAAATCTGTCCACAGCCTCTTCTATAATCTGGACTGTGACCTTGGCCTCCAGCTCCATATTAAGAGTAAAGACCTACCAATGTAATTCAATTACATGTTACCTTTGAATAACCAGAGATGTCTTCTGCACTTAAACTCTGTTTATGATCTTCCCAGAGACTCACTAGCTAGTCATAACTGAAAGACAGAATGCTTAGGTCTTTGAACTTCTCTGCCACAACTTTTCATGTGCTTTCAACAAGAAAGGCGGGTGTAGATCAACAATTTGGAAAACAGTCAAATTCAGCTAGGATCAATTTGCAAGCCCCGGATTAATTTGAAGCTCTATATCGCCTATTGAAAAAACAAATTATTACCTTTTTTTCTTTTCAGCAGAACTATTTGACATTTGAAAGGGTAATATTTTTTTCTAAAAGTACCTTATGTATGGAATGATTTTTCTTATAACCTTGATTTTTCATTTTTTTTAAAAAAAGGAATGTACTGCCTTTTTAAAAAAATTGAATTACATGACATTTGTAGAGGTGATTTTCCATCTCTGAAAATAGTATCTTCCAAATAAATTCAGGCAGGCCAAGCTGTTAAGGCAAAAGAAATCTATTTTATTTGTAGTTCTTTAATGCGCTAATTCCTTAAGTTATCTAATGTCCAATTTCTATGAGAAAAAGCAAATTTTCTACATTGGAACAAGAAGTACAAAATTATGGATATAATTTTAATAATAACAATTATTCTAGTTATTAAAGTTGCCTTGGGAATTAGAGAATACTCATAATTTTACTTTGCTTACCTTTACCACCTCTGAATCAAGTTTGAATTTGTTAATAAAAATTTAAAGTAAAGATTTAGCATGCACTATATTAACAGGTTATTATGTGCATCAGATCATTAACAGGCCTGTGAAACATTCAAGCCTTTATCTCTCCCTTAACTTTATTTCTATCCTGTGCTTTATGGAGAAATATACCCCCCCCCTTTAAAGCATAGTGCCTTTTAGGCAAAGTTTTAGCATGCTAAATATTACTTTATTTTAGAGGCATCCCCCCCATCAATTTAAAATTCAATTTTTTTCCAATTTGATGCACGTGGATGTTAAAAATTAAGACTTTTTTCACTCCATGAGAAACTCAGATATATGTTATTCTATATGTTTAGCTGACCATTTGCAATGAAAATACATAAGTTCCTTGTATCAAATAGGTTCCCTGTAAGCATATACAGTATGTTTCCTGATGTAGAAAATGTTTCCTCCATCATTTAAAGTTTAGTTTTAAAAAATTATTTAAATTTCATAAATGACTAGTCCAGAAAAACTTCACAATTTTTTTTTGGGGGGGAATCTAGTATTAACACTAAAATGAGTGGTACTGGCCATTGCACTACCTACTCATCTTGAGTTTTGTAATAACTCATATGCTATGCATATGTTTCATGTCCTGTTCAGCTAAAGTAAAGGTCTTCAAAGAATTAAGAATAAATGTGTTGCAATTCCTACAGTTCACTAACAATAAATAACTCTTTTTTTTAATTTAGGGATACATTTGCTACCTTGTCCTGAACTTATGAAAATACTTCTCTTTTTTAAACATAGTGTCATATTGTTAGTCTCTGCTGGCACATGAAGCTTAAGGCCCATTCTCCCTTAAAGAAATAAACAGTGAAGTGTTATCTGAGCCTTATGTAGTTAAAAATGTCTGCTACTTGGCAGCAAGATTTGTTACTTCAGACAGTCTTTCTTTGTACTAAATAGGCTTGACTTAGTACTATTTTACAAGGAAGCCCCATTGTACCATTATTGGCCAGCCAAAATGAAAAAGTCCTCAGTTGTTATGTAGCATTCCTCAAAACACACACACACACCATATTATGCTCACACATAAACCATGTTATGCAGCTTGGCAAAGTTGCAGATACTTCCAGTTTGTGCTTGGGAAAATTGCTGTAGCTCCTTCAAGTCAGACTTGTACAATGTGTACATTGGATAGTGTGCTTTTTTTGGAGAGAGAGAGAGGGGGGGGGAGGGAAAGAGATTACAAGGTGGATAATTGGGGTAAGAATTAATGTTGTCAATACAAATTTTATGAGCAATGTCCACATTGGTTTCATTTAAATATTTTAAATGATTGAGCACCTAATGATTCATTTTTTACAAAGGTGCTAATGCCTAGGATCTCCTTGTCAAAAATTCTTATGAACACAGTAGTGTTCATCCCGCTCTTCTTCACATGGTAAATGGCACATTACATAGTTAATTCCTCACCATATTAAAGAATCATCTCTCTTCACAAACATAATCAAATTTCAAATTTTTGCCTTGTCCCTTGTTACAGTTGTATGAAAGGAAAAGTACAATTGCCCTCAGCTGAAAAAAAAAATAGCATGCTCTGCAGCCCTTCCTGTAGACTTTGGATTTTTATATATCAAAAATGGGGAAAGATGATGGTGTTCACGAGGAAGCTTGGAGAGGGAGGAAAGCAAGAAGATCGGTATACCAATAGAGAGAATATTTGTAGCTCAGGGTTGAACTGTGAGGTTCTTGGAGCTCACTGAGTTTGTTTTCTCACATATGTTTCACTATCAAACTAGGTATCATCATCAGTACTAGTAAGAGTATCAGGTTTGCTCTCATTTTATATTCTAGGGCAGAGGTGTTAAACTAGATTTCGTGGAGGGCCAGATCAGCATTGTAGTTGTCCTCTAGGGTAGGGGGAGGAGACAGGTTGGACGGCTTCCTGCAGCCCACTGCTGGCCAAAATGGGTTGTGCAGAGTGGAGGCTGGGGAGCGCAGGGCTGCGTGGGGCGTCCGTGTGGCACATTTTCAGCCAGCAGGGTGCTGCAGAAGGACCCAGAGGCTGAAAATGGGCCATGGGGGGGGGGGGGCACACACGGCAGAGGCACCACAAGCCGATCCTTTGATATTTCCAGGCCGGCCCCACGGGCCAGATTTAAGCACCCTATGGGCTGCATCCATAGTGGGCCTTGAGTTTGAAGCCCCTGTTCTAGTGGCTTGCCTTGTCAATGTTGGTGGGAGGAGATTTGGCAGTTCCTTGATTGGGCTGTTGTTTACTGTTGGGTTGGAGTAAACAGGAGTAATTTGCTTCACTTTAGGCCATTGCTTCCTGGCTGTTAGCACAGGATAATGTTGATCAGTGGGCGGAAACTGCCAGCCAAATGCAGCTATGGCTTTGTCTGATGTATCCGAGCAGCTCCATACCAGAGCCTTGAAGTCCACATCAGACTTCAATTTCCCCCTTCACCTTTCTCCCTGCGTTCCCCTCCCACCAATCCACTCATTTGGAGGATTCCCCAACTCTCTGCAGCTGACCTTGAGGGCTGCAGGAGACTATCCGGGAAAGGGAATTCCCCCCCCTTTTCTCTGAGTTCTGTGATACAAGTCATTCTTTTTCTCAGGAGGGGTTAATTGGATGCTGCCCACAGCCTGAATGCAACAAATGAATAACAAATGTGCCTTTATTCTTTTAAAATAATACCATAATTCCTATTTTTAGGTGAGGGATCATTTCTCATCTTTACAGCTCCATCTCTGAAATGGTTATTACGTCAGCTTTCTTACTGTGTTTTACACTATTCAAAGGAATTTGGGGTAAAAACTTTGCAAACAAACTGCGCGGAGGGAAAATGGAAACAATTCAAAGCTGTTGTTGCTTTTAACGCATTTAAGGATTCGTTTTCCTCCCTAATCTCTTCCAAGGCTCTCCTTTTGTACATTGCAGATGTACACCTCCGCTGCTGTTTTAACTAACATTTAGGATTCCATGTAAGATTTGGCATTCTGTTCCAAGCCTCAGCTGTCTATATTATATATGTTTGGGTTTTGCTTGCAGTCTGAAATAGACTTTAGGTTTTTCTGACTAGTATTACTCTTACAATTTTACCTTTCAGGATATTTCTGGAGAATATTAGCAACCTACAATGCGTTCATCAATTACATGCTAAAAATCTTCATGGCCTCTTAATTCAATGGAGGACAACGGACTACCTCTGTAGCCCAGCATTCCTCTTATATCAACTATGATTGTTTGATAATTCTGTGAATTACGATCGTCCACATATAAATCTCTGGTTTCTTTTAGAAAGCAAAAGCTAAGCTTGACTTTGTTTCTCTCTTGCTAAATTTTGATTCCACCTGCAACCTCAGCTGGGGGAAATATTAAAAAGCCAAGACTCCATTTATGCATTCAGTTGGGACTGCGTAAGTTATTAATGGATCAGGTCCAGCTGTGAACTCACCACATTGATTTAATGGTTCTGAAAAGAAACCCATTTCTTTGGGTAGTTGTAGCCCCAGCTGTTCCTCTCAGTGTTGCTTAATTTTGCTAGCTAAATTAATCATAGATGAGTGGTTATGAACTGGCTTCTTTGACCATATTAATTTTTTATGAGGGTGTGAAAATATGGTTTACTGAAGACAATTACTTAAAGGGACAACAGGAGGAAGGAATTAAAGGGTCAGAATTGAGAAGCAGATTCCACCCAGACCATGATAAAGCATGTTCTTTTCTTGAGCATGAGCCATTATACTTTGGGGGTAAATGTTTCACTTCATATTTCCTGTACATGTGAAGCAGTTGTAGTTCTTTTCTGAGAGCAGGGCTTGTTTTCATTACCAAAAAATCCCTTGCTAAGCTCAAAAAAAAAACAAACATTAAATAACTCAGGTGTATCTGAGAAAGTATTTGAATGTTGCCTAGCATATTTTAATTCTTTGGCAGTAGCGATACTGCATATTTAATATGCGGAAAGAAAATATTAATACTGAAAGTTTCACCTAATATTTCTACTTACTAGGTACTTTGCACAGCTACTAATAAAGTATAAACATTTAAAAGAAACTTAGTTAAATCCTGATCAGAGCAATGCAAGCTGAAGAGTGAGATCTTGCCCTTTTCCTGGAAGTTGAAACATAATTTAAGACTGAATATAACTCCCAAAGGGAAGCCTTTTATTAGAGCCACAGAAATCTCTGAGTGGAAGGAACAGGGAAGATCAGTGAGGCACAAGTAGAATTGTGACTATGACATCCCCAGCACTTTACACACACCCTTAGAAGGAGTGCAACTTCCACTGCAAAATTAGGATGCTGCTTTTTTCATGTTGATAAAAATAGTGAGATTGTGAGGATACCATTGAAGGGAGCTATGTATTGCTTTGGATTTGATCCTCAAAAGCTGCTTTGGAGCATATCATTCCTGCCCACAACTTCATTAAACTACTCATATATTTCTCCAGGAAACAATGAGCAACAATGAGCAACATGCAATCATCTATCCAAGAAGATATTTTGTTATTTTACAGATAGGTGCAAAGTTTGTGTTCCCAAACACCTTAAAATTATACGCATTTGAGCACATTTATGACAATTTGAGCACATTTTTCAGCATACAATAGATATAAAACATTGCAAACATTTGTCCTTTACAACAATTGAAGCTTTCAGACACTCCTATAGGCTAGTGTGATCAGAAATTCTTTACAATAATCAGTTGGGATACAACAGGCCTATATCACTTCTTGCTAACTATAAGCAGCTTATGAACTATTGCAGAAAACCCACTAGCCAAAAATTACATAGATGAGCTTTTTGCTACCATCAGCTGGCATTAAAAAGCACTTTCAGACTGGAATGGGACAATTTGCTCCAGATGATACACTGAAGGATAACTCACACCAGCCAACTTGGGCCAATTCAACACGGGATAATTCCAGAGAGGGACAAGTGAATTGTAGTGGGCCTTGTCTTGTTTTAGGTTTGAACCTTCTCAAATTAGAAGTCCTTGAGGTTGGGGTAGATTCCAACCAAAGATAACTCTGTTGAATTCTCCTGCATTGTCCTTCGGTGAGTTGACCAGTTCTCCTGTGGTGAGTTGTCCTAGACCCGAGTCTCTTAAACAATTGGGACAATTTGCTCTGGCCAACTTGCCCTGGCCAACTATGGGCCTGTTCTTTCAGAAGGGGCCCAGCTAACAATGACAGCAAGGTGAGAATTGCTGATAACAGACAGATGATAGCATAATAAGGTGACTCAAGTTGATGGGTTAAGCCTTTCTTGTGACAGTTAATTTGTTTTAGAATTGTTAAAGGTTGAAATAAAGATTTTAAAAATATGAATGATTTAATTAATGATTTGTGTCAGACGTACAAAGAATCACAGACCATTGGAACATAAGCTACTCAAAGTCTCCTGAACTGTGAGATGGGCAGCAAATAAATCTGATTACTGGATGGATGGACAGACGGACAGATGGACATATAGATATTAATATGCCTAAAGGGCCTTGCTCTGATTTTAGTATATCTATGAAGTTTGCCCAAAGTGCCTACTTGTGTACAGTTGTATATATACAGGTTGCCTTTGTATGCATGTAGACTGCTTAAATGGGTTTTTGAACAGGCAAACTATGTTTTCCTATTCATTCATAATAAAGGAACTATAACAACAGTTCTCCTCCTCTTCTAGAAACGGATGCATGCTTCTTGGAAAAGGATTGTGAAAATCTCTCTAGAAATTAATGGAGATGGGGTTGCCAACACTCTAGGGCATTTATTCAAGGATTACTCCCACTGAATGAGATTTCTTTCAAAGCAAAACATAGAGCATGTGATTTGCAGTATTCATCTAAAGCATGAAAGTGGAACATACATTTCACAGGATGCAATTTAGGAACTACCTCTACTGCACAGTTCACCCTATGAAAATGTAAGTTTGGTGTCTGCCAGTATGACAGTCCTGCTACTGAATAATTGGATGGGAACTTAGCATGGTGGTTTGTGGAAATTCTACAGGCTGTTTAAATTTTTGTAAATGATTACTCAAGTATGCTAAACTCTGTGAGGCTGTGGAGCACAAGATAGTTGGTATCTCATCAATATCTAGTATTGTCGACAAGGTGAACAAATGTATGCATAGAACTTGCCCTTTGTTCTCTTCCTCTCTGGCCTCCATAGCCAATCAGGTCCCATTCATCTGGCCAATTCTGGATCTATACAAAGAATTAGTGTACAATAGGAGCATCTGAGATTTCAATTTTGCTGGAAAACAGAAAAAAAATAAGTGCCACCTAAGAATTGCAAGAAATGAACAACAGATTTTACCACTTTCAGAATAAGTTATTCATAAGAAAGCAGTTCATGCTCAAACTGTATCACACTTTTTATATTGAATCTAAACTTAGAAAATGGATGTGAATTTCTTTCTTCTGTTTTGTACAAAGCAGAACAAACTCCTGCATCAATACTGATTTTCATCTGTGATTTACATCAAATGTCACTTTATAAAACAACAATTATGCCCTTTGTAATGTACAATCAACATTTGGCACATTTATATGTTTTTCCACATCAAAATTGTCAGAAAAAAATCATAAACACAATTAACATGTTAACTAAAGTCTGCTGACAGACATTTTTTGTGGTTTAATGTTCTCTTTTAGTCCAACTGAAATATTTATCTTCTAGTAGTATTTTTCCAAATATGTACATTGTTGGGAGTCTGAATTGTTGAATAATTTTAAGAACAGAAAGCAAGGACAATATAACCTTCTAAAATTTTGTTGAAAGCCATTCTTCTGAAAGTCTGTATTGAAATTGGCAGAAATTGAAAGCACAAAGTCTGAGATTCATAAAATTGGAAATTTCTTCAAGGATCACCTAGCCCAACCCCTGCGAAGCATAAATAGATATTTTACCAATTTGAATAAGAATATACTAAATGTATAATTGTGTGAAATCAATATCAAATTACAAATTTTATATTTCATGATAATCTTAAAAATGAAAAGCCTTTTAAAATATTGTCAGATTCTACAGTGCAGATATCTATATAGTGATGTTTGAAAATTTGTTAAAAATCCCGAGCACAAAATATAGAATTACTGTAGCACATTATAGTACATAGCATGGATAGTATTATAATCCTGTATTATAATCCTGTACTCAACAACATGTTAGGGTTAGGGTTTATATCTTGGATTAAGAGGTGGAAGGAATGTTTATCCAATGGGATACTAATACTCTAGAAGATAGAAAAACATTCATAACAATAAAGGGTTTAAAGATATGGCTGAAAGTAACAGAATTAAATTTCACTTAAGAACCATAAATCAACAACGTGTGGTTGGATTCATATATCAAGTGAGCTACAAACAAGCTAAAACACCTAGTCAATCAGTCTACATACATAATGTTCAATCCAGCATATTCTACAAATCCAGAAAGTAGAGTAATTGAAAATGTCAATCATGGATATAAGTATACCTGCATGGTGGATCAAAAAGACAAGATGGCATCTATGATAGTGCAAAGAAAGCCTGACAACTTTCTGATATGTGTCACAAAGGGTTTGGTCACACAGTCACAATGCCCTTTTGACTTTGATGACTTTCCCCAAAAAAGGAACTGCATGGGTTAGTGAGCATTACAAGAGGGACATTTCAATTTCTCCTCCCAGTGCTTTCTCAAGTTGGCCTGACGTGATTCCAAAAAACCTAAGAATGGTGAGATGGCATCCGACTTAGGTGCATCAATGGATGCAACAACACAACAGGAACTGTGCTGGTGCCTTAAATGAAGAGAAATAGCTGTTTTGCTCTCTTTTCTACAAGCAAACACATTTGAGAAAATTTGGCAGTGTAACATTATTATTGGGAATAAATAGAGAGCAATGGCAGCTAATATGGTTTTGGGACCGTATCATCAAATGATTGCATGCTACTACAAGCTGTTTCTCTATGAATATGCCATTAATTGGGGTAACTCATTTCATTGGAGTATTTTTGTATTACAAGTGTGTATATGTACATACACACAGAGATACATATACATGCATACCATATACACACAGTTCAGTATAGGTTGAAATGTCAGCTTTGAAAATATTGGCTTATTCCTCTTATATGCCTGAAAATCACCAGACAAAGGATAGATGCTACTGCAATGCTCGTAAGTGATTAAAAACAAATGTGTGGAACTAGACCTAATTATATTACTAGAGGGCTATTTCAATTTCTTCAGATGTGAGATCAGGAAATCTGTATTCTATTACCTCTCCTGTAAACTAGCAAGTCCTTGCCCAGCTTGGAACTTGGACTGGAGAAATCTGCAGCATAAGAAACAATGGAAAAGAGACTGTATACATTCTGGAATATCTTTCACTTAGCCCTCCAGAGTAATTGGGCAAGAAGCAAATATCAACAGTGTGACACATTTTTTTTCCCTACAATTCTCCTGAAATTAGGAAAAAGCTACACTTCTAGAAAACATCATGGCCGGTCCAAGATTTTATACTATCAGAGCCAAAGGACAACATGTCTTGTCAGCCAGCTCCAGTTTCAGATACAAAAGGCTTCATCTTAGTTCAACATTAGGATGGTGAGATATGTCCTTGTCAGGGTTTTTGACTGCTGCTTAAAACAAAAACAAAAATAAAAAAATAGCACTTTTAAAAATAGGATTCTTACAGAGTTCTTAAGGAGTTCTCTTTAGCATAACATTCAGAGTCAGTTATGATTCAAGAGGCATATAAGCCAAGTAAGTAAGGAAAGGTTTATTGAGATGAATGAAGTGGGGTTACAAGAATTCCAGCAACTGAACTATTTTCAATTTGAAGGCAATATATTTTAGTATTGTTCAGGCAGAGAATTTCTGATTTTCTTTTGAAGTCTTCCTGTGATCTGACAGGGAGCCAGATCTCCACTCTGATATTAGGGAAGATAACAGCTGGCTGTTTAAGTCATGGCCTCGTGAATCTCCATTGGTCTGGAAACCAGTTCTTACATCCCTCCACCATTTCTGAGGCAGGGGGGGATTTTTTTTCCTTTGTAGGCTGCAACCCAGTGAATCTTTCTTTATTTACAGTTGAAATATTGCTACTATTTTCAGCAGGTATTTTGACAGGTTTGGACAAGGGCAGTCGTGAAGCATCGTTAACATCTTTTGACTTCATTGCTGTAGCCTAGCCCAGCAGAGTCTGCTGAGGACTACTGAAGTATGTGGTGATCTTCTTGAAGCTGGGTGTCAAATGGCGGCCCTCGGGCCGGATGCATTATGTGCAGGCCATGCCCACCTGAACTCCACAAAGGGAAAAAAGCTTCACGATACACCACGTGATGGCAACATGATGTGGTGAGTTTGACAAGTGTTCTTGAACAAACCTGATTAGAAAAGGCAAAGGAACAGATCAGCAAGTCTGCTTATTACTGTATAATAGGGATAGATTTCTCGCTATTGCTGAATACAACTCCCAATAGTTCAGTCTTCGTTCAGAAGGACCAACAGTGAGGAATGCTAACACAAAGTAAGAAAAAGAAAAGAAAGAAAAAGAAAGAAAAAGAAAAGTGCAAAAAAGGAAAAACAAGCTACAGAAAAAAGAAAAGAAAACAAATATAAAGGAGTAGCTTCTGATTTACTTTTACCAGCAGTTATAAGCACAATTATAAGTTTACCTCTTACTGTATGGTTACAACCTACCTCTCTTCTTTCTATAAACTATCTAATCATCAAAACCATCAATCCTAAATTCATTTTTCCCCGTTTCACGCAAAAAGTATATAAGTGGTTTCTAGTCAGCAGTAAATGTAGATAATGTCTTTTCTCTGATCAAAGAAGTCAGTTTAGCCATCTCAGCAAGTTTCATCATGTTTACCAACCATTCCTTCGTTATGCGTAATGCCAAATCTTTCCATCTTGTGCATAAAATAATCTCATTGTCATATACAAAAACAACATTCCATTATTTTCCCAATTTTTTATCCGTCACCCCCCGCAAAGAAAAACCTTAGGTTTCAATTGTATATTAATCGTTAAGAGCCTCTGAATCCATATATGTATGTATCTTTCTTCCTTGAAAGGTAAAGTTCATTGTGTTTAATAAAGATTGTAAAAGTCCATAGTCAAGGAACAACTTACATTCTGCAACCTTTAACACTATAAAACACCTCCATTCCTTAAGAAGGGCTCAATAGGTTGATAAAAATGCTAGTCTAAACATTTGGTTGTCTGCGCAACCAACAACAACAGCTTCAACCATAACAATATAAGAGCACACAATAGATACAAACTCAAGGTAAATCGCACCAAACTTGATTGCAGGAAATGCGACTTCAGCAACAGAGTGGTCAATGTCTGGAATACTCTACCCGACTCTGTGGTTTCTTCTCCAAACCTCAAAAACTTTAACCTTAGACTTTCTACTATTGACCTCACCCCTTTCCTAAGAGGTCTGTAGGGGGCATGCATAAGCGCACCAACGTGCCTACCGTCCCTGTCCTATTGCTTCTTTTTTTATTAGAACAACAACAATAATAATAATAATGTCTTTTTCATAATCTTGGGAAAGGAATTTAACTTAACCTCATGAAAAATAACCCATTTATTTTTAAGTAACACATAAGAATAATTTCTAAAGTTGGGAGAGTAGAGTGAAGGGGTATACTGGATTAATTAAAAATAAAAAAATGGGTATGATTGCTAATTAGTAAGAACAAATCGGCCTTGTCTATCTTGCCCTCAGAAAATTGAAAAAGAAGTTTCTATCTCTTGCCCATGCTCCATAAGGACATATATCTATGAAACAATTTAAAATTATTAAATTATAATTTAATTCCTGAAAATGATGGTTTTTGGATGATTTTTTCCACAAGAGAAAATAAGCGGCAATTCTGAGGTGCTGAAAGGAAAGTTTACTCTCCCCCGACGGAATTAATAAATGGATATTGAGAAACCTGTTTTTTTTTTTTCAGGTAAAACTAAATTTTGGGATAAGTCGGAAGGAGAGGACAAAAATATATTTATCTGGTTGGATTTTGTTGGAGGAGATGCCTTAAGGATTTGAAAACAGAAATAAAATCTTAATAAGGCTTCAAAACACAGATTTGAATTTTCTTTTTCCTTTGTCTGATACTACCCCTGGAAGAGAAAGGGAATTTGGCTTAAGGCTTGGCTTGATTGAGGATTGTGGACTTTGGGATTGTCTTATTTTTCTTTTGGAATATTTTGGTTGTGTGAGAAGAAAGAGGGAAAAAGAAAAGAAAAGATCTATAATGGCTTTTTCTTTTGAGGAACTGAGGATGAATATGAGCAAACAAAAGCAGCCTGCAAAGATGGTATGGAAAAAGCTTTTCTTTTTTTTAGAAATGGCGTTGGTTAACTATGAACAGACAATACAGATGGAAGCTGAAAAACAACAAGAAGAAGATGAAGACGCCATCTTCAATGAATCCCAAAATTCATCTAAGAAAGAAGGAAGGAAGAAAGCGAGGAAAATGAAGGATTTAAGATCTAAAAAAACATTTAAGAAAGAGAAAAATATGATGCAAAATAAATACAATGATAGCAAACAAGAGAAAAAGGGAATACAACAGAGAAGGGATGCCGGCAAGACAGAGGTTAGAAGAAGGGGGTAGGAGGATTTGGTGGGGGAAGAAAGAAAGGGGAAAGGCGAAGAAAAGCCACAAAGTTTTAAAATTAGATGGGAAAAGAGGAATCTTTTTTAGGGATAATGGGTAAAGCATAAATTTTTTTAAAAAGATTCTGCAAGGTACACAAGATGGTATTGTAACATTTGTATTAGAAATAGAGGCAATGAGAATGCTATAAGATTTATTATTTAGATTTATTATTTAACTATGTATTTAGGAGGATATTATGTATTTAAACATTTTTGATTTTTTACTCTGTTTTTATTGTTACTAAAAGTAAAAATTAGTAGATAGAATGTACCAAGCAGAATCAAATTGGGTATTAGGTGTTATTTTAAATGTTAATCTAATTAATTTAGGAGAGGATAGAAAGGCATCATACTCTGATTAGTGATTTCAGGAGAAATTTTTTTTTTTTCATTATAAGGAATGAGATAGAGGATAATAAAGGATGGGCAAAAGATACAAATATAATGATTTAAATTAAGATGGATTGAATAAGATAGAATTATGAAGAGTGAAATGTGTGGAGAAGTTTATATAGAAGATACAGAATGGTAAATAAAATAAGTAATGATCTGTAAGATGAGCATGAATATAATTAAAGCCCATATAAAGAGAGGTACCTGGGGCCAAGTTACTTTACTAAAAGATTTTTTATATGTATGTTTGTGTCTGTTTATGTCTTTGAGAGTATTGGTGAAACCTTGTAGAAACATAGAAAGAGAGTGACGATAATCAAGTCAGAAAGAAATAGATGAAATAATATAGAAATGTATTGTATAAGATAAGATTTTATCTGACTTGTTAAATCTATAATGGAAAAAGGTTCAAATATGTAATGGTTGATGATGATTTGTTTGTTTTTTGAAATTAATAAAACTTGCTTAAAAAAAAAAGATCTTTTGTAGGGTAGCAGTATTGTCTATGGTATTGAACAGCTTTACATCATCAGCGAAGAGAACGCAATTGCTCTTAATATGATCACAGAGGTTGTTTATGTAGAGTATGAAGAGAGTTGGTCCTAGAACACTGCCCTGAGGGACACCACTATTGACAGGTACTGGATTTGATAGGACTCTCCGATTTTGACCATTTGTTGTCTGTTTGACAGGAATGCTTCTATCCAGTTATTCAGTTGTCCAGATATACCATAGGATTTTATTTTTAGGAGTAGTTTGTCGTGTACCACTGAATCAAAGGGTTTACAGAAGTCTATGTAGATTGCGCTCTATTGCTTTGCCCTGGTCGAGTTGTGTCATCCATATGTTTTTGCAGTGTAAGAGTTGCAGATTACAGGATAGTTTTTTTCTGAAACCAAATTGTTTATTGGAGAGTAGGTTGTTTGTCTCTAAGTGGAGGATGATGGATTGGTTAATAATTGATTCCATGACTTTGCAGGTGATGCAGCATAAGGAGATTGGTCTGTAATTTTCAACTAGGAAAATTTTCAACTTCTTGAAGCTGGGTGTCAAATGGCGGCCCTCGGGCCGGATGCGTTATGTGCAGGCCATGCCCACCTGAACTCCACAAAGGGAAAAAGCTTCACGATACATCACGTGATGGCAACATGATGTGGGTGAGTTTGACAAGTGTTCTTGAACAAACCTGATTAGAAAAGGCACAGGAACAGATCAGCAAGTCTGCTTATTACTGTATAATAGGGATAGATTTCTCGCTATTGCTGAATACAACTCCCAATAGTTCAGTCTTCGCTCAGAAGGACCAACAGTGAGGAATGCTAACACAAAGTAAGAAAAAAGAAAAGAAAGAAAAGAAAGAAAAAGAAAAGTGCAAAAAAGGAAAAACAAGCTACAGAAAAAGAAAAGAAAACAAATATAAAGGAGTAGCTTCTGATTTACTTTTTTACCAGCAGTTATAAGCACAATTATAAGTTTACCTCTTTTACTGTATGGTTACAACCTACCTCTCTTCTTTCTATAATCTATCTAATCATCAAAACCATCAATCCTAAATTCATTTTTTTTCCTGTTTCATGCAAAAAGTCTATAAGTGGTTTCTAGTCAGCAGTAAATGTAGATAATGTCTTTTCTCTGATCAAAGAAGTCAGTTTAGCCATCTCAGCAAGTTTCATCATGTTTACCAACCATTCCTTCATTATACGTAATCTTTTCCATCTTGTGCATAAAATAATCTCATTGTCATATACAAAAACAACATTCCATTATTTTCCCAATTTTTATCCATCACTCCCCCAAAGAAAAACCTTAGGTTTCAATTGTATATTAATTGTTAAGAGCCTCTGAATCCATAGATGTATGTATCTTTCTTCCTTGCAAGGTAAAGTTCATTGTGTTTAATAAAGATTGTAAAAGTCCATCGTCGAGGACAACTTACATTCTGCAACCTTTAACACTATAAAACACCTCCATTCCTTAAGAAGGGCTCAATAGGTTGATAAAAATGCTAGTCTAAACATTTGGTTGTCTGCGCAACCAACAACAACAGCTTCAACCATAACAATACAAGAGCACACAATAGATACAAACTCAAGGTAAATCGCACCAAACTTGATTGCAGGAAATGCGACTTCAGCAACAGAGTGGTCAATGTCTGGAATACTCTACCCGACTCTGTGGTTTCTTCTCCAAACCTCAAAAACTTTAACCTTAGACTTTCTACTATTGACCTCACCCTTTCCTAAGAGGTCTGTAGGGGGCATGCATAAGCGCACCAACGTGCCTACCGTCCCTGTCCTATTGCTTCTTTTTATTAGAACAACAACAATAATAATAATAATGTCTTTTCATAATCTTGGGAAAGGAATTTAACTTAACCTCATGAAAAATAACCCATTTATTTTTAAGTAACACATAAGAATAATTTCTAAAGTTGGGAGAGTAGAGTGAAGGGTATACTGGATTAATTAAAAATAAAAAAATGGGTATGATTGCTAATTAGTAAGAACAAATCGGCCTTGTCTATCTTGCCCTCAGAAAATTGAAAAAGAAGTTTCTATCTCTTGCCCATGCTCCATAAGGACATATATCTATGAAACAATTTAAAATTATTAAAATTAATTAGGGACTCTGATCTGGTATGTTTTTATATGCACTGAGGAAAATGTTTTTCTTTAAAATCAGGATTATAATGGAAAAGGAGAGGGAAGAATAATTCTCAATTTGCAATCCATGCCACTGTAGTATTTTTTTTAAAAAAACTTACATCTTTGAAAAGGAAGCATTTGATAATGTGTAGCTACATAATTACTTTTTCTGAGTTGATTGCAGTTGTTTCTCATAAATAATGGCAAAAATATAAATAACTCCTCTCCATGTAACCTTGATGTAATTGAATTGAATTTCAAGTTTTAGACTTGCAGACATTTGGTCCTTAGTAGCTTTTTTGCTTTCCTGATTTTAAGGCACAGATGAGGATGCTTACGTCCTTCAGAAGATTCTGTGTTGTGGGTCCCAGCATTCCTATAATTATTCCCATTGGAAATGGTTGTCAACTCTGAAGCGAACCTGGCTGAACCTTTTCCGCCTCATAGTTGCCATGAACTTTGAAAGGGGGGAAGGAAGGGGGAAATAGATAGACTGGCTACCAGTCAAAACAAAAACTTTTTTGTGGGAACCAAGGTCATCTCAACAGGTGGCAAGTGAAGGAGGAGAGGAGTGACCAAGCAGCCTTCCAACTCCTTTCATTGGACAATGTGACCGGTGATATCTGGGGAGGGAAATATTTTCTCTTTTAATTAGAGGACCCCTGCGGGAACTTTTAGACTTGGTTTTCAATAGCTATGCCAATATGATGTATCCAATAAACATGTTCTTTGAGAAAACTACCTGCCTTGGAGTTCTGATTTTGGTGGATATGTTACTTGAAACCTTGACAATTGTGAGAAATGACCTATCATTCACTAACAGTATATTAAAGAGAATTTTACATCTCTGTCACCCTTCAAGTTGGACTTTGCAGTAATCATTTCTCCCCCCAAATCTAGGAAATTAATGTTATTTTCACTGGATACCAAAATTGGCCTAATGTATATGTGCCATATTTTTCTTCTGAGGTGTTAAATAGAAGGAATGACAACAAAATTGGTTATGTCTTTGCAGCAAGTGATGAAACTGGAAAGCAGGCATCTCCCTGATGTCCTTTGTGCCCAAGGCAGAACTAATTTTCTTTCCCACAACAACCTATATTAAATCCTGCCAGCACAAGTCCTTTTATTTATTGAGATAACAGCAGCAAAAGAAAGGTCAATAAAGACAATATCGTGGTTTTAAATAGAACTATGCTTCTGACATCTTCCTGGGCTAAATGAGTTGCTGAAGGATTTGATTCGTTTTAGGAGTGTATTAAGTTATATGAGTTTAATACACACAAATATCCATTTGGTTAGACATTGGCAATTTTGTGCCAACAATAACTTTGGGATTTATTAAAAGCAAGCCACTATTTTAATGGGAAATGTTTTTATGCTATAAGAAGTAATGTGTTTTTATGAGATTTATAAAGCATATTCAAAGAAGCAAAGGAAGAGGTGACTTCTAAATGGAGCTTGCATGTTTGTTACTTGTAAATAAATAGATATCAATCAAAACAGCACTGGATAAAGTCATTTTATTCTATTTTACATTATACACATGACTCAACATTGCTTGCATTGGAGCAGTTCCTTCAGATACTTACTTATCTAGGATTTGTAGCACATCAAATCTATTGAAAAAAAAAAGAGATATTTTGTTATATTAACCACAGTCAAGCACAATCTTAATATTTTGTGGTGTGATCATTCAGGGATGTATTAGCAGGCTAATCCTATGCAATTCAATGAAAGACGAGTCCTGTTTAATTCTGTATATAGAACTGTAAATTAAGTCATAGATGTTTGTTGGAATTTTATTGAGGCTACCAGGTCTAGACTGCAACAATCTAGACAACTAATGGACAGAAACGAAGCGATACAGAAAATGCTAGCTCTTTGCTTTCATCTAAGGACGATCTGCAGTTCTTCAGCTCACATCTCGTAGCAATAATTCTCTAATTCAGCCTGGCTAATGTTACATACAGCACTAAGCATGCAAGAAAAAACTGCTTTGTTTGCTATAGGGTACTAGGATCCAGCACAGAGCTACTGTAGTTTGAAGATTTGTAGATTTCTCCTGCCAATATAAGCTTATCACAGAGGTGATAAACTCACCTTGGTCAGCCAGCATTACCTGTGGTTGTGTGTGTTTCATGAATTGTCAGCAGGGAAGTTCATTTGAGGCAAAATATTTGTAGCTCATTAACCACATGCATGCTTTACATATAATAGATCTTAAGTTCAAATCATGGTATTTTTAGATAGCTGTATTGATGGGAAACAAAACCAAACTGATTTAAAATTCAGGAAAGCTATTGTGGTCAATTCAGACAGTCTGAAAATAGATGGAGCAATGCTTTGATTCAGTATATCTTGAGTCTGAAGGTTCAAATTAATGAGAATTTACCAAGAATATCTAAACCAAAATATGTATTGTTACAGCTGACCTGCAAGTATCTTTATCTCCATTCTCTTTTTTTTTTTTTTAAATAAATTTTATTAAATTTACAATTAAAAACATATCGACATTACATACACAAAGGAAAAAAAAAAAAGAACACTCGGTCTTACAAACTGGAAAGAAAAGAGAAGAGGAGATGTAAAGAAAGAAGAGAAAGAAACAAAGGAAGATATGCGTTATGTGCAGGCCATGCCCACCTGAACTCCACAAAGGGAAAAAAGCTTCACGATACATCACGTGATGGCAACATGATGTGGTGAGTTTGACAAGTGTTCTTGAACAAACCTGATTAGAAAAGGCACAGGAACAGATCAGCAAGTCTGCTTATTACTGTATAATAGGGATAGATTTCTCGCTATTGCTGAATACAACTCCCAATAGTTCAGTCTTCGCTTCAGAAGGACCAACAGTGAGGAATGCTAACACAAAGTAAGAAAAAGAAAAGAAAGAAAAAGAAAGAAAAAGAAAAGTGCAAAAAGGAAAAACAAGCTACAGAAAAAAGAAAAGAAAACAAATATAAAGGAGTAGCTTCTGATTTACTTTTACCAGCAGTTATAAGCACAATTATAAGTTTACCTCTTACTGTATGGTTACAACCTACCTCTCTTCTTTCTATAATCTATCTAATCATCAAAACCATCAATCCTAAATTCATTTTTTTCCTGTTTCATGCAAAAAGTCTATAAGTGGTTTCTAGTCAGCAGTAAATGTAGATAATGTCTTTTCTCTGATCAAAGAAGTCAGTTTAGCCATCTCAGCAAGTTTCATCATGTTTACCAACCATTCCTTCATTATACGTAATCTTTCCATCTTGTGCATAAAATAATCTCATTGTCATATACAAAAACAACATTCCATTATTTTCCCAATTTTTTATCCATCACTCCCCCCAAAGAAAAACCTTAGGTTTCAATTGTATATTAATTGTTAAGAGCCTCTGAATCCATAGATGTATGTATCTTTCTTCCTTGCAAGGTAAAGTTCATTGTGTTTAATAAAGATTGTAAAAGTCCATCGTCGAGGAACAACTTACATTCTGCAACCTTTAACACTATAAAACACCTCCATTCCTTAAGAAGGGCTCAATAGGTTGATAAAAATGCTAGTCTAAACATTTGGTTGTCTGCGCAACCAACAACAACAGCTTCAACCATAACAATACAAGAGCACACAATAGATACAAACTCAAGGTAAATCGCACCAAACTTGATTGCAGGAAATGCGACTTCAGCAACAGAGTGGTCAATGTCTGGAATACTCTACCCGACTCTGTGGTTTCTTCTCCAAACCTCAAAAACTTTAACCTTAGACTTTCTACTATTGACCTCACCCCTTTCCTAAGAGGTCTGTAGGGGGCATGCATAAGCGCACCAACGTGCCTACCGTCCCTGTCCTATTGCTTCTTTTTTATTAGAACAACAACAATAATAATAATAATGTCTTTTTCATAATCTTGGGAAAGGAATTTAACTTAACCTCATGAAAAATAACCCATTTATTTTTTAAGTAACACATAAGAATAATTTCTAAAGTTGGGAGAGTAGAGTGAAGGGGTATACTGGATTAATTAAAAATAAAAAAATGGGTATGATTGCTAATTAGTAAGAACAAATCGGCCTTGTCTATCTTGCCCCTCAGAAAATTGAAAAAGAAGTTTCTATCTCTTGCCCATGCTCCATAAGGACATATATCTATGAAACAATTTAAAATTATTAAAATTAATTAGGGACTCTGATCTGGTATGTTTTTATATGCACTGAGGAAAATGTTTTTCTTTAAAATCAGGATTATAATGGAAAAAGGAGAGGGAAGAATAATTCTCAATTTGCAATCCATGCCACTGTAGTATTTTTTTTTAAAAAAACTTACATCTTTGAAAAGGAAGCATTTGATAATGTGTAGCTACATAATTACTTTTTCTGAGTTGATTGCAGTTGTTTCTCATAAATAATGGCAAAAATATAAATAACTCCTCTCCATGTAACCTTGATGTAATTGAATTGAATTTCAAGTTTTAGACTTGCAGACATTTGGTCCTTAGTAGCTTTTTTGCTTTCCTGATTTTAAGGCACAGATGAGGGATGCTTACGTCCTTCAGAAGATTCTGTGTTGTGGGTCCCAGCATTCCCTATAATTATTCCCATTGGAAATGGTTGTCAACTCTGAAGCGAACCTGGCTGAACCTTTTCCCGCCTCATAGTTGCCATGAACTTTGAAAGGGGGAAGGAAGGGGGGAAATAGATAGACTGGCTACCAGTCAAAACAAAAACTTTTTTTGTGGGAACCAAGGTCATCTCAACAGGTGGCAAGTGAAGGAGGAGAGGAGTGACCAAGCAGCCTTCCAACTCCTTTCATTGGACAATGTGACCGGTGATATCTGGGGAGGGAAATATTTTCTCTTTTAATTAGAGGACCCCTGCGGGAACTTTTAGACTTGGTTTTCAATAGCTATGCCAATATGATGTATCCAATAAACATGTTCTTTGAGAAAACTACCTGCCTTGGAGTTCTGATTTTGGTGGATATGTTACTTGAAACCTTGACAATTGTGAGAAATGACCTATCATTCACTAACAGTATATTAAAGAGAATTTTACATCTCTGTCACCCTTCAAGTTGGACTTTGCAGTAATCATTTCTCCCCCCAAATCTAGGAAATTAATGTTATTTTCACTGGATACCAAAATTGGCCTAATGTATATGTGCCATATTTTTCTTCTGAGGTGTTAAATAGAAGGAATGACAACAAAATTGGTTATGTCTTTGCAGCAAGTGATGAAACTGGAAAGCAGGCATCTCCTGATGTCCTTTGTGCCCAAGGCAGAACTAATTTTCTTTCCCACAACAACCTATATTAAATCCTGCCAGCACAAGTCCTTTTATTTATTGAGATAACAGCAGCAAAAGAAAGGTCAATAAAGACAATATCGTGGTTTTAAATAGAACTATGCTTCTGACATCTTCCTGGGCTAAATGAGTTGCTGAAGGATTTGATTCGTTTTAGGGAGTGTATTAAGTTATATGAGTTTAATACACACAAATATCCATTTGGTTAGACATTGGCAATTTTGTGCCAACAATAACTTTGGGATTTATTAAAAGCAAGCCACTATTTTAATGGGAAATGTTTTTATGCTATAAGAAGTAATGTGTTTTTATGAGATTTATAAAGCATATTCAAAGAAGCAAAGGAAGAGGTGACTTCTAAATGGAGCTTGCATGTTTGTTACTTGTAAATAAATAGATATCAATCAAAACAGCACTGGATAAAAGTCATTTTATTCTATTTTACATTATACACATGACTCAACATTGCTTGCATTGGAGCAGTTCCTTCAGATACTTACTTATCTAGGATTTGTAGCACATCAAATCTATTGAAAAAAAAAAGAGATATTTTGTTATATTAACCACAGTCAAGCACAATCTTAATATTTTGTGGTGTGATCATTCAGGGATGTATTAGCAGGCTAATCCTATGCAATTCAATGAAAGACGAGTCCTGTTTAATTCACTAAATTAGTCATAGAGTTGGGGGGGGTAGGGGGGGGGGGGGAAGTAAAAAGTATGATGTTTGTTGGAATTTTATTGAGGCTACCAGGTCTAGACTGCAACAATCTAGACAACTAATGGACAGAAACGAAGCGATACAGAAAATGCTAGCTCTTTGCTTTCATCTAAGGACGATCTGCAGTTCTTCAGCTCACATCTCGTAGCAATAATTCTCTAATTCAGCCTGGCTAATGTTACATACAGCACTAAGCATGCAAGAAAAAACTGCTTTGTTTGCTATAGGGTACTAGGATCCAGCACAGAGCTACTGTAGTTTGAAGATTTGTAGATTTCTCCTGCCAATATAAGCTTATCACAGAGGTGATAAACTCACCTTGGTCAGCCAGCATTACCTGTGGTTGTGTGTGTTTCATGAATTGTCAGCAGGGAAGTTCATTTGAGGCAAAATATTTGTAGCTCATTAACCACATGCATGCTTTACATATAATAGATCTTAAGTTCAAATCATGGTATTTTTAGATAGCTGTATTGATGGGAAACAAAACCAAACTGATTTAAAATTCAGGAAAGCTATTGTGGTCAATTCAGACAGTCTGAAAATAGATGGAGCAATGCTTTGATTCAGTATATCTTGAGTCTGAAGGTTCAAATTAATGAGAATTTACCAAGAATATCTAAACCAAAATATGTATTGTTACAGCTGACCTGCAAGTATCTTTATCTCCATTCTCATTCAGCTGAAGTATGGCAGGAGGGGGTTAAATATTTCTGAGTATCCTAAATATATGCAGAATCTGCACACCTTAATACATTCGTCATCCTCTACTCAATTTTCCAAGGTAGTTATGAATACTGCCACCAATCCTACCAATTCCAAGGCAGTAATTTAATTTGCTGTTATATATTCCAACCTGTCTTTTTATTTCAAAACAGTTTTTGCATGAAACTTGGCCACAATGTAACTTTAAATAGATATATTTGGATATTGTTGCCAGATATGTGAACTTCAAAAGTGTGGTTTGTAAATGCTTGGTTCTTGAATAACATTTAAGTTCTTTGATTAACACTTATGAAGTTAAAATATGAACAGGAAAGGAACAGCTACCAATCCTCAAAATAGCTGAGGAGAAAGCAATATTTCATGAGATCTCAAGTGCAGAAAGTACTTAATTCAGCACTAGCCCAGAATGTACAGATGCTTTATTTGCTTTTTTTTAAAAAAACCTTTACTTTTCTTAACTGAACTGTAGTTTATGCTGTGCATGTTGGAGTAAGCATGTAGTTCAGATAATTTGTTTATGGACTCTTGTGGCTTTTGTTACAAGGATGTTTAATCCAAGAGAACAGCAGCAAGAGTCCTAAACAAAATCTAACACTTTCCACAGGCTTCAGGCCATTATTTTCTTGGCGGGAGGGGTGGCAGCAGTGGTGTTGCTGAGAAGATAAATACTCACTCCAGCTCCCTTTTTCTCTTGTAATGTCTCCCTGTCTGCTTTAATAAATGTCTTCTTCTGGCTCTTGGCATCTCCTCGGACAAGGAATGTAAACTGAAAAGACCGTGGAGCCTACAACTGGCATAAGAGTACGTGATGAATAATATCAGGCAGAGACACTATGGCTAAGCTTCCTGGACCAGTATTTGGTAGTACAGTCTGCATTAAGGCAAACTATATTGGGTGAAGGAGATGAAAGGACTATCTCCACCCCTACCTCCCATGAAGCACATCCCTGAATCTAGAGACAAATTATTCATATTGGCTGCAGCAGTTGAGAAAGGATCAAGACTCAAGAATAGAAATCAGCCATATATAATAACAAAAGTATTAATATTTAAAAAAAGAATACAAGCACCATTGTCTTCATTTTGACGTATAGAGTTTTATCTCCCAAATATATATACAGTATTTAAGCTCCACTGAGAGCTAAATTGCTCTTTGTAGATATGTTTTTAAATTTTTCTTGGTATAATTTATTGTCAGTACTTTTATACTCTTGTACATTTATACTTATTGTATTAATGCTCAACATTTTGTACTCTTTATTCTTCGTAATGAGGGAAGGCCATGGTTTTACATGCAAAAGATCTCTTGCTTCATTCTTTGGTGTTTTTAGGGTGTGGCAGAAGAAATTCTAACCTGCACTTCTTATGTCAGCTCAAAGAATCAAGTACTGTACTTTTTTTAAAAAAAAGTAGCTCTGTGGATCAAAGAGAAGGAAGTTTAGGTGTAGTTTAAGGAGCTGTCCAATTAAAAGAATAGAAAGAGATGTTGTTTTAGCAAAATTAGTTGCAAATGGAGCAACTAAGATGGCACCCACCGCCTCTCTTTAAGATTGTAAAATAAAGAACACTTGTTTCCCAGTCAGATATTTGATGGATTAACTGTCCATACCACAAACTCTACAGTTTTATTCAGACAGCTGCCACCATTGGTACTAAACTGAATTGCCAAGGTAAAGAAAATAGTGTGTGAGGAGAAAGCAAAAAATAAAATAAAAAATGCTTTAACCTTTCAGGTCTTCTCCAAGGAAGGATCTCAGAGAAGACCTTATCCTTGGAGGTCTCATCACCAACAGTGACCTAATTGGACACGCCATACAGACACCCTGTAGACCAGATGAACTTTGGTCCCATTCAAACTATGTCTTTGATCCCAAATTTTGAGTTGATCCAATCTGACATTCAAATGAAAAATGTGTTTAGTGTTAATGTTTTAACATGCAAATTTGACACTGTCATTTTCAAATTTAAAAAAGTATGAGCTCTCACACATGTAGGTATGTAGAGTACCCCATTAATTTTAATTGAGGCAGCAAGTGTATATACATCTGAGGTGCAGATGTTCCTGTTTCTGAGAATATTTCTGGCAATAGCATTCCATGCGTTAATGTTCTAGGCTTCTATAAGCTGCTTTGATCTTTCCCTCCCTCTGCTGGCATGATTAACATCAATAAATATGCAACCAATGCAGCATTACACTTTAAAGAAAATCAAAAGCAAAGTTGACAGTTACTCATACATTGATAGCATTATAGGAAGTTTTCAGATGATCCAAGTAATAATGTAAATTGTAAACTAAGCATAGAAAATTCTGGCTCTTATGCTATAGTCGTAATGTCATGGAAATCACATTAATCTACCATTTACTTGGTCTACAGTAGGATTGCCAGTTGATTTGAAATCAATTTTGTTCAGTATTTTAAGGAACTAGGATCCTATTTAGTTGCATGTGCAAACCATATAGTGTATAACTGTAAAAAGCCTTTAATGGCAAGTGTGATAGAAAAGTATTTCAAATATTTAACCCCTAGGATGAGTTGTAAAAATAGCATTTTCTACAGCCTCGGGCCTTCTTCCTTGTGCTACAGTGAAAAATCCTTTGTTATTTTATGTTTCTTGCCAAAAACTAAAGTTACATCTCTCTGCAAATGTGCCAAGAATCAATCATTTCCACATACACTTTAGCTTAAGCAAATGGTGTGAATTCATGATTAGATAATGTTGATTGAACTCATGATTATATATTATGGGTTGATTAAAGCTACTGGTTCTGGGCTTTAAAAATTGGAATGACAGAAAAGGATAGCAAATGGTTGGAGTGTTTTGTATCTTTTATCATTACCTAATGGTAATCTAGATGCTTGCAACTGGATCTGTTAATCCAAACATTGATGCCCTAGTTGTTCAGATAGTTGTGATATAATATTTTAAGTACTAGAATAGGATTAGGAGGATACAGATCCCTACTCCACCATTCAAGAAATATATTAAAGAATGATTATGATCTATTGGCTGTAGTTCTGTGGAACAGAAAAATCTGCTTTGGAGAGGGAGCTGGGTTGACGTGGTGTTGAAGTCTATAGTAGAGGCATGAACTGTTAATCACCTTGGTCCTTCCACTAGAACAGTGGTTTTCCTGGATCCTAGTTTTCTCCTACAATGGAAGAAACTTTTTAGTTCAAACATTTTCAGTAACAGCAATGATACATTAATGTTCATGCTGTTATATTAAAATCAATTGAAATTTTTACTTTGAAAAGCATCTTTTCTTTTGATGCTTTTCTTTTCTTTGCTGTAATGAATTCTTAGCAAATCCTTGCTTAGATGGGTAATTTTTTGTGTAATCCCAATAGAACTTGCGTAAGATCCAGTTTCATTCCATGTATGCTGAACAAAATAAACAAGAAAACACTAAGAGCATTGATGGGAAGAGTTGAACTAGAGCCGGAAAATAAACAAAGCAATTGCCCAGTACAATCTATTGGCTGATTTTTTTTTTAAAGTGAGGGGATGATATTTATTTATTTAGATCATGTCTTCTGGAGTTGGAAGGAGGAGATGGTCTGTTATTTTAAAATGGGAATGGGAATGGAGAATCTGTGGCCCTTGGCCTAATTTCAAAAGCCTTCTGCAAACAATCTGATCTGATCTCTTGCAAGAAAAGTCTCTTTTCCTAAGACGAGAGAATAAGAGAAGTTGGTTACAGTCACAAAAGAAGGGTTTAAAAAAATGGATTCAAATGGTGGCCTCACCTACTTTGGGCTTTTGTAACCTCTAATTTTTATGGTGCTCCCCCCCCCCCAGAAGATTAACCCTGAAATTATAAACTTTAAATCATTATTTTTATTCTAAAGAAGAAATCCCTATAGGTTGAAAGGGGTCCCTTAGAATGTTTAATGTGCCAGTTAATCACATTAATATTTAGTGGCAAACTGCCTGGTAATAAATAAATAACACTTCCTTAATCTTGCAATGCTTGCATTGAAAATATTAATCTCAGCCAAACTCTGGAGCCTCTGTTCTTCCTAGATAAAATTGCATTGACAACAAAGAGAGGGAGGGGGGGAGGGAAGGAGAGAGAGAGAGAGAGAGAGAATGAGAGAGAGAGAGAGAGAGAATCACATGCAATCTTAAACAAATAGGCAAACAGTGAATTATTTGCCCTGGAATATTCCATTTGGTTATGGAAGACAGCACACATGGAAACACTGCAGAGCTTGCTGCTAATGTTGTTCCTCCATCAGGAGACAATCTTGCCATTCTAGAAATAAGTTATTAGTTATTAGGGATGAGAAGTAGATCCAAGTTGTGGCAATAGCAGGAGACCTTATTACTATTTCACACAGGTGGCTATCCAATCTCTTCTTAAAAACCTCCAGTGTTGTAGCACCCACAAATTCTGAAGACAAACTGTTCTACTGGTTAATTGTTCTCACTGTTAGGAAGTTTCTCCGTAAATCCAGGTTGCTTGATTAGTTTTGTTAAGTTTGGGGAATAAGGAGACCAGACATCTGACCAGTGACTTCAACTCTTTAATAATAACAGTAATAGAATAGAACAGAGCAAACTCTATGGGCAGCAGTAACCCTTTTATAGGGTTGGCTGCTGCCCTATTAACCAATAGTCTTTGTGATAAGTTCAAATAATAACCAATAAGAAGTGGCCTCATCCTGACCAATCCTCGTTCGTTGTTTGAGGACCAATCAGGTATGCAGGCCTTCAAAACCTACTTTGCATTTTATATTAGTTACTTTATTGATTCATAACAAGTTTCCATCCCTTGTTTCTTGTCTTGCCTTCTGGTGCTTTTGGAAAATAAGTTGACGCCCTCTTCTTTGTGACAGCCCTTCAAATACTGAAATAATGCTATCATGTCACCCCTAGTCTTTCTTTTCTCTGGAGTAGCCATATCCAATTCCTGCAACCATTTTTACTTTCCAATTTTACTTTCTTGAGGTTGGAGGAAATAGATTCCTTGAGCTAGAGATATCAGAGCACAAGTTTTAGTCTCTGAGAGGAGGATGAATTTCTGAAAGGTGGAAATCTTTTCTAATCTGGTGTTTTATGGATCTGTTGTGGGTACAGCTCCTAGAATTCCTACACAACATGTTTAATTATGGCCAGGTTTACATAGCTTAACTGGTATGGGTATTATAGTTTAAGATATCTGAAATGATCCAGTTTAGAAAATCTAATCCAGGGTAAGATGCTAAGTGGTACTGTGAAGAAGCTGATTTGCAGATCATCCAAAGCAGTGGTCACTAACCAGTGGGCCAGGGATCACTGGTGGTCCGCGAGAAAGTTTTGGTGGTTTGCAGAGAAATTTCACTCCCAAAGCACCCCCCCCCAAAGCAATTAATCCAGGCTGTGTGGGAACACAAGGCTTGCATCGCTTGCATTGCGAACAACATGAGGTAGTGAGGGGAGGGCGGAGGGGAACTTGCCCCACATGCCTCGCCTGGCCACTGGGCTGCTTCTTACTGCTTCTTTCTTTTTCTGCTTTTGGCTGCATGCAAGGAAAGCAGCAAAAGTCTTTCTTTCTCTCCCCCAAACTCTTCCAGAAACAAGTCTTTGGGACTCCAAGAGGCTGCACTGGCAAAGACTCATTTCTGGTGGAGTTTGGGGGAGAGAAAGAAAGAGTTCTGCTGCTTCTGCTGCTTTCCTTGCATGAAGCCAAAAGTCAGTTTCTCTCTCTCTCTCTCTCTCCCTCCCTCCCTCCCTCCCCCAAGAACGGAGCTGGAGATGGTATCCTGCTATCCCAAATAAGAATGATCTATCAGTAGGAAAACGGGGTGGGGAATTTTCCTGCAGACCTTTTTCCTGCAGCCACTATCAGTCAAAATTCATATTAGTGGTCTGCGGGATTTTAAATTATAAGTTTGGTGATCCCTGAGGTCCAAAAGTTTGGCAACCCCTGATCCAAAAGGCTTCATAATAGAGTTCCAGCCAAAAAGCAAAATATAAAGAGTAAAAGACAAAAAAGAGAGGGGAAAAAAGTTTACATTTGAAAAAAATTTTTTTTTACTGCATACTTAGAGTGATTGCTTTTGATCCAACATGGCTGGTTTTGGGGTTATGATAAACAGCTTTATTAAAAACATCATACAGACTTTTTCATAAAAAGATGATATTGCACTGATCTATGACAAAAAGAAAACCTTGAAATGTATTTTGAATTAAAATGTACATGCAGTCCCTGTGTTTAATTTTATTATCAGGTTACATGTATCAGCCTTAATGGAGTACAATTTCTCTTTTGCTAGGCATGCTTTTGACTGTACTTCCAGTGACAAGACCTCAGATGCCTCTACAGACAAATGAAATTTGAGTTACATACTCTAATGAAAATCATATTGACAGATCTGGATGTTGCCCAGTATAACTACAGATTGAATATATTCACCTTTTATTATTCCAGATTATTTGTTTACATTCTTGTCAAGCTAGCTATTACTTCAGAAAAGCCACTTAAAACCAATTGTTTAACTACCAATTAAAATCATTGTTGAAAAGAATGAGGAGGGTTTTTATTTTTACATCTTGAGTGGTGTATTATATTCCAGTATAGTTTTCTGGCAAATAAAGGAATTCAGTAGTCAATAATATGCACTATTTACTCAGGAGAGGAAAGTAAAACAAATATAATGAGTTCTTGAAGAGTGGACATATTGTTTAAAAGATTGAGCTGACTGCACGATACAAAAAGAAGAAAGAAAATAGAATTAATTGATATTTTAATGTAATTTAATATGTTTAGGAATGATCAAATTTACTTTGCTATATTTCTTAATGCCTTGACAACATGCCTCTACATCTTCTGTAGAGAGCTTAGGTTAAAATGTCATATTTAAATAATTGGAAAGATCTTAAGCCTGATGGAAGCTTCCAAGATGGAAGCCGAGCAAATAAAGGAGACAATGATAGTATGGGCTAAAAAATTTAGTTATGCAATACGGTAGAATTAGATAAATGGCAGAAATGGTGGGATAGAAATAATAAATTAATTATGTCAACTGCATATAAAGAAAACCTTTATAAAATGTTTTATAGATGGCATTTTCCACCCTCAAGGTTGGCAAAGATGTTTAAGGATAAGTCTGCTAAATGTTGGAAATGCCATCAGATACCTGGTCCGTATTAACATATGTGGTGGACATGCCCAAAAGCAAAAAAATGGACAAAAATACATGCATGGTTGGAAAAAATGGTAAAGCAACATATTGATTTAAAACCAGAAGTATTTTTGAGCACATCTTTATAAAAGACCAGTTTCTTCCACCTTTTTCTTTTCACCTTCCCTTTCTCCTTTTACCTAATTTTGGCCAATAGAAGCAGAAATGAACCAGAGTCTTACATTTTATTGTTATCTAAGTTTAGGAGATTTAGCCAATTTGACAATCACCACATCAAAAACCATGATCCAATCATAGAACTGTAGGTTTGGGTACAGAAAAGGACTCTTTTGTATGGAGCTTGAAAACAACTGGTGTTTTATGTTCCAAGACTGGACAAACCGTTTGTTAGAAAGGGTTTTGCCCATCTTATTTTGAGTGGCACATGAATGATACTGAAAGTGTTATGAGCGACAGAAGATCACATCTGAATTTGGAGTTTAGTTCTCAAAACTGATTTAACTTTATTCATAGCTGTAATTTGATTGGAAGAGTTGGACCAATTCAGTTAGGCATGGTGAGTAAACTCAATTTAGCTATATTTCCTTGTCTTGTTTTCCTTAAGTATCTTTTTGTTTGTTTCTTGTTTCTTCCTCCTTTTCTCTCTTTCATAAAATATTGCTTATCTTGAAAAGAAATGATGTGATGACTATACAAAAATGCATATACTTATCAATTCAGTATGAATCAGCTTCATTGAAAGATTCTCTTTCATAAAAAAAATTATTAACACATTGAAAAGAGTCCCTTCAATTTTCCAGTATGATTTGACACATTGATTCCATTGGTAATTGAATTCAGTCTTCATGACACATTGATTCCATTGGTAATTGAATTCAGTCTTCAAGGTGGTGGGATGATTTGACTAAATTGTGTTCAAATCAAGGTTTTTACATTTGCTGCAACTACAATTTGCAGAGAAGCATCTAAATGTTGTTAACAGTAAAAGATTGTTGGAGTTAACATAATTCTGCAACATATTAACACATTCAATTGCTATAGCACTTGGACCTGGCAAGTTCATAGTTGCCCAAGACAAGCATGATAATTATTCTTAGTTAGTCATGGCACAAAACCAACAACCAGACGCTGCCTCAAAGGCATTCTAATTATTATAGAACAAATGCTTTCTATTAAAAATCAGAGACAGTGAGATACCATGATGTGTGCCATTTTGGCTGACAAATGGTATAAGCTTTGATTTTTGTTTTTAAACATACCAAGGGTATTTTTAAATTTTATTCTACAATAAACAACATACAAGGGTTTTAAAAAAATTATTAGCTGCAGGAAGGTTATATTGGCAAACGGAGAACTAATAAGCTAAAATTGTTTCATATGTTTCTTATTATATAATCAACTCACCCCAGTCACAAGCCAACTTTTAAAAAGACCATACAAAGCCCTTCCTTTATGCGCTTCTTGTCCCATTTTGCCAGAATAGCAACAATTTTTATGTCTCGATATAACTTCTTATCAAGCCTCCTAAACTATACACGTTCTTGTCACAATGATGCTTTCCCCCCCCACCAGAAAAGGCAACTGGACTTTGTTTTCCTTGAAGACATTTCACTTCTTATCAAAGAAGCTTCTTCAGTTCTGAGAACTGAAAAAAATTCTTGGATGAGAAGCAAAACATTTTCAAAGAAAAACAAAGTCCAGTTGCCTTTAAAAAAAAAAAAGCATCTTTGGGATAACCATGACCTGGATGACAGAGTTTTTCCATAGATATATACACATTCTTGTAGCCAATTGCCATGTGGAATACCCATTTACCACTTCCGGTAGCCATTCACACAGTCTCCAATCTGTTCCCTTCCATCCTTATTTGCGACCCCCTGACTTCATTCATTGGGAGACATGGTGGCTCAGTGACAAAAAGAGGCTAAGCTTGTCAATCAGAAGGTTGGCAGTTTAGCGGTTCAAATCCCTAGTAACAGAGTGTCCCAGCTTCTGCCAACCTAACAGTTCAAAAGCAAATAAAAATGCAAGTAGAAAAATAGGGACCACTTTGGTGGGAAGGTATTTGGCATTTAGTCAGGCCAGCTACATGATCATAGAAATGTCTTTGGACAGCACTAGCTTTGGACAGCACTAGGTTAGAAACAGAGATGAGCACCACTCCTAGAGCCAGAAACGACTAGCATGCATGTGCGGGGGAACCTTTACCTTAACTTCATTCATATATTTAATTAAGATATTATCTTTTTAGGGCTTCCTCCTACTTACCTTCTTGTGATTATTTTTATAGTAGAATTCTTCAGGTTACCTGAAGAATAAGTGTTGTTTTGTTGCTTCTGTACGCCTTAAGTTTTCTCAAGCCTAGTAATGTCTTCTGTTTGCCTATATTTTATGGCTGGTTTGACTACATCTTCCATGGCACTTACAGAGAGAACACAGAAAGAGACAAGACGGGGTCATTAATGAGTGTTGTCCATGGGATTGTAAGCTATTTATTTATTTATTTGATTTTCAATCCCTCCCTTACTATTTTGTATAAATAACTCAAGATTGTAAGAGCACGGTGGCTCACATGGTTAAGACACTAGGTTGGAGGTCAGCAGGTCCACATTCAAGACCTGAGTGCCACTGTTTGTGGGACGAGCTCCTGTCTTTCACTCCTGCTCCTTAATATGGACATGAAAGAAGCCCCATAAGTGTCCCCTGGGGAACGATGATGTCACTGGCTATTTCTTTCACCTGGAAGTGTCTTGAAAGGTGCCCTCTAACACGAATGGGATGGGGTGATTCAATGTGGTGAACATACCTAACATTCTTTCCTCCTCATGTTTTTCCTGCAACAATCCTGTGAGGCGAGTTGGGCTGGGAGAGAGTGATTGGTCCAAAGTGTGGAATTAGCATATAGTATAATAAAATAGAAACCTGTTATATCTCATCCAAGTTTGAAAATCTGCTGTAATGAAGGGATGCAGGTGGAAAAATGGAAAAAGAGAGTCCTGTGGTTCAAGTAGAAATTTGCTTTGATCTCCCACTGAATCTCCAAAAGTTAAATAACTCAGTGACAGAACAGATGCATATTGAATCTAAAACACGTGTATGCAAATTTGCATTCCTATACCTAATTCAGCTTATTTCTTCCTTTTCATTCCTCCTCACTTTACAATGTACCTAGAGAATAAGTGCAGCTGAATATGTTCAAATCAAAGTAAATACAAACCAAACCAAACCAAATATTGATGAATTACTAAGAATATAATTCTTATTCATGAGTTCATTGTTTTGCTGTGGTGCTTTGGGGTTAAAGTCACCTTGGTAAGATGGGTGGCATAGAAGTTGAAGGAAGGAAGGAAGGAAGGAAGGAAGGAAGGAAGGAAGGAAGGAAGGAAGGAAGGAAGGAAGGAAGGAAGGAAGGAAGACTGCTGGTCCATAAATAGTCATAAGAGTCATAAAGCCTTTTGTAACATAGGCCCTGCTTTTGAAGGGCTGACTATTTTCCATAGCATCTTCCCTGACAATTCAATCTGGCTGGCTTGGTATGTTCTGGTATGTTTTGATTAAATTAAACCTATTGGCACCCCAGAAGTACACCTTCTCTGTAGCAAGACTTGTCTTCTGGAATGAAATTCTCCTGAAATCTAGATCAGTGGTTGCCAACCAGTGGGCTGGGGGCCACTGGTGGTCCACAAGAAATTTTTGGTGGTGTGCAGAGAAATGTCACCCCCAAAGCACCCTCGCCAAGCAATTAATCCAGGGTGTGCAGGAACACCAGGCTTGCGTCACTTGCATTGCGAACAACACGAGGTAGTGAGGGGAGAGCAGAGGGGAACTTGCCCCATTCGCCCCACACGCCTCTCCTGGCCACTGGGCTGCTTCTTTCTGCTTCTTTCTTCTTCTGCTTTTGGCTGCATGCAAGGAAAGCAGCAAAAGTCTTTCTTTCTCTCCCTGAAACTCCATCTGAAATGAGTCTTTGGGACTCCAAGAGGCTGCGCTGTCAAAGACTCATTTCTGGCAGAGTTTGGGTGAGAGAAAGAAAGACTTCTGCTGCTTCTGTTGCTTTTCTTGCATAAAGTCAAAAGTCTCTCTCCCCCTCCAACTGCTTTCAGCAGATACTCTGGGAAAACGTCAGCAAGCCACCGTTAGTCAAAATCCGTATTAGTGGTCCACGGGATTTAAAATTATAGGTTTGGTGGTCCCTGAGGTCCAAAAGGTTGGTGATCCCTGATCTAGATGGTTCCCAACCTGCTGGTGTTTTGAATGGCCCTGAAGACCTGCTTTTTCACCTATACTTTGGATTATGTTAGATTATATTTTCTCTTTGATTCCTGTGTGGTTTTTGTCATCCTTGTCATCTTTTATTCTTGTATTTTTGTCTGTTATTGTTTTGGTTTTTACCATTTGTTTTACTTCTGAGCCCACCAGTCATTGGGAACCAGATAGCATACAGATGACACTGCCACACATGGTTTGCAACTGCTTACTTATCAGGGGATGCCCTGCTCATATCAGAGTTAACTTGGTTAGGTAAGCTGTCCATTATCAGTCTGAAGTGTCTCTGGATGCACTTCAGTTCTCAAGCTAAGCTAAGGCATTGTGGGAGTGGGAGTCTAAGCGAAACAGTCTAAAAAAGGAGGCCTTGCTTCTTTCCTTCATTCTCTACTCCAGAGGTCTCCAAACCTGGCTACTTTGAGACTTGTGGACTTCAACTCCCAGAATTCCCCAACCAGCATGGCTGGCTGAGGAATTCTGGGAGTTGAAGTCCACAAGTCTTAAAGTTGCCAAGTTTGGAGACCTCTGCTCTACTCCATATACAGTAACTGAGGAACTGTTGTGGTTCGCTGGCAGCAGGTGTGGACAGCTGAGGTCTCTGAGAGCGAGGACTTGGATGTGGGGCCTGAGTGTGATGAAGGGATGGGACCAGAACTGTCAGAGAGTGGGGTGCTGCCTTTGGAGCTTTCGGAGTCTGGCAGCAGTGATGCAGAGAACCCCAAGGATCCTGTGCCCAGTGCATGTGTGCACAGGGCTGCTCAAAGGAAAGAGCAGCTGCAGCAGCACGGGTGACTTGGGAGTAAGGCTGCAAGGTGATGGCCCCTCCCATAAGGGATAAAAGCCAGCCCTCAGGGGTTGGGTTCTTTGCAGGAAGCAAAGAAGTTCTTTCAACTCCAAGTTCTTGTGGAAGTCCTGTCTATTCTGGTTTGTTTTTGGAGACTTTTGGTTTTGGATATTTCCCTGCAATTGATCTTGTATTCTTGGCAGCCTTTCACAACCTTGAAAGGACTTGCTCTTATCTGGGACAATTAGGTTTAATGACTCTTTGCTGTGAATGAACAGAATTCACAGAGACGCATTAAAAAGGTTTGCTTTTATATATACTTTGTGTTTATTTGATTTGAACAAGGCTTAGGTTAGAACAGGAGTAGAAAACTATTGAAGGAATATCCTGAAAAAAACCACCCTTCTCCCTTCTCTATCACCTGGGTAGCACAGTTTGAGACTGTTCCTCCAACATGGACTAAGAAGTCTCCAAAAGTTTATTAAGAATCTTGGCCAGACATGCAAGGACACATCAACTAATGTTCCCAGGTGTGAAAAACCTCAAATACATATACAGCCATTCCACACAAGGAATTTCAAACACATCGACTAATCTACATATGACCATTTATGTGAGCAAGTGAAAATTCCCCAAAAGTTTGCACATGTGTGTCGTAATAGTGGAATTTCCATAATAACCTACTATAGGATTTGTCCCCTTATCTATAGTAGATATTTCCTAGCACAGCATGCAGTTCCACTGCACCCAGCCTCATAAACAGAGCAACCATTTGCTTATCTGTTCCATGCTGTTTTAGCTAACTTTGCATTCTAATAATGAAGTCTGTTTGGCTAGGGCTAAATTTTCTTTATTAGGACTAAATTCCTGATAAATCCCGCAAATTCCTCTAGGTTCATTCATCTTTTGCAGTGAATCGCCAACAGCCTGCTCTTGGAAGAGAGGGAATAATTAAAAGACATAACAGCTTGCCTCATCTCCCCTCAGCATGCAAATACTGAAAGAAGGTATATTGAGACCAACTTTCTTAATTTAGATTTGCTATGGATTTTATTCTTTTTTATTAAGCAAACAAATTTTAATGGTCGTATTAAAACAATCATTTCTCCTAAAATCTGTCTGAAAGTTACTGGTTACTTTCTAATTTTTTTTAACCAACTAATGGTTTCTCATGTTTTATCATATTGATATTTTATTCGGCCCCTAATGTAGCTTCAAATGTTAAGTAAGTTAATATTCTATTATTGGACAAGCTTAGGGCAAACATTCAGATGCTAGTTTAGTGAAACCTAATGACTCTTTAGAAGCTTCTCCCTCTTTTCCTAATCTTTAATATCAGCTTTTGGTATAAGTAATATTGAAAAAAAAACATTGAAAAGAAGGACTAGGGGTGTCATGATAGCAGTCTTCCAAAAATGAGGGGATGTCACAGAGAAGAGGAGGTCAACCTATTCTCTGAAGAACCTGATGGTAGGACAAGAACTAATAGATGCAAACTTATCCAGGAGAGATTCAACCTAGAACTAAGGAGAAATTTCCTGACAGCAGGAACAATGAACCAGTGGAATGGCTTTCCTTCAGAAATTGTGGGTGTATCATCACTGGAGGTTTTTAAGAAGAGATTGGAAGCCATTTGTCTGAAATGGTATAGGGTTTCCTGCTTGAGGAGCGGGTTGGACTAGAAGACCTCCAACTCTTATTCTGTTTTTCTGTATTCTATATTATTACTCTAAATTCAGATATTTTATATTGAACAATTAGGTTATTGTTGTTTTTAGAATTCAGTAGCTTAAATTAGGAAATTAGGATGCTAAGGATGACATTTTTTTTAGTGCTATTCTATTTGTTCAGTGTTCATCAGGGCAACCATGATTGAATTCAGACTACCATTGATAATCTTCTCCAGAATCTTCTATAACTGTAGCTCCATCATTTTCTCTACAGTTTTTCCCAAGGACCTGAAGCTGGAGACAGAAGTTTTCATTCCCATTGAATCCAGTCTCCTTGGGGAATGGGTGGAACATTGTCTGTTACAGCACTTACTTTATAATGATATTTATGGATGGTGGAGATCATAACTTCTAGAATTATGTGTTTCTTTGCTACTGTCACTCTGAAATTTGGTTCAGACTAAATATCATTCGATTAATTCAATAAATTTCTAAAAAATTGGAAAATTTGTAATTTGTTTTCGCCACTTTTTTGTTGTTGTAAATGCTGCTTTTTAATAAGCTCCTAAAAGTGTCTGAGTAATTTTGACTTCACTGAACATAAAAGCAGATTAGACTTCCGGTGGTAAGGCAAGGACGAGCAGAGGTGCAGGAGCCCACCCGTGGTTTCAGTTAACCTCTTTTTGCAGTTGGTACGAACCTTTGAAGGTGCACCAGTCCTGGAGAGATCCATGCCAGTGTGGGGGAGACTCGAGCTGCAGTGTGGGGAAGGCAACCCCTCTGCAGTGAAGAGGAGCCCTCCAGAGTCCAACAAGCAAGAAACAGCCGCCCATCAATGGCAGCTCCAAAGTCCGGACTGCCACCGATGTAAAGAAGCGAGCGAGTGACAGTTTGTGGGACCATTGGTGAAGAGTGTGGCAGAGAAAAGTAGCGGGGGAGAAAGTGATTGAAATGCTAAAGACTTTTATAAGGCTGCTACAAGAGTCTGTCCAGAGCCCTAAAAGGAATCAGCCAAAAAGCGGCTGCGAGGCAAGTGAAAGTGAAGGGGCTTGGCAGACAGAAGAAAGATAGAGGACAATAATGAGTAAATAGGGAACCTTACGAGGTCGGGAGATATACCACACTGATATTAATAGAAGGGAATCTAGTGGCTGGAAGATGACTGGAAGGTGTGGGGGATTTGGACTATTTCATTCAATTTTTACTCTAGAAGACTTTATTAAATTGGAGAGGGGAAGAAGATCGGAGCTGGCAGAATAGAGACAGTTCAAATAAATAAATAAATAAATAAATAAACAGTGCGGCGCGACAGGCGATATTTAGAAATCCTGAAGTTATTGTAACAATATAACTGATGTAAACCACTTAACTGACCTACAGGGAATATATTGATTTAACTGAGGAGGTGGTTCCATCTGAAGAAAATCAGGAAAATTGAACTTAGGAACGCTAAGACGAAAAGGAAAAGTGGAAGCTTCCGAATGTGTGGAGATATTGTGTAATTACAGTCACTACTCAGCATTTCTTACCTCCTCACTTCTGGTGCATTTGGAGTGTAAGCTCTTAAAACTTAGAGACAGAAAGCTAAAAACGTACTTTAAAATTCCTTTCCCCACTTCTTTACTCCCTCTTTCCTGTATACCCCTGCTCATTTTTCTTTACTCCCACATCCTCCGGCGCTATGATGAACTATCCCCCCTCCTTCAATCTCTCTTTATAATGTTCATAAATATGTATACCTGGGGAAAGGAAAATTGATTGTTGTAATTGATTGTTAAATAATTGAATTTACTGAGCTAATTGATTTATTAATAATAGTGATAGTTATACTCTGATTAGATATATAGGAAAAATAGTAAAAACATTAAGTATTATTTAATTAATAACTATAAAGGATTTTATATATTAATATTACAATTCATTGTGCAATCACTCTAAATATTTAATTAATCCACTTGGGGATGAATGTAATACTGTTTGTGTTTAAGAATATTCAAATAAGGTTATATAATACAGATATTTATTTATAATATTTAAATATAGTTGGATTTGGGTATAATATTTTGATATTTTTTCTATTATGTGGAAGTTATGTATAGAGGCTGAGCATTGAGACCTTACAAAATTATATATGTGATTTAGAAATTGGATTTAAAATAATACGGTAATAATATTTTTATCTACAAGAACCTATACTCCAGTAAATTGGCAAAGAGTACAGATATCCAGCAGATAGATAGATTAAGTAACTAGATACCAGTCAATCCTAATATAGAGATTCTATTACTGAATGTTAATTTGGGATAATATAATTAATATATTACAACAACAGAAACAAATCTTAAACGAAATGACTTCCACAACAACTACAATTCTGAAAACTGGAAGAAGGTCACCCCAACATTAACAACCACATCGGCAACAGCTTCGCCCATGGCACAAAAAACAATTGAAGAAACATTACCAGTGGAGAAACAAGTTAACACCTCAAATGCCAATATCCAATTGATTCTGCTTACTTTACAGGAATCGATGATGAAGCTGCAAGAAACAATGATGAAAAACCAAAATTCCTCTATATATTTCAGATGATTCCAATTAAAGTACACAAAAAGTTTTTTGAAGAACTTAACAAAATAACTGCAAAATTCATCTGGCAAGGGAAAAAACCTAGAATAAACTTAAAGGCAATGCAAGGATATGAAGAGCAGGGGAGGGCTGGCACTCCCAAATTGGGAGTTGTATTATAGTGCGGCCTCTTTAGTATGGTTGAAGGAATGGGTGAATTTAACCAATAAGAGAATATTACTCTTAGAGGGCCATGACTTACAGAGGGGGTGGCATGCTTTTTTATTGGATATTGGGAAAACTAGCCAGAAATATTTTCACAGACACCTAATCAGAGATTCATTATTGACTAATTGGAAGAAAATACAGAAAAAACACTACTTAAAGATACCAATCTGGATCTCAACAATGGAGGCGATGATCCACCCAAATAATCTGGATATTACTAAAATGATTAAATATAAAGATCTATTGGATATGCACGGAAATCTGAAATTGTGGCAAGACCTTCAGGATCAGGGATTAAAAATTGATCGGTGGGCATATCTTCAAATTCAAAGTAGATACAAACAGGACAAGAAAGAATTGGGAATTAATAATAAACTCCAGCAATTAGATAAAATTTTATTAGGATCAGGCAAAAAAAAATATAACAAAATTTTAGAATTATTTATTAGAGGAAGAAATTGTTAAATGGAACATGATAGCCTGGAGTAGGAAAATAGGACATAGTATCACCTGAACAGAATGGAAAAAGGTCTGGGGTAGAAATAACAAAATCACAGAATCGGTAGTGTACAAAGAAAATGCCTATAAAATGTTTTACAGGTGGCACCTTCCTCCTTCGAGATTAGCGAAGATGCACCCCAATATGAATCCGAACTGCTCGAAATGCAAAAAAAAGAGGGAACTTTCTTCCATATGTGGTGGTCTTGTACAGAAGCTCAAAAATATTGGCAGAAAATTAGAAATTGGTTGGAGGAAATGACAAGAGAACAGACTGAATTTAAACCAGAGTCCTTTCTATTAGGGATCTTTGATAAACAACTACCAAAAAAGTGAAATATATAATAATACATATTTTGACAGCGGCCAGATTGGCTTTTGCACAATACTGGAAACAGCCTCATGTTCCACCAGAGGAGACGATTATTCAAAAAATTTGAAGTTGTGCAGAAATGGACAAATTAACCCTGGCATTAAAAGATAAAGACACTTCAATATATTACGACAGCTGGAAATGCTGGTACAAATGGATAGACCAAAGATAGATTTTACACTAAAAGGCAAAAGAAGATATGATAGAACTGTAGTAGTGATATACAGATATATGTAAGGATTAATTGTGTATATGGCATAAAATAAGGATAAAAAGGAGGTCTCACAAACTGTTGAAGATGAAAATGTTTTTAATTGTTTTCTATCTTTTTCTTTCTATTCTTTTTTTTTTCTTATTTTCTTTTTCTCTCTTACATTTATGTATGTGTTGGTCTATTTTAATTGTAAAACCAATAAAGTGTATTTTTTAAAAAAGCAAATAAATGTAGCCCACGCTACCTCTGTCTCTCCCATCATGCATCTTGACTACTTTTTTGAGGTTACTGGTATACCTCTGGGATCCAGAGATTTGTGAGATATGTCCCAATTGACTTATTTCCCAATTTTTCTTGCAATGTGTTCCCCAGCAGTTTCTTCATATCTTGGGACTGAATTTGTGCATGATGATAAATTATTATTTATTAAATTTATACACCCACCACTTGCAGTTCAGGGTAACTCTGAATGACTTACAATGTGATAAAACAGACACAATGGACATAATGGAGACTTCTTAATTATTTTCTGCATGTTCCGGTTTGGGCTTCTTCGGCGACTGACCAAAATTGCGATTGTGCACGGTTCTGATCTGTGCTTGCCGCTGGAACACCCTGAGCCACCCGGATTCAGGGCTGAAGCCACCCTGTAGAGGTGGTGAAGAAGGGGGAGCCATCAGCGGGGTTGAGGAGAGCCACATCTCTCCTCCTCGGCTGGCCATTACTCCCTTTCCCAAAGGCAGTTGCAGCGGTGGTCAGAAATGGCCACCTCAAAGAAGAACCTGACCAGACAAGATTGTGAGGAGGAAGTTTAAAGGAGAAAGTTTGATTGACCAGGTTGAATGGAGAACATCTATTTAAGGTACCTGGAACCTGAATTTTAAAGACTAATACTATTCCTAAAAAAGATTTTAAAAGGCGAAAGAGAAAGGGAAAGGAAACGGAATTGGCTTTTTTTCCTCTCACATTGACAGTTTTAATTGACTTGGAACGTTAAGAAGAAGAGATTCGAATAAGAAATTGATACTAATCCACTTTGATATTAATAGGCTATTTCTAGCTGAAAATAAAGTGTCAAAGGGATAAAGATTCTTGGATAATTTGAAAATTTTCTTTAAAAAACGAAAGAAAGCAGTGGAGGGAAAAAGGAAAAAAAGAGGGTGGAATCTGGAAAATGGAGGAGACCACCTGGAACTTAAAAAAAATTGATAATGGAATTTTAACAAGCTTGCAAAAGATACTTTGTAGCTGAAACTTTGTTACAAGATAACAAAGCCCCTGGAAAGAGTAAGTGAGAAAAGAAGCAAGAAACAGTTTTGGATTATTGAATGATTCCTGGAGGATCCTAATGAAACAAAAAAAAATCAATTGGGCGTTGTTTAAAATTTTCTAAAATGGCATCACTCCTTGAAGAGTTAAAAATGAGACTTAAAGAACAAAAAGAAGAAGCACAAGACGGAAGAGGATCTTTTGGCTTCGTATTTCAATTTTTAGAAATGGAGATCTTGAACTATGAAAAACAACAAGAAATGCTGGCAGAATAAGAAGGGTGGGACAACGAAGAAGCCATCTTTAATGACCAAGCAATTTTAAGTGGGGTAAAAAAGGGAAAGGGGGAAAGGGAGTTAAAAACTTAAGCACTGAAGCAACAACAACAAAAAAATAGTAATTTGAAAAGTAATCATAATATCCGGAAGAAGCAGAAGGGAGGATCACAGAAGGGAGAATCAGATAGAAAAGGGAATAAAAAGGGGAGGGAGAAGAAGAGAGGGAAGAGGGAAAGGAAAAGAAGCTACAAAGGACAGAAACAAGATATAGAGGTACAGGAAAAGCATACAAGAATTAAAGGTATAAACCTATTTAAAAGACACAGAGACAATGGTTAAAATTTAACTTAAGGAGAGGATTCTGCAAGGGTGCATGGGATAGTATTGTTATATTAGAAATAGAAAAGGGTTAGAAAATAGGTTAGATGATTAAAGTGATAAAAAAAATTTCTATTGATGTGTAGTGGAATATTTGTTTGTAAAGAGAATAAGGCTCTCAATGATTTAAAAAGAAAGTTTTAAAAAAAACTGAAAAGAAACATGGAAGATTTTTATCAGTTGACAAGATGAACTTGAATAAGAATAATAACTTTACTGACTACTGTTAATAACTATTGTTTGGTTTTTTATTTAAAGACAATAAGTAAAATATGAAATATGATTAAAGTGAAAGACAACTGATATTACTAGGTAATGTTTGTTAAAAGAAATAGAAATGTAAAAGATTGTTATTAGTATTAATGGCAGAGCTGTACTTGAATAGAATAATTATTCCATTTATTATTGTTATATATTTTTACACAGATATATATACATATATACTTTTTTCTTTTAAGAATTTAGTGTGTATTTTTAAGGGAATGTACCAAGCAGAATTTGATTGAAAAGAGGTATGTGTTATAAAATAGAGGTTAGAAAATGAATGTTATAACTGTAAAGGTGTAACTTAAATTTTTAAACAAGATTTGAAAAAAGATACAAAGGTGTTACACTCCAGTCTAGTAATTACAGGGGAAAATTTGTTTTATGAGAAAAGATAATATGAAATTGTAAACAGGACAGACGAAAGTATAAAAACAATGATTAGAAAGATTTTAAAAATTAGAAAAAGATATGTAATTGAATTAAGAAAGGAATGACATAATTTAAAATAAGGCTATAGGAAGTAAAGAAAGGGAAAAGCTATTGAAAAAAATGTGAAAACTTGGAAGGCTGAGTCAACCTTGAGCCTGGTGGGATTCAATCTGCCAAATTGTAGTGGGAGTAGCTTGCAGTACTGCATTACTGCACTCTAACCACTGCACCACTGTGGCTCCAATATATCTACCTTGCTAAAATCAAATGGTGCTTAAATCTGTTTGGAGTGCAGTCAATGGCATAAAAAACTGACAGGGCTACCACTTATCATAATACTTGGGGCTGAATAATAAAATAACAGTAGCATGCATCGCAAATGTGATGGTGATTAGAAAGGGATCTGAAAAATGCATGGGGGAATCTTATAAGATAAATTTCTCATTATGTCAGTCACAAAATAAGGCTCCCATTGATCCAGTAGCAGACCATTTTACAGATTATAAAAGATTTTGCTTTTTGAATCTACATTCCTCAATATTATAAAGCAGTCTGGAATCCTAATCTTGCAGTTTAATATTACATTAGCTTGCGCAATATCAATATTATTGATGTCTGGTGGAGCATCCAGTGCCAGATCTCTCTCTTTTTTTTTTCCCCAAGGAAAGGCCTTACTGATTTTTGGCACTTAAGAGTTTTCATCTGTATGTAATTTACATGCAACAAATGATTGGTGAGCATTCTCTACATTTTGCTTTGTTTTCTGTTTTCTGGTGACTAAGCACATTATGATTTAGTTTTCTGATAATCTGATAAACTGGAAACAGTCCTGGTCTCTTTCAGCAATGAGATCTTTCCCACCCCCCATTTTTCTTCTGGAAATAATGGTGTCTATTATTGTTATTGTTTTTAAAGCTATGAGATGATTTAATGCAAAACCTGGATAGTTATATGCCTTCTCTTTTAAATACACACTGTACCGGATGTGGTATTCAGCAGGTTCTGACCAGTTTTGGAGAACCAGTAGCAGAAATGTTGAGTGGTTCTGACTAGCCCCACCCCCGTCTATTCTCTGCCTCCTGAGTCCCAGCTGATTGGCTGGATCTTCTTTTGTTGCCCTGCACAGGAGCTGGACAGCAGATTAGTGGGATGGGGAGGGAATGGAGATTTTACAGTATTTTCCCCCTGCCATGCCCACCAAGCCACGCCCACAGAACTGGTAGTAAAAAGATTTAAATCCCACCACTGCACTGTACCATGGTATGGGGAAAAGACCAATAGAAGCAATTCTTCAGATAGGAACCATGGAAGAATATCTATGAAATCTGTATTGGATACTCATATTTCAATCTACTTCTGCTTTCAGTGAAACAAGAAGAGGAGCATACAGACCAGACAGAATCCCAATGTATGTTATGTATTTTATATTAGCTACTATAAATATAAGGGGAAAAGATAAAGGCATCATCTCCATATAGTGTACAGGAGAAGTATTTCTTCTTTTTTTTTAAAGAAGAAAAATAAATGATTGGCTGGAATAGAACAGACAAAGAATAATAAATATTAGGATATGAATTGAGAGGAGGAAAAAAAATTGAGAAAATTTAAAGGAGAGGAGAAGTTATATAGAAAATTGAAAATGTTAATAAGATATGAAATGGTATGTAAAATGAATATGAAACTGAACTTGTGTCTGTACCAAGAGTTTTAACACGGGACTAAGCAACTTTCAGAAAAGAGATTTTTATGCTTTTATGTTTTGTGTTTATGTGTATTTATGTATTGTTTGTCTTGAAAATAAAACTTGTTTTTTAAAAAAAAAAAAAAGAAGAGGAGCATACAGCAGATAAATGGTATAGCATAGGGAACATGCATCTTCAATTGTTTGGACAGAGGTTCATATTCAAGCTCTACTTACTATACAGACTTCCACCTACAGCATTAGTTGTCCAAGAGCATTGTGAAGGCACCCTTGATAATTGCATTGTAACCTTTACATCCGTACCAGACATAGAGCTTTGCAGACAAACTGATCTTGGCTTTTTCCTTTATTTCATGCAAACCCAACCCAACACAAGAATGTTTAAACAATGCCAGGTGGATATTGCAATGCAGGAACTATTTATTTTATATCACTTCCTACATTGCAATAGGCCTTAAAATAGGACATACAAAATTTAAATAAAATACATTCAATTAAAAACAAAGACATGCAATTATTCAATGAATATTTAAGTATTTATAAACATGCTTTGAAAACATGCATACAAAGAGCACTCAGATAAGGTTAACACATCCGATTGTTATTTCTCGAATGAATTCAATTTTTCTGGTTGACTGATGTAGACTTCCCCATGCATGGACTCAACTGATTTTCCTGTAAAATATGTGCTCTAGGGTCAAGATTCCATAAGAAAAATGGTATGCTATGGAGCAATATTGTATCAAGGAAAATTTATCTATACTATCTATCTATCTATCTATCTATCATCTATCAATCTATCGATCTATTGATCCATCATATCATAATCTATCTATCATCAATCTAGCAATCTATCAATCTATCTATCATCTATCTATCTATCTATCTATCTATCTATCATCTGTCTAACTATTCATACATTCATTCATCTTGGTGGCCTACACATATAAACAAATAATATCAATATAGTAAAAATATACAAAATGTAAAAATTAATAGAAAATAAGAAAAAAAGGGGAAAGGGAAGAAAAGGAAAGAAAAGAGAAGAAATACCAGTTATGTTTTCTACTTTTTTTCTTCTTTTCTTTTCTTCATTGATTTTTAATCATCAGGAATATTTTATTTCTGAGTAAGCTCCTGTAAAACAAACACGAAGAAATGTCCTTCTTTCCCCCAGCTATATTAAAGTCTCCTTGAGAAATACTTGCCTTCTGAACTGAACTGAGTGTACCATTTCTTGACAACTATGAACAATCTAATTCCTAATAAATTGATCAGTATGATATAATCCCATCTGTTTTGTTTCTCTTTCATTTACTCTTTAGTCTGATCCTATGTTTTTTTATTGTTTTACCAAAAAAGCAACCCTTGAGTATTTGCTATGATTTTGTTCATTAATAATAAATATTACAAAATATTTTTATTTCACAATACAAACCAAAGGAATTACTCCACCGACACTGGGTAAGATGATGGCAATGAGGTCCTAAGGACTTAGATTATTTCCTGAAGTTTCCCTTTTTCTTCTAAAGCTATGGTAAAATGCTTTAACTTGCAGGTTATTGATTATTGTAGACTTTCTCTAGCTCCTAAATTAGTTTTCTACAAGGTAGAAAATGACCTCCCACGGTCATTATGAAAGTCTCCTGAATGCAGAATGTGTTTTTTCCCCTCCCTCTTCCAAAAGAGACAGGATAATGTAATTTAGTAAACCACTCTCATTACAGAGCTACTGACAGACAGGCCTATTGCTTGCCTCCAAGAGGCAGATGTATGAAGGTGAGAACATAGAAGGAACTATGGAATGGAAGGATGAATGGGTGAATAGATCACTCATGCACCAGTTGCTAAAAGGAGGTCAGGCCTGTTGCTGAAATTCAGAATGAGATCAAGATTTCAGGAAGGGAACGGTGACATCCATCAATCATCTTGTTCATTAGAGCAACATTGAAAGGTCTGAGTTCCTAGGAGAAAGAAGGCACTAGTCATCTTAGATCCTCACAGATGGCATTTCTGAGAAGACTAACCTTTCACATTTTCAGGATTAAAAGAATGAAGACCATGCATTTAAGAAATATATATTTCACACACACACAAACAACACAGAGACACACATTGCTATTTTTCTTAGAATTTGTTCCACATGGTTGCAGGGTTAAGCTCCAGTTGTTTTTGCACTGCACTCATCTAGTTCTTCATCATGTTATAAAGGGGATTGTTTAATCAGCCTGCTTATCTCAGAGACTGCCACTGATTGTGGGGTAGGGTAGGACAGGGAATGACTGGTCCAAGATATAAGAAATACCTCTGTGACTCTGATTCTGAATATTTCATTTACTGAATTAGATTTGATCAACCCAGTACCTGAACAGCTTGGATTTGTGACACCAACAAATATGAAGAAAAGTATCCCAAAATGCAAAAAAGAAAAGGAGTTGAAATGGCTGTCTGCTGTAATTTTGGAAATAAATGGAAAAAAGTGGAAAAATTAAAGTCAGTTGAAAAAGAGTCCCCCAGAAGATAAGGCAGTTAGATATTAATCCTGTTGATACAAGCAAGAGCTTAGAAGAACTCAAAGCTATGGACAGATCATCTATTAGGTCATGATGAATCAGAAGTGTTTTAATAATTTGAGGATATTGCAAGTTTGATTTAGGCTGGTGGTTCCTTAGTTATACAAGCAATCAGAGCAACCAAGCTCTCTTATCCAAATATTGAATTTTCATTTCAAAGCAACATTTTTGGTAATGTTACTTATTGGGCATAGTCTTTTACATTTTGGATATGACTAGTTTCATGAAAAGAAGGACTAGGGGTGACATGATAACAGTGTTCCAATATCTCAGGGGCTGCCACAGAAAAGAGGGAATCAAACTATTCTCCAAAGCACCTGAGGGTAAAACAAGAAGCAATGGGTGGAAACTAATCAAGGTGAGAAGCAACTTGGAACTAAGGAGAAATTTCCTGACAGTTAGAACAATTAATCATGGAAACAACTTGCCTCCAGAAGTTGTAAATGCTCCAACACTGGAAGTTTTTAAGAAGAGATTGGATAACCATTTGTCTGAAATGCTATAGGGTTTCCTGCCTGAGCAGAGGGTTGGACTAGAAGACCTCCAGGGTCCCTTGCAGCTCTGTTATTCTATTCTATTCTGTTCTATTCTACTAATATATAGGTATCAGCCATCCATTCTATGAGAAAGCAAACTATTCTGAAATTTAATATAAAGCTAAACTTAAAAAATTTGCTCAGTTAAATATGAATTTATGAACAGGAAACCATGTAACCAAATAATGAAAAGAATCTGAATTTTTTATTTTTCAAAGTTTTCAACATTTGCTTTTAAAATGTGATTTTGGGAAACAATAATCTTGATAGCACATTTTTGTGGCAGCTGAATAAAGGATTAAGCTGACAGTTCCTATTACTGTGCTCATACTTTGTAATAAAATGGCATGACAGTGAAGCCTTTTTTAAAATTTAAATAGTTTAGTAAAGTATGAAGTATCCAGCAACTGATAAAAAAAAAATAACAATGTCTTCAATTTCCCATGGCTTATGAAATGCTGGCATAAGTCACATCCAATGTCATGGTGGAGAAAGTGTCTTTGCAATGTTTCCCACCCACAAAGGAAGTTCCAGTATTTGAGCTCAGAAGGAATGCCTCTAGGATATGGTTTTTAATGGTTCAACTTTATATAATACTGTTCTGAGCACTGCGTTTATCTCAACCAGATTTTCAGAAACCTTTACACTATTTCAGAATGCAACTCGTATTATCTTTAACAAATCAAAATCTACCAGTTTAATTATACATTAGTAGCTGTTAATAATAGGATAAGATATTACTATAGATGCATGTCTACTGGAAACAATGACAAACCATCATTTGCTCAATATCTCCCCTAGGAGTGTGATGTAAAATATCTGCTATCATATCATTACACCCCTGAACTCCTCTTAGCAGACACCTCATTATTGGTAAACCAATTTCCCTCTCCTATTTCAGTTTCCCACAAAATCTGTTTCAGAAAAAGGTTGGGAAGGTTGAAGAGAGAGGAGAAGAAAAGGAAATTCACACATACTAATTGTACCAGTGATAATTAGAACATGTGAAATCAGAGATGGGAGGCTAAGGATTTTGAAATTCTCTTGCAAATTCAGACTTTGCTTTAAAAATAAATAACTGTTCTGAGCAGTTATTAAAATGCTGGCACTACATTTATTTGGAAACTGTCTCTGTGTTCTTTCTTAGCATCAAACCATATTGTTATTTCAAATTATTGATGGCATTTTCCTAAAGAGGAGTTTGGCAGAAACTGCAGAGAGATCACTAAATTTTGATGACTGTGGTGAATAATCTAATATGATGATAAATTGCCAAGCTGAGAAGTCGTTCATCATGCTGCAGGCCCTGAAATGATTTGCATGGCTAAAAACCAAATAGATTTGCATGGCTTAAATCTCAAACCAGAGATGGAATAGCAATATTTGATTCAATAAGGAGACTGTTCTAGATAGATAGATGACAGAGATGTAAATAAACAGATGTCAGATGATGGTGGATAGACAGACAGACAGACAAACAGACAGACAGACAGACAGACAGACAGACAAATAGATAGCAATAGCAGCGATAGCACTTAGATGTATATACTGCTTCATGGTGCTTTACAGTCCTCTCTAAGTGGTGTTTTGTCAGTATATTGCACCCAACAATTTGGGTGCTCATGTTACCGACCTCGGAAGGATGAAAAGCTAAGTCAGCCCTGAGTCTGGTGAGATTTGAATTGCCAAATTGCAGGTAGCTGGCAGTCAGCAGAAGTAGTCTGCAGTAATGCACTCTAGTCATTGCGCTACCATAGATAGGTAGATAGATAGATAGATAGATAGATAGATAGATAGATAGATAGATAGATAGATAGATAGATAGATACATGGATAGACAGACAGACAGACATACTCACACATATAAAAATATGATTTTATATATTTTATATAATTATTGTTATATGATATATAAAAGAAAACCATTACTGACATGTCTGGATCCAACATAGAATCTAAAGTTGTTAATCAATTGTTGCTTCATTTGCCTAACTTCAATGCATATTTAGGAAGCATGAAGACATAAAGATGATTGTGAACCTACAATAATGTTCTTATTCAGTGATTTGCACAGTTCTTTAAAAAAGGACACTTCTGTACAATCACTATTTCCATTCCGCATTGTTACAAATCCAGTTAGATCATACAGAGACCATTTTCTATCCTGTTCTGTCCAACCACATAAAGGTGAGAATCGGGTAAAAAGTATCATTGTCCTGCCCCAAGGAGTTGTAAATATCTTCTCATCCATGGATAAGGAAAATAAAATAAATTGCTTGCATGCCCCTCCATAACCTTTCTTAATGTAATGTTTTTTTTAAAAAAAAATCCACAAGTCTTCTTCTTAAGAAATTGTTTTGATCAGCTTTGCCCACCAAGGCAATAACATGTCAGGTCCATCTTGTGACAGTAAACACATTTCATCCAGCCATCCTTTTTTCTTTCTATTTCTTGTCTCTCACCTATGTTATTACAGCTGGAGATGTCAAGTATTTATTTGTCCACAATATATTATATATATTAGATTGGTCTTACTTATATTAGATTGGTCTTAATAAAGATGTTACTTGTCTGAAATGTTAGGGATTGTCTTAGAAAACCTTTCCTTCAGCCATTCATGAGGTTTCTTTGATTTTTATAATTCCCTAGGACAAAAGCGGTGCCTGTTGATCAAAACAGATATAAGATTGCCCATTAAATAAAGAAATTATATTTGCCCAGATTTATTACCAAACTACACATTGTAAAAATAGATTACAGTGTTTTTTAAGATAAGGATAACAATGGTTCTTTTGGACCTTTCTTTTATGAAATCAACAAAAATTATAACCCAAATTTACGAAGCCCAGAATTTCTAGTCATCTTATCTTGAAAGTAAGTTAAATGAGAAATATAACATAAATTTATCAACCGCCCACAAGGCACTCTGATTAAAATCAAAACAGCTGTTTTGATTAGTGACATATTTTAATGCCACTATGACAGGATAGTGAGTAATATGGCATGCATTAATTATCATCATTTGCATTTCTCCAAAAGTGACAAAGCTGTTGGCTTCTTAATTGATCATGAGAACAAATTATGCTGCCAGTATTGTCAAATGCCATTTAAAATGCAATATGTGGTGTTAATTACTTTGATCATCCCATCTAACACTTCTGAAGAAGACAGCAGTGCCAACTGGATAGGTGAAAGAATTTACAAGTGATATAGTCATAAATTGATGTGGCAGTTAGGACACATCTTGTTCTTTATTGTTAGAGAAGTTCTTGTAACAGAAGATGTGAGGGTGGGAAACTAAGCTACGTGATGAATTTTGCAGATTTTGAGTAAAAACTTCAGGAAAGGAACTGCTGTAATATTTTATCTGAAAAATACCATAAAAGATTGGAAAGAAGGAGAAACAAATTAATTTGTTGGCAAAAAAACCCAATAGATTCAAGCTGGAAGAATTACATTCATTCTAGATTTGATGGGTGTTTTCTTGCCAATTAAGAAATCCACATTTTTAATGTTGAAAAGTATATAAACAAATGCTATTAGGTTGTTTCATAGATCATATTAAGTAGGTCATATTAAATACTTTTTGTATTTCCAATACATAGACTATGTAGTACACACATATAATGTGTGTGTGTGTGTGTGTGTGTGTGTGTGTGTGTGTGTATTCTAATAGAGTAATACAATAGCTGATGAGCCTAGGGAATTTGAAAAAAAGATGGATAGTTACATGCATTCAAGAAGAGATTGGACTGCCATTTGTCAGAAATGGTGTAGGGTCTCCCGCATGGGGGGGGGGCTGGACTAGATGACCTATAAGGTCCCTTCCAACTCTGATTATCTGTTATTATTATTAGCATTTCTCCCTTCCTTCCTTCCTTCCTTCCTTCCTTCCTTCCTTCCTTCCTTCCTTCCTTCCTTCCTTCCTTCCTCTTCCCCTTCCCCTTCCCTTCCCTTCCCTTCCCTTCCCTTCCAGAAAGCGAAGATTCTTGCAGATTTTTCTATCTCCCTGTCAAAAAATGACTTTGGGTAGTTTATGCTATGGTGTGGGTGAAACAGGTACTGTACTATTTGCTATTTTATCTCAGGCAATACCATCCTTTGGGGTATATCAGATATGTGAAATATTAATTATATGGACAAATTGCATGTACTGATGAAGGAACATGAAAGCTAGCTGGGTGACTTTGGGCCAGTCTCTCTCAGCCCAACTCAACTCATAGAGTTGTTGTGGAGAAAATAGGAGGAGGAAGGAATACAGTTAGTCCTCATCTTACAACAGTTCACTTAGTGACCGTTTGAAGTTACAACTGCACTGAAAAAAGTGACTTATGACCACTTTTCACACTTATGACCATTGCAGCATCCCCACGGTCAGGTGATTTATATTTAGATGCTTGACAACTGGCTCACATTTATGACCATTGCAGTGTCCCGGGGTCATGTGATCACTATATGCAACCTTCTGACCAACCATGTCAATGGGGAAACCAGATTCACTTAACAACCGTGTTACTAATTTAACAACTGCAGTGATTCACTTAACAACCGTGGCAAGAAAGGTTGTAAAATGAGGCAAAACTCATTTAACACATATCTCACTTAGCAACATAAATTTTGGACTCAATTATGGTTCTAAGTTGAGGACTACCTGTGTTAGGTTTATTCAGTACCTTGAGCTATTTCTAAAATTAATACTGCTGGGATTTACAAAATCTGTTCTGACCCAGAACAGTTCTGTTCTGATAGTCCCAAACATGACTATCATGCAGTTTTTAACTAAATGTTCCCTTTATTAGGAGCGCCAGCAACACTCACTCTCTCTCTCTCTCTCTCTCTCTCTCTCTCTCTCTCTCTCTCTCTCTCTCTCTCTCTCTCTCTCCAGGCTTACAAAGTCTTTAAGTGCCTGTGGAAAGTGAAGCTCGCTCCCTTTCCCCCTGAACCTACTCCAATGCACCAGGAGTCTCTCTCTCACACTCGTAATGGAAGTCCTGGAAGGTGTGTGCACTCTTTTTCTAGCAGTGGAGACACACACACACACACACACACACAAAACACACACTCCGAAGGTGCACCTGACTCTCAGCACTTCAGACTCCCAGAAAGAATTCCAATATAGCTCCAGACAGGATTTAGAAGTTTGGACTATCAGTGGCTGGTTGACAGGGAGACGAATAGTTGTCTGCCACACCTATTTGTCTCCACCCCCTGACTTTTATTCCCAGAGCTAGGGTGGGGCTTAGCTAACAGTGGTGGTTCTTCCGTCTCAAGGACCGGCCCATAGTTTCCCACTGCTCTCCTCTCCTCTGTCTTCTGTGCATCTACGCATCAGGCACAGGACCCAGCTGTTCCTCCTCTTCTTCCTCAGGCACTTCTGGACTTGGGGGCTGTTGACTCTCCATCTGGGGGCTGATGGACAGCCCAGGCTCTGCATCTCTTTCTCTCCTTCCCTCCTTCCCTCCCTCTCTCTCTCTCTGACAGCTCCATTCCCTCATCCCCCTCAGATTGCCTTGATGCTGTCCCCGACTCCCATTCCGCCTCTTCATCTGATTTGGTTGCTGGAGGGGCTGGTGGCCGATATTATAAATAAATAAATTATTCAGCTTATTTTTTTATAATGAAAAAAAAAATGTTTTTTTTATGTAGAAAAAGAGAATGAAATTATTAAACTACTTCTCCGAAGCCATTGGCCAACCTTGTCTAACCTGAGGTTTATAAAAACAAGAAATATTGATCTGGTTGATTGGTCAAAAAGCATTTCCATGTTTAGCAACGAGGAATATTTCAGACTGATTTTGACTTATCTAGAAATAATGTCTTTAGTGAGAAATTAATCTAGAAATAATGTCTTTTGGCAAGTGTGCTACCTATGCCTGTTTGTGTGTAGGGAAAAGAAATCACCTGCACAGTCAGATGGTTTAAGAGAAAATCACCACAGCTTTGCTTAGCTTTTGAAAAAAAGTATGGTGCTCAACAGAATTCACTTTAAGAAAATGTGCCACTTAATTTGATTTTAAGTTTGAGAGGGCTTCAGTTTCTGCTGCATTTCATTTAATGAACTATAGCTGTGCACATCTTCTGATGGGAAAAAAAGTATTGCAAGCAGTATTTAGACAGCATTCACTCTACTTCTGCAACACGTGAATCTGTGAAATCTATCTACACTTGGTAGGGCTTGCTGTAGTCAGCAATGAACCTCAAAAAGATACACTTCCAAATGGCAAAGGGGCTGTCTTTCATTCATCTTGGCAGGCCAACTGAGAACTAAGTCTGAGGGAATTTTTTTCAATAAGATGACATAGATATTAGAGGCAGCATGTAGGTGCTGTTGGTTCCAATTAAAATCAGTCTCTGTCTCCTCATTTGTGCCTCTTGTCACTCTTGACAGAAAAAGGTCCAGCTAAGGGCCGACATCTGTTTTCATCTCCCAACGGGACTCTGAACAAGTGAATGACCTGCAGTGTTTATTATTAAGTTTTCAAAGAAAAAGTTGTTTTGGTCTAATTGAAGCAATAATACAAGTGAGGTTATTTCTGGTCGGTTCCCTGCTGTTTTCACTCTCCAGAATATATTCCAGGTGTTAGCTATGATGCAAGATTGACTTTCTCTTGTGTTTAGGTTTGCTTGAGCCAACAGACCAATAAACTGCAGTTAGGAAAGCAAGCCAACGCTGGCCGCTCAGAGAATTTTGTTTTTTTAAAAAAGTTAATCCTGAAACAGACCCAGTTCCTTTATAAGGACTCCTTTCCTCAATATAAAAGGAATTGGGTAATGCCCCTCCCCCGCCGCCCACATCTTGTTTCACAACTTCCCCTTCCTGACTTGATACCACTTAATAAATGAGATGTTCCTTTATATGTTATCACCAGCTCCTTGGTGCACGAATATCAACAAAGAAAAAAGCTGCTAACAAAATTCTTCACCCATAATGAAATTTGAGGGTAAAGCATCTGATAGTTTGTGCTCTGTACAGTTTATATATTTTTTTGTGTGTGTGTGTGAGAGAGAGAGAGGGAGGAAGGGAAGGGGAGAGAGAGAGAGAGACAGAGACAGACAGAAAGACAGACAGACTTTTTTCAGGTTTGTAGGTGAAGAATGGATGTTCCACTGTGTTTCAACTTTCACATGCTTATTTGTTAAATATGTAATAGCTTCTGAAAAGGGCTTCTAAGAGTTAACTATAATTCACTAATGGCTTTAAAATTGTGGTCATATTCTTCATAACAGATAGTTCTCATTTCACAACTGCCTCGTACAGTGACTATTCATAGTAATGACGATGTGGGAAAAGTAACATTGCAATCAATCCTTGCATTTATGACCTTTGTAGCTCTGTAAAGCAAAGGAAAGCTGAATGGAGAATGTAAGCACAGTTTTACTTAGTACCACTTTGCTTAACGATAGAACTATGGTTACTAAACAAGGACTACATGTATGAAACATGGCTATTTGTGGGAGTGACTCTCTCCAATTATACCTACTCATCCCATAAGATCAGTCAGGAGAGACATATGACAGCACTGATCCATTAAAAAGTCTCACCTGATAACTCCAGAAAAGGACCTTTTTCTGTCACTGTGGAACAATATCTCCATTGAGATCTTATCAACCTTTCACAAGCCCCTACAGGCATGACTGTTGCTGGGCTTGGGGGTGAGTTTTGTTGAAATATTTATATCATTATTGATGTTTGTTTGTTTATATTGAAAAGGAATTTCAGTTTGCTTTCCTCAAGATGATGCATAAAATATGTATTATGTATTTCTGCTTCTTCAGCAAAGTATTTTAAATGGTCTGGTCAGAAAATGGTGTGGTCAGGACATATCAGTTTTATGCTTTGTTTTGTTTTTCTGACTGAAATCTATACAATTCCCGCTTGTTTTATTTTGATGTGCTTAAATGTAAAACCTTATCAAATGACAAAGCTTTAGTATTCTTCCTGCAAAGATTTTTTTTGGCAAAAACTAAAGTATATTTTCCAAGGTAACCCCTTGTCAAGTCATAAAACATTTCTCTGGTCTTTTAGAGTTGCCAACAAAAAGGGAGGGGGGAGCAGTGCAGCAGCTTGCAAAACTGAAATTGCATCCCATAAATGTTTTCATAGATAGTTTCTAGGCATCCGAAGTTTCTGCTGCACAAAATTCTAATTGGAGAGTATGATTGATGACTCTTGGCTATGGATGTGTCCCATTGGAGAATATGAATTATGATACACCCAGGGGGTGGGGGGAAACGAGGGTTAAGGGTGACAATGAATGATGTGTCTCAGAGTCAGCTACACCCAGGCAGCACCAGCATGTCTATCCCTAATAAATCTTCTTTAAGCTTTGAAAATCCAGCTAGAGACTCATGATTTAAATGAGGGTAACTACCGGAGCCCTGACACTCCTTTTCCTCTTCTCTTCTCTTCTCTTCTCTTCTCTTCTCTTCTCTTCTCTTCTCTTCTCTTCTCTTCTCTTCTCTTCCCTTCCCTTCCCTTCCCTTCCCTTCCCTTCTCCTCTTCTCATTTCTAATTGATAGATGATTTGATTATCATATAGAATTGCTTCTTGGTTGATAGATTAGCAGTAGAATATTTTGGTGGGCTTGATGGGTATAGTGGGCATACCAATGATTCAAAATGGGCCTGGACTTTCTATTTGCTTTCCTAGTTTTGGTGGGAACAGTGTAAAGACTTCTTTAGAGGCTAAGTAACCATTTCCATGACCGTTCCACTCAAAGTGGAAAATCATACTACAAACTTTTCAGCAATTCAAGTGCTAAATTTTGGAGGGGGGGCACTTTTGGAGAAATTGAATAAACAAACAATTAAAATCCTATTATTAAAGTTTTATCCCATTTACTAGACCTGTGTTAATTATGATCAGCATGAAGAAAGTACAGAAATATTCTTAGTTTACATAGACTAAATTCTGTATGAAGAAATGCATTCAGTTTCTCAATGAAAAAAATATTTTCAACTTCTTTGTGATCTAGCCATCCAGTAATTTCCTTTATCTGTTCTAATTTTTAACAAAGTTTTGACTCATTGTATTGCTCCTCAGGATATACTTTTGATATACCATTTCTGTACGTCTTGACTTCAATGTTGTTGCTTCCTCAACTGGGTAGAATTTTTCATTTTAAAGGAAGCCTTATTTTCTTTAAATTCTTTGAGCCTGACATTACCTTATTAGGCTTTATATATATTTATATACTTTATATATATTTATATACTGAGAAATAATGTATCTTAACCGCTGCTCAATGCTGGATCTGCTGCAGCAGTTCACACAGATTACTACATAGCTTACATTGGTAGACCTCTAAGAGAGGGGAACATATCACTTTGTGAGGCAACATAGTCAGTCCACTGGTTGACAGTTACTTTCAGGATATTCCTCCCTATAACTAACCTGGAACTATTTCCCTATAGTTTCAACCAATTGGATCTGGTCCTATCTTCTTGGATGAAGGCAACAAGTTTACTTTCTCTTCAGTATGATATCCAATGACATCTATCCAGAAATTGCTGTCTTACCTTCCCTTTTCTCTTCTATTAGCTAAACCTAACTCCTTTAAATAGTGACTAGTGAGACTGCAATGCCAAACAATGGGCATGGTTTTACAAATGAAACCTATCCAAAGCAGAACAAAACAGGAAAATTACTTTCCATGACCTGGGCTCTATGTTAATACACCCCAATGTAGTATTTGCCTTTCTATTAACATTTATGTAACTCTATTGGCATATTTTTAAGTTGCATTCTGAGGATACCCAGAGGCTTTTCACATGTACTATTGCCTTCCTGTAATTCTGCGTTTCATTTTTCCCCTCCCTAAATGCAGGCTATTACAATTCTCCCTATTATATTTTCCTCCAACTCTTCCTCTCTTTTTTTGAAGATAGGGACAACATTTGTACGCCTCCAGTCTTCTGAAATTTTGCTGGTTCTCCAGAAATTTCTCAGAGATTATAATCAGGAACACGTGTATATAGGACTACATATTAAGAACAGATATATATATAACATTCTATATTTTCTATATATTTTCATTCTTCTATTCACTGTCTTAATTCCATTTTATCTATTTCATCTCAGTTTAAATAATTATACTTGCATCTTTTGTCCGTTCTCTTTCAATTATCTATTTATCTTTTCTTTCTAATACAATATTTCTCCTGTAATCACTGGTTGAAGTATGACAACTTTTTATCTTTCCCCTAAATTTAACACTTAAAATAATACATACTTTCCATACTGATTCTGCTTAGTACATTCTAAGTACTACATTTTAGAATAATAAAACAAAAAGAGAGAATTAAGTTTATAATATAGTAAAAACAATATTCCATAGGAAGTTAAACTCTATTGTTAGGACTACATATTAAGAACAGATATACAGAAATCAGAGAACAAACCCAGAATTGATCTTTTTTTTCCTAAACTAATGTGTACCATCAAAATAATGGATTATTATTTTCAACTTCTTCTGACAACCTATTATTTCTCTCAATGATCTTCCTCTCATAAGAGTTTTATTTGGTATATTAGCTTGAGACAATGTTTTATTCAAGGTCATCTTGTGAATTTCATGGCTGAGTGTGCATTTTCACTTAAGTCTCCCTAGTCCCAGTCAAGCATACTATTTAACACACCACTCAGGTCAGAGAATGACAATATGAAGGGGTTTTCTTTTCAAGTGAATCAGGATTTTGTTTTGTTTGTCTAAGAAAAATCCATGATGTATCTTGGACAGTATCCAAGTACTTGTGAGAGATCCTGCCCAAAAGCAAGAAATAGTATCTAAAGTGTTTGCAAGGGAAGAAATTCTTGCCAACACTCATCCTGTGACATCTGAGCAGACAGAGAAATTCTCATATGATTAAGTTAGACTGGCTGCCATTATCAATTAAGTTCATTTGAGATTTGGAGTTGATTTACGGGCTGCCAGATTTAAGGGCTCTGCAGCTGTTTTGCTATAAAGTCTGATGCTTTTCCTTTGTGGGGAAAAAGAATAAAATCAAGAATGTTATTTATTTCCGAGAGAGACTAATTCGCTACAAATTAGATCAAATGATTGGTTTCACTCTTCCATTGTTTGGTGCTGTTTGTTCATGGTAGGAGAATTTTCTTGGTTTATTTTGACCATTTTGCAAGCGATGGTTTGAAAAAAGGAAGACTGAAGTATGGTACTATGTAAAAGTTAGAACTTGCCTTTGAAGTCAATACACATATACCGCACCCTCAGATTTGATGAGATTAATTTTATCTCATTTTTAAAAATTCATTTTGATGAAAATTCTGGTCATTCTAAAGTATCAATGTATACATTTTAGATGGATTCATGGAAGCTATGGAACAATGGGGGATTTTTTTTTTTTTGTTTGAAAATGCTAACCTTTTGTTCAGGTAAAAGATGCAAGAAACATGTCTGAGATTTCACAACTCCATCTTAATGAAGAAAAAAAATGATGGACTTTTTGCATCTTTGGCGGAGGAATCGGGGAAGAAGCTTGTGACTTTTCCAGAGGAAATCCTATGACTTTATGAAAAGCTAATTTCCTACTAGGAGTTCCAGCATTATTTTCTTTTTTAATGATGGCACCTTTGATTGCTTTGTAGATTTTTCTTTCCATTTTTAAAATATTTTATTTTGGTATATTGGCAGATATTTCTCTCCTAGGGTGCAAAGAAAAAAAAAAATATTTGCTGTGAATTTTGCACGGCACCAGGAATGCTCAGATCCATCCAGTTGCCCCAATTCTACCCCAAAATAAAGGGATTACAGAGTCATCAAAATGAGTTTATTATATCAGGTATTTAAAAGTGCAATTAAGAAAAAAGAAAGAAGAGGGGAAAAAAGAAATAAAAGAAAACAAAAGAAATGGAAAAGAGATTTAGAAATTTTATCAACCTGAATAAGAAATTGTAAAATAATAGCATTTGATTAGTACTGCATATAAAGTTATCTCATATAAAATGAGCATATTTAATGCTACAAAAAGATTGTTGACATTAGCAATGACTCTACATTTAGAACAAGATGACTAGGTCAGTGGGCCAGGTTGTAGTGTCTTTTTAAGAAAAAAGCTATATTCTTCAAAAAATTAAAATGGAAGAAGACAAGAAAATGATTCTTCCAAATCAAATAGAATTAAATTCTGGTTGTAAATATGAATACATGAATATAAACGAAGAAAAGCATTCCTTTTTCTACACAAGCCCATATTTCATCCATATTTATAAGAGAATTTCATCCATATTTATAAAATAAACTAAAACCCAAATAGATTAGGACAACTTACTCAAGACACCAAGGTCACTTCCTGAAAACATTTGAGAACTGTGTTAGCAGGTTCTACTAACCTAACAACATGTAGAATTTATTAAACTGAATAAGGGAAAAGATTTCAATACATGTGGCTCCTATGATTCTTTATCATTTGGTTCTGATCATAAGAGGGAAGATAAAAGACCTGGGAGCAAAGCATTTGGGATAAGATTTCTAGCAGAAAGTTGGAGAGGATTACCTGATTGAAAGAATTTTGGAAATTCAGTCAAACCTTCTTATGGTTTAAACCAGAGGTCTTCAAACTTGGCAACTTCAAGACTTGTGGACTTCAACTTCCAGAATTCTCCAGCCAGCTATGCTGGCTGGAGAATTCTGGGAGTTGAAGTCCACAAGTCTTAAAGTTGCCAAGTTTGGGGACCCCTGGTTTAAACGTTTATTAATGGGACAAATGTTTTTTAAACTGGAGAACAGAAAGTATATTCAACAGTCATGGTTTGATATCAGAAACATTTAAATTGTGTATTAAACATTTGAGAGTTAAAAGATAATGATGAAAATATACAGATTTATGAAATATTTAATTCTACTGTATTAAACCCATTGTAATTTTGCTTCAAGAAATGTACAATTTAAAGGGTATGGTGTTAAAATTAAAACATAAATCTTTTGGCAAACAATATTTTGCTCCAGGTTCAAGCAAATCAAAGGGAGTTGCTGTTCACATGAAATCACATCTTGATGTTAAACTGATTATGATTCAGAAAGATAAGGAGAGAGACAACGAGCAGTTTTAATACCTACAGTAATTAAAAACAACTTTGGTATCAGCAAGAATTGCTGAGGAAATTGAAAAAAATCAGACTCAAATAGGGTAACATAAAATCATAATAATATGAATGTATGGTGAAGTAGATATTTAAGAGAACATTTGGTTATAGATATAAATATAACCAAATGTTGAACCTCTTGAAGGATGATAGTTTATATTAAAGAACAGGAAATCATGTATTTTGGAATGGAGTTTTATTTATTATTCAGGGAGCCATCAACCCACTCTCAACTGGATTATAAGTTCTAAATCACTGAAATCCATACACAATACTTAGCAATAAAATGTCACTCTATCTTGCTTCAAATTTGCTGACTGAACATGCAACATAAGCAATTGGGAACATCCATATTTGTTTTCCTGATCATATTTTTTTTGGATCAGTGCCCACATCAGTCAGCTTTTGTCAATAAGGATTCATGGTGAACTAGATGTCCCTGAAGGAGTGTGGATTGGCATTGTGATGGAAATTAGTGGCCAGAAGGCAAAATATGAAGTCTCTCTGGAAAAAGGAGAGTTCGTGAGATCACCCACTTCTACTCCAGACAATGTTTCTTGTGAGTACATTGCAGGAACTGAGATTTGTATAGTTTATTTGTGAGTCAAATACCAAGAGTTGAGGGATTTGATGTCATAATGGACATAAGGTTCACAAAGCCTAATTTCTTAATCACTTTCAGAAATTGCTTAACTGCTTAAGTAGTCTGAACTTTGGGACAGGCAAATTTTACAGTGCCTGGCTAGTTTCCTTCAATCCTTAGGGAAAGATGCTTTGCATATAAGAGTAAGGATTTTAAAAATCTTTTGGGGGAATAAACAGCAAAAGATTGACTAGAACATTGATTTTGTAAAGTTACAAATGGACCAGGAGTCCATTTGGATTTGAAATAAGATTTTAAAATTAATTATAAGACTCTTTGAAAGATTCATTTATAGACATGGAATCAAAATGCAGGAATCAAAGCAAATAATTAAGGCTCATTGCAGTATTTATTTTTTACAGTGTTCACAGGAGGGATTCTCTCTGGAGAATATTGAGAGAAACTCCTGCAGATAAAAGGATGCACTCATATTTATACTATTTCAGAAAGGAGCAGAAAATAAAGTAGACATAAATAATAGGTGATGTAAGCATATCACCTATAATGGGGGGTGGGGGGATTATTATTATTATTTTTATATATTGGGGTTTTTATTGTTTGTAAAGCCATCCATGGTCACTGACAGGGAGTGGATGACTAAACAAACAAATGAACAAACAAAATTAAGAAATCTGAGGTTATTTTCTTCCCTTCTACTGTTACTACTTCTAAGAAAGATTCATTTTCTTAGTAAAAAAGAAACATGTCAGTTTGTTGCCATAGAGATTTTGATAAAGCTTACTGTGAACTACTATGAGCTAAACTTTCAAAGCCTCTTTATTTGATTAACACACATTCTCTCTATGCTTCTATTGTGTTGACACCCATTCTTCTGAGAATTTATTTTTCTTGCATAGGTAAGAGATCAGATATGGGAAGAAGAGATCATTTGTTGCATTTTAAGGGAACATTATCAGCTACCAAAATTTATATATTTATATATTTATATATTTATATATTTATATATTTATATATTTATATATTTATATATTTATATATTTATTTATATATTTATATATTTATATATTTATATTTATATATGGATCTTTGGTTATTCTGGTTTGCTCCCGCATAAGATTTGAAGTATCTAGGCAACGTTTCGATGAAGTCTCATCCATCATCTTCAGGCTTGTGTCTTCCGCTCTGTGCTTCTCAGAGTGATGTGAGTTTGCAGCTGCTTCTTCCTTTTAACTGCTAGTGGGGGTGTGACTTGATTGGGTGGGGGCTTGGCTGTGTTCTGATTGGGTGGGGGTGTGTTCTCATTGGTTGGGGGTTGGCTGTGTTCTGATTGGTTGGGGGTTGGCTGTGTTCTGATTGGCTGGAGGTGTGTTCTGTTCAGGTGGGGGCTTGGTTGTGCTCAGGTTAGTCTTAGTTGCTGGGGATTTGAGCTGGTGAGCTGTGATCTTGCTGTTTGGCTTGAGTTCGTGGTCATGCTGCATCTTCATGGTGGGGTCAGTTCGCTTCATGTATGGCTCGGAGGGTTTGAAGTGGGTAGTGATGCAGCTGCAGTGCGGCTTCTGGTCCGTGGTCGTGTCTCATCTTCTGTGTGGGTGTGAGTCTGCTTTTTACGTGGAAGTGTGGTGGTGGCATCTTGTGTGGGTCTGGTGGGTGTGGGTCTGGTGTCATTCTTCATGTTAGGTACTCGTCTGTTCATGAGGGCGGGTTTCCAAATGGCTGGTAGGCGGGAGGTGTCATCTCTTTTATTCATGCTGTGTGGGCGTTTTTCTATCTCTATGGCTTCTCTGATTATTCTGTTGTTGAAGTGTTCGGTTTTGGCGATAGTTCTGGTATTTTTAAAGTCAATCTCATGTCCTGTGGCTTTGAGGGGTTGGACCAGGGAAGAGGTCGGTTCTTCTTTTTTGATTGAGTTCTTATGTTCTTCAATGCGTGCACTTATTCTTCTGTTAGTTTGTCCAATGTATGTGGTGGGGCAGGCGGTGCACGGGATTTCGTATACTCCTTGGTTTTCTAACTCGATTTTGTCTTTAGGGTTTCTTAGGATGGTGGATATTTTTCTGTTTGTGCAGAATGCTGTTTTAATGTTGTGTTTTTGGAGGATCTTGCTGATTTTGTCTGTAGTGCCTTTTATATATGGGAGGAGAAGCACAGAGCTGAAGACAGAAGCCTGAAGATGATGAATGAGACTTCATCGAAACGTTGCCTAGATACTTCCGTGAGTCAGGCTTTCACAGCCGTTTCTGTTTTAAATTTGGTGCTAGTCTACTGCTGTGTTAGAATGGTTTTTTCTTCATCCTGATTGGTTGGGAGTCTTGGTCTGTGTTTATTGGTCTTGGAGTTTGCTGTGTTCTGCTTGATTGGTGTTTCTAATATCTTCTGTCTGTTTTGTAGCTTTTTTGTCTTGATTGGCTGGCAACATTGTGTTTCCTGTATTGGAGGCTTTTAGTGTGGCTTGGTTTTGAGTAAACGGACAGCTATCATTTATTAGGAAGCTAGGTTTCATCTGGGTGCCTAGTTGGGGTGTGTTTGAACTGGAGGTATCGGGGAGGGGGTCTGTTTGTGCCCAGGTGTTTGCTTGGCTTGTGGTGTGGAGATATTTTTGTTTGTGAGTGCAGGCTTCCAGATAATTGACAGTCTGGTGGAATCATGCTTTCAGGCCTTTTTTCAATCTCTATGGCTTCTCTGATAATTCTGTAGCTGGGGTTTTCTATAGTGGCTAGGGTTTTGGTGCCATTGAAGTCGATGCTATGACCTGTGGCTTTCATGTGTTGGACTAGTGAGGAAGTGTGTTCCAGCTTTTTTACTGCATTTTTGTGTTCATCCAGGCTGGTACTTATTCTTCTATTGGTCCGTCCGATGTATGTGGCAGGGCATGATGCACAGGGGACTTCATATATGCCTTGATTTTCCAGGTCAATTTTATCTTTGGGGTTTCTTAGGATGGCTGCTATATTTCTGTCTGTTTTGAAGGCAGTCTTGATGTGATGCCTGTGTAGTATCTTACTGATTTTGTCTGTAGTACCTCTTATGTAGGGCAGGACAGCTGTTCATAGGCCTGTTCATCTTCTAGGTCTCCATTATGTCTCAGTGTGTTTTTGTGGATCAGGCCTGTGATTTTGCTTTTGTGGAAGCCGTTGGCTGTCAGTACTTTAGTCAGGGTGCATAGTTCAGTCTTTATGTGTGTCTTGTCTGCCAAGCATTTGGTTCTGGCAATTAGTGTTTTGGCCATGGAGTTTATCTGTGCTGGGTGGTGGTGGGATTGGGCGTTGAAGTAGCGGTTGGTGTGTGTTTTCTTCTGGTATATGGTGTGTCCTAGTGTACCATCTGTTTATTTGTAGATTAGTATATCTAGGAATGGTAGTTGTTTGTTTCTGTTTCCATGGTGAATTTGATTTTGGGGTGCGTGCTGTTTAGGTGTGTTAGGAAATTGTTTAGGTTTTCTTTTCCATGGGGTCAAATAACAAATGTGTCATCGATGTATCTTAGCCATAGTTTGGGTTTGTGGGTGGCATTGGCTGGGGCTCTGGATTCGAATTCTTCTATGAACAGGTTTGCAATGATGGGTGACAGTGGTGATCCCATAGGGACTCCTTCAATTTGCTTGTATCTTTGTCCTTTGTATATGAAATATGTGTGTGTGTGTATATATATATATATATGTTTTCTTAAGTTTTTGCGGGTATCTATATGTGTGGTATTCAGCTTTGTTTGGGTATTTCCCACGTCATTATAGTTATGCTTTTAAAGTTGTAGCACCATTTCGGCAGAATCTCATCTGCCATCATCAGGCAACTTTAAAAGCACAACTATAATGACAACTATAATGACGTGGGAAAATACCCGAACAAAGCTGAATATCATATATTTATTAATTATATAATTATATATATATATATATACACACACACACACATACACACACACATACACATACATACATATATATAAAATCTTTTTCTTTACCACATTCTTATTTTTTCTTTTACACTTTTCTTCTTTTCTGCACTTTCTAGTTTTTTTTGTATTTTAAAATTTTAGTTGTAGGTGTAATGTTTAATAAAGTTACAATATGAAAAATTCAACCTTAGTCATGGACTGTCTTGCCCCTATGACCCATGCTGGCCCTGTGTTACTTGTAAATAAGCTGCTCTTCCCTTCATTCTTCTTATAACAAAATTTGAGATACAGAACAAAAAATAGATTTCCTTCCACTGAGTTATATCTTGACTCTGTGTCAAAAGACACTGTCTAGATGGCTGATTCGGGGTAATTTTATTTACATAGTGTAATATAGGAAGGCCAGGGAGTATATACAGAACATATACAGTAACATATACTCTTTACAAACATGCTTTTTAGTATGCTTTTCACTAGTGGAGGAAAGTTTTAACTTGTCAGTATAAAATGGAGAAGCCCCTTCCTACTATAGCTTTCTCCAGGTATGGGTTCTTTTTCTCACTCTCACTTCCAACTCCCACAAGTAGGTTTTCCACAATCACGTAACTCACTAAGCCATGTCACAACTAGCTTAATTTTAGCCAAGTCCGACTAAAGTGTGAACCCAACTACATTTATAAACTATGTTTTTGCCATAGATTTATGTGTGAATCTAAGTATTGTAGCTTATTCTTCCAACCAGGCTTAAAACAAATCATAGCTTACTAAAAAGAGCAAACCTAGCCATTACCTAAGAAGGAGTCACATTCTGTGATCCTCAGTTTGGGTGAGAAAGGAGCAGTATTGTTTATTTATTTTTACTTCATGTATTGCCAGTATTTCTAGTCGGCCCCATTCCCAAATGACTCTAATGGTGATCAACAAAGATTAAAATAAGAAACATCAGAAAAATATAAAACTAAAACTATTAGAGCACTCTACATTCATCTTGGCTTAAAGGTACACCAAGAAAAGACAGTTTTCACTTCAAGAAAGGAAGGAGGAGAAGGGAAACATTTATCATCAGGGATGGGAATGGGGCTTCTATTGAGAAGGCCACCGACCAATCTTTACATTCTCCATATGCTTTGCAGGAGAATGGATTCTTAGCAGGTCCTATATAGATAGTCAGGATGGGCAGACAGATTTTCATCCTGCTTGATGAAACTGCTTGATGGAATTTGAATGCTGCACCATGTAAAGCTTCAATAGTGCTTTGAAATGAATCCAAAAATATATTGTTAAACCAGTGGAACAACTGTAAAATAAGCGTTATCCTGGACTAGTAGGATTGACCTGCCAGCAAATGTACCACTACATTTTTCAACTGTTGCAACTTTCAGATCTCTAACCCAAATAGAGTATATTTTATTAGCCCAAGTGAGTATGAATTACTTATCTAGAGCATTCTTCTTCATATTGGATCATAATTAATTCAGCTCCCTGGAGACTTCCACCTGCTGTAGATGGGAAATTTACATGTTAATCTGGAACCAGAGATTCAGGAACCAGAGGTTCAGGAGGATCCCAATTCACAACTTTTCAGAGAAGGATGACCTGTCCAGAGGAAGGATTTGAGTAAATATCTTGATATGATACCCCAATGTTCATGAACAATGCCCATCTCAGAGGGTTACATTTAAACTTCTTTTGCTCTATTCATATTCTCATAGCCTCTAGGAACCAATTTAGGACTTTCTCAGTATATCAATGAATATCAATGTATAACTGGGTATCAAGAACGTATTGATGAAATCTCAACTCTGCCCTCTGAATCATCGCTCCCAGCACTTTCATATAGATGTTAACTAGCATTGGAGAGCCTTGAGAGACTCCATACTGAAAGACACAAAGACTTGAGATCACTGGCTCAAGTAGTTGGAGTAGCAACATAAAATGATTCCACAATAAGCATCCCTTGAAAGGCCCCAGAAGAAAGCTATGTTTAATTATACCAAAGGTTGCCAGAGTGAGATATCTAATAAAATTTTGGCTGAGTTTGTCCCATTTTCTCAAATTTCTGGAATTTTTCTTCAGAAATTCAGTTTTCAAGAATTCCATTTTGGGCATAAAAAATTGGAAATGAATTAATCTGTTTGTCATTTATATTGCAAAATAAAATGCTATTTTAAAAAATCAGTTTTAAAAATTCAGCTATGAAAACCAGGAAAGCCAGAAGAACTTGATAGCCGGGTAAAATATGCAGAAAGTCTTCTAGATGATGAGCCTTTCTCCCTGCCCTGCCTCGAGTGCCATTAATTTTAATGAATCATCTCCTTGAAGTAGCAGTTGCCTATTTTTTTTTTTCAGACTTATGCTAAAGGTTGAAAAAAGTCAGGTTGCTTTAATGAAAAGCAGAGAGATGTGCTTATGGAAAATCTGGAGAGATTCTTCCAAGCCATTTTCAAAATGTGCACAGCATAGGTCTGAGAAAAGAATATTTCCTATTTCTGTAATATTAGAGTCATATATTATCAGGATCAGTAGTTTTACATATCTGCCTGAAGATAGCTTGCAACTAGATCAGTGGTTCTGCTTACAAGGCCTTTCCAAATGATGTCCAATGATTAATGTTGTAATATTTGCCTTTTGGGAGAATCCCAAACTCCAAATGACATTACACATAATAAATCAACCACAAGACCTCTGTTCTTTCAAAAAGCCTCCCCTCATATTTCAGCACCTCACCGGGGCTTTATGTCAGCACAACCTGGAAAGATCAGAATAGTGAGCCATGAGTTCAAAACGAAAACAAAAATCTATAATTGAGTGATAACCGGAATATCAGTTACACTCCCCTGAAACCAACAATAAAAAACTGCCACATATTTTAAGATTGTTCTCCAAATCTCTGGAATGTGTATTTCATTTTAAAAAATATTTTCACACATGTAGCCTATTTAGTCATCTCAAGCAGTCACAATTAACAGCCAGACAGCTTTCCTGAGTATTTTTTTAAAAACCCGATTGTCAGAGAGACCATGTCACGTTATGGGTTTTTGTTTGGATAATAAAGTTCAGAGGTACAGAGAATAATCTCATCAGAGAGACACAGTGACCAACTGTGTTATCGCCCCCTTTGTACACTTCCTTTTTCACTAATTAAACTTTTACATCTTAAGAAGACACTGTTTCTGCAAACCCTAGAATAGTTTGGCCTGCTGTTATGGACACATATCTGCACTGTGTTATCTGGCAAAACCGGAAAAGTGATGTTCCGGCATTTAGGCCTAGAGCCTTGGATTATCTTTCCAGTACTGTATTAGGAGTTCTACTTTGACTTTAGTACGTGCTAAATTCTCTAAAAACAACTATGTTTTGTTAACAGCTATGACAAATGTTGGATTTTAATTTTTTTTAAAGAAAAGCATATCCTCACCCAAGATGCCCCCAACCTTTCCATTAGTTATGGTGAAAACATATTATTCTTATTCTTAACTCTTTAAATACTCTGGTAACAGATTACTTCGCAGGGTTTTCCCCCCTATTCAGTTGGTTCTCAGAGACTGTCTGGATAAGGCCTTGTAGTTCAGAGATAGTTTGCCATTTCCTCCTTCCTAGGGCTTACAGAAAGTGACTGGCTCAAGGTCACCAAGATGGCTTTGTGGCTAATCAGGACAAGAATTCAGAGTCCCTCTGTTTCTAGCCTTAATTACTTGTTCTCACTTAGCATCTACAGTACTTAGATGCAAAGTCACCTTAGATGCATTCATATATTTCAGTTTCAGACTATCTCTAAACTTATCAAGACACAAAGATTGCTAATGTATCATTATCAACTAGCAGTGATTTCTGAAGGGAAGAACAATCTGGGTCCTAATTTTACTGACCACGGAAGGATGAAAAGCTGAGCAAACCTTGAGCCGGAGAGAATCGAACTCGAAATACCAACTAGGGCTAACTCTGCTTTGCTTGATTAAGCCAATGACCAGAAAATGTTGCTATGTACTGTAGATTCAACCCCTGGTTTTCCAGTGACAAGATCCTGTAGATCCTGTAGACTGGAAATCTCTGTCCAAGATGGGAGAGCAGTTGCCAATTAAGCAGACGATACTAACTCTGATAGACAAATAGTCTGTGATAATGTAAAACAGCTTCTGACAAATTTTTCCCACAATAAATGGGACAAGTTCCATAAATGGAATATGTATCCTGAAATTATCTTTTGTGCAGATGGATCAGATCAGATTAGAAGGGGGAATGCAATATGATATTAGAATTGTGTCAGCTGAAGTGGCACAGAAGATAATTCTAATAAAATAAAACATTCTTTCTTACAGTGCAGAGCTGAAATGCCTCTCTCTGCTCTGGCACCCCATTAGTATCTGTGATGTACACTGAGATTTGGGGTACATAAATAATGATCTATTCAGCCATCGATGATGAGCATTTCCCCCTCCATTACATACACAGGACAGCAATGTAATTTTCCCAGGAAAATTGCAAAATGGGAGCATCTTTCCCTTTTCTATTTTTTTTTTTAGTGACTGACTTTTTTAGTGGCTTTTAAATTAGTAATACTAATAAGAAATAGCACCTTGTTCATGATCCAAACTCTGTGAAGGATCTTGGAGTACTCACCTCCAATGACCTAAGTGCTAGAGCCCACTGTAACTACATAGCTAAAAAGGCATTAAGAGTTGTTAACCTAATCTTACATAGCTTTTTCTCTGTAATATTACACTACTAACTAGAGCATACAAAACATTTGCTAGACCAATAGTCGAATACAGCTCATCAGTCTGGAACCCACATTATGTATCTGATATTAGTACAGTTGAGAAACTCCAGAAATATTTCACAAGAAGAGTTCTCCACTCCTCTACTCATTGCATAATACCTTATGCCACCAGACTCGAAACTCTAGACCTAGAAAACCTAGAACTATGCTGCCTTCGGTCCGAGCTAAGTATAGCATATAAAATCATACATTGCAATGTCCTACCTGCCAATGAATACTTCAGCTTCAACCATAACAACACAAGAGCAAACAATAGATACAAACTCAAGGTTAATCACACCAAATTTGATTGCAGGAAATATGACATCAGCAACAGAGTGGTCAATGTCTGGAATACTCTACCTGACTCTGTGGTTTCTTCCCCAAACCCCAAAAACTTTAACCTTAGACTGTCTACTATTGACCTCACCCCTTTCCTAAGAGGTCTGTAGGGGGCATGCATAAGCGCACCAACGTGCCTACCGTCCCTGTCCTATTGTTTATTTTATTTTTCTTATTTTTCTTATATGTATCCATGTATTCATAACTATGTTTTTACTTATACCTATTATCTTGTAAACAATTGACAAAAAAATAAAATAAAACCTTGGTCAATTTTACCTCTGCCTCAGGTTGTTTCGTTTTGAATGAAGCTGCCTACGAATTTTCTCATAAAAATGTAAAAAAAGAACATACCAGTAATCCTTTAGAATCACTGGAGGAAAATCTTAAATCTTTCCTTTCTTTAGTAGTGTTTCCCCCTTGGACAAGAAATTATAGTTGCCTTCAACTGAGTCCAGGTATAGAAGGGCAATGGAAAACAGTTTTACGCCTTATATATTCCAGTTTAGGTATCTTTATTAAAACTTTTGATTCTTGATAGGTGTTTTATATATATAAAGACTAGATCAAGTAGACAGGGCAACCTAATTGTATTGCCATTTTATCTTTGTTTGGTTCACAAATCATATTATCCACCTATTACGGCAAATGTGTGAATAGTCTCTTCTCCATTAATAAAAAAAGGGAATTCATATCAAGATGCCATTTATGTATTTCAGGCTGTGGCAGAAACCTTTCAGGTATTTTATTTCAATGCTATGTTATGACTCCAGCAGGTTAATTATCCAATTTCTGAAATTTTTTTCTCAGTTGTATAAAAGCCTCTCAAGGTGCATGAAAAATTGCTAATCTACAACATTATGCAAAATCCAAACAGTCCTTCTTTAGAAATTTTTTTGCATGCTAAATATATACCATACTTATAACTGGGCTTAATTGCCAAAATTTCACACTATTCCCTTAATGCTGTTTTGTGTTTCTGTATCTTGTAACCAAATAGATTACCATTTTATTAAGAAAGTAGTTATAATGAGTGAAGAGAAGAAGTAGCCACAAAATCTGGCATTGTTATATCTAGAATTGCATCTGTAAAACCTCTATCATCTGTTATGCTGGAAGATCAGAAATGAAACCCCAGGGTTTTTTTTAAGGTAAAGATTATAAGTCTGCTGTTCAGGTTTATTAATCAAATTTCTAGATTGGACAGGGAGAAGAAAGCTAGCCAATAATTCACATGACTTACACATTTCCGTTACACTCATTAAAAACTGGATGTCAGCAGAACACAGTTTCAGCTGATTATGAACTTCCCCAAAGGGGTTATCTGAACACTAGGAGCCATTAAAACGAAAGGGCCCATCACAATTGTTTCAGAATTTCCAAAGTAATAAGCAGACAAATGTTCTTGGAGAGGAAGGTGGTGTTGGTGACATTGTATAGAAAAGGCAAATTATATAAAATGTTGAACTTTGTGGTAAATGACTGAAGCATTTTAGAAGAATCAGGAGGAAACTAATGAGAAAATGTGTCTCCATTATTTCTACACATGCCACAATGCATATTAACATGAACAACATTAAATTTTCTTGGCTGTGATATTTTTAGTATAAAAATTCTCTTTAGAGATTTCAGTGTATGTTTATTGACCAAATACCAGGATCTCCTTCACTTTTCTTAAACTGGTTATATTAACATATAATCAACTTTGGTTATTCTTTCTAAGCTATGACAATAGCTGTCTGTTGGGATTAGGCTGTAGAAGATTTGAGCCAGGAACCACATTGGTTAGCTGGGGATAATGAATTCTATAGTCTAATAAATGAGGTAGATACAGTAAACCTATATTTTCTATAATCCTATTTACTAGATCAGACACAATGGACAAAATATGATTTTGTATATAATTCCCAAATATTGGAAACGTCATTTGTTTAGCAAATCAGTTTAGACAATTTGCATGCATTTAATGTATATTATGTGTATTTTATACACATGATGTAATTTATTTATTTTTATATAAGTTATATATAAATGTACATTTAATATCTATTTGTCTTTCAAAGTAATCCTTCTCTCCAGTTGCTTCATTCAATTTGGTTGGGAATGGTTTATTTAAATGTCACATGATACTAGCCTTTGAAAATTAAATATGCTGCTGGGATTGGGTTTATTTTCTTTTTATTGATTGTGTTTAAAACTCTAAAGGAATCTGGATCTTAATTTTATGTACATATGTAGTTAATTTTATGTACATATGGAAAACATCTAATCTCCTTATTCACTGGAATCAGCTGGGTTCTTGACCTTAACTAAATGAAGGTCAATTAACCAAAGGTCATTTAACTAAAGCTAGTGATGTATTCTATTAATTAAAAAGGCTCAGATTATTTTGATATGTGTAAATATGATCAGAGTATGATAACAGCTGTCTATTGTGATTTGGCTGTGGAAGATTTACCAGCCTAACTCTTACTGTTAGCCAGGATGCCACATTAAATTCTTGTTAGAGATCAAGATAGGGTTATGAAATAAGACTCCTTATTTAGAGAAGAAATGTGCTGTTAATTGATAAGCAACATCTCAAAGCAGAATTTTTCATTCCAGCATAAATGAAATCTGATTCATGTTGTAAAAGGTAAAGGTGTCCCAATGGGTTTTACTCCACTAGTCGTAGCCAACTTTAGGGGGTGGTGCTAATCTCCATTTCTATAAGCCATTGAGCCAGTGCTTTCTGAAGACGATTCCATGGTCATGTGGCTGCATGACATCACACTGCAGCAAGAAAGTACAGCAAGACATGGAACACTATTATCTTCCCATTGAAGTGGCACCTATTTATTTACTTGCATTTTTTTACATGCTTTTGAATTGCTAGGTTGACAGGAGCTAAAGCAAGTGATGGGAGCTCACTCCATCATGCAGTGGTAGGACTTAAACTCTCAGAGCATAGACCTTCTCTGGTGTCTCTTAAGTCACTGAGCCCCTGCACCTCTGTTTCATGTCATACCCTGAAGATTTTCTGTTTTCCAAAATTAGCAGAAATGAAGATGAGTGAAGTTGGTCCTTAATTTTAATGAAGAATTGGAGAATAGAAGCAGTGATGGTAAATTGCTTAGAGAGTGCAGAATACAAGTTTAAGTGCTAGAGATGCTTTCAAACTTTCATTTACAATGAAAGCTATTAATCAAAACTCCTTTTAAATGATCAGCTTTTTGTATCCTTTTCTTGCCTTTAGTTGAACATAGGGATGTATTGAGGAAATTGTAAGTCAGTTAAAGGCAATTGATAGAACATACTAAACCAGGGGTGTCAAACTCAAGGCCTGCAGGCCAGATCTGGCTCACAGGATGCTTAGATTCATCCATGGGGCCAGCCTCAAAATAGCAAAAGACTGGCCTGCAGTGCCTCTGCTAGTCAAAATGGGGCAAATGGGGGGGGGGGGGGCTGAGCAGCCTCTGTGTGTACCATTTTGACTGCCAGAGTGGTGCTGAAGGCAGCCCAGGCCCAAAATTGGTCATGGGGGGCACAGGGTGGCGTGCCCCATTTTGGCTGCCATGGTGGTGCAGGAAACAGATGCAGGGGGCATGGGAGCATGGGTGTGGCATGCACCCCATTTTGGCTACCAGGTGGTATTGGAGGCTGTCCAGGCCCAAAACAGGGTGCAGGGAGGCCGCAAGTGACCCCTGTGCTGCTCCGTTTTGATTGCCAGGGTGGTGCAGGTGGCTGTCCAGGACCAAAACGGGGTGCAAAGAGAGGGAGCTATAGAAATTTAGTGACAAATATGTTTGATGTTTCTTATTTCTAAAGAGTTTTACAGCACTGGGTGATTGGTGGTTAGTTGATTCAGGAAACAAATTTTTGACATTCAAAGTTTACAATTTAAAAAATGTTTCCCAGAATCAAATCCTATCCAATGATGATCTCTCATAACACACACCACCAACCACAACTAATGCTTTTTTTAATATTAAAAAAATTCAGTGTCAGTTTAAGGAATGGTGATACATATAATTTGTCAGAGTTGCATACTTTAAATACCCCCAGAAAAAGCATTTTTGTGGTATTTCAACTGGAAACCATTCAAATATGAATACTGTGGCTATTTTCTACGGTGTATGTAGTTAAAACATGTGGGAACTATACTCATACAATTTCAATGTGTGTGGGTTTTTTAAAAAAAACCTATATTGAATATTGTAGGATTGTTCTGTCAAAAATAAAGCTGCTTTCCTATATTTGTATTACGTCTATCTTATGCTTTAAGGCATAAAACATTTTTTGCCTGGAGCCGATACACCATATTTCTTGAAAGGTCATTTAAGATAGTCCCTCACTACCATGAGAAGAAAGGGAGAAGGAGAAAAAGAGAGAATGATATTCCTGTGCAAAGTTTAGATTCCTCATCTTGTTAATTTAAGATTGCCTTTCCCGTAATAAATGTGTCTTTGAGATACTATTCTATGTTTGCATCTGTGGTTGTATGTCCTGTTCTGTTCTAGAAGCCACAAAAAAGGCAGGATCAAATAAAAGTCGAAATCCATGGAATTAATTGCTACTGATGAGAACTAATTATATGCAAAAAGAACTATTTTCCAGACATTTATAAAATTTGCTGGTTTTACAAATGGGGCCATTTCTCCACATTTCTGACACATAGACACCCACAGCATTCATTTACTCACACTTACTCATTCCTGCAGAAATAACAAAAGAGAAGGAAAAAGACAGGATGGAGGTGTGATTAGGGGAAGGAGAAGAAACGAAAACAGAAAAAGGAAGAACAAAACTAAATAGAGGTAAGCTGGTGGGAAAAGGGAGAAGGTAATGCCAAAGGGAAAAAGGGAAATATAAAACCTTGTCTAGATGTTATAAAAGTGCTATACTGTATGCAGCAGGCAAGCAGCCTCTTCAGGAGCTGGCTGATCTCCAAACATAACCAGGCTATTTCTCAGAGAACTTTGCACTTATCAATTTTAAATATATTAAAGCAAAATAAGTGCCCCTGCTAAACATAATCAACTTAATAAGAATGAGGATTATTTCAAAGTAGAATCCATCTATGGCTGGGTATTATTAAATAGTTTGAATATAACAGTTCAAAGGCATTTCTCCAGTAGAAATAAGACAGAGGAAGAATATAGGAAGAACTCTGCTAGGATGAATCAAAGATATATGAACCCCAGCACTCTTTCGCACAGTACCAGAATAACAGAACAACACAGTTGGAAGGGACCTTGTAGGTCATCTAGTCTGACTTCCCATCCAAGCAGGAGACCCTACTCCATTTCTGACAAATGGCAGTCCAGTCTCTTCTGGAAAGTTTCCAGTAATGAAGCTCCCACAACTTCTGAAGACAAGCTGTTCTGACTGACCAACCAGATGCTGATTGAATGACTGAGATAAGATGGCACAGCACTCTTCACGTCCATAGACTCAGAACCTCAGAATCCATGATAGCACTACTACAACATATTTGTAACTAAATATACCAAGACTGAAATATCCAGAATCATGGACTTTATCAAGCTTTGCCTAGCAACATTCTTTCTGTTTAATGGACAAATAAAAGAAATCAAAGGAACACCTATGAGACCACCTCTTTCAGGACACATAGCAGAGACTGTAATGTAATGCCTGGAATCTATAGCTCCCATACATACAAAATATGAATACAGTATGTAGATGATACTGTTGTTATAATAAAGAAAGGACTTATTAGACAAATATCACATAAAATATCAACATCTTCTACAAGCAGAGGCAGATTAAGGCTCACTGGTGCCCTAAGCACTGACAAATCTTGGTGCCCCCTCCTTTGTACGTACTTTACCAGTGGTGGGATTCCATTTTTTTTAACTACCGGTTCTGTGGGCGTGGCTTGATGGGCAGGGGAAAGATACTGTAAAATCTCCAGTCAGAGGTGGCAGTTGCCGGTTCTCCAAACTACTCAAAATTTCCTCTACCGGTTTTCCAGAACTGGTCAGAACCTGCTGAATACCACCTCTGTACTGTATAAATGTACTGTACAAGCTTAGGCTACATAAAAGTTTTTGTGTTGCTCCCTTTGGGCCTGGTGCCTGAAGCAACGTGCTTAGTCTGCTTAATGGTTAATACACCACTGTCTACAAAGGAATAAAATTAACAAGGAAAAAGAAAACAACAACACACCACTCTTCTTGGATATCTTCATCAGCAGAAGAAGTGATGGAAAATTGGAAACACAACTCTGTTGTAAAACTACCTACACCAACCAGCTCCATTACCAAAATAAAAACACAATCTCCTGCAAAAGTAGCTGTATAGGAACACAATTTAGATACATTGCAGCAACCCAGAACATTGGACCAAGTAAAGAGATCATCTACACATCTTTTTTAAAAAAAATTGATATCCAGGCAACTTTATCAAAAAGTGCCTGATCAGTCAACTTACTATAGCACAACCATCATAAGCTGTGAAAAGGATAACACTACCATACACCAAAAACATCTCAGAAATTAGCAACAGACAATTTCAACCACATGGCATCACTGTAGCATGCAAACCTACTAATGCTATCCAAAACATTCTAAGTAAACTCAAAGACCCAGCAATCCCAGAAGAAAAAAACAGGAGTCATCTACAATATATAGTGTAAGGACTATAACAACCACTGTGTAGAACAAACATGCAGAAGACGGGCAGAGCACATCCATGAATACCAACTAGCAATCAGAAGACATGATGAAAACTTCTTAATTTCAGAGAATACTTGAAAGACTGGTACTCAGACAAATTGACCACCAACAGGCACATAGAGATAAACACCTACATACCTTCGAAAGAGACAATCAAAAAGCCAAAAAGGAAATAAAAAGAGCATATCACCTCCTCCAGCAATCAACACCCATATGAGCACCCAAATTAATACTAGACCAACAATCAAGAAGTAAACAATACTCCAATAAAAGAACTATTAATGCAGTTAAACAAGCTAACAGTAAACAAAAACCTACTCAAGGAACCACCAAGACCACTCCCACTAATTGACAGAGTAACCCACTAATTTATAAAAATAAAAGCAAACCGCACTCCCTTCTAGCACTGATAAAGTTACCTAGTTTGGTAGTGAAATGTCTGCAAGAAAACCACCAAATTCAAAAATCCTATTAATCTAAATATTTGTGATTCAAGGGAAGCAGTAGGTGGATTCTGGGACAAGGTGTATCCCAGGAAGATTAAGTGGCTGACAGTTTAAACAGTTAAATAAGTATGGTACAGCCTAATGACACTGTATTTGTGACACTTATAAAACAATTGTAAGAGAGCTTAGATATGTGCATCACTATGACAGACCATTAATCAAAGATTAGCTGCTGGATATCCTTCTGACATTTTGGATTACAGCTTACCCAAATTCTTGTCACTGGCCATACTGGCTGCGGTTAAAGGAGACTTTTAAAGGACACCACATTGTTTATCCCTGTTGATGATATGAACATCATTCTTCTATGTGATACAAAGGAGTATTCAAATGTTTATGATGACGATGATTTCAGCAGGAATGAGTATGTCTCATTCACCTTTGTCCTCAGGTGAAAGTAGCACATAAGCAAAATATATGATCTTCTGGATTTCATAAAATATTTAACTGGTTTGTCAAATCTTGATCATGTTCTTGGATAAGCAATACTCAGTTTCACTGGCAACTTCCCATTATGGTTCAATCTGACATACTTATGCAGAGCATCTTGAATACCCCTGATGTGGACCCAAACAACCTAACAGTGTTCTCCAATAGATAGCAGAAAAGAATCAAAGAGTTCCCCATTTAGAACTACCCTTTTCCAATTTATATCTACTCACATGTTTTCATTGAGTTTGCTCTGGCCCATTCCCATGTAATATGGGAAATTCAATTCAGCAAAGGTGTACCACTCCAGTGGTACCTTATTAATGGGAACATGAAAGGAGCCCCCAACTGGGCATCCCCAGGAAACGGTGATGTCACTGGTTGATCCTTTCACCACAGAAGTGCTTTGGTGCTTCCTACACAATAGTAGTAGTAGTAGTAGTAGTAGTAGTAGTAGTAGTTTTGCTTTAGTTTGAACAAAAAAGTTATATAATTAAATTAGCTACTGTAGGAAACCTTAGTTTGGAAGGACGGTGTGCTTGTTTAAGAAAATAAATAGAAGTATGTTCAAATTTTTATTCTAAATACAAAAACACTTCATGTATAAAACCAGAAAACAACATCAGAAAACAAAGTGATGTTAAGTTATGTAAATCTAATATTTTTCACTAATATTTTATGTAAATCTAATATTTTTCACTGTGTTCTTCTAATGGCAGGGTCAGGCAGTATAAAGTATATAGCGTACTGTATAGAGTGTACTGCCTGACCCTGGCATTAGAAGACCACAGTGAAAAATATGAAGCAATTTAAAGACAGAAACAGAATTGCAGAATGCATCTTCCTGGAAGCTATTGGGAGCATTTTGTTCTCTCTTGTGGTGATTTAGTACCAAGCTAATTCCCAGGACTTTATAAAAAGTCTCTTGTTTGGGTACAATTTGAATTATTTTCATTAGCTTCACAGCTGGGGTCTGACTAAAGTTAGGTTAAAAACTTCAGACAAGCTCTACAGATTTTGAAATTAGTCTGCCTCTTTGCTGTCATCCCCAAGGAAATGAAAGACAGGGAAGTTTACACTTCAAGTTAATGTTTTAGCAGTGTTTGAAGCAGGAAGCAAATGGGCTTTTTCATAAAAATCTATGGTGTTTTTATAGCCCGTGTGGTCTACCAAGCTGAATGCTGGGTTTACCCCTGGGAGATTTTGATTAAAATAATAGTTGAACCATGGACCAGCTGGGTGGCCTTGGGGCACTCATGTTGACCATCTAGAACAGTGTTTCTCAACCGTTGACTGGGGAATTCTGGGAGTTGAAGTCCAGACATTTTAAAATTGCTAAGGTTGAGAATCACTGATTTAGGATCACAGCTCTGTAGTCAATCTGGAATGGAGATACAATTTATAAGAATGTAATCTGAGTCTAGGGCAGACCTTAGATTGGCATGTTGCCAGGATGTGCCACCTCCTAAGAGATGACCCCTAGAAAATAGAAAGTAGAAGTATTTGCAACAATCTAAGATGTCATCAAAACGCTAAATGTAACTCCACAATGCTAGTTCCATTTCTTTGGTACTTCTGTGAAACACTGATCGGTAAATATACAAGAGATGAAATTTGTGTTGCAACACATATTTTGTAACAATTTTTTTTATTTGCACCCCACCGATTCCCTTTCCAATTGTCCTTTGGTTTTGAGTAAAAAGGAACTCTCTAAGGCAGGGGTGTCAAACTCGCGTCATCACGGCGTTGTCACGTGACATATCAGGACTTTCCCCCCCTTCACTAAACTGGGTGGGGGCAGGGCCAGCACATGATGTATCCGGCCCATGGGCCGCGAGATTGATGCCCCTGCTCTAAGGCCAACTATGGGAAGACCAGATTCAGAGAAAGAGATGAATAACATTCTAATATAAATTACAGGGAATACATATGTATTAATCAGTAGCCATTAAGAGATTCATTCTTCATGAATTTTATAACATCCCATTTCAAAGCCATCCATGTTGGTCACTCTTTTCTAGTAATGAATTCCATATATCAATTATACCTGCATGAAGAATTGCTTTCTAAAAGAGCCATTTAGTTTCAGATTACTATATAGAGAAAAAAATTCTAGCTGATTCCTTGCACCAAGCTGAGCTTTATCACTTCTTTCATCTCCCATTTCTTACTTTTCCCTGAAGCTTTCCCCACTTTGAAAATCATTACTTTGACTTTGCAGTCACTAGAACTGTGCCCATTACTTCACGATTGCTCTCCAGAGTAATAAAAAATTCATTATACAGATAGTCCTCAACTTACTACAATTGAGCCTCAAATTTCTGTTGCTAAATAAGACAGTTGTTACAATTTTCCCCCATTGTATGACCATTCTTGCCACAGTTGTTAAGTGAATCACTGCAGTTGTTAAGTTAGTAACATGGTTGTTAAATGAATTTAGCTTCCCCATTGACTTTGTTTGTCAGAAGTTGCAAAAGGTGATCACATGATCCCAGGACATTGCAACCGTCATAAATATGAGTCAGTTGCCAATTGACTGAATTTTGATCATATGACCATGGGGATGCTGCAATGGTCATTTAAGTGCGGAAAACAATCATAAGTCACTTTTTTCAGTGCCGTTGTAAGTTTCAATGACCACTAAGCAAACTGTTGTAAGGTGAAGTCTACCTGTAGTGTTTTGATATTAAGCAGAGAATAAGAAGATGACCTTAATAGAATGTGCAGGATCTGTTGCCTAGACAAAATGGGCTGAACTATTTTTAGAGTCCAGAACAATTGGATCACATTCAGAAGTGATTTATGTAGATGGGTCCTGAATTCACTATAAAAAGGAGGAATAGATACAACACAATCAGATTTGCAAGGTCACAGCCAATCTCAATAAAAGTAGTTTTCCTCTCTGTAGAATTGATTTCTTGGTCTGATCTACTTAGTGGGGCTGACAGATTATATATCTGATTCCTCTCCTGATGATTGTGAATAAGAATCTTATTTTATATGGGGAGAAAGAATGTTGCATGTTGATGATAAGCAAAGGGTCTTCTGAGTACATTTTGGGAGGATTAGCTGCACCAGATAATTATGTAGAAAAATGGTTCTTTTATCTTAATCCAATTACCAATTTCAAAGTTCTAATATTGCAAGTGAGGAAAATAAATTGTGGCTTGGATCTTGAGTTCCCTTATGGGAATCAAATCGGGAAGAAACTGCTGCTATATGTTGTACATAAAGGCTCCTATAGCACTGCTTGATTTCTAGATCATTCCATGGATATCTACCTACAGTTTTCTTGGCAACAATATGAAAATGGTTTGCCATATTGAACTTTATTTATTTTGATTTTTCAGCCTAATGTATAATCCTAGAATTTCCTAATGGGCTTCCATCTCAGTATCCTCTCATGTCCTTCATGTCAGAACAGACATGGTATTCAGCAGGATCTGACCAGTTATGGAGAACTGGCTGTGGAAATTTTGAGTAGTTTGGAGAACCTGCAAATACCACCTCTGACTGGAGATTTCACAATATCCTTCCCTGGCCATGCCTACCAAACCACACCCACAGAACTGGTAGTAAAAAAAATTTGAATCCCACCACTGTGCCAGAACCTTCTAACCCTGTCAGAATCGGCTTAGCTTTTCACGAGAATATCTTTTTGACTAGCAAACCAGAAAACTAGAATCATACTATTTCTCTTATGGCTCATTACCATTTTTAAACCTATTGTCACATTTCAATTCTTCTTCAGCAGCATAGTTAGAATTGGACAAAATACATGAAGTTCAGGAACCTGCAGTTTCAAATACCTCAGAAAAATCTCTGTAGGAAACAGCAGAAAGGAATATCTGGGCTATGAGAACCCTACTCCTTGCAGTAACCATTTGTATTCGTTAAATAAGATTATATTTTCAAACCAATTAAGATATATTGTTAAAAGATGGTCAGATAGATAATTGTAGTTATTCCCAAGCACAGGATTCTAAATGCTATTTTTTTTTCTTTAACATTTTTTAATAAAAATATTCTTATTGTCAGATAAATTCATCAGACTCTGTCTCCGCTGCTGGTTTTTCAAGCCAGTTGGTGTAGTTGGCATGCCCAGATGTTTTTTTCCACAGTTTCTACATTTCTAAATTGTGTTACTAGCTCGATACCCGTGCTTCACTACAAAAGTATGTGGTCGGGCTTAGTTTTTGGAGATAAGGGGAAAAAATTCTGCCTCTGCCTACCAGCTTCCATCGGTATTCATCTGGCTAGCATCCTGTCAGTGTGTGAGAAAGTTGAGCTGTTTGGAAACTGAAACAGTATTTGCAGTGTGAGCAAGAAGGAGACAGCAAGGAGTCTGGGTGTGGCTTAGCTCAACTGTTCTGTACTAAAGCTGTTTGGTGCTGTGAAAGTAAAACTGAAACTGAAACTCCTCACTTCTGCTTGTGTTTTGCATTTGGAACAGATTTCTTTTCAGGTAGGGAGGGGGAGTAGAACTCCTTAGAATCAGAGCATGTTAATAATAATATACAAAATATTAATGCTCTGATGGTCGTTTAAAAAAACCCTTTCTTAGTGAGCACCTAGAAGCCAAGAGGAACATAAGTGCCAAATTTCAAGTTTGTAGGCTTTAAGGTTCTAGAGATTTTGTGATGATGCGTGAATGGTATTTTGCTTTTATATAGAGAGATAAGAACCAGGAATTTCAATTTGCTCTTCTCAGAAGCAGCCAAGGTCAGAGTGCATTTTTTTTAAAAAATCTGATTTTGAGAGAAATGAGCCAGATTTTCCCACTTTGAATATCAGAGTAAGCAAACAAGTGTTGGAAATGCTTGGGTGTTGCTTGGCAAATGGTTCAGCAGGTTCAATTCATCTACTGCACACCTGTATACTATTCATGCACAGGGAAGCCATCATTCTGAAGAAGTCCATGCAAATGGAGTTAAAAAGTTTAGCGTCTCGGTAAAACAAACAAATACCTCATTTTATGTCTAGGGACATGGTGAGGATTTCAGCTGTTTCAGATACTGCAAAGTTACTAAATAAAGGGATAAGGAGATTTGGTATGGTGGGGGGAATGGCAAAGTTTTTTTGGATACTGGCTTGCTCTTGCCTCCTTCCTAGAAAAACAAATCTGGTCACGTTGCCAACTTCAAAAGCCGATACAAAAATTTATGCCACCAGATAAAGACTGAATGCACCAATTATCACATTAAAAAAAAGGAAAACCTTCTACACACCAATTCCACCTGCGCTTTTTACAATTTTGTAAACAACAAACTAAAAGACTCAAGGTACATCCCACCCCTGACAGGACCTAATGGTAAAGACTGCAACAATGACACCATTAAAGCCAACATCTTTAACACATTCTTTGGCTCAGTATTTGTAAACAGCAATGGATCATGCCCAGTAGTTCCTAGTCGAACCACAGAAAACTACAATGATCTAACACATATCGATTTTACAGAAGACAATGTTGAAAAAGCACTACACAATCTAAAACCATCTCTATCTATTGGACCGGACGGAATATGTGCCTACTTCTTAAAAAAAACTATCCACTGCCATAGCAGAACCTCTAAGCATAATCTTTGAAAAATCTTTCAGGACCAGCTCCTTGCCTAACCTATGGTCACAAGCCACGGTCATCCCCATCTTCAAAAAGGGAGACCCCAGCCTAACTGAAAATTACAGACCAATCTCTTTATGCTGCGTCACCTGTAAAGTCATGGAATCAATTATTAACCAAACAACCTACTCTCTAATAAACAATTTGGTTTCAGAAAAAAACTATCCTGTAATCTGCAACTCTTAGACTGCAAAAACATATGCACTACACAACTCAATCAGGGCAAAGCAATAGATGCAATCTACATAGACTTCTGTAAAGCCTTTAATTCAGTGGTACACAACAAACTACTCCTAAAACTAAAATCTTATGGTATCTCTGGACAACTGCATAACTGGATAGAAGCATTCCTGTCAAACAGACAACAAATGGTCAAAATTGGGAGTGTCCTATCAAATTCTGTACCTGTCAACAGTGGTGTCCCCCAAGGCAGTGTTCTAGGACCAACTCTCTTCATACTGTACATAAATGACCTCTGTGATCACATTAAGAGCAACTGCGTTCTCTTTGCTGAAGATGTAAAGCTATTCAACAACACCAACAATATTGCTACCCTTCAAAAAGATCTTGACTATGTATCAGAATGGTCAAACAAATGGCAACTTCAAATCTCAACAAATAAATGCTCGGTCTTACATATTGGCAAAAAAAATCAGAAAATAAAATACAAGCTGAAAAGTCAAGACCTTGTTGATGATCCAAACTCTGTCAACGATCTTGGAGTACTCATCTCTAATGATCTAAGTGCTAGAGCCCACTGTAACTACATAGCCAAAAAGGCATCCTACGTAGCTTTTTCTCTAGTAATATCACACTACTAACTAGAGCATACAAAACATTTGCTAGACCAATACTCAAATACAGCTCATCAGTCTGGAACCCACATTACGTATCTGATATTAGCACAATTGAGAAAGTCCAGAAATATTTCACAAGAAGAGTTCTCCACTCCTCTACGCGTTGTAGAATACCTTATGCCACCAGACTTGAAATTCTAGACCTAGAAAACCTTGAATTACGCCAGGCTTGTCCAACCCGCGGCCCACGGGCCGCATGCGGTCCAGATCGCCTCGTAATGCGGCCCAACGCCCACCCCAACCTTCATGAAAGATCCAGCGAGGAGGAGGAGGAGGAGAGGCAGGCGCGAGGCAGGGTGAGGCGAGCAACAGAAAAGGCGGGCAGCCGCAGCCCAAAAGTCCCGCCCCGCCACCTCCTGCTGTTGCCACCGCCGCCACCACCGCTGCTGCTTCTGCCCCCGCCGCCGCTGCCGCTGCTGCTGTTTCTGCCCCCCCTGCTGCCGCCGCCGCTGCTGCTTCTGCCCCCGCCGCTGCCGCTGCTGCATTTGCAGGAGGAGAGGTAGGCGCAAGGTGGGGCGAAGCGAGCAACAGAAAAGGCAGGCAGCTGCAGCCCAAAAGTCCCGCCCCACCTCCTCCTGCTGTTGCCGCTGCTGCCGCCACTGCTGCTGCTTCTGTCCCTGTCGCCGCTGCCGCCGCTGCTGCTTCTGCCCCCGCCGCCGCCCCTGCCGCTGCTGCTTCTGCCCCGCCACCGCTGCCACCGCTGCTGCATTTGCAGGAGGAGAGGTAGGCGTGAGGCGAGCGAGCTTTCTTCCCCCTCCCCCCACCCTGCAAAATTCGGCCGGAAAATTAATAAAAATAAATAATTTGCAGGAGGAGAGGTAGGCGCGAGGCGGGCGAGCTTTCTTCCCCCCCCCCCACCCCGCAAAATTTGGCCGGAAAGTTATAAAATAAAAAATAAATAATTTTTAATAAATAATTAATAATAAATAATAAATAAGGAGAACAAGGGAGCGTGCAGTACCCACCCGGCCTCCACCTCTCCAGCCAGCCGGGTTTGCGCGCAGGAAGCGGGTGGGTGCAGCTGCAGCTCTCCAAGGCGCGTGGCTCGGTTTGGTTCGGCTCTACGTGGCCGTCCCAGACCTAGAACCTAGCCTCTCTCTGCAGCCCGGTTCTTCCGACCGAGCCCTGCACTTGCTTGCTTGCTTGCTTGCTTAGTTTCCAAGCAATCGTTCCCTCCCCCTCCCCTGGTCTGGGCTGCTTCCTCACACCTTCCTCCTCCCGGGCGGAGCATAAAGATGGGCAGAACGTTTCACTGAAGTTGGGAGTCTCTGAGCATGTGCAGAGTACCTCCCCTTGCTTGGCCCAATGGAAGTGGACCTTGGGTTGAAGCAAAGAGAGTGAGGTCGGCTGTATTGCTGCCCCGGGGAGGTTGGCATTGCAAAATTGGATGCCAAAGGGGGCTGGAGAAGGGGCAGAGGGGCAGCTGCAGGGGGTTGGAGAAGGGGCAGAGGGGCAGCTGCAGGGGGCTGGAGAAGGGGCAGCTGCATTAAGGAACAGGAAGATCTTAGCCATGGTTTATTCATTGACTAAGCCAGAATCAAACAACATGCTAAACTCTAAACCAGAATGGCTGGGTTGATATATTCAGCCCATGTTTCTCAACCTTGGCAACCTGTGTGGACTTCAATTCCCACTCTGGCTTTGCTCTACTTTCTCAAAGTGCCACTGCTGTCACATTCTTTCTTTCTGTCTGTCCATCCGTCCGTCCATCCATCCATCCATCCATCCATCCATCCATCCATCCATCCATCCAAAAGGTCTGTCTGCCTGCCTGCCTGCCTTTCTGTCTACCTATCTACCTATCTATCTATCTATCTATCTATCTATCTATCTATCTATCTATCTATCTATCTATCTATCTATCCATCCATCCATCCATCCATCCATCCATCCATCCATCCATCCATCCATCCATCCATCCATCCAAAATGTCTGCCTGCCTGCCTGCCTTCCTGCCTACCTACCAACCTGCCTGCCTGCCTACCTGCCTTTCTGTCTACCTACCTACCTACCTACCTACCTACCTACCTACCTACCTACCTACCTACCTACCTACCTACCTATCTATCTATCTATCTATCTATCTATCTATCTATCTATCTATCCATCCATCCATCCATCCATCCATCCATCCATCCATCCATCCATCCATCCAAAATGTCTGCCTGCCTGCCTGCCTTCCTGCCTACCTACCAACCTGCCTGCCTGCCTACCTGTCTTTCTGTCTACCTACCTACCTACCTACCTACCTACCTACCTACCTACCTATCTACCCACCAATATAGATCTACCTACCTACCTACTTATCTACCAATCTACTTACCTACTTACCTATCCATACATTCATCCAAAAGTTCTGCCTGCCTATCTACCTATCTATCTACCAATCTATCTACCTACCTACCAACCTGTCTCTGTCTGTTTGTCTGTCTGTCTCTCTCTATCCATCCATCTATCCATGTTCGAAGTGCCAGCCCCGCAGGCACATTGGAAAAGTAGAGCAAAGCCAGTCTGGGAGGGAGGGAGGGGGAGAGAGAGAGAGAGAGCAGATGCATCAGATTGAAATGAGGCCTATTTTAGACTGAGGCCCTTTTCCACATTGAAACATCTTTGCCAGCACATTGAAACATCTTTGGCTTCTATAATTAAAGGTTTTGTGGACAAAACATGGTCAAGACTATCAGGAAGCTCTCACATTTTGTTGAGGCTTTAAACAGGATCCATTGGACCAGATCTCCATTCTAAAAATTACTTTTCCCCAATGTATTACAATGCCAATTCTGTAGAAGGCTAAACCAAAATGTACTGGTAAATTACAAGGAGAACACACACACACACACACACACCCTTCTAACCCTGCTGGAGCAGGTGATTGGACCAGAATAGATATCTCATTATCTTTCTCCTCCCCCCCTCCCTCATTTATTTCTTTTTCTTTCCGTCTCTTCCTTCCACCCCCCCTCTTTCTTTGTCCCTTTTTCTTTCTTTCCCTTCTCTCTTTCTTTTCTTCCTTCTCTTTCTCTCTCTCTCTCTCTTTTCTTTTAATCTCTTTCCCTCTCTCATGCTCACCCCATTGACTTGACTTGCTTGGGCAGATCCCTCCAGTGCAGTTGGCTCAATGGGGTGGACCTGTGGGGCCGGCACCTAGAACGCGGCAGTGTCGGCATGTGTGACAAGTAGAGCAAAGCCAGAGGTCGGTAATTTTTGCTGCAAAGAATCACAAAAGCTTCTGGGTTGTGCACAAGAAGGGACACACATGTCAATGCAATTCAGCAACATAAAATAAAGAGTTACAAATAAAACAAATCAACAAGAATCGGCAAAGCATCTCTGATTAGATTTTATTCACTGCTAGAATCTAATCAGAGATGCTTTGCTGATTCTAGTGCAATGACCTGCTCCAGCAGGGTTAGAAGGGAGTGTGTGTGTATGTGTGTGCATGGCTGTCAAAACTCCAAAAACGGGTCAAGTATCTCTGGGAAGGTCAGTCATAAATTAGAACACTTGCTAACAACTAGCCATTAAGTGAGGACCACTTGTATTTGGTTTGCCAGTCACCTGGCCATGCCCACCCAGTCACATGACCACCAAATCACACCTACCCCGTCATGTGACCAGCAAGCCATGCCCAGCCAGCAAGCCACGCCAGCCAGTCACGTGACCAGCAAGCCACACCCACCCAGTCACATGACCATCAAGCCACACCCTCAAACTAGGCCATGCCCACAGAAATTTGAATCCCACCCCTGGGTGGGGGGCACTGAGGATGAGTTTGTAGCACCAAGGGGGCGGTGGACTGAAAAAGTTTGGGAACCACTGCACTAGACCTCCCAGTTTCTAGCCTGGTGTTTTAACCACAAGATCAAACTGGCTGGCAGGTAAGTAAATTAGGACTATTCAACTATTGTTCAATTCCTAGCATCCTTTACCAAGTGTTGTTTTAGGGATGCTGGAAGCTTTAGTTGTATAACATTGTAAGGGCACAGACTATTCTGTATAGAACTGCAATGTTTTTAAAATTATTTCACAATAAATCTATTAATCTATTAATTAATAGATTAATCTATGTTTGCGCTGTATTATTTTCTCTGGGTGGTAGGCAAGATGGAAATGAATAACAGGCAGAAGGAATGCAGATCTAGACTCTGGAAACTCATTGTTCATATCGCTTTAATTCATATCATTCCATAGTTCAGTCTAAAGGCATTTGAAGTACATTAGGATGGGAGTTAAGATCATGTCAATTAGTTGCACAAATGAGATGGTGAAATGATGGCTAGATTAAAAGAAGATAGCTGTTCCTGTGATCACATCATGAACATAAAGGATATCCCCAGCAGATCAGTCTGAGATCTCTTTGGATTAGCTTGCTTTTAGGTTTATTTAAGTGCCAGAAAAGTTTAACATTTAAACAACTGTGGTATGGATTGATATGTGCAATGCAATGTATGTTAGATAGTATACATTAAAAGATATAAAATAGAGATAAAGACTAAGAGAGATACAGGCTAAGAAAGAATAAGGGCAGAATAGACAGGGTGATATAAAGATATACATTAATTGCATGCTTTATTGTCAAATAATGTCACCTTCTAAGGAAGGACTTAGAATCTAAAATATCAACACTTCCATTTTTCTTCTTTGGAACAATTTATATTCTTTTTTCTCTTGATAGTTTTCCATGAAATGAAAGCAACATCAAGGAGAAAGACTGATAAGATGTCTAAATATTCCTTCTTGTTTGGTTTAGGCCAGGGGTCTCCAACCTTTTGGACCTCAGGGATCACCATACTCATAATTTTAAATCCTGGGGACCACTAATATGAATTTTGACTGATGGTAGCTTGCTGACGTTGGTGGGAGAGAGAGAGAGAGAGAGAGAGAGAGAGAGAGAGAGAGAGAATGATCTGATCTAACTTCTCTCTTCCCTCCCTCCCTCCCTCCCTCCCTCTCTCTCTCTCTCTCTCTCACACACACACACACACACACAGAGAGAGAGAGAGAGAGAGAGAGAGAGAGAGAGGCAGGGGTGGGATTCAAATTTCTTAACAACCGGTTCTGTGGGCATGGCCTAATTTGTGGGTGTGGCTTGGTGGTCATGTGACTGGCTGGGCATGGCTTGTATGTAAATATTACAAATATGTATATAAATATTGATTTTTTTATAAAAAATGAGCAACTTTTACCCAAAATCAGGCAGAGCAGACAGGCAGATTGAGTTGCTCACAGAATCACAGATTCATTCAGAGACCTATCTTTCTGCCATTGGCTACCTGAGCATGTCACATAAATTTTGCTTGCAAGCAAACCCATAAAATTTGCTAGCAAGCAAACTCACAAAATTAGCTCATAACATACCATGTATGTAAGTATTGAATTTTTTATTTTTTAAAAACAGCAACTTTTACCCAAAATCAGGCAAAGCAGGCAGGCAGATTAAGTTGCTCAAGAATCACAGATTCATTTAGAGATCTGTGTTTCTGCCATTGGCTAGTTGAGTCTGCACTGCTTCAGCCCTAAGGAAGGTTCAGCTCTGCTTAAAAGCAGAGCCGAAGATCTAAAGATCAGCTAGAAAGCAAGAAATGCAACAATTTCCTGCTTTCTAGATAATCTAAATCTCCTGGCAGAACAGCTCCCAACAGAACAGCTGATGGTCAGAAAAAGGAAAAATAGCAACTTAGCAGGCAAGTTTGCCAGGCAAGAAGTGAGTGGGCGGGGAGGGTTCCTGCCAGCCATGTGGATGGCGCAACCCTAACCCTAACCCACTGGTTGGCGACCACTGGTTTAGGCAGTAGTTTCCATCCAAGATGCTAGCCCTAACAGATGTATCGTGTCTGAACTTTAGTACAGAGGAGGAGCACTGGAAGCATGTTAAATCCCTGAAGAAGACACAGTTCTCAAACCTGTTATCTAGGAAGGATACCCCCCATATCTGGGAAGGAAGATCCTCACCCTTTCTGGTGATCTCAAGATCAATAGCAACACTTGGAATCATCAGTGGGCAGCCCATATAAGCCAGCCAAAGGGTCAACTTGCTGGGTCTGAAAAAAACCACATTAGAATCTTACATTGTTGGAATATTTCACAAGGGAAGAAAGAGCCTTTTAATATTCAGCATCTGATTTTCCAGACTTCCCTTTGGGATTATAAGAAATGAAAAGACAGTGTTATCTCATGCATATCCCAATAAAAAACAAACGTTGTGGTTGAAATTCCAATCTTGGTTGCAACTATATAACACTACTGAGGTACATGTGGTTGGATGAGTGTAACTAAGGACAGAAGTTGTTCTCCGTTTTAATACGAGGCCCCAAAATAAACATGGCTTTGAAAATGTAGCGTGCCTTCGTGCCCAAGCTGACAGCAGAAAAAAAAAATGGCTGTTATGATTCTGGAAAGATGAGGTTTAAAAAGAAAAGGCTGACCCCTTCTTTGATTGAGAAGGACAGAGTGTTATGCATCATCTCACGTGATGTCAGAAGAAGCTGTGCAGCAAATGATTAAATAAACAGATAGCAAATGAGATATTTTGAATGTACCAAGGAGTCAAAAACACCGCACATACTCTGTACCCACTGGAATATAATCATTCCATCACAGGCGACCACACAGAAAGTTCTGCACATCACTCATCTTGTCTTTGGCTGGGGATCTGCTCAGCCCAGGAACACAGCCTATGTTTGTCTGGAAAAGAGCCTTGGTTCCTTGTTTCCCATTTTTCTATAGGATTTGTTTTATTAATATGTAACACTGTCTGCTTTTCCTTTTATCTGTAAGACTCTTGGAGCAGGGTATAAAACACAATTAAAGGCATTCAATAACAGCATCTTTAACCATAACATTATGGCATCTCCAAATTAAATGACAAGACAGGAGACATAGCAGCCAAAGTCTGTGAGAGCAAATGAGAAATTTTCACTATTGGGATGCTGGCATTAAGAACAGACTCTCTCAGGAACTATATAGGCAATTCTTAAAAGATATGCAGGGCAGCCCCATCACATTTTAATGATTAGTATGTAAGGATGAAGGCAGTCCATCAAGTATTCTTGCCAAAGCTGTGTAAGAACTACATCCAAACACATTTGACATGAGTGAATTGCAGAATGGAAACTTATTCATTTTTTTTAGGACAGGTGGAAGTTCCTTGTGATTAGCTCCTTCCTTCAAACAACCTAATCCTAGCAGTCCTCAGTAGCTGGAATATTATTAGTATTGCTGCTTGTTTACATCAAACTAATAGATTTCTGTATATAGAATTAAACCCCCATCATTGTATTACATCAATCCAAAAATGTTCTTTTGAACATTCTTCCAAATATAAAAATGGTCACAATTCTTGAACTCAAATATAAGCTGGGTCTTGTGGGCTATACTAAACAGTGGTCACACTTCATAGTTACAGTAACAAGGGCCAAGGTTGTCACCTGCGTATCGAGAAGTGCTGCATAAAGCTCATTTTGTGAATGCTTGCAGAGATTGCAAATGTATCTATCTCCATATAAAGTGAGCAACTTATTATAATTCAGGCAGATAGAATATCTCCTAGCTTCTAGAAAGAAGGCACAGTACTAATAAAATTAACAGGAGGAAAAACTCTTTCATTTTTGTATTATTTCCAGTTACAGAATTTTAAATGTTCTTACTTATAAGCAAATTCTTCTAGGTCAGAGTACAGTTCAATCTATATGGCAACATTCTATAGTCTAGATCAGGAGCGTCAAACCTGATTTCATTGAGGGCCACATCAGGGTTGTGTTTGATCTCAGGATGGGGTGGGGGGTGGCCAGGATGGACGTGACCAGTTTGACATCACTTATGTTGGGGCTGCCTGTGGTTGCCCAAGTGCTCTGCCAGTGAAAACGGAGCTCCATTTTCGCTGGCAGAGGCACCGTGGGCCAGTCCTTTGCTGTTTCCAGGGTTTCCAGATCTAAGTACTCCATGGGCCGTATCCAGCCCACAAGCCTTGAGTTTGACACCCCTACTCTAGATATTTAGCCTTTCTTCCATGAAATGGTATTCAAGCTGATAAACTGTATACAGGAAACTTGATCTGCTATGTTTCAGTAACTTGCTGTCCTAAAATAGGTCTTGGCTTTCTTTTCCCAACCTTTATTGAGCACTTTCAATAAAATACTCAAGTTTTCAAAACTCTGATACCTATTATTTTCCTGCTCAGTCCCACCAATAATTAGTTGACTGAGTACCTTTACGCCACCATCATTTTCATTTCTTCAAAAACAATGTGAAACTGAGCTGCCTTTGACATCATATCAGCCAATCCTGAAATGCTATGGATATTACTTGATATCACTAATTCAGCTGGACCTCAGGAAAGTCCCCCCAAAAAGGCCCAAAGCCCCCAGATAGTTTGAACTTTAGCATAGATCCAAAGTCTTGGGAGGATGTTATACAACTGGAAGGTTCATCTACTGTCACTCTTGGGGTTTCTGGAATGGAGGTTTATCTTTCTCTTACAATGTAATTTTTATTCAATACAGTCCTCTGGCATTTCACTCTTGTTTAAAGCTGTTGCCTTCAAATCCTAATGAAACTATTGGCTCTCAGTTGGCCCCTAAGTTATCAATGAGTTTTACAGGCAGTCTAAAACTGTAGCATCCTTCTACTGAACCATGTTTTCTGAGGCTGTTGAGAAGCATAAATAAAGAAATAAGTAATCAGCAATATCATTCTCTAGTCCACTTTTGATTCCCATCCCTAATTGACTGTCATTTACAAAATGCATTCATTTTGTTTCCCTTGTATGCCCTGCATCTTGATGAAAAGCACCATAAGAAAACTCTTTAGATATGTAGTTTGAAAATAAAGTGTGTTATTCAGCATTACCACTAAGACAGTGTGAAGCATTTAGGTGGTGATCTGCTTTGAAGGAGAATAAACCATATCATCCTTTGAACTGAATCTTTGAATTTATCATCTTGTGGCCATTCAAAATGTTGAATTAAATCAAGTGCTTTTGAATTGCTGCAGACAGGTTCCAAGGCACCAAGCAGTTTGATGGAATATGGGGTTTTGCAGGATTTCAAATGGTGTTGCAAGTTCCTTCCAGAAATAGAGTAATGAGGAGTCTCACTGTACATTAAAAGCATCCGTCTCTGCTCTGAAATCCAGATGAATGAATTTGGCAATGCTCTAAAGAACACAAGGATTAACTTAAGTGGAGGAAAGAATAACAGAAATATTGTTGTTGATATCTACTATGGCCTGACCAATCTAGGAGAAGAGTTGGATGATACCTCTCAAAGGCAAATTGCAGATTTTTCAAAGAAGCACAGGATAATTGTGATGGGATTCCATTATTTGTTGAGAGACAGACTATCAAGCTTGGTTTTTCCAGGAAACATCAGACATGTCTTTCTGACAATTTCCCCCTTCAGGGACTGAAGGAAGGCTTCCCAGTTGGGTCCCTTTCCCAACTTTGCATCATTCAAATGTATAAAATCGAAATTTTCAAGACAAGCTCTCCAAGTCCGTAATTGTGCTTCAAATGCAATCCTGCAACTAGAGTCAGGATTCATGAAAGTGGAGGCTAGGGTATGGGTGGCCGTACTCAACTATTGGCTCGGTCTGAATTTTTTTCCCCTTGGTCTTGCCCCATTAACTATGAGTGTTGATTTTCAATCCATATGGAAACAGGCAGTGGCAACTAAAATATCATCCTTCGGTTTCTCTCCAAGTCTTCTACTCAGCATGGGATATGATCATGCCAAAGCACTCTAAATTAAACAGCATGTAGCAGACAGAGAGGGCCAATTGGATATAGCCAGGGCCTCATTCTTTTATTGCTGATGAATCCAGCAGGTACTTTGCCTTCCCTACAGCATACTTAATTAAACTTGAAGTACCTAAACACAGAAGGGCTTTTTCTCTGTCACAATATCATGCCATCTATCACTATCTGTGAAGGCCAATACAGGAAGATTATTTACTTGGACAGACAAGGTCTCTGTGACTCTGGACACAAAGGAACAACAAAGCATGTTCTTCTCCAATGCCTGCACTATAAAGATATTTGTATTATCATAAGTTCATCATTACTGCATAAATAGGACAATTTTACACCATCTTGTTGCTTACAGATTCCAATCTAATACAACATACAGTGTGGCCAGGTACTGTACAGTAGCACTCAAAATGTACTAGAGGGTGAGCTGACACGTTTGAGTGCTTTATAACTTGAGAGATACAATATGTTGTACATTCTGAGAGCAACTCCCAGAACTTAACCATGATCTTTAACTGGATGTGCAGCAGTTCCATTAATTGTCCTGGCCAATATTATTTTGTCCCCAAAGGTAGCCAACCTAGAGTTAGGCCAACAGCATTGTGCCGGCTATGATCAAATTTAGTCAGAGTTACTGTTATTTCTCAATGAGTTACATACAAACAGTGAATAAAATGTGATTGTGCAGAAAGATAGCTTGAAGTAATTTGGCTCTGTAACAAGTATAAAATGGTTCAGCAACTTGTGAATGCAGTGCCAGCACTCAGTGACTTGATTCCTTTCCCTCATTTCACCTGATAAATGAGGTCTGTGCATGGCAATTGGAATATCCTTCAGGATTTCAGAAATCACTTCACTGAATGGGATCATTGAGTACATGGAGTTGATGTCATTGAAAATCTTTCAACATTCGTAGCAACTATGGGAAGGTATGGCTGCAACCACTTTCTTGTTCTGTTTATCTTCAGAAGAGAGCAACTCAAGCATACAACAGTTGGAGGTCATAATAAAATCAGGAACTGAGGTCCAGAATCTGTAGGTGCTCCATTACTGGAGGCAGGGGTGGGATACGACAGGGTTAACTACCGGTTCGGGATTTACGAGCTTCCCTGCCCACTGTGATCTGCACACCTGTTAATCGTCATTAGCACGCTGTGTGCTGAGAAGCAGCCTTTGAAACAGCCCTCTTTTTTGTTTTTTTTTAACTGCAGCTGTGCCTCATTCAGCAGCTGAAGTTGAAAAATCAGGAAATAAAGATCAGGTAAGAGCCCAGGTGGGTGGCTTGGCAAAAACATCAGCAGCCATAGAACCGGTTCTATGTCTGCTGCTCTTCAGAGCTACCGGTTCTACAGAGGTGGACAGAACCGGTAGAAACCCACCCCTGACTGGAGGCTTTTAAGAAGACACTGGACAGCCATTTTCTGAAATGGTGTAGAGTTTCTGCTTGAGCAAGGGGTTGGATTTGAAAACCTCCAAAGTTCCTTCCAACTCTATCATTCTGTTATTTTGAAACCATTATGTTGAAAAGCATGCAAAATAAAATAATGTATAGTGAAAGCTAGACCTTCAGCTTCATAAGGTAGGAATTAGCCCTAATTCTGAATATCATCCTCTCCCTAGGTTTTTATTAGTTATTAGATTAGATTAGATTAGATTAGATTTAACTTTATTGTCATTGCCATGGATACAGGCAACAAAATGCAGTTAGCATCCAACCAGAAGTGTAAAACAACAGTAAAATATAAATATATGTATGCAAATATGCAAGGCATCTATGAATATGTCAATGAAAAACACAATAAAATGTATGTACACGAGCATACAAGGATAAGTGTGACTGCACATATATGAACATATACAACTGTACAAAATGTTTATGGACACATTGAATAGAAGTACAAATGCACAGAGAATTATACAAAATACATCATATATTATCAAGGGAAGCATCAGCATATGTGTGTGGACAAATGAACTGAGGAGTTCAGCAAGGAAACCGCTGTGTGGTAAAAGCTGTTCCCTAGCCTGCTGGTCTTAGACTGCAGGCACCTGAACCTCCTCCCAGATGGAAGAAGAGTAAACAGTTTGTGGGCTGGATGGAAGAGGTTCTTAACGATGCTGTGGGCTTTACGCAGACATCGTTTCCTCTGAATGTCCACAATGGCAGAAAGTGGAATCCCTAAAATGTGTTGGGCGGTTTCCACCACCCTCTGTAATGCCTTTTTTTCTTTTATAGTGCAATTTCCATACCAAACTGAGATACAGCTAGTTAAGAAGCTCTCGACTGTGCAGCGGTTGAAATTAGTCAGAATAGCTGAGGAGAGGTGATTCTTCCTCAGTAATCTCAGGAAGAACAGGTGCTGGTGAGCTTTCTTAATCAGACTAGTGGTGTTAATCTGCCAAGATTAGAGAGATGGATCCCCAGGAACTTGAAGCTGATAACACTTTATCCCAGTTATGGGATAAAGTACAAAGCAAATTATTATAATGGGCTCATATTTTTGCCAACAAGATTTGAATTTGTTTTTCTACTTTGTGATATGTCATGGATTCTGTTTCATGAGAAAAATCTCTCTATATTAGTCTTCTTTCCAACTGACTTTAAATTCATCTGGTAAAATGGGAAATAGTATGCTGTTTTTAACACATTGATTTTAATTCACTCATCCCTTTCATTTCATTTGTGTATAGAATATGTACAGTACACCCAATTATGCATGCAAACCTGTTTGAGAATAAAACAGCAATTCAATGGAAATTGAATTGAGTTAGACTGTTGGCCTAACTCTAGGTTGGCTACCTTTGGGGACAAAATAATACTACCCAGAGCAAATAATGTAATTGCTGCACATCCAGTTAAAGATCCTGGGTTAGATTCTGGGAGTTGTTCTCAGGTTGTACAAAATGTAGCCTATCAGCATCTCTGAGGGGAAAAAAGTAGGGTGCTCTAGGCAGAAATGATTTTCTACTGATATGTCGTAATACTACTGCTTTGATTCCTGTTGCTTCTATTATATTTTTTTTTAAAACCAGCCCTTTATCTTTGCTATGCTGAACAGAAGAAAATCTTTATTGTGGTCAATGACCAGTCCACAAAACACTCATTTTTCCATTCACTGAAAAAGCAATGGTATTCTTAGATGCTAAGAAGACTTATAGCTAAAGCAATCTAACATTTCTTGCATTCCACAAATAATGAAATATCCCCATCATCCCTTAGGATGATGGAGACATTTCATCAGCCAAGGGCACATGTTTGTGGCTTGTTTCAAATCACTTCCTGTGGCTTCTGCTGTGAAAGGTTTTGCGTCCCTCAGGCATGAGAATAATCCACTTTCTAGCTATTTCATCACAACTCTGCTTCTTAACAATCTAGCTTGGGTTGATTATAGCCAGTCAAATTAAACAGGATATAACTGAATCTGCATGAGAACAAACAAAAAATAAAATGTATATAACATTGTAAGGTTGTTGTTTTTTAATTATATGAAGTGTTCTTGTTCATAAAGGTCATTCTAAATTACCTGTTTCTAAATAAACTTTTCTCAAATTGTATTGTTGATATTTCAAATTACACTCCAAGCAATCACCTGAATTTTTGTTGGAATGAACAATGGCTTTCTTTCTGCATTTTTATTAATTTCAATGGCTGAGTAATATTTTCTTAAACTGTGCTTTAATAAGCATGAGATGAATGAATGAAAATTTTAAAAAGTGTTTCTATAACAATGGCTTTCCCACCTAAACTTCTGTTGCACTGCCTCATCATGATGAAAGGTAGTTCTTAGAAGGGATCAGCCAAATTTTGGGGGGAATATAAGCCATGAATATATACTTCTAGCAGGGTTACCCAAAATTTAAAAATAATCACAGCTGATCAACTAAAGCAGCTATCTATATTGGGCAGCAGCAATATATGAAGATGCCAGAGACAAATGATCACTTTAATGACAATGGCAAAGGCATTTATTCATACTACACAAAAAAGGCACTGGTAAAACAAGAATACCACATGGACAAAAATATAAAATGATTGGTAATATATTTCCAGATGATTCAGCACTCAACATGCTACTAAGGAACAGCTGAAGGTTTTTCAAAGTACTCATGGTTTTATGACTTGGCTACATTAAAGCATTTGGGATGTCTAGTTGGCAATGTTGCCATACAGGAAAATAAAATCTGAAGTTGCAAAGACAGAATTACAAAGGGAACATAGAATGTAAGAAACACTGTTAAAAACTGCTTGTGATTGGTAATAGAAATGCCAAACTTGGAAACATGCAACAAAATGTAGTTGTATTGTATGACTTGTGAAACCAAAATAAAATAGAAGAGCAACTTATCAATTTCTATCAGTGCCAATGAATTCTTCATAGCTAACACTATCCCCAACAATCAAAATTACAACTCTATACATGGACATCACCAGGTGGAGTGTATAGAAATTAAATGATTGTATTATTCCTAAAAGGAGGAGCTCAGTTTTAGCATCAAAGGCAGACACTAGTTGTGGAGCAGATTATGAACTACTCATGTGCAAGCTCCAAGTTAAGTTAAAGAAGAGAAAAGCCAACTTAATTATTGAGCAAATCAACACAGAGTTATTATTTAAGGTACTGATGACCAGGCTCAAATTATCCTATTTTGGACATATTATGTGAAGGCTTAGTTCTCTTCTCTTACTTCTGATGCTGGGGAAAATGGAAGGAAACACAAGGATTGACCAGCAACAAGATGGATGAATTTAGCAGCTATTTGTGCACTGTTGGAAGACTTGAAAGACTAGAAAGATCCCATGAAGAATATCTGTCTATTTGGTCACTAAGAATCAACCCTGACTTGGTGACACATAATCAATCAGTCAATCATACTGAACTGATTAAAATTTCTAAAACTAGAAAGGGATTACACTGTGATCATATAACATTTATGCATTATATTTAGATCTCCTTTACCTTATTTTTTAATATAGTAATTTAAAGTAACTGATAAATCAACAGATCTTTTTCCATTTAATATTTTTTTCAGTGCTATAGACATTTTTGTAAATGACTATCTCCTTGGTGTCTTAAATTAAGAAAAACCTCAGTTTTTAAAATCACATTATTTTTTACAGTTTTTCAACTGTCAAAGACTATTTTTTCTTTCCTAAATAGCCTAAGAGGCACTGTTTAGTTAGGTAAAACTACTTCATGTTTCTCTCAATAGAAAATGAAGCTATTGTATTACACATTCCCATAATTACATTTGGACTCTATATTATTGGATCTGTATTTATAATATGGCTATATTTAAGTATGAAATTCATCTCTGGAAAAGGCTTGTTGACTTTAATTATTATACCAACAATGAATGCAGTTACACAGTAATTTATGATCAGAAGTGGGACTGGAGAAGGTCCATTTTGGCTCTCAAATGTAACACTTGGAGTAACTTCAGGTCTCCTTAGTATAAGTCCACATATAAAGATGTGTGTGATTGTGGTGGAAAAATAAGGACAAGATGTCTGAACCTTTCTGCTTTGCAATTTCCAGTAGTAGGAAACAGAGATGATCAATACTATCTACTATCTACGCTTACTAGCTTGAATTCTTGACAATTAATAGCTACAATTTGTGAGCAAGATATGGACAGAATACCCCCTCAAACATTTCTGTTAGTGAGGAAACCTGAGAATTAGCAGGTACTAGAAGTATAAGGTAACTATGTACAAGAACACATTTCTTTACACAATTTGAGCATTTGAAAAAATGCTTTGAGTGGGCTGTTACATTGGAAAGATTTTGCTTCCTAAAAGTGAAAAGGTGAATAAGGTACTGGCAGTGCTCTATTTATGAACAGGTCATGTTCCCAGAAGCTGTTGGTAAGTCCATTTTGTTTTCAAGTCCAAATAAAGGTATATATGCATTGTGTTGCTAACTTTCAGACATTCTAGGTTTGAGTTGCAGACAGATTTGTTTGTGTTGGCAAAAGTAAAAAGTTTATATATGGAGTAGTGTCTGTCTGTATTTTGAAAGTTGAGTGTTCTCAATCTACATTGTGAATAACATTATTAATATTTAACCTGGAAGCTTCAAATTAGGACAAAGCACCCTAACCGCTCTTCAGAAGTAATTTGTAGGCTAAAGTTTTAAGACATTTTAAAAAATGTTACATTACTGTATTCTATTATATTTCAAGAATAATGCAGTTAAAGAAATTTTATAGAAAAGCAAAAGTTACCATCTATGTAGAAAAAGGATGGCAACGTTCATTGACTAATCTTAACTGTAGTTTCCACATACTTGATACCTTTCAACTGGTAATTTTGGGAGTTGTAATATGTCTAAAGGGCACCAGGTTTTTGCAACTGAAGAGTGTGGTCTTCTGTGATAGTTTCTGTTTTAGTGGTGACTGAACTCAAAAACATCTGATGCAATGTGCTGGTAATCCTCTACTATGTAACTGGGAGAAAGTAAGAAATGAGTGGCACTGCTGTCTCATTTGAATAATGTTTTAAATCAATTCCATATGTTGACCTTCATGACCAGACCTTGCAGGCTTCTTTTAAAAAAAACAGGGACATTTCTGTATGATTTCCAAGTTAAAGACTTGCATTTATGTAAGTCAGCATATATATCATACCTTTTTGCACCTGCATAAATAAAACATTATCCTATATCAGGAGCCAAAGAGAAATGCCACTTTTTTTTTGTTCATGTACAAAAAAAAGTTGTGCCCAAGATTAATCCATGATGATTAATCTTTCAAACTTAAGCATGCAGTCATTAATCTGTGGTGCCATATTCTTACGTCAGGCTTTTCTGCTTAGTTTTATGTCCATTTACGAGTTCATGTCCAACTGAATGATTTTCAGTAGAGAAACCAGGTATGTGGTGTGTAGATCAGATGACTGCATATTTCATTCATTCAGGGTTATGTCCAGTTAAGTGTTAATTTGGATTAACAAGTGAGACAGCATCTTTCAGACAGAGGGAACTGTATATAAAACACTAGATTTACATATTGTGGGAAGTTGAGTGTTGAACTACTTGACCAAGTAAATGAGTACTTCTTTCAGATAATCAACAGAGAGGGCAAAGAAAATCTTCTAATCAGTCTCTCACCTCAAGAAGTACCACAAGTCATGAAGGAGCTACAACAAGGAAGAAAGGAAGGAAGGAAGGAAGGAAAAAGAAAGAAAGAGCACCCTTGCATTTACACTTCTGTTTGCCAAATCCCACACCATTGTTAAGTGAGAATGTCACTTGGTCACTATTTGTAACTTCCTGCTGGCTTCCCAGATTGTAGGAAGTGTTGGAAGAAATATCCTTCTGGGTTCCAAGTGGGGAAAAAGACACTGGATTCATGGAAGTTGCTTGGAAAGAAGGTTTAATGGTGGACAAGACCACATGCCTTGGAGCTCCTGGGCGAAAAAGGGGAGAGATGTTGAGAATCCCTTGGTTTCATACCCTCTGTTGGGCCCCACCTTAGTGTTTCCTGTTCCTGTGTAAGAAATGTATCCCATTGGCTGTCAGACTCCCAGGGGCAGGGATCTTAGCTAACTTTGTAGACTTTGTCTGGACCACATGGCTTCACCTGAATGCTGGCTGATGCAATCTTCCCAGGTGCCATGTGGTGAGATGGGTAATCCTATCATTTCCTGAGGGCCATGTCTTAATCCCATCACCCTGGAGCTGAAGGGGGGGGCATGGAGCTGCAGGAAGCTGCTTTGTCTTTAAAACATGTTTTTCCTTTTCTTCCTTCAAGGAAATATAATATTCTGCCTTTTTAATATTTCCTAGAATATTTCATTCTTCTAGGAGAGGGGTGGGTGCTAACTTTCTACAGAAGTAAGCAAAGAAGGTTGCAAATGGTGACCATGTGACTGCAGGATGCTGCAACATCATAATTACAGGCTAGGCATCAATCACATACTGTGGGGATGAATGACTGATGTAAGTCTGAGAACCAATTGCAAGTACCATTCATTCAGCATCATTGAAGTTTGGATGGTTGGTGAATGAATAGTCATTAAATGAGGACAATCTCCAGAAGCTCCTCTACAGAGACATAGTGATCCAAAAGGAAAATCCAGATTTGTTTCAATTTCAAATGAATTGGTGCAGAACCAGAAATAGATCAATCAATCTGGAAATAATTCTGAACTGAAGTATGATCTTGGGGGAATCTGATCTAATCATTGAATAGAATGACATATGAATGACAGACACGAAAGAAGATGGTACTATTCATTCTATAGAAAGATTTTCATTTTGCTTTTTAGTGAAGATTTGTATGACTAAAGAGCATTTTTAAGTCTTCCAGACTTGTTCATCCATCTTAGATCTGGAACTCTATTTCTAGTCATATCCTAACACAAGCACTAAAATGTGTGTGAACTTCCACTGATTATGAAAATTACTGCCTTACCGTCTGTGGTCCAGAAGTTATACCTCTTCATCCAAAGTATATTAAAAGCACTGGTCAGGTGGTTACAGTAGAGTCCCCACCCCATTTACAAATCTATGATTGAGAGAACTATGTTATTTCAGTTAAATAAAAGCGCAGATTCTCTGGGGAACCCAGCAAGCATTGCGGATGGGATGCCTGATTTTTTCTCTCGATGAGTCCATTGGAGGGTTATTTTATTGCAACATTTGAAGCAATTGGTTATCGGTTACTCAATATGGATTTGTTGTATGTTTAATTAGGAAGAGGCGTTATCTTCAGCAAGGATTCCTTCTGTTAGCCCGGATTCTATTTTATACCTGCAACCTTGCTATTAATGGGATTTATGTTTCCATAATACTGTATTAAATGTATTGCAATACTTTGTCAGCTGTTCTAATTGTGGAAAATCAGCTTGTGACTCTCCACTAGATTCCACAAGTAAACTTCCAAATTCCTTTAATGCTTTAGGAACTGAAATTCCTGCAATCCATATCCCCCAGCTACCAGTTACACCACCAATGTCAATATAACCATTTGGTCAAGTTTCAACATTTCTGTTTCCTACTTGGAGAAGGACAAAGGGAGCACTATGTATTTCTTAGCTGATGCAACGGAATCACATTTTCACCCTGCTGTGCCCAATACCATCTGCACACACTCAGTTTGGAGATGTTCTTAGCATTAAATAATCCAAAGGTTGTATAGGACTGTGCCATGTTTTCTGCCTGGATAGAACTTGCTTTGGAAGAAGATCAAACAGAAACAATAGGGAAATTCCAGAATGTGATTCTATGAATGTCTGAATGCGCCACAGGTTCACATGATAAAGCCTCACCTTGAAGAGATTTGGTGAAAGCATAGCTTATTGGATCCTGGCATTTTCTATTCATGTACATCTCTCATGTTACCAGTATGAAGGAGCATGTCCACTTTTGCTGCTATTAAGTGCATAGCTGAACTTAAGATCTGCATTATAGCCACGTTATATGGAGTTCCTACTTCATACTCTTGAGCTGCAATGTTCTGTTTAGAGTACCCCTTGTTTACACTAACTAAAAAGTAGCCATTCCTGTACAAATGTATTTCTTTTCTTTTCTTTTCTTTTTGGTGCTATTAATTCAGTCCTGTTGCATATTAGTCAGAATTAACTCAAGTGGTAGATCTCTCTGTGCCTTACGAAGTGGATCAGACCTCCTGAAAGAATGCAATTAGTCCCAACTTGAGAGGATGTGCTCAACATCTTCATCACATCTTAACAAACTGGAAGTGTTCAGTTTGAAAATTTGCAATATAATTCTTTTCATGCCATTGTAGCTTGATTTATCCAAGTTTAACTCACTGTATAAAAGGGGCTTTTCTGAATAATTATATCTTCAAAATTAATCTAATTTACAAGTGTCTGCTAGCAGAAATTAGAAAGTAATCCTCGGGCACACATAAATAGTGAAGACAATGAAATCGATGCCTTGGGCACCATGTCTGTGATCTTTTTTGGCAGCCTGCCTGCCTGTTGAACAGGAGCTAAAGCAAATGAGTAGTGCAGAGTAGAAGGGAACAAATTAAGGAGCCCTCCTTAGGGCCCTGAATGTTACCGGGCATAAATAGAATAGAATAGAATAGAATAGAATAGAATAGAATAGAATAGAATAGAATAGAATAGAATAGAATAGAATTCTTTTTATTGACCAAGTGTGACTGGACACACAAGAAATTTGTCTTGGTGTTTATGCTCTCAGTATACATAAAGGAAAAGATACATTTGTCGAGAGTCAAGAATCATAAGGTACAATACTTAATAATAGTCATAGGGTATAATAAGCAATCAAATCACACTAGGAAACAGTCCATATAAATCGTAAGAATACAAGCAACAAAGTTACAGTCATACAGTCACAAGTGGGAGCGGATGGGTGATAAGGAGTGATGAGAAGATTAACAGTAATAGCAGTGCAGACGTAGTAAATGGTTTGACAGTGTTGAGGGAATTATTTGTTTAGCTGAGTGAATGGCATTTGGGAAAAATCTGTTCTTGTCTCTAGTTGTTCTGGCTTGCAGTGCTCTATAGCATCATTTTGAGGGATAGAGTTGAAACAGTTTATGTCCAGGTTGTGAGGGGTTTGTAAATATTTTCACAGCCCTCTTTTTGACTCGTGCAGTATAATTGTTGCTGCTGCAAAGATTTTTCATATTAAGGTAGAGAGAAATCAATTTCCCTTGAGAAACCAGCCATCTTGATTCTTGCTATAGCAGGGCATGATGCCCTTTTATAGCAAGAATCAAGATGGCTACCTCCTAGGTAGTTTGCAACCATTAACATAATGACATCTTTCTGGCATATTTTAATAGAAATCTGTTTGCATTTAGCCAGAACATTTCCTGCCTTTACTAATAATTCTTTCTGGAGAGGATGTAGCAATAACTTTGTGTTTTTAATCATTCACTCTTATTATGGCATTCAAGCTACTAAAGTTACAAAATTGTCAAAGTGGTTATTGGCCACTGTTGAACTTTCTTGGAATAAGATCCACTTTATAGTCAGTAGGGTCTTAAATTTTCTCCCCTTATCTAACTCTTCTAAAATAAGTGGGGTGGGAGTAAGGTTTTCTGGCCAAAGACGCTAAAATAATGATAAGCAATACAATTAAGCAGCCAGATTTTTGTACATTTCCACTGCCGAATAATACATCATTTTTGATATTGTTTCTAGGTTTATCTTCAGTCCATAATTAAGTAAATGGTGCAGCATTTACTTAAGGAATTAAATGCTTTTCAAAACAACTTGCTTAACTATACTTATCATTCTGAAATAAAACTGATTTCCAATAGGAAAAATGATATTTCCAGTGCTGAACATTTTCCTCTTCTGTTGTAGATCCAAAACATCAGTCTTTGCAACGTCCATGTATTTCATGCTTTTGAACTTCCTGGGGACAGAAAAGAGGTACTATATTTTCTATTTTAGAACAGCACCAGCACCCTTGTCTGCCGTGATGGCAGCCTGGAGCTCACCAGTACCTAACCTCCCAGGCCATATCTTGCAAAAGACTGCCTAGCTAATTCCAGATCATTATTATCTATTGGCCTCTCTTTTAGCATTATTGTTGCTGTAGTATAAAATGTACCCCAACATAGTTCAACCTTCTTCTTCATCTCTACTCAACTTTCACACTTATGATAACCAACCTACAATCCTTCTCTTTTGCTGCATTTGTGCCATTCACCATAACTAGGTCAAGAACTCCCATTTTTGTCTTTCTGGAGATGGAATTTCATTTCAAATGCATAACGAGTGAGGTAAAGCTCAAAGATACTCTTTGGTTTCAGTTGAAAATGTAATTCATTTCTATCATCCACCATCTTCAGAATCAGATGAATTACATGTATCAGCACTATTAGTGGAAAGATGCTAGTATTAGCATTTATGTAAAAGCTCATTGGGGCTTTTTCCATAGGGCTTTTAATGGGAAAAAGGCTGTGATGGAAGGCTGTACAGTTCTACTGAAGCATACTATGGTACTGTCTAACACCATTTTCATCTCCCTCCCTCCCTCCCTCCCTCCCTCCCTCCCTTTCTCTCTTGCACACACACACTTGGTTACTCTCTCCTTATATAATTAAAATTTCAAATTTTCAATATCCTTAAAATGTGCTGTAGGCAAGGGTTAATAAATCTGGCAAGGAAATTAAATCCAGAATGATCCAGGAAGACTTATTTAAATGTTTAATTATTCTTGCACTATTGAGTGGTGGTAGGCATATCACCATTCCTTAATCCAATTTATCTCACAAAGTTGTTCTGCAGATAATTTCTAATAAGTATTCTGAGCTTGTTGAAAGATAGACATAATAATTAGATATGGGTAATATCTAACTATGATATACCTCAACTTAATTTGTCAGGTTTTAAAGAAGCTAATTTTTGGAAATACTACCACTTCTTGGTAGATGTTATATATGACAAAATTATTTCCAGTGGTTTACAGGATTTATTTCCTTCAGCATTCCTTACATTCTTCAGAAACTAACAATTTGACCTTAAGCTGATGTGATGAACTAGGACTCTAGAAGATGGAAAATGTTCACACACCTGAAGAATTACAGGTTGGAGATTATTTATTTTTCTGGAAAGATCTTTCCATCCTGGAATTTAAATGAAGTGTATTAATTTAGTGCATTAATGAAAGTGGATATTCAACTGCTCATAGCAGTGCTTTATTTTCTGGAGAAAACCAAATATTTTTCTTAATGATGACTACTGATATTATTTTACTCTAATGTTTATATTACCATATTGCAATCACCACTAAGATCAATCATTCAGATTTCTTTATTGCACAGCCCTGAAATTAAAGTTTTTCTAAAGATTATGAGAAGACAGAAAAAAGTAAATTAATGGAAACAATGTAGACTTTGAAAGAGCTGGATAGGAAAAGTACTGATGTTTTGGGGGGGAGGGGGGGGGAAACAAATGGTTTGCCATACAAATCTGGCCTGAGTTCTTACTTGAGGCTTAAACAACTCAAATTACCCTGTTTGGATACATTATGAAGGACCTAACTTTTTCGAAAGGGCTCTAATGCTGGGAAAGATGGAAGGAAAGGAAAGAAGATGAGCAACAACACAGTAGATGAGCACAGTTACACTGGAAATGAATACACCTGAAAGACCTAAAAGACCAGGTGAGGGACAAAATCATAATGGACAACATGTATCAATCTGGTTACTAAGAGCAGATACTGACTTGATATTGGCACATAATCAATCATCATTGGAAATAATGATGAAAATAATTATTCCCATTTCTTTATATCATATTCATAGATTATCTACTCACTTATTCTAATCCAAAGTGAATGTATTCTTCAGCCTTCTCTAATATACAATATTCTATTCAGTCTAAGATAGTCTTTCTCAAGCTTAGGCTTTGTGTTGAAATTCAGCTTTATAAATCACCAATCAGAGAAATGATGGCATATTCACAGGTTAAAAATATTTGAAGAAACCAAACAGGAACCATAATTTGAGGCTGCAAGTTTATTCACATTTATTCACATTTACTGACAACAAGAGTTCTATGTGGCTTTTTTCTAACAGGATAATTTAGAATGTAGTAATTTCCTCTCTAGATTATTTTTCTACTGGGCTCTCTCTCTCCATATTAAAATTTTTAAAATTATATCCAATAGTTTGCAATACAACATACCTGGATTAGACCTTCATGGCAAACCATAGCTGCCAATCTTTCTGCTAAACAATGGGTGAAATAATCTAACCCAATCATTTGCCTTTTAGTTGTATGAAAGAAAATATATTTTAGAAAGTATTCTTTGATGGATTAAAGAAATTCCTTTCACTTCCGCCTTGAAATTATCAAAGGAGAGACTGAAACTGGATGGTGACCAGAGCAGTGGTGCTTGAGGGAAAATGGGTTTCTGACTCACTGTTGAATTCGTGGGCTAAGAAACCACACAGGAAAATTGCACATAGTGCTCTGGCTTAAATATCAGACTTAAAATATCAATAGTGGAAAGCAAAGTGGTGTGGGTGGCTGACATGTCAGCAGCCAGAGGAACAGATGTTAACTAGTTGGCAGCTAAATGACAACAGATGTTAAGGCAGTGGCAACTATTAAACATGTCCTGTCCATATAGATATAGCAGAAGAAACAGAACATGGGATGCCATCAGCACATGGTATAAATGTGAGAAAAAGTATATGATTGTGATTGTTGGGGGCAGTGAGGGCCTAGCATGAGGGCATCCTTCCATGTACATACCTGTATGCAGTAATAAAACACATGCAGTTTTACTGAGGTACTTTTTCCCCAGTCCCTCAAAATTGTTTGATCCATTTGCAAGTTAGTGAATGCATTTCATTCTTTTTTTTTTTAGTTCTTCCACATCACATTGTTTTTATTGATCTTGTTAATAGTAATTTATCTTTTATCATTCTTATTTCAATTTATATGCTGATGTTCTGTCCAGCATGAAAGAAACAATAAACATACCAGTTTGCATGCAAGAGTTTAATGCCCTGGGATTCATTTTCTTTTATAAAGGAACAGACCGGAAGGATTGAGAAAGGAAAAGGCCAAAGTGCAAAAAGAAATAAATAAAAGACACATCTTCATCCCATAGTAATAGAATGAGTCAGTCACTCTGAGAAAAACAATAGAATACTAGGGAGCCACAATTATGTGAATTGAAGCACTTTGATGCACATCTAAGAGCTAAACTAAACTATATGTAAATTGCATGCCAGGCTGTTCCAGTTTCTGATTTTATTGACTTAATTGTAAGCATATGGTGACCTAGCTTGGATCAGGATTTCTGACTGGTGAGTAGAAAGCTTAAATTGTTCCTCCTGCCCAAGTTTTAAAAATGTTTCACATTCTTTGTTTAGGTATTGGATTAAAAACCCTGGGTTGGCACCATTTGCTTTTGCCCTGGTTCCAGTATCAGATTGTGATTCAAGTCTCCAGTTGCTTCCATTCTTCTCACAAGACAAAAGAATGATGTGTCCAAAATTAGCGAATTTCCATGGCTGAGGGTCAACCTGAACTTGGGGCTCACATTGCCTAGTCCAACAATTTAACCACCATTAATAGCTGCTGTACAACCTTTTTCCCTGATGAAGAAAATACTACCTTAAGAACAGAGAATAGAAAAAGAAGAATTTGTATGCCTTCATTCAGATCCTCAGATATTGGCTATAAATATAAATATGGTTTTCTTCATACCATTCCTAGGACATTTTCCTGCTTGCACACAGTCATGACACAAACATACCCTAGCAATATGTTTCTTCTCAATGAAATTGCCTTGATTGTCTCCTCAGTCCCAGCTGAGACAGCCTTAAGTTATTGTTAGCTATTCTTGGATTTGTGTCATGTATCCCCACAGCAAAAAACAAAAACAAAAACCCAGCCTTAAGTTGTGCAAACTCTTAGGCATTGCTTCACAGCTGACCAGCAGTGACTGTGGACAGAGGCAATAAAGATCAGACAAAAATTAGGCCATGAGACAGCAAATTTCATGCTGGTACAGGTTCTCCAAGGTCAAAGATAGGTAGATAGCAGTTTGACTCAGCCATGGGGGAAATCTTTTAAGTTTGATGTTTGATTGCATGGTTAATTGCAGAGCTACACCTTGAAACAAAACAGTGATAACATGCACACATGTGCCTTGGTGTTGTTGGAAAAAGTGACTTTGGATATGTATTTTTAATACACATTTATAGTACGTTCAGATTTTTAAATAATTTCATTTAACAATTAACACACATAGAGATGAGTACATTCACAGCTATCGATAGGACATGAAGAAGTTGCTGGGATTTAACTAAAATCTTGCCCAAAGAATTGATGCTTCAAACTGTGGCGTGAGGGAAGACTCTTGTGAATTCCTAAGCCTACAAGAAGATCAAATCAGTCAATCCTAAAAAAATAAAATAAAATCCTTGACTGTTCTTTGGAAGGACAGATACTGAAGCTGAAGCTCAAATACTTTGGCCACCTAATGAGAAGAGAGGATTTATTGGAAAAGATCTTGAATTTGGACCCTGGTGATTAAAAGCACAAGGAGAAGGAACAGCAGATGATGAGATAATTAAATAGTGTCATTGACACAATGAACATGAATTTGGGCAAACTCTGGGAGAAAGCAGAGGATAGGGGGGTCTGGTGTGCTATGGACCATAGGGTCACAAAGAGTTGGGCATCTTAGTGATTGAATACCTACTAAAATCTTATTCCAGATCCAAGTTCTAGTACTTATAATTATACCATATTATATAGTGATCATGTATGCTTCTCACTGAATGTGATTCATTTCTGGCTATAACATACACAATATTAATTATTCTGTTATATAATTGTTTTCTTTTGTATTCTTTTTTTACCCTTACTTATGGAAGAGGAAATATATGCCACTCAGAGCCAGATTCTGATTAGAATGGGACATCGGCCCTGTTAATCAAGAACTTTCCTACTTGAAAAGTATTTGTTACAGAGCAAGGGTGAAACATAACACCATTTATGTGATGCTGATAACCTGAGTCTTCATTTCTGGTATCTATCTGAATATGCAGGAGGGCAAACCACACAGTGAGTAAAAGGAAAAATATAACAGAAAGATACACCTTGGAGTCTGATATGTTGCTGAAGATACTATACAAATAGCATGGAGGTGATAGATCACTTGTACATGCTCATGTTATCAGAACAAAAAGAGGAAGGGAGGGAGGGAAGAAAGGAGGGAGGGAAGAAGGGGGGAAAGGATTGAATTCAAAAAGAAGTGAAAACCAGTATGCTAATTACTTTCTGGGTCACAGCTTTGAATTGAGTGGCATTGAATAATGTCTTCAGTTCAATCAGGAAATTTGCAAAGGCAGTTTTCTACTAACAGTTGCCAAAGCAAGTGTTTGTTTTTAATATATGGAAAATACAGATTTGCACTTTCAAATAGCATCGGTTGACAATGCCAAGGGCATCCTTGATCAATATGGGAGGTTTCCTTTCCTACTCTACTGTGGGGAGTAGTCTTCTATTAGCCACATTATTTTAACTGATTTGATCACAGAGTCATGTTATTTAGTGATAATAGTTTCCACTAAGTAATCTAAATTAATGGCTTGTCAGGATAATAGATTACATTTTTAACACACATAACCTTGCCATGGAGACAAATTAACTTTACATACTCCACGGTAAATAATAACACAATCATTTCCCCTTTCTCCAACATATCATACCTAGTTCTTTTCTATAATCAAAGATATAAAAGTACTGCAATGTGAGCTTTCACATTTTTCTTACTGCAGGGTGCTATTATTTTATTGCAGTTACAGACCTTTCCATCTTAAAATAATCCTGGTCAGCCCAATGCTTAAGAAATTTGATTTCTCAAGGAAATTTTTCAGTGCCGTTGTTACTTTGAAAGGTCACTAAACAAACTATTGTAAGTCAAGGACTACCTGTCCTTCATCAAATTTCATATGCTGCTGGAGCATCTGATAATTTCTGTGGTGACGACCATAGAAGAGCACAGTTTGGCTAAGAAAGGATGCTTTAATCTAGTTGAAATTTTCATGACAGCCATCAGGCAACTGAAGATTTCCATATTACTACATTCTTCCTGGGCACCATCCTGTCTCCCATTTCTTATTAGAATATGCTGTAGATCTCATACTTGAGTGTGTTTATCTTTATTGATTACTTTTCCAAATACATTTTAAATTTTGGTGTTTTTTTTTACAACTTTTACGGAAAATAACTGCCTTGGCATCTTTTTGTAATTTCCAGTTCTCACTAATTAGGGATAATTCTCCCATTAAATGAATCCATTTTTTAAAAAAAGCCACAAACCTCTGCAAAGCTCATTATTAAATTATCGGCTCTATGTGGTGTGCACTTTAATCTATTTCTCCATCTTTTATTTGATGTAGAATTATGGAAAATTCAAAAAAAAGTACCAATGCTCTTGTACTTTATTTGGGTGGTCTTCCCAAAGGTACCACTCAGTTATGGTTTTCGTTATCAAAATTGCATGGTTGCTATTTGCATGCCGTTAGTTAAATGCCACTCTGTTAATATTCAGGATGAAATTGCTATGTGGCAGAGCCATAAGATATGATTATCTGTAATCTGGCATGGATTTTCTCCGAGAGTTAGCAAAGCTAATGGCAGACCTGTGAGCAGAGGCAGAACATATTCATTCATTTACTCCCTGACAAGACGTTTTACTGAAACTGTAGAGTTGGCAAGGTCAGAGACAAATACTGTAGATCATATTATTTGTTATCATAACAATGCACAGATACAAATCATCTCTCCTATCCAGCTCAGTAATTCAAAGCTGATCGTGGTACATTGGCAGAAGAGACACCAAAATTGAATCTTGCTTCTATTTTAATTTCATTTGTATTTCATAATTGGTGATTGCTTGGTTTAACAGTTATCCTAATCCTTGCAGTAAAGCATTTCATCCTTGGCTATAAGTCTTCTGATTTGTGAGATCAATTGGGAGAAGCCTAGTATTTTGTTCATGGAATGTTTGATTATTCACCAGGTTTGCTCAATACCAAGCTTCCCTTAATAGATAACCTTGCTTTTCTACTTTTGTTTCTTGACAATTGTCTAAGAATACACCATTGCCACAGTTGAAAAGAGAGACATAACTGTTCTGACCCAGCCTTAGTAGAAACCAGAAACAGACTCCTTGTCACAAAAAGTCCCTCTTTATATACCTCTTGTGAATTAATTGCATTCACCCACCGAAAAGTCCAGGCAATAGTCCTTCAAGGAGTTAACTTGTACAACCTATTAAGGAACAATCTATAAACCAGTCTTTCAAATACAAACACAAAGAAGGGAATCATTCTTTGTGTCAGTGGTGAAGGAGGGAGATGTCAATGTAACAGATCCACCTTCTGTTCCCTGTCATTGGTAAAGATATCAGTGTGACACATCCATTTTCTATTTCTTGCCAAAAATCCTGGGAATTGTGGTTGCTAAATGTGCTAAGTTCCCTAAGGCCAGTCTCTAAGTACAGCTCTCAGAGGTCTCACAGAGAATATTGAACTCATTATACATATGCCCAATGAAACAGCCAATACAGTGTGAGAAACAGTACCTTTGATTTAAGCAATCCCAACTAATTGCTTTCTTTGTTTCCACTTTTGATCTCATAAGCCTGCCTACGGCCTGCTGGCCTGCCTTCTTCAGAGTTCTTGCTCCAAATAATTAGTTTTGAATAAATTAAATCAGCTACTTATCATAAGCTAAATATTAGATAAAGGATGCAATCATTATTTGCAAAGTCCAAAGACAGTTTCTGCTTGATGAAATGACGAGCCAGTATTAGTCTGGATAGGATAATGTTTTAATGCGGCAATATTGCTCCGTTTTTGAACAGAGGATTAGCTATCATTTATTTAACTTGTCATTACATCATAGTGCACAAGCTCACTGTGTAATTGTAGAAATAATAGCTACCATTTGTACATAAACCGAGATAGGAGCTTAAATATTCCTTTCCTTTGCCCTCTTCCCAGATATAGGTTTTGCTTGATGAATGAAAAGTCAATCAAAAACAATCCAGGGTAAGCTTGTGATGCTAGAGAAAAAAACATTTCTCAATGCATATCTTTGATTACAGCTGCCCATCCATCAGATTTTTTTAAAAAAAATTAATTATAGGCTTTGAATTGTAATGATCAATACATTTCAGACGTTTGCAACAATATTAGGTTTTTTTCTCTCTCTGATATCCTGCCATCAAGAATTAGGCTGAATTTCTCTGCGACAAAATCCTCTTGGTGTGATCCTTGGTGTTCTGTACAATTTTTTTTTTCCACAGCAAGAATTATTTCCACAGCAAATATTATTGGATCAGAAAGTCTATATAAGACCAATCTTGGGTCTGTTTTTGTACTATCCTGCAAAGGTTACACTGACAAAACTCATAAGCAATTTTTTCTCCATTTTTCAATGGAATTTAAGAAAATTGGGCATTTTACACTCCCATTAGGCCCAACATATTTTAAAGATACATTTACATATATACGTGCTCAGCATGCTATTCCCTTTTGAGGTAGACAATTTTGTGCAAAATATAGAAGAGAAATAAGAAATAGTTAGCCAAAGAAGTTAAAGGATGATTTCTCTCTGCCTAACAATAGCTTCTCTTCCTAGCTTCCACCATCCACAAACTAAGTCATACCTTGCCTTTTATTCTTTAAATTTCTCATTTCTTTCTTGCTGAGGATTTCATCAAATTCATCAAAACAAAACTACCTTGGTCTTCCTTTTCCTTTTGACCCATTCACTCCAGTTTCTTACATTTGGCTTCTATTTTAATCCCTGTTTATTCTGTCAGCATGACCAATCCTCCTCACTGTATTTCATTTAATCTAGTTATTTACTGTTGTTTTCCATCTACTTTAATTCCACACCCTCCCATTCTTTTCTGACCTATTTCTCCTTGTTCTACCAACCAATCTCACAGTGTTCAACTTACTTTTATGTTTCTCCTGACATACGCAACATATAACAAAATGGTTAGAAGCATATTCTTATAAACATGTGGTTTTGTTTCTGTAGACAGGCTTTCCTCAGAACATACCACATGCTAACCAATACTTTCCACCAGCACTTGCACGTTTTAATGTTTTTCTATTCATTTTCCTATCTTTAGAAACCATTCTACCAACTTACAGAGATTCATCTACTTACCCTAATTTTTCACTATTTATGTGTAATTTATAATCCATTCAGTTTTCTTGCCAAACACTGTCTTGGTCTTTGACACACTAATTTTCAGATCCATACGTCTTTTAGCATCATGCAATCCATCTAATATTTTCTACAACTCATTCTCAACAAACAATAAAGCACCATCAGTTAGTGAAAATACACATTCCCTATCAATACACCTCCAGTACCATTGCAAGGATACTTTTGTGGTTGTATCTTCTTACACAACTAAGGGCAACTCATGCGTCCTTCTCTTACTCCCAGCTCAGCTGTTGCATCATTCAAACAAGCTTGCCATTTTATCTCATCCATGCTTTATCCCTACCTCATATATTATATGATGGAAATAAAGTAACCTTAGGACTTTCAGCAACCAACTTTTGATTTTTCACTCAGGCAAAAATTCCATAATTCAGTTCTATTCGTTTAATCATGCACTTTCATCAAATCAACAACACATAACTTTCTTTCAACACTTCTATATTTCTCAATAACTTACTAAAGAGTGAAATGGGTTCTTCACACTCTTGCCGGGCATGAAGCTGCATTGCATGCCCCAGGTTTTTCCAACCACAATCTCTGAATTCTTTTAGTCAGTATTGCCAAACACCTTCCCATTTAGCAATCTAATCCTCCTGTAGTTTCTGCATTCACTCTTAGTACCTTTTCTATTACCATGGTTGAATAAGGATCGTGGGTTATTAAGTGAGAAATTTCTTGCAACATTTTGTTGGCTTCTAACAAATAAAGTCATTGGAATGCTGGCATGAGTTGCAATTCCCTGGTGGCTTGCAAAGCAGATATTGGCTGCTGAGTGAGACACTCAGTGTGGGTGGCTGCTGTTGAGTGTGAGAGAGTCCGCTGTTTGGGGGCATGTGCTACAGAGATTGGGTTCCTGAGGAGAAAAAGTGGAGGGAGGGGAGCAACTTATAGGAACAACTTGCAATCTTCCCCATTGACTTTCCTTGTGGAAAGGCACCAGTTAAGCTTGCAAGTGGCAACCATGTGACTGTGGGGACGTGGCCAATATTGTAAGTGCAAGTTGGTTGTCATTTAGATACTCTGACCTCTTTGTAAGAAAGAAAGGAAATTTCTTAAATCTGAGGACAACATTTACAGTATATTCATTGATTTTTGGCTCAAGAAACTCTAGGTAGGGCATGATGAATGCAAATGTGCTTGAGGGTGTCTAGAAAGATACCAGATGTTGACCTAAAGCCAGCAATGGGATCCCTATGCAGATAACATATAAAGAAGGGTGAATATTTATTTATTTATTAAATTTCTATGCCTCCCATCTCCCCTTCAAGGTGACTCTGGGTAGCTTACAAGTTATAGAAACAAGTGAAAAATAATTAAAGTGTTAAAGAAGCTGATAGTTCAATCCTAGGCAGTGACAGATTTTTGTCTATCATGGTGCAAGAGAAAATACCTGCTGTGAACTCCACATAGGTGTCAGAAAGCTCATCTGGCCAGTAAATGCACAGCTCCTTTCAGTCGCCCCGACTCCACCCCAATAAAAGAGATTACAGGGTTGTAAAAAAAAAGTATTAATATATTCCATTTATTCCAGAGTAATACTGATTTCTAAAGGTGGAAATATCCCCCTCTGTGTTTTCCAACATTATGTTTGTCCCCAAAATCTGTACTAGGCCTCTTTGTCAGAATGGTGCTGCCATTCTAGTCATAAAGAAGAATCAAGAAAGTGCTAGGCAAGGCTATCCAGAAGATGAAGTTATGATTATCAATGCATTTTCACAAACCTTACTAAATATAAGTTTCATTGTAGGCATTAAGAATTAGTCTTTTAGTAAACATTTTCTAGTATACTTTTCAAAAGTAAACCAATTGTGCAATAGGGTACACATGAAAAGCATTACAAAGACTGAGGCCATTTCTGTTTTGGTTCTGTTTATTTATACTTTTCCAGGCAGTGTTGTTTTAGCACCCTGGTAATATTTTGTTATTTTTTAAATTACCAGTGAAAATTTTTCAAAGCCATGAAAAGAATAATGCAATCAACATGCAGTAAAAATGAGTAATCATGCAATAAGAAAACATGGTGAAACAAATGATACAAAAGTATATTTATTTTATTTACCCTGTTTATGTATTCAGTATTGAAACATTCTTTTACCTTTCAAGCAGAATCCCAGATTAGATCATTTATCTACAAACCTAGTAAAACTTTTCAAGTTTTTTAAAAACATATTTAAAACAGTAAAACAATAAAATAAAACCAATTACTAAATGTACAAAAACCCATACAATACCTAGAGGCACTTGAAATCAAACGGAGTACAAAATTATAGAATTGGTAGGCTCAAAACTTAAAGGTGTCTCTTGACATAAAGAGTAAATAATATAAGTAGTATGTGAATCATTTAAACTAGGGGTGTCAAACTCGATTTTATCATCAGGGTTGCATCAGGGTTTTGTTTGACCTTGGAGGTTGGGTTAGTGTGGCCAGGGTGAGCATGGCCAGCTCATGGTCACTTGTGTCAGGGATGCCTATGGCAGCCTGAGCACTCTGCCACCAAAAAGGGGCCCCCGAGCTCTGTTTTTGGCTACAACAGCCTTCTGCAACCCTCTGCAGCGAAAACAGAACTTGGGACGGCTGCAGGTGGCCCACCCAAGCTCCGCATTTGCTGGCAGAAGCACTGTGGGCCGGTCCTTTGCTGTTTCCAGATCTAAGTACCCCAGGACCAGATCCGGTCCCCAGGCCTTGAGTTTGACAACTCTGACCAGTGGTGGGATTCAAAAAGTTTTACTACTGGTTCGGTGGGGTGTGGCTTGGTGGGCGTGCTTTGCGTGCGTGCAGACACTTTGTGTGTGTGGGCATGCCAAACATGCACTTTGTGTAGGCGCAGAGGCGTTTGCACAGGCGCAGAGGCGTTCCAACTCACCACCTGCAAGCCTGCACTCTCCTGGTCGCTTCAGCAGCTGCTGTGTGGCACTTTGCTATGCTGCGCAAAGCAGCTGTGCTTCAAAAGCAAAGGATACAGGTGAGTATGGGAGCGCGGGCGGGTGGGTGGGCCCAACAGCACAGCAGTGGAGAGAACTGGTTCGGTCTCCGCTGCTCATTGCCACTACCAGCTCGGGAAAACCAGGCCGAACCGGTAGAATACCACCACTGCCCCTGACTTAAGCAGTTCTTTAGTTAGTTACGTGATTGTTAAGTGAATCTGGCTTCCCCACTGACTTTGCTTGTCAGACGTTTGCAAAAGGTGATCACATGAGCCCGTGACACCATCATAAATACATGCCCAGTTGCCAGGCATCCAAATTTTGATCACGTGACCATGATCAAATGCTGTATTGGTCTTGTGAAAAACAGTCACAAGTCACTTTTTTCAGTGCCATTGTAACTTTGAAAGGTCACTAAACAAATAGTTGTCAGGCAACAACTATCTATATCGCATTCTTAAGTTGAAACCAGATCAAGATGTATAATGCAAACATGCATACATTCACTTATACCCAATGCTACCCCATTTATGTTTATAACCCAAATGAAACTGAATGGTGATTGAAGTCACCCTTTCTTCCCTTTTCATGAATGCAAAAATGAAATAAGATGTTTAAATTAATAAATGCATGTCATTTTGAGAAAACATTTTATTTGACAGGTTCAATTGTATTTATTTAATATTTAGTGGTTCACTAACAGGAATGGAAGCAGTTAGTTCCAAGAATAATTCCCACTCTTTCCAATCTGTGTGTCAGATAAATTTGGACCTGGCCCCAAAAACTATAAAATCAGTACAAGAACAGTGTCAAAGGAATATATTTAACTTTTATGTTTCTTTATTTTCTTTATTTATTTTTATTTATTTGTCAAGCGATAGGTATAAGTACAAACATAGTTATGAATACATGAAATGGATACATACAAGAAAAATAAAAGAAACAATAGGACAGGGACGGTAGGCACATTGGTGCACTTATGCACATCCCCTACAGACCTCTTAGGAAAGGGGGTGAAGTCAATAGTAGATAGTCTAAGGTTAAAGTTTTTGGGGTTTGGGGAAGAAACCACAGAGTCAGGTAGAGTATTCCAGACATTGACCACTCTGTTGCTGAAGTCATATTTCCTGCAATCAAGTTTGGTGTGGTTTACCTTGAATTTGTTTCTATTGTGTGCTGTTGTATTGTTATGGTTGAAGCTGAAGTATTCATTGACAGGCAGGACACTGCAATGTATAATTTTATATACTATACTTAGATCAGACCGAAGGCGGCGTAGTTCTAGGTTTTCTAGGTCTAGAATTTCAAGTCTGGTGGCATAAGGTATTCTGCAACGAGTAGAGGAGTGTAGAACTCTTCTTGTGAAATATTTCTGGACTTTCTCAACTGTGATAATATCAGATACGTAATGTGGGTTCCAGACTGATGAGCTGTATTCAAGTATTGGTCTAGCAAATGTTTTGTATGCTCTAGTTAGTAGTGTGATATTACCAGAGAAAAAGCTACATAGGATTAGGTTAACAACTCTTAATGCCTTTTTGGCTATGTAGTTACAGTGGGCTCTAGCACTTAGATCATTGGAGATGAGTACTCCAAGTTCCTTGACCGAGTTTGGATCATCAACAAGGTTACAAAGTTGCTTTGCCCTGATCAAGTTGTGTAATCCATATGTTTTTGCAGTCTAAGAGTTGCAGGTTACAGGATAGTTTTTCTGAAACCAAATTGTTTGTTAGAGAGTAGGTTGTTTGTCTCTAAGTGAAGGATAATGGATTAGTTAATAATTGATTCCATGACTTTACAGGTGACGCAGCATAAAGAGATTCATCTGTAATTTTCAACTAGGCTGGGGTCTCCCTTTTTGAAGATGGGGATGACCGTGGCTAGTGATTATAGGTTTGGCAAGGAGCTGGTCCTGAAAGATTTTTTAAAGATTATGCTCAGAGGTTCAGCTATGGCAGTGGAGAGCTTTTTTAAGAAGTAAGCACATATTCTATCCGGTCCAATAGATAGAGATGGTTTTAGATTGCGTAGTGCTTTTTCAACATTGTCTTCTGTAAAATGTTATGTATTAGATCATTGTAGTTGTCTATGGTTTGGCTAGGAAATACTGGGCATGATCCATTGCTGTTTACAAATACTGAGCCAAAGAATGTGTTAAAGAGGTTGGCTTTATGGTGTCATCATTGCAGTCTTTACTATTAGGTCCTTTCTGGGGTAGGATGGACCTTGAGTCTTTTAGTTTGTTGTTTATAAAATTGTAGAAAGTGCTGGTGGAATTGGTGCGTAGAAGGTTTTCCTCTTGTTTAATGTGATAATTTGGTGCATTCAGTCTTTATCTGGTGGCATAAATTTTTGTATCGGCTTTTATTAAACTGTATCAACAAATTCAGCTGAATTGGTTCTTTGAATTTAAATTGGATTGTAGCTGACTTTTACATCCATAATGACCCCCCCCTTGTAATGTTCATGGAGGATTGATGTCAATTATAAATGAGACATCTATCCCTTATATTGATATTAGACATGTACCTTATTCAGTGCCTTTTTATTACTCAAAATTTCTATAATAACATGCTGAATTACAAACTCTACAATTATGCTACCTTTCCATTATATAGATATTTTCTGTATTTTATCATTGGTCTCCAACCTTATGGAAAAAAATGGAGGAAAGAAACATAAAACTTAGCCAAGGTGCTGAATAGTTTATCGGCCATTTGGTTGGCTCGTCTAGTTAAACTACATGGCTGCTTGTACAATACTCTAGAAAATTGCTTTCTAAACATATTCATAGCTTTATGAATGACACGTTCAGTGGTTTGGTGTATCATATTTGTATATTTAGAATATACATTCAGACCTGTATTTTGATAGTGTTTTTCTTCTCTTTAACAGCACTTACACATTTGTGTACAAATTGGCAGTCCTTCTGACTGTTAAGCTATTTACCTGAATTATTTCTATAGTAAATCTCTAGAAATGTCCACTTAAGCAGAAAGGATCATAAATATCTCATGCTAGGCATAAAATGCAACAGAATTTTGGAAGTCATAATTTTAATGGATCTTACTGTGCTATAAAAGTGAAGCCTGTGGGACTAGAGCTAAAGTAAAATTTATCCAAGTGAGCTGCAATCTAGTCCATCTGCAGCCCATAAATTATCCCCTCTCCCAAGTGTGACAAATTATCCAGAGGATTTCTAGTGATTAAGGACACAAAGGTATAGATATGGCTGAGGTCCAAGTAAGCCCTAAGCAATTAGCAGTGACTGGAAATTGTCAACAATTCCTCTAAATGGTTCATAGTTCTCTGTTTTCATGTTTGCCAATGAGCAAATTTTCTGAAGTCTCTGTGGTCAAGCTCAGATATGAGTCCAAATCTCAAGGACAGAGGGCCTACAAACTGATCCTTGAAAGTGAATGGATACATTTTATTTTATTTATTTATTTTATTTATTTATTTGATTTGTCAATCACTTACAAAATAATAGGTATAAGTATAAACATGAGTAAGAATACAGAAAATAGGTATGATTAAATGGGGACAATAGGACAGGGACGGGAGGCACGATGGTACACTTATGCATGCCCCTTACAGACCTCTTAGGAATGGGGTAAGGTCAATAGTGGATAGTGAATTTTCATGATTCCTACTAGCAAAAGGTCAGGATGATGGTATATAAGGTGTGCAGGAAAGAGTTTAGATGAATTTTGAAAGGACACATGGCTTTATGGTATTGCACTGGTTCCAGTGAAATTCAAGGTAAGACAGAAGGGACTGTGGGAGTCAGAGGCATAAGGTTAGGTTGAGGTTAGGCTTGCTTCCTAGCAAGCAACATTTAAAATGCAATTTGTTGGGGGTAGTGGGATTAGGGGAAAAAATCCAAGATAAGCACATTGTGTTGTGTTAGATCAGAGGTGTCAAACTCAATTTCATTGAGGAATGCATCAGAGCTGTGGTTGACCTCGGGGGGCTGGCTGGGCATGGCTGACTGGCTGGGTGTGACCAACTGGGTTGGTGTGGCCAACTTGACACCACTCCCCAAACTGCTGGCATGTTTCTTCTTCACACTGGGTAGACCAGGACAGCCCCACCGGCTGAATCCAACCACATCGTGGGCCAGATCCGGCCTGTGAGCCTTGTGTTAGATGAACTTTGGATTTTGGAGAAGCTATATTATTGTGTACATGGATTTACCATAATCAGAATGACACCACTGGCTAGTGCACAGGGAAAAATTAGATTTCAGTAGGCCTTGAGGTAAGAGGCAAGTAATGCCTTCTCTGGGGTGGTAAAACTGTGACTACTGCAGATCCCTCTGCATTCTGTGATGAGGTTCTTCAACTTCCTTCTTTGCTGCCCCACCAATTTCAACACATAAAAAACAAACCTTTTCATTTCCATGCTTACATTGCACCTACTCTATGTATCATAACTATATACTATCAAATACTGTACTGTATAGTACAGGGGTATCAAACTCGCGTCATCATGGCAGTGTCACATGACATATTGTGACTTTCCTCCCTTTGCTAAACCGGGCATGGGTGTGGCCAGCATGTGACGCATCCAGGCCATGGGCCATGAATTTGACACCCCCGGTATAGTAAACACAATAAAGTGCTACAAAGTTTGGAGCAAATTGATGTTATCCATCCAATCTCTGTTTCTAATTCAGTTCTGTCATTCCAATATTTGAATGCCTGTCTTTACTGAATCCTATATTCTGTTGCTGTATTTTGTATGGAGGTATTAATACATGCATTAATTTTAAAAAAAAATCCATGACATGCCTTTAACAGCTCTAACTTAATAAGCATTGCCTGTATTTCAACACTGTATATAATCACACTCCTCAGCTGGCACTTGCTGTTGATTCTACATGGACATGTTGGCAATGAAGCAGATAACCAGATTTTTTTTCATGGGATCAATAATTAAAAACACATCGGTTGAGAATAACTGCTTTTGCCATCTTCAGATCAATGTATCATTTCCTGCTAAATGCTTTGGTAACTTCTGGACATCAATTAAAATATTGGATGAGTGCTTAAACATACTTTTATGTTCCAAAAATGTACCATGAGAAAATATGCTTTTTTTTCTCTTTTTTTAATGTTTATTTATTTTTTATTGAAAATAAACATTTAAAAAGTCTTGAACATGGTGGACTTTCTTTGACATACATATCAGTCTTTACATTTTATATTAGAAAAAAAACATTAAGATATATATCTATATCTATATATATCTATATCTATCTATCTATCTATCTATCTATCTATCTATCTATCTATCTATCTATCTATCTATCTATATATATATATATACACACACACACACACACATACACATACAGGGGTGGGATGCTACCGGTTCTGTCCGGTTCTATAGAGCCGGTAGCTCTGAAGAGCAGCAGACATGGAACCAGTTCGGTGTTTGCTGCTGTTTGGTCCACCCGCCTGCCCGGGCTCTTACCTGTCCTTTATTTCCTGCTTTTTCAACCTCAGCTGTTTTGCACGGCATAGCTGAGGTTGAAAAAGCAGGAAAAAAGAGGCTTTTAAAATGCTGTGCACCTACGCGCAGCGCTTGTCAGCTGTCTGGATGGCACAACCTAAGGCTATTTTACACTCATGCACAGAATGCAAAATATAATCACCAAACTGGTAGTAATGCCGGTTGAATCCCACCTCTGTATACATATATACATAATAACATTTAGTCTTTGTATCATTTTGTATCTTATTTATTGTACTGCATTTCAATTACATCTTAGATTCTAATTTACATTTTAAAGACTTCCTTTCATATCCCCCCATACATAAAAATGGTTCCATACTTTATAATATTCTGATAAGAAACAATATGCTTTTCTTATGGCAAGTAGTTATCAAATCCAAGAATATAGCTCAGTGGTGGCAAACCAATGGCAGGCGTGCCAGAGGTGGCACTCAGAGCCCTCTCTGTGGGAATATGTGCCGTCACCCCAGCTCATCTCCACCATGTTTCTCCATGGCGTTTCTCACCATCGTTTGCAGGGAAACAGAAGTTTCCTGCAGAGCTGCAGGTATTGTGATGCCCCGCCTCCCTGCTGGCCAGCTGGTCTTCGGCTCTCCGGTGAGTTTTGGTACTTGGTCTCTAAAAGGTTCGCCATCACTGATATAGTTAATTAATTGTTTTTGTGCACAGTCTCCACCTTCATTATTAGTTCACTGAATTGGATGCGCTTAAAAGTAAAATAGACAATGCCTATGACCTGATTAAAAGCTATATTTGGGCCTTCTTCAAACCCCATATGATTACAATTGCTAATGTGTTTATGCCACGATAGAACATAAACAGTAGCATATGTTTAATTCCTAACTACCAACATATGTGGATCTGGAAAGTTTTTCCTGAAGTTCTTGAAAAGTTCAGACAGGTATAGCCCACAAGTGAACGTTACATCTGTCGCTTACATCTGAATGGCAAGTAGAATACTTGCTCCCAAATTGTTTCTGTATGCTATTCCTTTTAATTTAAAGCCTTAAATGGCCCTAATCCAAGGTTTGGTAGATATTTTCTTCCCCTCCCTTTCCTAAACCAGAGACCTGGTTTTGAACTTGGTTTTATCAGAATTTAGACAGATGGGGGAAGAAGAGTTTTCTTAGTGGGGATACCCTTGCAATCAGGATTTCTTCCCATCTGTGCTTTTTTTTTTGCCCACCTCCACCCCCTTTATATCTGCAGCAAGAGGGATATAATTTTAGTTATGACAGCTTATCATAATATTCTGCTGCAGTGGTCTTCAGTGCTATTTAGAGGTTAAGACTTGGATCCAACGAATTCCTCATTCATAAGAAAAAAGATTCTTTTCTGAGATATCCTCTTTATTTGTAGTTGCTGTATGACACACGATATGTTTCTCCAGGGAATCCTGTTTGTAGGATTGATTTCTATTCTTTTCAAGCAGATTTTGGAAGCTAACTCTAAATGTGAAAGGTTTTGGTTCTGTTATAGAAGTGTTTTTTTTTAAATTGCCAATAGGCTTCATGGAAGATGTTATTGTTTCTAGTGTTTGTCTCCCTTGTGGGGTTTGCTTGTTTTGCACTGAGTTTGTTTCATTCTTATCAGTGCATGATACAATAAGGAGTTTTATTTTTCAGCCAGCTTGTTGCAAAGCCTGACACTGATTAGGGCTGAGAGGAAAGGACTTGCTCAAGGTTGCCCAGCTGGCTTCCATTGCATGAGGGAGGATGAGAATGTGGCCTTGCCTCCTCCTAGTCCAGCACCGTAAGTGTTACACCATGCAGGCTCTTGACACATCGAACAGACATCAAAAATAACAATACTTTTAGTGGAAAAAGGAACAAGAACACTTCCAGCCACACGTTCCATTCAGATCATGGCTTTTCCTTTCACTGCTGTCATTTGTGATCTCCTCCTGTAGAAAATGCTCTTTCTTCCCCTTTTAATAGGAAGTCCGTACCCCTGCAAATTGCCTACATAATTGACCACAGGCCATGCAAGGGATGCAGTAGTGATATGCTGCTGCTTTGGCTCAGTTCGGCCGAACTGGTAGTTAAAAAAGCCACCAAGGATCAGCTGAGAGGAAGAAAAAAAAGCCTGGATGATCAGCTGAGAGGAGAAAGAAGAGAAAAGCGCAGGATCAGCCTTCCCGCCCGCCCCTGCGCTTTTGCTTTTCTTTATCCTCTCAGCTGGTTGGCACTGCAGGCCTCAGCTGGTATGTGGAAAGCTGCACGCGCTTGCATGATCTCCAAACTGGTAGCGGAACAAGTGGGATCACACTGCTGAAGGGATGGGAGAGTATGATTCGCAAAGTCACCAGTGGTGGGGTTCAAATGTTTTTACTACCGGTTCTGTGGGCGTGGCTTGGTGGGCATGGCAGGAGAAGGATACTGTAAAACAGGGGTGTCCAATCTTGGCAACTTTAAGCCTGGAGGACTTCAACTCCCAGAATTGGCTGGGGAATTCTGGGAGTTGAAGTCCTCCAGGCTTAAAGTTGCCAAGGTTGGACAGCCCTGCTGTAAAATCTGCAGTCAGAGGTGGTATTTGCCAGTTTTCTGAACTATGAACCTGCTGAATACCACCTCTGAAGGTCACATAGTCAAATGTGCTGCTGAATCTGTCAGACAGCACAACCCACCACAAGTGACCAGAGGGGAAAAGACCATGTCTGCACTAGGTAGGACTTATTCCAACCCCTGTCCCAAAGGTGCTTTTTTAAAAAGACAACTGGACTTTCTTGTTTTTTCTTTTGAAGATGTTTCATTTGTCATCCAAGAAGCTTCTTCAGCTCTAGCAGGATAGTGGGAAATGGAAGGGTTTATATTCCTTGCAGGCAGTTGGTCATTTGCAACCTTTTAGAAGGTTGTTGATGCACTTAGAGGTCTATCTGTGTCCTCGGGGTCATCTAAGTAGTGCTGCTGGTTCCTGTAGGCTGCAAATTTTTTTTCCTCTGGAAATCCATTCCTACTCCCACACCATTCAAAGGGTGTTCATCCCAAATTGTATAGCTAAAAGTCTGTAGAGATTCCCAGTCATCCAGGTCATGGTTGTCCTGCCTTGTTATCAGTTCTGTTGCCATCAAAGTACTACAAAGTCATGCATATAGGAAGGACTGTCAGGGGGAAAAATGGTAAACACAAAATCCATAGAAGATCTGAAAAACTCATATCAACTGACCTGAGCAATGGTCTGGGGATGAGAGAAAGATGTCAGCATTTAGAGGTGATCTTCAAGAAGGATTAGTCAGCTATTGTGTTAGAGGGATATCATATATCGATATGATTGATTTCCAGATAGTGCAGAAATAGCACTTAGACTTATATACTGCTTCACCATGCTTTACAGCCTCTGTAGGCTGTTTTACAGAGTCAGCATATTCCCCCCAACAATCTGGGTCCTCATTTTACCAACCTCAGAAGGAAGGAAGACTGAGTCAACCTTGACCTGGTGAGACTCGAACTGCCAAACTGCTGGCAACCAGCAGTCAGCAGAAGTAACCTGCACTATTGTACCCTAACCAGAGGTAGTATTCAGCAGGTTCTGACCAGTTCTGGAGAACCGGTAGCAGAAATTTTGAGTAGTTCGGAGAACCGGCAAATACCACCTCTGACTGGAGATTTTACAGTATCCTTCCCCTGCCACGCCCACCAAGCCACGCCCACAGAACCGGTAGTAAAAAAAATTGAATCCTACCACTTTACCCTAACCCTAACCACTGCACCACCACAGCTCTTAGATGCTGTTGCAACATGACTGCTGATTAATGATGTTGACATTTTGGAGGGCAGAATATATTTATTAGAATGTTAATTATAACCAAATGACCTCTTGAGATACATAAATTGCTAGTTTACTGTCAAATGGGCAAGATCTCTTATTTCCTAGTCATGAAAGGATCTGATCTGGAGCAAAACAGAAACTCAAAAGTTGAATGCTACTTTTTAAGATATCTACTTTCACCCCCCGAAAGAGTTAAATGTCATTTACAGAGGTCTTTCTACCAAGGCTGGCGATAAATTGAAAAGAAAAGATTAAAAGATTTTTCGACAATAGCTCATAACTTCCTACAGCAAATTGTGAGCTGGGATGCCTGTATTATTTGTCACAGCATTTCATAATGAGCTAATTGAATCGTCCAGTGCATAAAAATAAAACAAAAGACCCATCCAGGACTAATAAGGAGACAAAAACCTAATATAAAAATGGAATGTAAGCTTTCCAAAGCCCGTGCTAGCATAAATATCTTTGAAGTGTTTTCTTAATGTGCTCAAAATAGACATTTGATTTCTTCCCAGCAATTCTACATTCACAATGTCTAACCAACTAAACAGGGTGTAAAGTCCGTGTTGGATGGGATCCTACTCTTCTAAAGAGGTTGCATCTTCATGGGTGTTAACTGTTCCTGATAATCAGGGAAGCTCTTGGTTTACAGCACCAGTCCTCAACAGAACATTTTTGCTTTTTGGGGAAAACTTGGATTTACAATACAGAACGGACAAGGACAAGACTCTGAATATATAATAGGGATTGGAGAAAATAAATTAGAATATCAGCTACGGTTTTTAAGGTAATCACCAAAACAGTAAGGTACAAGTGAAGAAATCCTTACAAAACATGCTAATGTGGTCTGATCTTAGGGATGTTTTCGCTTTCAAGTTTTCTGAATCTCTTTGCTGCCATTTAGTGGTTATCCAGATTTTTTGCAATATCATCGACCAGGAAAGAAATTTGTTTCTGCCCATGGTCTATAGGTCATCTTTGATATAAAATGACAATTGTATATTATGCTTTGAATTTCTGTTGCTAGAAATTTTGCGAGCAAGATAGTTGTTAAGTGAGTTTTGCCCTATTTTATGATTTTTCTTGTCAGGGTTTTTAAGTGAATCATTGCAGTTATTAAGTTAGTAACGTGGTTGTTAAGTAAATCTGACTTTGCTTGTCAAAAGGTTGCAAAAGGTGATCACATGACCCGCGGATTGATAACAGATAATCAGAATTAGAAGGGACCTTGTAGGTCCAAGCCCCCACCCAAGCGGGAGACCCTACACCATTTCTGACAAATGGCAGTCCAATCTCTTCTTGAAAGTCTCTAGTGATGGCGCTCCCACAACTTCCGAGGGCAACCTGGTTGATTATTCTCACTGTCAGAAAGTTTCTCCTTGTTTCCAGGTTAAATCTCTCCTTGTTCACTTTCCATCCATTATTCCTTGCCTGGCCTACAGATGCTTTAGAAAATAGCTTGACCCCTTCCTCTCTGTGGCAGCCCCTTATGCTAATGTGAAAAAACAAAGAACATGTTTTGTTTGTTCTAGTTATTGGTGTAATATTACCAGAGAGAAAAAACTGTCATAAATACATGCCAGTTGCCAAGCATCCAAATTTTGATTATGGGGATGCTGCAATGGTCTTAAGTGTTTAAAAATGGTCATGCTACTTTGTTCAGTGCCATTGTAACTTCAAACGATCATTAAACGAATGGTCGTAAATCAAGGATTACCTGCAATTGTCATGAATACCATTTGGTAACTGTTATTATCATATTCCCATGATGGTGCTTTTGTCTCATTCATGGATTAAAACTGAGAGCTGATTGAGTTTTAATATAGCATCTCTTTTTTCCCAACACTGCTTTGGCTGTGGTTAAATTGTAGGATGCTTCATCAAAGACATGGCTCCTGACACAGTCAACAGTGGGATCTATCACCCAAGTTCTACTGGCCATTTTACACACATGTGTTCATGACCTTTTCATGGCTCCCCAATTGGGGTAGCCTCCACAGAGGTATCTGCCAGCAAAATGCATTTACTGGCACTGTTCAAAGCATCTTATAAATACTCTTTGTAAATATGGGTTTAACACACTCGTTTGAAAGAGTGCCACTCTGTACTTTTAAGAAACAGGATTGGGGGTTTCTTGGGAAAATGCTAGCCTTCTGCTCCACAGAAACTTGGTTTAAACCAGGAAATAAAATTAGTTCTGCCAATTCTGAAATCACTGGGTGCAAAATTGGATTTTCTGTTGCTTCAGCCAACAAGGTGTTTGCACTATAAAATAATGAGAACATTTATTTTTATTTATTTATTTATTCATTTTGTCAATTGCTTATAAGATAATAGGTATAAGTAAAAACATAGTTATGAATGCATGGATACATATAAGGAAAATAAAAATAAAAGAAACAATAGGACAGGGACTGTAGGCATGTTGGTGCGCTTATGCATTCCCCCACAGACCTCTTAGGAAAGGGGTGAGGTCAATAGTAGACAGTCTAAGGTTAAAGTTTTGGGGGTTTGGGGAAGAAACCACAGAGTCAGGTAGAGTATTCCAGACATTGACCACTCTGTTGCTGAAGTCGTATTTCCTGCAATCAAGTTTGGTGCGATTAACCTTGAGTTTGTATCTATTGTTTGCTCTTGTGTTGTTATGGTTGAAGCTGAAGTATTCATTGACAGGTAGGACATTGCAATGTATGATTTTATATACTATACTTAGATGGGACCGAAGGCGGTGTAGTTCTAGGTTTTCTAGGTCTAGAATTTTGAGTCTGGTGGCATAAGGTATTCTGCAACTAGTAGAGGAGTGGAGAACTCTTCTTGTGAAATATTTCTGGACTTTCTCAACTGTGTTAATATCAGATACGTAATGTGGATTCCAGACTAATGAGCTGTATTCGAGTATTGGTCTAGCAAATGTTTTGTATGCTCTAGTTATTAGTGTAATATTACCAGAGAAAAAGCTATGTAAAATTCGGTTAACAACTCCTAACGCCTTTTTGGCTATGTAGTTACAGTGGTCTGTAACTACATAGCCCAAAAGTACATCACCAAAAATTACATACCCCAAAATTATGGTAACATGGTCTGAGAGTCACTGTACTCGATGTCAGGAAGAGTAACAGACAGTTTAAAAGGGTGTGTGTGGAGGAAATGAGGCTGAGAATACTCAACAGTTGCTTTCCTTAATTTGTCTCACTTTAAAACAATCCCTCTCATAGGTCACAGTTAGTAAGTGGAGAAAGAAGGTAAACCAGCTTCATTACTGTGGCAGTACAGGGCTCTGTAATTGGAGCACTATACTTTATGGCAGCATACATTTTTTGGGCTGGTTTAGGGACTGTGCCTGCTCAGCAGGTCTTTTGGTGATCCGACTTTTTTCCTTCCTTCAGTCTCCTCCCTAGGCAACCAATCCTCTTGTTCATTGTTTCCATGACTTAGACAGGAGGATAGGAGATAAATTACATTCTCAGCAGACTTTCCAATATGCTCCTGAATGAGTTGTGGCTCTTTCCAATCAAGAGTCTCCCCAAGATTGGCAGATAATGGAAGCTTAAAGGTGCTGAGCATTTTCTTCAAGAAGGTAATCCTTTCTTTTATGTATTCTAATCTAAAGATGAAATCTCAAGGTCTTAGAACAAAGCATGCCTCCTTTAAAATATTTTATTTTAAAAGTGTGCTTTGACCCTCAGAACTTTTGAAAGCATTCATCTAAATAACTGCCACTGACTATTAATAATGGTATTCAGCAGGGTTGCCTGTAGGATGTGACCAAAAAGATGCAGTGGTGGGATTCAAATTATTTTACTACCGGTTCTGTAGTGGGCGTGGCTTGGTGGGCGTGGCAGGGGAAGGATACTGTAAAATCTCCAGTCAGAGGTGGTATTTGCCGGTTCTCCAAATTACTCAAAATTTCCGCTACTGGTTCTCCAGAACTGGTCAGAACCTGCTGAATACCCACCTCTGAAAAGATGGTGGTCACACAGATAAAAAAATAGAGCTTTGATTGTGCATTCTGACCACCGTTTTGTTTTTCTTTTACCATATCTTGTGGATACTTACAATATTCATTGAATTAATTTTTGAAAGAAAGTATATTCCCAATTAAATTAGCACTATTCTTGTTAACCTTCTTTCTGTTATTGGGAAGTTTGGGGGAAAAAACCCATGTAGATGAAGATCTAGATACTATATAGATGAAAAGGTCCAGATGTAACCCATCAACATTCAGAGTAGGGAGTGTTATTCTAAGCAACTCATACTGTATCTGTGCTAGACCATAGTTCTTATGCACTGTTTCTAAATTTGTGCCTATTCCTAGCAATTTATGAAATACATGTCTATCTGGCTTTTGTCTTTTTTGGGGGGTGGGATTACATATTTATCTTATAGAGAATATATCTGCTGGAAAAAAAAAACCTCCTCATTGGTGACAGGAAGGGCATCTGGCCACTAAACACACAACTCCTTTCAGTTGCCCAGGCCACCCCACAAGGGATTATGGGGTTGTTAAAAGAGGATGATTAAATACTTATATTATCATCTTAACTACTGCATCACACTACAGTAGATTTTTAAAGCTTTTTTCCTTGGCACTGCAGGTGAAGGCTGCTACCAGCTTTTTGTTTATTGCCCATCTGAAGCAGACATGCTGAATGCTTCTCTTCTTATCAGTGCCAGACTGCTATTATGATAAATACCCTAATTATACCTAATCTAATTATCCCAAAGAGTTATATTTGAGGCTGCATTTGAAATACTTTCAGAAACTTCAATAGGTCCAGATCAAGGTAGTAAGAAGGTTGGCAATGGTTTCTTACACTGGCAACACTAGTTATCTGTTGGTTTCTAGGTTCACTTTACTAGGTTCAATGTTCAGAATATCATAAGGACTTCTTCTCACATTTTACCTGCTCATTTTTAAAGATCTAAAGTTGAAGTTGAAGTTCAAACCAGATGGGGCTTTCTTCATCTACATTGATTACTAATTATATATAGCTACCCTTTCCACCTCAAAACTAATTGTGTCAACGAGGAGAAACCTGAGTATTGCAAAGCATCCCTCTTCACAGTTATCTGTGAAGACCTGTGGAGGAAGGGAGGAGCCAAAGTACAAGATAAGAGTGCCTACCAATGGGAAACTTTACTTTGTGGACTACTGTATTTTTCTGAGCACCCAAGTTGGGATATTCAATTGCTGAGAATAGCTGGGAAGATGGCCTGCTTGTTTCCTCTAGTGCATTGATTATTGTGATTATCAGATATAAAGCAGCATCCAGAAAATAAAACCATGCCAAACAATAGATAAATGCATTTTTTATTCATCATCAGGAAAGGTCCTTGGAAAGCAACACTTTGAAGGAAGATAAAGAAGTCTTCTAATTTTTAAAGAAGGACTAATAAAATAGAAGGAAAGAAAGAAAGGTGAAAGAGAAAAAGGGAGAAAGAGGAAGAAAGAGAGAAAGAGGAGAAAGAGAGAGAAAGAAAGATAAGAGAAAGAGAAAAAATGAGAAAGAAAGAAAGAAAGAAAGAAAGAAAGAAAGAAAGAAAGAAAGAAAGAAAGAAAGAAAGAAAGAAAGAAAGAAAGAAAGAAAGAAAGAAAGAAAGAAAGAAAGAAAGAAAGAAAGAAATCCTGTCTACTTTAATGTCTTGGGAATAAATTGAACTTTGCAACCAAATGCCAAAGTGGTGTGCAAAGAATTTTCCCCAAGGTTCCCTGTCCCTTTCCTCCCAACTCTTATTCATTTTACTGCACATAGCTGAGTGCAAGCAATCTGTGCTTGGCAAGCATAAGATTCTGGCAGCATGTAAATCACCTCTTCAGCCTAAACCTTCCCCTGCACACACATACACCCCTTCCACTCCAGTTCCACATTATATGGAAGTTAGTTAATCCAACCTTTCCACTTTAGGAATACAAAGTAAGTGAAACCAAACAGCATGAATGCAAGGTCAGCTAGTTTTGAGCCTTTACTTTGAAAAGGGGCAGGAGGAGGGGGATTAAATATACACTGACTGCTTTAACTCTAAAACCTTTCTTCCTTTTCTTTTCTGGACTATATAGAAATGATTGAAATTGCCTCTGCAGAATGAAAACCTGTATCCATTGAACCTTTGCCAAATTTTGCTTGAGTGAAATGAATCACTCCCTGTGGCAGAAATATAGCACCTGAAATGCATCCCAGCCTCTTTGTTTGTAGGCAGAATTGGGCAATGACAGGTCAGATCACTCGTACAGAGTACATAGTAGACCAGCATATGCTTCAAAAATCTGACAGAAATGCTTTGGATCTGTTGTGAGACTGAGGATAACCCCTTTCTCATTTGTGCATATTTCTTTCCCAGTAGAATTCTGTAAGTCCTTTAAAACTAGAAGAGAGTAAGCATGCAACTAGCAGATGTACAAGGGCACTTGGGAACTAATTGTCTTTATCCATAGTTTGTTGAATAAGCCATAATTGGCTGAGTTTGCACAACAAACCCTAAATCATAAGCAGTGAATTGTAAACCACAAGAGTTGGGTATATCAAGGGTCTTCAAACTTGGCAAGTTTAAGACTTGTGGAGTTCAACTCCCAGAATTCCTGAGCTAACATGACTGGAGGAGAAATTCTGGGAGTTGAAATCCACAAGTCTTAAAGCTGTCAAGTTTGAAGACCCTTGCTATAAATCATTAACTGTGGAATTCTTCCTAGTCCCCTATAAAATGGCTAAAAATACTACATAAATATAGTATATAAAATCATACATTGCAATGTCCTACCTGTCAATGAATACTTCAGCTTCAACCATAACAATACAAGAGCACACAATAGATACAAACTCAAGGTTCATCGCACCAAACTTGATTGCAGCAAATAAGACTTCAGCAACAGAGTGGTCAATGTCTGGAATACTCTGCCTGACTCGGTGGTTTCTTCCCCAAACCCCCAAAACTTTAACCTTAGACTGTCTACTATTGACCTCATCTCTTTCCTAAGAGGCCTGTAGGGGGCATGCATAAGTGCACCAATCCCGTCCATGTCCTATTGTTTCTTTTTTATTTTTCTTATATGTACCCATTTCATGTATTCATAACTATGTTTATACTTATACCTGTTATCTTGTAAGCGATTGACAAATCAAATAAGTAAATAAAAAATTTAAAGTGCTTCATCCCCATAGTTGAATACATCAGTCACTGGGGCAATGTCCACCAATGTGGGTAGGCATAAATCAGCCCAGTACTGTTACCTAATGTGTAGATTCTGCTTCAAGCCCCCACTGGCATACTTTTGCTCCAGAAGCAAGTGGCCCACCCATATAGTTCTGTGGTTCACCATTTGGGGATTTGCTTCCTGTCCCAGCAGTGGCATGAATCTCTTCTCTTCAAGACATTTTCTTTCTGACCTTATGCCTATAAACATTTGTGGCTAAAGTAGGCCACAGAGGATGCATCTTGGCTTTTTTTTAAAAAAAAAAAAACTGAAGTCCACTGGATTCTCTGAAGTTGTCTCTTTGGAATACACACAGTTTCCATAGAACACTTTGAAGTCCTACAGTAACTAAAAATGGCAGAGCGGTTTGAATGTGTTCTTGGCCTAACCTTGGCATGTGCTTCCTCTCATTTGGGACAAGGTTTGTCAAAGTGCTCAGTGCCAAAAACTAAACAAATCAGGTAGTTTCCTGTCACTCAGACATTTGATTTTTGGTTTTGGCATAGAAAGTGCTGGTGCTGCACCCTACACCCATGTGGCTTCTGTAATATTTCAGAGGGTGGGCAAGTTGTTAATTGTTATGAATCAATAAAAGTAACTAGCATAAAATGCAAAGTAGGGTTTGAAGGCCTACACACCTGATTGGTCCTCAAACAACGAACAGGGATTGGTCAGGATGAGGCCACTCCTTATTGGTTATTATTTGAACTTATCACAAAGGTTATTGGTTAATAGGGTAGCAGCCAACCCTATAAAAGGGTTACTGCTGCCCATAGAGTTGCTCTGTTCTATTCCTATTCCTGTTATTATTAAAGAGTTGAAGTCACTGGTCAGATGTCTGGTCTCCTTATTCTTCGAACTTAACACTGGCGACGAGGGTGGGATGCGGAGACCGAAGAGCTGACTGATCTACAGAGCAACCAACAGAGCACGTGGTCGAACACGCACTATCAACGGCAATCATGGCCAGCGGTGCCGTACCACCCGCTCCATTCAACCCAGAAACCGAAGACTGGGAGTCATACATGGATAGGTTCCAGATGTTTTTGGAGACCAACAACTTGAAAGATGCTACGGCCAGCAAGAAAAGAGCTGTTTTTCTAACCCACTGTGGGCCTACTGTGTTTAAAATGGCGAAGTCACTTGCCAAGCCAGCCGAAGTAAAAGCAATGGACTGGGATGTCCTCGAGCCTTTGCTACGGGCCCACTACGCGCCCACCGTGCCAACATTAGTCAGAAGGCACGAATTTTACCAGAGAGGCCAGCGGAAGGGCGAAAGCCTTGCCAACTACGTCGCAGACCTTCGAAACCTTGGAGGCCTCTGCGAGTTCTCCAACTTAGAAGAAGCCCTCCGGGACCGCCTAGTTCTGGGTTTAGAGGATTGCACAATCCAGAGCAAAATCATGGCTAAGGGGGACATCAGCCTTACCGATGCCCTTAAAGAAGCCTCGGCAGCGGAAGCAACTAAGAAGTCGGCAGCACGAATGCGCCGTACCAGCGCACCGCTACGCCAACTCGCCGATGATACCTCGCCTCGCCCTGAGAGACACCCGGTATCGACTCACCACGAAGACCTAGAATCCCCATCAGAAAGTGACGAGGAAGAGGTCAACCGACTCCGAACTGAACGAGACCAGTTCACACAATGCTCAAATCGACCTTGCGCAGGATGTGGAGCGAGTCACCCACGATCCAGCTGCAAATTCCTTGACGCACTCTGCCGCGTTTGCGGAAAAAGAGGTCACATCGCAAAGGTTTGCAGAAGTAAACAAGCCTCCAACTCCAAACCCCGACAGGCCGAATGCCAATCTTTAGGATTCCTCGGTACACACCGAGACAAACTGAACCACCAATGGGGAAACCACTCCTACAGAAACAACCCGTCCACCACTAACCCCAGGCGCGAAGAAACCAGACGGGAAGAAACCCACCAAACAATCACCATAGGCCACGCTACATCCTTAGACGCCGGAAAAATCCGGGTGAAAGTCGCGATCGAAAACAAACCTTGTGTGATGGAGGTAGACTCGGGATCATCCCTCTCAATGGTATCTTGGAAGACGCTCCAGCAGCTTATTCCAACAATTCGCCGCCAAGACCTCAACCCTCAAAGGGTTATACTCAAAGATTACCAGGGTAATCGAATTCCCGTCGTTGGGTCCCGCCAATTCCAGGTCTCTTTCAAGGACCGCACCGTCGCACTGCCACTGACTGTTGTTCACCGTGACTGACCTAGCCTTTTAGGCCTACAATGGTTCGAGCCGCTCGGGATCACCGTAGCCGGAGTTCACCGGGCCGAGAGCAACGATTGGGAGGAGGTCCTCGTGCAAGAATTCCGAGGCGTCTTCGCGAGCGGACTAGGCAAGTACAAGGGGACCCCGATATCATTTAATTTGAATCCTGAGGTAGCACCCATCCGCCTTAAGCGCGTTGGGTTCCGTTCGCCCTGAAACCTAAAATCGACGAACAACTCGATAAACTAATAGCACAGGGCATGCTGGAACCCACCGACCATGCCCGGTGGGAAACTCCAATAGTTATGCCTATCAAGCCTGATGGGTCACTGAGAATTTGCGGAGACTATCGGGCCACCCTTAACCACGCACTTCAGCAAAGTGCATATCCAGTGCCAGTAGTACAGCACTTGCTCCATTCCTTGGGGGGCGGAAAAATTTTCGCTAAATTAGATCTAGCGCAGGCATATCAGCAATTGCCTGTAGACCCTGCCACCGCCGAAGCGCAAACTATCGTCACCCATAGGGGTGCGTTTAAATGCAACCAACTCCAGTTCGGGGTGAGCGTCGCTCCCGGGATCTTTCAAAGCTTAATGGAGAGACTGTTGCAAGGAATAAGAGGGGTCGTACCATATTTCGACGATGTACTCATTGCCGCCCCTAACAGAGACATTCTAGAAAAACGACTCCGAATGGTCTTACAAAGGTTCCAAGACGCCGGCCTCAAGGTCAAAAGAAATAAATGCCACTTATGCACGGAAAGGGTAGAGTTTCTGGGATACCTCCTGGACAGCCAAGGGATCCATCCCACTGAGGACAAATTGAAGGCAATTAAGAGGGCCCCCACTCCCAGGAACAAGGCAGATCTTCAGGCGTTCCTTGGACTTATCAATTTCTATAACGTATTTCTACCAAATAAAGCAACGGTAGCTGAACCACTGCATAGACTTTTAGACAAAAAAGCAACGTGGGTTTGGGGGCAACGGGAACAAAATGCCTTCCAGCAAGTTAAAAAACTGCTAACTTCTGATTCTGTACTTATGCAGTACAACGAAACTCTGCCATTGACTATTACTTGCGACGCCTCGCCGTTTGGCGTTGGAGCAATCCTGGCCCACGTATTGCCAAACGGAGCAGAAGCTCCCGTCGCATTTTTCCCACGAACTCTAGCTAAAGCTGAAAGGAATTATAGTCAGCTGGATAAAGAAGCTTTAGCTATTGTGGCTGCAGTTAAAAGACTCCATGAATATGTGTATGGGTGTGCATTTACAATAATTACTGATCATAAACCACTATTGGGGATTATTGCGGGAAATAAACCAACCCCGTATATATTGTCCCCCAGAATGACTCGTTGGTCTGAATTCTTGGCGGCGTACAACTACACCTTGCAACACCACCCAGGAAAAGCAATTCTCCACGCTGATGCATTAAGCAGAGCACCACTCCCAGAATCGGTTGAAGATCCAGCACCGACCATTACAACGCTACAAATTGAGGCCCTGCACGCGCCGCCATTGACTGTGAGGGACATTGCCCTCGAAACAAAACGAGATCCGGTTTTGCAACACATCCTACGCTGCGTTGAGCGTGGGTGGCCAACAGAACAACTATCACCAGAATGGGCGCCCTTTAAAACCCGCCAAACTGAACTATTTTCCCAAAAGGGCTGCATCTTGTGGGGAGATAGAGTTATAATTCCGAACAAACTGCAATGAGCTGTGTTAGCGGTATTACACGACGGACATCCGGGCATAGTGCGGATGAAAGCACTCGCACGAAGCTATGCCTGGTGGCCGGGAATCGACAAGAAAATCGAGGCCTGGGTCGCTACTTGTCAACGTTGCCAAGACGTCAGTAATGCCCCACCTAAAGCAAGCCAACCGAATGGGAAACCCCAAGGGGACCGTGGTCCCGTATTCACATTGACTTTGCGGGGCCTACAAGGGGACACACCTTCCTTATTACAGTCGACGCCTACTCGAATTGGCTCGAGATCCATCGGATGAATACAACTACAACGGACTCAGTTATCAGCAGATTAAATAGACTATTTGCCACACATGGGTTCCCGGACGTTTTGGTCTCGGACAACGGCCCACAGTTCACTGCATTACACTTTGAACAGTATCTTGCTGATCGGGGCATCCGCCATGCGCTGACCTCGCCTGCGCACCCTGCGGCAAACGGACGTGCAGAACGCATGGTACAGTTTGTAAAAAGACCCTCCACAAAATGGAATTCGGCGACATCGATGAAAAAATCAATCGAATTTTATTGTTGCAGCATATTACGCCCCACAGCGTCACCAACAAAACGCCCGCCGAACTTCTCATGGGGCGGAAACTACGATCGCACCTTGACCGGCTCCACCCCGCATACGCACCCGAAAAGCCTTTCGGCTCCAGCAGCAAATGCCGGGAATTTAAGGTAGGCGATTTAACCTTTGCAAAAAACTTTTCCGGCGACCCTTTGTGGATACCCGCAACCGTCACCCACCTCACAGGGCCCAGATCTTACCGACTACTAACAGAAGATGGGAGGGTGTGGAAACGCCACATAGACCAGCTCCGTTCGAGATTGCCACCCAGCGGCCATGGATCCCCGGGTTCCCAAACTGAGGGGGGAGGAAATATCGAGGAAATTGACTTCGATATGATGGATTGCAGACCAACGGATACCTTTCGGCCCAGGGAAGGACCGGCAAATGAAACGGGGAGGGAGTTGATTTCTCCAGGGGACTTGAACTTGGGGGAATCCGAACTGCAAAACCCCGAAGAACCATTAGTTAGTAGAAACAACCTCAACGAAAGCAGCACGGAAGCACCGTGCAGCGAAACGGAACAAAATAGAGACTATCCAAACGCTCCACCGGAACCGGACTTTGGGCAAAACCCGGTGGAGCCACGGAAATCATCTAGACAGACCAAACGGCCTGTCTACCTTGAGGATTTTGTTACAGCTCCCCTCAAACGGAGCCCAAGGGGGAGGGGTGTTATGAATCAATAAAAGTAACTAGCATAAAATGCAAAGTAGGGTTTGAAGGCCTACACACCTGATTGGTCCTCAAACAACGAACAGGGATTGGTCAGGATGAGGCCACTCCTTATTGGTTATTATTTGAACTTATCACAAAGGTTATTGGTTAATAGGGTAGCAGCCAACCCTATAAAAGGGTTACTGCTGCCCATAGAGTTGCTCTGTTCTATTCCTATTCCTGTTATTATTAAAGAGTTGAAGTCACCGGTCAGATGTCTGGTCTCCTTATTCTTCGAACTTAACATTAATCATAATGTCATGAAGTCTCAGTGAAGCAAGGATTAGGCTGGAATTCTGAAGAACTACAGAGAAAAGGCCCAATCCTGGGTTATGAAAGGTTAAATTCATATAATGCTGTAGGAGAAATAACATATATTACAGATATTCTTTTGCTCCTGGGATGAGATAGTTAACCAAGATGTGTACATTTTGATTTCAATGATTGCATTGTATTGAAATACTGTATTTACATTAGTAAATCTTACTAATTATTGTATTGCAATAAATTAATCCTATACAGGTAATCCTCAACTTACGCCACAATTCAGCCCAAAATTGCTAAGTGAAACATTTGTTAAATGAGTTTTGCTACAATGGTTAAGTGAATCACTACAGCTGTGAAGTTAGTAACCAGGTTGTTAAGTGAATCTGGCTTCCCCATTGCCTTTGCTTGTCAGAAGTTCACAAAAGTTGATCACATGACTTCGGGACACTGCAACCATCCTAAATGGGAACCAGTTGCAAAGCATCCAAATTTTGACCAAGAGGGATGCTGCAATGGTCCCAAGTGTGAAAATTGACCATAAGTCACTTTTTTCTGTGCTGTTGTAACTTTGAATGGTCACTAAATGAACTGTTGTAAGTCAAGAGTTACTTGTATTTTCATTTTCATGATGGGCAAATAATGAATTGCTGCGAGAGAACAAAGTAGTAGAACACTTTTTTTTTTTAATGGAGAAGTTCCTGGATTCCACCAGCAACATTTCCAGGTAGAAAAATCCACTAGCCCAAGGATGTCAAACTTCCAACCCACAGGGTGGATCAGTCAAGTGCTGGCCATGCCCACGCCCGGTTTAGTGAAGGAGGAAACAGTCGCAATACATCATGTGACACTGCCATGATGATGCAAGTTTGACACCCCTGCACTAGCCGATACTGTAATCAGTACTAAGCTAGATGTCCATGGGTTTTACCCTAGGTTATCTATACATCCCTTTCTACCTTCCATTCTCTACCAGGACACTAGTCCTGTTGCCAATAAAAAGCAATCTGACCTCAGCCTTAAATATATACGTATAAATATTCAACCATATAAAGCATTCAAAAGAGCTTCAAAAGAGGCTTCAGACCAGTTGCAGTTTCTGAGTAGTATTCAAAGGTGGCCCTAGGTAGATTGCATTGCAGTAACTGAGCCAGGTGTGAGTTAGTGCATAGCTATAATTGTTGGGGCCCAATAATACCAGAATAGACTTGCCAGATCTCAGGACATTTCAATCCAGGGAAACTTATGCTTCAGGAAGTCAGAAGACTCTTTGTGGATTTTGACCCTGGAGACAAAGAGTGGTGTCCTTTCTTACTGGAAATCGTTGGTGTGATTTAGCCCTCATTGCACTGGAACCATAGTTGACTAGGTTTATGCTCTGCTGTTCTTTTTTCTGGCTGCTGTTCTTACTTGTATTGTCTTCATTGGTGTGTTGGAAAGGGCAATACATTGAAGACGCAGATTGGCTTCTAAAAAGCCAATGGGGTTAGTCCCCAGTCCTGCCTGCTAAGAGATGGGTACTTTCCTGATACCTGCCTGCTACCAATTCTGGAATGTGAAGGATTAACATCCTTGTTAAGATCTTGGTTCGGAGAGGGAGGACTTTCATAGTGAGACAATCCTGAAATTCCCATGGCGTTCTGCTGCCAATAAAATGGCAAGAGAATAATGATTTAACATCAATAATGTTTTGTAAATGTTATTTATATGTTACTCTTTCCATTCAATTTATTTCTGTCAGGCATGGTCATGTGTTGGGAAGTTCAAGCAGCTTTGTGGGCCACCTATATTTTATTTATATTTATTCAATTTATATAGCCACCCATTTCACATAAGTGACTGAACAGCTTGTAAAATATGGTAACCACAACAAAATATGACAAACACAATATAAATAAACCATAAAACCAGATTAAAACCCCCCAAAAAAACATAGCCAACAGCTTTTCCAATCCTTACATCATAATCAGTACAACTACCTAGTAGACTTCTCATCACCACCAGATTCCCAAGCATATGGCAAAATTACTTCTTCAGAGTTTTTTGGAACGTCAACAGAGGATTGACCTTCCCCTGTTTCATGGAGATTATTTTCCAAAGGGTAAGTACCATAGCAGAAAAAGTCCTCTTCCTGGGCCCTGTCAGATGACAGTCCTTAATAAACAGAACCTGGTAGGACAAATAGATGTAACTAGGAAATGTTATAGCCTCAACTAGCTCAGGCATTCTACTGTATCTATGCTGTAGTAATCTCTTCTTTGGCTTCCTACAATGTATGGTATGAATTCAGAAACTGTAGCATTGTTGGAAGCTTTCTGCATGCTTCGAAATTTATTTGGAAGAGGTTCTTTGGAACATGTTGGAATGGGAAGCAAGATATTTCTTAAGTAACTCTATGTTTTCAGTGGTTAGAGTGCAGTACTGCAGGCTACTTCTGTTGAATGCCGGCTGCCAGCAATTTGGCAGTTCAAATCCCACCAGGCTGAGGATTGACTCAGCCTTCCATCCTTCCGAAGTGGGTAAAATGAAGACCCAAATTGTTGGGGGCAATATGCTGACTCTGTAAACTGCCTATATACTGTAAAGCAGTATATAAGTCTATGTGCTATGTTTTCAGGTTTTCACTCTTGACAAAATTCCATCTGTTTTCAAGCTCACACCCAAGACTGGAAAAAAACAAAGCTATTCTAGAGAGCTATTGATCAAATGCTCCCATGTATTCAAAAATATTCCTTCTGGTTACCTTTTAACACATATACAGACATATTACCTGAGGCTGGGTAGTAAAGGCTTTGTATTACACTAATTTCAAAACAGTAACCATGGATCTCCCTTTGTTACTAAGCCTACTACAGAATATTGGTGTTGAATCTTACAAGGCTGAAACAACAATTTTTCTTGTCTTATTCAACTAGCAAATAAAACCGTTCCTGGCTTTTTTTTTTTTTTTAACGAGGCTCCCTGAATTAAAAAATAAAGAAAGTGGTAATCAGGATCAATTTTGTAGTACTTGCTGGAAATTGGGAACACAATTTTGTGTTTGATTTTTGTGAAATAAGAAAAAAAAAAAAAAAAAGCAGCTAGGGATTAGGACCAGAGAGGAAGTGGATACTTAACCATCTTGCTCCAATTTATATATATACCTGCGTTTCTCCATCTCTCTTTCTATGTCCATCTCCATTTCCATGACTATCTCCATCTCTCCTTTTGTTTTGGATGATCTCCTAAAATCCCATACAGGGATGACACTTTTCTTAACACTAATAGTGGTTTTTTGTCTTTTTATTCTGTTTGATGGTGTTTTTTTTTTTTTGCATTGATTATATTTCCATTTGTTAGCTTCTCTGAGAGATTTTATCCTGAGAGCAAATTTTTTTAAAAAATATACTAGGTGAAGTAACATTTTACTACCGGAACAAGCATTGGAAGCAAAGTGCTGCCATTTCTATTTTATAACTGTAAGACTGAGGTTGGAAAATACTCATCTGTTATGAAATGCAAAACTCTTTGGGAAATTTCCAAAGGAAACATATTATTTAGTCAATGTATATCTTGCCTTTCTGCCCAGTTACATTATTAATGCCAATTCCTCCCCCACCCCGAAAAGAAGTAGCCTTATCACTTCTTCCAGGTAGAATTCAAACATTATAGGTATAGTTATATTTTTAAATGCACTAAATAAGGAAGTCGGTGTACATTTCTTCACATTCCAACTAGATGGCAATTTGAAAAAAAAATCAAACTAGAGCGGGACCCAGCCCAGATATATGTAACCAGAAGCAAGACAGTCTTCTTTTATTCTTGCCTTGTAAAGAAATGGAACACATGGTAGAGGGGTTTTTCTCTTACATGTCTTGTTTTGTTTTAGCCAGAAGGTTGCCTTTCTGTTTGGTTAGCCCTTCCCTTATTTTGAAAGGCAAAACTCAGATGGCTTTTGCTGTGCAAATACAATTAGAATTCCAGCAAGCCCAGGCTACATTCTTCTAGCTACCCTCAAAATTCCTACAGAGGTCTTGGTTTTGCCAATAGGGAAAATAATAATTTTTTTAAAATATTCTAATCATTTTTGAGTTAGATGGGTCAGAATGGGTGCTGGTAAATCAAAAAGAAGAAATTTTCATCTATGATGAATCAGAAGCCTAAAGGAGGATCCACTCAATTTAACTTCATAAAGGAAATAAAAATATTCGGTTGCATACCATTAAGAAAAAGTTGGCAACAAAACTGCCAGTGATGTAACGCCTATGGCACTACTCTATAAACTAAAATTGGAATACTGCAGACAGTCCCTAATAAAGCTATATGAGTGCATGGAAGAGAACCCAACACTACCAGAAATTGGGCAAACCTCTGCCATTTTTTCCTTTTGGTCTAGGAAAAAAGATAGTCCAGAAGAAATATCAAAGATGTTGGTATGGTATATCCTTCCCTCAGTCATAATATTGAGTCCAAGGATCATTCACTATACTTGATGGATAACAGAAGGAAGTCAGATGAAACATTGCTGAGAGCATCATTAGCTTTGTATTCTCAGAAGGGAAGAACTTATCATAGACACCCATGGCAAAAAACAACCACTCTGTGAGCAGGAAAATTTCACCATAACATTCTCCCTTGCAAGCTACTAACCATATTTCCCTTGCAAGCTGCTAACCACTCACTGGCTTATAACACCTTCTCTGCAGCCAAGGGTGAGCCTGGCAACAGCTTCATCCTTCCTACATTCAAGTTTATTGTGGTCACTAAGCAATGTTTTATACAAATCTAAAATTATAACGTACCAAAAAAATTAAACACCAAAGGAAAAGGTAAAATATATGTGTGTAAAAAGAGCTTAAGTGCAGTCCTTAACTTACTATAAAAATAACATTAAAAAAAATAAGATGTTAACATTAGCTTATTAACAAAATGTAATTATTTGGGTACCAAGAGCTAAATTCTCCATCTATTAGTATGTTAAGAAAAGATCATAAGCTATAACATCCCAGAAAATCAGAGGTGCGAGGGAGCTTCCATAAAATCAAAAGAAACCAAACAAGGTTGATCAAGGGTAATAGGGAAGCATATAATCACATACTGTAGAGCAAGGGGCTTCAAACTTGGCAAGTTTAAGACTTGTGGACTTCAACTCCCAGAATTCCTGAGCTAACATGACTGGAGGAGGAATTCTGGGAGTTGAAGTCCACAAGTCTTAGAGCTGTTAAGTTTGAAGACCCTTGCTGTAGAGTGATAGTCCCTATAGCATTTTTATTATAAGGAAAGGTTCTCATACAAAGGGAGACTTTATTAAAAGCAGGGATGCAACATGCAACAAGCAAAAAAAAATCATCCTTTTCAGACCTCCTCTTGCACAGAGCCTTAGGCACTCACTCCCAGAGACACTACTGGGCTGCTTGTCATGTACTGAAGAGCCACAATGTCTTTATAGGTGGCATATATGTTTTTAACCTTGATCTATTTGATGGAAGTTCTTGTCCACAGCTTATGAAATCATCCTTGAAAATCCCTATATCAATAACTAATAGAAAATAGAAAAGTGCAAATAGAAAAGTGTGACAGCTTGTAAAAGATGGTTAGAATTTCCTGCCACAACCACCCTCTAGCTTTTTAGTTTTTATGTTTGCAGGTATTACTTAAACATTGTTTTAAAATAGAATTTCTCACTGATGTATTCAGTGATACAATCATTGCCACTATCACATTCATCTGCCAAATAGATCAGGCTTCTAAAAGACAGGAAACTAGAATAAGAGTCAGCCTCACAGCAAGCAATAGATTTTGGAGGTTGATTCCAGTGATCAGGGTCCAAAATATTTCCCATTTTTCCTGTTATCCGTTGTAGACTCCTATGCAGCTCTGTGAACTCATTGATCAAAGACTTTTCCATTTCCTTACTTTTCATTTGTTTCCATAAAAAGATTCTCAATACTGCCCTCAAAATATGATCTGCAAATTAAAAACATATCCCCACATATTTATGTTCATCATTTGAAAGCCAGATAGGGAAAGCTTAGTTTGGAACCAATTTTGCCTGCTTTGTTTTGTTTCTCTCTTATCCATCTTGTATTTAAGTCCTGAACATTTGTTGAGGCTTCTGTACTTCACAATATATGCCAGTCACCAGTCCAGATTCCTCAGTTGGGACTCTGCTCAAGTTATTTTGAAATCTTGCTTTCTTGATCATTGTCGAACTGCTTTCTAGTGCCATATGCATGCAGGAGCGCCAGTTCTTAAACTCTCTTTTTTTAAAATCCACAGCACTAGAGGTATATATACATAGCAACCAAAACATTGTAAGCATTCAGGAGTAGACAAAAATCTTTCTCACATTTATGGGACTGCAAGTGGCTAATTGAGCTGTTGAGTTTTCTGAATTATGGAAGACAGGCCCTTTACTATTTTATTAATTTTGAGACATACTGGATCTGATGTAGGTCCCTTTTGAAGACAATAGGCATCTTTCATGGACTTTCAGTGGGGTTTGGATCATTCAGGGCACTGAAGAAATCTGCTTAGGAAGCAGCTGTGGTTGGATTAACCAAAAGTGTGTGCAATATATTTGGAAATGACTGAAAAGCCTCAAGAACACCCACATAATGTTAGCTAATTGCATGGTTGAGCAGCACACAAGAATTGGAAGAGTCCAATGGAAGAACAGCATTCTGTTTTTTGTCCAGGAGTTTTCAAACTTGCTTAGAGGTTGCATGTTTGCCTAGCATCTTTCTCTTTCATTTCAGGGAAAGTATAGAAGATCTAGGGACAAAACCCTCCCTAAACTTTAGGTCCCAAACTTGGCAACTTTAAGACTTGTGGACTTCAACTCCCAGAATTCCTCAGCTGGGAGTTGAACTCCACAAGTCTTAAAGTTGCCAAGTTTGGAGACCTCTGCTTTAGGTGGTTCCATTTACTATACCTGTTTATCAGGTAAAACACTGAGCTGCAGGTTGGATAGAATGGTTTGCCCCTGAGTTGGTGTAATAGTAAGGTTAAATATTTATTTTCTCCCAAAGCGTTAAGAAGCCCAAAGGCAAGACCAGAATATGTAGGGTTTTTGGTGTGCATAATATTTGAGATGGATGATACATCCGTAATATTTAGTGACTTATGATGGTGAAAAATGTGTTCCAGTTAAACACCCAAGGCACCTGTCAATCTTACATCAAGCATCAGCAACAGCTTCAACTTTCCCCTTTTAACAGCAGGAGAGCAATACAGGTTCATGTTCAAATGCATAACAAGAAATGAAAATAATTGGCCTGGCCTAAATTCCTACATATCATATGTTCTGTAAAATAAAGGGTGGACATGTACCTTAGGAAACCTGGCACCATCCATAGACTTACCCCCTGTTGTAGAAAAAGAGGGAATTGAAAGAAGCTTGTCAATTTCACCTTTATTTGCTTTTGTCTGGGACACTGAGAGGAAAAGGAAAAGCCATTAGACCATCACTCCATTTATAGAATATGCCAGGATGGGGAAACCATGAAGAGGGGTGAAGCAAAGAGGGGTGAAGCAAGTGAGAATACATTGCTACTTTCCAAACAACATCCTTCTGCGAGCTCTGATGAAAGAATCAGGAGCACAAGGCATTAGTTGCAACATGGTGTACCTGATTGCAGGGCTGGTCAGGTAACTCCCGTGTCAGGAATATTCCCTTATCTGGAAGGGTGCAAAAGTTGCTGGCTGATGCAAGAAGACACAGAGGATGAAACGGGGAGATGCACCTCATCCCTAAAAAGAATCCTCATCAATAAACCTTTACCAAGCTGCTCATATAACAAATGGGTGTTCTTGCACTCCAGGGAAGTTGACTGTAGAAGCTGTGAATGCCCCCTCAGTGCCCCCCTCCCCCGCTTCTGCCCATTAATAATGTGGGAATGTCATGTGAGACCAAATGGCACACTCTGGGCTTACAAATGCGAAGAAATGAGAAATACCATTGGATCTCGCTGACAGCACCACAGGCAGCTATTAAGGCCTAATCCAGGGTCAGTTTTCTACCTCCCCCTGGCAAGCCACCAGCCCAATTTGCTTAACTTCTTCCTTGCTGTGCTGCTCTTTTGTTTCATGCTATGCCGGGGCTTATCTGAATTACGGGTTAAGTCCCAGTCAGATGTCTTCCATTCGAGGCCACCATGGGAGAATGGCAGGATATTCTCTTTCCAACAGAAAGCAAACGGCAAGCAGAGGCAAGGTGGTATCCATTTCACCCAAATGCTGGTTTATGTTACAGCTCTTTTGCAAACTTCTAATTGCTCTGTAGGACTGACATTTACAGACATCCTCCTGTTTTAAATGAAAACACAATCCTGAGGTCAGGAGGAGGTTTGGGGACAGCACAGATCCCAGGTGAGGGCAAAGGAGGAAATTGCTTTAAGACTCCTAAATGCCAAGTATGTTTTCAAGGGGGAGATGGGGGAGAGAGAGAAAGTCATGGGGAGTGTAGAAAGACATTAATCACAGCCCCAAAGACATGGAGGAATATTAATGACCTTCTCTATCCTGAATATTCAGTGCTTAAAGCAAGAAAAATGTATTTCATGATTTTCATATTATTTATTCATCTGGTCCTGGAAAGAGACAGGCCGAGCTCCAGAGGGGATACATAACATCCATTGGTGTGCTATATTTTTCCAATTGTTTTTCTTCTCAGGACCTGCTGCCAAAGAACCCTCAAATTGCATCTCAAAGTCATCTGAGTTGAAAAGGCAATTTAGGGATTTGGCACGGTGGCCGATTTTTGAAGGGAAATATGAAGTTGTCTTTTTTTTTAAAAAAAAAAAAAAAAACCTCTTCTATGAATCTCTGTTTGGGTAGTTTTGCTTTGAATGCAAAACTTGGGTGCTAAATCCCCCAAAGTGGTGTTTTGCGATGATGTTTCAAAACTTCAAAAGCAGCTCAGAAGTTGTACCTGGGTTGAAGTGGCTAATCCACTGAGTTGTGTACATTGCAATTGCATGACAACAGAACCTCTTGCTGAAATTCCCTCTTTCTTATAACTAAAAAACGAACAGGAACCCTGACGGGTTCTTGGTGCTCACCGAGTTTGGTTGTTTTCTTGCAGACATTTCATTATCCAAACTAGGTAACATCATCAGTGCTAGTAAGGAGTGAGGTATGCTCTCTGTTTATATTCTATCTAGTGACTTGCCCTGGTGGGAGTGGTTCTTTGGTTGGGCTACTTGCTGTTAGCTTGTTTGGCAGTTCCTTGACTGGAGTTTACTATTTAATTTATTAGTTACCCTGTGGTAAGTTAAGTGGCCTAAATAAATAAATAAAATAAAAAATAAATAAAATCTGTGGAACAGTTCATGGGCCTAAATTATTCTAATCATAATATTCATTATAGTTTACTAACAGTGGCCTCATATAATTGGTAGAAGTTTATCATTTCCTCAAGTTTAGAATTCTTTTTCATGAATAGAAACTGCAAAGATGGGCTAGGAATGATGTTTTGTATTGTTGGCACCTCACTTCCAGCCACTGGATGTTTGAAACACCCAAATACAGACATATCCAGTGAAATCTCTCTTTCCAATTCTGTACCATGATCAACAAGTCTAACAGGTTAAAAGTTGAACAATTCTTCAGTTATGTTCTGATAAAGATTATTTTATATATGCCTTGTTAGCATGAAAAATCTGATGTTGATTATCTAATGTTTATCAGCTGGTATATCAACTTTTGGAAGGTAGAACCATCTTTCCTGTATAAATGTTGAAGGCAGCTATTCTGCCAAACCAAGGTTAATATAAATATATCCAGAAAAGTATTACCTATGTACCTCTCCATTAAATTCAGAAGTTAATCAGCTCAGCTCTGGGTGGGAGGAGGGGTTGGCCTCTCTGAGTGGCATTTTTCCTATGCCAAAACACATTATTCTTTTTATCACCACCGAAAGCAACTTTGATGAGAGAAAAGTGCTTCCCAATTGGCCAACTGGAAAAAGTATCTTTAGCTCAGGGTGAGAAATTGAGAATGCCACAAAAGGTTGCACATTCATACAAATCCACCTACTTTCTAACTATTCTCTATTTTGTCCAATGTAGACCCACAGATATGGAAGCAGATATAGTGACCATCTTCACGTTTTTCCCCACCTCCCCCAAAAAGTCAGATTTTTTTATTACTTGGTTCCTTCCCCAAAGTGACTAAAAAAGTCATCAGTATATTGTTCAAATCAGAATTCATTGTTTGCATATAATAAAAATAGCATTTAGACTTATATACCGCTTTAGAGTGCCCTACAGCCCTCTCTAAGCGGTTTACAGAGTCAGCACATTGCCCCAACAATCTGGGTCCTCATTTTACCCACCTTGGAAGGATAGAAGGCTAAGTCAACCTTGAGCCTGGTTGGATTTGAACTGCCAAATTGTAGGCATCTGGCTGCAGAAGTAGCTTGCAGTACTGCACTCTAACACTGCGCCACAGAGGCTCTTCTGTGATATAATACTAAACAAATCACAAGAGTTTTGGACAACGTTTGTATTTTCACATGACTGTACAAGCAGTACATTCTGTTCAGTGGTGGAATTCAATTTTTTTTACTACCGGTTCTGTGGGCATGGCTTGGTGGGCGTGGCATGGCATGGCTTGGTGGGCATGGCAGGGGAAGGATATTGTTAAATCCTCATTCCCTCCCCACTCCTGGGGGAAGATTACTGCAAAATCCCATTCCCTCCCCACCCCCACTAACCTGCTTTCCAGCTCTGTTTTCCTGTGCAGGGCAACAAAAGAAGACCGAGCCAATCAGCTGGGACTCGGGAGGCAGAGAATAGATGGGGGCGGTGCCAGTCAGAGGTGGTATTTTCTGGTTCTCCAAACTACTCAAAATTTCTGCTACCAGTTCTCCAGGTCAGAACCTACTGAATACCACCTCTGATTCTGTTCACAAAGAGCAGTAGCTTTTGAAACATTTCTATCTTACATTTTCACTATTTTTCAGATTCCCTGTTTACAATAGAAAAACCTGATATGCAGCAAGGATTTTCTGGGTATATTTTATTTCCTTTTCAGCACCAGTTTCCTCATGCATAATTGCTTGAATTATATGTGTGTTGTATATTTGTATATGTTAAATAATTTTGACAAAGATTTTCTTGGGTGGTATTTTAGTTTTAATTTTTTTCCTTCTGAAATTGCCTTCAATTAGTGTTCTTTTTAATGGCAGGGTTACAAAAGAAATACTTCCAATAAAAGCAAAGCTAGAAAACAGCTAATTCCAGATGAAATATGTCTTTGAGTCTTTTTGAGGAAAAGCATCTTTGGAAAGATTTAATACAGTAATAGCTCCAATGTTCTGTTTATGGGACACTTGTGCCTCTAAGAGTTTATGACCTGCTGAATTACAAACTGGTGGAAGAACCACAAAGTCAAAAGAGCCCAATCAGCTATACCACATATTATAAACAGAAGAGAAATTAAATACCTATAGTATTTGTGCAATCAATTTGAAATGATTAGATTTGGTCTTAAAATAAGACTTCCAGAATGCATGAACCACAAATTTGAACACAACCTCAATTCCCTTTGTGTACCAATCACTTTTTCTCAATTTAGGAAAAATGCAGTGAAAGGAATCTGAAATGCCACTATACATTTGTGTCATTTTCTCATAAACATATAATAGAAGTCTGCACAATTCTAAAAGAGCTTTTATATCTCTCAGAATATAATAAGGACAATAAGCCAATGCTGTTAAAAATACATTTCCATAATAGTTTTTGGCTTATTTCTGCAACATTAAAAGTTTCAGAGGTGATCAAAAATTGAGATATCAAGATTTCTAATCTGATATATCTGATGAAAAGCATATTTATTAATGAGAGAGAGAGAGAGAAAGAGTTCAAATCTAGGGAATATTTTTTCTTGCTATCTTGGGGAAACAATATTTTTACATCAAGATATTATTGACATCAAGCTAGCTAGTGCACTTCAGATGCCTCATTATTATCATTCCTCATCTCTTTTATGTGCTGCTGATGCATTTTTTCCCCCACTGGTTCATTTTCCCATTGCTACAATCCTTGGGTTAGGTTGTAATCATTCCGTTCTCAGTATTTGCAGTATGGAAGTATCATGTTCACTGCTTAAACTTTCTATGAGTAAATAGTAAGTGTTCTATCATTATAGTTTTTACTATACAGTTGTAAGTCTTTTAAAGGTTGCTTTAATTTTTAAGAGCGATGGGCGGTCCAGAAATACAAAATATAAATAAAAATAAATATTTTGAAGAGGAGGCTTTGTGCTTTACAAAAGTCCTAGCATTCAGGAATGGCAGACACAGGGACACATAACTTACATGGATGCATACAGTATGCCATCTAAGCAGGGGTGGGATTCTACCGGTTTGCACTGGTTCAGGTGAACCAGTTGTTATGATTCCTGGTAGTTTGGAGAACCAGTAAAATGGGCCCCTGGCTGGCCCAACCCTCTCTGCCCACTCCTCTGTTTCCTACCCAGTCAGTCCTTATCGTACATGCACGACATTGCACACATGCATGACATCACTGGTTGCAGCCTGCTTTTGCGCACCTGCCACGCCAGCCATTGCTGCCTGCCTTCCACTGCAGCCCTGCCTGAACTGATCTTCCTGGGTGAGTGAGGCTCTGCAAGCCCCAGTTGCCTTTTGCCGCTACCAGTCACCTTTCCCCCACCACTTGCCTTCCACCGGGGAACACATGGAGAGGCTGCTGTAGGCTCCGGCCAGGTCAGTGGCTGCTTCTCTCACCTGCTGCTCCAACTGGGAGAGCAAGAGAGTCTTTCCTGGCAGAGCAAAAAGCTTGCAAGTCCCAGCTCACTCTCCCAGCAAGAGCAGCAGGAAGGAACACATGGAGAGGCTCGTGTCCAGGACAGCTGACAATGGCTGTGGGGAGAAGAGCCTGGAAGCCCCTATGCACCACATGTGCAGCCGCATAGGTGGCGGGGGGGAGATGGTCCTGGAAGCCCTGACACAGCCAGAATCGCCATTGCCTTCCTTGTCTCCATCACTGCCTCGCTGCCGCTGCATCCCCCCCAGGTATGGTGAGTGTGAGCCCCGGGACAGGTGACTGACTGCCTAAAATGCTGCTCCCACTGACTTTTCTCCATGTCAAGAGTGGAGGTGCAAGAGAGAGAGAAATAGCAGCCCTCTTGGCACAGAGAATAGTCGCGTATCTGTCTCTTCCGGTTTGAAGGGCTTCGGCGATAAACAGGAATCTGCGATCGTGTGCGGTTTCGGTCTGGGCTTGCCGCTGGAGTGCCCTGAGCTGGCTGGTTTTGGGGCTAAGCCACCCTGTAGAGGTGGTGAAGAAGTGGGAGACTGCCAGCAGGGTCGAGGAGAGCCGCATCTCTCCTCAGCTGGTCAAACTCCCTTTCCCGAAGGCGGTAGGAGCGGTGGTCAGAAATGGCCACCTCAAAGAAGTACTCAACTGGAAAAGAACGTGCAGGAGGAAGATAAGAAGTGAAAGTTTTGGCTGACCGGACTAAGTTGAAAAAGCAATAACTAAGGTACCCTGGAATTTAAATTTTACAAGAAATAACATTGCTCCCAAAGAAGAGTCAGAAGCAGTGAAAGAAAGTGAAAAGGGAAAGGTTTGGCTTTTTTTGTTTCCTTCTCTCTCCTTCCTTATATTGACAATTAAGAATAAGAAATTGGAAAAATCCACTTTGGTATCAATAGGCTGAAAATATAACTAAATGCCAAAGGGACAATAAAGATTTCTGGACATTAAAAACTTTTTCTTCTATAAGCAGGAAGGGAGAGAAAAAGAATAAGGGCAGGATCTGGAAATGGGAGGAGACTGCCTGGACTTTAAAAGAATCTAAAGTAAAATTTCAATAAGACTTCTAAAAGATACATTTTAACTGAAACTTTGCAACTAAATAGTAACCCCAGGAAGAGAAAGTGGAAAAAAAAGAAAGAGCAAAAAGAAACAGTTTGTGTGTATTTGGATTACTTGGTGACTTTTGGATTTTGGGCTATTATATTTGAATGACTAAAATCAATCCGGTGGTTGTTTAAAATTTTTTACAATGGCATCACTTTTTGGTGAACTGAAAATGGAACTTTAAAAGTACAAAGAAGATGCATAAGAAGGGAAGAGTTCCTTTGGCTTCGTTTTTCAATTTTTAGAAATGGAGATTTGGAACTATGAGAAACAACAAGAAAAGACTGCAAAACAAGAAGACTGGGACAAAGAAGAAGCCATCTTTAATGAACAAGTAACTCTATGTGGGGAAGAAAAAGGAAAGGGGGGAAAGAGTATGGAGAATTTAAGACTTAAAAAAACAACAAAAGAAAAGAAAAATAATTCGAAAAATAAGTATAATACTGGAAAACAACAGAAAAGGGGAATACAGAAGAGGGAAGTAGAGGTAGAGAGACAAGGGGATAAAAAGGGGAGAGAGAAGAAGAGAGGGAAGAAGGAAAGGAAAAGAAGTTACAAAGGTCTGGAACAAGATATAAAGAAACAGGATCTATTTAGAGATAATGGGTGAAAATTTAACTGAAAGGGGGATTCTGTAAAGGTACATGAGATTGTGTTGTTATATTTGAAATAGAAATAACTTTAGAAAATTGGAAACAACATATGATTAGAATGAGGGATAGAATGGTTAGTGTAACTTAGTGAAATGTTTGTGAATAAAGTAAATGAAATAAAATAAATGAGAAAATTGAATTAGGAAGGAATGGGAACACTTTAATTAGTCAATGTTTTATAAAATATAAGTGAAGAGGGGGGGGAATTGATTATGGAAAGCTAATAATTGTTCCCATAGAGGTAAGATATTTAATTGAAAAGTAACGTGAAAAATCTTAAGACTTTAATGAATATTAATATTAATGATAGAATTGAATTGGAATGGAATGTTGTTTTAATTATATACATTTATAATTTTTTCTTTCTTTTTTTTAAAGAATACTTTGTGTAGTTTAAGAATGTACCAAACAGAATCCGAATGGAAGTTATGTATTATATTGAGTGTTATAACTTTAGGGGAAAGATATAAAGGCGTCATACTCCAATCAGTAACTACAGGAGAAATTTTGTTTAATGAGAAAAGATAACAGACAATTGAAACTGGACAGACAAAAAATATAAATATAATGATTTGAATTGAGATGAAATAAATACAATAAAATTGAGAAAATTAAAAGAGGGGAGAAGCTATGTAGAAAATGTAAAATTGTAATAAGATATGGAATAGAATATAAAAATGAGCATGAACCTGAAATTGTGTCTGCACGAAGAAATGTAACCCGGGATTATGCTGCTTTCAAAAAAGATGTTTTAATTGTGTTTCTTTTCTTTTTGTGAAAACTCAAATAAAAATTAAAAAAAAAAAAAAAAAAGAATAGTCGCGTATCTCTCCATATTCCTCTCTCAGCGAGCAGCCTCTTGTAGCACCTTTAAACTTAGCGCGCTTCACAAATGAGGAGGGGATGAGGCTGCTTGCGGAGGAAGGAATATGGGGAGACACATGCCTTTTTCCAAGCTGAGCTGCTCTTACCAGTGACTCCAGACTGTTTTGCCCAGCTAAGACTAGAGCAGGGGTCCCCAAACTTAGGCAACTTTAAGACTTGTGGACTTCAACTCCCAGAATTCCTCAGCCTGCTTTGCTTAAAGTTGCCAGGTTTGGGGACCTTTGGACTAGATTATCAAGGAAGAGAGAATAACATGCAGCAGATGCCTAGCAAAATTTAATAATACTCAACAGTGGCTGTTTACATTGAAATCAGGTGCAAGATAGTGATGGTAGGTAAATTATTGGGCAGTTTAGTTTCATATTTATTTCAGTAGGCTGATTTTAGAAAGCTAAACAGGATCAGACCTGGTAAGTACTTGGCTGGAAGCCAACACAAAATAGGGTGTGAGGAGGAATGGGGTTGGGAAGGAAAGAAAGAAAATAGGATAAGATAACTTTTATTGTCATTTTTTTACTGTAAGTACACTGGCACACATTAAAAGTGAAATATATATACTTATCCATACACATACATAACACACATATACACATGCTACACACACACACACACACACACACACACACAATTATTGCCCATTTTGAATACATAGTGGAAAGGAAGAAAGAGTATTGGATACGTATGTACAAATGTGTGTGAAAAAAACTGCAAAGAAATAGGATTAAACAAAAAACAGCTTCCAGTCTTAGGAGTTATAGATGAGAGAAAGAGAAATGAGAAACAGAAAGAGGGAGAAAGAGAGATGAGAAAGAAATAAAGAGATGAGAGAGAGAGAAAATGAAAACGAGAAAGAAAGAGACACAGAGAGATACCTGTTTAAAAAAAATAGAAAAATGGCTCTTTGAGTGTTTAATGTTGCAGACCCCTGGGTTAGGCAAACACCATGGTTATTAAATGAACCTTGTGGTCATTAAGCAAACACTGGTTGTTAAACAAGTCCATTTTCCCCAATGGGCATTTTTAACTGGAAACCAGAAGGAATTGTTGGAAACTGGCAAAAAACCATAAAAAACCTCAGTCACAAGACTGTGTGGAATGTTGTAACTGGTCATAAGTGTGTGTGTGTGTGTGTGTGTGTGTGTGTGTGTGTGTGTGTGTGTGTGTGTGTCTGGCCATTAAGTGAAGACCACTTAATTTTTAATTTAATTTAGTTTGCCAGTCACATGGCTACCTAGCCACGCCCACCCCAGCCACATGGCCACCAAGCCATGCCCAGTCAGTAAACCACACCTACCCCAGTCACATGACCACCTAGCCATACCCAGTCAGTCACATGACCACCAAGCCATGCCCAGTCAGCAAGCCATGCCCACCCAATCACATGGCCATCAAGCCACACCCACAAATTAGACCACACCCACAGAATCAGTTGTTAAGAAATTTGAATCCCACCTCTGCATCTAAGTAAAAGATCATACACAGATTCTAATAAGTGGTATTGATTTCATATTAGCATTTCAAAATATGGCTTACCTTACATTCTTTCTGTCCCTCTTTGTTTCTTAAGAACTGATCTCATCATTTTGACAATTAGCAAGTATATCTATGGGACATTCCATCCTTCATTAAATCATTTTTGCTGTGCTTTTAAGAACATCATCAAATCAGAATGGACCATCTCCTTATATGTAATTATCTTTCTTTATTGTAATTGTCCCCAGCATGAAAAACATTTGAAAGAGAAGCTAAAGCTGAACTTATGGACTTACTATTTCCTCTGTAGTATTGTAATAGAAGAATGTATTGGAATGTAATAGAAGATGACCAGCAGCAAGGTGGATGAGATGATGAGTGCACTGTGAGACATGATGTGTTGAGGATGTGATCACTAGGAGATAAAAACTACTTGATGGAATACAATCAATCAGTATTCCATACTTTTATCAAGATTCGTCCTTTTAAATTTCTTTCTTCAGGTGTCTATACCATAACTATATACAGAAGAGAGACTTTTGATAAATGTTACACTGAGACACGCGTTGTTGATTGGTCTCCATAATTCTACTACATCAGACCTTCATCCTAGCAATGTACTCTCTCTCTCACTCTCTCTCTCTCTCTCTCTCTCTCTCTCTCTCTCTCTCTCTCTCTCTCTCTGTGTGTAGGTGTGTATGTATGTATGCCTTATTAAAGGACACTTATATATTGATGCAGTTCTACTTCCTCTATTCCTCAAAAACAGTGTAAATATGACCTGTTGTCTTGAAACACTGATGACAAAGAACCAAAAGTTTGCCACAGCACACTGATCTCTTGCCATCATCTCTGTTCAGCAACATCTACTTTAGCACAGCATCTCTGAACCAGTTTTTATCTGAAAATACTGGAGCTCTAAAGAGCTCAAAAGTAGGCTGCTTCCCCACAGGAGGGAATGCTTACCTCAGCCTTCCTCCCCATTTCTGAGCTTCAGCTGCACTGCAAGGTCTTGTAAGGAGTATGCTGGTTTGACACATTTGAATTTCCCCTTCAACAGTTCAGGTGAAGTGAACAGAGATAAAATTGACAGAACTCCATCAAGTTCCCCCTTCTCTTTGGCAGAAGAGGAAGAGAAAGCAAATCAAGCCTGGATCAATTATTCCTTTTCTTTTGAAGGGTTGTTGTTTGTGGAAATTCTCAGCCAACCAAATCATAGTTGTCTTAAAGTTGCTTTTTCAGAAGGCAACTGGACTGTTTTTTTTCCTTGTGGAAGAAGAAGAAGGCATTTGCTTCTCATTCAAGAAGCTTCATCAGTTCTGGCAGGATTGATGGGTTGTGTTGTTAGGAGGCATATTGCAGCCTGTGGTAGATGGTAATTTTCACAGTTCACTTCACATTGTTTTGAGGAAATGAAGAGTAGAAATGGTAACGGTATGGAGGCACCCTTATAGTTGGCCAAATGATGTCAGACAAAGCCTGCTAAATATTATCACCTAGTGCCAGCATTTTCCTATAGAGAAAGAATTATTTTGAAAGCACTACTTCATAAGCTGGGCATCTTATTCATTTCAGAACAGTTTAGGCACAAATGGTTGTAAGCAGTGCTATGCATAAAATTCTTCTGCATTTTTTCCCTATTAGTAGTTCAATTCAATGGAAAGGAATGCATTAAAAATACTTTGAAGAGGAAATGATTGGCAGTGAAATATTCATGGAAGGAATGTGTGTTTGCCCATACTTAGAAATGAGAGGGTCAGGGATTACGTGTGGATGCTTGGTCTTTCATTGTATAAGTGTCTTTCTTCCTGCACATAAGTTTGTTCCCAAGACGAAATATCATGAAGGAATTCCTCCCATTAAGATTCCCATTACTTTTCAGAATGATGGAAAAAATATGCGGCAGAATGCAATGATTGACTGTTGTATCCTTCATCATCTCTAAATTCAGCCTAAAACCACCATGAAGAAGTAAGACAAAATCTAATGTGTGTTAAGAATAAGGGAGAAAAACAGCTTTATCGGGTAAAAGGAGGTTATAGTGGACTATAGGAAAAAAAGAGCAGACATTCAGCCACTGTATATAGAGGGAGTTCGTGTGGAACAGGTGGTTGAATGTAAGTTTCTCGGGATCATCATTACAAATGACCTGACCTGGAGTGCAAACACCGCTGCTTTAATTAAGAAGGCACAACAACAGTTGTATTTACTAAGGATTCTTAGGAAACAACAACTGGCTGAGAGTCTACTGACTACCTTCTATCGGAGTTCAATTGAGAGTATATTATCCTACTGTCTCTGTGTATGGTTCTCGAGCTGCACAGTGGCAGAGAAAAAGGCAATTCAGAGGGTGATCAAGATGGCCCAAAACATCATTGGCTGCTCACTCCCCTCTTTGGAAGAACTGTATAGGAATAGATGTAAGAGGAAGATACTTAATATATTGAATGACTCCTCTCATCCGGGACATCAGCTCTTTGAACTATTACCATCAAGAAGGAGATTTAGGGTATTAAGAACAAGGATGACCAGATTTAAGGACAGTTTTTATCCAAGTGCAGTTTTGAGTTTGAATGCAGGGTCATAAGATTTTTGTGGAATTTAAATGGCTGAGAATAATGGGGTATTTACATTTTTAATTGCATAGAGATTATTGTATGGTTGGTTGTGTTTAGTTCAATTTTTTTTCTTTTAGTGGTGTTTGTCCAGTTTTACTTTGTGGAAGAGCACCTCATTTCGTTGCACCCGCTAGCGAGTGTAATGACAAATAAATTCTTATGTCTTATGTCTTATGTCTTAAATGTTCAAGAAACTGCAGTGCAGATTTTGGCACATTACTGGATAGAAATGAATACAAGTTGTTCGGAATGTAAGTCACCTAACAGCTATTTGGGTTGGAAATATATAAACCAGGATAGACATTTTAATACTGTATCTTTAAGATAATCCTAAAAACTGTAATTGGGTGTGGTTTCTCATAAGATGGAGCCAGAAACCTGGGTTGTTTTAGTCTTAGTCTTAATCTCAGAAGAGAGTGTGTCTCAGTGAGTCTCTGTTTCCTTCTGTTGGAGAGTATTGCCGTTCCTCCTAAATTGACTGATATTTTTGGATTTGATGTACGTCTGATACTGAACTGTTTTTGATACTGGACTTTGTTATTCGATTATCCCTGGACTGAAAACTGACTGATTAACCTGTGAATGACTTTGGACTGTGTTTTGAACTTTGCTTAAACTTTTCTGGAAGTAAAAACCTACATTTACTGTACAGTGTATCTGTGTGCTGTGTGTGTATTATTCAAACACTACTCTCAAATACATCTCCCTGTATGCGCTCATTCTCCTAACGGGGAATTACCTCAATACAAGTGATTGGAGGAACCTCTTACACAAGGAGTTTAGAACAGATATGGGATTCAGATACCAAGCACTTTGTTATTGGTACTCAGTCACTCATATATAACTCAGTGAATTGTTTTTTCTTAATGTGAAATATGAATGCACCCACTCTGTACCTTGTTTAACTATCCATTGTTAACAAAAGTTCTAGCTTAGCACTCTGAATAATGTACTTCATGAGTAGCCAACATGACCAGAGCATAGAAAACCTCAAAGATATAGTTCAAGATCAGAAGATACGGAGACACCTGACCCATAGAATTGCCAAGTGTCATACTTGACTGAATGGATAACATCATCATCATAGTCGTCGTCATCGCAAGCAAACACATTTATTCCTTTAATTGTACGTTAAAGATGATAGCAACCAAATTCACTTGAACATCTTATGAATTCAATTCAAACTCTAAAGCTGCATCATTCCAACCAATTGAGAAATCACAACTTTATTAAAATAATTTCTACTCCAAATTAAAGTTCCCCATAAACAAGAAGATGATATCAACTTGCCAGGAAAAAATCTGGATTTTAAAAACATTTTTACATTGTACAGAAAAATGGACAAACGTACAACAAAACAAAACAAAAAATCCTAAACTTCAATTCTCATAATTCTCCAGCCATTCTCTAGCCACCTTTATGATAGCTGTGTAGTATTAAGAGGGAGACAGGAAAAATGAGCAGGAATAGGAATGTAACTTCATGTCTTGAAATGCCATGGCTGGCTGGCTGCTAGCAACTTGCTTCTTATATTTCAACAGTAACATATATTCCCAAAGTAAATCACTTATGACATTTAGTTAACTGAATTAAAATCCTACAATTGTAGCCTCTAACAATAAGTGGTTTCCTTGATTCCTACAGCATGTTAAATGCTGTTATATGTCATTATTTTTCATAGCAAAATATTTGGGATAGAAACAATATGTGCATGTTATCAAAGTTCCCCTCTGCTGTGCTTCAAAACTTTTTTTTCCATTGTGCATCAGGAAGGATCCCTTTCAATGGTCTGCACTCCATGCTGTCTTCTACAAGTTGATGCATGTGTTTCTGTTAATGATGCTCTTCTGAATGAGTCTAGCAGAGAAATGAAGCTGCTCTGTACACTACAGGTGTAAACTTATTTAGTTTTAATACTAAAGGTAAATAATCTGGAAACAAATGCTTGCCAAGTCAGGGGTGTCCAACCTTTGCAACATTAAGACTTCAACTTCCCCAGCATGGCTGGCTGGGGAATTCTGGGAGTTGAAATCCACAAGTCTTAAAATTGTCAAGATTGGACACCCCTGATCTAAGTCCATGAGACAAGCTTTGCAGCCTACGGTATGTTTTGAGCCATAGTCTGGGTTCTCTGGGAAGCATGTCAGGAGTTTTTCAATAGGGAAGATTGAAGTTGCTTAGGCACGTTGCCAAATAGCCCATGCATCTCTGTTTATAGAAACACTTCCTTGCAGCAGTTCCTTTAATTAGAGCAAAAGATAACACACAATTTCCTAGGCTACTTATTTTAATGTTCATTGCCTTTATATTATGTGGCAAGTAGTTCACCTATTCCTTTTCTCATTCTGTAGAATTTGGCTTTTGTCTTGAAAAAAGGAGTTGTGAATGGAATAAATACATTGGATCTGCTATATTAACAATTGGTGTTTCGGTCTGAATTGTTGAGTTTGCATGATCTATACAATAATGCAATCCTATGAGATACATTAGAAGGTCTTGTTTGTGACTGCGCAAGAATTTGAATTCAGATATACCGATTAACTCTTATGTTTATCTTCTAGATTTTCTGTCCTCCTGGTGAAATGTATGAAGGGAATCAGGGCAAATACTGTCACTTAGGAAACACATCACTCTCCTTTATGTTTCATAGTTAGTTCATATACTGAATGCTACTGGGTCCTGGGAACAATCTATTTCTGCAACGCATGAAATACTTGCTGGCATCATTGCATTAGATAGAGGAACATTACTCAAATGAAACACGATGTTACTGAACTCTGAGACTGGGGTACAGTTAAGTACACATCTAGCTTTCCTGAATGGTGACATGTTCAGAAGTTAGAACAGAGCATGTTCAAGTTAGAGCAGAGCAGAAACATGAGGGAACAGAGTTCTTCATTGCACTTTTCCACTGTTAAAAACTGCTATTAATAGTTGAGGACTACAGAACCCAAAATGTTGACTGGGGAAATACAGGATGGGAGAAGTTAAATCAAAGGCAGCTGCCTTGTTTTAAAAACTTTAGAAAAACCAGTCATAGATCTCCTACATCCTGTGTGTAGCTTGGCTCAGAGACTACAACAACTGGCAACGGTATAATTATGTAGAGAAAACAGGTTAATATTAGAGGATTAAGAAATGCTGCCTTTGAAATATTCAGGAAATCTGCTCAATTGAGCTGACCAAAAATTAGGACCAACTTCGTTCTCCCATGACTTCCTAATATCTACCTCAGTCTTTTCACAATCATCGGGCCAATTATTGCATCTCCCTCATCCCCAAGTTTATTTCTATATCCATTTCCTAAATATACCACAAGGGAAAAATTAGGGTAGTAGCTGAAAAGCCAATAATTCATTTGGGAGGACACCTTGCATGCAAGTTTCATTTTTGTATTTGTACATGTATATACAAATACATGTACATGTGTGTATGTGTATGTATACATTAATATCTCTGGTTGTGCACCTTCCAAAGTCATCTTCGATGATATAGATGGACATATAAATTTAATAAACAAACAAATAAATAAATGGTTAGGAGTTTTCGCAGATTATTTACAGTTTATTTGTCACCAAATCTGCTTCCTTTTTTTTCTCCTAAATCCTTGGGAGAGTCTTATTGCTTTTGGAAGCTTTGAGATTTGCAGTTAGACCCTAAGTCAAATGAGAGGGCTATGAATCATCCAAGGCGATTCAGGATGTTCTCCAAATCATCAATTCAGTGTCCTAAGGAAAATGTCTTATTATGCATATCCCTGATATATTTCCCTTGTGGCTACATTAATCCCAACAGATTTTGTGCATTTGCTTGTACAATATCATGGAATGTAAAGTATCCCTTTTCTGCAACTGAAACCTTTCTTGATAAAAAATATATTGGAGGTACACTTTAATTACATGTCACTTAAGTATTTCTCTGTGCATACATTTTTTTCTGTTATGCTGAGCACCCTTGCAAAATAGATACGAGAAATTAAGTTATCTAATTTCTCATGTTAAACCAATCTTTCTTTTGTCTTTTAATACTTTACATTGAACGGTTACTGTCCAATAAGGTCAAAACAGAAATAATGATCTCTGGCTGAAATACACTTTATTATTTTATTTCCTTGTTTGTATCCTGCCTTTATTATTTTTATAAATAAGTCAAGGCAGTGGACATACTTAATACTCTTTCTTCCTCCTGTTTTGCCCACAACAACCCTGAGAAGTGGGTTGAGTTGAGAGAAAGTGACTGGGACTGAGTCTCCCAGCTGACTTTTCATGGCTAAGGTGGGTTGTCTCACAGTCTCCTGGTTTCTAGCCTATTGAAAGTTATGTTGTACTAAGACCAGGGTCTTCAAACTTGACAAGTTTAAGACTTGTGGACTTCAATTCCCAGAATTCCTGAGCTAACATGACTGGAAGAGGAATTCTGGGAGTTGAAGTCCAGAAGTCTTAAAACTGTCAAATTTGAAGACCCCTGTAGTAAGACCACAGCCAACTTTTAGTAGATATTCCTCAATATCCCATACTTGCTTTGGCATATACGGACCCTAGCACAGAATGAAACTTTACAACCAAAGTAAAACATGCTTAGTTTGTAGGTATGCAACATTTATATCTAATTTTACACTTAAGATTGTGAGTGAGGGGACAGTCAGTGTAGTGACACATAGAATTAAATTCTATTACATTGAAATATAATATATTGTTCTGAGTCTTGATATGATAATTAGTCCTACTATTTTTTGGCTCTGAAATGGTCAGACAGTCTGCCAGCTACTGATACAGTTAGGGTAATTGAATGTCAAGATTCCCACAGCATCCTTTTGTTCTTTGCACATAAAACCAGCACTTCCTTTGCAACATTTTTCAAGACTCTTAAAAGATATTCCAGGAAATGACTAGTTCTTTTAGGCTGTTTCTTTGTTAGGGACTTTATGACTTGCTCATCCTTAAGGCTATATAAAGGCTGACCTTATTACTATTAGATAGACACAACAATGGTTGGATGCCTGCAGAAGATGTTATAAATCACTATGGAGAAAAGGACTAGGGCAACCCTCCCATCTTGTACTCTCCAGAGGTGCAAGGATGACAGTTCCTGGAATTCTTCAAGAACAAAGCAATAATGCAATTATGATTATGAATGATGATTGGGGTGCTTTTGTTGTTTTTGTACAATTGACTGTCAGTTGGCCTGATTTATATATTTAAGATGGACAGTCATATAGATTTTATAAAGAAAGCAAAGAATTTACAGTATTACTAGTGCATATGGTACATAATTTTCCAATGTTCACCTATAGTGCATATGATTTATAATCAGGGGTGGGATTCAATTTTTTAAACAACTGGTTCTGTGGGCATGGCTTAGTTGGTGGGTGTGGCTTGGTGGTTATATGACTGGGTGGGCGTGGCCAACTCAACATCACTCATGTCAAGAGCACTTCTCGTCTGGCCTCTCATGACAGTGGGGATGCTGCAATGGTCATAAGCGTGAAAAATGGTCATAAATCACTTTTTTCAGTGCCATTGTAACTTTGAATGGTCACTAAATGAATTGTTGTAAGTCAAGGATTACCTGTACAAAAATACAAAAAGCTTCTTTGCTTGCAAAAACCTGCCCTAAATACCAATTATTAGATTAAAAATACCTGCAAGCTGGAGTTACAAATCAGGCAGGGTGCTAGAGCACCTTGAGGAATGAAAATAGTTAAAATGCAATGATAACTATCAGCAGCCAACTCTTGCTCATAAAGTGAAACCCTTTAGCAGAGAGGTCATTTAAGCTCTCCAAAAAAAGCACACCCAGGAAAAGCAATCCTTAGATCCATTTGCACCACTTAAAGACACCAGCTGGTCTCACACACCTCACAAGATATCCTAAGGAAATCATCCATATTTAAGGAAAGGACACATGCCCCCGAGAAAGACAGGAAAAAAAATCAGTGCCAAGCTTGCATCCTGCCTCTTGGAAATAGGACAGTGCCAGATTGAAGGAAGACCCCTTCCCCAGATAGAAAAAGAAACCACGAGGCAGGAAAAAATTCAAACACAATACAAATAATTAAATCACAACAGTAGCTGTTGCTTGTTCAAGCTGAATAGGGAAAATTATCCCATCAATTAACACAGGATTAAATGTCACCAAGCACAGAATTAACCTTCACCAAAAACCAGTTTTAGACCAAAACCCAGAAAGGGTATGTAAACTCACATTTGAATGTCAATCTTTCTAGCTAGCAAAGAAGCCTTGCTGAATGTCACCCATCTTGGTTCCCTGTCACTAAAAGCTTTGCTTCATTATTCAATTATTTCTTCAAAGTGCTGATTGTCTAGGGAAGTATTTCCTCCCAACAGCAGTGTAAAAATCTTAAAACAACACTTCCCCTTTAAGAAAGTCAAGCCCCAGAAGCTCTGGAGACAGGAAGTCTAGGCGTACTGGCAAGAATGTAATAAGGGTGGAAAAAAATAAAAGGAGATTGCTTCTAACTACCGGTTCTTTGAACTGCTTAGAAAGTTCACAAGGGGTTCTATAGAACTGGTCAGAACCGGTAGAATACCACCCCTGTATATAATGGCTCGAGTTCCCCTGACAGACAAGCTAAGGTCAGGCATCAGTTGGCCTGTTCAATCATCAAAAACATCTTAGAAGCCACCAACAGATTATTACGACCACATGGAATCAGCATAGTACACAACCAGCCAGAACCTTTCCAAACATCCTTAGTAAACCAAAAACCCCAGAAGAAAAAACAGGAGCTATCCACAACATACACTGTAAAGATTGCAACAGCAACCACTACATAGGAGAAAAGTGAGAAGACTAGCAAACCACATCCATGAACATCAACTATCAGTCAGAAGACACGATGAAAACTTTTTAATTTCATAATATATGGACAGATGTAACCATAATTTCAACTGCAAAACTGTGACCATCCTAGACCAAACGAAGTTCAAAACCACTAGAGGATTCCTGAAAATCTGGCATTCTAAACAAATCAGTCATCAATAGACACATCGATAAAATAAAATATATATACTGTGCAAAAGAGACAATCAACAAGCCAAAAGGGAACAAAAAGACCAGTAGCAAACGTCACCAGCAATCAGCATCAGATGAGCATAGGTTAACACTAACATTAACATCAGAACAAGAATCAAGAAGTAAATATCCCAGTCAAGAAACTGCCAAACAAGCTAATGGTAAACAGGTTAATCAAAGAACCCCCAAGAACACTGACAGAGCATGCCACGTCAGAATGTAAATTCATAACAAACCCCATTCCTTACTAGCACAGATGATGTTACCTAGTTTGGGTAATAAAACTCTGCAAGAAAACAACCAAGCTTAGAGAACACCGAAGGTTCTTCTCTTCAACCCGAGTTACAAAGATTCTCCTTTATTGGTAACAATTGGCTTGTGCTAAAGCAGGGGTGACAAACTGGATTTCTTCGAGGGCTGGATTAGCATTGTAGTTCTCCTCCATGGGCTGGCCGAGGGGAAGAGACAGGATAGACGCCTCCTGCAGCACTTTGCTGGCCAAATTGGGGTGCCCTCACACCCATTTTGACCAGCAAGGAGGATTTCCAGGTCAAAAATGGAGCACAGGGGGTGCATGTGGGGGTCCCTGCACCGCATTTTGGCTGCCAGAGGCACTGCAGGCCAGTCCTTTGCTATTTCCAGGCCAGCCCTGTGGGCCAGATTTAAGCACTCCACTGGCTGGATTTAGCCCACGGGCCTTGAGTTTGACAGCCCTGTGCTAAACAATTTAGACTTCAATTTCAATTTCCGATGACTATATGGATACATTCATATCATGACCTTGCCAACCATTCCTTTGAATTAGATGTAATGCCTACTTACTAACATCACAAGGCTCATTTAACATAGTTGGAAGTAACATGGAAATGGTGTCTTTTTTGTCTTTTTTTCTGAGGTAAAGTCTAATGTAGTTTTCAGGTCTGGGATTTCCTGGCATTTTCCCATTCAATATTTATCAGGTCCAATCCTACTCTTTGAATAAAAGGTCAGCTAGTTTCTTATGCCAATTCCAAGAATACCAAAAGTACTGGTAAGAAATGTCTCATGCTTGTAAGTCAATACATGTACTATCTACAATAGGGAGCTAAATGATAACTTGTCAATCTTTTTAAAATAGCATATGCAATACATTGTGTTTGGGATACTACTGAGGCCATATTAACATATCCTGAATTCTTGATGCCACAGCTATGATTAATTTTCCCAAACAACACAAATGGAATTCCTCCTGCACTTTGTTTTAAGGGTCAAATCCCCTTTTTGTGATACCCATGCTTTAGCCGCTCAGTAACATTTTTTTCTTACTTATCACCAGGATATGCAGCCATTTGGTTTTCTCTTAACTTCTTGTTTTACCTTAAGCTCACATTCCTTGTCATCAGACTGATCATGGATAGTTATTCTTTTTGAGCCTTATGGAAGTGGATAACGGTGCTAATATAGTAACGTATAATAAAATGAAGAGAGAGGAAGAGATGAAATAAAACAGAACTGCCTTTCAATATATGCCTTCAGAGAAAATGGGATTCTTGAGACCAAGTCTGCTTTCTGTTCTGAGTTGAACAGTGTAGTATTTGCTGAATTTCTGCCTCTCCTTGGGAGAATTGGACTGTAATTTACCATTTGTAAAATCTCTATAAATTATCCAAAGTAGATGTTTATGCACAATAAATGTCATGATTCTTAGTTCTCTTTCCCATAGACATTACAGATTTAGTATTCAATTCAGCAGAACCAACTAAATATATATCTTTTTCCTCTCTTGGTGGTATAAGCCTCTCTCTTCCTTCTCTTTCTCCTTTTTTTTTGGTTCTTGTCATAATGATCTGCTAAATACTGAACCTTTAAAACCTGCCACCAGAGCAGAACTAAATATCATTCATCTTTCCTGTCATGCCAATGGTATTTTAGGAAGTAAATGATGGTAAGAAATGAAATATATCTTTGCACTGTTTATTTTCTTTTAAAAATGCCATCTATTTGAAGCTGCTTACAGAGCTAAAATTATGAAGAGATGGAAGATGGATGAGTGGTGGGAATGCATGAGAGAAAGTCAGAGATCCATAGAAAAACCAGTTCATCACATTGTTTTCTAATTCATCACAGCTTCATTGACAAGTTTTATTAGATAAGGTACATTTGTTCTTCTCTTAAAGCTTTTCCTTGCAATTCATCAGTTTCAAAAGTTAAATTATTTTCTGCTTATTTAGAACCTTTAGAACCTTTATTATTCGGTATTATTTTTGATAATTTGATATTAAAACATGGTATCTTCAGCTTCAGACTGAATCTCAATATTTTCATTACTTGCTCAAAGAACCTCCCAGTCAAGGAGTTTAGAGGCAACATAGGAAAGGACACCAGCAGCTAGAGATGTATAGTGCAAACAACCACTGAAGATGAGAGGGAAGAGTTGAAAGCCAAAAATGAGCCAAAAGGATTGTGCAAGGTGGCAGATAAAGCACAGAGTGCAAGGGTGGACAATGTTTGGTGGCTAAAAGCCATACTTTTTCACATTTATTCTTTTGGCCACTTAGGGTTGCACTTAGGGCTGCACTGGAATAGTTCAGTGGCTAAGACACTGAGCTTGTCAATAAGAAAGGTTGGCAGTTCGGTGGTTTGAATCCCTAGTGCTGCATAACGGAGTGAGCTCCTGTTACTTGTTCCAGCTTCTGCCAACCTAGCAGTTCAAAAGTTTGTAAAAATGCAAGTAGAAAAATAGGGACCACTTTGGTGGGAAGGTAACAGCGTTCTGTGCGCCTTTGGCATTTAGTCATGTTGGCCACATGACAATGGAGACATCTCCGGACAGTGCTGGCTCTTTGGTTTTGTAATGGAGATAAGCACCGCCCGCTAGAGCCGGAAACAACTAGCATATATGTGCGAGGGGAACCTTTACCTTACTGACTAGCAGAAACATCAAAACAATAGGCAACAAGTACAGGTAAGAGATATCAGGATATCTCTGGAGGAAATATAAGTACATTTTTAGTTCTTTTCTGAGACAGTGTTTTTTTTTTTTTTTTGTTTAAATTGTATAGTTATGTTAAGGCTAGTTGAGTCTATTTATAGTTTTCCCTTCAAACTTCAGATGTATTATCAAAGTTAAGATAGTCACAAAAACAGAGACTTGGTGACTGCATGCAGTCCATGGGTTGCTAATTATCTTCTCATATCATGAAAAAAAAAAGGAACAGAAAATGAAAGAGGAAGACATGTTTATAAAAAAAAAAGATGCAACCAGAGAGTAAATGCTAGAACTTGGGAAAGTTTATTTATTAAATTTATATGCTGGGCAGAGTGTGAGAAAATCTGTCCGCCAGATGGTGTAGGACTTTAATTCCCAACATTCCAATTAATGTGGCCTATAATGAAAAATCCTGGGAATTGGAGCAACAACATCTGGGAAAGCTATCACTTCCCAGTTTAGGTTTTAAAAGTGGCAGGCTTGGTACTTAAGTATTGAGAGGAAGGCCATATGGTCAGTTGTGGATACTAGGAGCACTGGGATAATTGAACTTCTATACCAACCAGCAGAAACATCAAGACAAGAGGCAACAAGTACAGGCTACTGTGGAGCAAAGGCGGTTCAGACCTGGCAAGACAGAAAGTAAAGAACACTTTACAGTAAAGATTGGTGGCCACCTGGGCAGAATTCTTGAAGTCTCCTCCTTACATAAACCGTTGAATTATTGAACCCCATTCAATCTACTTACACTGTTTGGAGGGGAAACAGATTGGAGGAGTGGAAGCCTTCAGTGCTGAGTTACTTACATCCATTCACTATGATAATTCTTTATGAAGAATGGCATTATGTTTTACGAAACAATACACTAGTTAGACTTGTTCTTCTATCCACCATGGACAACACACACATGCAAGTTCCTAACCCTAATTTTCAGATACTTCCATGTGCAATAAAGATATACTTGCTGATATTAAGATTTAAGTACAATGAACACTAAAATGCATGTATAATTAACACTGGGAATGTATAATTAACAGTGTACTTAAAATTCTGCCTACATTGTTATATTGGATATGCCAGAAGAAATATGAAAATAAGTTGGATGCAGTAGAAATGGGATACTTAAGAAGCATAGATGATGAAACAAGAAAAAAAATAGCATCAAGAATGATTAGATGATAAGTGAACCGAATTCAAAGTAAGTGACCAATACAAAATAAGTATGTTAAAAGGTTTAAACTTATAGGGAAAATGAAAAGGGATCAGATGAAGAAAGAGTGAATGAGTAGAAGAAAGGGAAAACATAGAAAGTCATGATTGAATCAAGTTGATGATGAGATTGTCCAAAAGAGGGAATTTAATGAATAAAAGGGAATTGTGTAGTGATTATGGATAAGGTAGAAGCAAGGATATTTTCCAAGGTTAGAAACACAGAGAGCTATAGTAAACAATGTTGGCGTTCACAAAAATTAATTTTTCTTATCTCCCATCTATTGCTCTTAAAACATTAAAATAATAAATATTGATGTTAAATTTAAAATCCAATTAAAATTAAATTGACCAAGATGGAGAGGAACAAAGTACACACAGGGAGGAAGTAAGGTATTATCTAATCCATTAGCCATCTCCTGAAAGCCACACCCCCAATGGGGCCCCAAACCAGTTGGCACAGCCATGTCTTCAAGCCCTTTTAGATGGCCAAAATGGCGGGTGTGGCTCTCATCTCAGAGGATGGGAACCACAGCAGAAAACACAACAGCAAAGCAGACATTTGGATTTATGTGTATCAAGAAGGGTACATTTTATCTAAGGACAGAAACAAAACTGAGTAAAGACTGGATGTTGTATTTTCAAAAATGAATAATCAGCTGCTTATTTCTTCTTCTTCTTCTTCTTCTTCTTCTTCTTCTTCTTCTTCTTCTTCTTCTTCTTCTTCTTCTTCTTCTTCTTCTTCTTCTTCTTCTTCTTCTTCTTCTTCTTCTTCTTCTTCTTCATCCCAGAAGGTGAAATCCATTTAGATGAATGAGACTTTAATATGCACACAAGTTTGGAACCTTTCTGACAAGAGATAAGGATTAAATGTGCTTTTTAAACATGAGTTTAGCATTCTTAAAAGGTTGGTTTAAACTGGAAAACAGTGTTTCTAACACCAATGAGTGCATTATAAGCATTTTTCTACTCCATAGTTTACTTCTATCTCCTGTTGGCCATTGCTCTCTTCAAGCATTGTTCATTATTGCTTTTTCATGCTGCACTCTATACCATTCCTCCATGCTTATGACCTGTTAATCAGGTTATTTGGGGATATGATATGACTTTAGCACTCTTTCAGAGCACTCCATGCCTGCCACCTGTTGGGCAACTTGACAGGTGGCTGGACCAAGGGTTTTAAGCATTTGTTTGTACTCACTCTTTCTATGCACCATAAGTTTAAAAAGGCAAATAATGAATCCTTTCACTTTTACATGCATATATTGGTATATGGTATTTGAGGGGTTGGGGAAACAAAGTTTGGAAAATCCACCATTTTCTTTAAGATGCCCAGCATTAAATCTGTAAGGGCAACACTACTCACTAGCCTCATTATCGAGGCAGAAGAGATATAAGGGCAGTGAAATTTGCTTTTCTGCCAGTTCATGGACAGGAAGGTAGCACTTTAATGCTGTCATCTTGCTTGGGCCTCAGAGAATGGTCTCAGTTAGAGGCAATCTTTTAGCTTTTGATAAAATAAAATATGACACACTGAGTTGGAAACTTGGAGCGAAGTTAATTGTATCAATACATTGGGAGGAGGAAAAGCATGAAACTCATGGTGTATTTAACAGACTAAAGCACTGAAATTCATACCCAAAAGACATTTTCCTAAAGAAAGAGTGGAGCTTGTAAGTGAACAATACCATTAAATGGTGCTTGATCATTTTTTGAATAGAATAGAATAGAATAGAATAGAATAGAATAGAATAGAATAGAATAGAATAGAATAGAATAGAATAGAATAGAATTCTTTATTGGCCAAGTGTGATCGGACACACAAGGAACTTGTCTTGGTGCAAATGCTCTCAGTGTACATAAAATAAAAGATACATTTGTCAAGAGTCAAGAATCATAAGGTGCAACACTTAATAATAGTCATAGGGTACAATAAGCAATTGAATCATACTAGGAAACAGTCTTTAAAACAGTCTTACATGCATTATATCTGTATGTTCTGGATATAGTTAACTCAGTATTTTGTTTTGGCCATAAATAAAATCTGCTTCTTTTTGCAAGCTTCGTCTTGAGTCTAATTATTTTTGGCATCTCAGTGGCTTGGGGAAACTTCTGGGACCTTACATTAAAAAAAAATTACATTTAAAATTACATTTTTAAAAAATTACATTAAAAAAAATAACAATTGTTATTGTATTGGTTTGGTTTGCGTTTTTTTTAAAAAGGTTGTTTACTTCTGTCACTTCTTGTTCTACCCCATCCCAAGATCAAACTTTTGTTCTGCGAATATTAGATGAAAATATTTTTCCACTAAATATACATAAAATATTGATTTAAGGAAATATAGATCAACCTATTTGATCACTGAATGAAATAAACATATCACCTGAATCATATCACCTTAATATTAGATGAAAAGTTGCTGACCAGCAGTGTCTAGATATTTGTAACTTGAATATGGTACCTCTACTTATAGGGCTTAAGACTGTTTGAATTGTAAACAGCAGTTTTGAACTAAAACTGAAAGCCAGGAGTTGTAGGTATATTTATAATGAGCTGGGAGTGCGATGTCATTTGTTCTACGTTCTACATCAAGCCACAATAAAATCCTTTTTCTTTTAAAGTGGAGTCTCCTACAAACTTTAATCATTGGGTAGATTTTGAAAATAATTCCTCAGATATCAGGTTCTAAACAATTTAGAACACGTACAGATAACCAAGCCCCAAAATCAATTGATGAATCTTTGTGAGTGCAAAACTTTTAAAATTAGAATAATTTGACCACAAAGACATTCAGCTGCCATGTATTGCCCTGTTTCAAGTTTTTATGTGCTCTTCCAGGATAGCTTGACCTAGAATATATTTCTCTAGTCTAGACATCTAGTGAATTAGATGAAATCAAAATTGATTGCAGATGCTAACTTCCGGTTTGAGCTTCTTCAGTGACAGACAGAAATCCGCGATCGTGCACAGTTTCGGTCTGGGCTCGCTGCTGGAGCGCCCCAAGCTGGCTGGTTTCGTGGCTAAGCTGCCCCGTAGAGGTGGTGAAGAGGGGGGAGGCTGCCAGCAGGGTTGAGGAGAACCGCATCTCTCCTCCTCAGCTGGCCATTACTCCCTTTCCCAAAGGCAGTTGCAGCGGTGGTCAGAAATGGCCACCTCAAAGAAGAACTTGACCGGAAAAGAATGTGCAGGAGGAAGATAAGAAGTGAAAGTTTCGGCTGACCGGGTTAAATTGCAAAAGCAACAACTAAGGTACCCTGGAATTTAAACTAAAAAAAAAATAACATTGTTCCCAAAGAAGATTCTGAAGCAGCGAAGGAAAGTGAAAATCCCTTTCCCTATACTGACAACTAAGAGACTTAAATAAGAAATCGGGGAAAAAATCCGCTTTGACATCAACAGGCAATTAAGCTGAAAATAAAACAAAATGTCAAAGGAATAATAAAGATTTCTGGACACTAAAAATTTTTTACAAGCAGGAAAGGAGAGAAAAAGAATAAAAGGGCAGGATCTGGAAAAAAGGGAGGAGACTGCCTGGAATTAAAAGGAATCTACAGTAAAACTTCAACAAGACTTCTAAAAGATACATTTTAACTGAAACTTGGTAACTAAATAGTAGAACCCCAGGAAGAGAAAGTAAAAAAAAAAAAAAAGCAAAAAGAAACAGCTTGCGTGTATTTGGATTACTTGGTGATCTTTGGATTCTTGGTTATTGCATTTGAATGACTAAAATTAATTGGGTGGTTGTTTAAATATTTATACAATGGCACTACTTCTGGATGAATTGAAAATGGAACTTAAAAAGTACAAAGAAGATGTACAAGAAGGGAGGGGTTCTTTTGGCTTCGTTTTTCAATTCTTAGAAATGGAGATTTGGAACTATGAGAAACAACAAGAAATGTCTGCAAAACAAGAAGACTGGGACAAAGAAGAAGCCATCTTTAATGAACAAGTAATTCTATGTGGGGAAGAAAAAGGAAAGGCAGGAAAGAGAATGGAGAATTTAAGACTTAAAAAAACAACCAAAGAAAAGAAAAATAGTTCGAAAAATAAGTATAATATTGAAAAGCAACAGAAGAGGGGAATACAGAAGAGAAAAATAGAGGTAGAGAGACAAGGGGATAAAAAGGGGAGAGAGAAGAAGAGAGGGAAGAAGGAAAGGAAAAGAAGTTACAAAGGACAGAAACAAGATATAGAGAAACAGGGCCTATTTAGAAATAACGGGTGAAAATTTAACTGAAAAAGGGATTCTGTAAAGGTACATAAGATTGTATTGTTATATTAGTAATAGAAATAATTTTAGAAAATTGGAAACAATGTATGATTAAAATGAGGGATAAAATAGTTACTGTAATCTAGTGAAATGTTTGTTAATAAAATAAATGAAATAAAATAAATGAGAGAATTGAATTAGGAAGGGATGGGAACATTTTAATTAGTTAATGTTTTATAAAATATAAGTGAAGGGGGGGAATTAATTATGGAAAGCTTATAACTGTTCCCATAGAAATATGATATTTAATTGAAAAGTAATGTTAAAGAATTTAAGATTTTAATGAATATTGACATTAATGATAGAATTGAATTGGAATGGAATGTGTTGTTTTAATTACATATATTTATAATCTTTTTTTAAAAGAATATAGTGTGTATTTTAAGAATGTACCAAGCAGAATCCGAATGGAAGTTATGTATTATATTGAATGTTATAACTTTAAGGTATATATTGAAGCTTAAATAAGAGTTAAATGGATAAAATTAAAAGATATAGGTGTATCATACTCCAACCAGCAACTACAGGAGAAACTTTGTTTAATGAGAAAAGATAATATGAAATTGAAACAGGACAAACAAAAAGTATAAATATAATGATTTGAATTGAGACGAGATAATTAAAATAAAATTGAGAAAATTAAAAGAGGGGAAAAGCTTTGTAGAAAATGTAAAACAGTAATAAGATATGGAATAGAACATAAAAATGAGCATGAAATTGAATTTGTGTCTGTACGAAGAAATGTAACCCGGGATTACGCTACTTTCAAAAAAAGATGTTTTATTTGTTGTTGTTTTTTTGTGAAAACTCAAATAAAATTTACAAAAAAAAAAACACCTGATTGCAGATGCTTAATGCCATCAGCAAAAACCTCAGGAACAATACAAGATTAAGAAACACTGCCTAGCCACACACCTGATCTTCAGTGGATGGCACAGTTGCTTCTAAAATAGACCGAGATTCAATCTCCAAACTAGGCTTTCTAGACAAAATCAAAAGAAATCCTTATTGACTTAACACAGTTATTTAGGACTAGCCAGTTAAATAAAAGCATCTAAAGCTGGCAGTTATTGTAGTAATAGGAAGCCACCCTTTTAAGGCAGCCAACATCTGTAAAGTTGCTGGGTTCTAAGAATTTGGAAGGAACATCTGGTAGTCATCTGTACAGTACTTGTAATCCCCTCCCATGACTACCTTTAATTCTTTGCCACAAAAAGTTGAGAAGATATATAGCTGGGTATATACATCTGTTCATGGAGAAGTGCTTCTTACTTAACTGGGCACACCTGAATGGTGACGTAAAGCCATAAGAAAGCTGTTTGCTTTGCTTACCAGCCTAAATATATACTGGCCCCAGTAATATATGAATAAAAATGTCCATTGAGAGTTTTTGTTTAAACAACAAAAATTGCCAACCATTCTTTTAGCTAATATTTGTAGGATTGTAAACAAAGTTCTTTTTGACTAGCAAATGAAGCACGTTGTTGACGTAGGACTCTGCAGAAATAGTAATAATTTTCCACAGGATATGGGAAAAATCCATAAATCAGAAAATGTGGTCTGACAAGTAAGTCTCTTGCTCGCCATAGCATAAAGAATGGGTGGGGTTCTTCAAAGGCAATAGGAAATAATATCTCAGAATAAAAGATGATCCACATAGTTTTTTGAAGTTGGAAGAATCTTTGAATTTTGGCCCAGGATCTTATTATACAACAATAGATGGCTAGGTTATTTATTATTATTATGTAATTACCAGTAGTATTATTAAAACTGATGAAGATTGAAGATGTAAATAATATCTTTTATCCATTTTTACCCTGCCATCTTTTAGATAAACTGAGTTCAGAAGCCCTTTGCAGGCATCTATGTGGAATAATTTGTGATTACAATATGAAAGGAGCATGTTAGAATGACTTGGTTGTTGCTTTAGTTATGACAATGCAAATATATTAACATGTATAGAAATACTAAGATCCCACTCAAAACAGATAGTTATGATGTTCTAAACTCATCTTTGAACCTTCAATATTAAAACACACACACACACACATTTTGTCTGTGGAGGAAAATATTATAGAAAATAATCTGAAAACCAGAGAGTGCATTTCATGCAGTGGTTAAATTGCCAAGTTAGAAACTGGGAGACCATGAGTGCTACTCTTGCTTTAGGCACAAATCTACCTAGATGACTCTGGAACAGTCACTCTCTCTAGGCCTTAGGAAGAAGCAGGCAGTGGCAAAGCTCTTCCAAAATCTTGCCAAGATAACTGCAGGAATTGGTCTAGGCAACAGCCAGGAATCAACATTGACTGGAAGGCACAAAACCAAAACAAATTCTGACAACACCTGTTTTGCCTTGTTATGCAAGATTTTGTTTTCTAAAGTGAAATGTTTAAACAGCAATGTTTTATGCTAGCCCTGGTAGGATTCTATTTATACAGAAATTATGGATGGGATCTTCATACATTGCAGGCTTTTAGCAATTTTCAGATTTCCTGGAAAAGAGAGTGGATATAGAACAGTTAAATGCAGATAGAACCATGTATAGCTTTTTCACTTTTCACATTAGGCCCAAGCCAAGTGTAGGCACAGTCAGGGCTCATTCAGCAAAGCCAACAATAAAGTCAAAACCAGGGACTGCAATAAATAAAATAAATGCAAAAAGCAGAACGTTCAGAAAGAATTGCTCAAACCCATAACAGAACAATATAAATCTGGATCCTACTGTTCCAGCTTCCAACAATAATTCATTGCACTGAAAAAGCAAGCTGGAAGAAGACATTTAATACAAAACCCATGTCTTCATACAGAGGAAAAAAGAGAGGCAAGGTTTACTGATCAAGACTAGTCAACCTACTTCACAGAAAAGGAAAACTGATTCAGATAACTGCAAGATAATGATGCAGAGCAGATTGAAAAAGGAAAAAAGAGAAGAAAAGACAAAAATCAGATTTTCACAGTTTCCAGCATTCCTACATACAGTACAGCCATGGTCACTGATATGATTAACAAAAATAGAAGAACCAGAGGGAGAAAAATGAAACATTCAAATAGAGAAAATGAGGGTAATATATTGCAAACTTATTAATATATTCCCAGGCTTCCCACTTAAATAAAAATAAAAAGTTAGCAAGGCATTTCCCAGCTGCCCCACTCCAACAAACATACAGCCGCAACTCGCAGAGCAAGCAATACGTTTTATAGCAGCTGGATCCTTCTGCTCTCTTCTGATAATGTGGGAAGATCTTTTAATGCATCACTTTATCACGGTGCCTTGCATGAATGCCCTATTCACAAACAAACACCTAGAACCTGATTCCATGTCCAATTCACGGTCCATTCCATTCGTCAGAAAGAACCAATCCTGGACCTATGTTCACAAAGCTAGTAAAATGTTTCTTCATCGGAGGGAAAAAGCTGAGACGTCCCCTTCTGTCTAAGCCAGGGATGCACTTGATTCCTGCTGGTAAGCACAGCATCAATAATTAAAAAATAAACATTGATAGGGGAATGATTTCACAAAGGCTTCATTTGTGCAATATGACAGGAGAGCAAAGATTAAAAATACCTTAGCAATACAAAAAACAAACAAACCCCAAAAGAAATTGAAAATGGGCTCTTGTAAAAGTGAATAGAAAGAGGCATAAGCATCATAATATGTATGTTCAATATATGGAGATTTCTAATATCTAAGTTATAAAATGTTATATTTAGAATGGAGGTATATTTTACTTAATATTTATATAATCCTCCCCCCACCCCACAATTTATAGATAGTATGACCATAATTGAGCTAGAATTTCTGTTGCTAAGAGATGCAATCATTAAACGAATTGTGCCTTATTGTGTGTCCTTTTTTGGTGCAGCTATTAAGCAAATTACATGGTCATTGAGTGAATCTGGTTTTCCCATTTGAATTTACTTATTGGACCTAGATATGCTGCTACCATTGTAAATAGATGCCATTCGTCAAATTCCAATTTTGATCATGTGACCACAGGGTGCTGCAATGGCTGTACATGTGATGATAATCATAAGCAACCTTTTTAAGTACCTTTACAACTTCAAATAGTCATTAAATTAATTATTGTTATATACTGCTGCCCTACATTATATATTATATACATTATTATATACAGTATATATTGTATAAACTGCTGCCTTACAAAGCAACCTTGACCATGTGTCAGAATGGTCGAACAATTGGCAACTTCAAATCTCAACCAACAAATGCTCTGTCTTACACATTGGCAACAAAAATCAGAACACTAAATACAAACTGGGTGGATATGACCTCGTAGATGACCCTCACTCTGTCAAGGACCTAGGAGTACTCATTTCAAAAGATCCAAGCCCCAGAGTTCACTTTAACAGCATTGCCAAGAAGGCATTAAGAGTTGTTAACCTAATTTTGCGAAGCTTCTTCTCCGGTAACATTGAACTGCAAACCAGGGCATACAAAACTTTCGCCAGACCAATTCTCAAATATAGCTCATCTGCCTGGAATCACACTGTATAATGAACATAAATACAATTGAACAAGTCCAGAAGTATTTCACGAGAAGAGTACTCCACTCCTCAGCTTGCAATAGAATACCTTATGCCACCAGGCTTGAAATTTTGGACCTAGACAACTTAGAACTACACCACCTACGGTATGACCTAAGCTTAGTACACAAAATTGTCTGCCCCAACATCCTACCTGTCAATGACTACTTCAGCTTCAACCACAATGACACACGGGCAAACGATAGATACAAACACAAAGTAAACCGCTCCAAACTCAATTGCACAAAATACGATTTCAGCAACAGAGTGGTCAATGTCTGGAACTCACTACCTGACTGTTGTTACATCTTCAAACCCCCAAAACTTTAACCTTAGACTGCTTACCATGGACTTCACTCCATTCCTAAGAGGTCTGTAAGGGGGCGTTCATAAGCATACCAGTGTACCTACTTTCCCTGTCCTACTGTTCCTATTTATTCATACTCATTTATTATGTATATACTTATACCAGTTTATACTTATCTGTTTATATGTTATGTTCATACTTTTTTTCTCATACATGCTTGCCAAACTAAACTAAATAAAATAATTAAATAAATAAATTGTAAATCAAGGAGTACTTGTAGAATTGGTACTATTTAAAAAACATACTACTTCGGGCAGATTTTACAAAATCTATATGATATCAGCCAATTATTGAGTCATATTGTAAGTATAGAAGGAAGGTTGAAGAAATAATCAGTCTAAGGTCACACAGCATACATAAGTCTGATCTAGAAATAGGAACATTTGGACCACTGCAGACCTTAGGGGAAAAAAGGAACAGTTATCATTTGAAATGGGTGAAGAGGGCACAAAGTTATCTGCCAATCCAAGCACAGAAATTAAATCAAATTAAGCTTGTAGTGCTTGTGTTATACCACATAGTTTAATTTAATTCTTAAAGTACCTCTGCCTAAATTAGATTACATTTACCTGCCATTAGAAGTCCCTTTACATTAACAATAGCAATGTTAATTTGGCTCTATAGAACAATCTGGACAACGCTGAACACTCTCTGATCTGTTTATATCAACGGGAATGTTAAGTATGTATTTAATTTTCAATGTAATGCAATAGTACTAAATTACCAGCAACATGTCTCATGGGTTCTTACTCTTTCTTTTCTGAGGGAAAATATGACAATACTTATTTTTCACATATGCTTTCTTAACATTTACTTCAGTGGGGAAAAATAATAACGTACAGACATGTTAAAAGAGGAGAAGCACAGCCAGTGAGCCTCATGGTTCAGTCCCAAGGGTTTTCTAAAAATATTCTTTATTTAACCCAGTAAATCAAGATTGATTGGTTTATCGGCTATTATTATTATGTGCTGACATAGTAACTTGCTTATCTTACATAAAAATCATTGCTTCACAAAACCTTTATAACTACAGTTTATAACCACAGATCTTCATTTTTTCACCCTCAACATTTATATGGGGGAGAGACAAATTCGTATTCTTGTTTAAACTACCTAAAAAAACCAACAACCTCAAAACTACAAGACTGTTTCTTTACTGAAGACTTCAAAGATCCTGATTTGTGGCTGCAATATTGGGCAATGCAGGGTATAATATTTGAAATGCAACTACAAATAATTCTTGAATTTAGACAAAAATAAGTCATATGTAAATATATGTGTATGTGTGCATGAATGAATGATTAACAATGCTTTTAATATATACTGATCTCATTTGCTTGTGGAGAAAAAGTCACTGCAGTGCACGTCTATTGATTGTGTTTCTGATTTATCTGTAATGTACAAATTATAGAGGGAGGAAGAGAGACTTGTTATAAGCATTTGGATAGATGCTTTTGACTTTGGTGTTGGAAAAGACTCCTGAAAATGCTGTGGAGAGTCAAGAAAATAAATGGATCTTTGAAAATGTCAGTTTAGACACTAATGACCAGATTCAAATCATCATACTTTGGATATACTATGTGGAGAATTAGCTCTCTCTCTCTCTGGAGCAGTCTATAATACTTGAAAAGTGGAAAGATAATAAGATGATCAGGAATAAGGTGAATAGGCTCAAAAACAGTGGCAAGAGATGCATTGTTGGAAGGCCTGAAGGTTGAAGTTAGCGAAAAGATCTTCCTGGAGAAAATATATTAATGTGGTCACTGGGAGTCAAGACCACCTTGATGGCACATAATCATCAATCAATCTTTAACTTCATTTTCTATATTGACTGCTATATTGACAAAACAAGAAACAACAGACAGAAACTAATAAAGGAGAGTTACAACCTAGAACTAAGGATATTTCCAGAATTCCTGGAAAGCATGGTCAGTCATTAAGGAAGTGTTGTGTTAAGCATTAGTCAAGCATCAGGCTAGAACTAGGAAACTGTGAGTTACAATCTTGCCTTAGATTGATGAGGTCACTCTCTCATCCCAACCCCAAGGTTGTTGTTGTGGGTAAACTAGGAGAAAAAAGAAGTATTAGATATGTTCTCTGCCTTGAGTTATTTATAAAAACAATAAAAGCAGGAGATGAATGAATGAATGAATGAGCAAGCAAGCAAGCTATGATCCAGGAGGTAACATGCATCAATTGGGTAACATGGATGAATTGTATTAGCCATGGATAGCTTGATTCTCTGTGAATCTGCTCAGTCCCTTTGAATGTCATCCAAACAGGCTGCCATTATGATGACTGCTAGAAGCAAATTTCACTGTAGTTTTCAGCTATAGTTTTAATTCATTGTCAGGCTGCCTCAGAACTTATTTAAATTTCATTTGGTTATGTTTTTGTGCTTATTTGATTTTGCAAGGTGCAGAATTCTGATGCTGTGTTTTTCTTGTTCTTTGCTTCACCATCACTCTCTAGCTTCCCTGACCATTGATGTTTTCTCTTAAAATGCATTAAAACATGAGAAGAAACAGAAATTGAATTTGAATGAAAACTAAGAAATTCATCTACACCTTTAGGATTTTCACTTCACTCATGAACGTTTTTCTCTCCTTGAAAATGGAAACACTTTCCCCACTATATTGGCTGAGAATGATCAATACAGAAGAAAATCTCAGCATTGCAAAAAAAAAAAATTAAATGCTGAACTCTTGGGAGTTCATTTATCTAACAGCACGTTTTTCTAAAAAATACTATGTATACAAGATAGGAAAAATACTTTATTGTTTATTTATTTACTTATTTACTTATTTATTTATCATATTTATTTGCTACCCAGCCTGCAGTTTGGGCAATTCTGAGCAGCTTACATCAGGACCATAAATCTCTTGCAATATGTATCAATAAATTTGAATAGCAAAGGAATAATTATTGCAATATATTTGTGTGTGTGTGCACACAGGCATTAAAAATAACCCTAAAACCTGTTTCCAAACACCTACTAGAGCTAAACATTTATTTTTCATAATACCCTTAAATTATACACTGTACCCAAGGGAAGTGACCTAACTTGAAAATAATAGCCTCACACCATTTATTTGTTTATTCTTTTTAGCTGACAAAAGTTCTGTTTAGTTAAATTTGAAGCCAATCCTTGTTCTTTTTTTTTTTTTTATCAAACACTATTTAATCTTCGGACAGAGACATGCAACTTTAAATAATGTCTTTTTGAGTGCCATGAGTACTTGTCCAATCTGAACATGTACAAATACGTACAAAAAAAAGCTACTTATTAATAGGCAGGGATAACATAGATAAACAGGAAGCGCATAGAATGTGTTTAGAAAGGCAAAAGAGCTGAAATGCACGAAACATAAATAAACTTTCTTAGATTTGACTCCCTCTAGAGTATTTTTCAGGGAAAAGCTCATCAGAGAGGTTTCATTTTCATTACAGAAACATTCCAGCAGCAATCCCACAAGAATGTCCTGTTTTTGTCTTTCCTAAACATTATTTAAAAACTTCAAGTTTGCGATATGTGTATACGTGCATGTGTTTTTACTCATACATGCACAAACACACACATACAAAAACACATGCTAAAGTATATTTATAGTACAGAAGTATCATAAGAAATAAAACCTGTAAAATCATCTTCTTCATGGTATTGTTAAGCATCCAGTAGTACAATTGTTGTACAGTTAAGTAAAACAAGGAGTAAAGGATACAATCTATTTCTTTAGGCACACCTAATGCTGTTGTACACTCACTTATGACTTAATTCACTTTTCCCTAGATAGCACTCTTCAAACTGTAGCTTGAATCTGTAGTTGCAAGAGGTCTAAAGGGGCTCAAATTGAGGAAGAAGAAGATTGAAGAAGAGCAATAATATTAACAATCCACTGATTATTCCATCAAAACCAACTACATGAAATCCAGGTATCTGAAGCAGACCAAAGTATATTTAACGTGTATACAGGAAATGCATCTCTCAAAAGTTGCAGGGGGAGAAAGCTGTTTAGTAAAGTAAATCCTTCGTTACTATCTTTTTCAGTGATATTCCCTCATTTTCCTTCTCCCCTAGTCCTGGAACATCAGAGGGGAAAAATAGGAAGAATAGTAAAGTATTTAAACTTCAATGGCTTTGTGGAGAAATTAACACTTCTAACTTAATCACATCGCTCATCTCACACTGACTACCTTGGTCACAACTCCCTGAACTAATCATCTGGCCTAATCATCACATTGGCATGTAGTCAAATCTTAATTTATTTTAAAGGATTTTTTCCCTCCAAATTGCTTTTAAAACACTTTCATGGGTTATTAGGGAATGTACTACATTAAAAAAATGCAGATGAATTAACAAACAGCTTAAGTCTTGGACTGGGAGACCGCAAATAAGGGAACACAATCTTTGCGTGCACAGCAGCATTATTGGAAGTAATTTCAGTAAACCAGAAGTTAATAAGGGAATCAGTCTAATATAGTGGTTAAAGCACCAGGATAGAAACTGGGAGATTGAGAGTTCTAGTTTCTCCCAGCCCCTTAGGCACAAAGCCAGCTGGATGACCTTGGGCCAGTCATTCTCTCTCAGCCCTGGGAAGGAGACAGTAGCAAACCACTTTTGAAATCTTGCCAAGAAAACTGCAGAGATTGCAGTTGCCAGGAGTTCAAAATGAAAAAATATTATTTATTTTTAATTAATGAAAGTTGTTATTAAAGTAGCTTCTTCCAGCTTGGACTTATCTTTATTACTGCCTCTACTGACCAGGCGTAACTACTGTTGCTGCAAAATGCAGTTGTGGGTCGTTGTACCTTTAAGCTGCTTCTTTTCTGTGCTGATGCCAGCTAGGCTCTAATTTAAAATAATTCTGACCAGATTGGGACATTTTGACAGTGACTTGGAGGTGATCAATCTTGTCTGCTGGACAATTCCTTTGCAGGTCAGGAAAGCAACTGCTAATTGCCTTCTTCTCTGTGGTTGGCTTTTACTGTTGTATACACATACACACCCATACAAAATAAATTAAATTTATATAAACAAAGTTAAAATATCAAAATACACATACACAGTATACATGTAAAACAACCAGATTTCACATTAAAAGAATCCTTTCTTGCATTTTCCCTTTTTTGGTTAGATAAAATTTGCTGCAGCTTCTGCTACAGGAAAACTTTTAGTAGTATAATGGTTATAATGTTTCCCTGCATGTAGTGTGCCACTAAAAGGGATGTGGTGACTCAGTGACACGCTGATCTGGTCAATCAGAAAGGTCGGCAGTTCGAATCCCTAGCACCACATAACGGAGTGAGCTCCCGTTACTTGTCCCAGCTTCTGCCAACCTAGCAGTTTGAAAGCATGTAAAATGCAAGTAGAACGATAGGGACCACTTTGGTGGGAAGGTAACAGCGTTCCGTGCACCTTTGGTGTTTAGTTCATGCCGGCCACATGACCACAGAGACGTCTTTGGACAGTGTCTTTGGCTTTGAAATGGAGATGAGCACCGCTCCCTAGAGCCGGAAATGACTAACACCTATGTGAGAGGGCAACCTTTAGCTTTACCTTCAGAGTACCACTGGTTGAAAACATGTCAGATTTTTTTTCTATTTTAATTACTATTTTCCTTTTCTGTAGCTATCCATTCTGCTGCTTAAAATAATAATTTATTGTAATAGTAATACTGCTATCACCAGCCCACCACTTCAATTGTCCGGTCTCTTGAATTAAAAGAGTTTGACTCCACATCCCATACAATCCCATATAGATAGTCCTTGACTTATGACCACAATTGAGCCCGGAATTTGTAAGTGACTGTGGTCATTAAGTGTGTAACCGACTATGTAACCTGCCTTGTCTTTACAAGTCTTTTTATGATGATTGTTAAATGGGTCACCATGGTTGTTAAGTGAATTATTTGGTTTCTAAACAAATCCAGCATATCCAATGGACTTTTTTTCTGTTGTTTTTTTCTGGAAAAAGGCAAAAAATAAATAAATCATAAATTACAGTCACATGACCAGAGGATCCTGCAACCAGTTGTAAATGTGAGCCAGTTGCCTAGCTTTTTTTGAAGCATGTTGTAACTTTGAATAGTCGTTAAGCAAGTGTTCATTAAGTTATGACTACCTGTACTTATTTATTTGGGATATTTGGAATCTGGAATGAAATGCTTCTACTTCAGGTAAATAAAAAACCAACAAAATAGCATTGAACAAGTAAGTAGAAGAGAGCAGTTGGTTGCTCATGAAAGTATCTGTCTGTCATCTGTCTGTCTATTTATCTATCTATCCATCTATCTATCTATCTATCTATCTATCTATCTATCTATCTATCTTGATATCTGTCAGTTATTGGGTTTTGAATGTGACCTTTTAATGTATCAGGCTAATATTATACTTGCAATATCATTGATAATAATTTCTGCCTATTGATTAGAGAAAGAGAGTAGCGACCATTGACCCAGGTGAACAGATGTTCCTGCCTCTGCACAGGAGTCGATCAAAGTGCAGAAATTTATCTAGAAGAAAGTAAAACACAACTGGAAAACTGCACAGCACTGCTTGAGTCAGTAAAACCAGCAAAGTCCAATTTCAGTGCAGAGTGGAAAAACACAGGTGGAGGTTACATTCACAGTGAAAGTGGGTTAAGTACTATAGAAGATGATGTTGTTTTGTTCCTGCCCTGTAGAAATGATTGGTGGATGGTACTTGCATGGAACAACATGACTGTGTGGACCTGCCCTAAAAGATTAGAGGGTATGTGGGGGGGAAACATCAGGAAGTTCTTAGCTGAATGTTATCTTTGTCATACTTTAGCAAATACTAATATCCCCATCTATGCTTTGGCATGCGAACTTTGCTGTAAAATATAACAATGTTATTCTCTGATGTAAGCTTTTTTAATGTAAGCTTTGGAAAAAATGTTCAGAAAATAATAATAATAATAACAACAATAGCAGCAACAACAATAGCAATAGACCTTAGACTTATATACCACCCCGTAATGCTTTATTAGCATTCTCTGGGTGGTTTACAACATCAACATATTGCCCCCAACAATCTAGGTTCTCATTTTATTGACCTCAGAAGAATGGAAGGCTGAGTCAACCTTGAGCCCACCAGAACCAAACTCCTGGCTTTGGCTAGACATAAAAAAAGAGTGTGTATTCTTACGTATGCTGACCTGGAATGGACTTTATCCCTTCCACAAATCTTTTTTCTAGAGAAATCTTTATCGAATCCCCAATTTCTTGTCCAGAGTAAAAGAAAAATATTACTAAACTTATTTCAAGTAATTCGTGTCATTATGGGTAGACAACACAGCCTTCATCCACAGAGGAAATTGACAGCGAAAATTGTACTGATCAAAATGCTACCTACTTGGTTAGGCTTTGCTGGCTTACATATGCAAAAGCTTAGGTTTGGAGAGTAAAGTTTTTAACAATGCCCCATGCCCTAACTGTTCTGAGGGTTCAGAATAACAAACAGAGAGAAAAATATATATATAACGGAGAAAGAAGAAGCTGAGCTAACTGAAATTAGAGGCTAATTTTTCCAAGAACAAATTCCACACTGTGATTGTTGGTCCTTCCTCATTTATCCCTAACCATGGCATAAACACGATCCAGGGACACTTTAAAAAATATTATATCATTGTCTTCATCTTATCCCCATGTGGCTGAAGCAGATTATATTTGTCCTTAGCTGTCTGCTTACCAGTTTTAAAGAAGCATTCTCCTATCTCTGATGTGAATACATTCCGGCATTCTTTATTAAGCCTTTGATTATGTGGTAAGGATTGGGATTGACTCACTCCCCACTGACTACTTGAAGCTGCCTCCCCTCTGGACACTGCCTTCAGTGGCTATTATGATTTGGCTGTTGGAGAGACCAAAAACTGAGGTCTCACCAGCATTTCCCCAAGAACTGTCCCAAAAGTGCTTTTTCAAGAGGGAATGGGACTTTCTGGTTTTTCTTTGAAGACATTTCGCTTCTCATGCAAGAAGCTTCTTCAGGTCAAAGCTGAAAAGAAAAAGAACCAAAACATGCCAAGGAAATCCTCAGAATTTGTCGCTGTCTCAACTGGGCGTTCATCAAATCCAGAAAAAGTCCCAGCAGTAGCTCCTCCATTGCAGACAAAGAAGAGAACAACAAATGAAGCAACATTGTTATTCCATACACTGCAGGAATATCTGAAAAGCTCAAGAGGATTTTCAACTAACACAACATATGTGCACACTTTAAACGCAAGAATATGCTAAGGCAGAAGCATGTCCACTCCAAGGATAAAACACCCAGACACAAACTGACCAATGTGATGTATGCAAGGCAATGCAGTGAGACATGTGTAGATCTGTACATTGGTGAAACAAAACAACCACTTCACAAACACATGGTACAACATAGCACAAACCTATCAGGACAATATTCAGCAGTCCATCTGCATTTGAAAGACAAAAGTTACTCTTTTGAAGACAACACATTCTGGATAGACAGAACTCATTGATTTGAAAGAGGGGTAAAAGAGGCCATCTATTGTATGTTAAAACTGAGCAACCCTCTCAGGAGAAGAAGAGGGATAAGGCACTATCTATCTCCTGTCTAAAATGCAGTTCTTTCAGCAGTTCCAGGAAAATTCCACACTCATTTGCATTCTGATTCAGGTGACCCCATGGGCACTGATAATCCCTCAGTGGGCTCAATGGCTCTCAGAGAGAGTGCTAAAACCAGATGACTGCAAAGAACTATGATCCTTCCATTCTCCACCCCACTCCACCCATCCTGTCAGAACTGATGAAGCTTCTTGGATGAGAAGCAAGACATCTTCAAGGAAAAAAATATAGTCCAATTGTCTTTTGGGGGGGGAAAGCACCTTTGAGATGGGCACAAAGATCCCTTGCAGATGGAGCTCCCACTCAAAGGATGTCCCTCCACCTACTTTCCTCCTAAGACCCCTATATCACAATATATTCAGATACAAACTAGGGGCCTCTAATCTTAAAGAGAAAATTTGGGAAAGGACTCAGAGGGCTTCTGAGGGAAGTCTGGAGCAGGAACTCAGACCCAGCGACCTTCATTCTGTTGGCTAGACATGGCTACAACTCATTATAATGGATATAAGCATTCTTGGCTCCTGTATTGGAAGATTTTCAGAAGTTGGCCACAAATGAAATGTTATGAAATGTTTATTGGAGAGTTTCTTTCCCCCTGCCACATATTACATATTTCTAAAATTGTTGACTTCATTTAAAGATTAAAGCAGACTCCACTTTCTTTATTTGCCATAGGAAGGATTGTTCTGTGTCTCGATAGCTGAATGTGCTAAACACTGCTAATGCTATTATATATACCAGTAAGTTTAAGAATTGTGTGGGGACTGCTAATGCTAATAGAGCCTCCACAGCCACACCAGGCTACAATTGCTGTTGCTTGTCTTTTCTGTTTATTTAAATGACACCATTGTTTGAAATGATGGGGTGGGGGCTTCTTCTGATCCTGAGTCATGCATCCTCTCTCTGGGATGCTTTGCTTAGCCACTCTTAGCACCTCATTAATTACCACTGAAGCAAAGTCAAACTGTTTTGCAACTCTGGTGCCTTTGTTAAGAGATCCCAATCCTGTAGTGGAATGTTAAATAAGTTGATTATCTGCCCTATGTCCTACTTGATTCCATGCGACACAACTGATGTTTGAACTCCTGTAAATATATAGTTCTTTCTAGTTCTTTTGCACCCATCTCAGTTCAATTCAAGGCTCCAAAGACTTTTTACTTTTTGTGCAGTATCTCCTTTTCCATGCAATTCTATATATTCTATCCTAGTTTACTCATCAATAGGTGCATAATGGGTGCACAGATCTGGAGAGGTTAGATAAGCTGCTGGGTTCTCTTTTAAAAAAAACAAAACATAATTTAGCTAAATCTAGGAATGGCAGAGGAGAAATAAGTTGTGAAATATTGCATTTATTTGACGTATTTTAAAATAAAGTAACATAGAACACACTTTGAAAGAAAAAAATAAAGGTCATAAAGAATCCTCTTTTCTAAAAAAAATGTTCACACAAACAGGCATGAAATGAGGTAGAATTTGAATGATACATTTAACAAATGGCAGTACACATTTCACATTTTATTTATGGTAACAATTAATTGTTCTATGTTTCATTGATCGCTGATTTCCCATCAAGTTTGTGAAATGATTGTTTAAAAATTATTTATTATTCAATCTCATGGTTCAAGGCAACTCTGAGCAGTTTCTCTAGATTCCATTTTGGAAGATGTGAACTGTGGATGAATGAGATACATCTAACACAAATGTTAAGCTGATTTGTTTCTTTGTTTATGATTTTTTTCTGAAATTGAAATTTACTATCAGAGGAATTATCTTAATATTCTTAGAAGTGGAATTCCATTTATTTTTTATAACCAGCCCAGGTGCATAAAGAACATTATTACTTATGATCATAACACAGGGATTATTTTGTAACCTATCTATCTCTCAGTGGAAATTGACTACAGTGCCCTGGCTTTTCCCATTTTGGAGCTATCCATATGTTCAGAATTAGAATTTCTACAATTTCTAGAGTGCCAGTTCTAGAAGATTCTACAACATCTGGAACAGATTTTGGAGGATAAAGGAGGCAGAAGGGGAATCTGTGTAAACTGGTCTTCCCACTGTACTGAACAAATTGGGTAGAGGTTGTGTTCTTATTACTATTTGTGCACATCATTGTATACTATATGATTCTTGTGTTTCTCACAAGTAAAAAATTAAACATTCCTTCAAATTAAATTTGGCTAGTTCAGTCTTATTGAATGTACAAAAAGCTAATATTACAATCTACAGTCTTAGTTCCTTGAATACCGGTTTACATATTCTATCTCTAAATGAAGAGGATCAACGATATAGAATTTTCTTTGCTTCTTATTATATATTCTTCCAGGGCTGATTTCACCTTTCCCAGGTTTTTTAATCTTCTAAATAAAACACAACACAATTTAATTTGGAGTAGGCATGATTATCCTTATCAACCTTTTTGACTGAGGTTTTTTTTTGTTGCTTCTACCTTCATAATATAAACTGAGCTACAAAAAAGAGGGGAATAGTTATTTTTGTGGAAGGGACCTTGTACATCAGAGGTCACCAATCTTTTGCACCTCAGGGACCACCAAACTCATAATTTTAATTCCCAGGGACCACTAACTGGTTCTGTGGCGTGGCCTAATTTGTGGGTGTGGCTTGGTGGTCATGTGACTGGCTGGGAATGGCTTGTATGTAAATATTATAAATATTTATATAAATATTGATGTTTTTATTAAAAAAGAGCAACTTTTACCTAAAATCAGGCAAAGCAGGCAGGCAGATTGAGTTGCTCACAGAATCATTCAGTGATCTATCTATCTGTCATTAGCTACCTGAGTCTGTCACATAAAATTTGCTTGCCGTGAGTCTGCACTGAATAATAGAACCTTCAGTCCTAAGGGAGGTTCGACTGTGCTTAAAAGCAGAGCTGAACATCAAAGACTAGCTAAAAAGCAAGAAATCCAACCATTTCCTGCTTCCTAGCTAATCTAAATCTCCTGGCACAGCAGAACAGTTGATGATTGGAAAAAGGAAAAATAGCAATTTAGCAGGCAAGTTTGCCAGGTAAGGAGTGAGTGGGTGGGGAGAGTTCGCGTGGGCCATGTGGGCAGTGCAGCCTTGTGTTTCTGCGCAGCCTGGATTAATTGCTTTGGGGTGAGATTTCTCTGTGGCCCACCAAAATTTTCTCGCGGCCCACCAGTGGCTTTTTCTCATGTTTTCTCCACTGGTTGGCGACCACTGTTGTACATCATTTAGTCCAACCCCACCCCACCCCTCCCAAGCAGGAATTCCCTATACCATTTCTGACATTTGAAATAGCCAACTAGGGAAGCTGATTGGCAGTTTGGAAGAGAAATTAAGTTTGTCCCTCCTTGAACATTGTGTGGTGTTTTGTTTTAGGGTTATAATCCACCTGCCCATCCTCAGACTGTGAGGTCATTACCTGTAAAATTTAATGGCAATTTCCCCAATGATTTAAATCTATATTTTTTTCCAGGCTTCTTCATGATTCTTCATGAAAAAGGCAACATAAAAAAATAGGATTGAACATTTACTCCACTTTAAAGACTATTTGATTTCCTTTACCCTCACATCTGATGAGAAAGCTGTTACAACTATGTTACTCATTTTTCATAATTGAAAAGGATTTTAAATTTTTGGATTAATTATACAAATAAAGCAAGTATATTTTTATTATTTCCATGAAAAACTTCATTAAAAACAAAGCCAGTATTTATAATGACAGCAAAGATTCCTGTAGCATTAAAGGATAAAATAATTTTAAATAGTATTTTACTGGAAAATTTAAAAGAAAAACAAATTAGGATATATGTTTAAGTTTAACTTTGTTTAGCACTGGTATTAATTAGTTACTTTGTTTTGGCTTATATAATAAAGTCATTGTTATGTTTCTAGCAATTAGTTACAAGCTATGAACTGAACTTATATATTAGGCATATGACTGAATCTTACTTGAAAAGGCTGAAAATTATCAGCTAGGATAATTATATGTAACTTTTTATTTTAATGCAAAGCAAAACATCCTATTGATTTCAATTATTTATTTAAAATCTAAAACAACTAAAAGCCAATCATGCTTCAAGAGAATAAGAGTACTTAATTTTGGATAGATCATACCCAATAATTAAAGCCCTACATTGCTTGGGATCTGGTTATCTGAGGAATTGTCTTTTTTTCCAAGAGTTTCTACCCATTGAACTCAATCCAACAGACTGGGGATGCTGCAGATACCATCGGCCAAAGAGTAGTGATGTTTTTCTCTACTGTAGCCCCTGCCTTATGGAATATTCTCTCTCAAAGATTAGAATGGCCCTAACTCTGTTGGCCTTTTGCAAGGCTTTAAAATTTTGGTAAGGGTGTTAAGGGTCCCATTACTTAGCGTTAGTTGATTAATAATCATGGCTGTTGTTTGTATTTATTTATTTTGTGGACGTTTTCACTGTTTTAATGTTTTTGAATTGTTCAAATTGTTTTATGATTGTAGTATTATAAGCTGCCCAGAGTCTCTTAGTTGAGTTGGAAAGCTATAAATATATATATATATATATATATATATATATATATATATATATATATATATATATATATATATATATATATATATATATATATATATATATATATATATATATACACACACACACAACTTTAAAAGCACCACTACTATGACGTGGGAAAATACCCGAACAAAGCTGAATGCCATATATATATATATATATATATATATATATATATATATATATATATATATATATATATATATATATATATATATATATATTTTCTTAAGTTTTCGGTACTTACATGTATGGTGTTCGGCTTGGTTCGGGTATTTTCCCACGTCATTGTAGTTCTTTTAAAGTTGTAGCAACGTTTCAGCAGAATCTCATCTGCCATCATCAGGCTTCTGTATTGTGTCCGTCTGTGAGTCAGACTTTTACAGTAGTTTCAGATTTGAATTTGGGGCAGCCTATTGCTGTGCCAGAATGGTTTTTCTTCATCCTGATTGGTTGGGAGTCTTGGTCTGTGTTTATTGGTCTCGGAGTTTGCTGTGTTCTGCTTGATTGGTGTCTCTAATATCTTCTGTCTGTTTTTGGCTCTTTTTGTATCTTGATTGGCTGGCAGCATTGTGTTGCTTTAATGGAGGCCTTTAGTGCAGCTTGGCTCGGGTAAATGGACGGCTATCATTAGTTAGGAAGCTGGGTTTCATCTGGGTGCCTGGTTGGGGTGTGTTTGAGCTGGAGGTATCAGGGGGATCTGTTTGTGCCCAGGTGTTTGCCTGGCTTGTGGTGTGGAGATTTTTTGTTTGTGAGTGCAGGCTTCCAAATGATTGACAGCCTGGTGGAATCATCTCTTCTGTTCATGCTTTCTGGTCTTTTTCAATCTCTATGGCTTCTCTGATGATTCTGTGATTAGGGTTTTCTATAGTGGCCAGGGTTTTGGTGCCATTGAAGTTGATGCTATGACCTGTGGCTTCCATGTGTTGGACTAGTGAGGAAGTGTGTTCCAGATTTTTGACTGCATTTTGTGTTCATCCAGGCGGGTGCTTATTCTTCTATTGGTCTGTCCAATGTATGTGGCGGGCATGATGCACAGGGGACTTCGTATATGCCTTGGTTTTCCAGGTCAATTTTATCTTTGGGGTTGCTAAGGATGGCTGCTATTTTTCTGTCTGTTTTGAAGGCAGTCCTGATGTGATGTCTGTGTAGTACCTTACTAATTTTGTCTGTAGTACCTCTTATGTAGGGCAGGACAGCTGTTCCACAGGTCTGTTCATCTTCTGGGTCTCTATTATGTTTCAGTGTGTTTTTGTGGATCAAGCTGGTGATTTTGCTTTTGTGGAAGCCGTTGGCTGTCAGTACTTTAGTCAGGGTGCATAGTTCAGTCTTAATGTGTGTCTTGTCTGCCAGGCGTTTGGTTCTGGTAATTAGTGTTTTAGCCACGGAGTTTATCTGTGCTGGGTGGTGGTGGGATTGGGCGTTGAGGTAGCGGTTGGTGTGGGTTTTCTTCTGGTGGCACACTGATGGCACACTAGGACACACCATATACCAGAAGAAAACCCACACCAACCGCTACCTCAACGCCCAATCCCACCACCACCCAGCACAGATAAACTCCGTGGCTAAAACACTAATTACCAGAACCAAACGCCTGGCAGACAAGACACACATTAAGACTGAACTATGCACCCTGACTAAAGTACTGACAGCCAACGGCTTCCACAAAAGCAAAATCACCAGCTTGATCCACAAAAACACACTGAAACATAATAGAGACCCAGAAGATGAACAGACCTGTGGAACAGCTGTCCTGCCCTACATAAGAGGTACTACAGACAAAATTAGTAAGGTACTACACAGACATCACATCAGGACTGCCTTCAAAACAGACAGAAAAATAGCAGCCATCCTTAGCAACCCCAAAGATAAAATTGACCTGGAAAACCAAGGCATATACGAAGTCCCCTGTGCATCATGCCCGCCACATACATTGGACAGACCAATAGAAGAATAAGCACCCGCCTGGATGAACACAAAAATGCAGTCAAAAATCTGGAACACACTTCCTCACTAGTCCAACACATGGAAGCCACAGGTCATAGCATCAACTTCAATGGCACCAAAACCCTGGCCACTATAGAAAACCCTAATCACAGAATCATCAGAGAAGCCATAGAGATTGAAAAAAGACCAGAAAGCATGAACAGAAGAGATGATTCCACCAGGCTGTCAATCATTTGGAAGCCTGCACTCACAAACAAAAAATCTCCACACCACAAGCCAGGCAAACACCTGGGCACAAACAGATCCCCTGATACCTCCAGCTCAAACACACCCCAACCAGGCACCCAGATGAAACCCAGCTTCCTAACTAATGATAGCCGTCCATTTACCCGAAGCCAAGCTGCACTAAAGGCCTCCATTAAAGCAACACAATGCTGCCAGCCAATCAAGATACAAAAAGAGCCAAAAAACAGACAGAAGATATTAGAGACACCAATCAAGCAGAACACAGCAAACTCCGAGACCAATAAACACAGACCAAGACTCCCAACCAATCAGGATGAAGAAAAAACCATTCTGGCACAGCAATAGGCTGCCCCAAATTCAAATCTGAAACTACTGTAAAAGTCTGACTCACAGACGGACACAATACAGAAGCCTGATGATGGCAGATGAGATTCTGCTGAAACGTTGCTACAACTTTAAAAGAACTACAATGACGTGGGAAAATACCCGAACCAAGCCGAACACCATATATATATATATATATATATATATATATATATATATATATATATATATATATATATATATATATATATATATATATATATATATATATATATATATTTTCTGAGGTTCTCGGGTATTTGTATGTGGATCTTTGGTTATTCGGGTTTTCTCCCGCGTAAGATTGGAAGTATCTAGGCAACGTTTCGATGAAGTCTCATTCATCATCTTCAGGCTTCTGTCTTCAACTCTGTGCTTCTCAGAGTGATGTGAGCTTGCAGCTGTTTCTTCCTTTTAACTGCTAGTGGGGGTGTGACTTGATTGGGTGGGGGCTTGGCTGTGTTCTGATTGGGTGGGGGTGTGTTCTCATTGGTTGGGGTTTTGGCTGTGTTCTGATTGGTTGGGGGGTTGGCCATGTTCTGATTGGCTGGAGGTGTGTTCTGTTCAGGTGGGGGCTTGGTTGTGCTCAGGTTGGTCTTAGTTACTGGGGGATTTGAGTTGGTGAGCTGTGATCTTGCTGTTTGGCTTCGAGTTCGTGGCTCAGATACGTAGATGACACCTTCATAATCTGGCCACACGGGAAAGAAAAACTGAACAACTTCCTCACACACCTCAACAGCCTACACCCCAAAATACAATTCACCATGGAAACAGAAGCTAACAATCAACTTCCCTTCCTAGATGTCTTGGTATACAAAAAACCCAATGGCTCCCTAGGACACACCATCTACCAGAAGAAAACACATACAAACCGCTATCTACATGCACTCTCACACCACCACCCAGCACAGATCAATTCCGTAGCTGAGACACTCATCTCCAGAACAAAATGCTTAGCTGATTGTTAGGTATAACATTGATACCAAATATGGTTTGGGTGAATAAATATATAAAACTTAGATATCATGGTTTAAGTGCTTATCACTTTAAGCACAATGCAGCAGGAAATTAGCCGATTAAGGGTGCGGCTAGAAGTTACAATATAAGGAAGCATTAGAAGCTGGAAAGCTTACTGGCTGTTACTGTCTGTTGCTGGCTGTTACTGTGTGCTACTGCGACTAACTGAGATTACTGACTGTGAGTGCCTGTGACTGAACTGTTCTTGTTTGCTACTGTTTACTGAATATCCAGCGTTTGTTTCTCTGAAGAGTGAAACCGGAGGAGGAGAAATCCAGCGTTTGTTTCTCTGAAGAGTGAAACCGGAGGAGGAGAAGATATCTTTATCGGCTGATAAAGATATTGCAAGGACTCTTAACTTGGACTATACTAGTGAGTCTTACTGGATGGAAATACTGTGAATGACTTAATGGACTGAATGACAATGCTTAAACTCTAACTGGATTAAAAACTATTTAAACTACAAACAGTGTTTGTGTTCAGTGTGTGTATACTCTGGGGCCCTTCCGCTCTCCTTTGGCTGCCTGGCTTGACTACTGCTGCAATACTCTGCTAGGGGTTAATCTCCAAACCCTAACATTGGTTATGGGCCCAGCAGCATAGTCTAACTAACCAGGATATAGCAGAGAGAGTTGGTGTGAGTTGCACATTACTGTAAAAACAAACTGTTTTAATTAGTTTAAAATAGTCAAAATATCTGAAGAGTAATGGCACAAGTAAATTTGTCACAACTGTCCATGATATCCAGGCTGGATGGAACAAACTATGTTTCATGGTCAATGAAATGTAGTTTACTTCTACGCAGAGAAGGTTTGTGGGACATTATAGCAAACCCACCAGATGTGAGTAGATGGGATCCTGCTGATGATGATGATAACGAAAAGTTACAAGACTTTAAACTGAAGAATGAGCAGGCTTTATGCATCATAGGACTGACTCTCTGTGATCAGCAGCTTGTCCATATTCGTGGAGAAGAAAATGCTGCAAACTGCTGGGAGAACCTCAGGAAGATTTATGTTCGGGACAGTGTAGGAGCACATATAAATCTTACACGGAAGCTTTTCGAACGCATCTTCAGAGGAATGGAGATATGTTAGTTCATTTAAACTGTATGAAGAGCATTTTTCAAGATTTGCAAGAAAAAGAGCTTATATTTAATGAACTGCAACAAGTCTACATAATATTATCTTCATTAGATCAAAGCTATGATGACTATGTGACTTCGTTAGAGGTATTGCCAAAAGAAAGCCTCTCATTAACCGAGATTACAGGCAGGCTACTAGAAGAAGCCAGAAGAAGGCGTGAGCGTGACGAGCTGAGAGAAGATAAGAAAGAAGAGGAATTATCTTCAAAGCTTGAAAGAAACCAGCAAAGCAAAGTAAAGCACCTGGAAGAAGAGAATTTATCTTCAACGGCATACACAATTAAAAAGTGTTTTAATTGTGGAGGCAGAGGACATTTGGCAAGATTCTGCAAAAAGAGAAAAAGCCAGAATGTAAAAAAGCCAAAGAAAGCATTTGAACTAGCCACGTTTAGCAACTCTGATGTGAAGAATAATTTATGGGTGGTTGACAGTGGCGCATCCCACTGCATCACAAGAGATAAGACAAAATTTATAAAAATGTCTACAAGTTCTCAACATATATCACTTGCTAACGGCTGGAACCTGAAAGCGAAAGGTCAAGGTTTTGCACGTTGTCCGTACATAAACCAGGATATAAAAATGTTGTATGTACCGCAACTAAAGTTTAATTTGCTTTCAGTAAGGGTATTAGATAAATTAGGTTATGTAATTACTTTTAAAGATAATAATTGCATAATTGAAAAAGATAACAAAAGGGTAACTGCAGCTTTAAATGGAACATTATATGTATTAGATAATAGTAAGAAAGGAGAGGCACAAACTGTATTTAATAATATAAAGCCTCATGATGAATGTATCCATTTATTGCATAGGCGTTTGGGGCATGTAAATTTTAAAATGCTAAAACGTACAGTTGAGTTATCTGAAGGAATAAGGTTAAAACCTTGTGATAAATATTTGCGTTGTAATGTTTGCTGTGAAGATAAGAGCAAAGTATTGCCTGCAAATAGGCTAAATGGTTTCAAAACAAAGGAACCTTTAGAAGTAGTATTTGCAGACATAATAGGTCCAAAGAAACCCAGTATGAGGGGTGCTAGATATATACTGAGCATTATGGACCATTATTCTAGATATGGGTTTTGCTATTTAATGAAAAGCAAAACTGAAACATATCAACATTTTTCAATTGGCTTAGGTTTGCTGAAAGAAAGTCTAAACGTCAACTGATAACCCTGGTGACAGATAATGGTACGGAATTTATTAATAACAAATTCCAGAACAGACTTAAGGTAGCTGGAATAGAGCATAAGAAGTCTGCTCCATACAGGCCAGAACATAACGCTTTTATTGAAAGAAGAGGCCAAACACTACAGGCAATGGTTAGAACAATGTTAAATGATTCTGGGTTACCTGATTCTTTGTGGGGAGGCTACAATGTGTGCTAATAACATATTGAACAACGTTGTTAATACAACAACAGGTGAAATACCATTCACCAGGTGGCATGGCAGGAAACCTGATCTAAGTTACCTGCACACATTTGGTGCACCAGCATGGGTGCATATTCCTGCACAACTCAGAAAAAAGGGCAACATAGAGCTAAAAGATTTTTCTTCGTTGGTTATCAGGCAAACCATAGGGCATATAGATTTTGGGAGAAAGGCACATCTAAAGTGTTATGTAGTGCTAGTGCCCAATTTCTAGAACATGAAGGATGGGAGAAATTAGAACAGGATGCCAATAAAGATGTAATTATTGAATCCTATAGAAATCCCATTAGTTATCCCTGTAACTTTAAAAATAAAGTAAAGAGAAAAATACAGGATGAGATAGTGCCCATAAAGGAAGAAACAGATTCAATAGCTGAACAGGATGAGGAAGATGAACAGGTAGTAGTTCAAGAAAGTCCTCCTGTAAGCCCTGTAATTCCCAGAAGAACTACACGTATATCTAGACCACCTGATAGGTACCAGGCTAACACAGTGTGCCAGATTAATCAAGTTCCTAATTCTGTTGAAGAAATTAATAAGTATCCTAATAAGGAAAAAGAAAGATGGTATGCAGCAATGAATAAGGAACTGAATTCATTAAGTGATATGAAAGTGTATGAGAATGCCAAATTACCTGCAGGAAAGAAATCCATTGGCTGCAAATGGATATTTAAGGTAAAAACAGATAAGGATGGTAATTTAATCCATAAGGCAAGGTTAGTAGCCCAAGGTTTTAGGCAGAATGCTAATGACTATGATGAGGTGTTTGCACCTAGTCTTAAGGCAGCAACCTTGAGGGCAGCTTTAGTGTGGGCAGCTAGTAAAAACTATATAGTTAACCATTTAGATGTGGAAACTGCTTACTTGCACGCCCCATTAAAACATACTATTTATATGAAAAAACCTGTTGGTATTAAAAGTGAAAATAAGGATAATAATGATTGTTGGTTGTTAAAGAAAAGTCTCTATGGTCTAAAACAATCAGGCTATGAATGGAACCAGTATATTAAAGGAACTAGACAATATAGGATTTAAAGCTGGTTTAGCCGATCCATGTCTGTTTAAGAAGGAGACAAATGGGAAAGTATCATTATTATTACTATTCACAGATGACATTGCATTGATAACTGAAACTAATGATGAAGCAAATAAAATAATAGCATCATTAGGAAAGAGAATAAAGATCAAGCAATTAGGGGAGATAAAGAAGTATCTCGGTTTGAATATAAAGAAAACACGGAAAGGTTTTAAGATATCTCAGGAAGATAAGATAAGCAAATTGCTAAAAGATTACAAGATGGAGCTTTGTAAGCCAGCTAAGACTCCAATGAGTCAGGAGTTTAGCAACACTGATGAACAAAGCCCGGAGTTTGATAAGGTGATTTATCAATCTTTAATTGGTAGTTTGAGTTATATTAGTAATTGGTCTAGACCAGATATATCGTACTGCGTGAATCAGTTGGCTAGATTCAATTCTGCACCATGTGAAAGACACTGGAATGCAGCTAAGAGGATATTAAGATATCTTAAAAAGACAATGAATTATTCATTGTATTTAGAACCAAAGGGTGATTTAATTCTGTGTGCTTATGCAGATGCTAGCTTTGCATCAGAAAGAGACACTAGAAAGTCGACTTCAGGAACAGCCATAATGCTGGGTAATACATTAATAGGCTGGAAGTCAATAAGACAACAGCATATAAGTTTGTCTACTATGGAGGCAGAATTCTCCTGTTTATCATTGTTATGTACAGAATTAATAATGTATAAACAAATGTTAATTGATATAGGTATAACTGTAGATTATCCTATAATTATACATGAAGATAATCAGGCAGCAATTCAAATGGCCACAAATATTGGAGTAAAAACAAGGAGCAAGCATACAGATCTAAGATACCTAAACGTGAGACAATCTGTAAGAAGTAAGATGATTCAGCTAGAGTACTGTATGTCGGAGGACAATTTAGCTGATAATTTTACTAAAGCCCAAGGTGCCAGTAAGCACCAGGAGAGTTGTGAAAAATATGGGATAAGATTGTAAGGTATTATATATTTATTTCACCCAAAAGGGAGTATGTTAGGTATAACATTGATACCAAATATGGTTTGGGTGAATAAATATATAAAACTTAGATATCATGGTTTAAGTGCTTATCACTTTAAGCACAATGCAGCAGGAAATTAGCCGATTAAGGGTGCGGCTAGAAGTTACAATATAAGGAAGCATTAGAAGCTGGAAAGCTTACTGGCTGTTACTGTCTGTTGCTGGCTGTTACTGTGTGCTACTGCGACTAACTGAGATTACTGACTGTGAGTGCCTGTGACTGAACTGTTCTTGTTTGCTACTGTTTACTGAATATCCAGCGTTTGTTTCTCTGAAGAGTGAAACCGGAGGAGGAGAAATCCAGCGTTTGTTTCTCTGAAGAGTGAAACCGAGGAGGAGAAGATATCTTTATCGGCTGATAAAGATATTGCAAGGACTCTTAACTTGGACTATACTAGTGAGTCTTACTGGATGGAAATACTGTGAATGACTTAATGGACTGAATGACAATGCTTAAACTCTAACTGGATTAAAAACTATTTAAACTACAAACAGTGTTTGTGTTCAGTGTATACTCTGGGGCCCTTCCGCTCTCCTTTGGCTGCCTGGCTTGACTACTGCTGCAATACTCTGCTAGGGGTTAATCTCCAAACCCTAACACTGATGAACAACACCTAAAAACCGAACTAAACACTCTCACCAACGTACTAACAGCCAATGGATTCCAAAGAAAGAAGATTACCCACCTAATCCAAAAAGAAACCCCAACCAAAATCCAAGACAGAGAACAAGAGAACGGCAAAGCCCTCCTCCCATATATAAAAGGCACTACAGACAAAATCAGCAAGATCCTCCAAAAACACAACATTAAAACAGTATTCTGCATAAACAGAAAAATATCCACCATCCTAAGAAACCCTAAAGACAAAATCGAGTTAGAAAGCCAAGGAGTATACGAAATCCCTTGCACTGCCTGCCCCACCACATACATTGGACAAACTAACAGAAGAATAAGTGCACGCATTGAAGAACATAAGAACTCAATCAAAAAAGAAGAACCGACCTCTTCCCTGGTCCAACACCTCAAAGCCACAGGACACGAGATTGACTTTAAAAATACCAGAACTATCACCAAAACCGAACACTTCAACAACAGAATAATCAGAGAAGCCATAGAGATAGAAAAACGCCCACACAGCATGAATAAAAGAGATGACACCTCCCGCTTACCAGCCATTTGGAAACCCGCCCTCATGAACAGACGAGTACCTAACATGATGAATGACACCAGACCCACACCCACAAGGGCCACACGAGATGCCACCACCACACTTCCACGTAAAAAGCAGACTCACACCCACACAGAAGATGAGACACGACCACAGACCAGAAGCCGCACTGCAGCTGCATCACTACCCACTTCAAACCCCTCTGAGCCATACATGAAGCGAACTGACCCCACCATGAAGATGCAGCACGACCACGAACTCGAAGCCAAACAGCAAGATCACAGCTCACCAACTCAAATCCCCCAGTAACTAAGACCAACCTGAGCACAACCAAGCCCCCACCTGAACAGAACACACCTCCAGCCAATCAGAACATGGCCAACCCCTCAACCAATCAGAACACAGCCAAAACCCCAACCAATGAGAACACACCCCACCCAATCAGAACACAGCCAAGCCCCCACCCAATCAAGTCACACCCCCACTAGCAGTTAAAAGGAAGAAGCAGCTGCAAGCTCACATCACTCTGAGAAGCACAGAGTTGAAGACAGAAGCCTGAAGATGATAAATGAGACTTCATCGAAACGTTGCCTAGATACTTCCAATCTTACATGGGAGAAAACCCAAATAACCAATATCTATCTATCTATCTATCTATCTATCTCTCTCTCTCTCTCTCTCTCTCTCTCTCTCTCTCTCTTATATATATATATATATATATATATATATATATATATATATATATATATATATATATATATATATATATATAAAAAAATTTCAGACACTAGAAATCATTATGAATTTGCTTTAAAAGTTTGTATATAGCTTACCATCTTATGTACTATAATTCTGGATGGCTTACAAATCATAATAAAACATTTAAAACCATAAAATCTAATATAAAATTTCCCACCATTCCCAAAATCAACACATCCCTGAGATCTAACAACTAAATTTCCTGAAATGGTAAAAAAAATGGACAGTACCACATTTATTTATTTATTTATTTTGATTTGTCAATCGCTTACAAGCTAATAGGTATAAGTATATACATAGTTATGAATACATGAAATGGGTACATATAAGAAAAATAAAAGAAACAATAGGACAGGGACCGTAGGCACGTTGGTGCGCTTATGCATGCCCCCTACAGACCTCTTAGGAAAGGGGTGAGGTCAATAGTAGACAGTCTAAGGTTAAAGTTTTGGGGGTTTGGGGAAGAAACCATAGAGTCAGGTAGAGTATTCCAGACATTGACCACTCTGTTGCTGAAGTTCATTTAAAACATAATGTACTCGAGTCGTTCTGGGTTATGCAATAACAGTGAACCAGATTATTGGCTCCAATTCTAATGATGTCTTTAGTACTTGCAGAGTCAGAGCTGAACAATACTTTGTAAATGATAAGATCGTTCAGTGTTTTCATCCAGAAATGAGTGTAACTGCCCTGCAAAATAATCTAGTTTTATTATTAAATGTTGCTGAAATTCAATCAATGATATTATAAAGTTGTAATCCATTGCTTTGGAATATTGCCATTTTTAGAGAAAGGTAGTGGGGTCTAAAATTGATGAAAGTAGCAACAAAGGTGATAGAGCTAGATTTTTCCTCACTATAAGGGGAATGGAAGAGAATTATATGAGTGGATTGCTGCTGGTGTAATACTAGTATATTCTGCAACAAAGAGCCTGTATGACTTCCTGTAACATATCTTTTTCATTACATATTATGATATGTAAACTGATTCTCAATTATTTGGCAATAATTTGTTTTTCTGAAGGAATACCAGACATTGAGTATTTCTTCTTTAATTTCATATTCCATGGACACATGAAAGCTTCCAAGGTGTATATGTGATGAATAGTTTCAGGAAAAGAGGCATTGCTATAATGAATGTGCTTATTTCATTTTATTTTACAAAACACAGATGTTAGAAGCTCTCAATGAATGCCTCATCTTAATGTCTAAAGCAGGGGTGTCAAACTTGTGGCCCACTGGCTGGATGTGTCACACGCTGGCCACACAGATGACCAGTTTAGCGAAGGGGGAAAAGTCACAATATGTAACGAGACAATGGCATGATGACGGGAGTTTGACACCCCTGTCCTAAAGTCTTCACATTTCCAATAGACATCAGGTGCAGCTGCAAGACTCTACCCCATTAAGATGTGTATGACATATTTTTATAACTTTATTGGCTTCAACCTCTGATGTTATTCTGAACTTTGCTACTGCTACTTTAGCACTACGACTAACATTTTTTAAAAAATCAACTGCTCCATGCCTGATTACTGCAGAAACAATTCCTTCACATGCCACAGCCTGGCTTTAATAAGAGTTCTCACTTTACAGTCACATAATTACAGTAATGAATAACAGTGGTCCAGACATGCTCCAATATGGAGAAATTGGTTTTGTTCCATTTTACATGAACTTGTAGTTGGCAGTGAAATAGTGAAGGTGGTAGATAATTCTTGAAGTTCAGAATAAAGATGGACAGTATTCTGGAGAAATTAAGACAAACTTAATTTTAAGGAAGAAGGTAAAGACAAATTTAACAGGAATATAGAATGTGTTATAAGAATATTTCAGTGACAACGAAGACCAGAATACCTAAAAAGATCTTTCTTGAGTTGTAAAAGCTGGTCTTACAAAGAAGATAGATAGCTTAAATTACCAACTGGAGACAATTACTAACAATATTAAAGTCTGCAAGGAAGATCAATCAATCAGACCTGTACCAAATAAAGGCTGATTTATTCCTTGAAACAATGTTCCATGGGTACATCACATATTTTTGGCATATGATATAAATTGATGGTGGAGCAGGAGAAATTATTATGCTTAGAACAGGAGTGTCAAACTGGCAGCCCATGGGCCAGATGCGTCACATGCAGGCCATGCCCAACCCAACTCCGCGAAGGGAAAAAAATGTCACAATACATCACGTGGCAGCAATGTGACGCGGCAAGTTTGACACCCATGGCTTAGAAGGTTAAGGGAAGTAGTCAGAGAAAAACAATTGATAATATAAAGGGATAGGACAAGGATTCTTGGAATGCTCTTGGAACAGGCATAGGTTATTAATATATACAGACCAAGACAGTGGGCATTTGTCCATGCAATTTTGAGGAGCTGAATCTGAATAAAGGCACATGACTTCTATACTTTCTATTCAGGGTGAAGCATTCTCTTTAATCAACTAAACTTAAGATTCAGCTTCACCTCTTGACTTTTCCATAAAATCATGTTTATATCCATGCCTCCTTCTTTCCCTTTCCTCTGTATTCTGAGGTATAGAAAGAAAACACAAAATGAAAATTTTGATTCTATGTGTGTATTTTGAGACATGTCTCACTTACTTCAGCCCTGTCACATGGGGAAATTCATTGGAGAAAGCAATTATGTTTGGAAGAGTTCGCAGTAAAAGGAAACCAAGCTGTCAAAGAACATGGTGGCTGGACACCATCAAAGCTGACACCAGCCAAAGCATAGAAAAGCTCAAAGAAATAGTGCAAAAGCAGAAGATTTGGAGAGTTCTGGTCTATAGAATCTCCCAGAGTCAAACTTTACTGAATGGATAACATCATCATCATCATCAATGTATTTTAGCTTATATTTCCTACTTCTATTAGAATCATCCTTCTGTCTTGGCTAAAGCATCATATTTGTAATTACCTGATTGTAATTAAAAAGTGCAGTGTTTAGTTCCCTTATATTTTTTGTTTCAGAAAAGGTAATGGAGCCAGAAACTGAACTTGTTAATTTCAAGAAGAGTAGTCTGGAGGGTTGTAGAAGGATAAAAACACGTTTCCTCCTTTGATAAGAGGGTAGATCCTTTAGCACTATAGACATCTGCAGAAAATCAGGCTGGGCAATGGGAACAAATGATGAAATGTATGTCATATCATCATGACACAAGCATCATCCCTTAATATATGAGGGTTGTCTTGTGATGTCACAATGCATGCATAGTTATTTCAGTATCATCCTGGGTTAAGAGCAGATGTGAATGCTTAGCATCACAGGTACAAGCAAATTGCATGATTGCCAAATAACTGGCCAATAGTTTTATTTATAAGAGCTCTGAGAAATCCAAAAGTAATCAGTCCAAGATAGAGCAGCTGGTTAGAACCTGATGTTGACACAATGCTTTTTTTAAAATAAAAAAAACACACACCTTTATCTAGTTCTTTTTGATTCCATAGCTTTGCAGTGCTCAAGTTAATTAGTTTTAATCCAATCAAGCAGTTTCTCAAACATCTTTCAATCTAGAGGCCAGCTATTGATTTCTTTGTTCTGTTATATCTGAGGCAAACCTTGGAGATATTAAATTCTTTTTGTCATCTTCCTTCCATGGTCAATAATTGTTTTTCAGCCTAGGCATTAGGTGTACTCCCCCCTGCTTCATGTCCATGCATGAATATATCTAGGGCTTACTTGACTTCCCTGATCCTATTTACGTAATTTATACTGCTCTCTCTCCACTTTATTGCAACCCTTTGACTGTAGTTCAAAAGTCAAACTAACCAATCTTTATACTCAATGGGCTATATTAAAATTAATGGTTTTACAACAAAATATTAGTGATTTTGAAGTCAGTCAATCACAGCAAGATTGTTTTGGAAATGGGGGGCGGAGGTCTCCCTACTCATACCATAAGTGCCAAAGTTTATCCTGGACTGATTGCCATGTTCTACCTATTAGTTGTTCTTGTCCAGTTTTGTACATAAAATAATATCTACATCTCTTTAAATAACCATCCTGTTTGAAAAGGCTGAGTACTGAAAAGGAAGCATTTGCCTGCTGAGAGTTTCCAAATATTCATAAACTAACCAAGCAGATTTCTATTTTAGAACAATTAAAAATTGTGCATTCCTCCATGTCGTAGAAGATTTATATACTAACCAAAGTATTAGCTATTCTTTTGTAATACATTTACTCTGAGAGTTGAAAATTTCCCCCAATATTAGAGCAATATTCTTTCCCAAGAATATTAGAGAAATATTGTTTCTATTTTTGAAGCTAAGTGCATAAGTCTGCTAGGGAACTGTAAAAATATTCTTAATATATATGTCTTGACATGTATATCGTTGTGAACTTATATGTGTAGAAATGTGTACCAACTAGCATTGTCCCTATGGCAAAGATTGCAGATCATAGAAAGCCAGCATTATTTTATTCAGATGGACACGATGATGAAAATTATGTTAGTTTTCTTCAACAGTACTGATTTTAATAGTAATATCAAAGTGTAAAATATTTTCAACTTTCCTCTCATGGGATCGTCTGTACATTCTTTTTTCCTCTTATTTTGCGTCTTTATTAACACCATCCTTATGGTCAAGACTAACAATTCATAGGCTAAATTGCTATTTACTTATATCTACCTCGTGCTCCCTTCCCATCTGTTTTAGTAAACTGGATTAGGAGGATTTTCCCTGGAGTCTTGTTCAAATAAAATCTCCTACAGAAATTTAAATCCATTATATTTTCTGATAAGAGATATTTGTCAATACAACGAAAATGAGAAAGCAGAATTCTCAAGATGCATATTTTAACTTAATGACTTATGATTTAACTGAAATATTTCTATATTATTTAAGTGTGGGCAGTAACAGTCTTATTTTTTTTTAACAGAAGCATATTGATTATAGGTAAAAGAGAAGTAATATCATTGTTTATTTGTAAAAATACTAATATTTTCTTGAATTCATATGTAAAAGCTAGCCCTGTCTGCTAAATAAGGTAAAGGGTTAAAATCAGTGTAACTTCTGAATCAATCAATTAGGGATTAGAAACAGTAATGTGATTGATTTATAAAGCAATCTTCTACTTTTGGTGACTGTTCTGAATCTGTTACATTAACTAAATTAAATCTGAATATTTAATGAGGCAGGCAGAGATTCTTTTTTCTAGTTTTCAGACACTGTCTTTGTTTTACGAGAACGTACATTTCTAATGAAGGATGAAACCACCTATAAATGTGATTTTAATTCATTTCTTTAAAATGCATAAATTACACTATCCATGAAAATGAAATTAGTTAGATGAAATATCCTCATTAAGAAAGATGGGGACAATTAAAACCCTCATTTCTGGACAATCTGGACTGCAAATAAAATGCAGCCTACTCTATGTGTGTGTGGGGGGGACAGATGTGACTAAATTATATTTAAATAAACCAAGCTTAAGTTAATCATTAGCTTTTTCTTTTAAAAAAATTCAGCATAATACAATTTCTACCTCAGTAAGTTTTACTTCCAAATAAATGCACTTAGGATCAGAAAGTGTTTTAGAACCAGTTTTTGCTAACATGTACTTTATACTACAAGCTTTTCCTCCAATATTTTCCACAAAATATTAAATAGAGTTGCTAAGATGTATAGTTCTTCCATCCTCTATTGTAGAAGTTTGTAATAACATGCAGGATATTAATGAAAATATTACCCTTTGGTTTAAGTTAAGAATTCAGAAATTAAAATGTAATTTCATGACCAAGTTATTATTTTTCAGCCCTGTTGTAACTTAACTATATACCGCATGAAAATATTTTATATTTGCTTTCTTTTTAAAATCTGTTGTCCCAAACTTAAACTTCCTATAAGCAAACTTTTCAGCTGAAAAGACTGACAGTATTTCAGTTACTTATACTTTGGCATTCTAGGTGCTTTATATGTTTGATTCCCAAGCTGAAATTCTGTTTCTACATTTTTTTTAACATGGAGATGTTGTGATGGTATCAGAAGTCTATAATAGTGATTTATGAATATGAATTTATATGCAGATGACATTAAAAAATTTCAAACTACCTAAAAATTAAAGATATAACAATTACACAAGTCCATTTGAATGTGGATTTTTGATTCCAAAGTGTCAAGATTCAGAGAAAATTTGGTCTAAAGACAAGAGTATATTTGAACCGATATATTCTACTGATAGAATAGCCTATTTGGATCTTAGACTAAGATGGAAAAAGAGGCAAAATGTGTGTCTCAGCCCCCGCCCATGGGGTGGGATAAAACTGGTAGATGGCATTAACCCTGCAAAATTTTGTCCAGAAAGAGTGTCACTGAAATAATGTTTAAAACAATAACTCCTTTAAGGCAGAGATACCAAGAATTAGAAAAGAGGATCCACTCCAGATAATTAAATAAAATCCCCATAAATAGTTTTGCACGACTGCAGAAAGTATTCTACTCCAATTTAAAAATAATGAAAAAATTACAGTAGTCTTTTTTTTATTTCTCACTTAGTTCTCCAAACATGCCATGGTATTGAAGAATGCCTAAAGACTTGCTGATGGACAAATACAGCTTTGTTGCCTCAAATAATGGCTTAATGCCTCACTTATTGGTTTTGGTTGGTTGTAAAATACATTTGCAAAGCTTGGCAACTGAGTTAGGATTGGGACTTGCTCGCAATGTTGTACGCTTATTAGCAAAAAAGAAAGAAAAAAGGATGCCATCATACAATACAATGCCGTGGAGAAAGTGACATTCATAGAATCCACAGTTTCAGAAACAGTTAACTGTTTAACCTAGAGCCTGTAATCAGATGGCTTCCATATCAGAACATTTAAGCCTGCCCCATCTGTGACAGAATGGTGATAATAATATTGGACCAAGTAAACCTCATGGTGACAGATGGCTGAAAGTCCATCATAGCCTTAGAAGTTCAGTGAATGATTTTGGACTGGTCTCTCTCATGTGGGCCACCCTTACAGAGCTGCTGTTATAGATAGAAAATAAAATAAAATAAAAAGAAATGTTGACATAGGTCATCTTGTGCTTCAGAAGAAAGTCAGATCATAAATCGAATGAACCGACCAGAAATTAGACTGGTCAGCCTTGGTCCCATTTTCAGGGCTGAACTTTTACTTGTGTTTGCAGGACAAGCATAAAAGTGTAGTCTTTTATCAGCACAAAGAAAGCCAAGATAATGCTTGTGTTTGGTCATTTTAAGAAACTAAAAAGAAAGAAATGAAGCCCCAAGCAATATTTGCTACCTTAGCAAAATTCTGATAGGTAGATAATTTCACTCAGGGGCCAGCTATTTAGGACCTATTTAGGAGCAATATGAAATTAAACCTGTGGCTTCACTTTCTACACGTTCTTTGTAACAAACTGAGAAAAGCAGGAAAGTTGTATATAAAGTATTTTGAATCACAAAAATGCTTCAACTAAATGGTTTAAAAAGGTAATTAAAAACAGCGTTTTTACCATTGGGGAAGGATGTAATAATAGAAAAAACTGAAAGAGCTGAAGAACTGTAAGTAGAGTGGGACTATATTATGTCAGACCAACTTAAAGTTAAGGATCATAAGGTTAACAGGTTGTGAATGGAGGGAGAATTAGAGAATCACAGCAGAAGAAGTAAACCAGATCACAAAGAACAGCAGAATAAATCTAACTCTGGCTTCTCCCTGCTCAAGCAAACCTGCCTAACAAATTCTATCAGAACAGTGAGAGACAAAAATATTTCACAAAGATGGAAAGGCAGGATTTGTGGAAGTAATAAGACTTATTGACCACAAACTTAGTTCAATATCAGGCAGACCAGCACACAACTCAGAATACTCGCTAACTTTGTTCATACAGGAAAGGAAAATTGCAACAATATTTGAGGCTCTATAAACCCCAAAAGTCTATTGAATCATTTTCAATTCAATCTGGTTTGATTCAGCACCTCTAAGATTTGGTTTCAACATTCATTGAAAGGAGAGTTTGGAATGAATCTTCTCAGGCCAAAAGGTCCATTTGAAAATTCAAAAAGCCCCATTAAAATCACAGCGTAGCAGCTAGTTTCTGAGTTTCACTGAGCTGTTTTTCAAACATATTATAATAAGTAAGATGGCGGCACAGAATAAAAGCTGCTAGAATAAAACAGGAGCCGCATCTCTAGAGTTATCAAGACTATATAATTTAAACTGTTTTTGCAAAATCGTGTTTTTTTTCTATATTAGGAGGGAGTGTGACTTTCAGTAAGTCACAAAGTCATTAGAACAAATTAATGGCCGCTTACTTTTATATTTGCAGAGAAAAGTACCCATTACCCCTGTTACTTTATGTTACTATCTGTTCTGCTGCCAGAAATTCTTTGCAACGGGTTCAGCTTATTCTCCCTAATCTAGGAAAAGAAACCAACTATTCTAAGTTATCCTCTAGCTGACGCAGCTTCGACTTCCTTGGTATTTTCAAACTCCAGATACGGCTGGGAATGATTTCTCTCTCTTAGATATTCTGGAGAGATCCCGATCATATAGCAAAGGAGATAACGTGGAACAAAAAAGACCAGGGGCCTTATTTGCTATATCAAACCTATGTTTCTGTTTCCTTACTCCTTTAATTCCTTTTAATGTTGTGCAGGACAAAGGCGTCTCTAAAACACGCTACAGCTTCCCTGTTTGCTGGCCTCAGGAAAACAACAACAACAACAACCCTGGTGCTTACGCTTTCCCTCAATGAACAGTGCATTGCAAAAGGGACAAAAACGTGGCTCGGGCCGCTCTGCGGAGCCACCACTTTGGAGTCTCCCTCCCGCCAAAGCCAATTTGCCAGGCAGAAGGAACCGCAAGGGCGAGCGCGAGGCTCCCGGTCACGCTCGCTCTCGCCTCCCCCCCTTTTTTTCCCCTCCTCGCCCAGCGCCCCTCCCTTCTCCGGCGGGAAGCAGAGCCGCCCGCCCGCCGGCCGCCGATTGGAAGTTCCTCGCCCAAGCTGCCGCGCGTCCTATTGGAGTCGGCTTTCCACATTTCATGCGGGCTTCAAAAATGGCCCTGGGCAGCCGGGGAGGGAAGAGAGGACAAGAAGCGCTGACTTGGCCGTGACCAGCAGCGCGGCGGAGACAGCTATCCTTCCTAGCGGAGCCTCACACAACCGGCCCTTTCGGAGAGGAAGGGTGGAGCGGGGTCACCGACTTTTGGCCTGACTTCGGTGCCGCTGGAATGGAGCCGTTTTTCTAACGGGGCCGCCTCCGTCCAGGGGCAAAGCGCGCCTCCACGGGGCTAAATCTGCTTATTCAGCGCGGCTGCCTTTCCCTGCCGGAGATGCTGCGACGAGTCGGGATGTCAGAAGCAGCTACCCTCGGGACAGCCCGAGGACGCGCTCGGGGCTGAAGGAGCTTTTTGAGGCGCTCGCCTCACCTGCCCCAAAGCCTTTCTTCCTCCCCTTCCTTCCTTCCCCCCATGTGGGATTCTCCCCGGGAGTCCTTCGACGGGCTTGAGCGCCGGAGCGCGAGGCGAGGCGAGGAGCACACCTGCCCATGGAGTTCCCGAAGGGGACGGCCGTCCCGTAGCCGGAGCAGAGCGTGAACCCCGAACAAGCCTGGTTCTCCCCCTCACACCTTTTTATTAGACACCCCCCCTCCCTCGCTTCCCGCTCCCCCTCCCCACCCCGTCCTCTTCCTTCGGCAGAATGGTCTCCGTCCTGAGGTCGATCGGGTCAATCGCTCCCCTATCAGGGCTGCTGCCGTTCCTCGCCATCCTTCCGACGAGACTGTCAGGAGGAGATAATCGTCGGGGCAATCGGAAAGTGCACTAATCGATCGTCCTCGGCCGGAGTTTGCAACCCCCCCGCTTTCCCCCCTCCCCTTTTTTTTTGTCTTTTAAAGAAGAAGATCGGGAGCCGTTTCTCAGAGACAGGTATTTCTGCTGCTCTTCCGCACCCACTTCCCCCTCCCCACGTCTCCTCCTCCTCCTCCTCCTCCCCAAAGGACACTAGGCGAGAACTTTTTACAGGGTTACTATGCAATTGCGACTGGTTTCTTGGTTCTTTATCACTTGGAACTTAATGGAATACGTTGGCGGCCAGGAGCACCCTTCCAGAGTCCGACGACAGGGAAGAAGTAAGTGCGCCTTTCTCCAAGCGCTTCTCTTGAAGCGGGGCTCGACGCCTCGCTATCCCAGCGGACGCTGTGGTCTTATAAATGAAGGTTTAGGCTCTTGCAGCGAAGGGTCACTGTTAACGGTATTTATTTAGGCTTCTGCATGGCGCCGGATCGCTGTTACGTTCCGTGCGGTTGCTGTGTCAGGTAAAGACACCTTAGGAGTGCAGGGTCTCTTTGCCGCGCAAAGCGATCCTATGAATGCACTGAAGCAAGTGTAGCGGTGGGGCTTTGGCGTGGAGGAAGTGTAGGAACAGGGGCAGGTTTTCAGGAGTCTTGCCTGCCAGTTAAGTACGCTTACGATTGTGCTGCGTGAGCCTGGTTAAATCCGTGGAAGAAAGCCTACGAACTGCAGTCCTTTGAAAAAATGGAATTCGCGGTATGGTCCGCGAAGGAAAAGCTTTTCTCGGCCTTTCTTTGTTCATCAAAAGCTTAGAAACGATCAAGACGAAATTTGATTAAGGAAAGCTTAACCTCTTCCTTATGTATTAGTCTATCCGCTTTCCTCTAGGCTAGCTGGTGTGTCATTCGGGGTCCGGGAAGCCTAACTGTGCCCCACAACCAATTATAGGATGTGTGGCTGATTAGCTTCTACTGCTCCCGATGCAATGGAGCACTGGTGAGGCCCAGCTGGGTTCCAGCAAGTGCCTGCTGATCCTTTTGCAGAGAGAGCTATTGAAACGAGGAAGCTCCTAGTGGTATACTGATGTCCAAAACAGTTACACACTGCAGCCAGTCAAAAGGAAAAGAGAGAGAGAGAAAGAAAGAAAGATGGACAGACACATAGGAGATGTGGGTCGTAGGTGGGCTTTTCTTGAACTACAATATTAGAATGTCGGAATAAATGTCCTAAAGGGAAGATTCTTGTCAAGATTTTTACCTTGAGGCTGGAGGAAGGCAAGGATCATCCAATCTACCTCATCTAATCTCAATCTAAGGAGGGAGGATAACTGGTTGATCTAAAGGTCACAAAAAGATTCGAAATTAATATTGTACAACAAACAAGCCCACAAGTCACAACACACATAACTGAGTGCTGCTGAGCAGTGCAACCTCAGCATTTTCACTGAGAAATAAGTTCAACTTTGTCACATGGAAGTGTTTATAGCTTTGTGCTTGTCACTGATTTCAATAGTATATTTTCATTTATGCATCATAAATCTCGCTGGCTTAATTTTGGCTGGATGGTGTTTTGCTCTTACTCAGAAATATGCAGAGGCCCAGGAACATTGTAGTGACAATGATGGATGCTATTTTTCCAAACATAGTTACATCTACTGTAACTTTGGTGTTACAGTATTCAAGATCATATCAGTTTATGATCTTGTCTCGTGGCTTCATTTTCAAGGCAGTGGCTGAGGCAGCCTCAAAGCTAAATAAAATATATGACTTAAATATGTGTCTTAATTAGTTTGTAGTGTTAAGTCAAATGGAAGAAGGGGATTTTTTTTTTTTAAAAAAAAGGTAAGTTCAGAAGTGTGGGAGTCAATTTGGTCTTGCTCTTCATTTCTGGCACTATCTCGAGAGATGCTATTTCTCTCATTATCATACCCCATTCTGGTGTATTCCAACTGGGTTTGAATTAAAAAGTTATGCACCAGAGGGCACTGGGTTGGAGGACGCAGAATTACCTTTTCCTATCTCTCTTGTGAACAACAGCAACACTTTGCAGAAAATGAAACAGAAAACAAAAATGTTCATCTGGCCTAGTCTTCCCTCAAGATTTATATTTCTAAGACCTTTCTGAAAGTGTCAGCAAGCCCTCTGGGACAGCTTCATCTTCATGAGTATTTTCTCCCTCTGCCTTCTGACACTACTTGTGAAAAGGGCTGCTTATTTCCCTCTTGCTTAATGGCTCTATTCTGATAAAGAGAGGGGAATGTCAGAACACACAGCAGTCTGTATTCATTTTTTTTTTTTTAAGTACACTGCGTTATGTCCTAGGTTTTGCCCAACTTTCCCTTTTCCCACCATGGCATGCATATCTCTTGAAAGGCTTCCTTTGTAGCATTGGACTCTGAAAAAGAAGATCTGTCTGATTTCACTGAAGGTTCCCTAGAAACATCACTTTTTGCAAGGGATCTTCAGACATTCTACAGCCCAGTGAACTGAGAGAAGGAAAGGTAATCAGTTTTTGACAAACGACCCACCTTGGGCAATGGACTACTATGTTTTCTTCAGAGCACCTCCGCTCTTCTGTAGTCTAGCTAGCAAGACTGGTCTCTAGATAGATTTGGTTTCAGAGTTGCTGAAAGGTTGCCAAATAGTTGTGGGGGTTCTTCCCCCTCTGCACCCTCTCGCAAGCAAAAATAAAACAAATCATATCCTATAGGATTAAATGTATCCAATGAAAATATTTAAGTGTGTATATGCATCATCTCATTGCATGCTAATAAATTCAATCATCTATCCAATAGGAAGGCTGAAATAAACCAATTTCTTCTGATTTCTCTCTTGTTCCTACACTTACAGTGGAATGGGAAGGTTATTTTATACTTGCTTATTGATTGATTCTGAAGGATGTCCAAATTGGCAGTCAGAAATCAAACCCCAGAATCTACATTTGCAAGGCAAAGTTTTTATCTACTGTTGTCTTATATACACTGACTTGCATTGGTACCTAACCAACATCCTCTAAAATTGCTGTGCTGATTGATTACAGTGATGTTTAGGCAACAGTCTCTATCACTAATGAGAAATCACCTTGGGGAACCATATCCCCAGCAATTAAGTTGGGATAGGATTACAGTTTCAGATTATGCTTGCTTGCAATCAAAGATCCAGACTTAATAGGAGAACTGTGTTTTCATAGTAGCTAAGATACTGCAAGAATACTATATATGTTGTATTTATATTTCCCTGAGATTTAAAAAAGAATGTGAACCAAGAAACAAACAAGTTATTCAGGATCCATAAGTAAACAGTTACAAACCGAAAATAGTTTAATTTGCCCAAATGAATGGATAATTATTTAAGAAAAAAGAAGAACTTCTCTGGGCATTACCTACTCAATTCAATTTTCTCCATGGTCTTCCATCTCTCCCTGAATTTTCAGTTGTTTGCATGCAGCTCTAAAACTGTGAGAGGTGCGACCTCTAGTGACTGCTGCAGAAATCCATTCAGAACTCATATACACACTTAAGTCACTCTCCCCTTTGCAGATATGGGCTTGCTTCTTGCAAGTGTGCTCAAAGACTACAAGGGTGAAATGCTACCTAGAACACTGCAAATATTTCAAAGGCCTATACTTTGCTTCTATCAACAATTTGCCTTCAAAAGCAACAAACACGGGTCCTAAACTTGTATTTGGAGGTAATGAACATTTGGGTAGTGATTTGGGTAATGATCAGATGAGATGATGCTGATAAGATCAGCAGATTGTTAAACAGCATGTTAGATAATAGTTTATCATCATTACAAATTAATCAGGTAATGTAAAATGTTCCACTGTTGGACAAAGATTTACTATAAAGGTAGCTACTCCTGTTACTTGGGTCAGAGCAAGGAAAGAAAAGCATACAAGGAGAGCCAGGGTTGTAATTTTGAAAAATAACTAAGAAGAGATTCCATTTAAATTAATGGTGGTAGACATCCAAAATTAGTATTTATAACTCATCAGCTGCTGGTATTTTCTAAATTCAGCAGCATTGCTAGTGAAACAACAGTTTCACCATGTGAAAATCCTGGAGTTTGTGTCTTCTATCCTTTTTATTCACGTAGTATCTGTATTTGCAGGAATATTTGTATAAAACATACAAATATGGTGAGGAAGATGAAACCTGGAAATGTTTCAAAATTGCCTTTGAATTTAGGATGGGATTTCTCTCTTTATCCAACAGTAAGCCATTAGTTTTCTTGGATATATAGTAGATGAGTACAGGAAGACAGGAAGAAAAAGGGAAATGCACTCACTTGTCCTCAAGAATGAGGTGGGAATTGGGGGTAGGGGCAGCTGCAATGTCCTTTCACTGGACCTCTCCTAGTTTTTGCAAACAAAACACAATACTTGGATTTGATATTTCCTCCTTTTTAAATTAGGTAAATTAAAAAAGAACTTTTGAGTTTCAGACTATGAGGCTTTGGCTTATGGGTGAAGAAACCAGAAAAATAACAAGGGAAAAACAAGTTGTGGTGAACAGACTACTGGTATGTGGTCACATTTTCTTCTAGTGGGCAGACTTCATGAGAACCTTAAATTTCCTGTGTAAACCAAAAATGATATTTGGTAATATTCTTTCCAGAAAACAATGTTCATGTAATCAAGTAGTTTGTTCATCATGAATAAATTAATGGAATACATTTAAAATGAAAAATGGTTTCTTCTTTTTCTGAAAGAACAAAAGTTTCTTTTGTGGTCAACCTAATAGTCCTGCTTTGCCATGCATGAAAATGAAGTGAAGTAATCACCTTACAGGCATACAGTATTCATATTTAACTTATAAAGTATTTTCCTGTCAGAAGGAAGACACTTATTTTATCATTTCTGGAAAGATTGCTGTATTAGGTTCATCTGAGGATCAGTTGAGGACTAACTTTGGGAAAAGTGGTATAACTGCACTGTCAGCAGAAACACACTTTTACACAGATAAAGCCAATATTTCAGCTACAGTTTATTCAGATAACATGTAACAGAAAGATTTAAAGTAATTAGCGGTCAAGTATTCTGTGTTTTATTCGGGTAAGATTTCTTAAGATTAACACAGTTTGAGAATTTAAAAGGATAATAGCGTAACAATGAAAAAGCCAAAACACATCTTTTCTGAAATATATTCCATTTAATTCAATAAATCTTATTTTCTGCCACTTTACATGGAAAAATAATAGTATATATTAAATAATTTGAAGAGATCCTCTGTGATGAGAATCAGTCAATAAATAAGTAATACTTATCCTGGTCTTGAAACTGATTTTCAATGCATTGTAGTAGAAACATTAAGTAGGATCATTATATGTAATGCAGAATCAGACTTTGTTTTAGGCTATTATGTCTTTTGATGTTTTGTCTTCTCCTTTTATAGGATATCACTCATGACATCTCCTAGTTAAATGAATGGTTACTTTGGAGAAAAAGTACCCCAACCCTCCCAACCTGTTACGTATTACATTTACATTTGTTTCAATCCATCAATTTTGCTGTCATCCCTTCTATATCTTATTTTGTTTTGTTTACTTAGTATTATTTACATTGTATATAGCTATTTGTAGGCTTCCTCATATTCATATTTTTACAGATTGGTTAGCTATTTTGGAAAGTTAGGAAGTTGAAAACAGACATCCAGTATGAATATATGAATATTTTTTCATCTTTTTTTCTTCCTCTATAAATGTAAGACAAGCCTGGACAATTGGCCTGGACATTACTTGGTTCCTGCTGTACTCAGCATAGACCATTAGACATTTAAATAATAAAACAATAAATAACAACAGCAATAATAAGTACAGTTAAATGATGGGGCTGAGGGGAGCACGAAGTATGCAGGGAGAGTGGGGTCTTTTCTTAACCCAATAAGCCATCTCCAGAACGGTGCACTCCCATTGGGGCCCCAGAGCCAGGTCTTCAGGCTTTATGGAAGATGAGGAGGTTCGGTGGGGGTCTCCCCTCAGGGGATTGAAAAGGATCTTCCAAAGGATAGGAGCTGGGACTGGATCAATTGTGTCTGGGGTCTTGGTCATTGAACGAAGGAGTAAAGCATGACCCCTGTGTGACTGTTTTGCTCAATGACTGCAAGCCTGATGCTTCTGTTTGTGGCTGTGGTCATTAAGCAGATGGAGCAAAAGACCTCTATGCAGAAATCAGCTCCCCTCTCTGAGGAAGGAAACTGCACTGGGTCTTCAGGATCTGAGCTCAGTTTCCCCGCTCTGCCAGAGAAGCCTGCTTTCCCTCAGTACATTGTTATTATTATTGGAAACAACTAGCAGTTTCTATGGACGGAAGGAAGGGTTACAATCTTTTCAGAAAATCATTTGCTTGGATAGCGTTGTTGTTTTTTTTACTTTATAAAACAAAACAACCAACAACCACAAGTCTTACTACTACTACTACTACTACTACTACTACTACTACTACTACTACTAGGAAAAGTTATTGGTGGGCAACATAAAATTATCTAGTATCATTTCTCCTAACTTTCTATTAATGTGCCTAAGAACATTAGTCAGATATGACCTGCTATCAGGAGAAATCTACTGACATTGTCTCTGAGAGGATATCAATCTCTTCAGCTTCCATAGCATCTCAATCAAAAGATTGAAATTTCCAAGGCCATTCATGCATACATACATACATACATTTAAAATTAAAATTAAAAACTCAACCCATCCCCATCACATATTTAGGAAAGCAACCAATGGTCAGTTTTCCTGCATAAATGATACTGGGGAGAGGAATTGGCAGGGGATCTACCAATCTCTTCCCTGAAGGTGTCCTTCAGTAAGAACTGTGTGGAAGAGAAAGCTGCAAAGAATATTGCAAGTATCTGTGCTGCCTTTCCTCCCTTCTGTCTGAGTCTTAATAAGTTTTGAAAGGACAATAGTTCCTAATAAGTTTTGAAAGGACAATAGAAATAGGTTTGTCTTAACACATTTGTGTTCTGTTCCTCATTTATTTATTTCCTTCCTATTTTAATTAATTTTCATATGAAAGATTAGTGCAACAGCTGGAAACTAATTGTGGATTGGTTTTCATTTGCCACTATGAATTCAGGAGCATCTAACTATGAAATTAAGACTAGCCTGGAAGAATCCCAAGGACCACTAGATGACAGTAAAGAGACACAATAACAGGACTTCTGGGTACTTAAGTAGAGAATGATTGTCTTTCTTTTTTCTCTTCTGGTCATTTCTTTTCATTTTCCTTTCTCTCTCCCCCCTCCCACTTGGTACCACTGTCTCTTAATATTTGCTTCTCTCCAAGATCATTTCCTTTTCTTCGTGCCTTCCATTTAAGGAACTAACCAATTTACACTCTAGTTTTTAAGTAGAATATAACTCATTTATGATTTCATCATAAGATCCACACAAAGACCTTAGAACTTGACAGAATTAATACTTGGGAGGTGAAGGAGGCAGTGGAAACAAAAACCACCACCAACAACAACAACTGTAACAACAACAACAACAACAACAAAAGAAAAAATCTAATTCTTAAATATTGATAGATTTCTACATTTTCTCTAGCTTTCACACCTACTGCCAGGAGCATTCTATAGTGAAGTCTGCAGTAAGGGCTACCATATCTCAACTGTAAAATCTTGATTCCTAAGAAATGGCAGCCAAGAAATACCAAAAACTCTTTGTTGCCATCTCATGATGATCCAGAATTTTGCAACTACTGTAGATCTGATAGTCCTTACTTTAAGTAGCAATAGCACTAACACTTAGATTTATATGCCACTTCACAAGGCTTTACAGCCCTCTCTAAGCATTTACAAAGTCAGCATCTTGCCACCAACAATCTGGGTGATCATTTTACCAACCTTGAAGGATGGAAGGCTGAGTTAAACCTTGAGCCAGTGGGAATCAAACTCTGTCAGTCAGCAGAATTAGCCTGCAATACTACATTCTAACCACTGAACCACCACAGTCTTGATCTAGTTATTATCAAAATAAAATCAGATACCCACAGGGGTGGGATGCTACCAGTTCTGCCCGGTTCTAAAGAACTGGTAGCTCTGAAGATCAGCAGACACCGAACCGGTTCTGTGTTTGCTGCTGTTTGGCTCACCTGCCTGCCCGGGCTCTTACCTGTCCTTTATTTCCTGCTTTTTCGACCTCAGCTGCTTTGTGCGGCACAGCTGAGATTGAAAAAGCTGGAAAAAAGAGGCTTTTCAAATGCTGCGCACCTGCGCGCAGCGCTTTTCAGCTGTCCTGGTGGCACAGCTTAAGGTTTTTTACACTCTTACACAGTGCGTATCAGGCAAAACATAGTCACCGAACCGGTAGTAACACTGGTTGAATCCCACCCCTAGATACCCATTTTTAGTGTGACCAGCAACTAAACAAATATTTCCAGCTTGGTTACAGAATACTTGAAATACAACTGATCACAGTTGATAAAATTGTAGTCAGAAGAATGTTTCAGAGCTGGGAAGGGTTAATATTTTCTTTTAAGCAATGACACATCTCAAATGTATTCCTGCTTTAAAACATTAACATTAATAATATTTATAATAACTAAAATGTGTAGGCCAATTAAATGGGTTTTACCTGGTGCCTAAAACATAAGACAGTTGAGCCTCTATGGAGAATGCATTCCAAAAACAGTGCACCACCACTAGAATAACCTTATTATGATTTACCATCTACTTCTGAAAATAGCTGCCCCTGCCCCGCAAATGTGCCATGAAAGTTAACGTCTTTAGCAGTTGTGTGCATAAGCAAAGCTATCTGAATCTATATAGCAAGGCGGTGCAAACATTTTCCAGCCTTGCTTACCATAAAGATTAATGTGATTCAAAACAAACAAAAGATTTAAAAAAATGTTGATGAAATTTGGGGAGATGGCATATAGTAAGTGAACACTAACTTCTTGTGAAAATTCTCCTTACTTTTAAAAAATAATATGAAGCATATTGCTTCTTTCTACAACAGACTAGTACCATTATCTAGCCAGTGAATTTAATGAGTTTATCCATCCAATTGCTAATACAAACTTTAGCAGTCCTGATATGTGAGTTCTCACATTCACCTTCAGGTTAAAGTCCATCTCAGCTATGGAAATTCATTATCTGGTTTTGGGCTTGTCACTAGCACTGTGTTGTGTGGGCAGAGTGTAACATAGCATCAACCTGCAACTTCTTAAACAAAGCATTAATTCTCCAGTTGGAAAAATGAAGCCTCATAATCCGTGTGTGTGTGTGTAACAGCTACTTTAAGGAATTCAGGACAATGCTGATCTCCATTTTGCTCTCAAAATCACAAGTACTGATAGCTCTATCAACCACCTTCTTTCAAACCAAGATATCCCAGAGGGTGATTGTTCTGAGAGTAAAATGATATAGGCCACCTTGAGCTCTTTCAAGAAAAGTAGAATATAAAATTAAACATGAATAAATAAACCTTACCCAATATATACAGAAAGGGAGAAAGACAGATTGATTCACTCATAAAGCAGACTGTTTCTCAAAAAGATTGCCTTTTTCTTCCTGATGACTACAATAACATCACTTCTGTCATGACAGGCCTATAATTTATTGAGAATTAAAAACTAGCTATATTAAGAATTTGTAGTTTAGGCACTATCCATATAGGTAAACATATTTGACGTTACCTGGCAACACCAGATTTTGTTATACGTTAGAGAGTATTTGAACTGAATCCAAATATAAATCACAAATGTAGCAATAACTAGCTAATGTAAAAACACCTGCATTACATCTCGGAATCCCCATGCACAAATTTAAAGTAGAAAACCATGACACTTTAATGTAGTTTATGAAATTTATGTGTGTTATCAGCATATTCACTGAACCAACACAATTTATTGAAGAACATGATATTTGATTCCTATCAGCCTTATTGGTCAGAGGGAAAAATTAACTATATTCCATGAAACAAATCTCCCACATAGCAACAGTAAATATTAGCCTATTGCTTCTTCTAAATGTCAGAATCTGGAAATATTTTATGACTTGCATTACTCCACCTTGATGTTGTCATAATTCATCCATAACATTTTCTCTCATTCCTAAGTAAATGCTTAAAAAGGTTGAATCAACCTTAAAATTACTTAAAAATAGACAATTTAAGTTCATGGAGATTATAATACCATAGTTGTCTGCTTAAAGTAAAACAACTGAATCAATAAAATGTTCAAGAAAACTTGTAGAGGACTGCAGTATTATGTTGCCAATCTATGCCTGTTTCTTTTCATTAGCTTTATATGCTGTTTCAATCACCAAGTGATGCTGAACAGTTCACAAACCTTATTCAGCAACACAGCTTTTAAAATGATAAAACCATAATAACAATGATAAGGCATGTTAACTTCTAATAAACGCTTTGCAGTTTTGGGAGTGTGGCTTGAGGCTCATGATTTAATTGGAGTAACTGCTGGAATCCTGACAGCAGAAAGAATATCTAACATGCTTCCCCTGTCAGAAGGAACCAATCTATCCACCATATACCCAAAGGATCCTTAAAGAGATTTTTCATGGTTTTACAGAATAACAGTAACAGAATTGGAACTGATTTTAGAAGCCTTCTAGTCCAATCTCCTGCTTAAGCAGGAGACCTATACCATTCCGGATAAATGGCTGTCCACTCTCTTCTTAAAAACCTTCAGTGATGGAGTACCTGCAACTTTTGGAGGCAAGCTGTCCCACTTATTAATTGTTCTCACTGACAGAAAAGAGGTTGGATCTCTCTTTGTTAAGTTTCTATCTGTTATTTCTTGTCTTGCTCCCAGGCTCTCTGGAGAATAGGTTAACCCTTTCTTCTTGTGATTGCCCTCAAAATATTGGAAGATTACTATTATGTCAATCCTAGTTGCCTGAACTGTGAGATGGACAGTAAATAAATTTGATAAGTAAATCACTTCATTAAATTAGACATTCCCAGTTCCTGTAACCGGTCATCATACAGTTTAGCCTCCAGTCCCCTCTTCATTTTCGTTGCTCTTCTCTGCACTCTTATGGAACCTCAGATGAATAGGGAATGGTAATATTTCCTAGGGGTGCTTTCTAAAAAGGGGGGAATATAACAAAGAATGTGTGTCCCTACGATCTCTGTATATGACAGTCTCTAAGAGTAGAGATACAGATTTATCAAATAGGCAAAGGCTACTATGAGAAAACAATCCCAAAGAAACCAGCTGCCGAGCAAAAACCCTATAAACTGTAACTAGTGCAGCTCTCAGACTAATTGTTTTCCATAGTAAACTGATTAGTATACATAAGTAGATAAACCATTCTGTTTTCACTGCAGATTGTAATGCCGTTTAAAGGCAGTATCACACCATAGCATGGATGACTAATGACTAATTTATGACTAAATTCCCTGATACTACTAGATGACCTTGCTAGGGCTCACTGCCTTAGAAGAGTGAGGAAAATTCTCAGGGACGACTTACACTCCAGTCAGCACTTCTTCACTCTCCTACCTTCGGATAGGAGATACAGAAGCATAGCCAGCTGCACCAACAGGCTGAAGAACAGTTTCTACCCGTGGGCTGTCAGACTTCTGAACAGAAAAAAACTTCATGTCAACATAGTATGATAGACTTGCGGGGCCGGTGCGTTGTGCAATAAGGTCACACAGTGTAATAAGATTGGGACTGGGTTAGGGACTTCTGTCCCCACTGTGAGTTGTGGTTGGGGCGGGGGGTACATGAAGGGAGGCTCAGCCAATCTCATTGTACACATGTTGTACTCTGGCAATAAAGATAATAATAATAATAAGAGTAGGGCCTTCTAATTCAGAAAAGACTGTTAATTGGTGTATAAGATGAAACTGTAGAGACACTTCTAGACACAACTATCCTCGAACAGGAACTAGAGCATCAGATTATGGAGCAGTTCTGCCTGATGCTATCTATGACAAAGATGGGATATCACTAGAATCAGAGAGCTTCCAAATTTAGCCCTCTTGACTGAATGTGAGCCTGTTTGTCCCATGTGGATTGTAACCGCTTCCAGGCACATGACAGAACCTCATTTGCATCTTCTGCTGTGCTTGGGGTCAAGAGTTAGATGGCAGAGAAGTTATCAAGTATGAGGGGATTCTACCCCAAAAGAACACTCTATGCTCTTTGCTGCATTTAGAGGGGGGGGGGGGGGGGGGGGGGGGGGGGGGGGGGGGGGGGGGGGGGGGGGGGGGGGGGGGGGGGGGGGGGGGGGGGGGGGGGGGGGGGGGGGGGGGGTGGTGGTGTTTTGTGTTTTTGTTTGTTGGTGGGGGGGGGGGGGGGGGGCTACCTTGCTGTAACTCTGCTTCTCCTCCATTATTATTATTTTTAAACCATTGCCTCTGATCTCATTGTACACATGTTGTACTCTGACAATAAAGGTAATAATAATGATTGCTAAGCATCAGTTGGCCTGCTCTATAAAAATGCTATACCGTTCAAAGCTTAGTAGCTACGTAACATTTTTATGAAAAGAATTTAAGGTATGAGTAACAGAGAGGGGAATTACTCAAATACTGTTTTTGGAACATGGGGCAAATGAGGACTCTGTGATAGTGAGGGTGTTTATTTGTATGTTGTGGCTTTTGTAGGCTAAACATTGAAAAGATAGTTTATAATTAATTCAATTATTGACATTTAGACAAATTGCATGCAGTTGATACAAACGTGACACGGTGGCAGTTATAGTATATCTTTTTGGTTCCTGCCTCAAAGATTGAAAATACTCCAACATTGCAGAGCTCCTTGATTACGTCCTAAAGTATGCCCATGATTATTTGGAGAGAAATCTGTTTATGTTTAACTGGGCTTAATCTTAATAATACCCAAAAGTAAACTTGTCTAGAACTATAGTGTAGATTTCACAAGAACTCTAGAAATAAAGTATTGTGTTTTTTAAAAAAGTATCAGAAAAAAAGAGGGAGAAGTATAACTGACCTGTTAAATGAAATCTACATTTTTAGTGGAAAAAGGATTAAAAATCCCTCATATTTATTTTTACTATAGCAATGCTTCTAAGCTGCTTCTGAAAGCAGGACATTCTTATATTAGATGACTATATAAGGATACATATTAAGTATTGCTTGAACTGAAGCCGTAAAATTCAAATAGATTGCAAAAGCCAAACACTATGTTGGTTCATATTATTCAATACTTTTTTTCAAAAAGAGCATTTGCTCAGGAACTCACCCATAAAGTGGGAGTGGTTGTGGCTATATATTACCATTGACAAAAAAAACCCACCCAATCTTGTAATCAAGGATTGAAGAAATGTAGATCCTCTAATAATCCATTGATTTACGGAACTCTCAGAATCCTGAACATTCCATTTTTAATCACCCTTTTTATATCTCAAATGCTAATACAGTACATTTGCTATCCTTATTTCAATTAAGTGCTGTCGTTAAGTATATAGTCAAAACTATGGTTTTCCTAGTAATAAGGTATGGCTGTGAGAATTGGACAGGGGAGTCTGACATGCTGTGGTCCACGGGGACACGTAGAGTTGGACATGACTTAACGACTGAACAATAAATCCTGAACTGATTATATTTACACTGAAAATCAACACAAGAATAGTGGCAGAGGAAGGAAAAATAGAAATGGAATTAATAGGGAAGCTATTCATCCTTGTTTCAGTTGAACAGATGTAGGGAATATTGGCGCTCCCAAGTTTTTCCCATTGGGATTGGGGACAACAACAATTTCTACTTGCCCCAACCCATTCAGAGTGGTTTGGAAGTTGTGTTTCCAGTTTCGACGAGTTCAAGTGTTGCTGTCTAGCTGGCCTACTGTGAGTTTTTTTTATATTATTTATTTATTGGGTCACATATATAATGATTCTAGGCAGCTCACAACATCCATAAAAACATGGCAAAAAACAAAAATAATCCTTCCCCACAAACACCAGACCAAACAGCTACTCAGCTCAACCTTCATCCTAGCTTGGAGGAAGAACTGGGTCTTCACTACCTTCCAGAATGCTAAAAGAATAGAGATCCCTCAGATCTCAGGTGGAAGCCTGTTCCAAAGGACTGAAATGGCCACCTAGAAGGCACGTCCCGAGTTTCAGGATTTATTTATTTTTTTTACTGTGGAGTAGGCTAATCCCTGCACTTTGATTAGCTATTGGGCTGAGGTGGAAGTCCTCGTCATAATTTTCCAAGCTTTTCTTAGATAAGATTTGCTGGCGTTTCTGTTAGAGGTCTTCTCCTTAGTGTAAGGAATATAATGCTTACCTGGCATATTAAATATATTTGTGACAAAGAGGCCCTTTGCAAATTTTTATCTTCTGCATTAATTGTGTCTTTCCTGGAAGAGGAGGCCATATCCACTTCCACTTTCATCTTCATCATCCCTTATTTGAAAGTGGGACTGCCCTTGAAGAATATTTGGAAGTTATAGCTAGACCACCAATGTGTTGGCTCAGGTAGTTATGAGTGCCCTTCCAGGTGTCCACATAAAAAACCTCTACTTCAAGAACTGTTTTGTTTGCCAGCTGGCTTCAAGGTGCTGGTAATCATCTTTAAAATTCTTCATGGTTCAGGGTCCGGATATTTGCTAGACTGTCTTCTCCCAGTGACATCTGTCCATCTAGCATTAGCATCTCAGCACTAAATCTATCTAAAGTTAAGTTCTGCTGAATTACCTAATTTTAATATAGATAATAAAAAGTAATTAATAAATTTCATTGAAGTTCATCATGATTGTTCTCCATGCTGGGGATTGATTTATCACTGGAATTTTGGAACGGTCTAAAATTAATATGTCCAAACCAACATGAAAATATATAATATTAACACTTAAACAGCAAAGGAAATACCCAGAGCCCCAGAAGAAACCAGCTACAGGGGCATCTGTTACTTTCACGAATCTACGGGAACTCTCCCTATGATATTTTTACCATTTCTAAAGTATAATTGCTTTTTCTTAAGCCATAAATATATTCCCCATGCTGTAAATAAGTGGTTTAAAAGCATCATAAAATTAATATATAAGAATAAATCTTAACAACCAAATGTCAGGTCAGAAGTATAAATCTTACCTAATTTGCTAGGTCAGAAGGGAAACATACTTTTTAGTGAAGAAATAGCAAGCATCTTCCAGTAACAGTGATACACACACACACACACAAATATGCTGTTGCCAATAAGATTATTTAAATGGCCTCCGTGTAGAATTTCCAAAAGAAAAATAAACATGTGGAATACAATTAATTTATAAAACTCTCTAAGGTTTATCTTGGCAGAATTCTTTTCAGCAGTGAGATTTTTCTTTCCCTTCCTTTCTTCCAGCCATACACATTTATTTTCGTCTTCTCTTCTCATAAAACAGACATGTTATTTAGCTATAATAAAACAAGAGTAAATTGTTTTTAGGCCTAATAGGAGAAGCCATAGTCTTCCAATGCAGAAAGCTCTCATTTCATTTGAAATGGAATTTGCTACCACAGGGAGTCCCACCCAGACCAATCTTCATTGATTTCAGTAAGCTTTGAAATTGGATTCATGCTTTCATCTTTCCAAGAAATCTTTTCTAATTACAAGGCTTTCTTTGAATAACATTAAGGCCATATTTAAGAGTTTTGTGGGATCTGCAAACAGGTCAGTTGCACTGCTGTACCTTCATGTCTTCCCACCTATGAAAATTCTTGCCACATGGAATATGTCCAGAGTTTATTTCTTATATTGCAATTGGCATTCCAACGTAAACCTAAAATATGATATAGGAAGAACTGTCTACATTTCTCCTCACATTTAAAACTCTACTGCAAAGTCAATCAATCTACATGTCCATGTCTATAATGTTATTCAGATACTCCAAATGGTAAATCTTAACTCCCTATTTTGAAGTTTCTGTTCTGGTCTGATGTATCACAGTACAAACATACCCATTATGCTGTTTTGTTTTAAGGTAAAGTAACATTATACAAACTACAGAAAAGGCCTATGAAAGATCTGCTCGAAAAGAATGATGTGAATTTATAATTAAAGTCTGATAAGGTGTTAATAAGAATATAATAGGCATAGTCGATATATATAATATGAATTATAATTTAAATCTAGAAGGAAAAGATTGCTGATATTGTGCACAAAAGATATGCACCAACCAACACACTGTAAAATGGAAGGATGGTTTTATTTGTTGTTTTGTGTTTGTGTTTGTTTATGTTTATGTTTGTTTTTTTAAAAAAAAAAATTGGGGAAGAAAAGGTAAAGTAACATTATGCAAACTATAGAAAAGGCCTGTGAAATAGTAAGCAAAGAAATTAAGTCACACATTAGGAGAAAGACAGGGGTGGGATTCAAATTTTTTAACAACTGGTTCTGTGGGCATGGCTTAGTTGGTGGACATGGCTTGATGGTCATGTGATTGGCTGGGCGTGGCCAACTCAATATCACTCACATCGAGGCACGCATCTCCTCGCCTGGCCTCTCATGACTGTGGGGACGCTGCAACAGTCGCAAGTGTGAAAAATAGTCATAAGTCACTTTTTTCAGTGCCATTGTAACTTTGAACGGTCATTCCACACAAGTAAAGTACCAGCAAAGGAGGAAAAAAAACTCCAGAGAAGTTCCAGAGACAGGAAGTCTAGTCCTGCTAAGAATGTAATAAGAGTTAATGGAGCTGTAAACAACACCAGAATGTTTCCTTCCTGCCTTCCTTACAGGATTAGGCCAGTAATTTCTTTTAACAACCGGTTCTCCAAACTGCTTAGAATGTTAACAGCCGGTTCTAGCGAATAGGTGCGAACCTGTAGAATCCCACCCCTGGAGAAAGAAGAAGAGATAAAACTAAAACAAATTATTTGTATTTCCCTGTATTTTTTGTTTGCAAGCCGTTCTTTCTGCTAGGCCCGCACACTTCATGTACTTCACACACTTTCATTTAATTTCTGTTTTTAGAAGATCTTACCAATTCCATCCAGCTATGACTTTCTCAGTATTCCCTTTAACTTATTGGCGTGTCTTTCATATACTAGTTTTGCATTCTCATTTATGATCAAATCACTTCAATATACTTCTTTTATTTATGTAACTATTTTCATTTCAGCGCTCATAATTTCATCTACCTGTTGTAGGCTTACTTCATCTCAGAATAACTTCTAGAAGTTCACCCCATTTTTCCTATTTCACAACTACTTTGATCTGATACATTAATTTTCAGATCCATACTTCTTGTATCATGGAATCTATTTGACATTTTTTGCAAATTATTTGGATTTTTAGTTAACAACATTGAGTTGTTTCTGTACGTCAATAACCAATGTACCTCTAAACTCATTACCAGCACTAATTAGACATTTATATATAAATATTTTAAATATCCAAGGGGATATTAAACATCTTTGTTTTAATCTCTGCTCAGTATTGAAACATTTGTTCAGTAGATAGTGTCAGCTGTTCATCCGAGGTTGAGGGGGTGAACGATACGATACCAACTTACTCATGTAGCTTCAGTGAAGTTTTTTTATTCGTCTCCCACACCACAACAACAGGTAACAGCGATCAAATTATGTTTAAAGTCAGCTCTGGGTTTCATTGCAACCCAGAGCTGTACTTATACATGCTATACTTTGGATAACAACATAATTACTATAACCACCTTCCGGCCGCCTTCGCTGCCTAACATCTGGCATTCTTAAATTAAAGAAACATGGTAACTGCACCTTTCCCCTGCTCGATGAGTCCATGTACCCCCATTTGTCTCGTATCATTATTACAACACCACCCCCTTGACATCCAGCCATGAATCATTATTATTGTACCACGCCTTGTCAGGAAGCCGATGTCAGTTATTTGAAGAATATTCATCATAACGTCCACGTGGTAACACAAGGCAAGTAAAAGACTATGGTCATATCACATCCTGGCTGTCTCGGCTCCAGTCTGTTCTTTATTGGAGTCATAACAGGGCAGCCCCCTCTACCATGATTCTGCCCAGAATACAAGAACACATTAAACAAAAGGGATAATGGTGTATAGAAGTTATACAATGGCTCCTGGCTTATCGGGATGGCGGTTGTGGAATTTTTTCCTCAATCTATCTGCACACATATCCAACTCATTCACACAGGATGCCTCTGATTCGGGATACCCTTTCCATCGTACGAGGTATTGAATAGTATGTCTTCGTATTCTAGAATCTAGTATTCTATCTATTTCAAATTGTTCTGGTTCTCTATGTACTGGTTTCATAGGTATCTTATCGTTTCTAGTGACACTTGTTTTAAGTAAATTTGTATGAAAAACGGGATGAATCTGCCCTAGCCATGACGGTAATTTGACTTTACCTGTCATGGGGTTAATTACTCTTACTATATCAAAAGGGCCTAAATATTTTGGACCCAGTTTCTGGCTGTTCAATTTTAATTTGATATATTTGGTAGAAAGATACACTTTATCTCCCACCTGGAAGGGTTTAATATCCTTCTGTGTTTTGTTTGTTTGAATTTTATATTCTCTGGAAGCTTTTTCTAATGCTTTTTGTACGTTATTCCAACATCCTTGTATTTTTTCTGCCCATTCTTTAACACCAGGTGGGTCTTCTTCTTGACAGATGAATTCCAAACTTGAGCCAAATTCCATACCATGTACTATACAAAATGGACTGTACCCAGTACTGCTATGCAGTGCGTTATTGTAAGCAATTTCAGCGAACGGTAATAAATCTACCCATTCTCTGTTGATGTGAGATATACGATCTTAAATATCGTTCGACCATGGCATTCGCTCTTTCTGCGGCTCCATTTGTATTTGGGTGGTATGCCGAGCTGAGTCCCTGAGAAGACCCCATCAAAACGAGGAATGCCCTCCAAAAACGCGCCGTGAACTGCACCCTCCCTGTTGGATATTCTTCTTCTGGGCACCCTATACACATCCTGGCTGTCTCAGCTCCAGTCCGTTCTTTATTGGAGTTGTGACAAATAGTCTTTGAGTTACAATCACAACTGAGCCCAAAATTTATGCTGCTAAGTGAAAAATTTGTTGAGTTTGCCCCATTTTACTACTTTTCTTGCCACAGTTGTTAATGGAATCATTACATTTGTTCAGTTAGTAACATGGTTGTTAAGTGAATCTGGGTTCCTCTTTGACTTTGCTTTTCATAAGGTCACAAAAGGGGCTGACATGACCCCAAGCCACTGCAACAGCCATAAGTATGAACCAGTTGCCAAGCATCTGAATTTTAATCATGTGACCATGGGAATGCTGCAACAGTCATAAGTGTGAAAAACAGTCATGTCCCTTTTTTCAGTGCCGTTGTAACTTTGAAAGGTCACTAAATAAACTGTTGTAAGCTGAAGATTACCTATATTCCATTTATTGTCATGCATGGTTTACAGCCATCATGAATTGTTCTTATCAGATTCAACCAACCTTCTATTATATACTCATGGAAAATATTTCAAAACATATACATCTTCAATGTATGTGTTTTCTCTAAATCAACAAACATACAATAATAATTCTTTCTGTCATTCGTACATTTCTCAATGACCTACTTAAGAGCAAAACTCTGCACACTTTACTGGCATAAACCTTCACAGTACTTCCCAAAAAAATTTTATTGTCACTTCTTGTATCTTTTCAACTAGAATTCATCCAAATATTTTTTTTCTGGTACATTAACAAAATAATCCCTCTGTAGATTTTGCCCTGAAATTTCCTTCCTTCCTTACAGTAATAGCATTCTTCCAATAGTTAGACACAGATACTATCTTCACACATATGTTAAACAAGTCACACAGCACTTAAGAAAACCACAATGATAACACTTCTCCAATTACACACTCTACACCTGCAGCCTGGTCATTTTTTTAAAACATTCACTGCATTTACTATTTGTTTTTTTGTCCTTTTTTCTTTGACAGTAAAATTTCTTTCAATTTCATTCTTAACATATCACTATAATTCCTGAACTCCTCTTTAAAACATATTTCCAGCATTCTCTCACTTCAATTTTATTCCAAATGATTTCATCCCTTTTATTTTTAATCCCTCTTTCTTTTGCAGAGACTTCTTGGCTAGCTCTCTTCACCCAATTTCAAAACTACTTTTATTTCTATTAAAACTTCTTGCATTTTCTCTATCTCCTTTAATCCTTGTCTTCCTTCCTTTGAATAAATTCTCTGAAGCTGTGATTCATCCTCATGTTCATGGTAATCATTCTCTTATAATCATATTTTTCCTGTTCACAGCCTTTTTCATTTCCTTATTTCATCCAGGACCTTTTTTCATTCTTCCCAATCTAACTTCATGCCTTTCTACAAACTGCTGTGGTTAATCATGCTCACCTAAAGCAATCAGATCATTCTGAAGATTCAAATTAAGATTTCTTTCCCTCTCACTACTCAGGGTTCAATTCAGTTTGCACTAAATATTTTCTTACAGAAGCACTAAGCAGTTTCTATGTATGTGGACAGAGGCATCTCCTAGGTTTGATATTGAATGAAGTTCACATGTGTATAGAAAGGGGGTAAGACCTTCTTTTTCTCTGATTCTTCATTTTTCTTGTTGTTGTTTTACTTTTCTTTTTCTTCCACATTAACTCCTTTTTAGTACTAATCTTGACACTACCAAATAATATTTTGTTACACATTCAGGACCTCTCATTATCCTTGTATTCTAATTTTCCTCAATCTTTCATTATGAACAAAATCAAGCTTTTCAATTTACAGTCATTCAAGTAGATTTATACTTACACCATATTTTCAAATCACAAATTTTCTAAGCAGATGCTCACCATTTATAATTAAATCTCTTAATGGTCCAGGCACTTTTTCTATATCTCTGATTTTACTACCATATATCAATTCATGTCATCTCTATTTTCCCACTCCTGGATCACATTAATCCAGAATATTTAACATTTTTCCACTCAAAACTCATTTCTGATGATTTCATTATGGCCATTCGTGGAATATAATATACAACCATAATTAGCCTATGGATTCCTACTTTCAAACACCCACAACTACTTAAGACGGCCAAATCCCATTTCATTCAAAATTAAACCTCCACTGTCACAGACTTGCATGAATCATCTCCATTTCCAATAATCAGTCCACTTTCATTCAGTTTTATTACACCATTCCCTATCTCTTAATTACAGTCATCCAACATAACTATTTTTATTTATTTCATTTTTGTTAATTAATTGTTCTTTATCATATACTCCTCATGTTCAAGTCACAATGTTCCATATGCTGTGGTTGCCACCTGATAGGCTCTGCTGTCTATCATGATTGTGATCAATTGAAGCATTCACAGAACATTTTTTTTTTAGAAAAACAGATTTGAATGAAAGGAGAATTCAATAAACCGATTTCACTGAAGCTTATTTCTCAATAAACAAATATGACGTTATGCCTTCTGGAGATGTTGAAATCACTGCCAAAGTTTATTGAGCAAAAGTCAAGACAATTAAATATGTGTCTACTTGAACCCACCAAACTAAACAAAGCCATATATGGTGGATCCTATGGACATGCTGAAGGCCTTTGCTTAGGTTTTCTGTCTGCAGCTTTAAAAATAAATGAGAGCATCAACATGTATCTAAAAGACCATAATACATAGTGGACTGTGGGTCAGACTGTTTGTTCAGTTTCTGTAATAAAGCTGAATGATTGCATTAAGTCTTATTTCTTTAACAATAAGCAACATAAAAAAATCCTAAAATAAACTTACAGGATTTTGTGATATAGTATGTGCAGGAATAAGAAAATAAGATTTAAAACTAAAAAATGTTCCTGCTAATATTTCTGTGGCTTCTGTAAAAAAAACGGTGTATAACAAAAACTTAGAAGGCTGTAAGAAAACCTTGCTACTGGTGTTTCATAATGCTAATGGTATGAATTGAATGGCTCCCATATAGTTTGAGAGCTGAGAAGGAAATATGTAACATTTAACAATGGAAGTTGTTAAATTTCTAGCCAAGTATTTCAACTCAGCTTTTGGTTACAATGGTGCACAATTAGTGATTGCATAACACTTTCCTAATATCACATTTTTAAATATTATGCAAATAAATGACATCTGTAAAGTCAACTCAAGCAAGAGCTAATAACAATTGAAATATATAATTTTAGAAATGATCAGTGCAAGTAATACAGAAATGTGTATTTCCCCTGCATTATTTAGTTCAGATTGCAAATATGGATCTATAACCCATGTCTTGTTTTAAGCATGGTTTATGAGCAATCATCTATTCACATTCAATATATAAGATATAAAACATGCTTTAGAAGGCCACAGTAGCTCAATTCATATATAACATAAAGCCAAAACTAGTCTAGTGTGAAATTAATTCATACTATGGCTTGGCATAGACAGGGGGAAATGCTTTGTATGACCTGATCTTTTTATAAATAAATAAATAGAAACCGCCATGCTGTAAAACAATTGCATTTACTTGCAGAAATACATTTAGGCCCATGAAGGTCTGATTGGGAGCTTCTGAAGAAGCTAATTCATTTTGTAGTAGTTGGGTGTTTGTAATTAATCATAACACCAGGACAACACTTTTGCTAGTGTGCAGATCTGCCTCAAAATTATTGCATATACTTGGTGTAACATGAGGTATTGATGCAGTCATATGCTAACATCTGAGAGGCTCTAACATGTGACAGGAAATTGTGGTTTGCCACTATATAATTCTGCCTCTCAAAGACCAGACACACATCCCTTTCCTTACTCCATTCTTTTTCCATGCCTTGGAAGATGATTGCATCTGCTTCTGATTTGAAATCAGGAGTAAGCAATTTTTTCTGATAAGGGTGCACAGATTGCATTGCTGGTGATGTGAGAGCACCAGAGTGAATATTTTCCTATTTGGGGCTTTCAGCCCCCCAAAAAAAAAAAAAAATGCCTTTAGGGTCTGTAAGGCTCAAGGAAAAAAATGGGTTTATTTTGGATTTTTAAGGACTTAAATTCAAAATTCAAAATTGAGTTAGATAATTTGGGGGTTCATTAGAAATTTAAAGTTCTGTTTCATGATAGTCTATTTCTCTTTTCTCCTATCAAATTGTTTGTTATATTGGAATTTTCAAAGTAGGTCATAATATAATTGCTACAGAAAAAGAATATTATGAATTCCAGAATATTCAAGTACTTGGGAATATCCAACAGGTAATATACACAGGATAGAAGTAATAGATTAACTAGGCATTTGTTGTGGTAGCAACATTATTATTTTTGGAGGCAACTGAAGGAGTTATAGAAACAAAGAAACCAGATGGATAAACCTTAGCAGTATCCTAAAATCAGACCATTCTTTTTGCAGTGCCATAACTGGTGGATGATTTTTTCTCATCGGTTAATGTCATGCTGACAGGACAGTAGTATGGCCAGTAGTATATCCTATTATAAGTGGTATACTGATGAATCAAGAGGATGCCATTCAGGATTGACCTTAAAATTAAAAATTAGCAAATGGGAACAAGATTTTTTTTATGCTAGCTTTGTTTGATGCTGATCAAGGGTGGCTAGATAGCACCTTAACTCAATAGCCAATTTAAACACTCTTTCCAGTAATGTGAGGACAGCGAGCAAAACCATTCATTAGGAACATTGGCATGGTTCTTAATTAACTAGGTATAGAGATACTGTGTGTGTGTAATGGAACTAACAATTAAAACAAAATAGCAATAGCAATAGCACTTAAGATTTATATACCGCTTCACAGTGCTTTACAGCCCTCTCTAAGCGGTTATACAGAGTCACCATATTGCCCACAACAATCTGGGTCCTCATTGTACCCACCTGAGAAGGATGGAAGGCTGAGTCAATCTTGAGCCTGGTGGGATTTGAACAGCCTATAGTCAGCAGAAATGGCCTGCAGTACAGCACTCTCACCACTGCAAGATAGGTTGGTACAATCTAACCAATCAATCTGCTTTTTCACAATGTGCAGCTGCCAAACTTGTCTGAATTAGGCCTTACTAACTAAAATCTCATTGTTGATTTTATAATCCTTTCTGTTTCTGCATAGAAGATTGCAATCTGATTGACTTTAGGGGTCAAATAACTGTTAAAAGTATACCCAGGGGTACTATTTATTTATTTAAATTTATATAGTGGCCCCGCTTGCCAAAATGACATTTTGTGCAGAACACAGCTCTATTTTTTTAGTTTTTCATTCAAATAAGCTCCAAGATACATTGACCTAATAAAATACCTTTATCCTAGCCTCCTTGTGCATATATGTATGTATGCATGCACATAACTTTGCCAAAATGAGTTCCTATAAATTTTAGAAGAACAAGGAGGAATGTACGGACTGGAGGGGGGGGGAAGAACTGTTCATTCATTCTCTAGACAGAAAATTCTTCTCAGTTTATTTATATGAAATATTCTTGGATGGGAAGCAAACCACTGGCGGCTCATGTGGCTGATCTGGAGGTTATTTCTGTTGTGCCAAAGAAATTAATAGACTGAATAAATTATGCACCCTTCCATGGCGGGTTTTCTTAATCTTGAAACAGTTTCTCAACAAATTCAGGATGCATGGGGAGGGGATATAATTTTCACACTCAATGCGTCTATTTTCTATTTAATATTGAACTGCCTGTGGAATATTCATGTATACTGAATATTTTTATCATAATTGTTGATATTTTCAGTTAGGGATATAATTTTTATGGATCCACACAATACTAAATTCTTAGAACATAAAATCTTAGGGATGGAAGGGACCTCAGAATCCACCCGCCTGTTCAAGGGAGGAGACCTTATTCCACCCAGTGGTTGTCCACTCTATTTTTGAAAACCTCTAGCGATGTAGCACCTACAACTCCAAGAGGCAAACTATTCCATTGATTAATTATTCTTGCTGTCAGAAAATGTGTCCTTACTTCTAGGTTGTTCTGAGAATAATCAATCCCCGCTTTTCTGTTTAGCCTCCAGACACTTCATCATATTTGTTGCTCTTCTCTGCACATTTTCTATGGCAGCGATGTCAAACTCGATTTCATTGAGGGCTGCATCAGGGCTGGGGTGGGCGTGGCCAGGGTGGGCATTGCCAGCTTGACGTCACTCATGTCAAGGACACCTATGGTTGCCCGAGGGCTCTCCCAGTGAAAATGGGCTCCTGAGCTCAATTTTCAGCTGGGACAGCCTCCTGCAACCCTCTGCCAGCAAAATACAGCCCTCGTGATGCTCCATTTTCAGCTAGGATGGCTTCCTGCACCCCTCTGCCGTGAAAACAGAGGTCCATTTTCCCTGGCATTGCGGGCTGGTCCTTCGCTGTTTCCAGGGAGGCCCCATGGACCAGATCTAAGCTCCCCATGGGCTGGATCCAGCCCACAGGCCTCAAGTTTGACATCCCTGTTCTATGGTCTCAATTTTTTTTTTTTTTGTATTGTAACCAGAACTATATGCAGTATTCCAAATCTGGCCCAATTAATGCAGTGTAAAGTGGCGTTATTACTTCTTATGATGTTATCTCTCTATTGTTGCAACCCTGGGCAGCATTGGCTTTTTTGGCAGCACACTTCTGGCTCATACTTAAGTAGTGATCCACTAGAACATCTAGAACCACTTATTTTGTACCTATGCATTTGGTTTTTCCTGCCTAAATGGAGGACCTTATTTTTCTCACCAGTGAACTGCATCTTGTTGGACAGGGCCCAATGCTCAGGTCTGTTAAAAACTTTCTGAATCTTCAGTCTATATTCCAAAATGTTAACAATCTCCCCCCCATGCACATATATTTGGTTTCATCTGCAAATTTGATGAGTTTCCCTTCTATCTCCTCATCTAGATCATTTATGATCTTGAAGAGTACTGAGTGTCAGCTTTGGAAGCCATATTGAGATCTGATGCTGCCACGCTGCCACAATTGACCCTGGGAAAGTGGGAGGGGGGAATTCCTTTGGGTATATCTAGTTAGACAAAATAAAATTATTTTGCTGATTCATGGTCAGGGAGTGTTGCGCATAGTGAAAAGGAAGTCTTACTTTGGGACGGATGGTGATTGGGCCATGTGATGTGGTGATGGGATTAGGGGATGGATTTGTAGTTTTTTTACTTTTGCAAGGAAGCCCGGAACTTCAGCTTCAGGATTCCACAGATGTACCAGTTACTATCCAATTAAAAGGAACTTTTAGGGGATGTCTGTCTCAGAGTTATTGGTTGGAATGGAGGTTTGCTGGAATGCTGACACTGAGTCAAAGACAGAACCTTGAAGTACCCCACTGCATGCTTCCTTCCATGTAGATGTAGTTCCATTAAGGTCTACACATTGGGTGTGGTTGCTCAGCCAATTCTGGATCCATCTGGTGGTGGTACTGTCTACTTCACATTTTCTACCTTATTAAGAAGTAGACTGTGATCTACTTTGCCAAATGCCTTAAAGAAGTTAAGTATACTATATCCATAGCTTTTCGTTGGTCCACTAATTTAATCACTTTGTCAAAGAAGAATAAGTTTTGCCTGGCATTATGTGTTTTTAACAAACCCATGCTGGCTTCTAGTAAATCACCTTGATCATTGCTAGATGTTCACAAATTTTATTTCTTTATTATTAAATAACAATAAATCCTCCACTGGCTTTCCAGGATTTCCCCATGTATTGGTGTCAAGCTACTTGGCCTATAATTTGCTGGATCCAGTTTTTCCTCTTTTTGTAGATTGGTATCACGTCAGCTCTTTTCCAGTTCTCTGGTAATTCCCCTGTGCTACAGGAGCTTTGAAAGATTATATTCAGTGCCTCCAGGATTACGTCTGCCAGCTCTTTCAGAATCCTGGGATGCAAAGCATATAGTCCAGGTGATTTGTATTCATACAGGGTAGATAAGTATTCTCTTACTATTTCCTTACCTATTTTGACTTGTGCACCTATTCTATCTCCCTCAGTGCTGCTTTTAATAGATTGGGCTATATCTTTGTGTGTGTGTAAAAAACAGATGCAAAGAAGGAATTAAGCAGTTCTTCTGTTGCCTGTTACCTTCTTTCCATCTGTTCCCATTGGTGGTCCTATCAGTTTGTTGACTTTCTTCATGGAAAGAAGGATTTTTCATGTGCACTTAACAATCCATGCATTCAATTAGCGGTAATGTGTATAGAGGTTAAAAAAGGCAGGAGAGAAGCATGGATTCACTTAGTATTACATGATTCACTCTTAGGAATCCTATGTGGCAGGGGGGGGGGGTGGGGGGGGGGGGGGGGGGGGGGGGGGGGGGGGGGGGGGGCGGGGGGGGGGGGGGGGGGGGGGGGGGGGGGGGGGGGGGGGGGGGGGGGGGGGTGGGTTTTGGTGGCTTTGTGGTGGTTTTTGGGGGGGGGGGGGGGGGGGGGGGGGGGGGGGGGGGGGGGGTCGGTGGGGGGGGGGGGGGGGGGGGGGGGGGGGGGGGTTGTTGGGGGGGGGGGGCTTCTTTCCCCCCCTCCTTCCTTCTTTTCCTTTTTTTCTCTCCGTCCTTCTTTTACCACTCCCTACCTCCGGTTACCCATATGTGGGGGGGACAAAGGGGGGGTCTTTTTCCTTTTTTCAATTCTTTTTTGGAAAATTTTAGTTACAAATTTAATTGGCAGGCTCCATTACATTCATAACTCAAGGATTACCTGTATTCTAAAGCTATATTTTTCAGGTATTTTCTACTTTGAAGCAGTAGGAAACTGAAAACTGTAGATGCATGTGGTTAAAAATGAAATTCATTCTATTTTATCTGCTATTAAGATCCTGAAGAAACATAAATCAAGAAAGTATAAATTCACAGTTACTATTAGATCTCAGTCCTTCCATATTTTTGTCCTGCTATTTCAACTAAAGATTGTTGTATATAGACATTTGCATACTCGTAATACAAAATTCCGATTGGACAATCACTGCCGCCTAGCGATTGGTGGTTAACAACGAATTATGATTGGCCGCCTAAATGGCGGGAGGTTTAAAATGATGCCATTGGTTGCGAGCTGCGAGCAGCTGCTATAAAAGAGGCTGCCGCGGCTCGAGTTTAGTTGAAGTTACTGACAGTTAAATAAAGAGCTGAACTCAACTCCGGTCTCGAGTCTACTTTGTTCTGGTGATAGAACAGAATGTATAGATAGAATGTATTAAGATAGAAAAATCTTATGAATATTTTTATTTTTAGATTCTATTGGTACTGATTGAGTGTTCATGAAGAATTCAAGAAGTCCTTACTGATTTTTCTTCATTTCATTTTCTTCATTTACCTTTCATGACTTGTGATGATTTAGTGAACAAGAATTCTTTTAAAGCAGAATGTATGATATGAAAATAGTAATCCCAATCAAGTTTATATTAAAGCAGAACATGCTTTAGATTTTCAAAGATTTATTTCTATTGTAATAATCTGAAAACAGAGGCAAAATGCAATAAATAAATACATAGTAGTTATATAAACTATGAAATGGGAGCCAGTTTGTTGTAGTGGTTAAAACATCAGGCTCAACAGCGAGAGATCTTGAGTTCTAATTCCATTTCAGGCACTGGCCTTGAGCCAGTCACTTTCTGTCATCCCAAAGAAGAAAGAAATGGCAAACCCTTTCTGAAAATCTTTGCCAAGAAAACTGCAGGGACTAGTCTATTCTAGAATTAACAGACATAGACATAAGCTATGATGACTATGATTTAGAAACAACTAAATATTAATATTCATATAACACAAATGAATTTCTATACCATATTTTTTCCTTTCCATACAGTTATTGGACCTTGCTATTATTCATATAAATTACAACTGCAATCTAAATCCTTCTTTTCTAGGTTATTTTGTATCATCTGATGTCAGTCTGATGGCAAAATTCCCAGGGATATTAAATTGCTGTTTAATATTTCAAACAGTTTAAATATTTCCTGGAACCAAGTTAAACATAAAGGGAAGAAAATTAAGTCTATTTTCTGACAATGCAACAGAAGTCATTTCTACTTATGAATAATATGCATATTTTCTGTATACCATTGAAGCTGTAATCTATATATTGTACACATATTGAAACTAAAGTAAACCTCATTATACTTGATATATAATTTCTTTCAAAAACACTGAATTAGAAGCAAAATATCAGCTCTCTGAATTTTTGCTATCTTTTTTCTTTCTATAAAGACATTGAAATTCATTGTATTAAACTTATTAATAATGTTGAAATATGAACTTATTAATAATGTTGAAAAATTTTGAAATATGAATATATATATATAATATTAATGCTAATGATAACACCTGTGATTTTTCTTCTTAGTGCATCGCAATATGAGCCAAGCTTGTCAAGGAGGATGTGCAACATGTTCTGAATATAATGGATGCATGTCATGTAAACCTAGACTCTTCTTTTTTCTGAAGAGGAGTCACATGAAACAGACCGGGATGTGTTTTTCATCCTGTCCTCCTGGGTATTTTGGACAACGATCCCCAGAACGAAATGAGTGTATGAGTAAGTTGATGGAATGTTGCAACCATTGCTTTCTAAATTTTGCTTAATATTTGGAAAGTTTTGGACTTTGAAAGCACAAAAAAAACCATGAGCTGCTGGTTAATTGATCAGATAATAATAGCAGATATGACTGCTCATTTGAGCTCACGTCAATAAGCTTCGTGCTATATATTTGTTCTGACTTAAGTATCACCTGATTTATTCTATATCCTCACATTAAATACCAGCATGATGACAACAATAAATCAAGGTTTATTTAGAATCTGAATCTAAAATACAATGTTTCATAGATATTGTTATTAGATACACAGTTTGAGACTGTTGGAAACTTAATAATTCAAGTCCAAATCAAAAATCTAAGAATTATTAAGTTACTAAGATTTATTATTATTAAAGTATGTCTAAGATTTAATATTAAATAATATTGTTATTTACATTATGAACCCCCTCTCCATTGAGGGCTTCATCAGGGCTGTGGTTGACCTCAGGGGGCCAGCTGGGCCAGCTGGGTGGGTTTGGTCAGCTTGACACCACTCCCCAAACTGCTGGTCTATTTTTGCACTGAGTAGACTGGCCCAATGTTTCCTCTTCACATTGGGTAGACCAGGCCAAAGCGATGTGGCTCCTTACATTTTCCAGGATGGTCCCACGAGCCAAATCCAACCACATCGCAGCCCGAATCCAGCCCACGGGCCTTGTGTTTGACACCCCTGTTCTAATGTGCATTCAGGGGCTCATCTTCAGTCATCCCTGCAGTTGATACTGTTGCTTATAATAAATCCTAAGATACAACATGGGTTTTACAATTAAATTTTCCCGGGTACTTACACAATACAGAAGCCTGATGATGGCAGATGAGATTCTGCCAAAATGTTGCTACAACTTTAAAAGCACAACTATAATGACATGGGAGAATACCCGAACAAAGCTGAATACCATACATATGTGTGTGTGTGTGTGTGTGTGTGTGTGTGTGTGTGTGTATGTATGTATGTGTATATCTATATCTATATCTATCTATATATCTATATCTATATCTATATCTATATCTATCTATATATCTATATATATCTATATCTCTATCTATCTATCTATCTATCTATCTATCTATCTATCTATCTATCTATATGCATATTAATTGTCAATAACTTATGAATATTCAACACTGAACACTCCAGCAAGAGAATAATCAGGGAAGCCATCGAAATAGAGAAACACCCCCATAACATGAATAAATGGGATGATACCTCCTGCCTTCCAGAAACCTAGCCCTCACCAACAAACGAGTCCCAGCCATGAAAACCAACACCAGACCCAAAACAACACTGGACACCACTGCCAATCCCCATCAGACCCAGGCCCAAAATTAAGGACAACCACCATCCAGAAACCAGACCAGCTGTCGCACCCCCGACCCCAAAACCAAACAAGTTGACACACACCAACACAGACCCAGACCCCAAACTCGAAGCCAGACCAAAACCCAGAATGCTACATCACAGCCACCCGCTCAGGATATCACATCAGAAAACTCAGGAAATTACACCACAAGAACCAAGAAGTTGCAACACAGCAAATGACCCAGAAAATCTCAGTACAAGACCAAGGATACCACAGCAATAAATCTCACAAGGTCATCACACAACCCATTACCCAAGCCGTTACAACACAGGAGGCTAATGGAAAAGAGATCAAAACACAAACAACCCAGGAGATTACAATGCAGGACCCAGGATACCACAACAAAAGAACTTGCAAGCCCATCACACAACCCATTACCCAAGCCGTTAAAACACAGGAGGCTAATGGAAAAAAGATCAATACAAAACAAACAACCCAGGAGATTACAGCACAAGATCCAGGATATCTCCACAACAAAACTCACAAGGCCATCACACAGCCCATTATACCAACATCAACTCCATCAACCAATCAAGAGGCAGCAGCGCAGCCAACCAGCCCAGCACACCAGCCCCCACCACCAGTATTTATAGAGAGACGGCAGCTCCGATCACACACTGCTTGCACTGGCACAAAGCCGAAAGCACCAGCCTGAGGATGGCGAGTGGGACCTCGCCGAAACGTCACCAATCTTACTCTTACCAATCATACTCTTAATCTTAGTCATACTCTTACTCTTACCAATCATACTCTTAATCTTACACGGGAAAAGACCCAAACACACCTAGACATACATACATACATACATATAAATGGAATCATTTTTATTTAAAATATTTATAAGTTGTTGACAGCATAAAGCCTATGGTAGTTTACAAATACATACAATTTATGAAATATCACCTTTACAAAACAACACAAATGTGAAACCCTTCTTAAATTTGTCATTCTTGCATAGGATATTCTTTCCAAAGAATGAAATTCACCAATCTCATCTTCCTTGTATTTATTCACATCAGTTTTTCTTCCTGTTTTCTTTCTTTCTTTCTTTCTTTCTTTCTTTCTTTCTTTCTTTCTTTCTTTCTTTCTTTCTTTCTTTCTTTCTTTCTTCTTTCCTTCCTTCCTTCCCTCCTTCCTTCCTTCCTTCCTTCCTTTCTTTCTTTCTTTCTTTCTTTCTTTCTTTCTTCTTTCCTTTCTTTCCTTTCCTTCCTTCCTTCCTTCCTTCCTTCCTTCCTTCCTTCCTTCCTTCCTTCCTTCCTTCCTTCCTTCCTTCCTTCCTTCCTCCCATTCATTCATTCATCACATTTCTATGCCACTCATCACCCCTAAGGGTCTCTGGGAGGTTTACAGTAAGCACATGTCTGTTCTTCCTCAAATTAAAATAATGTATGGAACATCATCCCTATAATTTTATAGGAAAGTTCACTTTAAAAATGTCAAAAATTAATATATATAATCTAAACCCTGATTTTCTCAGATATATTAGGATAATGTATATTTCCAGATATGTTTGATCACTCAATTATGTCTTTATGCACCCAGTTTTAAAAAGAAGCTAGTTGATAAGGTATCATACAATTTTATTAAAAGCATAATTTGATTTTTCACTACCAAAGACTATCACCATTTTCCTCCTACAATGATCCATGTTGCAGAAACAATGTCTCATAGTCATTTTCTATGTAAATTGGATGCATTATCGAATATGACCAGAAAGTGATTGGTTATTTCTTGTACTTCAGAATGTAAAGCTGATTGTGAAGCCTGCTTTAATCAAAATTTCTGTACGAAATGTAAAAATGGATTTTACTTACACCTTGGAAAGTGTCTTGAAAACTGCCCTGACTGGCTGGAACCGAACAATCACACTATGGAATGCAATGATATTGGTAAATAAATTGTTTATGCGAATAACTTTATCCAGTAAACAATTCTAGGCGAATACTGTTTTGCTACTGTTAGCTCTCTGTAAAGGCATGCAGCTTAACGTTAGCAGAAAAGAGCCTCACACAGTTTGTTTTATGAAATAAAAGATGTTCCTCTTTATATTTTAGAATTTTGAATTTCAGAGGGATTAAAGTAGGAGGAGTAAAGTGAAAGAACCACTGAAAACTATTGAACTACTGAAAACTACTGAATACTACAAGTATTATTTGCCCAAAAGGTTCTGCTCCAGCTTTCTCCTTACCCATGCTAGGAGTGGTTTTGTATATAATATTTTTTTATTATTTTCAGCCCAGAATTTTATGGTACAGGACCCATCTTTAGCTGAATTAAGAGGCCTTTTTGCTGATGCAATGCAATGATATAGTCATCATCACATTATTTTGTTATTCATCCTATTTATTGTACTGCTTTTTCACTGTCCAGTATATAGAAAAGTTCCAGAAATCATAATGCAATTTCTTACAAGACAATGAAATTTTCTTTAGCTCATTTTCCAACTAGTAACTCATAGCCAGCAGGGTTCAAACTTCTTCAAGACACATATTAGTTAAAAAGAAGTCCTGAAATTCCTGATTAAGAGACAAAGCTCTAATGATAGAAAACTGGTTGTGTTCAAGATTTGTTTGTTTGTTTCAGATTCTCTGATTTATAGCATCTTCTATGGTCCATAAGATCCTTTATTGCGATAAGGACAGATTTTATATTACTCCAGTGATTGTTGAGTGATGCTATAAAGAGTCTGCATGTCACCAGTGGGAAAATGAGCTTTGAACAAATAAGAACTTGCAGCCATATTTGAGCAAATGAAAACAGCCCTTGGCTCTTCAGAAGGAGTAATTTAAGATGATGCAAATTTATATAGAGACTTTTTCTATATTTAATTTACAGACTAAATATCTGGTGTGCATTGAGATGGGTGTATCTCATTGGCTATTGACCCATATTTATTGATATCATGTTTTTGTTACAGTTCACTGTAAAATTAATGAATGGAGCCAGTGGAGTCCTTGCACAAAGAATGGAAAAGCATGTGGTTTCAAAAGGGGAAATGAAACAAGGGTCAGAGAAATCCTACAGCTTCCTTCAACAAAGGGCAAATTATGCCCACATACAAGTGAAACAAGAACATGTGTTGTACAAAAAAAGAATTGCCAGAAAGGAGGAAAAGGTACTTAAGATTATTATTGCCAAATAGTTTTTATCTAATGAAAATCAGTTCCATATAATGTTTATTTCACCAACATTTTTGTTAGGCCTTAATTGTAGTTTTGCTTTGATAAAAAAAAATGGACATGTTGTTGGTATTGTTGATTTATAGCCTTTGTCTCTTCCAGCAAGCAAAAATAGTTCTGGTGTTTGCCATCAATTTTACTTCATTACTTACAGTAATTCAGCTATATGAAGTTATGTGATATGCCTATGTATCTGCTTACAATTAATATGTTTTTGTTAAATACTATTGGAAAACATGATGCGATCAAGCTATAAAATACCATTTCTCACTTGGCAATTGCTATAAGAAGAAGCAGATGTTCAGGATAATTCCAGGGTTAATTTTAAAGCAGTCAGTGCCTTCCAGGAGACAGACTGTATTCATGGAAGGGCCTCTGTATACGTGTAGCAACTCTTTCTGATACACAGTGCCACACGGTGGGTAATAGAAGGCCTGTCAAACTGGCGACCCGCAGGCCAGATATGGCCTCCACAGGCCACACCCACCCCGGTTCTGCAAAGGCAAAAAGCATTGCAATATGTCATGACATGGCCTTCAATGCAAGCATTGAATGCAATGCAAGATTTGACACCCCTGGTGTATAGCATAGGACAAATTTTTTTTTACTATTGACTAGTATTGACAATTACAGGTAGGCCTCGACTTATTATCATAATTGAGAAGAGAATTTCTGTTGCTAAGGAAGGCAGTTTTTAAGTGAGTCACGCCAAATTTTATTCATTCATTCATTCATTCATTTTGCTGTTAAGCAAATTTCTGCAGTTGTTAAGTAAATCCAGCCTCCCCCATTGACTTTACTTGTCATAAATTGGGTGGGAAGATCACAAATGGTTATGATGTATCCCCAAAATCTACAACTGTTGTAAACACGTTGCCATTTACACAAATTTTGACAACATGACTGTGGGGATGCTATGACAGTCATAAATGAAGACCAGCTGTAAGTCAACTTTTCAATGTGATTATAACTTCAAACAGTCACTAAATAATGTTTGTAAGTCGAGTATACCTGTTAGGTCACCATCTCTGAGAAATAGATTGTTAATAGATAGTCATATGCTCAAAAGTTATATTTGGAATGTTTGGACCTCGTGGGTTGTAATTTGAATCCAAGTACTTTTCTCTGAAATAATATAATTGCTTGCTGACTACTTTTGCATGTCAACCAAAAAATAAACAAGTGCAAATCAGAAAGTGGATCACTATTGTCTTCTGCTATTCGCCACAAATTCTTATGCACAGCAGAAAATTTGAGTGCGCGTATCATAAATTAAATATATTTTTTAATTTGAATAATCTCTGACCTAAGTCTCTAGTCTAGGTTGAAGAAGATACTTCTTTGCTAAAGGTTGAAAAGGGAGAGAATTTTATTTTTAGACTCACTCTGCCATTTCATCGAATCTAACAAGATTTCTTTAAACACAATATTTAATATTTAATATTCACCACATGAGGCTTCACTATAATCCCCACAAACACAGTGTGAAATGGCAGTATAGAATGTACCAAGTGCTATCTTACAGGTGTAATAGAATGATAGTAATAAAGAAAAGGCTATCTTTTCAAAAGCTATTATTTCTGATTTTATTGCTCAGAAACTAAAATACCCCCAGGAACATATGAAAACTATTAATTCATTTATTATGATACAGCAAAATTCTTAAACGACAGCGCAAATATAAATAGAATAGAAAACATCCAATTAACCTTCTGCCATTTGTAAAGCCAGGACAGAGAGTGGAAAGAAGTAACAGTATTTTATATTCTTCTGAAATTCTGCCTGCATTTTTCAATTTCTATGGTTATTCCTCAGACTACGATGGTCAAGAATTTTAGTTTGGAACTATAGAAGGGGACTAAAGGAGCTTTTAATGCTGCATCTTCATTAAGACAGAGACACTTCCACCCTTCCACCCCAACAGAAGAAGATTAGGATAATTTCCTGTTATGTTTAAATCATGTCTTCGAAATCATAGGAACATTCATATAATTAGTATATGGTGAAGTACAGTAATACAACAAAGACACTTTATTTTGTATATAGAATCCAGGAGAATGTCCTTTGGTGCCTTTCTAGAACACTCTTGAATTAAATTCCAATAGCCCAACTATTCATTAATGATAACTGTGTTTCTTCATAATGACAGTGTGATATAATATAAACAGATTTAAATTATTAATATATTGGGTGATTTTATTTGCATCTACTCAGATACCACCCAGATGCAGACATCATTAAAATGTAACACAAAGAAAAATAAGCTACTCGTATAGTGTTTCTTTTGAAACAATGAATGCGTAATTCATTTCTGTTCAGTTTCGTCTATTTATAATAATATAATTTTCTAGTAGCAATTAAGATTTGAAGACACGTTGTGAGGTCCATTAAAAGGAGAAATAGCTGGAAGTCTTAAAAAGTAGCTTGCTCACTGTACTTAGCTTTTATTGTTTCGTGCTTATTTGTTAATAAGCTATTAATTGCATTGTCACCTTTATGATAACACATTGTTAAATCATGATCATAGTCCTGGGTTTTGGCTTGAAATAATCTGCTGCTGTTAGCCAGTTTGAAATAATGTTTTTGTTGTATTATAGTGATTGCAACAGCAACTTAGTGTGATGTACAAATAAGGTTGCATAGTTTCTTTTCAGATTCTTGGCTTGTTTCTGGTTGGATTTATGCCTTGTCCACTTAATCAGAAGAGCAAGGAAAAAACAAACCTCTCATGAACAAAATATTAAAAATAAAATAGGAATTGGCCAAACAAGTCCCAAAACAGGCTTATCCTTTAATTCTGGATTCCTCAAATAATGTCTACATAAAAGTTAACTAGAGTAACATATGAACTTATCTCAGCAGTTTCTGCAATCTTTGCAATTTTTGTCCCTTGCAATATTACACTGTAAACTCCACCCTTTCGGGAGCAGGTTTCATCATGATGCATGTAGATAAGGGGCCACCATCTGACCCTATCATTCTGATCCCATGTTCACTGCTGACTCAGCCTATAAACAAGGACCTATACACCATGCACCTGACATGGCATATAGTGCTATAGTGGGAACACTACAAGTGGGAAAGAGTTTATTTTGCCCGGAGCTCTATGCATCTTTCATAACCCTTGGGGTAATGGCAATATTGTACTTTGCAATTGAGAATAAGGCTGTTAACCCTTTTAGATAATATTATATTTATAGATAGGAAGATAAAAAAATTTCACTCCAGAAAATAAATATAACACGCTGAAATAAATAAGAAAGCAAATAAATAAAATATCTTAGGGATTCTGCAGCTGGAGCATATTGTTCCTGCATAATTTTCTAGCAACAGCCTATGAATGACACCAGTATGGTTACAGTTAATGCTCTTTCTTTATAGACTGTAGAGGATTCAAAATTAACATGACAGTAATTGTTGTATCTCAATGTTGACATTTTTACCTACACTGCTGGGTCATCATAACTTGGAACTGCAACTCTAATTCTACTACTATAAATGATTCATTAAGTATTGGGCTTTTAATTGCTTATTTTCTGCCAACAAATCCTCTTAATGCATGTTTTTTCCTTTCTCTTGCAAGGAATGTAGCATATTTCTGCTTCATATGAACCACTTTAAAGTAGGTTGAGAGTTCCCAATATAAAAACATTTAGCTGAATTGGCATTATCAATGTGACTAAAATGCAACAGAAGGGGACAAAAAGAAAGGAAAATTATGTTATTGTTCTGGACATCTGGACACATGATATATTATTAACTATAATTTTAATCTGCCCAATAACCCAGGTTTCAGGGAATAATTACATCATAGATTTTTAAACTCATAAAAAGCAAATGAACGAATAAATAGCACAGGAAATGTAGTAGATAAAATAAAATCCATTATTCTAATGGTCACTTACGATCAAATTAAATATCCATTTATAGAAATGCCTCGGGATGAGGCAAACTGCCTTATGTGATATTAGTTGCATGAATGTAATGAATTTTAAGTTTATACAATGTAAATAGCAACCCTGAAGAGACTTCAGCATTTATGAAATTGCATAGATGGAAAAGATGATTAGACAAAAACTGTTTCTCCCCAAATGCTTTTTGCATTAACTGTTTCAGGCTGCCAATCTGTCTTAATACAATTGAGTCAGAATATTCATCCTTCTTGTCTAATGCAATTTTCTTACCCAGTAATCATCCATGACAGTAATTTTGCTACAGATTAAATTTATATTATTTCTATATCAAAATTGGTCCTTTAGTTTCCTTCTTCTTTGAAATGCTTCCTGTTTTGCTACCTTTTTCTCAGGGAGCTTGATAATTTCTTTCACATTTCTTTGATATTATTGATTTTTTTTTGCTATTGCCACAAAGTAGATATTTGTCTACTACTCTGTAGGCACTCTGCTCTGGAGAGGAGTTCCAAGCAGAGAGTTTTGCTTGATATCTTTCTTCGTGGGCTTCTTTGAAGTGTGCCAGAGTATATTGACTACTGGAGAGATGATTGTACACTGATGGAACCTCAGAACTATCTTTTAACCATTTAATCTATCAGAATTCCACTAACATTTCTCTTGCATTTCTTTTTTTTTTTTAAACAGACTTTATTCAGTTTTCACATTAAAAACAAAAATCTCTTTTTAGTGGACAACATATTTCCGGGTCATCATCTTTACATACAAATATGACAGAAATTATACATTGATATATGCATACTTAATTCCATTATTACCTTTTCCATTCCAAATTTTCAGTAAGGAGAGAAACAAACACATTAATTCTAGCCTCTTTCATTAATTTCAATCAATTTTGTTTCATTTCAATTATTTCAAATATAATCCTTTAATATTTATTTTTAAACGTAAAGATAAACAATATATATTTGCCTAATAATGGTAATAATGAAGTTCAATGTCTCTCCTTGCTTTTAATAATCTATATTAAACTTATTAAGCTTATTAATTTAGCTGGTTCTTTAGTCTGTCACATTCCCTTTCCATTACACTTTTTTTTTTATAAATTCTAAATTAATACAGATCTTAACACACCCACACAAAAGAAAAAAGAACAAGTATAAGTTTCCCCTTTTACTATTTTAAGTGTTCCACCTTAATGATTAGAATATACCTTTATTCCCTCATCTTAATTCCCAATAAACCATTAGTCATTACATCTTCTCAATTGGATTCCACAGCATATTTCCCCCCTTTAATAAGAGTTATCAGTATCTATATTACCCTATTTTCTAAATATTTTTAATTGCAGAAATATTCTTATTACCCCTTGTCACCCTGCAGAATCCCCCTTAATTCATCAACCATTATCTCTGAAAAGGCAATTTCTTTTCAACATTTTACTAGTTCTGTGTTTCTCTCTTTCACACGCGTGTTTCCCACTGCTTCTCCTCCCCTCTCTTGCCCATGTCTTTTCTCATTCTTTCTGCATTTCCTGACTTCACAAGTATTCCTTCTTTTAATTGTAAAGAAACAATTTCCTTTCAACATTTTACCAGTTCTGTGTTTCTCCCCTTCACATGCGTGTTTCTTACTGCTTCTCCTCCCTCTCTTTTCCCCATAACTTTTCTCATTCCAATTTATCTCCTTAATATCTTCCCTTCCCCTTTTCTGCTGAATCTTCCTGCGTCTCCTAACTTCACAATTATTCCCCCTTTTAATTGCTTTCCTGAAATTCAACTTTTTAACCTTCCTTCTTTCCCCACTTCTTTGTAACGTTCTTTGTGTTAATTGTCCATTCAAAATGTCTTCTCCTTGAGTCAATTCCTGCTCCTCTGAGAATCTTTCTTCTTGTTCTTCAATCGCCATTTCCATTTTTTAGCACAGAGCAAAGTGATTCGCCTCTTTCCTGTAGTAATTCTCTCATATTTTTAAGTTCCATTTTTAAATCCCAGAGAGATATCATCATTCTTATATTTTATGATCCTTAAAGTCCACAAAAAGAAACCACTTTTACTTTCCTTCTTTCTTCTTTCAATTTTTAAAGTTCTCAGCTATTCCAGTCCAGGGTCTAAACCAAAAACATCAATCAGTCCCACAAACAATCTTTCCTTCCTTGCTTTTCCTTTATTCTGGTTCTGCTTTCACTTTCCAAAATTCTTACTTTGTTTCAATATTTCTGTAATGTTATATCCATATCAGTTCATTCAAAAACAAAATGTTTTCCTTTTTATTTGAACTAAATTTTTATCAAAAGGTGACACTCTCCATTATACGAAGTCTTCACTTTTTCCCCCTGTATTTTTATTTAAGGTTTTCGAACCTCAATATTCCAACACAATCAGTCTCCAATTTGTAAACTTTATTATTATTATTCTTTGACAATCTTAAGTCCAGCTTTAATTTTATACTTGATTATTCCCAAATTATTTTAGTCCAATTTCATAAAATCTTTAATTCCAGCTTCTTCCTTTCCCGGTTCGAAGCCCCATTTAGCTGACAAAAATATTTTCCTTTTTTTCTCTGTCTCTTTTGTAGTTTCGCCGCTCATGTTTCTTTTCTTAAAAGTTCTATGTTACCTTAATCCCGGGTACTTTTATTTGGTTATGTTGCCCAGTTGTCCCGGTTCAGATGTTATCCACCTCTTTCTTCCCTCCTGCACAAATCTTAGTCAAGCTGAGTCATCCTCTTCGGGATGGCCATTTTAGACCATCGCTGCAGTCGTCTTCGGGAGGAAAAAAAAAACAAGCCCAGGGGGGAGATGCGGCTCCCCACAAACAGGCTTGTTGCTTCCTCTTACTCCGCTGCCCCTCCAAGGCAGTTTCAGCCCCTAATCAGGATGATTGGGGCTCTCCGACGAAAGAGCACGAGCGATAGCCGCAGAGAGTTGCGATCTACCACCCGTCGGCGAGGAGGCTCCGCCTTCTTTTTTCTTGCATTTCTTAATATCTTTATCCAAGTCCATCTGTACTTTCCACGAAGTCTTAAAGATAACACTTGAGATCAAGAAAACTTTTCCAAATCCAGGAAAGTCCTCAGATTCTGCACAAATTTCTGTTTGAACATTGACAAAAAGGAATTGCCTTTATTTTCAGAGCATATTTGGTCATGTACTACATTAACACTTTCTGTATGTTTGTCCTTCCTTTCCCTCATTCTTAAGATGGGCTAAAATGTAACTGTGACATCTGCTGTAATTTACGTTCACAGTTACTTGCCAATTGTGCAGAATATACTGCAAGTAAACAGTTTATTTAAATATATATTGAATATGTTGAGACTCTCTTAAGTAAAAGTTATTTAGTTATATAGTTTAAGTTTAGCAATTAACTATAGAATAAATACTTTTAAACTGCTTACCAAGTCAGAGTACATAATTTGATTTTTTTATATTTATGGTTCTTATTAATTTATCATTATTTTATCTTAAATAATTTTATCCTTAATTAAAAATAATAATTTTATTCTTCAAATATTAGTAACTTAATTAAGTTGAATTAATTAAAACAAGTAAGCAATAAGAAACTAGATGTTCCATAATAAGGAATTGGAATGTTATGCATATTTTTGTATAATAATGAACAGAATGTGCATAACTTCACATGAAGGTTCTAATTTGTAAATAGATTGTATGCACACAACTTTGTGCATTTTTCCAATACACTTATTCTGAATCACTTAAGCATAATATATAGAGGCATGCCCAATCATTAACATTTTATAAGTGCAGCAGTTTTGAAGTTGTTTCATATCCTTACTGTTAAATACAGGCAGTTGTCAATTTACAACAGTTTATTTCGTGACCGTTCAAAGTTACAATGGCACTGGAAAAAGTGACCTAGGACTTTTTTCATACTTATGATTGTTGCAGCATTCCCACCCCCCATGGTCACATGATCAATATTAAGATGCTTGGCCACTGACTCATATTTATGACAGTTGCAGTGTCCTAGGGTTATGTGATCCCTTTTACGACCTTCTGACAAGCAAAGTTAATGGGGAAACCAAATTCACTTAACAACCATGTTACTAACATAACTATGATGATTTACTTAACAATGGTGGCAAGAAAGGTTGTAAAATGGGGCAAAACTCACTTAACAAATGTTTCATTTAATAACATAAATTTTGGGCTCAATTGTTATTGTAATTCATGGACTTTCTGTACTGTCAGTACAGCTGCTTAATTTTTGGGTGATTCCATTGAAGTGACTTAAAACTAGTATCAACCAGCACTGAAAATGCTTAATACAAATAGCTTTTTCATGATGATTCTCAATGTCATTTAGAAAATTGAACTTTGCAAACTTATGATTTCCTCATGTGTACTGGTGTGAAAAGATGCCAATGAAAAACAGGACCAAAAAAGGGGGATAGTATGATGTCTTACACTAGTGTAACAAACTAGCATCAGTACATGATTAGATGGATGGAAATGTCTTTGGTTAATACTGTATTTTAGTGTTTGAATATTGGAAATGTTGTAAGTAGAAGAGAAAGGATGGCAGGGAAGAAAAGAAAAACAAATAATATATAAGTACCTCGGTTAAGCTCAGCCAAAGTATGAAGAACACGTGGAGGAATAGACATTTTAAATATAATGATGGCACAATTTAATACGGGTTAGTTATTTTTCCATGAAATACTTCCATGCATAGAAACTCAGTTAGACCATTGTTAACCACCAAGTTCAGGAAAGTTTATTTATTACTCTGTAATTAACCAGGACTTTATGGGAGTCTTTCAAAGTGGTATTGAGCCATTGGCATTCAATTCCTACTGCTTATTCCAAGTATCACCTTCAATATAGTTTTTATAAAGGAAGACTGGCGAAGTACAGTCAGTTCCATTTATTAGGAAGTGGCTTAGAAAGTGTCCAAGTCAGCGAAGGCATAGGAAAAACTATTCACATCAGGTCCAAAAGTCTGTTATATTATCTAGTCTAGACTCCTACCTTATATAAACCACATTTATCAAATTGTCGTGACATTACTAACAGTCAACTCAAACACAGTTAAGCAATTAGGATACAATAAATTGTAATTTAGTATTTCCTTTGTATGAGCTTTAAGGCTGAATTAATAGAGAACAAATCTTCATCTTATACTATATAGTGGTAAAGTTGTTATAGATTCCTTGTTAAAAAAAAGATTTAATAGGTCTCATTTGTTTACAGTATTTACAACCTTTATTCCTGTTGATTGGACACAAAATGTTAAAGGCGAATATACGTGTTCCAGGATAATGTTGCAGGATCTAATCTGGGTTGGTCACTGGGACCAGAGGTTTTGTCTTCCGAGCTTTCAGGCTTGTTCTGGAGCTCATCCTCAGGGAACTTTTCTCTGGCAGAGTGTGTGCTTTGGACTATTCTGTGCCTATATTGTGCCTTGGAGCTGGGAGATACTTCCAATGTAATCTACCAGATCCTCTGCCTGGATTGCTCTTGTGACTATATAGGACAGATGGGGAGGAAGCTAACTATCAGATTGCAAGAACACAATTGAGTGGTTGGATGAGGAGATCCAAACTCATTGGTAGTCTCACATTGCAATAAACAAGGACATATATTCAATTTTGCAGTTAAGATTGTTGGACGAACAAGCACAAAAATATCCAGGGACATGAATGAAGCCTGAGTAACAGGGCCCTCGTCAATCAACAGGACTCCTGATTTACCCCCAGTGTCAACTCGTAAAGCATTCCTATGCCTGTTTTAGAGTTGCCATAAACAGGGGTGGGGAGGAAATCTGAAGGAGCAGGGTGGCAGTTTAAAACCAGAAGTACATTCCACACTTATCTCACAAAGATTATAACTAAGCTACCAAATCTTCTGCCCACAAAAAACCTTAATTGGAGAATGTGATTGATGACATCCAGCCTGAACGTGCTTCATTGGAGAATCTGATTTATGATACACCCAGGGGGGAGAGAGGAAACAGGGTCACAGGGGACTGTAAATTACATATGCCAGAGGTGGCTTCATACAGGCTAATGCCAGACATGTTGCTCCTAATAAATCTTCTGGATCATGATTTAATTAGGGCAATCACCGAAATCCTGACATCCAGCATATCAAGTACTTAGGAGACGAGGACTTGGCAGCACAAGAAAACAACAGTCAATGACTTAATACCCAGCCATCAGCACCCCAATCTATATCTAAAAAGTGACACACCACACAGGCACCATATAAATGCCACACATAGAATAACCCAAAATACACACTCTACCAGAGAGAAGTTTCCTGAGGATGAACTCCAGCACAAGTCCAAAAGCTCAAAAGTCAAAACCTCTGGTCCTGGTAACCAATCCAGAGTGCTCCTTCAAGAAAATATTAAAATTAAACATAAAACCATGGGACAATGAATCAAAAACCATGCAGCAAATGATTAATTTGGCATTAAAACTGGAAAATAACAAAGGATTAAGGTATTAATATATAACCCAATTTTATAATACATCAAATTTAAATCAGAAGAAAAATCAGCTACACATGAATTCCAATTTTGCAGCTCAGCTCCAAGTGGTGCATAAAAATACATTTCAAAAGATATATAGAGAAATTTTTATGAACAATTTTATGTTTAATAGGTATTAACTGACATGTGTTTCAGACATGTTTGAAATTGAAAAAATATGTTTCTACATAACACATGCTATTTGGACTATTTGTGTGTATCCCTATAGCAACTAACAATAGCACATTCAGTTGCATCCAGTAAAACATTTATTCAAGGCAAATTGAGACTGGAGACTTATTAAGAAATAGTTACTCCACAGCAGTTGTTTAAGTAGTATATTATTACATTACTGGTAACCAAACTGCACTTATAAATGCAGAAGAATTGTATCATATATTAGTGTTTTAAGTACAAAGATATATTGCAACTGGCCCTATTTCTATAAGATGCTTAACTCACTCAGTCATTAAACCAGTCAAATTGCATCACTGATGATTCTGGCAGTGCACAGTAAGTACTGTAAACCAACTAAGTACTTTTTTGACAATATTGCGATCCCATCCGCTTTCTTCAGATGGCATCAGATATCTAAACACAGTCACCAAAGAAGCATTGGTCAACTCTTGAAAATTAGCTCCATCAAATGGAACAATGCCAGTACCTACATTGCAATTAGATAATCTAATTAGGCATGTTACTATAGGTAGTAAATGGGGCTAAATTCAATCTCCTGGAAACTTAGCTGATGGTGTTCCTTATTTCTTTTTTGGTGTTCTCATATCATACATAAAGTTGCTGCTCTCCACTTACCAGTGGTGGGATTCAATTTTTTTTTACTACCAGTTCTGTGGGCGTGTCTTGGTGGGCATGGCAGGGTACAGATACTGTAAAATCTCCAGTCAGAGGTGGTGTTTGCCAGTTCTCCGAACTACTCAAAATTTCCGCTACTGGTTCTCCAGAGCTGGTCAGAACCTGCTGAATACCACCTCTGCCACTTACCCAATTACAAGTGTGTGTGAACAGTGCCGTTAGTTCCAGAATAATTTAGGAATTTAACTCATTAATTTATAAAACGAATAGTTGATTAGAAATGTGCATCAATTAATAAATACTAGTGAGTGATGCAAATGCTAGAACATTGAAATATGGATAATGGCTTACCTACAATTTATTATAATTTCATCATATAATTAGGGTTACCAGATCTGGGCTGCAAAACTCCGGATAGGTACTAGATAGAAACAAAGATTTAGAGTGTTTTGTATCTGCTGCCATCCAGAGATTGTTTAGATCTTCGCAGCCAGATAGAACAGTCCAAACATTGGGCACACTATTTATGAATTTTCATAAATATTTCTATTTATTTATTATGTTGCATTGAGCTACTACCTGTTTTAAAAATTCAATTTCTCACACATATTTTGCACAAATTCTGTGAGGTAAATTAGGCTGAAAGATCATAAGATGAGATGAAGACATTGAAGACAGTCTGAATCTAGAATAACTATGCTACCCTGCTCCATTCCTTCATGATTAATTTGGCTCTGCTTTAAATTAAATTAAAATGAAATTAGCTCCACTTTACAAATTTTAGATGGACAGCTCTAATCTGTTCCATCAAACTTTTAATGGTATAAGATCCTGTTTTATTTTCTAACTGCAACTTTGATTTTGGACTTTATTGAAGTGAATGGTTCTGTTTCTTTTTATTGTTATGACATTAAACAAATTGTACTTTTATTGTATATTAGCAGTGTTGAATAGACAGGAAGTGATTCTTGATAATTAAATAGAGAAATCAGCATAATTGGGCGTTTATATTTTAAATATAAATTAGACTAGATTTACCCTTGATCTTAAAAAGCCTATATATCACACACAAAAATTCTAAAAAGGGTTGGTATATCTAAAGCACATTGCATTCATTAGTGAGGAATCACAGAGACACAAGTATTGTAGGCTATATGAAGAAATACTTGTGTGTTTTGAATATCTGGACAAATCATTAGCATGCTAATCCATAATAGGCTTTGAGGACAGAATTATTTGGAATCCAATACACTATGAAATATGTAATGTGGCTGTTTATGGTTTCCTGCATGCCTAATAGCACTCACAGTTTTAGGAAGAAAAAAAAGGAGGATATAGGACAGTAGAATTTTATTTGTAGTGTATATTGTAAGACAAAGCTGAATACTCAAATCCAAGCAGAATGAATTACTATAGTTTAGATTCCCATGAAATAGCTGTTGTGGCTTTTCTTTCTCATAATGATTATACTGATCTTATTTCTAGCAATTTTGCTTTTTAGGCTAGAACAAGACATGTTATCCTAAAGTTTAAACTCTCTACCATCACTTTAGTGCACAGGGTATCATTGGAATTAACATTTGACATACAGTATATCATAGTAACTGGAATAAGTAATATTCAACTAATCATGGTAAAAATTATATATCCCATTTAGTCTTAACAATAAGTGGTGCCATTCCATTGCCTCAGTGCTTGCAATTTAGTATTTTGTGGCACAGCAGCAGTAGCAGCAATAGCAGCAGTAATAGCAGCAGCAGTAGCAAAAAAAAAAAAAAGTTTGAAATGCCTGTTTCAAGCTGTTCGCAATATAAATCCTACAGGCTTCCGCAGCACAACTGGGGAAGGCCCTAAAAAGAGAACAGTAAACATTGCTGTCAAAATGCTCCTCTTTGCACCAGGCAAAGTTGTGGACTTTGCCAGGTGCCAAATTGTGCTCTACATAGCTTATTATATCTTTTTGTTGCCTTTCTTCTTTTTCATTTTGTTTATAATAAAAATGTGGCTGCACTTTCTTTAAAAGTGGTGGGTTTTTAAAAAAATATAATGGTGTTATTCATTTTTCATTATGTGCCTTACTGAGGGTATTTTTGTGTTGCTCATACATGAAAAAGGAGGGGGACTCAGTATTGTATATTTGTTACATGTCAGGGTATACAGCCTGGTGCAAATGTAGACATTATTACACATTAAATATCAATATAGCACATTTAACCAATGCAAAGAACTGTGACTGGATGTCCATTCATCTGCTTTATCTGACTAGTCAGTGTTAGTTTTCAATGAAAAAAATCTAGATTTTTAATCTCTGAGCCCCGTTATCTTTGAAGTGTAAGCCAACTGAACCCAAGGAAGTGGACAGAGTTCTCGTGGCTGTGAGCTTGGCTATCTATGTTCTGCGTTCCTGCTTGGACAAGGCCTCTCAGGAGGTAGCATGTAGTTGAGACCAACCACTGGTTAATGCTTTGGTGTGGGAGGCATTGGTATCACCTGCTTAGAATGAAGCAGTGGGCCATTCAATTCTCAAGAGGCCATCCTTGAACCCAACAGTGTTAGATACCATTTGTCTGGTTTCTTCAACCTTCCTTTTTAAGGAAAAGTTAGGGTGGCTGGTTCTCAGCTACAGAGGGCCCTTGTTGTACATGGTCACTTGTGCCTTGGTTATTTCCTAGTTGGATTACTGCAATGCAGTCTATGTTGGGCTGCTTGTGAAGACCAACTGAAAGTTCCAATTAGTACAGAATCAGCAACACACAAAGTGAAGGATATTTCTAGGCTTACCCACCTGGCTCCTAGTTTCTTTCTGGGTGGGATTCAAGGAGCTGATTATTACTTTCTTTAAAGCTCTATATGACATGGGACCAGGTTATTTGCATGACTGCTTCTCCCTAAGGACATCTGCCCGACTTGCAGATCAAATACAATCAGCATGCTCCTAGTCCTTTCCCTTAAATGTTGCCATGTTATGGAATTCAGAAAGTGTGCCTTTTCTGAGGTAGCCCCTGCCCTATGTAATATCCCCCCCCCCAAAAAAAAGTTGACTGGCTCCCACCCTTTTAATCTTCCAAAAAGCAATCAAGACCTGGCTTTTTCCCCCAAGTGCTGGGAAAGGGGGAATTAAGTTTAGTTATGGTAACTGGTTTTTTTTATTTTATTATATTTTGGTTTTAATATTTTTGTTATATACAGATGTGGCTTTATCTTTAACCATGATTTTATAGGCTACATTTTGTTTTCTAGTTCTGTGTATCTATGTTGGACATTAGAAAATAGTCTTCTCTTGATAAAGAGGAAATAGGTTTTCTATCTTTTTTCCCACATAAAGTTTAACTTATTTTCCCAACTCAGATGGAGTCACTTGCTTTGAAAATGCTATGGTCACAGTAGCTTGCCTATATCTAATATATTAGTTTGCTAGACAATGCATGCATTATTCTTCTAGGCCCCCCAAAATATCATTAGACTTTGGGGGGATGATATTAGACTTTATATTTCCTATTTCTTAAGATCTTACAATTATGGAAACAAAAGTGTTATTCGCATAAGAGAAACCTGTATTACATTACAAATTATTTGAAATATGTGTATTTTATTGGAGGGATAAAACTACTTTGATTTTTTTTAAAGCATTTTTTTTTAAAGAAACAGTTTGAATTAAAAATCATTTAAACATGAAATCAAATAATTTCATTTGGCTGCTCTCTTACTATAATATTGTATTTGAAATAATTTAGATATCTGTGGGATAGGAGCATCTGTACCTTATCATGTATAACTTTTCCTGATTATTTCTTGAAATGCAGACTAAACATGCGATTCTGACATAAGGCAGCATCACATTTGTATTCCTAGTTTACTCAAACGCCTTTGCCAGCTGAACTAATGTCTCATAAAGAACAACTGTGACCTCAAGGGAATCTTGTAGGAGGCACTAAACTGTAGAAGGCCAAAAAGAAGTTACAACTATTTATACCAAAATTCCTGATCCTAAGTCATACTACATACATATATCATCCCTATCTTATATTATATACAAGACATATATATGCACAGATTGTTTAAGCAGCAAATCCCACTATTATATTTTAGAACTTTTCAAAATTCCATCATGTTTAATATAAGTTTCAAGAGTATTGACCATATAAGTATTACTATTCTGCATAAACAACAGCTTGATTACAAGTTCATGTTTTATAAATGGGTGGCTACATGTGCAAAGACAATCTTACTTGCAGGGACATTGTGTTAAAGGTTAGGAATTGCATACCTACTAACAAGCGTTTTGGAGATGACTGGACACAAAACTGGGAAATCTGGTTTTCAAACTCTACATGAACATGAAAGTTATTGGCTGCCATTGACTCAATCCTATACCCCCTCACCTTGATCTCCCTTGTATCATTACTGTGATAATATCATGCAATTAATACTCAGAACTGCAATATCCAAAAAAACCTATCATTCGGAAAATATAGATTCTACTTCCTGTACCTGTGGGACTGTTCTAATAAAAACACTCCCATCATGATAACATTTCTCAAAAGCAGGGAGACTGACATTTGCTCTTCAGTAAAAACACAAATCTCCATACACTTAAAATATAAGAAGCTAGAACTATTTGTTGACAAAGGAAATTAAAAGGTCTGAACAGATACCTTGTAATGGGAGGGGTGGAATCCTTAAATTTTGTTTTGGCCAGGATCTGTCATGTTCAGCCTCAGGGTATTTGAAATTTGACCTGTCTCCAATAAATTGGTCATGCTTATTGGAAATGAGGAAAAGATGCTAGAAATATGCATAATTCTGCATTAATGGAATGTAAGTGGTTTGAAATGACCTGTGGGTAGTAATCAAGAATTATATCAGTACTTTCTTTGCAAAGCTGGTTCTTCAGGTGCATGTCTTCTTGAATTGTTACCTTTATTCTTTCTTGTTTGTGCCACAATAGATAGCCTGGTTAGATGGACATTATAAGTCCTACCAGGTATGCAACCTAAGTAAGTGGTTTCACACAAACCTGAATTGCTACCATGTCCAGACTAAATTATAAACCATTTTTTTCAGGATAAAGGCAGGGAAAGCCAAGCAGAAGCAAATAAATAAGTAAATAAATCAGAGAGCTTCAAGTAACATATTATGCCTCTTAATCCTCTAATTAAAAAGTCAGAAAATATAATTTGTCAAGTAAGATTAGCTTATTTTTGAGCATAATGCTTTCCTTACAACACTTTAGTTTAAGGAAAAAAAAGAACTGTTATAAAAAAAACTCTATCTTTGAAGGCCCATAATATTGGATAAATATTAAATTGCAGGGTATAGTGCATAATTCTGTCCATCTTCTCATTCTTGTATCATAAAATATGATAGCACTGCACCTGTTTATTCTCACTCATTCTTGGTTATATGGCATAACCTATAAGACAACATTACATTGTGTGTCTTATGTCTGTCCCTTTATGATTGCATTGTCTGATAAATCAGATGGATTCAGAGAACACAAACACCATAAAAATGAAACTGAACATAGAATTCATTCACTCAGAATCAGAACAGACCATGTCGCAAAAAAAATAAAAAGAAATTTACAATGTTCATTTTAGAAAAATCTTTATTTGAAGGCATTTCAAAAGATGAATTTAAAAAGCACAAGGGTGCCCCCTAGTGGAATTTTAGCTCACATAACTAAGTGCAATGCATTACAAATCTATTCAGAATTACAGCAGTTTTTTTTTTTTATTTTGAGCACTTGAAGAAATCTGCATTCACATTTTCTCCAACTGCATTAATCACATTGTAAATTATTCTTCTAATTTTTAAGTCAGTTTAGTTTATTCATTCTTCCTTGTCCAGAGTCCATTGGAATAGTTACGGAACTAAAAAGAGAATATGTTCAACTTTAGTATCAGATTATAATTATGTTAGTTGTATTTACCACTTTTATAAAGAGCAAGTATAGAGTGGTTAATACTTAACAAGTTTAAAGTCCTGGCCTTGGCTTTGTCAAGTCTTAACCTCATTTCATTTATTTTAATTAGATAATTTCCTTAATAGGTTGTAATAATATATCTTGGCCTAAGCAAAGCATATGTAAAGGAAGGTAGAGATGTCCTTTGGAAGGGAGGTTTTCAAGATTCTGTTACTATACCCCACAACAAGAAAGTAGCATTCCAGGAATTCTTATAGTAGCGATTCCCAACCTTTTGTTCACCATGGACCCCCTTTAAATACCTTTTGTGGTGAGCACGGACCCCCAAACTAAACTCAAGATTTAAATCATAACATTTCTTCAAGCCTTTGCAGACCCCCTGTGATGGCATTGCAGCCCTCCCAGGGTCCGCGAACCACAGGCTGCCTTGTGGTTTTTGTTTCTTCATCTGACCTACTTAAGGACTGGCATCAACTTTGAAAATCCAATCCAAGGTGATCTCTTAACATTCCTTTCCAGGATTTGACAATACATTCCATGACATTCTGTTTAGCACCCAAGAGTAACTAACCTAAGCTGGATGGCATTAACAATTATGTGGACATACAGTTGTTCCAAAAGTTGTACTAAAAGACATCATCAACAATTCCTAATCAAACTGGAGCCACTGTTTGTGGCTGAGTTCCAACAAGCTTCAGCCATAGACTGTTTATTTTTTAATATTTTCTTAATCACTTAAAGAAGTGGAAGGGATGTTTATTTGCAGATGATGCAAAGTTAGATGGGATTTTGAGAAAGAGATTTCAGGGATATACTTCATAGGTTAGATAGGTTGAAAAATAATATAATAAAATAGACCACAGAAACTTATGCATTTGGAAGACAAAAATTACATGCATGTATTATGGACAGAGATATCTGGCTTGGTAATATTATTTATAAAAAAAAAAAGATTTTGGAATAGTTGATTGCAAACTGAATATTATTCAGCAGCATAATATGGCAGCAAAAAAGGCAAATATAATTCTTTTTTTTTTTTTTTGAAACAAATTTTATTAATTTTGAAGACAAAAAAAGCATCATTAGACATTAAAGACATTAAACCTCTTTCCATTATAAATTTTTACAAGGCATATAAAACATGTTTTTATACAATATAATTCTAATATATCCCATTTCCACTTAAATATTTTTAGCAGATTTCTTATTATTTCTCTTTGCTCTTATTCAATTACATTTCTTCTATATTTATCCATTTTATACTCATCATATTCATATTTCCCTCTGCCTTGTTTACAAATATTCTTCTCGCTTTCTCCCAAGGTTTTATTAAATCTCAATCAAACATACACACACAAAACACAAAAACATAAAACTTCTTTTTTAAAAGTAGCTTGGCCCGGATTACCTCTCTTTGTATGGACTTCAATTAAATTCATGTTCAACTTATATGCCATTACCTATCTTATTACCCTTCTATATCTTCATTATAACTTCTCCCGCTTTCCAAATCATTATATTTGTATCTTTTGTCCATTCTTTTCCAATTATCCATTTATCTCATTCATATTAGAAAAAAAAAGATTTCTCCTGAAATCACTAATCAAGTATGATGCCTTTCCATCGCTCCCCTAAATTTACATTTAAGGTAACACCTAGTTCCCTATCTAATTCTGCTTAGTACATTCTACTTACTAAAATAGTAAATCCATAAAGTAATTAAATATATAATTAAACATTAAATCTCATAGCATTCCAATTATCTATTTCAAAAACAAATACCATAATAATAAGTTCATACAAACATCCACACAATAGTCAATTATACTCTATACTTAAACTAAATATTTTAAACATTCCTTTTAATATTTTATTAAATCTTAAAATCTATCATTATTAAACCTTTAATGTTTTAATCTTTACTTAAGTCTTGTAAAATTCTAATTTTCTATTTCTAATACAAATACTACAATACTATCATGTACCTTGCAGAAACATTTTGGAACAAAGTTATGCATTACCCATTATCCCTAAAAAAGATTTCTTTTCCACATCTTGTTTCATACCTTTGTGGCTTTTTCCCCCTTCTTCCTTCCTATCTTATCCCATCTGGTCTTTTTACCCCCTTAGCTTCCCCTCTCTGTTGTATTTCTCTTTTCTTTGCTTTCTAACATTGTATTGATTTTGCATCTTATTTTTCTCTTTCTTGGATGTTTTTTAAGTCTTATGTCCTTTTTAATCAACTTTGTAGACTCGTTAAAGATGGCTTCTTCTTCTTCTTCTTCTTCTTCTTCTTCTTCTTCTTCTTCTTCTTCTTCTTCTTCTTCTTCTTCTTCTTCTTCTTCTTCTTCTTCTTCTTCTTCTTCTTCTTCTTCTTCTTCTTCTTCTTCTTCTTCTTCTTCTTCTTCTTCTTCTTCTTCTTCTTCTTCTTCTTCTTCCTTCTTCTTCTTCCTCCTCCTCCTCCTCCTCCTCCATTAATTGTTGTGTTTGTTGATAAGTGGCAAGCGCCATTTCTAAAAAGCGAAAAATTTCTCTCACACCGTCTTTACCTTCTTTTTTTTATTTTACCATATTCCTCTCTCAGTTCATCAACAGATAAAGCCATTATAAACCTTTTCTTCTTCTTTTTTCTCTTCTTCTTCTTAAAACAACCAAGATAATTCAAAGCTTGAAACAATTCCCCAAAATCCCAAAGTCATCAAACAATCCAAACAGAGCACAAAGTTCTTCACACTTTTTCTTCCTGGGGTAATATCAATTGGCAAGGGGAAAAAAACCCAATCTGTATTTTAAAGTCTTATTGCAATTAACTTCCAATCTCAAAATCTTCCAGGCATCTCCTCCAACAAAATCTTAATAAAATTTTCCTTTTGTCCTCTCCCTTCCCACTTATAACAGAAAGCTTTAAATTTTTACCTTCTGTAAAATAGCAGGATTTTCAATATCCATTTGTTAAATCCATGTGGAAGGAGAGTAAACTTTCTCTTTAAGCACTTTCACTCGCCGCTTGTAAATCTCTTCTGGAAACAAAGTATCTTTCAAAAAATCAGGATTTTCAGGATATTACTTGTATCTTATAGTCCCAGTTCAGCCAAAAACTTTCGCTTCAGAACTTTCTCCTTCTTCCTCCAGCACAATCTTATCCAGCTGTCAGCTTCTTTGTGGCGGCCATTGCTGACCGCCGCTCCACCGCCTTGAGAAAAGAGGGTTAAGCTGGGTGGGGAAGGGGTCTCGAAAACCCCAACCCCTGTCCGGATCCCTCCTATCTTCGGCTGCCTCTACGGGCAACCTTAGCCTCAAACCCATCCAGATCGGAGGCACCAAGACGGCTAGCGCAACAGGGATCGCGCAGGATCGCGAATCCCTGCCGCTGCCGACAAACCGGAAGTCCCAAGGCAAATATAATTCTATTACATAAAGTATAAAAATGTAATTTCAAAATAATTGGAATTAACAGTTACAGTATTCTGCATTGGTCGGATTCTATTTAAATGCTGAGTCCATTTCTTAGCCACAAGATTTTAATAAATTTCTGCTACATAGTTTTTCTGAAATGCAGATGAGGATGATTTACAGCTAGTAACTAATATGATGAAGAAGACTGAAAGAACCTTGAGAAGACTGAAGGGAATAGAACCCTTCAAGTATCTGAAATTTAAGATTTATTCTGAATTATTCCAGAGAGCATTTGAAAGTTTCTTGACATAGACAACAGTCAAAATTTGTTCTGGTTTATTCCAGACAGGACAAAGAATAGTAATTTAATATTAAAGGACAGATTCTGGTTGAAAGATAACAAAAATTTTGTAAGAGCAGTTAGATGGTGGAATCCATTATCCAAAGGAATAATGGGTTCCTTTTCCCTGAATGTCTTCAAGCATGGATTCTAGAGTAATCTGGATTCCTGCACTGAGCAAGGGAGTAGATATGATGGCCTTTCCAACTTTATGATTCGACAACTAACTGGCAAGATATAAATTCAAGTCCCTATTCAGTCGTGGAGCTCTCCATGTCTCTGGCTCAGTTATTCTTTCTCAGTGCTTTGTGAACCAAATCAGGGAAGAGTCCTTGCCATTTATGTAGATCAGTATTCCAGAGAAGCAAGATATGACATAAATGCAATAAATAAAAATGTTTTATTACTGTTTGATTTTAAATTCTGGCTTACTCCCCATAGGAAAGACACTTACAAACATCATCACAATTGTAAGGTATTGCTAATTATTAAAATATATGGAACAAAGCTAAGGCTGCAGTTTTACTCATCTGATTATAATATATGATATACTGAACAATTTTGACTTGTAACTATAGTAATCTAAAGGCTTTTTATATAAAAATAATATGTGATGACATTGTACATAATGCCTCTTAAAGCACTTTAAAATGAAAAGACAGGGGCTATAATTTATATTTTGAATTATTTGTCAAAATGTTGACAATGGACTCAGTTCTCTATATTTCCAGATCTTCTTAATCTTGTTCTTGGAAGAGGCCAATGTCAGAAGTTTTTCTTTATTTAAGAGTTCAGGGTTTGAGAATACCAGAATAAGAGAAACTAATCATACTTCCTCAAACACTCCTTTTCCCTCAAACTAACCACTATTGACCTCATCTCATTCCTAAGAGGTATGTAAGGAGCGTGCATAAGCGCACAATTGTGCCTAACATCCCTGTCCTATTGTCCCCAATTATTCGTACCCATTTCCTGTATTTATACTTACGTTTATTATCTTGTAAGCTATTGACAAATAAAATAAAAAATAAATAAAAATAAATGATATACCTTGTAACGTAATGTAGTTTTTTTATTGCAGAAAGAAAAAGGGACAGACGAAAAAAACCAAAGAGAGAAGAAAGCAAAGAAACCAGTCAGGAAAACAGAGACCAAGAATCCAGAAGGCAGGGCAGAGATCCAGAGAGAAAAAACAAAATGCAACCGAAGAAGAAAAAAGGCCAGAATAAACAGCAGAAACTAGTTGCCATCAGCACTGCACACTAACCGCCTTACACCACTGTTTAAGACTATTGCTGCTGCTATCACCACCAGACCTCCAGGGTCAGTGTTCCCCAATTATCACCAATAGACAATATTACAAGCTATACTTAGACAACATTCCAATACTTACTATATTCTTCATGCAGTCACAGTTTAATCGGAAGACTGACATGAAGCAAGATTTTTGTTTAGGTTTTTTTTTTTTTCTTTAAATGGGATACGTTCATCCTTATATTACATGCTTCCATGCATCTCTTAAAGAGTGTCTTAGCAGGTGGCACTGTCTGGTTGATCTGGTCAGGCTTGGAAGCTCGGCAGGGTGCGGCCTGGCTAAGTTCTACAAGATTGGCAAAGTGGTAAGCAAAACGGGGAAGTCATGAAAAAAAAAAAAATCCCAGAAGAAGGGAGTGGTAAACCAATTCCACACTCTTGCTGAGGAAGCTACGTGGATGTGCCCCTGAAGTCACCAGGAATCAAGTGGATTCAAAAGGACTTTAGCTTTTATCTCTAAGGGTCAATTTAGAAGCTTGTATATAATTATCAATATGGTATAAGGTATAACAATATATTGGATGACTACTTTTTCTTCTGTAAAGTATTTTTTCAACCCATTCTTTTATGAGGCAAATAATGCCTAAGGTAAAAGATACAGTATCCCTAAGTGCATCATTACAGTATATATACGTTGCATAAAAAGAAGGAAGAAGAAAATGTTTTAAGAACTGAATATTTAATACCGCAGTCTTGTCAGAATTACGTTCACTGGATTTTGTGATTCATATTAGAAATTCCAGACTGAAGAACTCCAAGGCTCTGAAGCGAAGGCACAAAAGAAATGGAAGCCTCGGTAAACATATTGCAAAGACAAGCGTTAGATAGCCCTATTATTTGCAAGATAGCAGAATACTTTCTGTCAAAACCTTGGTAATACAGCTGTTCTATGCTTTATATCATTCTCATAACTGAAATCTTCCAGTGACTGACAAATCATATGGGGGGGGGGGGGAGCAAAACACTGAGATAATAAAGAACAGAGATGGGAGATCACACAAATCGGACATTTGCACTGATGACTTTTTAATCCCTCTTGTAATTGAACATTGTCACACAGTCTGCTTTGTAAATGGAGAAAAGTATGCTGTTCTTTAGAAATGTTTTATCTAATAAACTAAGGCCACTTTACTAAATGTACAGGGGAATATCCAATTAACTCCTCTAGCTGATGGATTGATGGAATGGCAGAACAGGCACAATGCTATCAGCAGAGTGGGCAAGAATTCTTTAGGGTTGGACAAAGGATAAATATTTCTACACTATATCTGAATTTATAGAATTTCCACAAGCAGAAAAACAATATCGCTCATTTTTCTTCTCTCACAGTCAGTGAGCGCCAAGGTTGAGTTTCTTCACTTGCTATGGACACAAACATGCTCTAACGTTTTTCTGGTCTGTTTTCATAATGTGGTCTTTCTCTGTTCCCCAAACCATTCCCGAGACAGTCTTGAATCATTGTTAATAGTACCCACTAGGGTGGTTATTATATCTCTCTTATCTTGACACCGCTTTGCAGGAGATACAACCTGGCTGACTATTTTGTCAGCAAGGTGACCCATACCTACTAGTTGACCTTAGGCTAATACTAGTATGCATTCTTCCCGATTCCCAGGCACTGGCTTCAAGGGCTATTGTGCTTTGGGCAGCTGAACAGCCTGGTTATTTAAAGTTGGGTCCCCCTCACCCTCATTTCTGCCAGATCTCTGACTCAATCCCTCATTCTGCTTCTTGGAGCACCCTTAAACAGCAGCTAGCCTATGGTAGTGACAGGAGGGGAGGTATTGCAGGATAGCTATCTATCTATCTGCTGCTTCGTGGTACAGTCCCCATAATGTCTGTCAATTGTCATTCAGGCAGGCTGCTTCTGATTGCTCACCTACTGAACATGAGTTTAGCGCTTTTCTAGAATAGCACTAAATCTGTCTCCAGCTTCGTCCAGATATGGGTTTAGCAGACAATTCATCTCTAAAATGGAGCTTAAGTTCTGTCACTTTCTTTTCAAATGCACAGAGACAAAACACTTACTAGTCTGACCACTATCAAATTTGCCTCCTTGCCAATCTTAGCCCACATTGACTTTCATAGGGGACTCCAATAATGCCTGTCTTAATGGGCCTTATACACTGAATAGGTGTTAGCCATCTGAGGTAGATCAGGTCAGGAAACAAACCACCACAAGAAACATTAGAACTCTATTTTATTTAGACCATAATAATAGAATCTTGAAAGCCTGATACAATGTATGTTTCCTTCCCGCTTATACCCAAGACTGTCAAGGTAGGCCAATCCCGAGTTTCTCCCTCAGACGCTACTGTCTATCGGCTTTATTCCTGTACAATAAGGACAGTTTCATTCATTGGCATCATGCCTGCATCAATATAGGAATGGCTAGTAAGGATGGCAGATTGTGTACCGCTATAAAGACAGATGGGTTACACTTCAACCATGAGAAAGAACCCTAAAAAAGCTATGGACAGAACAATTCTCAGAATGGAGTTATTACAAATTAGGAAAATTAATTTCAATCAATTAGTGTTAACACTATTCTATTTTGTGAAAGACCATTTATTTCTTTTTTTCCTCACAAGCTAACAGGGATAGGAATTTGTTTTTGAATACAGGTAATCAATTGCATTCTGACAACTAAAAACTAACCAGGATTTCTCTTGATCTGGTCAGACTTTGCAGTGTTGTTTTAATGAAATGTCAACAGTTCCCTTTTAATCTAACCATATTTTCAACTGTATAACAAAACTAGCACCTACTTACATTCTAGTCTAGAGTTTTCACTTCAAGTTGAAGTACCTTGTTTCAAAAACTATATTATTAACTATAATAATGATAGAGTTAATTTGGATACCCACATTCCTTTTTCTTCCTACTTCAGTTTTAGTACGAAGGTCAAGTGGCTTTGGGAATTACCTGATATTTGGCTTCCATGCTATTACACACAAGTAATCTCCTAGTTAAATTAACTTGGTCTTGAAATTGAATGAGTTCACTATGATGATTTGGACTTGGCTTTTTCTTATCCTTGCCCTAAAATGGTAAGCATGAATGAGATTTTATAACCTGGCTGGATCCCAACATTTATCCACCTGACTTAGAAAATCTTGCCCACCCTTCATTTTCAGTATGTGATTTATGCTTCTCATATAGGAAAAGAGATAGTTGCCTTGGCGTGAAACTGATTATGATTAAAAAGAAGTGCAAAGAGATTTCTTACAAGTGATGTCAACTATCACCTGCCATTGCCCATGGCTGCATTTGTTAATTAATAGCAAGATATCACAGGAGACAAAACACTGCTGATTAATGCATGCCTTGGGTGCAAATAAATAAATAAACCATGGCATCTTAAATGTCTCAAAAATGCTTTTTCAAAAGGCAACTAGACTATGTTCCTTTCTTGAGGAAGACATTTTGCCTCTCATCCAAGAATGATGAGGGACAAAACATCCTCCTCAAGGGAAAAAAACCTAGTCCAGTTGCCTTTTGAAAAAACACCTTTTGAGGTAACCATGACCTGGAAGACTGAGAATCTCCATAGACATTTTATCATATAGCACTACCAAAGAATCTACATCTCAAGAGAAATCCCAGCTGCAATGTAATTGGAAAATGGGCATAAAAGTAATATTAATATTATAAACATGTATTAAAATCTTAATTTTAATAATCTCAATGTTGCTTTTTCATAGGATTTGGCATTTTCTAGTAACTAACCATTGTTTCTTCCATCTCACTTATAGCAACTGTGCCAATTCCCTGGAATGGAAGCATGTAATGTACAAACTTGGAAGCTGATTTAAACTATAATAAGGAATATTTGTATGTTACATTCCTTTTGTAATTATTTCCCCCACTCAAGGCCACATGAGTAGAACAGCGATGCTATTACTGGGGAGAGGGGAATGCCAGTATTTTTAATCCATGTCCTCCATTTTAGTTGGATTTTTAAAAACCTGTATATAGTTGTGCTAAAACTGTCAAAGCTGTGCCACCACTTTGCTACCAATTTTTGATGGCACTACTTGGTTTGTTGTACAGACTGGGGAGAGGATGCAGTGTTAGAAAGTCCACAAAGCCTACAGTTTCCCCAATTCAAGCTAAAACTGTGGAAACATTTAAAAAACAGCATTAATATCCGTTCCTATACATTTAAAGTGCCAGCTCCACTTCTACAGTATCGTGTGGATAAATTAGAAATGGGAATAATTATCTGCAGCAACATATTCTTCAAATTCTTAATATACTAGGACAATCAAATTTGAAAAACAAAATAACATGATGAATGTAATTTTCCAAGCAATATTTTATAATTGCTGTCATTCACCATACTTCCTAGGGAAGCTGGATGTTGCAGTTCAGCAATATGCTGAAACTCCTAAAAAGTGTGGAGAATGACAGCAAATTTATTGTGCTGTTTTGTTTTTCAGAATTGATTATTCTAGAACATTGAGAATTTTGACTGATATAGAGGAAGTTTGTATGTCTCCAAATTAATACATGAATCAATGTGTGTGATATTGCAGACATAAGGGATAATACATTAATGTTGATAATTATTTCCATTCTTATTCATCCATGCAACCCTGTGGTACTGGGGCTGGTACTTAAAATATATAGGAACAGATATTAATGATCTTTATCTCCACCGTTCCACTGTTGTTGAAATTATGTTATGCATCAGATTCCCCGCCCCCTTTTTGCTTGTTGTATTCTGCAAAAAGCCTTATGCTTTGATATATGAAGACTTATGCTATGTAAACCTCCATTAAATAATGCCTAATTTGTGTGCCCTAATCTGATTAAAAATTATTCTGATGCCATATCATTTGTACTTCCAACAACAGTGGAAAAGAATTGATAAAGAAAATTACAACCAAGATCGTGTGATTAAAAATAAGCTGGTTCAAATGTGAATTTTGTCATATTATTTATATTAACCATTTGCCATTAAAAAGGCTTAATGCAGCTTTCTACATATTTTTACCTATTGGCTCTATACACAGGAGAGGCAAGGTCTTAGATCATCAGAACAGTTCTGCCTCAAACATCAGCAGATCAACTGGCTGTCTTCATTATTAGTTCCCAAAGAAACTAGCAATGACAATAAATCTGGCTATTAGTGTTATAGACTCTGCAATTTTAGGCCATGTATGAGACTTCAAAAGGTTATGTGTTATTAATTTTGTCAACTTAAATCAGCTGCAAAGCCAAAGGAATACAAAGCCAACTGGAAATTAAAACCTTAAACATGACAGGCTTCCAAAGACGGCATTCTGTGTCCCAAGCTTTACAGCAAACAACATGCCAAATACAAGGACAGTTCTACTTTGTTGTTATGCTCTAGAAACATTACTTCAGTGCCAAAATCATCATATTTCATTACTATCACCAAATACAGTTTAGTAAGGATATAAGGATAAAACAATTACGGCCTAGTAATGACAGGCTAATGGACAGCAGTCCATTTCTATCAATGCCCAGGATGAATTCTTCAGGATATATTAATTTGATACAGTAAGTGCAGAGAGGGGAAAACCAATTAAGGTTTCATGTCCTATTGTGCAACATACTGCATATGCATGAGTGCACCCTAATTAGTCCCACTGAATCAATGTTACAAAGAGAGAGAGCTTGAAAACAACCTCAGAAACAGCCACAGATGTTTCTCATTTTTAATTATAACCAATATAACTGGCAAAACATCATTGTCATGGTTACATGTCACACTATTACTTTTAAAAAACAAGAGCCAGTGAATGTCAAGGAAATGAATGGACCAAGTAGCCCTGGATACTTTTTAATAATAGTCATTGTTAGCAATTCTTGAAAAGAAAGTCTTGGATGCTTTGATTCTTGCTGACTTTGCTAACTTGCCTTTGATTCCCTTTGGACAAAACTCTCAGGCTTTTATGTCACTAGACATCTGAAGTGTTATAGGACTCCAGAGACTGAAACTGCCATTTCTAATTAGGACTTCAAGTTTTATTTTAGTAATCAAAAGGTTTCATCCAACTCTTTTTTTTAGGAACACCATGTTTTATAATTCTTTTCTAAAGAGTGCAAATATGCTTTAACAACTTAATAAGGAGGACTTTTTTTTTACTGCACTCTGCTTTTTAAATCTGCATTTTAAAAAAATGTTCATGGAAGTTAGCCTATTAGCGACTTAGTAACAAAATCCTTATGAAATGATTTTGAAAATTCATGCAGAAGCCATAAATTTTAAGATTTCCATGGGCACTGGAATTCTCAAGCCACTGATCTGACAGACAAAATAAAAATGTAGACAGAGATGAAAGGTGGAGCCACAGGTAAGGAAACAAACTAAAAGTCCAGAGGTCAAGGACAAAGGGAGATGCTACAGTGGGGGAAAATAGCATAGAACAGGACCATAAAGCATGTAGTATCACAGAGAATGAAGTAGACGTTAGGAAAAAAAAATCCAATCCAATCAGAACAGTCAGCATAAGACAGGAGGGCACTGGAATTCTCAAGCCAACCCACTTATCTGCAGCGATATATAAAATAAAAATATAAACATTTAAACTCAACAATAGGGAACAAGATGAAAGCCCAAAGAGATTTCATATGGTGATCTTTAGCAAACCACTCTCAAAGCACTTCAGCAGAGTACTAATAATGGTCTTTGCAGCTTACACATTTAAGCTGGTGGGCAAGCAGGCAAACAATTTCAGAACTCCTGGTCCTCTTTCTCCAGCAGCAAAGCATAACCCACAATAGGTCTTTTAGCCCTCAGCCATGTACTTAAGTAACTGAAATTTGCCCCAGAATTCCATAATTAACAGCAACAACTTTTCCCTGCTGCAGCTGCTGTACTGACTAGGTTGGATAAGTTTGGGATGGGGGGAGGGAATAATGCAACAACCTACAAATCATAACACTTGAAATAGCTGGGATTTGTTCAGAGATGAAATGAAACTGCTTTTTGTCCAAACTGTACAAGAAAACTCTCTGAACATGAATGTTTTATTTCAAGCTTGGAATATGTGAAATAGTGCTTTGAGGTTGAAGCATTTAGTCCGTGCTATGACTCCACAGTATAGACAGAATGGCCAAGAACCACAGGTTGCCATTATGTGCAATCTCTTCTGATCTTCATGCTGCTTTTCACTGAAGATATCTTTTACAAATTCTGTTCATGTTTTTTAACTGTAATTATATCTACATAAATTTTGAAGATTTTTTTTCTCATCACTTACAAATATATGAGGTTTAATATAAAAGAACAAGCTTCCTCAGTAAGGCACTGAGTCTACAAACCAGAATTGTTCTAGCTGCGAGTTTTTGATATCTCATGTACTTAGGAACAAATCAACCAACAACAAAAAATCTGTTCCACTACTAATTCTATAATACAAATCAGTGATTCATCAGCAAATTACTGGTAGTAAGCTGAAGTCTAAATTTAGATATATACCATCAACGTTTTTCTTTTTTGTTTATTACTATTTGCTCATTATTATTTTGCCTGGAAACATCTAACTGCAAATATAACTTGAATTACAAGCTGAATAAAGATGTAAAAGACAAGAGTACTAACATCTGAATTTCAAAAAAGTTATTTAAAATGAATGTTAATGGATATTTTTGTAAATATGTCTTTGTAAACAAAGACACTAATGTAAATGAGACAAAATTTTATAGTTGGATGCCAAATTTATGAGAAAAGAGTTGCATGAATATTAAGCTCACATTGATATAGTATTATTTGTTTAATAAAAATGTCCATATAGTGGTATTTAATTCTGTGATTTTGATACTGAAAATAAAACAAAACAAAAATCTGATTGGTAAACCATTGGTAAATCACTAAACCATATAAGGAGTGGAAAATGGCTGCAGAAACAAAAACAATTTAATTTTGCACTCAGTTACAATTCCTACCACAAAGTGATGAAATCATAATATATTGCAAAAAGAAAAAGTCAGACTGATAATGGACATGGCAGCAACCCAATTAAGATACAGCTTGGGTCACAAAGACAAATTCCCACAGAAATATAAAGTCTTTGAAAGAACTATAAAAAGCACTTGTAGAATCTTCCTTCTTGGATTTGTTGCAATAGCAAAGAAGATCCTTCCTAGTACTGTCATAATAATCATTTATATCAATGCTACTGTTTATTGTGTAGTAGATTAGTCAAATAAACTTTTTTGACATTTTGGTATTTTCATAATTAAAGACTATTTAATGCAATCAGGGGAGTCCTTGATGCTCTCTGAATTTGGTTTTTTTTCCTTGCAGACATTTCATTACCCAAACTAGGTAACATCATCAGTGCTTGGTGTAGAGAGCACCAAGGACCCCTGAGCTACAAATATTCTTCTTTATTGGTAATACAAGCAGATTCTGAAAATATATTTTTTTTACTTTGCATTTACTAATGAAGATTACTTAAAACTAATATTACCTTTAGGTCACAGAGAAGAGCTGAAGAGCTGAAGAGCTAATTTTAAATAATGTATGCTTCTTATCCCATTACAGGTTTTAAATATTCATTCTCTTAACAACACAGCTCTATTTTTCCCTAAGACTTGATATGACAGATAGAGAACCATTTAAGTTCCCTCTCCTCGGCACATCAACAATTATAAACGTGACTCAAACGCTGTGCTACCAAATTATATCTGTAACTATGGCAGCTGAAGTAATTGTGAGATACCAAGGGGAAATGTGATAAGGGAGGGAGGGAGATCAATTTGGAAAAGGAGGGACTAATTTAAGATCTTACAGCATTTCATTAAAATGCCCAATTTTTCTCTTGACATCTTCTAATACAAGAATCTATGAATAATATTATAAAATCAAACCAAGAATTCAACTCATCAGAACTCTTCTCCAACAGAAAGCCTCCTCACTTCTTAGCAGGTTAGCAGAGGTTAATAAACTCACACTTTCTTCTAGGGCATGTGTGTCAAACTTGCAGCATCACACTGCTGTCACGTGACATTTTGCAACATTTTTCCCTTCGCGGAACTGGGATGGGCATGCCCTGTGTGTGACGCATCTGGCCCGTGGGCTGCCAGCTTGACCCCCTGTCCTAACGAGATTGTTAGGTTCCCTAAATTAAGACTTAAACTTTGATGAAGTTTTTCAGTACCTTGACACAGCAAGTATACAGCAAGAAAGCATTAGGGTAAGACCGGAAATGAACTGTTGCCTACAGCTGCAGTTCCTACACTTACATTTGAGGCCAAGTCCCAACTTTAGATACTCTCTCTGGTTCAGATCTAGGTGCCATCCCTATCAAATAACTGGCTTACATTTTTTACCCTCAGATTTAAATGGCAGTTGTTTGTTTACATTTTCTTTATTCCTACCCTGTGAAACTTCACGTCGTAATATTACCCTACTATTATACTACCCTACTATTATACTACTCGTCAAGAAGTCAAGGATGGCATACTAATTTTATTTGTTTCTTTTGTGAGTCTTTTATTCCTCGGTGACCTTCTTTGCATTTGTTGTCACTGTTCATCACCTGAGAAACTGTCCCTGAATACAAACCTTGCATAGCTGATCTTGTTTTACGTTGTTCAAGGTACTTTACTAACAATGAACTTACAACCATGAACTCAATTTGGTTTTTATGACTGTGATGTAATTTGGGAGTTCAGGCAGCCATAAAATATGCCCACATTTTTGCAAGGGTCTAAATACAGAAATGCCTCCTGTTGTAGGCAAATCTATATGAAACTGACATCAATATCACAAAACTTAGTATTCCAGGTATTTAAAAAAACACAAGATCTGGAAAATGTCTACAGAAATTCTCAGTCGTCCAGGTCACGATTGTCCCAAAGGTGCTTTTTCAAGCGGTAACTGGACTTTCTTGTTTTTCTTTGAAGACGTTTTACTTCTCATCCAAGAAGCTTCTTCATCTCTGACTGATAGTGAGGAATGGAAGGATTTATACACTTTGCAGACAGCAGGTCATTTGCATCATTAAGGTCACCTGGAGGTTAATCTGTTTCACCAGGGTCACCTGAGTGTTGCAAATGGGTGTGAAGCCTTTTTGGAACTGTTGAAAGGGCGCGTTGTAGACTGGAGATTGATGATGTTGTATCCCATCCCTCTCCCTTTGTTAAAAGAAGGCTGATCAATTTTGACATAGATGGCCTCTTTGACCTCTCTTTCAAACTAGCTATGTTCTCTGTCCAAAATGTGGACTTTGCTGTCTTCAAGAGTGGCCTTTGTCTTTTAAATGCAGATGGACTGCTGAATCTAGTCCTGATGGGCTTGTTCTCCTGTGTTGTGCCATCCGTTTGTGAAGTGCATGTTTCGTTTCCCCAATGTACAATGTACATAAATCCTTCCATTCCCCCACACCATCCAGTCAGGGCTGAAGTAGCTTCTTGGATGAGAAGCGAAACGTCTCCCCCCACCCCCCAACAAACCCAACAAACCAGAAAGTCCAGTTGCCTCATTGAAAAAGCACCTTTGGGACAACATCTGGAAAAGGAACGCCGGCACACGCGTCTGCTTTCAACACGTCACAGCTGATTTGCAATTTACGCATCTTTCCTGGAAAGCTGGTCCTAATCCAACTCACGGGACCTTCTTGAGGATGCCTGCAGAGACGTCGACTTTAAAAAACAACAACAATCATTACATCTCTTAGGATGCATTTAAAGACAGAAGGCTTTCCATTCCTTTCTTCCTCCCCACCACGAACCACCACAGGCTTCCCGCAAGCACGAGCGGCAGCTTTTCCTCAGGGAGGGAGAAGAGAAGAAAGCACGCGCCAAACCCCCCCACCCCCCGCCTTCTCCGTTCCAACGTCGCTCCGAGCCATTTATATATAAAGATATAGATAGATATAATGAAAAAGCTCCTACAGGCTCCGCCTCCGCGCTTCCCCCACCCCTTTGCGTCTTGACGTCAGCCGAGTTCAAACGTTTGCTGGCGTCCTCACGCAAACGGGGAGGGGCGGGCAGGGAGCGCGCGGTAGCGGCGCAGTCTAATCAGCGAGCGAGCGGCAGCAGGTTCGGAGGTATTGGCCGTAGTCTTGGCGGGGGGAGGGGGGAGAGGAAAGGAGACCGCGGAGGGAGGGGGAGGGCAGATGAGTGCGGGACTGATTAGCTGAGGGCCGTTTCTTGGGGGAGGGGGGACATTTCTCTGAGGGGGGTAAACTCCGGCGAAGGCGACCACCGCTGTGGGGCAGCCGAGGCCTCCTTCGAAAGGAAAGCCGCTTCTCGCTTCTGCCTTTGGCCCCCTTCCCTGGTCCTTCCGGGCAGCGGCAGACAAGACTCGAACAAAGGCCCCGGCGTCGCCGTCGTCCCGCTCCGCGCCCTGAGCGAGAGGACGAGGCCCGCGCGGGTCTGACCCAAGTGCCCGCCCCTCCCGGTTGGTGGTGGTGGGGATCCAACCTGCCCTTCTGCTCTGCTGCATCCTTCCCTCCGGCCAAGCGACCCTGGACGGAAGGTCGGGCTGTCCCTCTGCCTCCAAGCGCTCTTTTTCTGGACAGCAGTTGTTATTGTCACTCTGCGCCCGACTTAATTTTTCTCTTTGCAGGGGCAAAATTGCAACTCTCTTTCTCTCGGTGTGTTTTTTTTTGGGGGGCGGGGAGAAGAATCGGATTTGGTGGGCAAAGAGCTTTTGTTGAGGGTTGTATATAGTTGATGGCATAGATTAGATAGATAGTTATGACATATATGTGTGTGTGTGTGTGTGTGTATGTATATATTACACAGACATACACAGATACACACACACACATCGCAAGGTTGGCAACTTGGTCGGATAATTGATAGTGTGCGATTTCCATTAGAGCAGCTTTTACCTCCCAACCTTTTTCTTATTGTTGGTACATTAAAAAGAGATGAGAGGTGGCTCACCTGAATAGTGTGTGTGTGTGTGGGGGGGATATGTCCTGATTCTCCTGTTATCCCCGGCACCACCTTAGGAAAACAGGATAGAACAAAGAACTGCATTACTGAGATTATTTGATATTCCACTTTTTAACGTTGAAGGTAGTAATGTTCCCTTTGGAAAATGGTTTTATGTAGCTTTGCTACAGTTGCATTTTTCTCTTAATGCTAGAAAATGTTTGCAATATAAAATAATGCTGTCTTATAAATATGTATGTATATATTTGGAAACATCCCAGGTTGAGAGAGTGCATCTGTTAGTATTTGTATGAAGTAAGTTGAGCTGCAATTGAAAAGCTGTTTGAATCTTAAGCTGTTTGAATATTAAGTAAAAGTAACAAAATACTTAACAGCATACTATAAGTACATTTTCTCCTAAGTGTCTAGAGGTTAAATGAAAGTATCGTAGGGAGGGTTGACTTGCTACATATATAATAACAATCCCCCCCGCTTCCCTCCATGCAACAGTATATTTGATTTTATATTTGTTTTCTTATATTTATATTTTATATTTACATATAAAATATATTTTATATGTATATATAATATTATATGATTTTATATTTACATATATATTCACAGAAGAAATCAGGCTACTCCATGACACATGGTATCCTCCATATAATTGTCAAATTAACTCCCAGATTTCCTAATGAGTGTGCATCAAAGTCAGACTTTGATATTGAAGTTGAGTAACTATGAAGGCTGGGGAAGACTGCCATAACTTTTTAAATATGCATCGGTACAATGGGCATGTAGACGGGGTACACACCCTGCCTAAACCATGGTTGTCCAACCTTTTGCCTAGCTTGCATTGGTTTAGGTATGGTATATATAGATAGCCATTGTGGTTTATTCAGTAATAAAGATTCATATAAGACAAATTGGTTTATATCATTTGCAAACCCAACCATCCTCCCATTGGTACTGTAATGAAAATAAGCGCTTAAGTGTCAAATTAATTACATAGTAACAGGGAGAAGGTTATCATGTAGTATGGAAGCTATTAAAATGATTTATTATGCCCTGTAAGTAATGGCTGAAGACTAAAAAAATGGAAGTGCCTGGATCCATAATCATAGATTTGATCTATATGATTGAAGAAGCCTCTACTAGGAGAGGTTTCTCTGTCTGAAAGGAAGGAAATGATTTTCATCTGTGTTGTTCCTCAGCTATGGAATGTATTCCTTTAAGAGTTTTCTTTGGCCCTCACCTTTTGTTTAGGAGGTCTATAAAGCTGGGTCTCTTTCAACAGACTGTAGGATTGAACAATTTTAGCACTTGTATTACTGTTATTCTTTAATCTATATTTTTATAAATTGTTATATAAAGCCAAATATTGTTAGACACTTGAATGCTTATCAGAATAAAAATGCAGTTTATTATCAGCTAGATCGATAAAAATAGAAAGCATCTGCATGCCTACTGCAGACCCTAGCTGTAAAAAATATAGTTCATTATTAGTATTCCATTTTTCTAGTTTATACAGTACAGATATGCTAATAAAAGTTTCATATTATTGCTGGATTATGAAGTGCAATTAGTACTTTGTACTATTAGTTCCAGTCTTCGATGACCATATCCTTACAGAACTATGAAATAGTATTTACAAGAACTACTACATTTCCCCTTTAGTTTAATATTTCCAACTTTGTAACTTGGCTGTTGGGCTTATATTCTCTTATCTTTTTAAAAAATATAGATAGGATAATACTGAATTAGAGTTGGTTACTAAAACCATTTGTTAGTACGCATTACAACATTGAAATATTTCTATATACCTTAGTAGTGTTAGGAAGAAGGGGGAGCTGTTTCAGGAGGAAAGTATCCAATTTAGTGACAATCTCTACTTCTAATCCTGTAGGCCCATCCTGGTTATTGGACTGTTGGGGCAAGCGGCCTCATGGTGTCGATGGTGAATGCCAGATGTGTCTATAAAGTCTCACAATTTGGATGAACTGGCAAATCTGCATGTATTACCAAAAGGTGGTTGGGTTTTCTCTTAGAAATTTACACCATCAAGTTTTGGCCCCTTCATGCTCCATACCGTGACAGGGAAGAGTGATGACATTGATAATTAGGGACCCTTTTCTGGGATCAAGAATGCTCCTGAGGTATTAGTGTGAGAGTGCTTACGGGTGAAAATGGGTCATAGGAAGAAGGTAAGGATCTTACTCTTTGGATCTGGTTAAGCTTAGGAGTTTATAGCATGAATCACAATTGTGGACTTACATGGCCCCAAACATGTAAGTGATCGTACATTAGATCTCATATTAGCCTTAGAGTTGTTAAATGATTTGGATATGGAGAAAATGTCCTTAGCTTTTATTGTGGTCATCTCATCCTGATTCAAGTTAGTTTGCCTCCCATGACTTATGTGGGGCAGGAGTGATTTAGATCAGTGGTCGCCAACCAATGGGCCAGGTGGTCTGTGAGAAAATTTTAGTGGTCTGCAGAGAAATGTCACCCCCAAAGCAATTAATCCAGGCTGCACGGGAACACAAGGCTGCACCACTCACACGGCCTGTGGGAACACAAGGCTTGCGTTGCTTGCATTGCGAACAACACGATATAGTGAGGGGAGGGGGAAAGGGCGGAAGGGGGGACTTGCTCCACTCTCCCCATGCACCTCATCTGGCTGCTTCTTTCCACTTCTTTCTTCTTTTGCTTTTGTCTGCATGCAAAGAAAGCAGCAAAAGTCTTTCTTTCTCTCCTCCAAACTCCGCCAGAAATAAGTCTTTGGGTCCCTGCAAGGCATCCTACTCCAAGAGGTTGTGCCCGTGTGACAAGTCTCACAAAGACTCATTTCTGGTGGAATTTGGGGAAGAGAAAGAGAGACTTCTGCTGCTTTCCTTGCATGAAGCCAAAAGTCTCTCTCCCCCTGAGAACGGAGCTGGAGATGGTATCCTGTGATCCCAAATAAAGAATAGTTGATCGGTAGGAAAACGGAGTGGGGAATTTTCCTGCAGACTTTTTTGGGGATTTTCCCAGGGTCTCTGGTCTGCGGGATTTAAAATTATGAGTTTGGTGGTCCCTGAGATCCAAAAGGTAGACCTGATTTAGATGATCTGTCTTAAGTGCCTCATGATTCCATCTGGTTTGCAGAGGGTGGTGGTCTTCAGATATCAAGCAGGCAGATTTTCTGACTGTTTGATCAGATACAGACACGGGACACAAGTCAGGTACTACCTAAGATTTCTTTGAAATCTTGGGATTTTATGGAACCTAGGAGACGCACCTTTTCTGTTATTGCTGTTGTTCTCCGGAACAATCTCTGATACACGAGAAGCCCCAATTTGCTCATCTTTAGAAAAGTCATTAAGACCTAATTTTTCCATGAGGAATTAGTGGCCAATTTAGTGAGAGTCCCCTTTTGATGGGTCTGTACTGTTGCTTAGTCAACCTTATATTAACTTTACATATGACAGGTGTTTAATGTTAATGCAATTTGAGTTGGGGATGGTATTTTTTGCTTTTTATGCTATTTGCCACTTAGGGTTATACAGTTTCAGATGGGTGGCCTTATCAATTTTATTAATAAATGAATGAATTATTTCCAGTTTCCTTCTTTCCTAAACTGTTAACCTTAGCTTTGAAAGTATTACTTGAATATCTCACAATACAGCAATTTATAAAAGCATGTAAAACTAGAAATTGGCTAAACAAGTCATTATTGATTTGCTCAACTTCATGACTGTGATTTGTTTTTATTTTGAAATTCTGTAAAGATGTGTTTTCTGATCTGAATCTCCAGAACAGAGATGCTAGAAAGAGAGCAATGTGAGACAGGAAAACAACAGTAATAGAGAGATTTAACTGTACTGGACAAAGCATCATTGAGAAAGTGCTAAATATTAAAGTGTTTGAAATACTGTACCTCCTGTCTGTGCCGAAAATAATATAGAATTAAATTTTAAAAAGAGAGTAATGTAAATTATATGATACATAAAGAACATAAAGTGTTGCATTTAAAAAATTAACATAACACTAGGTCCTCTTTAATTGTATAAAAGTGGTACTGGATTTTTTTGAGAATAGAAATGCCTAGAGAAAAATATATAATTTGTTTGCTTCATACTTGTTATTTCAAACACATACACATACATGATTGTGAAGTAGTTTCACGGAGCACACAAGAGACTTTATGGAAAGCATGTTAAAGGCTGTTTTTGATCTCTCTCTCTCTATAAAAGCGAAATACCATTCATGCATCATCACAAAATCTCCAGAACAGTAAAGCCTACAAACTTGAAATTTGGCACATATGTTCCTCTTGGCTTCTGGGTGCTCATTAAGAAAAGATTTTTCAAAATGACCATCAGAACATTAGTATTTCATATATTATTATTAACATGCTCTGATGCTAAGGAGTTCTACTCCCCTTCCCTACCTGAAAAGAAATCTGTTCCAAATGCAAAACACAAGCAGAGGAGAAGAGTTTCAGTTTTAGTTTTAGTTTCACAGCACCAAGCAGCTTTAGTACAGAACAGTTGACTTAAGCCATGCCCAGACTCCTTGCTGTCTCCTCCTTGCTCACACAGCAAATATTGTTTCAGTTTCCAAACAGCCCTGAACTCTCTCACACACTGACAGGACGCTCTGGTAGGCAGAGGCAGAATTCCACCCACCCTTATTTTCCTCTCCAAAATCTAAGCCTGACCACATAGTTTGTAGCGAAGCACGGGTATCAAGCTACTTATATATATTTTACAATTAACCTTTCTGTAAGACTCATCAGTGTCCTAACTTTATTTAGCTTCCTGCATGATAACCCTAGTTTATGCAATAAAAATTCACTGAAGAAATCTGGCAAGGCAATTGAAAAACTACATTTCCCCCCCACTCTCTCTCACATATACATAGTTTTTTTTGTGTGTGTGTGTGTACACACCTTGTTGCAAATGAAATGTACTGTTTTTAGTTAGCTGTATTATTAAAAAATAGGGAAAAAACAAAACAGCAAACACTTCAATTGTTAGCATAGGTTACCGTGTTTTCCAAAAGAATATGCTGAAGATAAAGCAGATGTAAGATAAGTAGTGCTCAGATTAAAAGGCATGAATGTTGCATATTTCTGTTCACAAATATGCAGGCACTGAGGTCTCTTGCTCTAGTATTACAAAATGTTAAAGAATGGAGCTTCTGCAGTGAACACGCAACCTAACTATAATTGAACAATATTGAAATTGCTGATACTTTTATTTTTTCCTTCATTCAATTTTTCTTTTACCTGACTTTTTTGTTATAACCCATAAAATATGAACCACTGTGAATGCATGTATAGAAAATGAAATATAAATATATTTATAAGTAACTGGTTACTTTGGTTTTATAATACTTTATTTTGTTATTCTTTTTCAGTTGAACTGCGGCAGCATGCAAGAATAAACTTATAATTGGAAAACAGAACATTCTGCTTTGATTAATATATTTAAAGATGACCTATTAATTTTACAACATGTTCCCAGAATAGCAATAATAATAAGAAAAGGTAAGAATGTCAATATTGTACCTATATTTTATTTCAAACATTTTTCCTGTTCTTTTGTTAAAAAAGATTTTTGTTGCTGTTTTCAAACATCAACCATTAAACATTGGCTTCAAGATTTCAATTAAAAAAAAATCCCACATACACAATATGCAAGGGAATATGATAGGGAATACAGCAATGAATAGTTCAGTTTTCTGAATGAATGAAAAATGTTCTGTATGTGAATTGGAGAGTGTGTCAAAGCACATAGCAACACCTGTCCTGTTTTGGTTGATTGTGAAAAACTAGTTAGTGTTGGCCTGATTAGTACTTGGATGGCAAGCACAAAGAAAACCCATATAGACAAGAAAGGCAAATTGAAAAATATATCTCAAAAGACATGCTATTTTAAGAATTTTAATTGCTTGCACAGCTCTAATATTTATGATGCATTACACTGGGGGGTGGGACTGTTTGAACTCAGGTTTGCACTGCATCTATTATCTGCCAGGGCTGTGACTGTTTTTGTTCAATTTTTTTTTTCACCCAAAAAGTGTTATGACTTGAGGATTCATCTGTGACTTTTTATGATACTGTGAGTTAGTGGCTAATTATATTATTCCTCTCATTAAAGGTATATTACTCAGCATAGAAACACACTTGGCAAAATCAGAATTTTTCTGAAAATCAGGTTTTCATAGGCAAAGGATCATTGTTCAGCCACACTTACTCAGGTTTTAATCAATCTTGGAACAACGGTCCAGGTGCTAAACAGTCCTTGAACTGAAAGTAAGGAGCGGACCTGAGCTGATCTGGCTATTGACATCCATATATATTAGAACTTCAAGCTCACTACTTTTTTCAGAAAAAAAAGAGCTTACCAATGGAAAAGGATATTTTGTGTAGAACACTTCATTTTAATGAAATATAACTGTTAACCGGATTAGTATTTGGATACTAAATAGTTCTAGAATTCTAGTTACAGCTATACTTATTTTCAAGTGTTCTTATCTTTAAGTGTGATTGAAGATCTCTATCACAGACAATAATCTTTTGTCCTCTAATGAAAATTACAAATGGAATTACAGTGTTTTTCTATATAGCTTTTGACATGAAAACTTTAAAAACCTCAGTACAAATGATGCATCTTTTTTTTCCAACAGGCAAAAAAAAATGTTCAAACTAGCTGTTTTCCAAATTGACAGCTAAACAATATGAACAGCTTGCTTAGCCATCTTACACATTTATTTCACAATCTTTTACTGTATATGCTGTCATTCAGTATATAATCACACAGATAATTTGCAAAATAAATACAAATTGTTAAAAGACAATAAACTTGCAAAAAAACAACAACGCCCGTGACCGGAAAGGTCTTTAAAGTGTGTGGCAAGTTTTCCTGGGGAGACATGTCCATAAATAAGATGCCCCAAGCAATGGTAGGGAGCTTTTGCCTAGTTTGCCATCTAAGAGAATCATTACCTAAGAAAAGGACCTTTGAAGATTTTTATTGCACTCATAAATGGATATGGAATGACATACTTTTTCATGTTCAACATTGTGTAGATCTCCAAAGATTAGTGCTGCAAACTGCATTTAAATGAACTGTTAAGTAGTAGAAACATTTTAGAAGAGGCAAGAATGTTTCTAATGATCAGTCCTAGTTTCTGCTGTATTTTTTATTAGTTGGAACTTCTGAACAATTTTTAATAAATTCCCAAATGCATTATGTCTATAATAGTCTAACCTAAATACTACCAACAAATGGAAAGTTGGGACTAGTTTATATCTGTTCAGCAGTTGCCGCAGATAGTCTGGTCTTCTGTCAATAAGATTGCATATACAAAGCCAATAAATTGCACCTCTGACTTTATGCGGAGAAATACAGCTTCATGTAAGAATGAATTTGTATTTCTATAACTGTCTGGTTTGGTATAGCAACTAAATAGGACAGGTACAGAATCCAACAGATGGAAAGAACAATTGCAAGTAGCCTGCCTTCCAGAGAAGACCAGTATATTGTGTGGGTCAGAAGGAGGGCTGAGAAGATATCTGAAGATCCCTCATAACCCAGACATAAACCGTTTCAGCTCCTCCATTCAGAACTGCACTACAGGGCACTGCAGGCCAAAACAACTAGACACAGGGACAGGTTTTTTCCTTCATGCTGTCACTCTGCTGAACATCTAATTATCACCGTGCTGTCTAATATCTTTGTATATTTAGCAATATTGTATCTTACAGGTAGTCCTCGACTTACAATCACAATTGAGCCCAAAATTTTTGTTGCTGAGACATTAAATTTTAAGACCTTTCTTGCTACACTTGTTAAGTGAAACTCTGCAGTTGTTAAGTTAATCATACAATTGTTAAGTGAATCTAGCTTCACCATTGATTTTGATTGTCAGAAGATTGCAAAAAGCGATCACGTGACCCCAGGACACTGTAATTGTCATAAGTATGAACCAATTGCAAAGTATTTGAATTTTGATCACATGGTCATGAGAATGCTGCAGCAGTTGTAAGTATGCAAAAACAGTCATATGTCATTTTATTTAGTCCTGTTGTAATCTTAAGTGGTCATTAAATGAACTATTGTAAATCGAGGACTATCTGTATTATTTATCTTTCTTATTATCTTCCTTACTCCCCTCTCTTACTGGTACGATTATGATGAGCATTATCGTTATTCAGTTGCTTTGCATATACAGTGAGAGTGTCTGAACCAGAGACAAATTCCTTGTGTGTCTAAACATACTTGGCCAAATAAACTATTCAAGTCAATTCAGTACTACCTATGTGTACTACCTTCAGTACTATCCACTAACAACATTTATCTAATCCCGTGATGGTGAACCTATGGCATGCATGCCACAAGTGGCACGCAGAGGCATTTGTGCCAGCACGTGAGCTGCAGGCAAACTTACCTCACTGGGCATGCGTGCGCCTCACAGTTGATTTTTGGCCGGTTTGAGGCCTTTTTCGGCCTCTCAAAGGCTTGAAGGAAGACTTTTGCAGGCCGAAAACTAGTCCCGTTTCATCACTTCCTGTTTTTCCGAAAACACCGGAAGTGACAAAACGGGGCTAGTTTTCAGCCTGCAGAAGCCTTCCTCAAGCCTTTGGGAGGCTGAAAAAGGCCTCAAACTGGCTGAAAATCAGCTGTGAGGCGCAGTGCAGGTAAGGGGGTGGCGGGGGTGGGTGGGGATTATGCACGCATGCATAGGGGGAATGGGGGAGGCGCGCATTGCCTTCTGGGTGCTGACACGCGAGTGCGAGCGTGCAAGCTCGCACACAATTTTTGGCACAGGAGCCCAAAAAGGTTAGCCACCACTGATCTAGTTTGTTCTTTATCTAAAGCATACATTTAAAATGTAAAATTTCTACTTCACCTGAATCTAAAATTCCTGTTGATTTCAGGTTACATTTACCTGCTAAAAATAATGTGGAGGGTGATGAAATCCTTTTCAGCCCATAATGTAACTCCCAAGAGCTGACTAGGCCTATTATTAGGCATACAAATTCCGAAACCACTTTAAAATATGCATTGTTGCCACTTAAGTAATATATGCTGAAAGATCCCAAGAAGTGTCGAAATACCAGTCTAACTAGAATAAAGAAAAATAGGGCCAGCTAGTTCTTAACTCACATCAAGACTGCCTTCAAAACAGACAGAAAAATAGCAGCCATCCTAAGAAACCCCAAAGATAAAATTGACCTGGAAAACCAAGGCATATATGAAGTCCCCTGTGCATCATGCCCGGCCACATACATCGGACGGACCAATAGAAGAATAAGTACCAGCCTGGATGAACACAAAAATGCAGTAAAAAAGCTGGAACACACTTCCTCACTAGTCCAACACATGAAAGCCACAGGTCATAGCATCAACTTCAATGGCACCAAAACCCTAGCCACTATAGAAAACCCCAGCTACAGAATTATCAGAGAAGCCACAGAGATTGAAAAACGACCTGAAAGCATGAATAGAAGAGATGACTCCACCAGACTGTCAATTATCTGGAAGCCTGCACTCTCAAACAAAAAAAAATCTCCACAAGCCAGGCAAACACCTGGGCACAAACAGACCCCCCTGACACCTCCAGCTCAAACACACCCCAACCAGGCACCCAGATGAAACCTAGCTTCCTAATAAATGGTAGCCGTCCGTTTACTCGGAGCCAAGCCGGACCAAAAGCCTCCAATACAGGAAACACAATGTTGCCAGCCAATCAAGACAAAAAAAGCTACAAAACAGACAGAAGATATTAGAAACACCAATCGAGCAGAACACAGCAAACTCCAAGACCAATAAACACAGACCAAGACTCCCAACCAATCAGGATGAAGAAAAAACCATTCTGGCACAGCAGTAGGCTAGCACCATATTTAAAACAGAAATGGCTGTGAAAGTCTGACTCACAGACGAACACTATACAGAAGCCTGATGATGGCAATGAGATTCTGCCAAAATGTTGCTACAACTTTAAAAACACAACTATAATGACGTGGGAAAATACCCGAACAAAGCTGAATACTATACATATAAATACCCGCGAAAACTTAAGAAAATATATATGTATGTATATGTATGTATGTATGTATGTATGTATGTATGTATGTATGTATGTATGTATAGGTAAAAGTTATCACTATGTTATAAGAGAACATTTTGAGATTCCAAATTGAATTTGTTCAGCTTGTAAGCAAAAATTGAAGAAATATTACTGATACTTGTCATGATTAAGAATATCTTTAGCTCTTTCGTTGCTAGAGAAAACATCTTGGTCTCACTGTTGTGCCAAATCTAATTTAATATCAGCTTCGTTAGTGTTATTAAATAACCATATTTCCATAATGTCTTTCAGACGAATGTTAAGAACAGGAATAGGGAGTTTCTGGGAAGAAAACTCATTGTCTTAAAAGTGTGAAAAGAATCAAAGTGCCACAATTACCAAAATGAGTTTTCCAGATTTTGTTTGCTTTTTTCTTTTTTGGGAAGAGTTTTTAGAACTAGCATTTGAAAGCTGTCTGCTCTTATTGCCACCCTTACCTCCTCCCTACTCTGACAAAGCAAGTAAAAAGATGCCTATGCCATCCTTTCGTATATCATTGTCCCTACCCTTCTGTATCCCACTGAAAGGTTAGGTAGCCATGTTGCAGCTTCTGAAATACTGTTCCTGCTTTAAAAGCTCTTGCTTTTCCCGTTTAAGTGGACTTCTATCGTACTTACAGCAGAAGATTAAATACTTGTCTTCTGCTTGCTTTTCTTTTCTGAATTCACCTATCATTGAAAACAGAAACTGAAGAGTTTTAGTTCTTTTTAGCAGTTTGCTTTCAACCTTCTGTGGTGAACACTATTTCTCCCCCTCATACTAAAATTAGTCCCTGTGTAAATGAATGATATTATCTCAAAGAAGGAACTCTGCATTTTGTAGCTGAGCAATCTTTGCTGTCACAGAAAGAGACAAACACAAATGTTACTATGACTGATTCTGATTTTGAGTAATTGGTGAACGTGCAAGGAAGCAAATAGGGAAACAATAAATGGAACTGGGTAACAACAATCAAATGTTCTGAATTATAACGGTAAACCAATAAGAGAAAGGCATAAGCCAGCGTTAAGTAATTTTTTCATTTGTCTATTTACCTATAGAAATGTATATGTCCCTACCCATCTTTTTGCCTACAGTATACAGGCAGTCTTCTAATTTCGATGGCAGTTAGGCCTTGAATTTCCTTTGCTAAGCAATGCTGTTGTAAAGCACTTCAACATGTGACTGCATTGTATAGCAATGGCGATTCTCTGTGGCTCCCATTGCTGTTGCCAAGTAGCACCTGCTTACAACTATCTTCTGGCTTCCAACGACCAAAGCAGCCACATGGGAGAGAGAGGGAGCGCCTGGTGGTGCAGATGGCTAGGGAGGCATGGTGTAAGCATAGTGGTGGCTGCTGCCTAGTGGGAGAGGGTGTGAGAGTGGAAGGGGAATCGTGGCAACTTGTGACCTTCCCTATCAACTTCCCTATTGACTTTGCTTCTGGGAAGCCAGCAATTGCAATCATGTTACTGCCAAACTCTGCAACTGTTGTAAGTGCAAACCAGTTGCCCACCTTGTGATTGTGTGACAGTGGACACTGAACTTTGAGGAGCACCATTCACTTAGTGCCATATTTGAACGATTGCTGACTGGTTGTTATTCAAGAACTATTTGTAACAGCTTTCTCCTTGCCAGTAGATAACATCACGGTCTAGAAAGTTCTGCTTCATTTTCAATTATTTTAAACAATTCAAGTATTCTAAAACAGGGTAAACAAGCGATGTTGTATCTCATCAAATTAATGTATTTTTGATTCTCTGTAGGATGGCTGGTTGTGGTGAACTTGATCACTCAATCAATATGCTTCCAACGAACAAAAAGGCAAATGAATCATGTTCAAATGCAACACCATCTCTTATGGTTCCTGAATGTGCTATCTGCCTGCAAACATGTGTCCACCCTGTGAGTCTGCCCTGCAAACACGTCTTCTGCTATCTGTGTGTAAAAGGAGCTTCCTGGTTGGGAAAGCGGTGTGCCCTCTGTCGGCAGGAGATTCCAGAGGACTTTCTTGATAAACCAACTTTGCTATCGCCTGAGGAACTCAAAGCAGCCAGTAGAGGCAATGGGGAATATGCTTGGTATTATGAAGGCAGAAATGGCTGGTGGCAATATGACGAACGTACCAGTAGGGAGTTGGAAGATGCATTTTCTAAAGGTAAAAAGAGCACTGAAATGTTAATTGCTGGTTTCTTATATGTGGCAGATCTTGAGAACATGGTTCAGTATAGGAGAAATGAGCATGGACGTCGCAGGAAAATCAAACGGGACATAATAGATATTCCAAAGAAGGGAGTGGCTGGGCTTAGGTTGGACTGTGACTCTACTGCTATCAATCTAGCAAGAGAGAGCTCTGCAGATGGTGCAGACAGTATACCACCACTAGGTGCTGCTGCTGCTGGGCAGCCTCCAGCAACTGTTAGACCCCTTCCTACACTAGATGGTCAGCTGACAAGTCCTGCAACACCATCACCCGAGGAAAGCACTCTAGAGAACTCTTTTGCCAACTTGCAAATCAATGGAGACAGTTTGGTTGAAAGGAGCCATAGGGGTGAGGGAGAGGAAGACCATGAATCACTATCTTCTGGTAGGATGCAAGTTATTGACACCTCCATTGAGGAAACAGAATCAGATGCTAGCAGTGATAGTGAGGATTTGTCTGCCCAATTTCAGCTGCCTGTACCCTCTGCTCAGCAGAGACATCTGAATGGAAATCAGCCAGCCTTGGATAGACCAATGGCAAGTAGTGGGGTGGGGAATACCACTGTGAGATCGAGAAGGCCTGATGGACAGTGCACAATAACAGAAGTCTAAATCTAGAGCCATGGTTTTAAAATTCAGTCTTATACCTGTACATTTTGTCTGTATTGACATTGCGCTCCAGCCTAGCAGTCTTATTTTAAAGTGTTTCCGTATGAGAATGAAGGGAAGAAAGGAAACCTGATCATCTAACATTAAAATCTGTCTCTTAATTTGTCTGGAACACTGAACATTTAAAAATCTGGGCATGTGTTAATGGTTTGAAAGCTGTTTAGCAACACTCAGTTTTTGTAAAATGTCTGCTTTTATTTTGTAGTATATGCCCATCTCCATATTAAAACCCATCCTCCTTTTTTGACAAATGTATATTCACTGTACAACTTGGAACTGTTATTATTTGTTGCATTAAGTATCTTAAGTAACTACCTGCATGGATAGATGTATGGAAGGAATATTAAAAACTGGAAATGATCAAGAGTTTGGAAATGTGCAAGATGCTTAATTTTAACATAAAATAGTTGTGACTCCTGAAATTCAGATGTTTTACTAAAGCTGAAAGATGAATCATTCTGAATGAAATGTAAAATAATTTATGTTGCAGAGTTTTACTTGTAAAGAAGTCATGGTGTCTTCATTGGCTCTGTCTAGTCCCTGTAGCTTGTTTGCGTCTTTCTTGTGTCGTTTTTGTTACAAGATTTATAATTTAATAAACTACATTTTATCAACAATCTTAATTCCATATCACACTAAAGACATGTCTTGAAAGAGGTATATGCACTGCCTTTGTTTGCTTAACAGAAGAACAAAATGCACTGCAGAACAAGATGACTGGAAGAAACGTTGAGTAGAAAAATACAGTTGCTTACACAATAGGCTCCTATGGAAAGATGCTTACAATAGTTAATAGTTAATAGTAAAGGCACTATCACATTTGCTTCTCCTACTTTCTCTATAACAGGACGTTAGCAAATTATTTTTACATTGAAATTATTAAAATTTTGTTTTCACTTATTGTGTTATTTAATTATGCTTTGCTAGGAATGGCTTTACATCATTTACAAGATAACCAGTTTGGTCTAGTGGTTAAGACACCAGGCTAGAAACTAGAAAACTATGTGTTATAGTCCTGCTTTAGGTATGGCTAGTAACTTTGGGATAGTCACATTGTCTCAGCCCAGCCTAGCCCACTTCACTGGGTTGTTGATATTTTCAAGAAAATAGAAGGAGGAAGTATTAGGTATGTTCACTGCCTTGAATTATTTATAAAAATAATAAAGGCAAGCTAAAAATAAATTTAAAACCCTGTAATACTTCAGCACCATAATTAAATGAATTTTAAAGTAACGTAATTGAGAAGTCCTAGCATGCAATGGGCCACCTGTTTATAGCTTAATCTCAAAGTAGTTGTAGTTGCTTTACAGAGATATACTGCAATATATATAAAAATATGTACTTTGTATTAAGAGCCCATCAAATGAACAAACTATTCCTAATAACTGAAAATAATAGTGTCTGAGTCACCATTTGACACACTGCGTATATTTCTATATGAAATTTTTGTTTAAGATGGCACTCTGGTAAATATTTAATTCAGGAATCAAATTTCCAATACATGTAGATGAAAACAGAAAAATGTAAAATTATTCAGATAATAGAGTAAGTCCATAGTAGAGTAGCAGTTCCTGAGTTCCACCCATTACTTACAGCAGTAGCAGTAAATCAGAATTTAGTGATTATTCTGCAGATTTCTAAACACTAATCACCTACCCAAAAATATTTCCCTCACCAAACTTGCTCAGTTATTACATCTAATATAGTTGGCTAGTGCAAAACATTTGCATTAATAAGGAGATATACTCCAGCCTTCTCAGGGACATCAGGCTCAAAGAACACAATGTTTAGATTACAACATTTTAACTCCTAAGGGTTGAAAATATTGGGCTGAGTCTACACCTTCCTTATTTCGTATTTTCTTCCAGGATGATGCAAAATTATCCATGAAGATCAAGTAGGCCAAAGATATCCCCATAAAGATATGTTTTAACCCATATGTTAAGCAACATAGTCTCACACACATTTCTATAAAAGCTAGTCTGGATTTCAGGCACAGTTAAGCAATTGTCACACACTGAGGGACATGAACCATAGCTCTTAAAACATTTAGCCGAGTTGCTTCTAAACATGTTAGAGCTTTGTAGATACAAGATTGTGTGCAATAGAGCAAGATGCTCAATACTTAAAAAAAACCTTGAAACAGTAGATACCTAGTTATTGCTTCTGTTATTTAGCAAATCTGGTTTATATTAAATTGCACCAGTTCCTACTCTACCTGCCAGTAACCAGGAAATCTGAGCAATGGAGTTATTTAAATAATTTATTTCTGCCCGTAGATCTCCTTTACAGAATCGAACATTTAAAGATTCTGAACAATTACATACTTCATATTCTTTTTTTGTCACATTCACAAGAAACTTAAATTTTAATAAGCATTGTTTAATTAATATACAAATTTTAATGAGTATTAAATATTTAAGTATTAATTAGTACACATGTGAAATAGTTTGAGACTAGAGACATAATGGACTCCAATTAAAAGTAGACATCCCAATTATGTATTTTACTGAAGTAAATATCGGACTCCTGCTTAACTGATTTTTAAAAATTCTTCCCATGTCTCATTTTCTATTAGTAAATTGTATACTGCAAGTATGCAATTAAGAAATACATGCTCAAATCTGCTTACAAGATAGTACCAGGCCTTAATTTCAACACATTCAAGGCTACTGCAATAAACACAAGTCTGCAGATTTGAAGAGATCATTCCCAGCTGTAGATGTTCTCAAATTGCTCTAAGTCCTTAACTATATGTTCAACTTTAATTGGAATGGTGAACGATGGGACTTAGTCCTTTTTTTTCCCAGTCCAGAGGGAAGGTTAGATGTTTATTTTGGTATCACATCTTGTGAACCGAACAAAATCCAGAGGCCTTGCCACTTTCTTCATGCTTCTGCCTGCAGCTGGGAAGAGCACCTTCTCTGATCTCAGAAAAAGTATAGAAATGGGGTACTTAATAAAGGCAAGTTCAGCAGTGAAGTCCTTTTCTTCACAAAAGCAGCTAACATGGTTTAACAGAGGTCTCTTAAGGCAGTCTAGGTTGATGAATTCACCCACAGTTGTGTTGTATGCCATCTCAGCTAATGAGCAAAGATATTATTCCCTCAACTGGTTCCTAGATTGTTGAATGTACTAATATAGCTTAAGCTTAGTCATCAAAATTAATTTTAAAGTTATGCAGTTGTTTGGATTTGATTTCAGAATAGTCCTCCAGAAAATAAAGAACCCAACTCCTGCACTGTCCTGGGAAAATGAAGTTCTGTTGGAAAAAATTAAATTCAAGTGTTCTGTTTACTACTATGTGTATTCCAAAGCATTTTGGGAAGTGCAGCACAAATGTTACATAGCCTTGTTTACACAATGACTGGCTAGTGTAAGCTGAACGTGCTGTATGCAGAATGCACTGAGAACTACAGCAGATACTTTACTTCTAGCATGATATGTCAAGTAAATGTGCATATGGACATCTGAAAAACACTGGTTCATCCAAGATGCTTCATACAAGTTAATTAGAACAGGTAAGGTCAATGGAATGTTATATTTAGATTGTTGGTACTATCTACTTGCTGCACAGACTTCAAGCCATTAAATAAATTTCACAGATGTGGCAACTGGTAGTACAAATATCAAAAATGTCAAATTTTGCCATACAGCTCAGGGAATATTTCTTCCTTATTTCAACTTTATAAATTCACAATGAAATGGGGTGTCTCCACGAGCTCTGTTCGCAGAACAAGAATCTAGTAATCAGATGTGAAGCTTGAAGGCAGGAGCTTTGCTTATAAATAAGTACAGAAGGAACTACTTAACAATGCAAACAAAAAGCATTTGGCATTTTTCAGTTTCAATTCAGGGTTATGAGTCAATTCACAATGAGATAGTTTATTCAAAGGTATGATGTGTGCAAATCATAAATTATCTGTGATCATCTCAGGACTTTTGAGTTGAGGTTACTAATGTCAACTAAACCTGTCTTTAAAAAGGCAGCTTCTCAACACAAAATCTATATATACAAACCACATATAATGCCAGCATTTAAAAATTCTGAGGAAAATTATTTTCTGAAGTCTTACAGTTCTTACATCATAAAAGCATACCACTTTATGCACATTAATTTCCAAATGGGTTCATATCAGGTGGTACCATCAGTGTGGGAGTCTTTGTAGAAAGAAAAGAAGCAAGACCAGAAAATGAGAGTGTTGTTTAAAAAAAACCTGGGGTGGCACCTCTAGTTAATTGTCAATGCGGTGCCAGTGGCATTCCAGGATAGCTGTCCTAATAAGGCTAACACCTAGAGTTCATAATGTTTAGAAGGTTTCCCACCAGTCTTTGACAGCAGCTGTTTTAGTTGAAGAAAGTAAGATGAAAATTGTCTCATTTATGTTTTGTTCTCTGAGCCAATGCCTGCACATTAGCAGGACCACCCCAAACTGTTCCAAATACCTCTTTTTCTCTCCTCAAGGCAGCTTCTAATTGTAGCTCTCTCCCTGCTGAAACAACTTTCTTCACAGCCTGAATGACTTCAGCAGGGCCCCTGGTATATAGCTTAAGCCATGTGTGCATTTCTCTCAAAGACTCATGTTCATCTGATGAGGACAAGATGGAATCTACCAAACCAATATGAAGGGCATTCTGTGGATCCAGTTTCATAGCACCACTCAACAACTTGAGGGCAGGGCTGCTGCCAAGGATTTGGGTAAGCCGGGCAGCTCCCCCCCAGCCTGGCACTAAGCCCATTTGCTTGTGGACAAACCTAATTTCACTCTCTGGTGTCATTAACCTGTCAATGGAGGGAAAAAAAAAGATTATGTTTAAAGTGTTGCAATAATACAATTTTAGCTTCATTTCAACGCAATGCACAGTTCTGGATAAAAGTTGCTGACAATGAACACCTTTTAATACTAGACACATTAATCAAGTAACAGACAGTTGATTTGCTGCAATTTTGCCCTAAGTAATACAACACAAAGAGATCATTTTTAAAGTGCCCCATAATCCAGAATTTATAAATATTACTCTGTAGATCTAATGTTGACATTCTGGCTCACAAATTTGTAAAGAATTTAAAGTTCATAGCATATCTAGCTTAAATATTTTCCTCCAGCTTTTACTTTTGGAAACATTTAAAAATGATAATTGCAGTGGGCAAACATGTATCACACTGTTAACAACAAAGGTGATAATTAAGTATTGGGGAAAATTACAATATTATCAAGCATCTCTTTTTCAAGTGAAAATTAAAAAGATAAGCTGGAAATAACAGGAGCAAGCACACACAATACCCATCCAAAAGTTTTGACTGATCTTACAAGTCAGAAGTTGTGGTTGGCAGTGGAGCTGTGAAGACCTAAATGAAAAGCTACTCAAGTACTCTTGACAATCCACTGCTGTTTTACTCTCAAAGTAAGTACATACAAATCGGTCCCTTTGAAGGCGAAACCATCTTTGACATGTGGCCACCCAGACATCTTTTAATAGCTCCAGTAATGAATCCATTATTCTAGACAGATTGTTCCATTGTTTACTAGTTTTTAATCACTATGGAAATCTTCCTAAAACTCAGTTTGAATATTTCTTTGCTTTTCAAACCACTGGTTGCTCTACTACAGACAATTTTGTCATCATTTTTTTTTGTCAGATACCTCTTTCACGGGACAACCTTTCATATACATTTATAGAGTACTATCACATCTCCCCTTTTCTCTTTTATGAATTTAGTAGCCTTTTCTGTATTGCTTGGTTTTCAGATCCTTTATCATTCTGGTAGCTCTCCTTTGAATTTATTATAACTACTTCATGTCCACTTTAAAATTATTGAAGATCTGACTTCTCTACTAAGCTTGGAGGCTGGCTGAAGATTAAATCCCTGCTTTGGAGGTGGGAATGGAGGTAATTGATTTGTATTTGTTATATTGAATTTGGGCTTCTCATGGTCTTTAAAAACAACAACGTTTTCCATTGTAAATCACCTAGAATTGTCAGGACTCAGGCAACATATAAATAAATAAATAAATGTAGTTCAAGGAAGTTATTACCTCCAATGAACTGGATGCAATGCTTCTGATAAAACCCCAAAATAAACTTTTTACTCACACTCTGCTGCTGGCCCACTAGCACTTTTTGTTCCTGCTTTCACACACTCTCTCACTAAGCCAGATTTTCCCAATCCCATATCTATGCATTTAAAATTAAAGGGACCATACACGTATCACAGCTAAACATCATCCTACCAGGTCAATTTGGCTCAGTGTTCAGATCTGTCAAAGTGATTTTGAATTGTGCTGTTGCCCTCTGACGCATTAGCTTGCCTCCCCCAAATGTCATCCGTAAATCTGATGATCATCTCTTCAATTGTATCAGGTAGATCATTTTTAAATATGTTGAATGACATTGGGCTGAATACAAAGCTCTGGAAAACTCAAAAGAGTCCTTTCCTTCAAGTAGATGCAGATCCATTTATGAATTCTTTTTGGATGCGGTTGTTTAAACAGTTTCAAATCCACCAGACTTTAGTACTATCTAGTCCACATTTATCCAGTGACTCCACAAACACTTCTTCTAATATTTGCTTTTTACCAAAACTCATGCACAGAGGCAGGCTGTGCTTTTTAACAGTGGATTGTTTAGTATATGTATTTGTATACATGTCATCACAGAATTTGGAGGAGCCGTATAGATCATCAAGTTGAGTACAATACTTAATTCAGGAATCAGGATTAAAACATTCCTGTCATATGGGTTTCTAGCCTGTGATTTTCCATTGGTGCTAAAGGAAGTCTATCTCTCTACTTTGCCTTGTGTAATTACACTTACACCGTGCATGTCTTTCCTAAATAAAATAGACTGGAGGCTTTAAATATAAATCTTGAGTTAACTGCAACTATGAGGATGATTCCTCTCTTCCTGTCTTTCCATATCCAAGAGATAGAGAACTTCTATGGCTCTTCTCATCACCTTGATCTCTGAGCTAAAGGAACAGCTGCAGGAAGACAAACAGAAATATCAACTCCACCCCATCTGCACAAATGGTGACTATAGTAGTGTCAAAATTAAATGGAAATCTATTATTTATTTGCTGAGGTTTTTTTTTTAAAGGAAATTGCACTAGACCAGAGGTGTCAAACTTGACTTCATTGAAGGCCTCATCAGGGTGGTGTTTGACCTCGGGGTGGTGGTGGTAGTGTGGCTGGGGGGAGGGCGTGGCCAGCTCAACGTCACTCGTGTGATCAAATGCCACATTTGCTAGTACTTTGTTTTGCTAGCACTCTGCCATCAAAAATGGACCTTGGGAGGGGCATGTGCAGCTCTCCTGGGCTCCATTTTCGGCTGTGACAGCCTCCTGCAGCCCTCTGCCAGTGAAAACGGAGCTTGGGAAGCCCCATTTTCGCAGGCAGAGGCCCCGTGGGCCAGTCCTTCGCTGTTTCCAGGGCGGCTCCACGGGCCAGATCTAAGCACCCCACGGGCCGGCTCTGGCTGGCAGGCCTTGAATTTGACATCCCTGCATTAGATTTTAGGAAAAGAGTACAAACTTTCAATAGACAGATTGCAATTAATCTCTTTCTTCAAAAAGAAGTTAGCACTCTAAAATATCAACCCAATTCATTGTTGGCTGAACTCAATAAAGCAAGGACAAGTCACTGCATTCAGCACTAAGCTAAAAGCCGTGTTCTACTGATGAACAATAAACTTATGAAAGTGGATAGTATTGAAAAAATATATCCAGAAAAGTATAGGAACACTAGGGTCTCAAAATATCTCCAGATATAGCATCTGAAATCCAGCATAGATAGGGAAGATCCATAAAACCGAAGCATAACATAATACAATACGTGACGTGTGTAACGCACACATACAGGAATTGTAATATCACAACAGCAAATGTAATTTCTTGGTCTTGAATTAATTTTAAACTGACCCAGATAGTGATGTACACTGAAAAGAAGGCTAATGTTTCATGTAGTTAATAGAAAAAAGGTAGGGCATACAAAGCATTTAACTGAAACAAATAAGTGATACTTCAGAAAGGAAACTGGATAGCTTGCAGTATTTGTAAGTAGGACAGGATAGGCAAATTTTGATACGAGTAATAATGAATGGGGATATTAATCTACACCTTGGGAAAGTAGTAGGAAATGGCTCATTGCAACTATAGTTAAGGCTCTGCTATTTATCCCACTTTGTGGAAATATACTGTCATTTATTGTGCTTTTTAAAAAGGGGGCGGAAAAATACAACATACCATACAATCTGAAGCTATTATCACACTGCAGAAGAGGATTAGCACAGTTCTTAGGAAGCTCATGACACTGCTATACAGTGTTGGAATAGAACCAAAGATCTGAATAGGCATGGCAGTGTAAATATCTACTTCTGACAATAGCTACATGTCTCCACAGTTTGTATCTTCTCCAACGTGTGCTTGGGATTGTAGAGTGGAGCAGTTTTATGGTGAAAAGGGAAAATGAGAAGGGCATATGGGCCAGAAAAAAGTGAGGATACAAATTAAGGGATGGGAGGAGGCTACACATGGGAGGAAAATACAAAAGTATGGGACCTAATTATCTGCTAAACAAATAATTCCCTCAACACTGTTCAACTATTTACAAAGTGTACACTACTATTACTGTTAATCTTCTCACCACTCCTTATCACCCATCCCCTCCCACTTGACTGTTTCCTAGTATGATTTGATTGTTGATTGTACCCTATGACTATCATTAGGTGTTGTATGTTATGATTCTTGATTCTTAATGAATGTACCTCTTCTTTATGTATGCTGAAAGTATTTACACCAAGACAAATTCCTTGTGTGTCCAATCACACTTGACCAATAAAGCATTCTATTCTATTCTATTCTATTCTATTCTATTCTATTCTATTCTATTCTATTCTATTCTATTCTATGTGAAATCCACCAGGGAAGAAGACAAGCCTGAGAATAGACAATTGTGGCATGATTTGACAAAAGAATCAGGCAGGACAAACACCTGCATCCTGTCACATTTACCATTCAAAGGCCTGGCCACGGACTTCCTGTCTGGTTTGTTCAGACCCCTTTCTTTCCTTTATGCAGGGGAGCTCAATGCATTTTATAATAATGATGGCTTATTTTAAAATAGTAGACAAAAATTAATATATGGAACCCTATTGACAAAAACAGACTGCAAGCAGAAATGTATGCAAACTACCACATCAGGTAACAATGGCCTGAATAAGGTAATAGCTCTACATTTTTAAGGCCTCTAGTGATGGATTTTACATGGCCTTTAAAAAAGGAGAGCCACCAGTGTCTGTCTTTCTGCCTGCCTGCCTGCCTACTATTTATACTTACTTCTTTGCGCTTACAGACTGTTGTAAGGCAAATGGTATCTCTATTAAATCAGTGAAAATTAGTCTCCTGCACCCCTTTCTCAGCCTCCTATAAACAAACAGTCAGGCCAGAAGAGGACAAGGAACCACTGGTATGCGGAGCATCACTTCTACGGTTGGCATGGATACACAGAGCTGTGCCTACATATGAATACACCTCTATTCAAATCTTCCTTTCCGACCATTCTTGCCAAATACATTTGCCAAGTATGTGTGTGGTTGAGTATACAGTGTGTGTGTGCGTGTGTGTGTGTGTGTACTCTATCTATCTATCTATCTATCTATCTATCTATCGGTATATAGCTATACACACACACACACACACACACACACACATAGACAGTAGACACACACACCACATACGTATAAATGCACATAAAATCCTCCTGGTCTTTTTCCAATTGCTGGTGACCATAAGTAAGAGGATGTTATTGATTTCCTATCTGGGCTAAGTCTTCCTAACACACCTGGAAGGCCAATGTGGAACAGTATACTGAAAAGACAGGCATTTTGTCCAACTCGGTCATCTTCTTGTATATTTTTACAATCATAGGAAAGGGATAGCTAAATGATACAGCTTTCCCCCACTTTATTGCTAGTTGTGCTGAGATGAATTTTTTAAAAAATCAAAATTCCTATAAAACCAGATCTTTAGCTAGGAGAATTAAACTGTCAGAAATCAAGATTGCAGACAATCCTATAACTTATACAGTGTTCCTTGACTGTAATTATACACTGATATCAAATTTGTGTATCTAAAGCAGGGGTCCTCAAACTTGTCAATTTTAAGACTTGTGGACTTCACTCCCAGAATTCTCCAGACAACTATGCTGTCTGGAGAATTCTGGGAGTTGAAGTCCACAAGTCTTAAAGTTGCCAAGTTTGGAGACCTCTGATCTAAAGCAAAGTGGGTAGGGTGATTTTTTTGGGGGGGGGGTGGGGGGGTGGGGGGGGGAGAAAGCTGAGAAAATGTCTGCATTGAGTTGATCACATTTGACCTTGTTTTGAGCAACGTATTCTGATTAGGGCTTTTTGCCAGATTTATATTATGTGAGCTACCTAATAACATAGACTGAAGTACAAGGAATTACATATAGGTCTTATATTCTAAATTCCAATCACCTGTACTTGCTAAAGGCACAAGGAAAAGGTGGGTGGAATGGGAGAATTCTGAACAATGACCAAAGAAAAAAAGGGTACCCAAATCTAACCCAATGTCTTGCAGACATTGATGCAATTGAGTTCATGTAAGTATTTTTATTCCTCACAAAACATTATCCATGTGAACTTTACAAACTTACAAGGAACACAAATATAATTCTTATTATACTTAACATGTGACTGCTTGTTCTAAATATTGTATACCATAAATCAAGGGTCTTCAAACTTGGCAAGTTTAAAACTTGTGGACTTCAATTCCCAGAATTCCTGTGCTAACATGACTGGAGGAGAAGCTATGGGAGTTGAAGTCCACAAGTCTTAAAGCTGTCATGTTTGAAGACCCTTGCCATAAATAAATGTACATTTACTGTTTTAATTATCTGATATTCTGATCTGGTTAAAAGTCTATGCTCTAAATATATAAAAAGGAAAATTTTCATCACCCCACAAAGATTTATAGATTGCAGATTGATTTGGAGAGCATTAGGGAAAAATCAGGATTTGATGGTTACTGAATCATTATCCTCCAGAGGACAGAATCTCATTGGAATATCTCAGGCAGGTATTTATGAATAAGCTGAATCCACCTGCAAGGGAGGGAATTTGGGGCACCTGAGACACAGCAGGGGCTATGCAGAGGGACCTCATTAAGGCACCTGGGCAGTGTTGGGATTCATTTTTTTTTAACTACCGGTTCTGTGGGTGTGGCTTGGTGGGCGTGGCAGGGCTAAAATCTGTAAAATCTCCAGTCAGAGGTGGTATTTGCTGGTTCTCTGAACTACTCAAAATTTGTTCTACCGGTTCTCCAGAACTGGTCAGAACCTGCTGAATACCACCTCTGCACCTGGGGTATGGGTTATTGGCATGTAACAGCCTAGAAAGGTGCGTGTAAAATGCCCCAAAGGTGCTTTTTCAAAAGGCAACTGGACTGTCTTTGTTTTTTTCTCTTGAAGACATTTTGTTTCTCACCCAAGAAACACCTTCAATTCTAACTGAATGGTGGGAAATGGAAGAATTTATATTTCTTTTCAAAAAGCACCTTTGGGACAACCATGACCTAGATGACTGAGAATCTCCATAGACATTCTGTATTAAAATAAGAACTTGAAGGAGACTTATTTTACCATTAACAGACAGTTTTAGTAACCTAGACAAAGGAAACAGAATGACATGGAAGGCAAATTTCGGCTGGTATACTTAGGAAATATGAAGGGAAGTTTGTGTAATGGAGATTATTAGGTTATTGCAGTAAGTGCATGGCTTTTAAATGACAAAGATCTAATTATCAGGCCTACAACCACAATGAATGAATCACAATCAAATAAAAATGGTGGGGGACATTGCTTAACATTTTTTAAACAGTTGTAACTAAATAGAACATAGGTTCTGAATTATATGATAGCTAAATGCAGAAACACACATCTTGTTAAAGTTAAGAGTTCTCTTAGGTCAGTGTTTTACAATATAACATTAAATCATCAAACAGTTAAAAAGTAAAGTGCACACATTAAAATATACTTTGTGATAGTTAGATCGATAGACAGAATAATAGAACTAAAGAAAAATACTAAAATATGTCACAGCAGAATAGGGTAATTAGAACAGGAAGGAAATAAGAGTTAGGATAACACTGCATTTGCTACCACATTTCCTCTGGGACAATTTGGGGAGGAAATAGCATCTGAATGGGGCCCCATAATTATGAGTGATGCTTTGAAGCTTACCTGAAATCACATGCAGTAGTTAGTTCTGCTCCTCCACCTAGAGCTTTCCCTTGGACTAATGCAGCTGTGATTAGAGGTAACCTACATAACAGGAGAAATCAAAAAGAAACAATTCAAACATTACAAACCTGAAAACACACATTATATAAGCAGAAATTGGCCTATTCATGTTGAATAAATTATCAAGCAATTCAAGCAGAAGACTAGCAACTGCACAAGATCTGTGGAGATATTTCAGTGATGTTTGAAACCCACCCCCACTAGAAATCCAAAATTAGCAACAAAAGGCTGAATGGGGCTGTGCAATCCAAACCAACAAAATTAGGTTATGAGAGAAATTTTTAATTAAGAAGAAATTCCTGAGGATGTGTTTGTTAAAGGAAAAAAAACCTTCTCCATGGTTCTGTGAGGGCAATTAGATATATTAGTTTTATTCAGTGTGGGAAGACAAAGACATCAATTAATATATGATAAATGATCCCAAGAAATAATATCCTTATAATGTACACAATTCTTGATATTTGCATTCAATTTCAGTAATATTTCCTATGAGAAATAGTTTTTTATATATAAAAATAGTCCATTTTATCAAACACATTCCAAATATACGATGCAATAATGCATAATTTTTCTAAACATACTCATAATGGTGGGACTCATCTCCAGGAGGAATGAATCTGCCTGTTGAGATGAGGTAGACCAGTTGCTTTCATGGTGTGGAGACAATAACTTAGCCCTTAACACCAATAGGACCAAGGAGCTTATAGTGGACTATAGAAGGAATAGATCAGACATCCAGCCCTTGCTTATCAATGGAGACTGAATGGAGCAAGTGGCCAGTTTTAAGTTTTTGGTTGTTATCATAAAAGAAGACCTGCCTGGGGTGCTCACATTACAGCACCGGTCAAAAGGGCCCAGCAGAGATTATACTACCTGAGACTTCTCAGGAAACAACAACTGAATGAAAAACTGCTGGTGACCTTCTACCGCTGCACCATAGAGAGTATTTTAACTTTCTGCACCTGTGTATGGTTTGCCAGTTGCACAGTGGCAGATAGGACAGCACTCCAGAGGGTTAATGTCATTGCCCAGAGGATCATTGGTTGCCCTCTCCCCTCTTTGGAAGAGCTTTATAGCTCCCGCTGCCTTAAGAAAGTTCAAAACATTCTTAAAGATCCATCTCATCCTGGGCACCCTTTTTTTGAGCTATTACCACCTGCCAGATGGTACAGGATAATAAAACAAGGACAAATAGGCTGAAAAACAGCTTCTATCCCAGGGCAGTAACTCTACTAAATTCTACTGTATAGTGCAATTTAATGCAATATCGGGTTTTCAATTCAATTGTATGGAATATGAAGGATGTGTGTTTGTGTTTTATTTTTATATAGTTATAATTTACACTGAAGATGGCGTTTAATTTCATCGTACAAGGTACAATGACAATAAAGAAAAGTAAACTACACTAATTCTGATGTATGCACTAATTAATTCAAGGAAGGCTGGAAATGCAGGGAACCCTTGATCTGTCCAGTCAAAACACCTAAAGTAAGTCTACTGAGGATCCCAGCCTATGAGTTCTAAAGCAAAGTGTAAGCCAGTAGTAACCCAATAGTCACTCTTCATCACAGTCATCCCAAAACTCTAAAAATGTGCTGTTGTAATAAAGGCATTCTTTATTATTGTTTTGTTTCATGTGGTTTAGGGGTTTCTAAGGATCTCTAGTTGTGCTTCTGCTAGTCTCTATTAATTTGAGCAGAATATAAACACTGCGGCACAAGTAAATAAATACGAGAACTTCCATTGTTGAAGCCTTTTGGCAATGTTCCCCTAAATTATTTGTGAATACATTCAGAAATTAATACATTTTCCCCTGCCCTTTTTAAATCCCTGTAGCGCAAATGGACAAAAAAAATGTGACATAGCAACAGATACAAAATTAAATTTTAGGGTTGCTTCTTTAAATGTGCTTATTAAAAGCTAGTCACAGAAAGAAATTAAGAATACACACTTCTCAGAAAGAAGCTGGGTCAGTCCTAGACAGTGTTAAAGTAACTTTCAACTGCCAATTCAGATGGCTTTTATCCTTGGGAGATTGAGGGTTGTTTTGTCCTTTCTGTATCATTGCACGTCTTGGCCCTGCTCTCCAGCACAGCACAAAATTAATTTACTAAACATTTTTCTCCTAATTCTCTTCATTGTGTACTATCTCTATGTACTGCATTAGCCCATTGTATACTGTCTCATAATTCTTGTGTGACCTTGAACAGGAATTACTCAATACTTTTTTTATTAAAGTAGATTTATCACTTCATGGAAGTGATAAACCTACAGCTTGTTAAAGAAATATTCTAAATGATGGGAATGGGATTAAATGTGAAAGACCCACAATGTTTTCCACATCTCCAAGTGTGACCAGATCAAATATTTCCCCAACAGCCTTCATAAAACTGAACTCAAAAATATGATATAAATATAATTCAAGAGAAATATGGATCCCTGATCGCTACTATAGATAGTAAAACAGGCTGAAGAGTAGAATCTACTTATGTGGGAGCATGGAGATAACAGATGGTGGGTAAAACTCCTATTTTATTCTCTGCATGTGTTCCATTCATGGATTTACGTAGGTTGCAAAAAGAAAACTTGCCAAATTTTCAAGATGACTGACTTCTATGATAGGGAAGATGGATTTGTAAAAGTAGGGTATGTATATATATTACAAAACCTCAACACTTCTTAGTTTCTGGGATTTTATGTCTACAAAGGGCATATTCCCAAGTCGTAATTTAAAAAAAAGACCACAAATCAACAAATTCTAAAAAATCAGACTTTTTTTTTAAATAAGAATCAATTATTCTGTTTCCAAATATTTCTGGATCTACCAAAGTGCACCATAACATTATTAGATGATGCTGAAATTTCATATAAACCTTCCTATGTTTTGAGGGGGAAAATACACAAAACAAAACACTGAACATACTACCTCATGAGTCTGGTTAAGATGTTTTGCATGAACATACACATGTTCATTCCATCCTAGAAAACAGAAAGAAAATATCAAGATATATTCTAATAATAAAAAATGGAAGAAACTGCTTGATATATTTAGTGTTAAAAGTATCTTGATTCCCAGTGAACATGCAAAGAATACATTTCTCAAACAATCTGCTCAATTTATTCATCTTTACAGAATAACTTTTCAAGGAGATTGGGTTCTTGTTGGTAGAAAGGTATAGAGGGAGAGCCCCCTTTTCTTCTCCTATTCCTATTGCAAACAATTTCAGAAAAATTAAGCATCAGTTACCAGAGATTTTATATTTTTGCACAATTTTAGAAGTACGCACAGAAAGTAGCACAATATCATGAAGGTTTGTTAAGCCCCTGCTGTTTTTCTTTGAATTTTATTTCATAATAATAATCCCCCCCCCCCAAAAAAAAAAACCTTTTGGCCTTTGCCCTGATTTGGTTGTTATTTTGTCATTCTGCAATATTATAATCAGGATTTATTGACTTTTGCAAACTGATGTTTGATAATTTGCAGTGAAATCAATATACTAATCTATACATTATTTTGTCTAAATATAAAAAATAGTTTTCAAGAATTTCAGAACATTTTTACATATATTGTAGTGCCGTTCTCTGTCGTAAAGCAAAGAAACTCTGCACAAGTAAAGACTTGATCCGAGCGAAGTCCTACCTAGTCTGGAATTCTGTTTTCCGTATGTAAGGTGTTTCTACTCTTCACTGTAATATTTGATAATAGCTTTATCTCCACTCGCATGGTCTGAACTCTAAGCAGCTTAGAATAGAAATCTTTATCCTAAATTAGGAACAGTCATATTATACACACCCTATCCAGCAATCATCCTTTACCTGGTGCCCTGGAGTTCTGTGCAATCAGAATGGGGACTGTAGCCCAATTGAATTAGGAAGGCACCAAGTTGAGAAAGGCTGCAATATACCTCTTTTGCGATAGTCAAATTCCAAGCTGTGGAAAGAGTAATGAACCTGTAAGCTCCCTCATTAACTCCTGAAAACAACACTCCTGTCAGTGATTTCCTGTAACATTATTGCTTTATTGGCTAGCAAAGTAGTCAAACAGGCCACTAGGTCAGCTGCCAGTGTATTATAGGTGAAACTTGAAAAATTAGAATATTGTGTAAAAGTTCATTTATTTCAGTAATGCAACTTAAAAGGTGAAACGAATATATGAGATAGACTCATTACCTGCAAAGCAAGATAGTTCAGGCCGTGATTTGTCATAATTGAGATGATTATGGCTTACAGCTCATGAAAACCCCAAATCCGCAATCTCAGAAAATTAGAATATTGTGAAAAGGTTCAATATTCTAGGCTCAAAGTGTCCCACTCTAATCAGCTAATTAAGCCAAAACACCTGCAAAGGGCTCCTGAGCCTTTAAATGGTCTCTCAGTCAGGTTCAGTAGGAATCACAATCATGGGAAAGACTGCTGACCTGACCGTTGTGCAGAAAACCATCATTGACGCTCTCCATAAGGAGGGAAAGCCTCAAAAGGTAATTGCAAAAGAAGTTGGATGTTCCCAAAGTGCTGTATCCAGGCACATTAATAGAAAGTTATGTGGAAGGGAAAAGTGGAAGAAAAAGGTGCACAAGCAGCAGGGATGACCGCAGCCTGGAGAGGATTGTCAGGAAAAGGCCATTCGAAAGTGTTGGGGACTTTCACAAGGAGTGGACTGAAGTTGGACTCAGTGCATCAAGAGCCACCACACACAGACGGATCCTGGACATTGGCTTCAAATGTTGTATTCCTCTTGTCAAGCCACTCCTGAACAACAAACAACGTCAGAAGCATCTTACCTGGACTAAAGAAAAACAGAACTGGTCTGTTGCTCAGTGGTCCAAAGTCCTCTTTTCTGATGAGAGCAACTTTTGCATCTCATTTGGAAACCAAGGACCAGAATCTGGAGGAAGAATGGAGAGGCACACATTGCAAGATGCTTGAAGTACAGTGTGAAGTTTCCACAGTCTGTGTTGATTTGGGGAGCCATGTCATCTGCTGGTGTTGGTCCACTGTGCTTCATTAAGTCCAGGGTCAATGCAGTTGTTTGCCAGAAGATTTTGGAGCACTTTATGCTTCCTTCCACAGACGAGCTTTATGGGGATGCTGACTTCATTTTCCAGCAGGACTTGGCACCTGCCCACATTGCCAAAAGCACCAAAACCTGGTTCAATGACCATGGGATGACCGTGTGCTTGATTGGCCAGCAAACTCGCCTGACCTGAACCCCATAGAGAATCTATGGGGCATTGCCAAGAGAAAAATGAGAAACATGAGACCGAACAATGCAGAAGAGCTGAAGGCCGCTATTGAAGCATCCTGGTCTTCCATAACACCTCAGCAGTGCCACAGGCTGATAGCTTCCATGCCACGCTGCATTGAGACAGTAATTGCTGCAAAAGTACTGAGTACATATGCATGCTTATATTTTTCAGAAGTCCGATATTGTTCTATGTATAATCCTTGTTTTATTGATTGTATGTAATATTCTAATTTTCTGAGATTGTGGATTTGGGGTTTTCATGTTAAGCCTGGATTCCCCAACGGGTGTTAAGGAAAACAAACTAAACAGAATGTACAGCGAAGTCAGATAGGAAGACAGGTAAATGTGTGAGATAAGTTTTCTAGTTAACACGCAGTAAAAATACAGATACGCTTGTGCTATCAAAAATTATAATTTATTCCATTTAAGAATTATAGCATAGTCATTATAAACAGTCCATTAGTCAAATACCAAATTCAGTCAAGTTTTGTCGAAGATACTCTAATTGCAAAGTCCGTGTCGAATAGCCAGTGTCAGTACACATATAATAAATCTGTCCAAAACTTATCTTCTCTCCGTTGAAATATCTTCAAAGTAATCCAACACTTTTTCTCCTCCCGATCCAGCAAGAATGCAGTCTTCAATAAGCCAGCCAGTAAGAGCCAGAGAGTGCCTTGCTGCTTATATAGTACTTTTACAGCTGCACCCTTAATTACATTCCTTTAGCTTAAAGTCACATACACTTTATCTGACAAACCATGATTCATCATTTTATTATCTTTACCCAAAACAGTTAGGGTAAAACAATGTTATCCCTAACATTCTCCCCTTTTGGTAATAATAATAAATATTACAATAATATATCCATTTACACTTTCAAATCATAATTGTCACAACTCTCTTTAAATTTTACAACACCTTGTGCTTTTGTAAACTGGTCTGCAATATTTTCTTCCGTCATGCAGTACTCAAGTTTAATTAAACCATTTTTAACAGATTCTCTAACATTTAAGTATCTTAAATCAGTATGCTTTGATCTAGTCTTTACAGCAATATTAGTAGGTAACTGTATAGCTGCCTGGTTGTCCTCGTACACAATAATAGAATCATTAACAGTTATACCCATGTCTAATAATAACTGTTTGTACAGAATTAAGTCAGTGCATAGTAATGACAGACATGAAAATTCTGCTTCCATCGTTGACAAGCTAATATGCTGTTGCCTGATTGACCTCCATCCTATTAGTGTCTTACCAAGTAATATAGCCATCCCAGATGTTGATTTTCTAGTGTTTATGTCAGTTGCAAAACTTGCATCTGCATAGGCACTAAGATTCAAATCACCTTTTGGCTCTAGATACAATGCATGGTGCATTGTTCCTTTAAGATATCTTAAAATTCTCTTTAATGCTTGCCAATGACATTGATGTGGATCATTATTATATCGTGCCAGCTGATTAACACTATAAGCTATATCTGGCCTTGACCAACTGCTTATATATGATAAGCTACCAATCAAAGATTGATATATGGTCTTATCAAATTTGGGACTTTGAGCATCCATTTGCAAATTTCCTGACTCATTGGAGTCTTTGCAGGCTTACAAAGTTCCATTTTATACAATTTAATTAATTGGCAAATTTTATCCTCTTGAGATATCTTAAATCCTTTTGTGGTTTTATTAATTGTCAATCCTAGATACTTTTAATTTCACCTAAATGCTTTAATTTTATCCTTTTGGCTAATAATGAAATAATCTCAGTAGCTTCATTATTGGTCTTAGTAATCAAAGCAATATCATCTGTAAATAATAACAATAATGACACCGTTCCATTATTTTCTCTTTTAAACATACATGGATCTGCTAAACCAGATTTAAACCCTATATTGTTTAATTCTTTCACAATATATTGGTTCCATTCATAGCCAGATTGTTTCAATCCATATAAACTCTTCTTGAGTTTCCAACAATCATTACTATTTACTTTATTATCATTTATACCAACCGGTTTTTCAAATATATTGTATGCTGCAATGGTGCATGTAGATATGCAGTTTCTACCTCTAAATGGTTAACTATATAATTATTCTTAGCTGCCCACACTAAAGCGGCTCTTAAAGTTGTAGCCTTAAGATTTGGTGCAAATACCTCATCATAGTCAAATACATTTTGGTTAAATCCTTGTGCTACTAATCTAGCCTTATAAGTTACTTTCCCATTATTTCCAGTCTTTACTTTAAATATCCATTTGCACCCAATGGATTTTTCTCCTGTAGGTAATTTGGTTTCTTCATAAACCTTCATTTCCTTTAATGAATTTAACTCTTTTTCCATTGCCTTTTGCCAATTCTCCTGATCCTTAGCAGGATACATCTTAAGTTCATCTATGCTACTAGGAACTTTATTTACTTGGCAAACAATACTCGCCTGATATCTTTCAGGTGGTCTGGTTATATGCGTTGTGCGTCTAGGTATAATAGGACTTACAGGTGGGCTTTCCTTTATTTCCTGTTCTTGACTATCTATCTCTTCTTGATCAATTATTTCCTCTTGATCTGATTCTATTTGCTCTTCATGGACTTCTTCTTTAATTGGACTTTTCTTATAACTAGTCTTTTCTTTCTGCCTCTTATAGGGTTCTATAATAACATCATTATCTGAATCTTGCTCTAATCTATTCCATCCTATATGTTCTAGGAATTGTGCACTAGCACTGCAGTATACTCTAGATGTACCTGGTTCCCAGAATCTATAAGATCTATGGTTTGCTTGATATCCAACAAAAATTAATCTTTTAGCTCTACGTTGTCCTTTGTGCCTGAGTTGTGTAGGGATATGCACCCATGCTGGTGCACCAAATGTGTGAATATAACTCAAATCAGGTTTCCTACCATGCCACAGAGTGAATGGTAATTCACCTGTTGTTGAATTAACAACATTGTTTAATATGTGATTACCACACATTATAGCTTCTCCCCACAAATTGTCAGGTAATCCAGAATCAGATAACATAGTTCTTCCCATTGATTGCAGTGTTTGGCCTCGTCTCTCTATAAATGCATTATGTTGAGGCCTATATGGTGCAGACTTTTTATGTTGAATACCTGCCATTCTTAGTCTACTCTGGAATTTATTATTTGTAAATTCCAGCACCATTATTTGTTATAAGAGTTACTAATTTCTTTTTAGTTTTTCTCTCTGCAAATTTTAACCAATTAAAGAAATTTGTATACGTTTCAGTTTTTCTCTTCATTAAAAACAAAAACCATACCTAGAATAGTGGTCCATTATGCTTAATATGTATCTAGCACCACCTACACTTGGCTTTTTAGGACCTATTATATCGGCAAATACTACCTCTAAAGGCTCTTTGGTAGTAAATCCATCAATTCTATTTGCCGATATAACTTTGCTTTTGTTTTGATTACAAGCAGAACATTGCAAATACTTATTACAAGGTTTCAAACTTATTCCTTTAGATAGCTGAACAGTTCTCTTAATCATTTTAAAATTTAAATGACCTAACCTTCGATGTAACAAGTGAATACATTCATCATGAGGTTTTCTATTATCATAAACTGTGTTAGCCACCTTTAAACCATTATCATTTAACACATATAAGTCACCTCTTAAAGATGCAGTAATTTTCTTACCTTCTTTTTCAATTAAACAAGTATCTCCCTTAAAGGTAACTATGTATCCTAATCTAACCAACATTCTAACTGAAAGCAAATTAAATTTAAGTTGAGGTACATATAACATTTTTACGTTCTCATTTATACAAGAACAATGAGCTATACCTTCACCTTTTGCTTTAAGTTTCCATCCGTTTGCCAATGAGATATGCTGTGAACTCATGGACATTTTTACAAATTTTTTGTTATCATTTGTAATACAGTGGGACGCACCACTGTCAACCACCCATAAATTATTTTTTACAACTCCATTACTATATATTGCTAACTCATAATTCTTATTTCTTCTTTGATGGCTTACAGCATTCTGGCTTGCATTCTGGCGCTTTGGTTTCTTACAAAAATCTTGCCAAATGTCCTCTCCCCCACAATTAAAACATTTTTAATTGCGAATGCAGTAGGAGATTCATTATTTTCCTTTTGAGGTTGCTCCTCCTTAACTGATCTCTTTCAAGCCTTCTTCTGGCCTCTTCAATCAATCTGCCAGTGATATCAGTTAAAGTTAGGCTTTCTTTAGGCAATATTTCAAGGGAAGTTACGTAGTCATCAAAACTTTCGTCTAATGAAGATAGAATTATGTAGACCTGGTGTAGTTCAGAGAAAATTAACTCCTTCTCATGAAGTTCTTGGAAAATGCTTTTCATAGTATTCAAATGACTCAGCATATCACCATTCTTTTGAAGATACGTGCATGGAAAAGCTTCCGTGTTAGATTTATGTGAGCACCAACGTTATCTCGGACATAAATCCTCCTCAGTTTTTGCCAACACCCAACAGCAGTTTGCTCTCCGCGTATATGAACAAGCTGTTGATCAGTTAATGTTAATCCTATGATGCAAAGTGCTTGTTCATTTTTCTGTTTAAATTCTTCTATCTTTTTACTATCTTCCTCATCTTCAGGATCCCATTCTTCTACGTTTGGTGGGTTTTCAATTATGTTCCACAGACCTTCTCTTCGTAGAAGTAGACTACATTTCATAGACCATGAAACATAGTTTGTTCCATCCAGCTTGGATATAAGGGACAAACTTTGTAGACTGACTTGTGCCATGTTTCAATATATGGATATAAAAATATAATTGATAAAACACAGCTGTCTGTTTACTGTAACGTGTAACAACACAAAATCTCACTTTTACATAAACCTGTTTTTATCCTAGTTAAACTGACTTTGCAGTCTCTCTGGGCCCATAACCAGTGTTAAGCCTGGATTCCCCAACGGTGTTAAGGAAAACAAACTAAACAGAATGTACAGCGAAGTCAGATAGGAAGACAGGTAAATGTGTGAGATAAGTTTTCTAGTTAACACGCAGTAAAAATACAGATACGCTTGTGCTATCAAAAATTATAATTTATTCCATTTAAGAATTATAGCATAGTCATTATAAACAGTCCATTAGTCAAATACCAAATTCAGTCAAGTCTTGTCGAGGATACTCTAATTGCAAAGTCCGTGTCGAATAGCCAGTGTCAGTACACATATAATAAATCTGTCCAAAACTTATCTTCTCTCCGTTGAGAAATATCTTCAAAGTAATCCAACACTTTTTCTCCTCCCGATCCAGCAAGAATGCAGTCTTCAATAAGCCAGCCAGTAAGAGACAGAGAGTGCCTTGCTGCTTATATATACTTTTACAGCTGCACCCTTAATTACATTCCTTTAGCTTAAAGTCACATACACTTTATGTGACAAACCATGATTCATCATTTTATTATCTTTACCCAAAACAGTTAGGGTAAAACAATGTTATCCCTAACAAGCTGTAAGCCATATTCATCTCAATTATGACAAATCACGGTTTGAACTATCTTGCTTTGCATGTAATGAGTCTATCTCATATATTAGTTTCACCTTTTAAGTTGCATTACTGAAATAAATTGACTTTTGCACGATATTCTAATTTTTTTGAGTTTCACCTGTATATGGGTAAGCGCTATGCCAGTGAGTTCTATGCAGTATGCTTTTGTTCTCCTAAGTTTCCATGTAAATTATGGTCTGATGTTAAATCCAAACTGAATATGTTATATCCTGTCCTTGCCACTGAAATGGGCAAACTATTCTGACCTTAATGGCCAAGCAGTCTACAAGAAGTTCTTGTTTAGCAACCACAGTTGGGATTGGGAGCTCTGTCGTAAAGCAAAGCAGTTGATAAATAGGAAATCACATGACTGCAACTATGCTTTTCTTGTCCTCACTCCTTCATCCTTTGGAAATCTCACATGAATGCTGGGATAATTAGCAAAAGGGTTTCTACAGGTAGCTCCTCAACTAATGACCATTTATTCTTCAACCATTTGAAAAATGTTGAAAAAGTTACGACTACTGAAGCACCCACGGTCACATAATCAAAATTGCGGTGCCTGGCACTCACTTAGGAATGCAGAATCACTTCAACTCCTGCCACCACCTATCTCCCCTCTCTGCCATATCTAAGCACTTTTGGCCCCTGTGTTTCATGACCCCTGCCATCCTAGGTGACCTTCGCCATCTTCTTATTCCAGCTACTAAGTATGTCTGGTCTGGTCCTTTCTGAAGCAGATGCAGGCCATGCCAGGCCTTCTAGAGGCTACTTGTAGCCTTGTCCAAATTGTGTGCAACCTTCTCACAAGGCTTTGTTATAGTATATGTAGTAACAAAGTTCCAAATTTCCTTTCACACTCTTTATCCATCAAACCTTAAAGGAATTTATTAATAAACTGATTGATCGATCGATTGAATGAATGAATGAATCCTTCTTGCAAGGCTCTGAAGCCTTTAAAAGAAGCTGCACGTGGTTTGGACAAGACCATGAGCAATTTGAACAATGGCTGTATGAACTTGGGAAGGAGGCTTGACATGGCCAACAGCTGCTTTGCAAAGGGCCAGGCCAGGCAGGCCTTAGCCACAGGGATGAAGGTTAGCTGGTATTGGTGATGAAGGTTAGCTGGTATTGCAGAGAGCAAGGATGAAGGTTAGCTGGTATTGCAGAGAGCAAGGCGGCATGGGTCTCAGAGTGCAGGGCAGTGTGTGTAGCTGGGCCAGGGTGGCTGGGCTGGGGCTTCCTGGGGGGAGGGGGGAGGAGGGAAAGAAGGGCTGCTTTGCACCATGCCACTGGGACTTCCCTGACATTTGGCAGTCACAGACCCTTATGCTGCACTAGCAGCTAGATTGGGCTAGCTGAAGCTTCCAAGGGCAGTTCTGGCTTTGTTCTGGCTAAAGCTTAGGGGATTCTTGCAGCCCCGGAGCCACAGAACTGCAGCGTATTCTCTCCCTGACCTCCCTTTGTTTACATCGCACTGCAGCATTGCAACTCCTGCCAAGCCTGTTTCCGACCTCCCAATCCCTCCCCCATACTCCTGCATACCTCCCACCCTCTGTAGTCCTAACTTGGCATTCCCTCTGCTTCCCACTTAACCACCTGTGTATGTCTGGACTTACGAAGACAACCAGGACTATTAGGATGGCCACTGCTAGGTGAAGCGGTCACGTATGTCTCATTTTACAACGGCATTGCTTAGCGATGTAACTTCCAGTCCCAATTACGGTCATAAGTCAAGGACTACCTGCAGTTACATCCATTGGAGCATATGTGTGTGTGTTTGTGTGTGTGTACACATGTGTTTCAGTGAAACCTGGATGATGGTAAGTGCACAATTTAATGAGTTAAGAGAGCATATTTTATATTAACTCTCATATTTTGCAAACTGAGCCTACAGCAGTAGGGATCAGAACAAGACTGAGGCCAAGGCTCAAAGCCTCCCTGAACAAACAAATCTCTTTCTTGCTCAACCCAATGTTACTGCCTTCAGGAAAAACGGCACTTTTTTGCAATCCATTGTTGATTGCCACTATTACAGAAGTGGGTGGAGCACTCAACACCAAGAGTATCTTTCAGCTGTCTACAGCCAAGCCCCTCATTGCCTCCTGTAATTATGTAAACAAAAGACAGTGGCTGAATATAGTTGCAGAAAGAAAGAGGTGCTTGAAAAGAAAATTGATAAAATACCTGCTGAGTTCAGGGACAATTTCTCCTGGATTTAGGGTATTTGTGAAAAGGGGGGGGGGGGAAACCTCCAAGGTAGAACTTATTTCCAGGCATGCTTCGGGCTCTAATTTTAGAATTAGCAAACCTTTACAAAACTCAGAAATCAGGTTCCATTCAGTTCAATGGAGCTGAAGTAAAAGTCCTAGGATTACACTCTAACAGGGTAACCATCTTGCCCCATGGAGTTCCAAAATATTAAAAGTCCTACTGGCCTATCCCAGAGTTTATATTTGTTGTCAGATCCTGACTGATGTTTCCATCTTTCTTTTATCCTATTACTACAAGCAATGGGAGAAAAATAATGTACGCCGATCCAAAACATAAACCTGAATCCTTTGGGGGAGGATTGATAGCAGGGGTGGGATGCTACCGGTTCTGTCCGGCTCTATAGAACCGGTAGCTCTGAAGAGCAGCAGACATAGAACCGGTCCTGTGTTTGCTGCTGTTTGGCCCACCCACCCGCCTGGGCTCTTACCTGTCCTTTATTTCCTGCTTTTTTAACCTCAGCTGCTTTGCACGGTAAAGCTGAGGCTGAAAAAGCAGGGGGGGGAAAGATGCTTTTCGAATGCTGTGCACCTGCGCGCAGTGATTTTCAGCTGTCCAGGCGGCACAGCCTAAGGTTATGTTACATAAGGTTATGTTACATTGGGCACATGCGCAATCACCGAACCAGTAGTAACACCGGTTGAATCGCACCTGATTGATAGTATTCTTGTTTGAAAAGGAACTCCATGCAATCTCAGAAAGGAGGTATTCTTGATGTTCTCTGAGCTTGTTTTGTTTTCTTGCAGATGTTTCATTACCCTAACTGGGTAACATCATCACAGCTAGTCTGATGATGTTACCTAGTCAGGATAATGAAACATCTGCAAGAAAACAAACAAGCTCAGAGAGCTTGTTTCAACCCTGAGCTACAAATATTCTTCTTTATTGGAATCTCAGCCACCAAAATTGTCCGTCTCATCTTTTCCCTCACTTCAGATCACCAAGGATTGACTGATACAGTAAGGTCTATGGAGGTTCCCACAATGGTGTGAAAGGTGTTCAGAGATTCTCTTTGAGGAAAAATTATCTCTCTCTTCAGACAGAGAGATCTCTCTTTCTCCAATTTGCTTTCTTTTCCATGAGCTAAACTGCAATTTAAGGAAAGCAATCATGTCTGACAGCTTGGGAAATCAATCATTTGATATGCAGAGTTTTATATTTCTGAATGGTATGAAAAATTAAACCAAGTCTGTCTGTCTGTCTGCCCCCCCATCTCTCTATCATCTATCTATCTATCTATTTTATCTATCTACCTGCCTACCTACCTACCTACCTATCTACCTACGTACCTACCTATCATCTATCTTTCAATCTATCATCTATCTTTCAATCTATTATCTATCTATCATCTTTCTATCTATCTACTGTGTTTCTCCAACAATACGACCTCCCCCAATAGGAAGACCCAGCATGTTTTCTAGGCATAAAATGAAATTAAGCCCCTCCCCCAAATTTAGGTCTATTTTAAAACATGCAAAATGGGGGAAGGGCGGGGGGACTTGCCGTTAGGAGTGCCCCGCGGCAGCAATTCCTCGCCACCAACTGCTCCTAATGGGTGATCATGGCAGAGCACGGAGAGCTCCCTACTCCTGCCAAGCACCTTTGCGGCAGACCCAAGACCTTCAGCGCCCACTGCTGTTGATTTCCCTTCTGCCCATGCCGCCGCCACGTTTGGAGCTGCCACTTCCACGTTTGGAGCACCACTGCTGTTTGGAGTATTGCTGCCATTTGGAGCTACCACTTCTGCATTTGGAACTGCCGCTTCTGCATTTGGAGCTGCCGCTGCGTTTGGAGTTGCCGCTTCCACGTTTGGAGCGCTGCCGCTGTTTGGAGCACTGCTGCTGTTTGGAGCTGCCACTTCCGCGTTTGGAGCTGCCGCCGCGTTTGGAGCTGCCGCTTCCACGTTTGGAGCACGGCCGCTGTTTGGAGTTGCCATGTCCGCATTTGGAGCTGCCGCCGCGTTTGGAGCTGCCGCTTCGCGTTTGGAGCACTGCCGCTGTTTGGAGCACCACCGCCATTTGGGAGCGCCGCCGCCACTCCAAACACGGCGGCAGCTCCAAATGCGGAAGTGGCAGCTCAAACATGATGGCGGCACTCAAATGGCGGCGGCACTCCAAATGGCAGCGGCACTCAAACACGGAAGCGGCAGCTCCAAACGTGGCAGCGGTGCTCCAAATGGCAGCGGCACTCCAAACACGGAAGCGGCAGCTCCAAACGTGGCGGCGGAATGGGCAGAAGGGAAAGCAACAGCGGCGGGTGCCAAAGGTCTTGGGTCTGCAGCAAAGGTGTTTGGTGGGAGTAGGAGCTCTCTGCGCTTCGCCATGATCACCTGTTAGGAGCGGCTGGTGGCGAGGCTGCCCCGGGCGCTCTAGATGAGGATGCAAGGGGGAATTAAGTCACCCCGAAAAGATGGCCTAGCTGTTTTTGGGCTCAAAAATATAAGACCCGGCCTTATTTTATGAGAAACACGGTATCTATCTATCTATCTATCTATCATCTATCTATCATCTATCTATTAAACTATCAGCTACCTGTTTCTATCCAAATTAAATACACTGAAGAAAAGAGGCAATAACTCAAACACTTGCAAATTGCCATTTGTTTCTGGTATGCCAACTGCAAACTTAACACCAAACACAAAATTAGGGCAATGTTTAAGTTCTGTTCTGTTATTATTACATTTTGTAAAACGTTCGGGGCCAACTTTCTTTAAAGGAAAAAAATGTGTCCCAATTTTAAGGTCTGTATTATAAATTAATTTCTGCCATCACTTGCCTGAGAGCTGGAAAGTGCTCTCACTGCATTCAGATCAGATCCTGAGCAGAAAGTATTTCCCGCACCACGGATAATAAGTCCTTTCCCATCTTTCCAATCTTCTAATTCAGTAATTCTCTCCTGTAGTTCTATCATCATTGTGCCTGCCGTTAAGAGAAGAAAAAAAACCAGTCAAATAACATCTTTAGGGTACAGCTTTATAACAGCAATTGAATATCAATGTATCATTTATCCCTTTATAAATGCAATTATTATTCCTGGGAAGGAAAGTTGCAAGGCAAAGTTTAAATCAAAGGGACAGAGGAGATAGGAGAGCTTCTCTACCAAAGCAGTATAAGTGTCAGCTACATCCACACATCAAACAACATACTGCCAGCAGCAAGTGACACTGCTGAGATCTGAGTATGAAAAGCAGATGCTCTTGCAAATTCAAGAAAGTGTATGTGTGTGTGTGTAAGAAAGAGGGAGGGGGGAAGAGAAAGAGAGGGGGTGGGATTGAGATTTCCTCCATCCTTGTTCAAGTCAGAATGCTATTGCACAACTTAGTGATTAAATTTCCTCCCCCATAACTGATAGGCATCACTTTTCACATTTAAGTTTGCCTGCTATCAGATTTTGACATTACCTGTAAATGCATTCATAAACCTTGGATTGTTCAGCGTAAGGAGTCCAATCCCATGATCTTCTTTGGACAGGTTGACAGATCCACCCTTAAACTGCTGAAGCTTTTTCTTTATTTCATCTTCTTCAAAACCATGAGTATTGTTATACAGACACAGCATTCTTGGCTGGAACAACCTGCTCTTGGGAAGCCTTTGGAAATTCTTCCATAATAAAATATTCATATCTGAAAAGGAATACATGGGCAGTGGTAATCTTGTGTATCTCAACAGTATCTCCAAATCAAGCAACTTGTTCTGCTGAAGAAAATCAACATCTCCTTCAACTTAATAACAAGGTCTCAAAACCAGTCTTAGATACGGTGAACGAAGAAGTAACAGAAACTGGTACAAACTAATAGGGAGAACTGATTAGGGGAGAAACAAGGACTCTCCTCTATATTAGGCTAAGAATAAACATGCTAGGAATAGGCAGGTTTCTGAGTTCTTGGTCACTCATAGCAACCCTGCTTTTACGCTGTTGCTGCCCTTGTTATCAGTTGAAATAAATTCAGCCATCAATCCACACAATGAAGAAAAATCTACATAGGAACCCTCAGTCTATTGAGTGTATGGAAGGGTGCGATCAGCTTTAATAACTCCATACTTGACCTCTATGTGAATTATTTTTACAGAGAGCTGTAGACAATGGTAATTTTATATGCAAGCACTTGTTTTTGTTTAATGTTTAAAATTCAGGTGTAAATTCCCCTTAGGTGGCTCAAAGCATGCAGTTTTGTCACCACGGCTGGACCAAAGCTGGCTCCCACTTTTACGATAGATGAAATTGTTGTGACTAATTTCACTGTTTTGCTTCCTGTCCCCATCAACTTCCAGGAGGTCCCGAGTTTTATGTGGACTGCTTTGGCCTGTAGGCTTTGGCCTTTTGGCTGCTCAGATATGTCTTCCCTCCTTCATTATCGTTCCACCACAAACCTGGGTCAGAGAGGCTGCACTGGTTCTGACATGGGCAGGTTAGACCCCTGCCTGAACTCTATAGAAGCTACCCAGATGTATTATTTTCATTGGTTTTTTTTTATTTATTTAAACTATTTATATGGCTCTCCATCTCACTACTGTGATTCTGATGAATAAATATAGTGGAACCTTGGGTCATGAATGCTTCTGTCCGCAACCAAATCGGGTTCCGACCAAAAAATCCACCCGATTTTTGAATCGGGTCACGATTCGAAAACCAGGTGGCGAACAAACCCGGCCGTGGCAGATTCCCTTTCCGTGCCTATTTCCCCTTCTGTGCCATTTTTTTTGTCCGTGCATGTCATGCTTCCAGTCACGACCAAATCGGATTGCGACCATAGTCCTGGAACGGATTACGGTCACAACCCAAGGCTTCACTGTATATCATTCCATCTTACAATTAATGAGAAACTACAGAAAACAGCATTCCGTGCACCTTTGGCATATAGCCATGCTGGCCATGTAATCTCGGAAATTGTCTTCAGAAAATGCTGGCTCCCTTGGCAAAGAAATGGAAATGAGCACTATGCTGTAGAGTCAAACATGACTGACAGGGTAACCTTTATCTTCACCTTTACAGCAAACCAATCAAGAGGGTTTACCTAATATCCTGGCCCAAATACCTCAGGAACAATCAAAGCTTTAGCAGTGTCACAGACATCAGGATCTTTAGGAATATGTTGTTCCACAGACAAGCACCATGGTAAGGAAGATACATCTTCCAAATCCCAAATCCGACTAAAAACTTTACTAGGCTGAAGACCCTTAAACATTACTTGCCCTCTGTCAACATGGAGATTCTTCTTTACTTATAGCACTTGGAGCTAGGCTACTTCTGACTCCTGTCATAACTATCATTTCTACCATGAGAAACTCTAACTTGCAACATTAATTCTACACATCATACTTATAAAGGAGTCTAGGTTGAACAGACAAATGCAGGAACATGTTATTCATGTAAATAGAATCCAATCAAAAGGAATACATGAAGCACGGCAGGCTAAATGTAATCAGAAGCCTTCTTGATTTAGGACAAGTTCAAAATTATCTGAATCAAGAGTTCAGAAATCAAACTTATGAATGTGTCCATGTCTTCCTCTGGCTGAAGTTTTCCCCAATATTTAAATAACACAAGAATGTTTTTCATTAACAAGTCAACTGGAGTTGCTGGCCAGATGTCACTGTCATAGGGTATTCACGCCACACAATGTGTAATAATTTAAAAATCATAATTTATGTATATATGGGTGAATACAATTATATAAAATTGTAAAAAGAGAGACTATAGTAGAATCAAAAGTCCCGCAGCAGTTTGTCAGAAAATTGGTGTAATAAGAACCTGAGAGTATAACCCAATTTTATTGAAAACTAGAGACAGGGGGAAAAATGCAGTCCAGACTTCCATAATAGCCACTGAGAAGCATGAAGATTTAAATTTCGAACTCATTTCAGATTCAGTCCCAAATTGAATAAGCTGATCTCTGAATCCATAGAGGTCAGTAGGTTTAATTGCCAATAATTGCATCAATTTTTTATCAGAAGTCTGTCAGTTACCAAGGTATAATAAAAGTTCCCTAATTCTCTGGGGTTAGAAATAAAAATTGGGCTATACACTCAGGTTCTTATTACACGCGTATTTTCTGAAAACCATGCCATGTTTGGACTTTTGATTCTACTATATTCTATGCAGAATTCACTCCACTGTACAAGGCAAAACTACTCGGGTCTGCAACAGAGGAGGGCTCTTCAAAATGCATATAGAGTCACAGCGGTTCACAGGCTTTTCAGCAACATTGCTATGGTAATCACTATGGGAATTGAAAAGGCAGATGATAAATAGGGCATTACACCAACTGATACTATGAATCACAATGAAATACTTTAGACCGGATTCTACTGCAGAATTGCCTTTCCCCACTATTCTATTACACTAGTCGCTGCATGGCATTATCTAAGTTAAAACCCCACAAAGAGAGAGCAAAGCGAGCATAATATTGAATCTTATTCCTTTTCAGTTTAAAATGAAGCATTTTTACAATCGCAGGGATATTAAGATTAGGGAAAGTAAGGATAAAAAGTATCTAGCTCATTCTAAGGTGAATAGTGGAAATAGACACAAAACCAATTTGTCGGTTGTTGTGGGGGGAGGAGAGATCTTGCCAAGGCATCTCTGCAAACTCCTGCTCTCTGCTGCTTTCCATATCAGGAAGCCAATGCCACAGGAAGATCAGAACTATATTTTATTGAAATAAGCTACAGCACAGGTAGTCTTCAAGTTACAACAACAATTGACACCAGAATTTTGTTTGCTAAGCCAGGCAGTTCTTAAATGAGTTAAATTTTACGGCCTTTTTTTTGCCATGGTTGCCGTTGTTGTTAAGTATGTAGTTAAGTGAATCATGTGACCATTAAGTAAACCTGGCTCCCCACCCCCCCTTTGATTTTGCGTGTCAGAAACTGGTGGGGAAGGTTGCAAATGGTGATCATATGACTTCAGGATGCTGCTACCCTCGTAAATACATGCTGGTTGCCAAGTGTCCAAATTCTGATCCCACGATCATTGGGATGCTGTGGCAGTCAAAGTGCAAGGAACAGTTGTAAGTCACTTTTTGGAGTGCCATTAGAACAGTCACTAAACGAATGGTTGTAAGTCAATGACTATCTACAATAGAATCAATCCTGCAGGCCTGATTGTACTTTACCTCCCCTCCCGCTTACACCCTACAGCAGTGATGGCTAACCTTTTCTGGACAGAGTGCCCAAAGCTGAAAGTGCCCAAACCCCCAAAATGTAATGTGCACGTAGCACCTGTGCACACGCCCCCTCCATGCATGCGCACTCAGCCCCCACACACATGCCCCCACGGCCCCCCCACGCATGCGCACATGGCTCCCACACACGTGCCCTCGCATGTGCAGCAGAGACCCGATGACCAGCTGGCCAGCGAGAGAAGTGTGTGCATGCGCTGTGGAGCTGAACTAGGGTTACGGCTCATGTGTCCACAGGGAGGGCGCTGCATGTTACCTGTGGCACATGTGCCGTAGGTTCGCCATCACAGCCCTAGAGAATCAGAGAGGAGTTTGCCTGAGCCATTTTTGAATACTATACTGTAAAGTAGTGGTTCTTAACCTGGGCGATATCGCCCCCCAGGGGGCGATTTCATTTTTCAGGGGGGCAATGGAACGAAAAGGGGCGACGCGGGGGTGAAGGAATGGAAGGGGGCGATATGGGGGCGATGGAGCGAGAAGTTTTGGGGACACTTTTGAGACTTTTTTCATACAGTGAACCGCTGTATATCTGTCATACAAAAACATCAGATCGCTCGCTATTAGTGGATTGAACTGTGTTTTAAAATGTTCCTCCAACTAGCTTCAGTACAGAACACCATACATATGTGAATACGCATCACTCATCTTCATGCACGTTGCGCAGCAGCCTCTATTACTCTACCCATACAGTGGCGCACCATTGGCCAGAATGGGCAGTGATGGAGGGGTGAGCGCTTCTTTGGAAACATCGCATGCTGAGTGGCTGTCCCCTGTGATGTCAACATAACTGTTGAAACTAGGTTTATCGACGTCCACGTGTTTTATAGTGTTCCAGTGCAGTCGATAATTTAATTTGCAGTTAGTGCCTTTCATTTTGAAGACCTCTCAACATGGCCAAGAAGAGGAAGTGTCACCAATATTCGATGGAATACCTGAAATTGGGATTCATTCCATCTCATTCCAACGTACAGCTTCCATTTTGTCTTCTTTGTGAGAAAACATTTTCAATTGAAGCCTTCCCGACTGAAAGACCATTTGGTAAGAATTCATTCGGATAAAGCCGACAAACCGATATCGTTTTTCCAATCCTTAAATTGAAGAATTATTTCCCTGTGTTGTGATTGAGAGGTTATGTTGGGGGAGGGGGGTGATGATAACTTCCTCAATGGCTCAAGGGGGTGATTCTTTCAAAAAGGTTAAGAACCACTGCTGTAAAGAAACCTTTCCTCATTAGAACATTTAAGAGGTCAGATGGCTACAGAGGTCAGATGGCTACTTATCAAGAAAATTGTGATTATGAATTTCCTGTATAGGCAGGAAGTTAAGAGTAGATTATCTTGGAAGACCTTTCAACAATATGATTACTTTAAAAAACTGTAGTCTTTCAATTGTTTTCCTTATGATTTGTTGCTATCATTTTCAATTGCTTTTATTGATTCAAAGTTTTGCCGTTTTATTTCTAATAATGGAAGAGCAAACTTTTTGGTAGCCATACAGTTATTTAATAGTTTTGTGGCTTTTTATCTGAAATGTATTAAATCACTTTTACGGCTCACATTAGTTTCCTTCTATTGCCCATCTCATGATATGGAAACATGTTACCAGTTTTTCAGCAAATATGGTTAGAAGGTACACCCCAATAGCCAAAAATAAGTGTTAAGGGGCAACGTGTCTCATATTAACAAGGAAGGAATGGGAATGTTATAATCAGATGAAGAAAGAAAAACATATTAATGACATTTGAACTTATATAGAGCAACCCTGCAATTCTGACCCAGCTCCCAAACACGACAAAGCCTCTTAAATAAATGTTCCCTTTATTAGCAGCACCAGCAGCCTGGCAAAAAGTCTCTTTCTCCCAGAGCAGGCTAACAAGTCTGTCTAGCAGGGAGATGAATAGTTTTCTGCCACACTTATTCATCTCCATCCTCTGCCTTTTATTCCCATAGCTAGGGTGGGACTTCACTAGCAGTGGTGGCTCTTCCATCCCAAGGATCAGCCCATAGATTTCCACTGCTCTTCTCTCCTCTGCCTTCTGCACATCCGCACTTCAGGCATTGGACCCAGCTGTTGTTCTTCCTTATCAGCCACCTTCAGACCTGGGGGCTATTGAGTCTCCATCTGAGGGCTGATGGATGGCCCAGGCTCCGTCTCTATCTCTGACAGCTCCATTTCCTCTTCCCCCGTGGAGCTCTCAAATTGCCTTGATGCTGGCCCTGACTCCCACGCCACCTCACCTGATTCAGCTGCTGGCCCACAACACGTCTAATTTGTTTCCCCATATAAAACAGTATGTTCTACCAAATGAGAAACTAGTTGCTTTCAATTGTTACTGGATTCTAATTCCAGCAACTCCTAGACTTATGGGAAGTGGTGATGGACAACAGAACCTGGAGATGTTAACAATATCTACTGGGCTGCAAGTAGCCACCCTTATTTCATACCACTTCTCAGTTTCACACGCATATACAAGGGGTATGGGTGGAATAAAAATCATCAGGAGGAAGGAAAAATTAAATATCACAGAGATATTTTAGAGAACAGGAAGGTTAAGTGTATGCTCAAAGCCACCCCCACCTTAACTAACATCAAATTATAACTGAACAATTTCAGTTACTAATGAAGAGCATAATTCCGTTCCTTATGCTGTGAAATACCTTAAACACTCAAACCAGTAAATACTTTTTTCTAAAGCACTATACTATATTACTGTTTTTAATAGAAATTACATTAGAAGCTAGCAAAACTCTATCTTTCAACTCCCATAATAAAATATTTAAGCTCTTAGACAAATAAGAAATGAAATGCGCAAAAGTATTTTATTTTTTTTTTACAAATTCAATCTTCCTTTTGAAATAAGGGACAGGGGTACCAAAATAGTCATCATAACCAGAAAGAAACCCGTGTGCTTTTTTTTGCTTTTCTTCAAAACTTATCATGTAAGTTCATTTCTCTAACGTCATTTGATTTTTGTTGTTCAAACACCATTACTTTGAAGAGCTCAATATTTTGGTTGGTTAATCAAGTGTTTTCCAATTTACACTAAATTAATTGTTTACTATATCGCTTTATGATGGAGAATATATCTATATGGTCATTAAGAATTGACAATGACTTGATACCATATAATCAATCAATTAAACATTGCTTATAATAGACCAGCCTTTTTTAAGATGGTGCACTTTAGTTATATTGGACTGCAATCTTCATGAATAATGGAGGTTGTAGCCCTTAACGTCTGGAGAGAATTAACTTGTTAAAAACTAATATTTACTATAGCAGAGCTTCTTAAACTTTGCTATGCCATAATTCCTTAAAATGATAAATGAATCTGAATGACTTCATTGGTGCTAGGGATGGGTAAAAAATAAATATACCACTTAATTTTATATTTAATGTTTAATCAATATATACATTAAACCAAAATGAGACATTTCTACTTTAAAAGATGCAACTTTTCCATTGAAAATAATCAATACAACATACAGATGAAACTCGAAAAATTAGAGAGAGAGAGAGAGAATATATGTCTGGAATACACCTGACTCTGTGGTTTCTTGTGCAAACCCCAAAAACTTTAACCTTAGACTGTCTACTATTGACCTCACCCCTTTCCTAAGAGGTCTGTATATTTCATGTATTCATACATTTCATGTATTCATAACTATGTTTTTACTTATACCTTTTTTGTAAGCAATTGACAATCCAAATAAATAAAATAAGTAAATAAATAATCAAGCAGCATGAAGAATAAAAAGCACACAAAAAATAAACACACCCACGTACGCCCACAGCCCAACAGAGAAAAATACCTAATTCTTTCTCTTCCTTCATAAATACAAAACGTAATTTGGGGACCATACTATACAGCGGTTAATCTTCAACTATTTCCTCGAGTTTATGCGGAGTATGACTTTGCCAACTTAGTCTCCCATTAGACTAGAAGTCAGACACAGACACGATTTCACTTCAGGAAACAAACTCAAAACGAAAGATAATAAACTTTGTTCCCCTTCAGGTCTAGTCGACCAAGCTCTTTTCAACCAGACATGTTATATGCATTAAATGAACTACTTGAGCGATCCTGCAAAACTACTACTACTACGGACAAACGGGGGGGGACAAGTAAGAAAAGGCAATTGAGACTCAATTCCCAATAATGCCCCAAAGCTGCCTAGTGTCTAGTAATAAGGTGCGAGCAACATCGGAGAGAAGAGAGGAATCCACCACGGGAGAAAAAGAGCCCAGATCTCTAACCTCCTTCTAATACACGCCGCCGCTTCCCAGAAAGCAAAACTCCGGTGTTACAGGAAATAAGCTCCGGAGGGAAAGCGCCACTCCAAAAAAACCGAAATCCTCAGCCCAACAGACGGTAGGGAAAAATCCATATAGTGAAGCGGTGCGGTGAGAAGAAAAAAAAATTTTTTTGATCAGAACTCTCCGTAACCCTAAGCCAGTATTGCCTAGGCTAGGGTGATGGATGCTGGCAATTGTAATTCAGCAATACCAAGAGCTTCATGAGTTTGTTCAAAATTCCTGTCCATCACGTCAGCGGGCAAACTTTCTAGGCATCCTTTCAGTAGATCGAGGGATTTTTGCCCATTGCGTTAATTAAGTCACAGCACAAAAAGGGAACATAAACAATTGTGGGAAAGTTCCCTTGAGCTCTGTGGTTTGACATTTGGTAATTGTGTACTGTATACAGCCTTTAAAAACCAAAAATAATTGTGATCACAGAATAATTCCAGAAACACAAATTGATTTCCTCATAATGGGAAAATTATAGATAATTTAATAAGCATTGTTAGTGTTTTCCATTTAATTTCTGTTCGTTAGAGCAGTTTTAGTAAAAACAAAATAATGGATTTAAGCAACTTGTCTATTTGTACATACTTTATAGAAGAAAAAGAAATATATATATTATATGCAAGCAGGTTTTACAGTGTCAACTAAATTAAAAATAATGTCACTGGCTGTATAAAAGTGAGTCTGTCTGCATGAGGCGCACATAAAAAATCTTAAATAATCCTTTTTGGAGAGGGTTGTAAGATGTAGATTTCACATGGAAATCCAATCATAGTTGCTCAGAATTTCCAACATTATTTCAGAAATTCCTACAAATGTCAGAACTCAATTTGTTGATTAATGGTGCTAGTTTCCAAGTTCATATTATTACTTCAGGATTATATGGGGTTTGGGTGGTCTTATAGACCTTACGTCCCAGACAAGAACGCCATTGATTTCAGTGCTGTTTGCTCCTATCTAAGACTATTTTGGATTGCAGTCTTAGATTTGAGTTCTGAAATAGAACCTAGTGACACAATTAAAAGGATCATTACAAGGGACATTGGGAGTGTAGGAAGTTAGCACCCACCCCTCTCCTAGAAAAATGAAATATCCTAGGAAATATTAAAAAGGCAGAATATTTTCCCTAAAAAGAGTAGAAACTTAGAAGCAGAAACTCACCTCAGAAGCAGAAACTCAGCCCCCCTCCCACCTTTGCTAATGGGCCATTACTCTAGCCTAGGCCAACCTATTTTACATAACAAAGATCTCCAAGTAGAGCTATAATAGAAATTGCCCAAAGCCCTTTCATTACATCATCATCCAGCAAGGCTCAACCAAGCCTGGGACTCAGGACATCCTACAGAATTGCCTCTGCATGGCGCCATGGGAGTCTGACAACCAATCAGAATACAAGCTCAAATTCCAATCCCAACAGAGGGTATAAAACCCAGGCACTTTCAGCATCTTAGCCCTTCCTTCTTTTCCTTCATCTTGAAGCATGTGATCGTTCTTTTCACTTTGGAGCTCCAAGCCATGTGGTCTTGTCCACCATTAAACCATCTTTCCAAACAGCCTCCATGTTTCCAGTGTTTTTTTACCCACTTGGAACTGAACCCAGAAGGATATTTCTTCCAACAGGAGAAGGAAGAACTGTAGCATTAGAAATTTATAAAAAGATAATTTTGTAATCTTTACATTATAAGAGGGGAGAAACAAATGTTGTTCCATAAGAAATATTATCCTGCCTCTCTTCTGAGAAGAACAGTTCAGATTCACAGGTCTTTTCATTTCTATTGAAATGTATTTGCTTATAGGTGCAATAGAAGTGGAGGGGTGGGGAAGAGTTAGAAAATATGGAGGTGAGTTCCAGGAATACCTTTAAACAAATTGGAAAATGGAAAACTTTAATCTGAACTGAAAAGACAAGATTCACAAAGAATTAATATATTTAAGTAATGGATCATATTCTCCAGCTGTTCTCACAACAGAGATGTCAGGCTTTTGTTGGAATGTTGTCTGGATTCCCAGGAGGGAGGGATAGCATTTGAGATGACACAGTGATATCCAACTGAGTCCAGTTCTTCATTTGCTTATACCTAATAGACAGAATCTTGCCAGAGTAAAGCTATAACCTTGTAACCTAATACATATATTGTAGAAGATTCTAAGGTGCAGGTACTCTGAAAAAAAACCCGCCACCACCCCATCCAGTTGGAGATTGCACAGTCTCTTATTTTGGGCTTCTTCTGGAATGTGCTGCCTCCCCCTTGGGAAGCCATCATTCCATCACAATTATTTGTTTTCAATACAGCTCTGTCCATGAGGAAGACAAAAAGTTGATATAAGGAGTTTTGATAAGTATAGATATGGGATGAAAGTCTTAAGTATATGAAGATTTTCCTTTCCATTAGCCATGGATAAATAATAATCTTGTGGTGTTTCCTTTTTTGTATTCTTAAACTAATGAGAATTCAACATACAGTCGTTTCCTGCCCCACCTGAGTAATAAAAGAGACAGGGCTATACTATAGCTCTCAATCTTCCAGGGAAAAGGGAAGAAGAATGGCTAAATATGGATAGAACCTCATCTTACAAATATATATGCCCATTTTGAGCAACCAATTATTATCAGTGATTCTCGTAATAGTGTTGCAGATATATTTATCTAGATTAACTCACAAGTATAATAGCAGTTAAACTGGATTTAAACAAAACTGGATTTGAATTCTTTTGATTGTATTTTGATCATTTTTATCTTGTATGTCAGCTGTGATATATATTTGTTAAATAAATAAATGATTTCTATGGCAAAAATGAACCATTCTTAGCTTCAAACATCAACAAGATACCCTTAGGCATCATGCAGAAACCAGTCAGCTTTATAGAGTTCATTTCATAAAGTAATTCCTATTATCAACCACCTTATAGGAGCATGGTGGCTTACATGGTTAGGATGCTGGGTTGACAATCAGCAAGCCCATATTTGAAACTGGAGTGCTGCTGCGTGATGAGGTGAGCTCTTGTTATTTGCTCCAGCTCCTGTCAATCTACCAGTTCGAAAGCGAGTAATTGCGAGTAGATAGGTACCACTTCGATCGACACATTAACGGGGACGTGAAAGGAGCCCCCAACTGGGCATCCCCTGGGCAACAGTGATGTCACCGCTAATCCTTTCAACCCCGAAGTGCCTCAGTACTTCCAACACAAACGGGAAGGGATTAAGCACCTTTTCCTGAGCAAATACACAGCTATCCAGAACTCAGAGCTTCATTAACTTAGTACAATTTATAAGGAGATAATATGAGCCTTAAGGGCGTTTTGTATATGCCTACAATAATAACTTAGTATTTATTAAATCTCCTTCACAGTCATTTCTGGAATGTTTGAACAATGCCTCACCACTTGGTGGCATATGTACATTTCTCTACAACTTTATAAGTGTTACAGTTTGCTAGCCCACAAGAATCCTCCAGCCATGATCTTTGCTAAAATGAACATTGTTGCTCTTGCTAAGCAACCAAAGTGTATTCTTACAGAGTATCAGAAGACAGATCTTTGACCCCAAGGGTCTTTTGGGTCTATAATTCTATAGGAGAGAAAACAGGAAGGGAAGAAAATAAGGCAAAGATGAAAGAGGAATGATTTGAGTTCATAGTATACATGTATTTAGGTTTAGTTCCAGTAAAGCAGAATAGAGAGAATAATGGGTAGTGCCATGAAATAGCTGGGGCTTAGGAAACAATTTGGAGGCCATATGAGAAAGCATCAGAAAAATCTGCAGGGAGGTGAGTACTACCAGCCGTGGAAAGAAAAGAACAATAGAGAAGACGAACTCCTTGAACAGCTGGAAGTTCTGGAGGAGGGGTGAGGATGGAGGGCTCAGAGGTTGTGTTGGATCTAGAAAGTCAGTGAAAGAATTTTACATTGGGTGGGCAAGGAAAGTTAAGCCATAAAAGATGCTGCATCTCTGCCAAGGCAATACCAACAGGGCTGTCTTAATGCATGGGCCTGATGGGCACTTGCCCGTGTCCCCACGAGCATAAGGGCGCCATACTAATTTGTGTATGTTAACCCTTTAATGCACCTTGTATCATATAAGTATACATATATTATGCAAATATATGTTTAATTTTATCAACCATTTACATTTTTATTCCTGTGAGTAGTTGTCGTAGGGGCCCCAGTACACTGCTTTGCCCGGGGCCCATAATGCTGTTAAGACGGCCCTGAATACCAATCCAGCAGTCCAAACATATCAAGAACTATGTCCCTGTTTAATAAGGCACATTTCCTGAATATTCTTTAAAAATACTCATTTCACACTGCTCTTCATGAAACATACACTTAATTATAAATGGGTCAGCAGATAATCAAGCACTTCTACATTCTATTTTTACACCAGGAAATAGGCCTAATCCTTGGTAATCACTTATTTCTGTTTTAATTAGCCCCACACATTCTTTCAAAACACTGAAGAATTCTAGAGGAACTGCTTTTTTAATTCCATCTGCATAATTTCCAATTAGGAAATGCTTAATTCTACAAGGTACAAAAGAGGTATTTGATATAGCTTGTTACAGGAGAGTGGTAGATTGTTGTAGATTGTTGTTGACTCAGCAAACAGCCACTTCCTGGTCATTCATTAGATTGAGTCTATATTTTATCCAGCCTTGTAAGAAGGCAGATTTGATGGATCTGTTTTGTTTTTTGCTTTGGATTGCAGGGCTTTGGGATTTTTTACTAGAATTGTGAGATCTATCAATGGCATCTAATTACAAAAGGCAAATCTGGATAATGAAAGCATATACAACCTAATGAAAACTCAATCTTTCCTAATAAAATCAGTTCCTGCTGGTCTTTAAGTTTCACTGTGACCTTTTCCATTTCGAAAGAATATTTTGGAGAAAAAAAACACCTCACAAAAACTGTTCCTTTCTGTGTTAAACTGACCCAGGATTTCTCCACACTTTCTTCTAAAATAAGTGAGCCACACATGACAGCAGTAAAGGATTGCATGAAATCTTTGAAAAAGGCCTACATTGCTTCCTATATGACACATTCTTGTAATGATATTGAGATCTACATCAATCTAAAATTATTACAAACCCAATAGAGTCCATGAATGTTTCATTTTTCTCTCCCTTGGCTCAGACTGAAGGATAAGAATTGTGGCCTAATACATGTAAAGAGTATCAAGTAGGCTAAAGTCAGTGGGTGTGCTTAGAAAAGGTGGGATTTAATATCCTTTCAGGCAAAAATGACTTGTTATTTCAGTAGAAAGGATTTAATGAGTAGACTTTTTGTCAAAATCTCTATGGTAGCAGGAACACTTTGAGATAAATGCAGACCGAAAACATCTCATTTCAATGAATTCTTATAGCAGAAGTAATTTATTAGGGTGCCTTTAAGACAAAATACCCCAGTGTTACCAGACAAACAGCATCATGGAATATTTCCAGTTGTGTCTTCTTTTTGGATGGCTCCTGGTGGGGGAAAAAAAAAAACAGAAGAAGGTTAGAAAAATAGAAATTAGAAGAATTTAGTTGTGAAAGTCAGCTGGGTGATTTTGGGCTAGTCACTCAATTCTCAGCCCAACCCACCTGACAGAATTGTTGTGGGAAAAATAGGAGGAGGAAAATGTGCTGCATATGTTCAGTGCCTTGAGTTGTTTGTAAAAATAATAAAGGACAAAAATAAATAAATAAATAAATCCCTCTGTATAACTGAGATGAGCTGATGGCAGAGTAAAAGCTTCATTTTCCTTTAAAAGATATTCAGATGCAAAATGCTCTCCTGATGCATTTAAAAGCAAAAATTCAAAATCATGATACTTCCCCTGGTTGGAGATCAGGAGCATTCACAGAAGGGAGGGAGATTTGGGAGAAAAAAAACCCAGATTTGGGGGTTCAAAGGATTGAGCACATAGTCCTGCCCATCATCTTGGGTTTTTTTCTTAACCTCTCCGGTAGGGATAATGAGATTTTCAATCCAACTCATCTGGAATGTGCCAAAATATGAGAGGAATATTAGTCCTCCTGCTGGAATTTCCTCTTCTCTCTGTCCCCAAAAGTATGCTTGCTCATGTGTTTAAAATGTATTTCTCACAACAGGACGTCTTAAATCATTAGATCCAGCTAATAGCCTGGTTGATATTTAACACTATGCCATAATGTGTGGTTTTACAGATAATGCTAAAATAAAAACAAATTACCGTCAGGCTGAGGAACTCAGCTATAGAACAATACAGAAGAATTCTAATTTTTATTAACGGTGCTCCAATAATTTAGTACTACAGGATGAATCCCAAGCTTTGTGTCTGTCTTTAAAGTTTCCATGAGATTGGAAAACATCCATTTTTGCTGCAATTATTACTTTGATTGAACTGGAATAGTTTGGGGCTAATTTTCAGAATGGTTAACTAAACAAGCCAGGATCAATCTAATAATGCTTCTTTGTTTCAAACAGAGCAAGTTATTGGTACAGTTTACAGCATAGTGGTTTAATAAGCATAATAACTAAAAGAAAACATATTCCAGTAAAAACAGATGCCCAGTGGAACTTATCACTGGGGATCCCTCTGCTGGCAGCCATCAGTCAGGAATGTTTTATCTAGATTCATTCATGGAACAGGGAGTTGAATCCAGAACCACAAATCGTTACATGAAGGTCCAGTTTAAAAGGTGGCAAATGCAAGAAAGGATGAAGAAAAAAAATCAGGCATGTAACTCCTTTTCAGGCAGTATCCTCGTGGCTTATTAGATAGAAATCATTATGTCGAAAATGTAACTTGAACAGAGTGTAAGCAGATTTTCTCTCTGTGCAGCAGCCACTTTACATGAAATGGCTGTTTCCAATTCAATATCAACATCTTAAAAGAAGTGCCACATATGGTAAGAAACAACAGGATGTATTAGTCCTTTTATGCATTAAACAATGCTTAAGCACAACTGATCAGTCCTGCAGGTTCCCCACATATTTGCTAAGGAGTTTTGCTCTTGCAAAATTAGGCACCTGTCCAACAGAAGTGTGCCTGTTAATATTTAAGCCAGGTTTCCCCCCCCCTCCCCAAAAATAGCTCAACTGCCTGCCTGCTGTGGATTTCCCAACACTGACCCTGGTCTGTGACCAGATGGCTGTTCAGTCCATACAGCTGTACTCTGCACATGAAAACACGGCAGCACTGAGCTTTCTCTCACTGGACAGTATTATTAACATTTCTTTCATCTCACAAAGAAGGCTGCTGCTGTGTTCTTTCCATATATAGTAAGGTCAAGAAAGCACAGGAGTAACTGAAGCATTAATTATAGGTGACAGGTTTACTGAGTGAAAGCAGAAGGTTAGCAGCAGACAGGAGAAGCAAAGCAGGGAAATTGCTTTAACATTTCAAAAATTTGTCTGAAGCAGGCAAAAAAAAAATCACTGCAGCCTTCACTCTTTTGTTTTTCCTAAGCTACCATCCCCACCACCAAGTTCACACATCATACTAAACCATAATGTAGTTCAATTGCTTGTTGGCTAAGTGTGATGTGTCAAGCCACACACTAAGTTTTGTTATAAGCTATGTTATCAATTTCTTGTCAGTATTCTGCCATATCCCAAAGAAGCCTTTTTCGTTATTATTCATTACATTTGTTATTCATGTATTGTCCAGTGTCTTTGGGGCAGCTATAATGAACTAATTATTTAATACATTGATTTTTCAGCCCATGAATTAGATCAGGGGTGTCAAACTTAATTTCATTGAGGTCTGCATCAGGGTTGTGTTTGACCTCAGGGGTGGGTAGGGGTGACCAGGGTGGGCATGGCCAGCTTGACATCACTTGTATTGGAGGGCACCTGTGGTGCATGGGTGGGATTCAACTGGTGTTACTACCAGTTCGGTGACTAACGTTTTGCCAGATGCGTGCTGCACGTGCATGTAACAAAACCTTAAGCTGTGCCGCCCAGACAGCTGAAAAGCACAGTGCGCAGGTGCACAGCATTTGAAAAGCCTTTTTTCCCTTGCTTTTCCAACCTCAGCTGTGCCGCGCAAAGCAGCTGAGGTTGAAAAAGCAGGAAATAAAGGACAAGTAAGAGCCCGGGCAGGTGCGTGGGCCAAACAGCAGCAAATACAGAACTGGTTTAATGTCTTCTGCTCTTCAGAGCTACCGGTTCTATAGAGCCAGGCAGAACCAGTAGCATCCCACCCCTGCTATGGTGGCCAAGTACTAAGGCAGGACTTCCCACAGACCATCCCTCCCTCTCATAATCTCCTTCCTTCCTTGGGTCAACTTGTAGTCATCGGAACCCGGACACCTTCCTTCTTTCCTTCTTTCTCCTTCCCTCTTCATTGTCCTTTCTTCTTCCTTCCCCTCTTTCCTTCTTTTTTCCTTTCTTGCTCTCTTCCCATCTTTCCTTCTTCTTTTTTTGTTTGTCTTTCCTGTTTCCCTTTCTCCTTTCCTGTCCCTTCATGGATGCTCAAATGCAAAAGGGGAAACAGTTCTCCTTTTGTTTTGTTTTCCTTTTAGTTTATATTGCTTGCCCTCTGCCACCAAAAATGGAGCTCATTTTCGCTGGCAGAGGGCTGCAGGAGGCTGTCATGGCTGTAAATGCCCAGCATGGTTTAGGGCCCTCCCAAGCTTCATTTTTGCTGGCAAAGGGACCACAGAAAAAATCCTTTGCTGTTTCTAGGGCAGCCCATGGGCCAGATCTAAGCAGCCCTGAGTTTGACACCCTGAGTTAGATAGGCTTAAGTTATCCTTAGCAGTTCTGTTTTCTCTAAGCCAACAGTTACCCAACATATTTTTACTGAATATATAATCTGATGCACTTTCTCAGATTTTCTATTGCTGAGGCAGTCAGTTGACTCATAGAGGATGGGAAAAATTTAATATGCTGTTCCTCACCCTGTCCACCATCTGGTGAGCTTTTCATTTTTTTTATATTTTTTGAATTAGGTTTAATGCTTCTTCTGATTTATTGGCAGGTTCTTCATCTCCCAAAACAGCTGTCCAGCAGGCATGGACAGGTTTTGACAGATTTCTACCCAAATGATAAGGCCATCTGCCAAAAACCGCGGTTTTGTATTGGGCCGGTGGTTTCTCCTGGACCAGTGACATTTGGAAAGGGGAAAGGCAGCAAATCTAGAGGGTTTCACAAATGGCTTTGCTTAACATGCTTTGCACACCTGAAAACAAGAGAACTATTATCTGGTGGCAAACCAGACCTGGTATTATAAAGCAGAAGAGGAATTGGTAGTAAAGACAGTAAGTTTAACTAGTATAGTTTTATGCCAGATCAAGGACAATTAAATAGTCATGGAGAGAAGTGCTAACTTTGTTGGGATTTCACTGATACTACACCAAACCTAAAAATGCATTCACTCTTAATTATATAACTAACATTATGAAATTAGATTGGGTGCAGTGCTGATCCTAAACTCTAAATCATAGAAAAATGCTCACAGACCTCTTAATAGATTAAAAAATAGAAATCAACTAGGTAGTGTTATAGGAACAAAACTGAAGCTAAGATAAAATACTAAGAACTAAGAGTCAATAGAAGGATTATTCTTCAGAAAATATAGATTCAATATTGATGAAATAAAACTTTCTACTTCTACTCAAGTGTCAGAATGTTTTTTATAAGCAGCCATTGTATTGTAAACGGTCATTGTACATATTGTGATCACCATGCATGCATTTTTTTTGTCCAGTCAGCATTGGGCAGATATTGTTATCTGATCACTTTCAGTAATTCCACCCCATGTCCATGCGTGCAGCTTTGAAGAATACTTCAGCACCTATGGTTGTTTGTGAGGAAACTATTTATTGCAATGCTATTGGTATTTGCCATTTAGTTTCAGATTACAGATATGACAACAGGGCAGTTACCCTGAAATATGTCCGGATTATTTTATGGTATTAGTTAAACTATTCTGGAAAGTCCAATGTGATTTAGGACATACGCTTGGGATAATAAAGCAACAAATACTGAAGAAATCAGATTGATAAAACAATATCATTCCATTGTTTTTTTTCTTTCTTTCTTATGTAAGTCTCAAGCCTGCTATCTGGCTAATCTTTCAGCAGAGGTATCAGTAGGATGGGATGACATTACTAAAGATCCAGACATAGAAAGTGCATACACCAATAGGCCAAGGGTCTGAAAGAAATGGGAGGCAATATACTAAGTCTTATCAGCCAGTTTATTTATACCCTATGAGTAAACATTATTTTGATACCAGTGAAACTGATCCTATGCTTTAGTAGTAACTTGTTATTATTCATTAGATTTATATCCCTCTTTATTTCTAGCAGTGAAGAAATAAGGCTCTGCCTTCATTTTATCTCCAAAAGAAGTTCCTGGTGTGGTAGAAACTGAACTGAGAGAAAGTGGCTGACTTAGTCATGGCCCAGCCCTCATCACACTGGCACAGAGATATTTTGTACACACACTAGTTTGCGTACAATAATTTCACAGTCTGTAGCACTTTTATTTTTAAATAAAATGTGCTGTCTAAAATTACTAACACAATTAAAGAAAGGCCTACATGGTTGGTAAAGTTTGAGCTAAAGTTAAGGTCAAATAATTATGGAGGCATAGCTGTGTAGTAAACAAGTTATTTCTGATCAAGTAAATGTTTTACTCCAAGTCCAACAGAGGACACACATGGATAAACTACTATCCTGATGGTGGCAGTGGCTGCGATGGAAGCTCTAATCTCAATATATTTCAAGGATAAGCAGCGAGAGAAGGTTGTACACCAGTGTTTGGTTCTTGTTCCTAATAGTTCCTCAAGTCTTTTGCTTGGCTGCTTCTTCCTGAATGTACACTGTTGCGTTGTGGGAAAAGAGACTCGAGACCCAGTTCTTTTTATTTTCTTCTAGGATCTGAACCCGGAGAAACCGCAGCAGCCTTTTTTATAGTCGGCTGCTCGCGGCTCGTGGCCAATGATGGCTCTTCAAATCTCCCGCCGCCACGGACCAACCCATCATAGGTAAGTATGCAAATATATAACATACACTGAGTGGAGAAATTGGATGAAGCACAAAGGGAGAGGGAAAAACAAAGCAAAACCAAGATAGATAGACAGTATACCGCCCGCATAAGCCTGGCTTATTCTTCTAAGGACTGAGTGGAATGACAATTCAAAAAAGATTGTGGGAAGAGAGATTAATATATATGCAAATCTTTTGAAAGACATGCTCTCTGTATCAACATGGATACAAAAGGGGGGGGGTTTGTTCATGCTGTCACAACTGCTCTCTGGTATAGTTTCACCTCATCATCCTTGGGGAGACTGATTCTAGTTTATATTATGACTGTCATTAGAACTCTTTCACTTCGAGGCGAAAATCCTAATTTACCAGCTGTTATGTGCATCCTGAGGAACCAAAGTAACATGTAACAGAATATCAAATTAAAAGTAACTTTTGGGCAAAGAACAACTGGAGCTATGTCTATTCAATTCCATGTTTGATAAATTATTTATATTATTTTTATTTAACTGAAGGCATTTTAAAAATGGAAAGGTTTCACGTTTCTCTCCAACCTGGTCCTTTTAAACCAACATTAAGCAGTGGTTACACCAGAACTGATGAGCTGGTCCGTGATGTCCATCATATGAGGACATTTTTGATAGATTAGACATCCATAACAGGAACAGAAGCAAGAGCAAAACTTCAGTTACTGCACATGATATGTTGTGGATAAGCCATTGTAGCTCAGTACAAAGTCAGTGTTTCTAAACAAATATTTATTCTATTAATTTCTTCTGCAAGCCATTTTCTATAACTCTGAAGAAAAAGTGCTTTTCAGTGATGTGTGTTTGTTCTCTTGCCATCATCTATCTTCTATCTTTTCATGGTAAGTGGGTCTCCTGTTCCACTTGAGATAATAATAAAAAGAGAAATACTATTCAGCAATTGTGGAAATCCACCAATATTAAACACACTTTTACACTACATTGTTATGTGGAACTGAACACACTGAAAACCGTAGAAATGGTGGTAGACTTTAGAAGAAATCTTCCCATACTACCACCTCTTACAATACTAGACAACACAGTGTCAACAGTAAAGACCTTCAAATTTCTAGGTTCTATCATATCACATGACCTAAAATGGACACCTAACATCAAAAACGTCATCAAAAAGGAATGTTCTTTCTGCGCCAACTCAGAAAGCTCTAACTGTCCAAGGAGCTGCTGATACAGTTCTACAGAGGAATTATTGAGTCTGTCATCTACACCTCAATAACTGTTTGGTTTGGTTCTGCAACTCAACAAGACAGACACAGACTTCAGAGAGTAATTAGGACTACAGAAAAAACAATTACTACCCACCTGCCTTCATTCGAGGACCTATATACTGCACGAGTCAAAAAGAGGGCTTTGAAAATATTTACAGACCCCTCACATCCCAGACATAAACTGTTTTAACCCCTTCCCTCAAAGCAACACTATTGAGCACTGCACACCAGAACAACTAGACACAAGAACAGTTTTTCCCCGAATGCCATCACTCTGCTAAACAAATAATTCATTCAACACTGTCCAACTATTTACAAAGTTGTGCTAGCTGTGCTACTATTACTATTAATCTTTTCATCACTCCTTATCACCCATCTCCTCCCACTTGTGACTGTATAACTGTAACTTTGTCGTTTGTATCCTTACGATTTATATGGACTGTTTCCTAGTATGATTTGATTGCTTATTGTACCCTATGACTATTATTAAGTGTTGTACCTTTTGATTCTTGACTCTCAATGAATGTATCTTTTCTTTTATGTATACAGAGAGCATTTGCACCAAGACAAATTCCTTGTGTCCAATCACACTTGGCCAATAAAAAGAATTATATTCTATTCTATCTGTAAAATAAATCATGAAATCAATAGCTTTTAAATATGATTGATTTTGTCAAGATTATCCTTTGGTTTAAGTTAGATCGCATATGCACACCCCAAAAGGTTAGCTTCAATGCTAACTTTAGATTCATTACATGGACTTGTGCTTGCTTATAACATACAGATTTAGAATGCAATCCACCAAGGAAAAAATAATTTACAATGTTTACTTCATGTAGGTCTAAATCAAAATACAATTTATCTGTAAATTTCAGAATAGCTTTGATTTCCCTCCCTGCACACCTTAGCCTGATCTGTCACTGAAAGGATGTTTAGTTTTATGGAAATTCATTTGTTTATAATGAAAACAGCAGTGTCAACTTATTTCCAAAAATGTATTTTCATCCAAAAGCCATATCAGGTTTAATCTCCAAAAGAAAGTTTTCATATTGACTTGGAAAGCTTAAGTTTGGTGCAGTTCTATGTATGTTTACTTTAAAGAAAGCTTCACATTGTTCAATTGGACTTTCAAGTAAGCATGGATATGAGTCTAATGTAGATAGACTGTTTTCCTAATTTAGTGATCCAACTTGAGCCACAGCCAAGAGTATAATCAAGCTACTTTTAGCCAGCATTCTGTAGCAAGTTTGTTTATCCTAAACTTTCTAAATCTTTGTAATACTAGCTTTATTCAAATAGTCATGTTTTTCCAAACTGATCATCCTTCAAATAGAAGATTTGGGACTTTAAAAATATCCAGTGCTGAATGGAGGGAAGGAAAGAGAAATCCTGCCACTAATACATAACTTTGAAGCTGCTTCCTAGAAGGAACATGTATGTTGAAACATTTCTGCTGTAAATGGGTTTAGCTAAAAATCCCTGAGGAAATGCCCCTTAAGAAAGCTAGGACCAGTATACAACCTAATCTAAGGAAAAGCTTAGCTGCCTTTACTGCCTTTACTTTACTTTATCAAGGAACCCAAGTTCACCCTCTGAAGATCCTAAGAAACACTGCTTGAAAACCACAATATGATTCCTTCCTGGCATGAAATAGTAAGCAATTCCATGCCATCTCAGATTGCCAGCTCATTTGTATCAGTAGCCATTTACTTGCATGAAAAACATGACTTTACATAAACAAATTCATGGCTGCTCTGAAAGAAATTTGCACAAGCAGAGTTTCCTGCTACTTAAGTGGGAAATGATCCACATTATACACTGCTCAAAAAAATAAAGGGAACACAAAAATAAGACATCCTAGATCTGAATGAATGAAATATTCTTATTAAATACTTTGTTCATTACATAGTTGAATGTGCTGACAACAAAATCACACAAAAATTATCAATGGAAATCAAATTTAGCAACCTATGGAGGTCTGGATTTGGAGTTACATTCAAAATTAAAGTGGAAAAAAACATTACAGGCTGATCCAACTTTGATGTAATGTCCTTAAAACAAGTCAAAATGAGGCTCAGTAGTGTGTGTGGCCTCCACGTGCCTGTATGACCTCCCTACAACGCCTGGGCGGTGATGAGGTGGCGATGGTCTCCTGAGGGATCTTCTCCCACACCTGGACTAAAGCATCCCCCAACTCTTGGACAGTCTGTGGTGCAACGTAGTGTTGGTGGATGGAGCGAGACATGATGTCCCAGATGTGCTCAATTGGATTCAGGTCTGGGGATCGGGTGGGCCAGTCCATAGCATCAATGCCTTCGTCTTGCAGGAACTGCTGACACACTCCAGCCACATGAGGTCTAGCATTGTCATGCATTAGGAGGAACCCAGGGCCAACCGCACCAGCATATGGTCTCACAAAGGGTCTGAGGATCTCACCTCGGTACAGAATGGCAGTCAGGTTACCTCTGGCAAGCTGGAGGGCTGCGCGGCCCCCTAAAGAAATGCCACCCCACACCATTACTTACTCACTGCCAAACCGGTCATGCTGGAGGATGTTGCAGATAGCAGAACATTCTCCACAGCGTCTCCAGACCCTGTCACGTCTGTCACATGTGCTCAGTGTGAACCTGCTTTCATCTGTGAAGAGCACAGGGCACCAGTGGTGAATTTGCCAATCTTGGTGTTCTCTGGCAAATGCCAAATGTCCTGAACAGTGTTGGGCTGTAAGCACAACCCCCACTTGTGGATGTCGGGCCCTCATACCACCCTCATGGAGTCTGTTTCTGACCGTTTGAACAGCCACATGCACATTTGTGGCCCGCTGGAGGTCATTTTGCAGGGCTCTGGCAGTGCTCCTCCTGTCCCTCCTTGCACAAAGGTGGAGGTAGCGGTCCTGATGCTGGGTTGTTGCCCTCCTATGGCCTCCTCCACATCTCCTGATGGCCCTCCTGGCCTGTCTCCAGGTAGTGCCTCCATGCTCTGGACACTACGCTGACAGACACAGCAAACCTTCTTGCCACAGCTCGCATTGTTGTGCCATCCTGGATGAGCTGCACTACTTGAGCTACTTGTGTGGGTTGTAGACTCTGTCTCATGCTACCACTAGAGTGAAAGCACCGCCAGCATTCAAAAGTGACCAAACCATCAGCCAGAAAGCATCAGAACTGAGAAGTGGTCTGTGGTCACCACCTGCAGAACCACTCCTTTATTGGGGATGTCTTGCTAACTGCCTATGTTTTCCACCTGTTGTCTATTCCATTTGCACAACAGCATGTGAAATTGATTGTCAATCAGTGTTGCTACCTAAGTGGACAGTTTGATTTCACAGATGTGTGATTGACTTGGAGTTACATTGTGTTGTTTAAGTGTTCCCTTTATTTTTTTGAGCAGTATATAAAAGTCAGCAACAGATTTTGTGTTATGTGCCAATATGGTATGTGCCATGGTGGTGCAGTGGCTAGAATGCAGTATTGCAGACTAATTCTGCTGACTGACTGCAGTTTGATTCTTACTGGCTCAAGGTTGACTCAGCCTTCCATTCTTCCGAGATCGGTAAAATGAGGACCCAGATTGTTGAGGGCAATATGCTGACTCTGTAAACTGCTTAGAAAGGGCAGTAAAGCACTGTGAAACAGTATGTGTGTGTGTGTGTGTGCACGCATGTGTGCGTGTGTGCATGTGTGCATGATTGCTATTTCTATCTCTATCCACATAATTGCAATACTTTTAAAAACATATGCAATGTTTGGAATTTGTGAAAGGTTTGCAATATCAGGATGAGCATTTGTTATACATTTAAGTGACTGAAAATGCTATACATTGAAATCATGCAGAACTGATTAAAGGTTTCTACATTAGGTATATAAGAAGGTACAGGAAGGCCACTATCATACTGATTATTAAGAATTCTCCTTCCCAATTCAGTAAATGTATTTTTAGAAAGAGGCTATGACTTCCTGTCCATATACTGTGGCATAAACCTAATCAAGAACTGTGAATTAAACTGTTAAACATCTTCCTTCTGTACATATTTATCATTCATCAAAAATACTACATATGCCAATAAAATATTGTTTTGGTCAAATATTTGTTTTGATTTGGATTTAACTTTATTGATGACAACAGATAGAGAACTATGGGAATTATCCATAATACTTAAAGGATATCTCATTGCCAGTTCCAGTCATTCCTGGGAAAGAGAATAAACTCTTGGCTTTTCATGTGCTTTGAGCATGGAATGTCTGAAAGACCATAAGTTGGAGCAAATAATTCAGCTGTAGTTTGTATCTTGCAAAATTATGTCAAAGGGCACAACTGCATCCTTTCCATCTGGGAATTTATCTGATCTCTTATTTAGGTTGGCTTGTTGATATAGTGGGAAGTATACAAGGAGGACATCTGGAAACTGTGGGTTTTCTTTCCTTGGGGCTCCACTGAAACAGAATTTATTAGACAAACCAATCTTTGCTTCTCATTTTTGTCCTAATTTGGCACTGCCTCATCTGTTGCTGCCACTATTGAATTTTCCTTCCATGGATCCAGCACTGGGACCACCCTTTAACTCCATATGGGATATGTCTGACATCTGCAGGAAACCAAATGCCAACTGCAATATGTTTTTGGCAGCAGCTGAAATTTTGTCTCTTTTCTTGGCAGCCTTCCTGTATGATCTTTCCTTTCTTCAACTATTCAGTGCTGCCATGCCTGCAAATTTGCTTTAGAGTTAATCAACATGATCACATAGCAGAGAAGTTCTAGTCACTTGGCTTCGTAAAAACTAACAACATCATTTTTGGCTGCTAGGCAAAAGATCAATTGCACTGGCATATAAAACAAGGATCGTTTTTAGGATTCTGCTGCCTAATGGCAGCAAGCCAGCAGCTGTATAGATAAATGTTCTCTTGCTGTTACATATCTATTCCCCCCCACCTTTAAGTTAAAAGAATGTGGTTTCAATTAGCAAATGTGGTTCTTATATATCGGGGAATATCTTACGCAGACTCAAGCAGCAGTAATGTAGTATGATATTCCCATGTTTTCTTCTGTATCCTCACAAGAAACCTTGATGCTATATTTTTAACTAGGTGATTTCAAAGGCTATTCAACCTATGTTTTCCTTTCTTAGAATACTTCTCTAGCTGTAGTTTAAGACCATTCAGAAGTAATTATTTTGATTTTGTGTTAAACATTATAGATAGAAATTTACACCTTTATTTAAAATATATATTAATATCTATGAATGTTGATTTCATAATTATTTACCATACCGAAACATATATGCTTTCAGTAACCAAACCATCCCCTTCCATCCCACCATACTGATAGATAAAACCAACAATATGATAAAATAAAAGACGATATTTGTAGCTCAGGGTTGAAATGAAGGGTTGTTGCTCTCTGAGCTTGGTTGTTTTCTTGCAGTTGTTTCATTACTCAAACTAGGTAACATCATCACTGCTAGTACAACCAAGCTCAGAAAGTAAGAAAACAACCAAACTCAGAAAGCGCCAAGGACCTCTTGATATGATAAAATACCTGAAAAAGCAAAATGTGTTCAGCTGGAATCTGAAAACTGACAGTGCTGAGCTTATGGCTGGTATGTTTTCTTAGCAAGGTGTTTCACAACTGATGCACACTTTAAAAAAGCTTGGAATTGAAAATGGACTTTGCAACATTTTAATTTGCCTATTGGTGGCTATTCACTATCAGTTCAGATCCTGACTTCCTAAGGTGATTTTAATCCCCATATCCACAGTCATGTGAAATACTGTAGATGATTTACATTTTTTGAAATGAGTTGTACTGAACTTCTAACACCTATCTGATATCTACAATATAAGACGATAGCAAATCCATTATGCCCCCTCTCAAGTTCTCATAAAGAACTAGATGCATTATGTTATGCACTAGATAAATATTTTGCTTCAAACTTGGCAAATCTGTATAGAATTTAAAAGCTATACATTAAAAAAATCATGCTGAGAAACTTCTCAACACATGTTAATTGGAAACATATGACAATAATTTCTCAATGAGAACATCGTCCTTGAAGGGCACTGCATGCTCTTAATATGAAGAATGACTGATGACTAGTGGGTGGGGTGGGAAGTGAAAGCAAAAAGATTGCCAAGGAAATAAAGCTGGGGGAAGTTACAAATACATTTGTAATAGTCAATAATTGCTAGCCCTTTATTTGTTAGAAATTGTCATGTCCTACTCTTGCATGAATCACACTCAAGACGGCTCACAACAAAGACAAAAAGCACTGAAGCTATTAATATATTTTTAAAGGACACAAAGATAAAATTCAAAATTAGAAAATGATAAATTCTTTTTCAAAAGTAAGCAGGCAAAATGTTAGTAGGATCGTAAAAAAACTGTAAGCCAAACAGACATACAGTTCAAAAGCTGGTCAAAGTCTGTTCCTGAGTAAGGAGTTTTCCACTTGGCACCAAACACTGTCAGAGAAAAACATGAGCTATTCTAGCATTTTACATTCTGGCAGCAGGCAGGAAAATGTCCCACATGCTTGTTTTTACCAAATGTCTTAGAAATTAACAAGAAAGCCCCTGTCAAAGATCAAAGATGATGTGTTGGTAAATATCTTATTTCATTAGTTATTAATATAGCACTAATACAATTGATTAAAATCTCTTACGATGAACTGTGAGAAACAAAATTGGTCACTGTCTTAGCATAGATTTCAGATTTTTTAAAAATATGGACAACCTTAATCTTTTATTAAATCACTTTGAAAATGTAAATTGAGAACGTGGTCTCAATTCATGGTCATGAGATAAAATAGTCATGAAATAATACCATGAGATAAAAGATCAGATAATGTCTTAGCGGCATAGAAACCTTGAAAACTACAAGTGGCCTTCACCCAAATATTCTATACTACTAGTTTAGTAAATTGTAAGGGACAAAAATTGAACAGACGTAATCATTGTAAGGAAAATAAAAGTGGCATATCAGTTGGGTTGGTGAGAAACATTGCCCCAGTTCATGGTTTATTTAAATGTGGTTTATTAAATAAATCACAATGACATGGATACTACAACATGCTAGCCCAAAAAGAAGCAAATATGCAAGTTACTCATGGTATTTGACAAACATTTTGCCACAAACTGTTTGGATTCTGTTAGCAATTAACATTTTTAGAGCAAGGGCGCAAGGGATATTCAGTCATCTGCTACCATCAAGTGAATGTGAGAAACAGTCAATTTACTGTTACACAGAGTAAAATATGGAAAGAAGAACTCTGATCTAGATTTAAATCCAGGATAAGAGTTTCATAGTCATATGCCTTCAGGCTTCTCCTTCCAGGAAGAATTTGGTTGAAGCTTCCTGATCACTCAGTGTAACAAACTAGAACTAAATCCTTAATTATTTAAGACTGGAAACCATTACCAACATTGAACATAGCACTTTTCACTAAAAATTGCACCTTGCCTTCAAATCTAGTCTTCTGTTTTGGAAAATGATTTTTTTGTTTCCCACAAAGAGTTATATCTGGCAGTCCTCTGTTCATATACTCAACATTCTTGCTCTGGAAATTTATCGCTATTAACAAAATGTCAACAGAAATAAGCCTATGATGATCTCAAAGATCATCATCTCCTAGGATCAAAAATGCTTTCCTAAATAATAGGTCATATATGCTTTCCTAAATAATACTTTGCTTTAAACAGTTTATTTAAGGCTACATTGTCTGGATTCGTACAACACCAAAATAAAACAAACCACATTAGCGTTTAGCATAATTGACATATTTTTCCATTGAGAAAGTATAATCTCAGGTCTTTTTCCTGTTATTATATATCTTTTTTTCAAGCTTGGTGTTCTCCAAATATAACAATAGAATAGAATAACAAAGTTGGTAGGACCTTAGACGTCTTCTGGTCCAACTTTCTGCTCAAGCAGGAAACTCTATGCCATTTCAGACAAATTGTATTCTAATCTCTCCTTAAAAACCTCCAATGATGGAGCACCCACAATTTCTGAAGGTAAGCCATTCCACTGATTGATTATTTATTAATCAATTATTTCAATAGACTAGACTAGACTAGACTAGACTAGACTAGACTAGACTAGAATAGAATAGAATAGAATAGAATAGAATAGAATTCTTTATTGGCCAAGTGTGATTGGACACACAAAGAATTTGTCTCGGTGCAAATGACTCTGATTAATTGTTCTGTCAGGAAATGCCTTCTTTTTCCTGGATTGGTTCTCTCCTTGATTAGTTTTCATCTACTGCTGCTTGCCTTCAGGTGCTTTGGAGACTAGGCTGACTTCCTATTCAATGGATTATAATTCCTATAGTTTGCCAATTACCACAATGACAGTTGAACTGTCTAATTAGGCAAAAATGGAAGTATTAGGTGTAATGTAATTATTATTTAATAAATAATCAAATCTAGCAGAACTACCAGATTCTGTAACAGCTTTATTGCCTATACCATCCATCTGGTAAACTTGCAAGATTGTTTTTCTCTCCATGTACATGTTTACATCCAGACTAGACCGTGTTGTTTCTCTATATCATATAATATATATGGGTATATGCATAATTCTGTATGTATTTATTAATTATTTTTATTTATTTATATTTATGTAGTGTATATTGAATGTGGAAACCTTTTGAAAGCTGTATGCAACGAAATTTAATTTTAATGTATGCCGATTTGTGTACATTCAAAGTGACAATAAGGTTATTTTAAATCTAAGTTCAGCTGTAAGATAAAATTATTGGAAAGATAGTTACTCAGAATTAAGAATGTGGTTCATGGCACAACAATTCGAAAATGTAGCAAGAAGTAAAGAAGAAATAAGGCCAGTAAAGTTATGCCATCACTGAAGCAATGTTTGTCATATTAGAGCAATAATATTCTTTTTGCTCTTTCAAAACATTCTCTGTGCAATCTGTGCCCAAAATCAAAACATATTTCTGGTGTTTTGATGGGTTATGCCATACTGAGACAAGGCTGGCAGATAGAAAAAGGAAGAAAGAGAAGGCACTAGAAGAGCAGACAAAGTAACTCTGACAGCTGGGAGACAGTTATGATACATACTGTAGACTTGTCCTCTTGTTGATCTAGATTTTATTTCTTCCAGATCCTGGAACAACTCAAAAGTTCTAGGTTTATTTCTGCCAAATTGCAATTGATCTGAAACAGCTTGGCAGAACTGCTAAAATGAAGTTGTAGTGTTCCAAGTTCAAAATAAAATGATGTTTCCATTTTATGGACACCCTGCTTAGAAAGTAGAAGCAACAACTTGGCATAACTACAGAGTTCCCAGCCTGCCATTAGTCAACATTAAGGAAAAGGAGAAGGCCAAAAATGAAAAGTTTGAGGAAAATCACCATCATCTGTGTTGGTAGAAAGTTTTGTAAAATTAATAGTAATAAGGTACTATATTATTGATATTATCCATACATTGTTTTCTTGATTATAAACCTAGTATTTTAATTAACATAATGGCAATATTGGCTATTAGGTTAACATCTGAATGTCTTTTTATTCTTTTCAAAGGATGTTGGGAAGATATGGCAAACCAGTAGATAATATGCCATTTTTGTCTATAAATTGCTTAAGGTAGGTTAGAAGTGTGGGGAGAAATATCTCTCCAAAGGTAGGCTACCTAGCTGTTAGCGGCTGGATTAGCCAAATTGAGATCTCTGTTCTGCAATCTTGCATTAGCCAAAAAAACCCAAAACACCCCCCCCCAAAAAAAGCCTAGCTCTGGTTTGTTAGAAGAGAAATGTCTTTGTTAGAATAAATATCCATCTGGTCCATTCCAAGCCGGGAGAAAGGCACTGAAGACAAAATGGAGTCTGGAGGCTGATTGGAAAGAAGGTCCATTTATTGATGAACAGAACCACATGTTTGTAGTTCTGGTACAGCTGCCCACATGGAATTGAGAGTGGGGGTTATTTATACCTTCTCTTGGGCTTTGCACTTGAACTTCCTGTTCCTGTGCAAGAACATGTATTCTGTTTACGGGTTATAAAGAGGCCATAGCTTGTTCTGTAGGTTGTGTGAGCTCCCAGATTTGGTTGAAGTTTGCTGCTGAGATGATGCAATGAAGAGGCTTGTGTTCTGAAAGGGTGTTGGGCAATTCCTATTATGGCTTAATGGCTTTGTCCTGGTTTGGATCTTGAGTGAGGGCTATTTGCTTATGAATATAGCTATCTATCTCTTTATCTCTTAAGTGCTGACATCTGCCGTGGGCTATTAAGGAAAGTGGGGGCTGCTTTCCAAGAGCATGTTTCTCCTCTTCTCATCCAGGGAAATATAATATTCTGCCTTTTAAATATTTCTCAAAATATTTCATTCTTGTAGGAGAGATGGCAGAAAATCAGTAAAGAGACAAAGCCAGTTTCCCCATTATTTTCCTATCCACTCACCCAATTTGTCAGCAATAGTTATTGGAAGATTGCTTCCAATAAAAACAAACTCCTTTTTGTAGTTTAATTACTGTAATATATAGTACTTTTGCAGATCTAGAAGCTCCCAGTTAAAAAAAGAAAGCCTGTGCAGCTTGATTCAAATCCTATGAAAGGCCATTAATATGATTGCATGCAATTGTTGTTGTAAAATTTCTTTATTCCATTGTTCTTTCAGTTAAAGGTTGTTTTCCTTAATCAAATGTGCATTTATAGAGTGACATCACTGGAAAGGGAAACCTATATATAGAGTGACATCACTGGAAAGGGAAACCTATACAGGGGTGTCCAACTCGTGGCGTCATGTTGTCATGTGATGTATTGTGACTTTTTCCCCCTTCACTAAAATGAGGGTGGGCATGGCCAGTTGCATGACGCACCTGGGCTGCGAGTTTGACACCTCTGCTATAATACATGCCAGAAATAGCCTTATATTATATTAAATATTTATATTATTGTATACATTTACTTAAATATAAATTATTATATTAAAAAGGAAGCTTGCTAATTGAATGACTTCTGATCAGTCCCATCAGTCTGACTCTCAAGCCATTCCATGATATCAGACAAATCCAATTTGGTTTGAAAATGGTATTAGGGTCCCTATTTGCAGCTGAATTTCATGAAGTCTATCTTCAATCAAATGCAATTTACTAGATCAAGTGAACATTCTGCAGCAACATTCAAACATCACTCTGAAGTCAGTTAAGGTTAACCATACAGTAGCAAACTTTGTTGGCATTTTGTGTGGCTTACCAGGTTGCATGGACCCAGGTTGTTTGGAATGTACAAAGCTCAATATACCCTGAAAAGAGACAAACCTTGTAGGCAACCTAAGCAGGATGCATGAATACAGCCTTGTTCTGAGTCACTGTGGCATAAAGGAAGGCGATCCACTGGTTTAGATGCGATGGCTGATAATTAATCATCCAGTTGTAAAGCTCAGATGTTACAAATCCATTCTGAATCTTGCTTCCAAATACTTTTTATTGTTAGTAAGTCAATCTTACCTGAGGAGCCTATACCAACCTCAAAGCTTGATAACACCAACTCTTTCATAGAGGATTTCTCTTCCTTTGCATATGAACCACAGGTTCAACATGCTCACTTCAATTCTGTCCTGGCTTGGATTCCCTCTTTTGCTCTAACCAAGTACAAAGTATTCCTTGTGTGAAGAGAAGAACTTGACTCATCATCAGAGGTGGTATTCAGCAGGTTTTGACCAGTTCTGGAGAACCGGTAGCGGAAATTTTGAGTAGTTCAGAGAACCGGAAAATACCACCTCTGACTGGCTGCGCCCCCTCTGCCTCCCGAGTCCCACCTGATCGGCTGGGTCTTCTTTTGTTGCCCTGCACAGGAGAATAGAGCTGGAAAACAGGTTAGTGGGGTGGGGAGGGAATGGAATGTTGCAGTACCCTTCTCCTGCCATGCCCACCAAGCCACACCACACCCACCAAGCCACACCACGTCCACCAAGCCACGCCCACAGAACCAGTAGTAACATTTTTTGAATCCCACCATTGCTCAACATGCATTCTGATCCAACCAAACCCAGATACAAACCTTTGCTGGGGAAGGCTGGTCACTTTACTGCCTGCTTTGTATATAAAAGTCCTAACGTTAAGGGTCCCACTAAACCTGGAGAAATCCTATGTTTGTTAGAATTTAAAATTAGAATAGAGCTGAAAGGGACCTTGGAGGTCTGCTCAAGCAGAAGAACCTATACTATTTCAGATAAGTGGCTGTCTAGTCTCTTCTTAAAAACCTCCAGTGATGGAGCGCCCATGATTTCTAAAGGCAAGCTGTTCCACTGGTTAATTGTCCTCAGGAAGTTTGTCCTTAATTCCAGGTTGCTTCTCTCTTTGGTTAGTTTCCAACCATTGTTTCTTGTCCTGCCCTCTGGTGCTTTGTAGAATAATTTGACCCCCACTTCTTTGTGGCAGCCCCTCAAATACTGGAATACTGCTATCATATCACCCCTAATTTTTCTGTTTTCTTAGCCAAACCCAAATCCTGCAACCGTTCTTCATGTTTTAGTCTCCAGACCTTTAATCATCTTAGTTGCTCTTCTCTGTACTTTTTCCAAGGTCTCAACATCTTTTTTGTAGTATGGTGACCAAAATTGGTTTCAATATTCCAGGTGTGGTCTTACTCAGAGGTGATATTCAGCAGGTTCATACCAGTTCTAGAGAACTGGTAGCGGAAATTTTGAGTTGTTTGGAGACCGGAAAATACCACCTCTGACTGGCCCTGCCCCCATCTATTCTCTGCCTCCCATGTCCTAGCTAATCGGCTGGGTCTTCTTTTGTTGCCCTGCACAGGAGAATGGAGCTGGAAAGCAGGTTAGTGGAGTGGGGAGGGAATGGGATTTTGCAGTAATCTTCCCCTGGAGTGGGAACAGAGATTTTACAGTATCCTTCCTCTGCCATGCCCACCAAGCCACGCCCACCAAGCCAGGCTACACCCACCAGGCCACGCCCACAGAACTGGTAATAAAAAAGTTTTAATCCCACCACTGGTCTTACTAGAATTTTGTACAGCAGTACTAATATTGCACGTGTTACTCTGGATCTAGAGCTAGTCAATAAATCAGAGAGGTGAATCAACAGTCTGACTCACAAAACCATTCAAGTCCCAACAGCAGCACCTCTAGATCTTTTAATACACCAGGGCTGCCTTGCAACTGCAGCCTTTTTTTAAAAAAATCTTCTGTTAATCCGAACTGGCATGAGGTTGGTTAGGGAAGAAGCTCCAATTTGGTTCTTCACTGGTTTCCTATGTTTTCTTCTAGATTTCTTGTCATTTATTTCCTCCATTGTCCCTGCTGGAACTATACCAGCAGGTGCCTGCTGGGAATGTATGGGGATTTCTTCTTTGAGACCATTTTATATTGGACTTTTTAGAAAAAGGTTTTATTTTGAAGGCATTTTAAGATTATTATTTTTTGCGATGGTTTTCTCTGTATTAAATTTAACTGCTATTTTATCCTTCTTCCTCTGTTTTGGAACCCAAATATTAGAGCTAGGACACCCTCCTTCTTCTCTGGTAAATTGGAGGTATCTTGTTTGCCAGCTCTTCTCTCATCTTCTCCAGCATCAATCATTGGGAGGGAATTGGAATTGGTTCCTAGTACAAGATCAAATTGCGACCTAAAGATAATGAATCTGGGATGTAATCAGCTGATGAGTGGAGCCTCCATTAAACAAAAACTAAATGATAAATGGCTTGGAGCGAATATCAGAGTACAGAAACCCTCCAGAGTAGAGCTGAGAAGCTTAGATCTGCAAGAGCAACTGCGTTCTCTTCGCTGATAATGTAAAGCTATTCAATACCACAGACAATCCTGCTACCCTTCAAAAAGACCTCGACTATGTATCAGAATGGTCAAACAAATGGCAACTTCAAATCTCAACAAATAAATGCTCTGTCTTACATATTGGCAAAAAAAAAAGAAAATAAAATACAGGCTGAATAGTCAAGACCTTGTTGATGATCCAAACTCTGTCAAGGACCTTGGAGTACTCCTCTCTAATGATCTAAGTGCTAGAGCCCACTGTAACTACATAGCCAAAAAGGCATTAAGAGTTGTTAACCTAATCTTACATTGCTTTTTTTCTGGTAATATTACACTACTAACTAGAGCATACAAAACATTTGCTAGACCAATACTTGAATGCAGCTCATCAGTCTGGAACCCACATTATGTATCTGATATTAACACAGTTGAGAAAGTCCAGAAATATTTCACAAGGAGAGTTCTCCACTCCTCTATTCATTGCAGAATACCTTATGCCACCAGACTCGAAATTCTAGACCTAGAAAACCTAGAACTACACTGCCTTCAGTCCGATCTAAGTATAGTATATAAAATCATACATTGCAATGTCCTACCTGTCAATGAATACTTCAGCTTCAACCATAACACTACAAGAGCAAACAATAGATACAAACTCAAAGTTAATCACACCAAACTTGATTGCAGGAAATACGACTTCAGCAACAGAGTGGTCAATGTCTGTAATATTCTACCTGACTCTTTGGTTTCTTCCCCAAACCCCAAAAACTTTAACCTTAGACTTTCTACTATTGACCTCACCCCTTTCCTAAGAGGTCTGTAGGGGGCGTGCATTAGTGCACCAACGTGCCTACCATCCCTGTCCTATTGTTTCTTTTATTTTTCTTATATGTATCCATGTATTCATAACTATGTTTTTACTTATGCCTATTATCTTGTAAGCAATTGACAAACCAAATAAAATAAAATAAAAAAATAAAAGATCTGTGGGGCAGGTTAATAAATCCTGCAGGAGCAGACAAAGCACAATTAAACAAGGCTGAAGAAAGTCAGGGAGTAAAAAATGCTGTTAAATGTTTAACACCTAGTCCGCTCAAATTTAATATCACTGCTGTCTTCTAATCTGCAATGTTCTAATCTTAACAAGCTTAACAAACATTGGCTCTCAGAGAATTCATCATTAATCCTTTCTGAACCAGGAAACATTTTTTTTTCTTCTTTCAGACCATTTCATCCATATATTCTTCTTTTTAGAAACAGACTTTTCATCTTGATTGCAGTTAAAAATTTCCTTGCAATGCTTTTGTTTGATTTGAGAATGTGGATGTTATTAGAGTTTCTCTTGTAGGTTGCCGCAAGCTATAGGTCAAGTAATACATTCTTAAAAATAATAGAATGTTTTTTTAATGACTTATAGCCAGGCTTGATACTGCAGATCAGGGGGTGTGGGGAGGGAGGTGAGAGGGTTACCATTTCCAGGAAACACATTGCAATACAACCAATTGCTTTCTTTTGTTGTCTGCAATCCGACCAGGTTCTCCTGATTCATTCAAAAGTAAATTTACTGGAGATTGGAGAAGCAAAGGTTTTTTTTTTTTAATATACAGGGAGTCCTCAATTTACAACAGTTTATTTAGTGACCGTTCAAAGATACAAAGGCACTAAAAATGACTTATGACCATTTTTTCATGCTTACGACTGCTGCAGAATCCCCATAGTCATGTGATCAAAATTCAGTTGGTTGGCAACTGACTCATATTTATGACTGTTGCAGTGCCCTGGGGTCATATGATCCCCTTCTGCTTCTTTTTGACAAGTCAAGTCAATGGAGGAGCCGGATTCACTTAACAACTGTGTTACTGATTTAACACCTGCAGTGATTTACTTAACAATTGTGGCAAGAAAAGTTGTAAAATGGGGCAAAATTCTCTTAACAAATATCTCCTTTAGCAACAGAAATTTTGGGCTCAATTGTGGTGATACATCAAGGACTACCTATATTTATGTATTGTTTTTTTTTAATTTAATCTATAGCCACCCAACTCAACCAAGTGATTCTGGTGGCTTTTTTTCTAGTTCTACATTTTCATCATGAGCATTTTTTTTCTTCTTTCTTTCTCTCTCTCTAGCAGAGATTATTAATTGAATTACAATTGCCAGGAGAAGACATACTTTTTAACTTTGCTTTTCAAAGGGGTAGGAGTAATGAAACGATATAGAGGTGTACAAAGTTAGCACCCAACCCTCTCCTAGAAGAATGAAATGTTTTGGGAAATATTTAAAAAGGCAGGATATTATATTTCCCTAAAGGAGAAACATGCTCTTGGAAAGCAGCCCCCACCTTTCTCAATAGCCCCAGCAAGACTGGGCCAACCTATCTACAAGACAAAAGACATTCAGCTCCAGGGTGATGGGATTAAGACATGGCTTTTCAGGACATAATAGGACCATTATGCAGAAGACACAGAGCCCACTGCATTGCAATCTCCTGAGAACATTGCATCACCCAGCAAAGTTCAACCAAACCTGGGAGCTCAGACAAACATGACCCCATAGGAATCTGACCACAGCCAATAGAATACATGTTCTTGCACAGGGACAGGAAGCTCAAGTTCAAAGCCCAAGAGAAGGTATAAAAGCCCCTCACTCTCAACTCCGGGTAGTCAGCTGCCCAGAATTACCCGTGTGCTTCTGCTTCATCAATCAAGGGACCCTTCTTTCCAATCAGCCTTCAGCCTCCATTTTGTCTCCAGTGCATTTCTCCCAGCTTGGAATTGGACCTGGATATTTCTTCCAACAGAGGGGAAATGCTACCTCCCCTCTACTTTAAAAATCATGGTTTTATAGGATGTCTGCAACAAAGCCATTCTTCATTCAGAAATGCTGCCATCACAGTTCTCATTCGTTCTCATTCCAACCATTCTCCAGATCCTCAGATCAGCATGTATTACCAATTTCCAGTGGACAAGAGACTTCTGTTCTCTTGCAGAATAACTGCCATAGTCCACTAAGAGCTTTTGTTAGGTCAAAAGATTAGCCTACAGAGAAGATGATACGCTTGTCTCTGCAGAATTAGAAGGGGGAGCAATTCAATCTGCTGTTTACCATTTCACCATTCTACCATCTAAACATTTTACTACATTGGATCCAGAGAAGCAGCCAAGTAAATTAAGTCCCAAGGAGGTTTGTTGGCTTGTTCTACTGACATCCCATTTTCCCTGAAGATCTGAGAACAGCTTCAATGAAGGTTTCCTTTTACTTTAGCCTACTGTCTTTAAATTTGGGCTGAAAGTGCATGATTGTGCTAATGTGCACAGAGCTTTATATCCAGATGAAGACTTGATCCCCACATTCCAGATGCAAAGCTTTAAAATTTAACCATTAGACTACACTGATTCTCTGTTGCATCACTGTTGTTGGCTTACTCCTTTTTCATATGGCCTCTGATATAGTCAGGGAACCAGGCTTCCAGAGGAGTAAGGCCCCTTTATTCTCTGGCTGTGAGTGCTCTGAACCCACATATTCATGGTATACATAACAAAAACACACTGAATGGGCTTGCAGCTGGTTTAAAATAACTATGCAAAAATGCTATTTTTCTCTGTATTTATTTTGGCTAGTTCAATGAAGTTTAGTTCTTGAAATAAAACCAAACACCCTTTTGTAGAGCCGAGAAACAAAATCATTTCTACAGCCAATCTTTTCTAAACGATAATGTGGATGGACAATCTATGCCCAGACATACTGATCATAAATGTATCTGTGATATGAAGGAAATTCCAGAATTGTGTTTTGTATTCCCGCCAGCTGGCTGCTGCTGGGCTCTCCCCTCCTTGATTTATACAGCTTCAGATAACACAGCATTGAAGAAAAAAATTCCCCCCTCAAACAGCAGACAATTACAGTCTCTGTGAAGAGGTGAGAAAAAGGTTAATCATAGATAAAACATTTCCTGTTTTTTGTTCTACAATTGAGACTAAATGCAGATTCCTTTTGCATCTCTTTCTGAACTCAGTTCTCATTTTTAAAAGGAGGCTTTAAAAAGTGCCTGAAGGAGGCACCCACTTCAGGCCCTCATCAAAGGTCCAGTATAAACTCAGCAGTCACAGATCAGAGCTGATCCTCTTGTGAATTGCTAACAGTTGAAAGAACATAAATGGATACTTTTCAAAAAGGAGAGATATGCAGAGTGCCTTCACCCAGGGGTGGGCTGCTGGGCGTTTGCAGGGGTTTGGGAGAGCCTCTAGCTAAGGTTCTGTGCAGTTCGGAGAACCCCCAAATCCCACTCTTGGATGGCCCCGCCCACCCAGGAGTCCCTAAGCAGCCTGTTTGGATGCAGGTACAGTAAGTGCAGGGTGCGCATGGAGGCTCGGGGATGGCAAAAAAAAAAAAAAATGGGCCTCCTAGAAGTTCAGAAAGGCCAGAAATGGGCCCATTTCCACCTTCCAGAGAGCCTCTGGAGCCCGTGGATGCCATTTTTGCTCTCCTGGAGGCTCAAGGAAAGCCTCTGGAGCCTGGGGAGGAGAAAAGCACCCGCCCCACCAGCCTTGGTGCAGAAGGCCAACTAGGCTACACCCAGCATGGCCACGACCACCCAGCAACCGGGCAGAGAACCCGTTGCTAAAATTTTTGAAGCCCACCCCTGCCTTCACCTACAAGGATTGAGAACTGCTTTGACAATCCTTCAAGATACAGTTTCCATATTGGCAGTAAATAACTCTCCACAATGTAAGAGGTTCTTGTTTCTTGATTTTTTCCAGACTTGCAAGATTAAAAAGACTACCAACTAGCTAAATGGGCTTTAAATTAGCAAACTGAATGAAAGCAAGCTTATGGCAATTAGAACAACAGCAACGGTTCCCCTAATGGAGTTGGAGGTAGCAGTGCTGTTATGTCTGGAGCGTGGGCGCAAGGAACAGAGACGAGGCATCGGGTAGTGACTCAACTCTTTATTAGTGACTTCAGAACAGAGCGAAATACTTGGGCGGCAGCAGCCCTTTTATAGGGCTGGCTGCTGTCACAACAGCCAATGCTTTTGAGTTTGCCGCGCTGGGAACGGCCAATCAGTGGCGCCCGTTAACAGCCAATCAGATCAGCCAGAATTGACCAATCAGGATCCGCTGCTCGCGGGCCAATCAGAAGTGCAGGATTACGAACCTGCCGTAGAAGTAAAACTATTAGGATTTTAAATAGTGCGTTTGCTTAGTCCGTAACAAGTGCAATTGCTATAAAGAGAGGGTACATTCCATAATAAGTTGAAAATGAAATCTAAATTGCTACCATATTAATAATGCTCTTCTATAAATCCATGGCGTGATAATTGTTGGAGTAATTTGTACAGTTTTGGTCACTGCACATTTTATAGTAAATTCTAGAACTGGCAAAATGGCAAAAGAAGTTAACCAAAAGACTGGGAAAGGTGTGCAGCAAGGAAAACATTTGGCTTTTTGTTTTTTGTTTGCTTAGAAAGAAGTTAGCTACTGTATATAAAATCATGCTTGCTGTAAAAAAAGAGGAGATAAAATTCTTTCCCCCTTCCTCAACTCAAGTAATCTGTTGAAACTAAATGGAAATGACCATTATTTATAAAGTAGATAAATAAAAATCAAATAAATGAAATAAATGGAAAGAACCAATTAAAAGCCTCATACAAATATGGAGATAATTTTTCTGATAGCCCTTATTTTAGAAGGACATAAATTTATGATAGACATATCAGCAGCTACTCCACTGTTGCTCCTTTAATCGCAAACTGTATTCTTAAATGCCACTGCTGTTGACCCATTGTGGAAGTGGATTGCCACCATCATATCCTTCTCATTAGCTTCTTGGCCCCTCTGAGAATGGGTTTTGATCTGATCCAAGGAGGAACAGATTTCAGTTCTCATAGTTTAGTTTTCTTTAGTTCTAGATGTAAAAGAATAGTGGCATCAATTATAAAAGTACAAGCTTCACACTGCGGTCCAAACTTTTGTTGTTTTATGCACAATAATGGAAATATTGATTCCAGGCCATCAACAGTGAATGAATCATAGCACAACCTAAGACCAGAATCAAGAGGAAGCACTGAATCACTTCCACTAGAATAGGGCTGTTCGGGATTTCCCAGATGTGCCAGTTTACTACTCTAATAAAAGGGACCTTTGAGAAGATGTCTGTCTCAGAATTATTGGTTGGAGTTGAGGTTTTCTGGAACATTGACATTCACTGACCTGTTTAGCAAAGGGGAGGAAATCATGATACGTCATGTGACACTGCCGTGACACTGCAAGTTTGACACCCCTGCACTAGAAGAAGGTATGGTTTAATGGTACAGCATCAGAGATGGTATTCAGCAGGTTCTGACCAGTTCTGGAGAACCGGTAGCGGAGATTTTGAGTAGTTTGGAGAACCGGCAAATGCCACCTCTGACTGGAGATTTTACAGTATCCTTCACCTGCCACACCCACCAAGCCACGCCCACAGAGCCGGTAGTAAAAAAAAAAAAAGAATCCCATACAGCATATCTATAAAGTCCTAGGTTCATTCTCAGGTACCCCAGTTAAAAACAGCCCAGATTTTTTTTTTTAACCAATTGGAATAATTGAACTCCGGGGACCAAAAATGGGTTCATTTTAGGGGGGGGGGGGAACCTGCAGGTACTGTGAATGTGAATCGAGTTTTGGTCTTTGTATCAGGTCTCATTTTTTTTATTGCTAAGTCTCAGTTCTAGAACTCTGAGTGGGTGGAAGCAGAAGAAGTGGTGGGATTCAAATAATTTAACAACCGGTTCTCTGCCCTAATGATTTCTTTCAACAACCAGTTCGCCAAACTGCTCAGAAAGTTAACAACCGGTTCTCCCAAAATAGTGCGAACTGGCTGAATCCCATCACTGAGAAGAAGTCAACAGAAAAAAAACATGTAGATCTAATTCTCCTGCCCCTTGCTGCAGGTGTCATATTTTACTGCAGAAATTACAGGCGAATCTAAGCTGCGGACGGGTTTTCCATTTCAACTCAGACAAGGGGACAATATCTGACTTGAAGGAGCCATTGCACACAAAGATTAGCTAAGCATTTTATTAAAGAACACTCGATATGGACAATGTTTACAGGGATAGTTGACCCCTCAATCATGCAGGCTATATACCTTGGCAAAATTTCAAGTCACTTTTCCAAAACAGAAATAGGATAGAACATTTCAACAAAACAAATAGAAAAGTGTAATTGTGGACAAAATATTGTTTTTTTCATTGTACCTTTTATATTTTTGATTTTTTGAAAAAAAAAATAACGAATTGTAGAGGGACACAATACTGTCTTAAATTTCTTCTCTGCTATTTTTCCATATTTGGTCTTGGGAATAAAAATTTACCATGCAAAGTTAATTAGTTCTTATCCTTTGGTAATTTGCCTTTGTTTTCTGCTAGGACTGGCATTAAAATGAGCTATTGCATTTGTGCAACTGCCGCCTACACAAGAAATTTTAAACACATTTTGTAAAATACTCACAGAACAAGGAAGATTGCTCTATGTTCCTAGGAACAACCCAGGAAATGGAACAGATTTAATATATTCTGTACCAAAATGCAGACCTGTTCTAATAAATGACAATATAACAACCAACAGATCGTTATAGGCTGAACAACACAGAGATATTTCACTATATAAGGAGAAATGGGCAGCCATTTGGTTGAGACTTTACAGTAACAATACCTTTCCAAGATACAATTAACTGAAGGCGATTAAGGCACAAACCTCACTTTGATGACACCTCAAGATATAATAGGGGCATAGATATTAGGTGGTATGTCCCACCATCCTAAGGAGATTTATTTCTAAGGTGACCTGTCACAATTCTTGGAGTAATAAAAATCCCCATCTCCTCCTTCCACACAATAGAAAAACAATGAGTACTGAGATACCATTGTACTTTGTACTCTGGCACCGCACAGAAATACACAAGCATTCTGGGTACATGTTTCTGAACAATACTTTCCTTTCCCAATTCCCTGCAATGTTGGAAGAGTGTGGTCACATTTTTGCAACCACGGATTATCATGAAAGGTCTAGTTATGGATACAACATATGATTGCCTCAATATGTGTATGTTGATGTATGTGGGGGAAAGTAACAGAAACCAGAAACTAAAAGATCCAGCAAAACAGGAATTCACTCCTTATATAAGTGGAGAAAATCAAGCCAGGCTGTTTTAAATGGGATCCTGAAGTGACTAGAAGGGTTCAGACTGGGTTTATAGTACTGATAAGGCTGCAGGCAATTCCCATCTAATATTACAATAACAAATAAAATTGCTAAGTATGAGTTTAGTTGTAATCTGAAGCTAGGAAATGTGGAGAAGCAAGAATAATCCAAAATATAGACTGCCAATAACTCCCAATACTAACAATAAATGATTTTAGAGAAATCATAATGGAGCCAGGTGCACAATGTCAGATTTGATTTCTACACAAATCGATGTGATATTGATAGGCAAATTGAAAACTAGATACAAGGGGTGAACTTGCATCACTTTCTAAAGCTGCTAAATTGCAGTAGTGTGGTTGTGACTTGGGAAATGCAGAGATTATTTTAAAAGTTATCTTTCCCATTGAAATTACTGTGAAGGATCCTGGTAGTACTTTCCCGGGCCAGTGAATGAGGAGACTTCTTATACCAGTAAAGCTAGATCATATTGAGGCTCCCATGTAAGAAAGGAAACCCATTGGTGGAAGGCATTCTGTATTTTGTACATTGCTACAATAAACGGTTATTTTGCCAGTATACAAATAAACAACAGAATTGTAAGAGAACAAAAACACGCGAATATATTACTATGCAGAGCAGTTACACAATTTAAAAAGTAACTTGGGGATTATAGAAATTGGCAGAAGTCCACATCCTTAGAATTTCAGCTTTCCCCTGAAGAAAAAACACAACTTGTGCATCGAGTCACTAGAGTTGGACTTGGGATTGATAGGCAATTCTTCATAAAATGTCCAAAGCATTTTGGGGAAGAAAAAGGGGTTCGAATAATTTGCAATGCTTTTTCTTTGTTATTCACAAAAGAAAGGTAAAGATTTCCCGTGTCTGGTCATGCCAACTCCAGGGGGAAGTGCTCGTCTCCATTTTATAGCCAAGGGAGTCAACATTGTCCAAAGACACTTCTGTGGTCATGTGCGCAGCATGACTATATACCAAGGTGCACGGAATGCTGTTACTTTCCCACTGAAGTGGTACATTTTTATTGACTTGCCTTTACTCATTTTCAAACTGCTAGATGGGCAGCAGCTGGGATGAGCAATGGGAGCTCACCCCGTAACATGGTACTTGAACTGCCAACCTTCTGGTTGATAAGCCCAGCATCTTAACCACTAGCCATCATGCTTCCTATTTTGTTGCTCACTATGAATAGCAATTTCATAAAACATGGGAATGTGAAAATGAAACATTGACACAGGGTTGTGCACCAAGTATGACCTATGGATTGCTGTGAGAAGGTTCAATAAAATTAACTACTACATTATACATGCCAAAGCAATTCTGTCTGGGTCTTATGACAAGGCAATGATAATACGATTGCTGTCTGAAAAATGTAACAATTTTCTTCAAGGTATCATGATTACTTCACAAAAACAACTAAAGGATCTCCCTTTCTTTGCTATGTTAAGAACAGACCCCCTTAGGCAGATATGTCAGAGATGTTATGGCCTGAAATGCTACTTTTTCTGATGTGCGGTACAGAGGGAGAGATTAAAGACCAAGCTGTTGTAAGAGAACTGTCTCTTTGTTTTAGCTCAGCCAGGTAATTGCCATTCAATGTGAGTGGATGGACCCCTAAAGAGGAAGAAGATTTTTGATGACTTTCAATAAGGCAGCTTTGCAGAATTGATATTTCATTTGGTTGCTGGTAAGAGAAATAAACCAGGCTACATACATAGCATATCAACAGCCAACAACACAGAGATAGATTAAGGGAAATACATGCCTGCAATGGCATTCGTCTAGGATTTCTGGCACCACAGCAATCCCATCTGGATGCAATATTTACACACTCTGTCAAGCTTGTGCCAAAATCAAGTGAACTCGTAACTGACAGCCATTTCTATCAGTCAAGTTCAGTAAAATAAAGCCTTCCTTAAATCAAGCTCAACTTCTAGCAGCTATGTAGGAATGACCCTTTTATTTGCTTGGCAAACAGATCAGAATGGTTTGCCATTGATTTGTTCTGAGATAATTGTTTTGGACTTCTCAGTCTTATATAGCGCTCTGGGATTCCTGGTGAGCTTCTATGCAAGTACTTAGCAAGGCTGGTTCTATTTATCATGGTAAACTGGTAGCTGCCACCTCTGCTGAGTACAAGTCCAAAAAAGGAGTTTCATGGCAGATAGCTGTAATGTTGCTTATCTATCTGCCTCCGTGCTTTAACTTTGCTTTACTAAAGACCAGAGTCTCTAAGTGCAGGTAGGCAATCAAATAAGAAAGTTAACTGAATCCATATGAAGAAATCCTGATCCAGGAAAACCTTAATGTTAATTCTGTATGTGACTTCACTACACCTTTAAAACATACTGGGTGTCTGCCGTACAAGGTAGACCAGGCTATGAAACCAATATCGTATAGATCAAGACTACTTTTATTGTAACTGTTACAGTAACAGAATCTTGCAAATCTGAATGTGCATCCTTCCCCTTTGCTCATTTCATCTGAACTAGGGAGAAGCGTGTGAAAGACATTTTCTCACACTGCTCTTTTAGCCCAGGCTCAAAAACCTGACTGTGTGGCCGTTTCCTTGTTGAGGGCTCTTCCTTCTATCTTTCAGGGTTATTTCTTATACTCTCACATTGAGGCAAATGGAGAAAAAAGGCTAATAAGTGGAATTAAAAGGACTACATGAGCCACCATGCGATCACAAACGCCATTTGCATTAATTTATCTGTTTGCATGTCTGGACATTGTTACTATGCACATTTATCTATCCCTGGGTGCGGCTGGCACAAGTGGTCATATCAGGACAAGGGATAATTTGCACGGAAAGATCTGTGTCTCTTGATAAGTTTAGCTTTGCTCTTGAGATGCTGAGTAGACATCTGTCTCCTTCTTTCCCCAGACTCAACCTATGCTGCTGATCAAATAAGCTTCCCATGGCTGTCAAGAACTACTGCATGTTATCTCCAAGTCCAAAAACAGACTACCTGAAATACTAGCTGCTGGGGGTGAAAAGAAGAGGCTTTCCACTTCATATCCTGATGCATATGGTTGGTCACAGGGACAGGATGGGCATTTGGCATGATCTAACAAGTTTCTTCTGATGCTATTATCTGAGTCTAGTTTCTAAGCCATATACAGTGATATTGAATGAAATAATAGAAGTTCTTTTTAGAAATGCTTGTACTTTCAGAAAAGCTAATCGCTTATAAGTAAATGCTTTGAATTGGAAAAAATGCTAGTAAAACTTCAGACTGAACATTGCAACATTTCAAGAATGGCAGATTAAAAGGGACACATGAAGCATGAATGAAAAACCAGTCCATTCAGCTTCAACAACATCATTGCAAATAACTTTCTATCTGATAAAGTTAATTTTTATATTAAATACTAGACCTGTAAAGCCTATAAAAGATATACAGAATGTAAGTATTGACAGGGACATATTTCCCTGGGATATAGTGGTCCCTGGGAGACATAGCATGTTGGACTAGATGGGCTTTTGCATAACTGAGCAGATCTCTTCTTATGCATTCTCCCAGGACTATATTGATATATTCATTCATACATACATACATTCATTCAAACCTTGAAACAAATCTCAAACATTGAAAACTACATGACTATACGTAGGCATCTTGGTACGGCAATAATCTTTTCTATAGTAGTTACAAACTAAATGCACTTATTTCAACACATGCATCTAACATGACATGATCATGCACACAGCATTTCTTCCTACCCTTTGTGGGGGAAGTCAGAATGTACAGCACTCAATTTAAATTAAAAACAGATTAAGGAGATGAATAATGACATGATATTCAAAGAAAAATTAGTATGAGTTAAATATATGTATCCACACAGTCAGGGAAAAGGGAATCCTTATCTAACTGATAAAACACTGAAGACAGTAAGAATGAACCAAGAATCCAAAGAGTTTTTTCAGCAAGTCAAAAAGATGGTTATTATTGACCAATGTAGTAGAGTTGCATAGAACTAGTTCTGGTTGTGAATATGGAAGAGTGTTTCAAAAAACATGGTACTTTCACATCACTCCTGAATCCACAAGTTGGTTCAGACCCACTGAAAAGTCTCAGGCAATTTCGTCCAAATGTGTTCTTCTCATTGCTGGTGGTGCTGATGGAGACCTGGAGGCCCATCTGGAAGGTAAGCGCCTGTTTGCTGGGCGAGCTGGACGTGAGAATGCCTTGCCATTAGACTGCTTGGCTGCCAGAGATACCTATAACACAAATGTGTCCGCTTAAGTTAAGGTCTCCAAACAAAACCCTTCAAAAGCATCCAAGGAATCTGAAGAGAATCGCATGGTGAATGTGGCCGGCTTTATAACAGGTGGCCTCAAGCTATTAAAAGATCTGGGGAATGTATTTACCATTTACATAGTAATGTACAGATGTAATGACCAAAGAATTCTTGCACATGTCAAAGAAGTTTGTGACATGTAAGTAAGACACAAAATGCATAAGTGGCTTTAATTTAGAATGAAAGCAGATTACCCTCTCTCTCTTTGCCCCCCCAACTGCTAGAAAGAGCTGAGCTGCAAAGTAAATGGCCATTTGATGACTTTGTTATGCATGCAAGTCCTCTGTCAACATGTACTCAGGATCTTAAATGCATAAACAATTTATTGCACCCTATTGGGGAAAAAAAAAGATAAGACACTGAAGGATTAAATGGCAACTTGTCTGCACATTCCCCATTAGGATCTTTGAAGGCTTTATGGATAAAAAGTCACGACAAGGTGTGCAGGTGTGCATTATACTTACAGCCTTTTCACACATACAAATAGAGAAACTGGTTTTCACAGTTGGTATCTCCCCTTAAATAGCTTCAATTCAAATTATGCAAAAAATTCTACATTTGGCTTTACTTGTGTTAAATCTGTATGTTATGTTGAAATATCCTTAATACTAGAGCTAGATGTCTACGGGAATTCTCAGTCATCCAGGTCATGGTTGTCCCAAAGATACTTTTTCAAAAAGCAACTGGACTTAGTTATTTAGCTTCTCATCCAAGAAGCTTCCTGTATGAGAAACAAAATGGCTTCAAGGAAAAACAAAGTCCAGCTGCCTTTTGAAAAAGCACTTTTGGGACACACAATACTAGCTCAATTTTAATTTAAAAGATTTGCCTCAGATAAGAATGTTAGACATTATGTATTTATTCTTAATCTCCTCCTTTCTTCTTCCCAAGGAAAAATGTATGTGGTAGAATTTAGTGCAGATAAAGAGTTATAGACCGGAGTAACAGTTCAACCTTGGTTCATCTTAAAAAGGTAACAGGAACAGTCCTGGTTAATATTTGGATGGAAGAGAACCCCCCAAAATGTCAGGAGTGTAGGCAAGAGTAGGAAACTGAAAACAATCTAGAAGTGGCAATGGCAAACCACTTCCTTGTGTTGTTGTGAAGATACCACCAGAACTCCACCTTAGTTTGACAGATTGTTATTTCTTTTAAGGTATTACACTCACCTATTGCTTCTCTGTATCTCCTAATAATGTCAATTCCAGAATGTTCCAAGCCCAAAAAGAACCATTAGAGACAGTTAAACATGACTCTTTATTTCAGCTTTTACTTTTTTTAAAAAGAGCAAAATTGGCTCAGAGATATTATGCTACATTGATTGATAGTGCCATCTCCTGCCAATGCAGAGATGTGGATATTTAAAATAATTTGGAAGGGTGGGCATCATTGGTGCCGTTTTAAGTTTTAGTGTCCTAGGTCAGTGCCTGGTTAACCTTAGTTTAAAGCTGGCCCTAATATAAAGTTGGCTAATATAGGTTTGCATATTGAATATTCTGCCAATCCAAGGGAGACTGTACATATTTTCTTGCAGGTTCCAGGTGTATGTCCATGAAAATTTAGTCATGGAATCACTAAATAACTGTAGTATATTACAGATGTAATTTAAAAGCAGTTTAGAAATGTTTGTGTTTCTCTCCATTTGTAATTATCACTGTTTCAACACAACTGAGCTGGCAACTGCTAAAATTTTAAATTTTAAAATTTGTATGAAGTGCAATGACAATAAAGTAAACTAAACTAAACTAAAAGCTGCCTACCTCAGAAATTCACACCCTGCTCTGGAGCTTCTCTTCTGGATAGTTTCTATTTCAGCAGTTTGACATAGTTCATCAAGCATCCATCCATATAATCAGGGCATCTTGTATCTTTTCCACAAAGATTTGTGGAAAATTTGTACATTTTCCTAGATGTACAAATCTATATTTTTCATTATATTATGTATGGTAGTTATACCAAAATTATCTAAAAGTATTAGTGCCACTGATCCTTTTTTTGTCCTGTTTCTGAGGACAAAACAGTTAAAACCATACCATATCATTTTCTAACAATTGAGGATATTGATTAAAAAGAAAGAATGAGGCCATAGCCATTTATAACAACATAAATAAGGTTAACTCTAGCCTTAATCAAGACTATGTTATCCTCTTGGAATAGCAGAATACATTTTACAGTTAAAATAATAAAAAACCCTAATTACTATTTTTTTCAATTGAGTTCCTACAGAATGATAAAGCAGCATCATTTTTCACAGCAGACCTAGCTTCTGCTTACATTCCAAACAGTTGTCTGTATTTATCAGCTGTGGAGGATCTGAGGAGAATAATTAGAATAGCATGCTGCTTGCGCCCTGAAGAATTCTGTCTTTGTTCTATGCATATTTTTTGCTGGCTACCTAGATTCTTGACCAGAAATCCCAAAGATGAAGTCTGGAAGCTTTACATGACTCACTGCATCCTTTCTGTGGACTTCGGAGCTTATTTCTTATATCTGGGAGAGTTTGGGGTAGTTTTAAGGGAGAAATTTGGGTGCCACACTGTTGCAGTTCTTTAAAGGACCATTTCTTCCCTCAAAAAATCCTGAAACTCCAAAAGTTTCACTTGCTCCAAAAGTGAACCTCCCACTTTTAAAGCAAGCAAACCAGAGCAATTTGTCCACTTACACTTTAGGTGGTAGAAGATCATCCAAGCAATCTCAAAGAGTTGATTGTGCATGAAATACTTTTCAACTTTGCTCGGTTTTAGGCATCCAGCTCTTTGAACAGGTCAGAACTAAGGGGCTCTGTTTCTTCTGTTTCATATGAGCAAAAAGTCCCTGGGTTTAGGCACAATTGTGTTTTAGTAGATGCTTCTGTAGTACTTCTTTTGTGCACTGCTCCCTGTACTAATTGTATTTTATGGTTGGGTTTAATCACTGTAATTCCTCCTCACAGGTATGTAAATATCAGAACTGCAAATTAAATAAATATTAAATAAACATAAATATGTGCCAGCAGAGAGAAAGCATATTGGCCAGCTAGTTGCCTCAACAACTGCCATCTTTTTACAGGAAAGAAACAATACTGAGAGTTCCTTCCCTTCATGACCTCTTACTTCATGATAACTAACTTTTCCAAATGCTGCATTTACATACTTGATCAAAAAGGCCAGTTCATTTTATTTCTCTGTAATATTGGTCTTATTGCTATTGAAGTTCTTTTAGCACTCAGTTCACTACTAGATACTGCTATATCTTGACCCAGTGATACATGAGCTGGCAAGCACAATCACCTTCCCCTTGCACCCATGCAGGTACATTCCTTTGAGTCCATCCAACTGATTTCAACGTAAGAGTAGGAAGATTAATGGGGTAACTCACAAAGCCCCTTCAACTGGGATACTGGTCTCTAGGATGTTGCACAATGGAAATTGGCTTTCTCAGAGACTATCTATACAAAATGAGTTTGTCTGGTTTGTTACTCATCAAGCAATGGCTCTGCTCAGGGAGCTACCCCAGCATGAAGTGAGGAGGCAGGAACCAGAAACCAGACCTTTTTGGCTGTAGCTCCAACTCTGTGAGATCAAGAGAGAGCTGGCCTCCTGCCCTTCTAGCTTACAGGGGGCTCTTAAAAATCTTTATTGTTAAGCAGCCCTTGGAGACCCTGGAAACTTAGTGGGAGAGCAACATGCCTGTTTTATTGTTTTCATTACTTTATTGAATTTAATGTTTGTATTATAAGATTGCCAAGAGTGGGACAATACAGATGTTACGTTAATACTGTAGATAAATGAAATATTATATTACTAATTGGAATGCATTATCACTTCAGCCTAGTGCTGTAAGTTTATTCCCAAGAAAAGACAGTGTATAGTTAATGGTACAACTTATCATAACTGAATACACGATCTACAATATTCTTTATGCATTTATTTTGGAATAAATAGGCCCTTGGACCTATTTTTGTTTAAAGACACACCTCTGCACCTTCATGTAGTTGGCCCAGATTGTGCGTGTTCTGCTCTTTTCAACAACTTTGCTGTAGTTTTAAAGAATTTGGGGATCAAAATTCTTTGCAGGGGAGGAATTATAAAGAAACCTGAAGAACATTTTTACCATGGTTATCTATGTAAAATGCATATGGAATACAAGCATCTGATATTTAACTTTTAACAATCAGCTACACAGTTTAGGCTCACCAGGCTCAAGATTGACTCAGCCTTCTATCCTTCCGAGGTGGGTAAAATGAGGACCCAGATTGTTGGGGGCAATAGGCTGACTTTGTAAACTGCTTAGAGGGGCTGTAAAGCACTGTGAGGTGGTATATAAGTGCTATTGTTATTTGCTATATGATCTTGACTAAACCACTATGTCCTCCGACACTTTCCTGCTTAGACCTTGGCTTATTAAGTCACTTTCTCAACCTTTCTTTTTATTTCTATCCACCATTATTTTTATTTTTATTTCAATACTTCTGAGCCCTAGCTGACTGTGGGCAGCCATCCTAGAGTTGGAGTTTGAAGTTTTATTTTTGCTCTCTATATTTTTGTCTTTGAAACTGTTCTGATTTGTGTTTTCTGTTTGTTTGAAGTTGCACATTGCCTAGAGTTCTTTGGGACTGAGAGGAGGGGTTGTAAGTCCTGTAAAGTAAAACAATAAAATAATCATGCTCACTCCCTTCTATACAGTTTGATGGTTAATGGTGAAGAATACGCCTTTCCTTTTCTCACACTTAAATCCAGAATGAGGAAATTGGCACTCTACTCAGTGAACACCTCAAAATTCTCACTTGATTCATTTCTCAGGGACAGTGTCTCTCCAGGGATCTAAAGATAGTAGACATGCCTGAATCTCAGCTTGACAACTTTCTGAACAGGCGCTAAGCCATCATCCCTGGATGTACATTGGAGGTAGGAGGTGGTAGCAGAAAAAGATATTTGGCAATCAGCATCTACCCCATAGGTCCTGCACCAAACTTCATGACTGGAATTCAGATTTAGGTCCTGAAGTCCAGTTTTAACAGCCTCAGTGACATGTTTCAGAATTCTTCAAGGATAACATGTGCAGTTTAAAGAAATTAAAAGTAAACCAATGTCATGTTCAAAGCATACCTCAGGAAATTTCTGCTTCTCTTTTCCATGCTTGGTGTATAGTCCAAGGTGTCTCACTGAATTCTTCTGCTGCTCCTGCTTTCCTTGCTCTGTCTGGATTACTGGATAATGACCCATTTTTTTGCAGCTGCTCTCAGTAAATTCTGTCTCAGATTGCACTTGTTTTTCATAGTTTTTCAGCAACTTCTCAACAACACCATAGTTGGACCTTGAATCAGCTGATCGTGGACGACCAGACAAATTACTTGGCCTCCAGTCATGTTCATGAAGCATGTGCTGGTAGCTACTTAAAACTCCATTTATTTGCTTTTGTTGTCGTTTTGTTTTGACATCTTTACTGGGCCTGTTTGCTTTTTCTTCCTTCTTTGAAGACAGCTTGGAATTCAAAACACAAATCGACTCTTCATTTTGTGTCCCATTGTTCAGACTGTCCTGCAGTCCACAGTGGACTTTAGGAACACCAGGTGGCTCTGTTTGGTTCTGCAGCAAACATTTTTTACCTTTATCTGTATGAAATACAGTCCGGTTGAACTCATCGATTTTAGCTTCCAGTGTTTCATTGCGTTGAGTTTTTCCAGTTTCATACCCAGAATCTTCCAGTGTATCACATGCTGCAATGTAAGGATTATTGGTACAATGTATACTACTTTGAAGTTTGGGATGCTGTTTTGGGGTCATCATATATCCATCAGAAGAGCACTTCTGGAGAGCATGTCTGGAAGAACCATTTTCAGGTCCATTTTCAATTTTGCTTGCATCACAAGACCACACACTGTGAAGAATTGCTGCTGGAAATTTGAGGTCATTATACTGATCCTGATTTTCCGTAGGGCCACTAAGAGATTTACATTCATCTGACACTGTCAGTGGAGCAGCTGGATAAATTAATGAACTTCCATCTGGATGTTCCTCGGTTTCCCAGCTATTTCTTTGCTCAACATGCTTAGCTAATGCTTCGGAAATGTCTGCAAGAGAGCTTGTCAAATGCCGAGAGGTGCTTCTGGGGGGAACAGGAGGCCCTTCTCGTCTTTGCCAAGGCAAAAAGCTGGTTTCCTCAACCCCAGAAAGAGCAGTTGATGGTGTTTCCTTCAAATGCCTGTTGGTGCTAATTAGATTCTTTCTGTTATTTTGCTTTTCCATCTCAGAGGCAACCGCAGCCAGTTGTGGGCTCTTATAATATGCATGGCTTGTCTCTTGGGTAATCGATGCAGTCCCACTTTCAATGGATTCTCCAAGGAAAGGAAGCATTTTTTTCCTGTATAGGCAAGAAAAACAGTTAAAATAATAAACAAATTATTTGAAATTAATAGAACATGCTAGCATCATAAGAGCCTTGGTGGCACAGTGGTTAGAGTGCAGTACTGCAGGCTATTTCTGCTGACTGCCATTTCAAATCCCACCAAGCTCAAGGTTGACTCAGCCTTCCATCCTTCTGAGGTGGGTAAAATGAGGACCCAGATTGTTGGGGGCAATATGTAAACTGCTTAGAGGGGGCTGTAAAGCACTATACAGTGTTATATAAGTCAAAGTGCTATTGCTTTTGCATTATTTTTCCTCAACTGATATCAAAGAAGTACAATTAAAGATTTGATCTGTATTCCTAAAAGTACCTTTCATGCCACTCACAGACTCAGGAAGTCAGTCTCTCAGTCACTTTTTGGGGAGGAACAGGATGCTCTTGGAGGGGACAGTGGGGCTGGGTTTACATCCCATGCTTATCTTTCATTTATCTAATTATGCTTCCTTACTTAATTAACTCAGTGATTAGTATGCACAGCTCTTTGAACCATAACTAGTCCTGCTGATTGGGTTTCTATCACACTAATCAATCTCGTCTATTATAGAAATATACTACATGCTGATATCTGTCTGTCTACTTTCTATCTATCTTGGGATAAATGCTTCTGCAAAAGTGCTGAGAGCTTTCAACTCAGGCAATTTAATTTCAGGTAGAAAGTAGGACTTGGGGTACTTTATCTTCTTTCATTAGAAAAGCAAATCTTTTTAAAAATCTGATAACTTTACCTTCGATGGTTGGCTTTCTTACGAATTTCTTCTTGGTAGGTACACAAGTCTTCACTTACTTTGGCAAGTTCTTTAAGGGCCTTGAGAAATAGAAATTGCAATATCTGAGTACAATTCAGTTCCTATAGAATATGTAGAATAATGCAGAATTATGTTATAGGAAATGTCCAATCTTTCTGAAATAGAGACAAGCCACTAAATTATGGCTTTATTATGTTTATGATTTTGTGCTACAGTATTTTCTTGTGAACCACCTTGGTACTTATTGTAGAAAAGCAAGATTTAAGTTACTAAAATAAATCAGGAGTAGCTTTCTATAATTTTTGGACACTAGCTCAGCAAAACAAACAGCAAACGATTTGGAGAATTATAATTCAAAATATATATTGGATATCATACCACCTATATGGGTAATTTGCAAATCATGTGCTAACTCCCAGCTAGGAATTCTAGAAATTGTGGTCCCAACACAGCACAAGGATATATGATGGGGAAGACCCATACTTTCACTGTGTTTACTCCTCCCACTGCCATTGATTTCAAAGCATAGGAAATATTCTGAGAACTCCATGAGCTACTCAGCACCAATTCTCCAGCACCAACTGAACAATGCAAATAATAATAATAACCCTCAACTGCCTAGTCCTGAAAATCAAAAATCTCCTCTCCCCTTCTCTATGCAAATCATAAAATAAAACAAATGGTTTTTGGCTCTCCCACAACTTGTAACAACATAGGAAGTTATATGAGAGATGATGGCTTGTTTAAAAAAAATTCGGACACACTCACATCACTTTGCTATGATCATGGAGTTGCATAGGAAAGCATCTGAAGCTATAGTCTCTATTGATGGTTTGGCAATTAAATTATTTCCCAATACTTTAACAATGGATTCAGAGAGAGAAATAGATGCTGAACAATGGGTTTGTGAACCATTATATAATTTACACAAGAACAGTTTTTTTCCTGAAAGCCATCACTCTGCTAAACAAATAATTCCCTCAACACTGTTCAACTATTTACAAAGTGTACACTACTATTACTGTTAATCTTCTCATCACTCCTTATCACCCATCCCCTCCTACTTATGATTGTAGGACTGTAACTTTGTTGCTTGTATCCTTATGATTTATATTGACTGTTTCCTAGTATGATTTGATTGTTGATTGTACCCTCTGACTATCATTAAGTGTTGTACGTTATGATTCTTGATTCTTAACGAATGTACCTTTTCTTTTATGTATACTGAGAGTATTTACACCAAGACAAATTCCTTGTGTGTCCACACTTGGCCAATAAAGTATTCTATTCTATTCTATTCTATTCTATTCTATTCTATTCTATTCTATTCTATTCTAATCCTACTACTGTCAGGTTCCAAGAAAGGCATTTTAAAATGCAACTAGGATTGAAACAGACTGTTTTCAATATTTGAGATCTTCACTTTCTTGCATATGCATGATAACCGAATTCTGTCAGTTTCTTCCTTCTCTGTTCTTTCATACCAAACTTAGGGTATTTTACCCCAAGCAACTACTTTAAAATGAAATTGCTTACTTGAACCCAGAAATTAGGAAACAAAGGGAGGCAAGGATTTCTGCTTATAAGGGAATGGGTAGCCTGCAAGCTCTAATATTGCAAAATAAAATACCAGTTTTGTTCTGGTTTTAAATAAACTGGCACAAAGCCAGAAGACAAAAAAGAAGATTCAGCATGAGAATCAAGCGAATATCATCTGATCAGACATATACAGAGCCAGTTTTGAGCTGTCAAAAAGTTTTTGTGAGGAGATACCCTCTTTTTCCAATTTTTTGAGTTTTTTTTCCTCCTTTTAAGCATTTACTGGCTTTGTACTGCATAATCATTGGCATAACTGTGATTACTGAAAGTCCAGATCCTCTTATTAATTAGGGTTTATAAACTGGATTTTTGGGGAAGGAATTCCTTTGCGTGTGTGTGTGTGTGTATGAGATAGTGAATGTGTTGACCTTCTTGCAATTCACAAATCATTAGACAAATGGGACAAAAAGTTATAAGATCAGAAAAATTAGAAATTAGGCACGTAATAAAAAAAAAACCCTATGATTAATTTCATGAAGAGAATGTTTTTTCAGCCCCGAGAGGTTAAAGTAAAAGATGGAGAAGCATTGGTTCCAAATTAACAAACCCTGCTTCACACAGACCTAACATAATGACTGCATCATGCTACCAACTGCTTAAGAAGTTCTATCAAAATAACAATAAACTGAAGGAAGTAAAAAAAACATTGATTGAAACCTCTTCACTCTGTATTTAGTGAAGATATTTTTGGTACAGAAGACCTACATTCATATTCATGCAGCTATAGTTAGCATGTTCTCATATTGATTTAGTTCCAGTTAGGACAGTCAGCTGACCCACTCTTGTTACTTTCTGGCTGGTTTATAAAAGATGAGCAAACCACATTTAAGTGCTCAATAATAAAACTATTGCAATATTACAGGTTGAAGCTTGGTTAACACGCAACCTCAGTGAGACTACTCACAATATGAATATACTCACAATATTGAGATCCTGTGTGTAATTCTTGGTTGTTTTCAAGTCTGCACAGTCTTCAGACTCCTTAGAAGTTTGAAAAGTGAGATGATCTTTTGCAAAAGCATGGTTTCTCCTTTTGTTTTTCACACACTTGCTTTCCTTTTCGGGTTTGCTCTGCAAACTCTCTTTATCTGGCGAACAACTGTGCAATCCTGGTGGGTCATTCCATTCTAAGGTGGGGGAGCAAGCTTGTTGCTCTGCCTTGTTATGAATGGGCTTATTCTCCGAGATACTCATATTGTTTTCACGCCTTAATTTTACCTCCTGGTAAAGCTGGAAAAGAAACAAAATGTCTCTCATAGATAGGTGATCGTACATATGATCATACATACATCTGATTAAACAAAAGATGTCATCAGTTTTCTGGACCTGAAATTACTGATTAGCTTAACTATCTGAACATTTTTGTTTTATTTAAGAAATAGCTATTACACAAAGGGCTGCAGCACATTTCATAGACTACAAAGAAAATCCCAAAACTCTTAAAATATTGGTTGGGTTTCAAACATATAGCATTGGAATGTATGTTTTCTGCCAACTGCAAGGAGTTCTGACCAGACTCCAACTATACCCCTAATACTGTATCAAATTAGCACTCAGACTGAAGTGTTTCTCAGTTAAGTTGGAATAATTACAGTGGTTACAAATGGAAATAAATGTGCTGAAATGGTACACCGTCATTTGGAGAAATAAATAGCATCCATTACAAAAACTGTGGCAATTCATAAAATGCTACCATAGATGAACAAAACATCCAATGGATAAAGCACCAGACATCATTACAGTAAGAAATTTTATTGTGGATCTAGGATATTCTTTAAAAAAAAAAAACGGTAAGGGAGAGGACTAGGGATCAATGGACCTAGGCAGCTAATTTAACATTCGGGCCAATAAATTATTTTTATCTTTATTTCAATAGGATGCTTTATTATGAGCACAAGAAAAATATCCTTGCTCTGGGCCCAAAGTAGAACAGAAAATTGGGGAAACAGTAGGTGGCAAAATTGGGTGCTGAGTGATATATATATATGATTTGTCTGTTTGTTTTATATAACCGCCTATCTCACTTTTATGTAACTCTAGGCGGCTTTATATCTTGGCTATGACATGTTGGTTAGTATAATCACTGTGAATATCGTTATTAATTATAGCAGAGTTGACCAGAATAAAAGTGTTGTGATCTTACGTCACTTTCTTCTACAAACTAGGTATTTTTAACATGTTAATAAACAAGATGAGTCATTGTTTATCTTTGGATTTAAAGTATATCTATAAAAATCAATAGGTCTGAAGTTAAGTATATCTTTTTTTGTCCCTATAAGTTGTTGACTACTGATTCCTTCAAGTATAGCCTCTTGGTGATTGCCTGTACTAGTCCCTGGAGTTTTCAGATTTCAAAAGTGCTTTGCCCTTTCCTCCTTCCTAGGGACTAGAATTCATGGTTTCCTGGTTTCTAGCCTTGTTTCTAGCCTTAACCACTACATCAAACTGGCTTTCTATACATCGTTATCAAGCTCCATACATTTTAACGGGTTTATTCTTCTTATGAATAAATCCTAAACTAAGCAAACACTGCTTCTGCTTAATACCTAAACCCAAGTATTAGCTTTGAAGTCTGCTTTGTGATTAAACAATGAAAATGTAGGATGAAAATAATTAAAATTTTATCAGTAAAAGACATGCAAAATGCACGCCAAGAAACTGTCAACAATTTTGTAATTTCCAATAATTATCGATGTAAATAAAAAGCTACTTTAAATGCACCTACTGGTTTATCTGTGATTATCTGTTCCTCAGTTTTAAAGAATGTAGTTGACATGAAATACAGTATCACGTTTGGTTAAAATAATGTAGGGAATGTTAGGTATTAGTTCTGTTGGAACAAGTAAGTAAGACACAATAGATTTACATAGAAAAATAGCCAGTGAAACCTTTTAAATTGTAATGCCGGGTTAGTAAAGGAACAAACAGATTTAGAGTGATTACAAAAAAATTGTTCCATGGTGGTTTTCACTACAGTATGTGCTACCATTGTCAGGATTGCTTCAAAGTAAGATACAGTTAATATATGTCCTTAACTTCATTATCCTGCCTATAATTCCTACATAAAGCAATCAGCAACAAGCACGGCTAAGAATTTTGAAAACTGGAACTTAGAAAATATTGGAAGACTAAGATCACAGTATCATCAACCAACTTGAGAAAACAGTAGGTTCATAAGTACTAACCAATCCATTGCAATCTAAAGCCTCGTGCCTTAAAAAAACAACAACAACAGTATCACCACATTAATTTGCTGGTGTTGAAAATAATCCACGATACCTCTTCTATTTTCTTCTGCATGACTTTCCACTGGCATTCCCATTCTTTCCTTTCACTGTCGAAACGTTCCAACAATTCCATCTTCTCTTTACTCCAGTTCTTCTCAGTCATGTGCTCTAGCTGGGTCTGAAGATCCATAGTGTTGCTGGGTCAGTAGAGGAGAGGATGAGTCCTTCTCTCTTCTCTTCTGAGCTTTTCTTGGAAAGTGGGATTAATGATATTAGAGCAAGCTTTGTTTCTCTTGGGTTCCACCTTCTTTTTTTGGATGAGAGCAGTAGAGGAAAAAAGGAAAAGGAACACTGAAAAACCAAAAGATTCTATTGCATTAAAGGTTAGTTTATAGACTGTATTCTACAAATTCTGCTAGTTTGTTTATATATTTATTTATAAAATATAGAATGCTAGCCCTCTGATGGCATTCTATATTTTGATGATTCTGGGCAGCTTACAAAAGAAATGTTTAAAAATACAATAAAATATCAAAACAAAACTCCCCAAAAGAATAAAAACATTCAATATACTGTTGATGCTTGCAATAATAATAATAATAATAATAATAATAATAATAATAATAATAATAATAACAACAACAACAACAACAACAACAACAACAACAAGCAAACATTACAGAACAGGCTCAGATATTGCACCAGCCGAGTGCCCAGGAAAAGAGCTAGATCTTTACAGCTATATGAAACAGGGTTGGGACACAAGATGAAAATGAAAAAAATTCCAAAGCATTGTGTTGGAATTACATCTATGAAAGAGCAGATGTTCCTCTCCATAATTGTAACATATGCTATTCATTTTTTGTAATGCAGTGGTTCTGTATGTTCACAATAATTCTTCTAAAATGTACAAAAGTGTTCAACAAGACCTTTTTTTAATCATTATTTTGGAAAAACATGCAAAATATGGAAAGCTGTTTTAATTATTGTCTGGTTTTTTATTTCTTTAAAAATACTGTTTTATGTATTTTTTTATTTTATTTTAAATATATATATTTTAATCATTGTGATCTACCCAGAATTATATATTTAAAATGGGTAGCTATACAAATTGAAACAAGAACTACAATACTTTTAAAGCTGAAATAATTGCTCAGCTCAGTTAGAAAAGTAGTGCGATTAGAAATGTAGCAAGAATAATGCAATGTGCAGAGAATGTAATAATAACAAATTGATTATGATTATGGAACAAATCATTTCTAGAGGTATGATTACGTTTTTGATAGGAAAGTATGCAGTATACCGAAACAGAAATAATCTCGGAATAAGTATATACATATCACTGCTACTAAAAAATAACCTTTTGGTCATTGCCCAACATTGATTAATACATTTTCAACATTCTAGACTTTTGTAACATTAGAATTGGATTTTTAGTCACCTACTTGCACCATCATTTTGAAAAGGGAAAGTATTCTTTAAAGCTGTGCCATATAAAGTATGTGGTCAGCACTGAATTAATTACTCTGCTGTCATATTATTAAGCAGCTTCTTAGAAGAGAGACAAGCATACATACTACAAAAATACAGGGTATATTCCTGCAAATAAGAAACACATGTTCACACTTCAGTGCCTTTTCAGTATGTGATATCCAACCTTTCAAAATAATATAAGGTCCCTCAAGAATTTGGCACTGAAACTAAGGCCCACTCGACCTTGCAGGGCCTGGAATGCTTAAGACGCTTGTCCACTGCTATGTTCCAGATTGTTGACAAGACAGCCTATAACATAAAAATAAACTGTTTGCTAATATGCTTTTACAAAGTTACACAGTTAAGCTCTCTCCCCACCTCCAAACAAACATATATAGAAACATAAACAAAGTGTTCTACAACTGTAGTAGGCCAACTTCAGAGTTACACAGTCTCTCCTTCACAAGGTCCACCCACATGTATCCATATTTACAGCACAAGAGAAAAATCACATTGGACAACTATGTCTAAGCAGTTTTGAAGCAATTTAGGAAGTAGCTTGCAAGATAAGACCAAGCTCCTTTTCTTTGTAAATGTCTCATCAAACTGCAGATACCAGCTGTTAAATGTAAATTGGCCAGTGAGCTGGTTCCTGACCCATGCTCTACCTTCAATGGCTGTCCTACAATGAAGAAACTAGCAAGATAGATAGTATGTACTTAATTAGGATTTAATCCAAAATGTCTGTGCTTTATAAAAACATTTTAATATGTATAGATGATGGCTTGCCAAAATCCTCTTCACACAGCAAGGAGTGTGAATTCAATTCACAGGGGTTGAGTCAGGATCACACCCACAGTCCCTATCTGGCTTACGTACAATCAATAAAATTTGTAGGCTGAACTCACAAGTGTGCAACATGACACTATTCATTAAAAAAAAAAACTACTACTGCAGCCAGTGGGCGAGTGAATATACTTCTAACTGCTTATGTTGACCCATTCATTCTGTATGCCACATCATGTGAACAGGAATGAAGAAGGCCTAGACCAGTGGTGGCTAACCTTTTTGGACTCCTGTGCCGAAAATTGTTTGTGTGCGCACTTGCATGCCAGCACCCAGAAGGCAATGTACGCAGCCCCCCCGCATCTCTGCACATGTGCACACGTCTCCCATATCCCCGCCCATGTGTGCCAGATATCCAACAATCAGTTGTCGGGCAGGCAGCACACGCATATGCGCAGTGGGGCTCTTCCGGGCAACCTCTCGCGTGCTAGCAGAAGTGGCTCTGTGTGCCACTTCTGGCACACATGCCATAGGTTCGCCATCATGGGCCTACACAGATGTTACAGAGAGCGAGAGCCCTTGTTTTCCCCAATCCTCATCATGTTGATGGACTTCATGCTTCCTGGCAGCCTTGAATAATCTCAGTTACAAAAATACTAACAACATCATCGGTAATTTCCTTTGCATCTGAAGTGTTTTCTTTTTACTCTTTGAAAAATAAGAGGTAGTTGCCACAAAGGAAGAAAATCTGTGATAAAATGGTATCATTATATTTGGCAACTTTTGATAGTTTTTAAATAACTTGGTTTCTTCCATTTATAGTTTCTTCTGACGTTCTCACTGAAATGCTATAGAAAGTACATTCATTAATTTGAGCCAGCACTTGCCTGACATTACAGAGACCAGCCATAATAACGAAGAATACTTTTCTATCTTGCAGAAGCAAAGTAATAATATAACTGACACAGGTTTCAATATAACTGAAGCACAGGTTTCTCTGGCAATAAGTGACTTGGAATAAACAATACTTTTGAGCTTTCAGATTCCTACTTTTTCACTCAGCCAGTATTAAGGATCTTCATCAAGGCAAAGTTTATAAACCATGATTTGTTCATATCTTAGAATAAGAACCTAGGCTAGAGAATTTAGCTTGAAGGCGTTGGTGTTAACGTTTTCTATAACGTTAATACTACTCTGCCATCATACTTTGTTTAGGCAAAACTATTTTGCATTTGTCTCAAGCAACAAAAACAAGGCATCATGTGATAATTTCAGCAATGCTGTTCATACTTTATATCTAGTATACATTTTGCTTTTTTTGTCTCATATCTATTTTCTGTAATTTTCTCTTCTTACAAAGCAAAACTAATGATCAGTGAAATGCCAACCATCAGATCCAGAAACAGCTTCAACCATGAATAATTCAAAATGTAATGGATTCAATGCTCCAGGCATGTAGCTCATTCTTCAATAAGTCAATGCTCCAGGATTAACAGGATAACAGAATAACAGAGCATTGTGGTCGCTAGTGGCCAGTGGTGCTGGCAGCAGATTTGGACAGTGAGGCAGTTGGGGAGGAACATGGGCCAGTCCTGGAGTCTGAGGAAGGCTCTAACAAGTGCTCTGCGTCGGAGGCAGAGATGGGCCCAGGGCGATCTGATAATTATCAGTTGCCTTTGGAGTCGGACATCAGTGAGGCAGAAGAACAGCTGGAGTGTGCATGCGCAGAGCTGCCAGAGGAAGGGAACAGCTAAGTAACAAGGGTCGACTTGGGGGTAAAGCCACAGGTAGATGGTGAATGGCCCCTCCCATTGGGAATAAAAGAGGAGCTAAAGGGGAGTGGGGTTTTGCAGGAGACAATTAGTTCATTTGGGTGAAGATCTGTTCCTGCATTCTTGCCAAGTATTGTCTATTATAGTGTAGCATCTGAAAGATATTGGCCTGGCAACTCTTCAAGCCTGATAAAGGTCTGTAATTGGAAAATATCTTGAAATTGGCCTGAACTTTGCTGGAGAGGAATTCACTATAAACTAAATAAAAGGGGTTTATCGAGATGAGTCAGTTTCGTGCTGCTGGGGAAGCCTAAGTCAGAACACAGAATTGGAAGGGACCTTGGAGGTCTTCTAGTCCAACCCTCTGCTCAGGAAGGAAGTTCTATACCAGGGGTGTCAAACTTGCAGCCCATAGGCCGGATGCATCACGTGCTAGCCACGCCCGCCCCAGTTTAGCAAAGGGGGAAAAGTTGCAATACATCATGTGATGTGTCATCGCGAGTGTGACATCCCTGCTCTATACCATTTCAGACAAATGGTTGTCCAACCTCTTCTTAAAAACCTCCAGTGTTGGAGCACCCACAACTTCTGAAGTCAAGTCATTCCACTGATTAATTGTTTTAACTGTCAGGAAATTTCTCCTTAAATCTATGTTACTTCTCTCCTTGATTAGTTTCCATCCATTGCTTCTTGTCCTGTCTTCAGGTGCTCTGGAAAATAGGTTGACCCCCCTCTTTTTTGTGGCAGACCCTCAAATATTGGAACACTGTTATTATGTCACCCCTAGTCCTTCTTTTCAATAGACTAGACATACCAATTCTTGAAGCAGTTCTTCATACGTTTCATGCAAATATGAAGAAAAATTTACATATAAGAAGGGAGGAGGAAAGAACCAGCCTTTTCTGTATATTCTTGGGATGCTCCATTCTAGAATGAGAAGACTAATTGATTTACAGAGTCCCAAATCAAAAGGAGTTGAGAAGCACTTTAATTTATTAAAAGGCCAAAGTTTTTGTGAACTGTAGCTCATTAGAATGGCTATATTGATACAAGATTTACACTGGAATGAGGTCAGGATGAAGGAAAGACAGGATGGTTATGCAAATGTAAATTGGACTGTTCTTTCTCAGGCATAAGCTGAGTCCATATTTGCATTCAAACAACTTCTCAATCCAAAACAGGTTTTCACAAGCAAAAAAACAACAGGATACTAATGCTAATACACAAACATATAATACAACAAGCACAGCTATTTATTTCACCCTGACATCTAAGTGAACGGCATCATCATAAGACCCAATATGTACACCCATAAAATTAGAAGTCCCTTCACATGTTCTTCCTCCTATGAAATATAAACCATCAAATACCACCATCTCTCCTTCTGGATTCTACATAAGATAAATTTTGTGCTCAAGAATTAATGGTGCAAAAGTTTGACATCAGCACCCAGAACAACGATAAAATAGTATTAGAGCATTTCCACTTTCCAGGACATTGTACTGCAAAACTTAACATCACCATTTGGGAAAGAGCATTTTAACCACCTGATTAAGCAAGAGATTGCTGAACTCACATAACCTCAAAAATTTGGGCTATCTCAAAAGATTTCAACAGACATAATGGTTTTTTAACACGTTACAACTGAAAATTGATAAGGTATTTAATCTGTGTCACATATAACCTGCATCTGTATAACCATCCTGTCTTTACCCCCTTCTCAACCTCTCATTTCATACCATTTGAAATTGTACCTTAGTTTAGCCACTTCGTGTATTTGTAGGTTTTTCTGGTAGCTTAGGTGGCAGCTATCTTCTGGAACGTTTTCTTTTTGCCATATTTTTTTCATTGCCATGGCTAGTCAAAAAAAACTTTTCATGTATATTCTGATCACTAGAAGGCATATATACCATCCAAATAAACTGGAATGAATTATAAGCTTTTGCAGCAAAGTTGTCTTTGCTTCTTAGAAAATTCCAGTTGACAGATTTCCCTCTGCAGCCCTCAACACCTTTTCAAAACTACAGTATTTTCAGAGAACTCAGTGAACAGAAAAATGGGCAAAAAGCCTGAATCAATAACTTCCTGCTCATGAAAGAACATTTCTATCTCTGACAGATCCAATCCTTTGTTTTAAACCCATTTTCCCCTTGAATTCTTTTTCTTAGCAATCAAGACAAAATGAAATGTTTTTTTTAAAAAAATGCAACTGATGAATACGCTTTACTGCTTCTCAAAATCAGGTGGGTTTAGATGGCAACATACCATTTACCTGTTTGAAGCTCCAGGCAGTGCTGGTTTTATTTCTCTCTTCCAACTTTGCTATAAATATTTGCTCCAACCAACTTGAGGTCCAGGAATTTTTTTTGGAGTGGGGGGTGGGTGGGGTGGGGTTAAGCCTGTCTGGATAAAGTAAAGACAGCTTTATTAAAAGCAATGTTGCTGCAAATAACAGAGCTGCTCCAACAGCCCCAGAATACTGCATAAAGGAAGACAAAAAACGTTGGTTATTTAAGCAAATTATCTTGGCTTGAAGGAGCAAGAAGGCAAGCAAAATGAATTTTCTTCACTTCTAGGGCCAAAGTTCTAGCTCAGCGCCAGAGACTAAAGTGATGATTTCTCCAAAACAACTGGCTTAACTTTTCCACTCTTCTGAAAGCTTGTTTGCATTCCAAGTGCCATCTGAAGATGATCATGTGCAACCATTTCAATATTTTTTTTAATGAGGATCATTTGGCCTCTTGCTTTTTATTTTTAACTTTTAATGTACAGTATTTGGAGGCTGCTACATTTGAGTAGATTTGTTCAGAATGCAGAAAAATTTAAAAGGGTCCTCTGGCTTAAATATCTTTCCAGCAGCCTGTATGAAAGGAACGAGTAGAGAAACTGGAGAAGAATTCAATCTAGTAATTCAAGGAGAAGCAAAAAAAAAAAAAAGATCAGTACTACACCCCAAACATAAAAAGAAGACATTTCCCCACCAAATGGATATTGATTTCTCTCTTGTAATGGAGTTATTAACATGAGTGTTAAAAAGCAAAAGGACTCAATTCTAAAATTGCTTGGTTATTTAAATCAATCTCTGCAATGTACAATTGGTTTCTCACCAAGCTATTTTTCGGAAAGCCACACTGGAGGCAATCAAAATGTAATCAGATTCTGGAACAGAGTTACATGTTGCACAGAATGAAAATGACCAGAAGAGAACCAAGGCTCCCACAATTCAATCACTTACCTTATGATAGCTCTTTTACCCAGAAGGTCCTAGCAAATTTGCATGTATCTGCAAAGTTGACATGTGGTTTCAGGCAACAAAGTTGTGGAGCCAGAATCCAGAAAATCCAAATTTGCAGTCCTTTTTCTTCCTGGATTCAGTCTGTGGCAAGTCACTTCATAGCCTCAGATTTCCCCTTGATAAAACAATGACAAGAATTGTCCTAATTCACTACTACAATATTTAATACCAATAAAGCAAATAAGCAAATTTGCAAACTATTCCATTTAAACCACTAGAAAACCTAAGCAAAGTGTGCCTGTAAGAACAGCCTTTTTCAACAAAGGAATGTCCTGATAAATATGACTACCCCTCCCATCATCCTCAACCAGTATCATCAATGTGTGGTGATGAGAGACAGAGGGCATTAAATTATAGAAGTAAACAAAACACACACTGACTTTGTCTAGATTGCCTGCTTTGTTGTCTATTCATATGACTACTATCCTGATATCATTTTTAACTATTTCCTTGGGGACTGAGCCTCCAGCCAGATATTTACATCCAATGAAATAGCCTACAGTTCAATTTTATCCCAGATGCTGAAGCTCGTTTTACAATGAATAAAATCTTCGCGGGTGCTTTAATCGCGGGTGTCTTGCCTCGTCAATTTTTTCTCCTTTAGAAACTAGAATCAAATGTCAGTCCCCTCACACACATAGGACCAGTGCAAGAAAAACTGAATTACTAAATCCTTGGAAGCATAAATACATTGGTGGCATGGATACATGCCTGCTATGTGTAACAATCAAGAATATGCTTTTAATCCAAAGTCATCTGTCCGTTTGTTGTACTGACAACTTCTGTGTGTCCTAGACAAGGTCAGGATCTCAATATCAAAGTAAAGATTCCAAGAACGAGATCTATGTCATCTGCATTGTTCACAGAGCCTCTCTTTCCCCCTCTATCTTTACAAAGACATACAAACTTTCCTTAGAAACACAATGTGAAATACTTTCACTCTCTTGTTTGTCAGCACTCACACAAATATACACCAATCCACTTTGAAGTACATACTCTCTGAAATATGGAAAGCAGCTACTAAAAATACAAAGCAATGACATCAACCAAGAAGGTTGTTTTTAATGGAGATGAACAAAATGGGATGCCCAAGACAGATAAACAGAGTCTTCTTTTGATTTATAAGCAATTGCCATTCAGCTCGGCCAGGTTTTGAGCTCACAGTGCAAAACCATTATTTTTGATCACAACAGCAGCAAGTTTCTCTGCTATTGTGCACAACAGTTATACAATTCCAAGAAACGTTTTTGTTGAGAAACCTGAAAGACTGTTTGAAACTAGGCTATTTAGTTTAATCTTTTCCTTAAAAGTCAATTTCTTTTACAGTTACTGCCTCTAATTCAAATCCAGAAGAACTAACCAGATGTAGAAATAACCTTTTGGGCATCACATTTACATTCCTGCTTCTTTTGAAAATATTCCAATTCATTTCAGTGAAGGACCTGCAGTAATTTATTTATTTTGGGGGGTGGGTGGGGGGTGAGGACAGTGAATAAAAAGCAAGTGCTTAACTTACCCTTTGCAGTGGAAGAATCCCTTCCATCCAAGTGAAACCAGGAGTGAAAAGGGAGGCGAGGAAAAGCCTTTCTCCAGTTCTGCAAACAATGACCCTTCAAAGAGATATGAAGCATCAGAGTCTCTGTCAAGAGAAAGTCCTTAGAGTAACGTTACTTCAACTTTACAATTTTCTGCAAACTGACAAACAGTTCCGTTTAGCATCATCCCAGCAGCTGGTTTCCACGTGACGTCAGCCTTCAGAGGTTGGTTTTAAAAGCTCTTCCAATCCCAAGTCCTGTAACCTTAGATCTTCTCATATTTTACATAAACAACTTCATGGCCAGGACATTTTTAGGTTTTATAGTGAAGCAGAGTTCTTGTCAAAGCAGCCAGGGTAAGCATTCGACAATAGGCAGTTTTAGATTTCTTTTATAAGATATACTTGCCTTTTTTTTCTATATAATTTTAGTATGCTTTGTTGAGTCAAACTGCACAAATAGCACTGCTGCTGCAGCTGCTTAAAAGAACAAGTATTATCAAACTCTGGCTGACAAAAAGATTAATTTTAAATAAAAACCAAATCTGGTATTTTTTTCCCCCCTACCGCCTGGACAGAGTGAATTCTGCCTATGCCTATCTTTTAAGGAACATCAACAGCTGTAGCTGCCCTGGAATGCAGGGACCCCACCTCAGGATGGGTGGGGCAGCAGACCAAACTATGAGCAATCTTCCAAGGCTTTTCTAGCTGCTTTTGGCCAGCTGCATCAGCACAATTTAAGAAGATATAATTGATGCATGAGGAGCCAAGTAGTTAGGCCTCTTATTTTATGGGCAATTTGTAGGTTTATATTAGAACCTGTTTTATAAGTCAGTTACAAGCCATAGAGGCAGGCCCAACTTCTGGTGATGAGAATGAGCAAGACCCTCCATCCTGTCCATCTAGTGACAATCAGAACAGTGACAAGATTATTCTGTTGATATCTCTAATTCTGTCTGTTAAGCCTGAATTCCCCAACGAGTGTTAAGGAAAACAAACTAAACAGAATGTGTAGCGTAGTCAGATAGGCAGACAGGTAAATGTGTGAGATAAGTTTGTATTTTAGTTAACACGCAGTAAAAAACAGATACGCTTGTGCTATCAAAAATATAGTTTATTCCATTAGGAATTATAGCATAGTCAAAATAAACGGTCCATTAGTCATGTATCATTTCAGTCAGTCCAGTCGAGGACCCTCAATTTGCAAAGTCCGTGTTGAATAGCCAATGTCAGTTCACTTACAATAAATCAGTCCGTATTATCTCTTCTCTCCATTGAGAAATCAACACTCCTTTCTCTCCTCCGTTCCAGTAAGGAAAAACGCAGTCATCAATCCATCCAGTAATTAGGGATCATTAAGCCAGAGAGAGAGAGCTGCAATTGACTTGCTTCTTTTATGGTGCTTTTACAACCACACCCTTAATTACATTCTTGTAGTTAAAGTTACACACACTTTAACCAACAAACCATGATAACTTTATTTATTATTTTTACCCAAACCAGTTAGGGTAAACAATGTTATCCCTAACACTGTCAATCAATCCAACTTACCTGTTACCTTCCTCCTCTTCTACTTCCCTCAGCCCTGCCAAACTTAGTCATTTTTAGTCCATCATTTACTCAAATAGATGCCCCCAAAACATACATTTCTTTTTCTGGTCATTGCCTTTATTTCATTGATTGGTTCTTGTGGTTCATGGTATTCTTATTAATCAACTATTTTTCACTTCTTCTCAATGTCCAGCTTTTGCAGGTGTATTTAACTGTTCTAATATTTTGACACGCTCTTTTCTGAATTTGCTATTTTTTTCCTCCCTAAAATTAAGTTCTTTCTCTTTCTAATACATTGCCAATCTTAGTATTTTATTCAGTTTGAATAATAACCAAATGGTCAATTACTTTCACTTCTTCACCATTACTTGTGAATGCACTAAGCATGCTAATCAATACCTTTGTCTTCTTTATATTTAACATTAACTGACATTTTTACATTACATTTTTATTCTCCTAATGTGCTATATCTTTTTTATTTTCACCTAATAAAGTGTCATCTGCATACTTCAATTTGTTAGTATTTAAACTCCTTTCCATTCCAGCTGTCATATGTTCCAATTTTAATCTATATGCTATTCTTGTTAAAAATAATTGAGATAATATGCATACTTATCACGTACCTTTTCCTATTTAGAATCTTCAAACTCAGTTATTACAAGAAATTCTTGGTTATTCCAAAGGCCCCTCAAAAGAATAATCAGGTGTTCTGACATGCTCATTAGCTTTAATATGTTCCACATTCAGGAATGTTCTATATAATCAGGCCTTGCTGTAGTTATTAAAGGAAAGATAAACTTCATTCTTCAATTCTCTTATAGTCATGCTTATCCATCGTATGTTAGTTGTCTCATCTTGTGTCTTTTTGAAAATCTGCTTGTTCATTTTGTAATTCTCTCTCCGTGTGCAATTTTTTTTTTTTTTGTAAATCTTTAAAATAAATTTTTGGTTGTGTGGAAAAATTGGAGGGTAATAGTTCAGTGAATTGCACATTGTCTTGCAAAATATCATTTTCTTATTGGGACTTAGTTCTTCTGTTTGTTAGTTTTCAGGTGTTTTGTCAATTATGTACCTCTTGGAACTAAAAATGTTGCTAAACTGGATGGAAATAACAAAGAATAGTACATTTGGTCTAGGAAGTTTAATTGATTTTCTGCTTCAGAAGAAGGAAAATTACAGAATTGTTCTTTCCATTACTCAAGTTCAAAGAACATGGAGGCAAGAGACAGCTTTGCTAAAAATAGCACTTTCCCTTCTGATAAAACAATTCCAATCAATCAAAGCAAGTTTCTTCTAGGCACCATCAAGATTAAGATAAAATATACGTAGGATGGCTGCAAATGGTCGAACCTATTGTCTCCATAAATAACCTCACATTTGAAAAACTAAGGAAAGAGATGAGTTTGAGAGCAGAAGAAAGCATGGGGCATAAACAGAAAAAGCAGGGTATAAAATTCATTCACAAATGATAAGAATGATACAAGAAAGTGAGGTCCCTCATTTCTTTAAAATAGTAACACTCTGAACATGTAGAAGTTGCATGTCAAGGAAAAGGAGATGAAGTCTCTGGTACAGAGAAAGGGACAAGTGACATTCCAATTTGAGACTTCCAGAGAGTTCAGTATTTTCTGAAAATTCGGTAGATGGATGACATACAAATGTAATAATTAAATAAATAGATGCTCAGGGGCACTGGAGGGAGGAAGAAGGTTGTAAAATGCACATTCATAACTTTACAATGCAAATGTCAATCCTTTCATGAAAATATGAAAGAGATAGAATTTGCTTTGTCACATCACAACACACATTTTGTCATTTTGACATCATGGCTCTGGATAATGAGATGGGCAACATTTAATAAATAAAATAAATTTTAAAATGGCTAGATGTAGTGGTCTCTGCATTAGAAATTTGCTTTTTCTGCAAATATTAAGGATGCTACTTGGATTTTCAATTTTTTCCTCAAATATATTATGTGCTATTCTGTGCATTACATGGCACAGTTTTTTTCTTTCATAGGCTGACAACTGTAGTTTTAATAGTGCTATCTCAGAATATCCAAAACCAAAGTCTACAGCAACTGAGAAAAACATGATATAAATTATCCAATAATATCATGTTTTAAATTTCTATGAATTAATTTGACCTGGCTGCCAATTCACTTCTGACTACTTCAACAGCACGGGCAAGCAAGTGACCATTTGGAAGCAGGGATGGGATTATACCAGTTTGGCTGGGTTCGGACAAACCGGTATTTCTGAGGATCATCTGTGAGTGAACTGGTTTGCTCAAACGGTCAGCTGTTGGGCCTGCCTGCCTGCCCAGGCTCTATTCTGACCTTTATTTCCTGGTTTTTGAGGTCACACGCGGCACAGAGGATTGCCGCATGTCAGCTGTTTAATATACAGGGAGATTGCAGGAGAAGGTCAATAGCAAACCCTCTACGCATGCACTCAAAGTACGCGCTCACCGAACCGGTTGTTATACCAGTTGAATCACATTTGTCTGGAAGTCTAAGAAATGAACTTTTACACACAAGACACAACATCCAAATCACAGCTTTGGAATGCTGGGGAAGAATGGAAAGGAAAGGAACAAGCTGAAATATGATTTTAATGTTTCCAATTTGATGGCGAAAAATTCATGAGCTGCAATGCAGCTTCTAAAAATATAGGTTCTTTGGTACACATTTTACTATGCTGAATCCTAGTGAAAAGGGATGCTTATTCTTTTCTGTTTATTTTCAGATTTTGCAAAAACAGTATTATGTCCTGATAAACTTGTCTAGGTAAAAGATTTAATCCTGCACTTTTTCTCCCTTTGTTTTAGCATCAGCCGAAATTTAATCATCTCTGCTTCAAGCCAAGCAAAAGAACTGGAGTGTGATGTTCTGAAGGCATTGCACATGTTGTAAACAACTCCTCAAGGTCATCCAAAGTTCATTTTTTCTTTTATGACATATTCAGGCACTGTTTCTGATTTTTTAAGGATGGAGCATATTTCTGCTTTAGCATGGCAACTATTTTCTTCTGCTCTGACTTTAAGGCTGGGTGGCATACGTCAAGCTGATTTTGGCATTTGAAATAGAACTTTCACATTGTTGTTTAACTTATGAAATATTATTTCAGCAGCATATCTATCCTTCAGATTCCCATTTTTTTACTATTGAGATTCGAGACGACTTACAATCCATGGATAAAGCAAGAATAAGCCTAGCTTCCTCTTATTCTGTAATTATTTTGAGATAATACAGTGGTCTCAGCTTACAAGAAATGATAAGAGAACCATGGACTCTGCAGATGCTGCCAAACTGGCTCCCAGCATTTCTTGCCGTTAACTCTATATCCTTCAACTGAAAAGTCTAAAGCTGAGTCAGGTAATGTAATTCTCAAAGGCTCCCAGCTGTCTTTATCCATCTGTATTGTTTCAGTATATAAAAAGTCTTTTCAGCAGCATCTTAAGAGCCATACTTTATTACTGCTTTCGAAGTGGTATCTTAAGAAGCATGAAAACCGATATTTTTTGGAGGATGCTACTCCAAATTTGTAGTGACAGGTTTAAGAGCAACATAGCATGTGTGAGTAATGTAGCAGAGTTAGACAGAGCCCTAGACCATAATTGTACTAGACAGATATCACAATGTTGTAACTTCATAGTAAACCAATAGTTGCTACTTTTATTTTTGTTACAGAATTTTGGTCAATAACATATCTCTGTTAGCTACTTCATTTCTTGATAGCTTTTACTAAACGGAATTTAGTCCCATAATGCATTTCTCCTTAATTGTTCCTATGCCAATGATATCCTAATGTTGAGCATATTGTCAAATATGAGATGTAGCTGGACAAAATTGAGAAGCAACCATGTACGACTATGGAGTATCGTGTTTATCTTTTAAAAGAAACATGGATCTGATCACAGAATCAACTTACCAAAAGAAATAAAGGTTCCCCGCATTCTTCCAGATGATGTAAGTGCCCCCCAGGACGGTTTTCCTTCATGTCAGAACTTTTAAATGTATCTCTCAGGATTGAGACCATTGCAGCTGTTCGCCTCCATAGAATAGTGGTAATCCATTACTATCTAAATCTAATTCCAGAAAATTCTGGAATTCAGTATCATCATGATACAGTGTTTTTTGTTTGTCTTGAAGACAAGCCAGAATGTTCAGTAATTTTAATCTGTAGCAAGGCATAGTGAAGAAAGTATTCCTTTGACCACACAAAGAGATAAACTGTTCCTCAGCAGCTGTTCCATTCAATCTCTAGACGGGCACTCCAAATCCAAATGAAGTTCTAGATCCTGGAATAAAACATCAGATTGTATTAACAGATTTCACGGAGACTGTCAATTCTGCTAACTTGGAAGAGGAGCATGGTTATTGAACAGGGTGAGAAACTGTCACCCCTCTGAGGTAAACCAGGTCAGGAAAAAAAGACACCAAAAGAAACCCTAGAATCTTATTGTATTACTCTACAATAACAGAATCTTGAAAGCCTGTCAGTCTTTCCTATTCTGTCCCACTTAAAGCAAAGAGAGTTGAGGAAGCCATGAAGATGATCTAATGGAAACCAACCGGAAGCTATTAAGATACTGTTCCTGTAGCTTCTCAAAAAAGTATAATTCTAGTCTTAATATGAAATCAGTTTCCAGATATAAGATAAAGCAAGGCAATTTTCTCACACAACCTTGTCTCCTGGACTGAGAGCATGTTTAACGTATCTTCTCCAAAATCATCTCTATGTTTCACTCGAAGAACTATCAAAATGATCTAGGCTCTCGGTTTTATCATACAGACTATTGCACACTTGGGAGGCAGAGTGACATTTAGTTTCTCAACTGTGTTGTCCTAGAAGCAGTGGGAGGCTCATTTCATGATGATCTCTCGAAAAACATCTCGATGAAGGCAGTGAGATACACTGACTCAGCAATTAGCCGTGACATCCGAAGAAGCTTTTATATATTTTCTGGCAGCACTTAACTGACTTTGGCTGACCTCAGAAAGTTAAACAAGTTTGTAATTTAATGGGATACCATCAAAAAAAATCCCAGGGATTTGAGAAAGGGATTTGGGAAATAAAAAATATATCCTAGAAGAATGGAATAGCAGAGCATTCCTGTACTGTTGTCAATGACTATTAGTGTACAGATATCAGCTTTGCAAGGTAGACCAGATAGGAAGCATGGCCAGATAAACTAATTTTACTTTATTGGAGGTTACATTAAAACAATCTTGCAAGTCTGAAAGTATCTTTCTCTCGCATTCCTTTACAACCCAAGAAACTAAGGAGGGTGCCTTCTGAGCTGCTGCTTGCCTAATCTACAGTCCTGCTGTGGGCTAAGCCACCTTTAATCTGGTCTTTCTCTTGGCTATGTCACTTCACCCTGTCTCCCACATATACTTACCACACTTTAAACTAGGATTTCTTGAATTGCAGTGAAAGCCCCATGAATATGAGATGCCTCGCCTTCAAATTCAGGTGTTTTTGTGGAAAATAATATTCTGGCATGATGATTAAACTTTTAAAAGGAAAGAAAAAGAGCCTGACACATATACTGATCTGAATCCTGTGGGTTCCCTTGGTAGTGTAGATTAAGGCACATTGGAGGATATTAGCTACTTTAATAGAATGGATTCTGCTAGGGATTAAAGATTGAAAAGGAAGAGGCAGGAAACTGAAGTGAAACTGAACCTGTGGGCGATCATCATGCCTTGCAGATGAGGTGGCCCTGTCATATTTGGCTGTTAATATGAGAGGAAGTGTCTAACACATTTCTGTAATTTGATCAATCATTCTTGCAACCAAAATAGCTTCCACTTCAGACTTGATCAGAATTCTCAAATGCAGTATTCATTGGGATGAAACCAAGCAACCCTTGGTCACATTCCCTGTAAATCTATGCACCTAGGAACCACATAGTATGGGTCGTACAATAGAAGTTTTGCCTATGGAGAGAGCTCTAAAGAAGTCCAAATACGCACTGTACTTTCTTTGCACAATTATGTCCCCAGGGGTGGGATTCAACCGGTGTTACTAGCAGTTCGGTGATTATGTTTTGCAGCTGAGATTGAAAAAGCAGGAAATAAAGGACAGGTAAGAGCCCAGGCGGGCAGGTGGGCCAAACAGCAGCAAACACAGAACCGTTTCGGTGTCTGCTGCTCTTCAGAGCTACCGGTTCTATAGAGCTGGGCAGAACCGGTAGCATCCCAACCCTTTATGTCCCACTAGGGATGCCGTAACTGGTGAAAATTCTGGAATTGAATTGAAACTGATAGTTGCAGACAAACTTGAGCTACCTCCTATGAAATGGACATATGGTAGCATGGAGATAGTTTTTCCCATGTTGATGGCAGCAAGAAAATCATCTGGGAGCATCTACATTCTAGTTGATCTCAAGGTTTATGTCAGGAATATTCTGGGTCTCATGAGACCCTCCATAATGACTGTGGAAGGGAAAAAGAAAGAAAAAAATAAAGTGTAATGAAGTTGATGCATGTTCTTTTGGAAGAACAGAATGAGGGGATTGAGGATCAGAGATGGTATTTAGCAGGTTCTGACCAGTTCTGGATAACCAGTAGCAGAAATGTTGAGTAGTTCAGAGAACCAGCAAATACCACCTCTGACTGGCCCCGCCCCCATCTATACTCTGCCTCCTGAGTCCCAGCTGATTGGCTGGGTCTTCTTTTGTTGCCCTGCACAGGAGAACAGAACTGGAAAGCAGGTTAGTGGGGTGGGGAGGGAATAGGGATTTGGGAGTATGCTTCCCCTGCCACACCCACCAAACCACACCCACCAAGCCACACCACGGCCACTAAGCCATGCCCACAGAACCAGTAGTAAAAAAATTTGAATCCCATCACTGTTTGAGGATTTACTTTCAACTGAAGAAATTAATACTTGGCTGGTTCCACTTGAATATTACTGAATGTGCGGAATGTGTGTGCCTTTCATAACAGAGGTTCCACCAATTAGCACGCTAAAATGTGCAGTTAACAACAAGTGTTAACATTAGAGATATTCTACTTGAACAGTTTGTGAATGAATCTCAACAGCAACAAATCTGCCTGCTCTTTTCACATAACAAAAAGCAACAACTTCGGTTTGTCATATCTCAACAACCAATTCTGAAACATAAAATTTCCACTCAGTTCTTCCATAATTTTGTCCACCAAATTTGGGGTAACCATGATGTACATTGTTTGTTTCACGTTGGTTATATAAATTAGAGTATTTGGCATTTTAGGGATCTTTATCACAATTTCACAATAATTATGACCTTTCATGGCTAAGTGAGGACAAGAAACTGTATTTCATTTTTAGACTGCATTAATCCAACACCCTAACTACCATACACAGTGTCAAATGATAGCATTCATTTTCCCTGTATCTGACATCTTAATCCAAAATTATATTAAGGCAATAAGATAGTTCTTTCACTCATTGGTTTCTACTTCAAAGATATATACAAGATACTGGCATACTTTTCCTGGGAAAGAGATTAGGTAACAGAAACTAGCAGTTCAAAATTTCAAATGGAGAAACTCAGTTTTCCTTTTTGACTGGAATATTCATTAAAATGTAAGAATCTGTCAACTGCAGTTGCCAGAAACTGACTTAAGCTAGGCTTCAGGATCTCTCAAGACATCTCTCAATAAGTAATAAACTGTCAGAACTCAGCGCTACATCACAAACAATAGTGTTGTGGTAATTAAGACCACCGTACTTCACTAGTGAAGAAGCTTCATGATAACCTCTATGGGGATAAATCATCAACATCCCCAGATGGATCAATTCAGAATGAATGCATTCTTCTTAACACTGGGTATAACTTTTCTTCAGGTAAAACATGGACTTGAGGGCCTAAATAAAGTTGTTTCTACGTTTTCTGCACTGCAGCTTTCAACCCTTGATTCAGCAACTAATGAGGAGTTGCAGGCAGCTGGACAACTTCTGGCCATGAAACACAATGACTCTGATATACTTTCTGGTAATTGCTCCCAATTAGATCATGACTGAAATCCAATAGTGCTAAAACAGGGGTGTCAAACTCATGTCATTGTGATAGTGTCACATGACATATCAGGACTTCCCCCCTTCGCTAAACCGGGCGTGGGCGTGGCTAGCGCGTGATTTATCCAGTCCGTGGCCTGGGAGTTTGACAGCCCTGTGCTAAAATAACAGTAAAGGAAGTTTTAGAACACCTTATGATTGAAAACTATATGAGGATTTGGATTTCTGAATCTTAAATTTACATCACTATGCATATTTTTCAACTAGTACCAAATTCCAAAAGCTTTCATGTAGTATCAAATTGTCCTTCCTAAGAATATTTGAAATATTCACATGCAGCATAATTTGAGTTCAAACTATCATTAGTCAGATATATCTCTATTGCTACAATATTGACTTTAAAATTGTGATATATTATTTCTGGAAAACTATATTAGTATCCTTTTTTTAATGTAGAAGTGATGTGAAGAAATAATCTCATTCTTAAAATTGGTAGTAATGAAAATAAACTTGTTATGTGGGAGATTTGGCTAGATAATGGGATTTTTATTTTAGATCAACTAGTAGATAATAATGATGAGTTATCATTTTCTGTGTTAAAAGACAAATAGAATTTGTCTGTTGCCACCCAATGGCAGTTTTTACAATTACAACATTTACTAATGACTCAATTTGCAGTAGCATTTTCACCTTCAGAAACACTTGCATTATTAAAAGCGATCACTAAATCCAAGAGACGAGAAAATCCACAATTTATTTTTGTAAACAATTGTTATCAACAAATCAATTTGATATGCCTATTTTAAAGACTAAATGGATATGATCATTTTAAAAGCTGAATGGAACAAGGAAGTGGAGACCCCATTTTATCTACAAATTAGGGAATGGGTTTTTTTTTGTTTATTGATTTTCTATTAAATACATTTCTTAGTGCTTAATAAACATGTTGTCTGGGTATTTAATTTACTTAACAATACAAATTATGGTATTTAATCTCAATAACAAATGTCTCAGTAGATTTTTTTTTGGGGTGGGTGTAGGTGTGTGTGCCTTCAAGTCAGGTAGTTAGAATAGGATCCAGTTAGGATTTTAGAGATCCTTGTATTTTTTTCCTCCAACATTTATCAAAATGGTTTGCCCTTAGATTCTTTCTAGGTCTAAGAGAATGTAACTGGCCCAAGGTCACCCAACTGGCTTTGTGCCCAAGAGTCACAGTCTCCTTGTTTCTAGAAAACTATATCAAATTGGCTCTCCAACAGATCTTCAACTATGACTTATTCAACAAAAAAGTAAGATTTCAGGTTTATAGGACACCATTGACCTTGTACAGAAAAGTAATGAACAAATGTTTTTGGAGATGCTATATTTGGCAATGTTCTTAAGAGATTGTCCTCTAGGAAGAAGTAATTAGATACATTTACTTGACTTTGAGGTAAACTTTAATAATTTGGGATGCCCAAATTGTTTTAAACTTAATGCCAGTTACCTGAAAATTGACATTTGGACAATGGAAATTGATTTTCTTTTTTTGTGTTCCCTCTTTGTTCAGTTCATAGATAGATAGATAGATAGATAGATAGATAGATAGATAGATAGATAGATAGATAGCACATTCTGTAACCATGTTTTACTCACATTTATAAGTTATACTTGATATTTTTTGCTAGGTTAATAATAGCAGTAACTGCAGAAAGGTCATTCTTCAAACTAAAGCATACAAAGGAATCATCTGTGCAACAACATTTCACAAAAGGTTGTTGCTACTCTTGAATGAGAATGAGCTTTCCAGAAAAATATACACAATATTCAAAAGATAAGTCAGGGTGTTATCAGATGACAACACCCAGGACTGTTGAGCAACCCTTTATAATATACCTGCACATGCCCTAGGAGGATGACGTTGTATTCCTGCTGTATAGGATTGGTTCACTGTGACTGCACAGTACAGACATGCAACATGTGAGACCAATAAACTACACAAACAGAAGAAGGTAAGAGTGATAGTAGCCAACTTCATTGAGTGCCTGGCTGCTTGCCTAGAAAATAAGTCACTACTGCTGGTGGTTTAATTATTGGGGATTTAGTTTGGGTTGTTGACAGAATGAGATATTATCAATATTACCATTATGATTGCACTTTGCATATTGCGATCTGTACAGAGATTCAGCAGATTCTAACCAGTTCTGGAGAACCGGTAGCGGAAATTTTGAGCAGTTCAGAGACCCAGCAAATGCCACCTCTGACTGGCCCTGCCCCCATCTATTCTCTGCCTCCTGAGTCCCATCTCATTGGCTGGGTGTTCTTTTGTTGCCCTGCACAGGAGAATGGAGCTGGAAAGCAGGTTAATGGGGTGGGGAGGGAATGGGATTATGCAGTAACCTTCCCCCAGGAGTGGGGAGGGAATGGAAATATTACAGTATCCTTACCCTGGAGTATGGTGGAAATTGAGATTTTACTACTGTAAAATCCTTCCCCTGCGACGCCCACCAAGTCACGCCATACGCACCAAGCCACGCCCACAGAACTGGTAATAAAAAAAATTGAATCCCACCACTGAATCTGTATTAAAAAATGCAAGAAGGACTTGCTCAGCCACTGATTTTTTGCCAAATTTATGCCATTATTATTCTACTCAATATATGTCCTTGCTGTGATGGACATGGCATGACTGATTTGTCATGGACCTATTCCGCCTTAACACACACTCACATATAATTTGTTCTCAACACTCATCTTAACTTTCTTCCACTTTTGACAAAGTTGATATAAGTATACATAAATGTAGATGAGTTGGCAAAAACCACCATCCTATTGTCAACATAATTTTATCAATATTTTAAATTGTTATGCATTTTGGTCAATTCTTAAACAGACCTCCCATTTATTACTCCTAATCATAGGAATAAGGCAGAAGGGAAAGCAAAAAAGATTTTTGGTGAAGTAATGATATGACAAATGGTCTATTGCTTTGTTGTTGTTTTGTTTTGTTGCTGGCACACTAAAATCACTCAATGCATGGGGATATTGTCAAACTAAAATAAAATTAAGAGCTCCCTTGCTTAGCACAAAATCTGATGTAAAGGCAAAAAAGCTACATTGGTTTTATGACCATACATAGGTCATTTTATTAGTTATGAATATAAAAGGAATCTCTGGAGTAGAATGATTTGATATTGAAGACGACTGGGTCCTTCTTGGCTGCTGAGCATGCTTGGTCTTTACTTCTGTGTGAATATTCTCCTCCCCCAAATTAACAATCATATAGGGGTAAGAATAGCTGATCCCAGGTATTACAGCATCTCTCACACACATATCTAAATGCACATTCTGCAGGGGGGAAATCCACTTGCTTACCTGACTATTTGGATAACGCTAGTTCAGATTTGATTGTGGGGCTCTTTGGTATAGGCGCTTGCATCACCTGCATTTTGACATGGAGGTTGGTTTCTCTTCTTCCTATCGAACAGTCTTCAGTGTTTTTACAGCAGCGATTACTACACAAACTATAGCTCTTGAACTTTGTAGCTTGGGAAGATGGACAACATAAAACAAACTGAAAGTAACTCTATACAAATGATAAAACGATTAAAAAATGTCTACAGCACAAAGAACAATGTGAAAAGAAAGACAAGTTTAAATATTGTTGTGTAAGAAAGGGATGAAAACAAGACAAGGATGAGTATAAGTAAAATGATAGGCTGGAACATCTGGGGAAAGTAAATACAAAAACAAGATAATGATACATTAATAAAACAGCAACCTTGACTTTTCAAGAGGGAAAAAGCTACATTAAATCTTTCTGCTTAGTCTAGTGAAAATTGTATATTTCAGTTCCAAATGCCTGGGCAAAAGAATCGGAGGGAATCTTGTAATAGTAATATTGGCAATTTAAATATTTTAACATTCTCCTGAAATATCTATGAATTTTCCCATCTGGGTGCTGATTGCTGTTAGGGAGATATGTTGGTTTTATAAACTGAGAGCAAACCCTACTCCTTACTAGCACTAATGATGCTACCTAGTAATGAATACAGGAATGAAACATCTACAAGAAAACAACCAAATTCAGAGAGAAGCAAGGACCCCTCATTTCATCCCTGAGCTACATATATTCTCCTTTATTGGTAGAATTAACAAATTAAAAAGTGGATTGACTCAAATACGGTAAGCTGACAGTTTCGCTATTCCCCATCATTCCTACTTTTGCTTATATATCAAAATGAAGATTGACAAGGCAGCTGGCAGGCCCTGGCTGCAGTTACTCCTTCAGCTAGTCATCCTCTTCCCTCTCTTAGCCAAAGAAAAAGGAGGCAAGCAAACCACTCCAAAGAGGGCTCCAGAACAGGGGGAGCAAGAAGGAAACCTTGAAACCAAGCTAGAAGTCCCACTCCCATTAACCTTGTCACTCTCAACTTCATCCTCATTGTCCCAGGCCTTTGCCCTGAAGATAGGTTGCTATAAATTCTTTTGTAGTTATGTTGCTCTATGGGCAGAAAACCTCTATGGGCAGAAAGCCCATAGCGATTTTCTGCCCATAGAGTAATTAATTAATTCCATTAAGGGAATCGCCCAACACCCACCTGGTTACCTATTTTCCAAAGCCAAGTTAAGACATTCTCCCAGGCAGTTTTGTATTTTAGAATTAAACATTTAAGTTTCATTTGTAAACTTTTAAGTATCATATTATGCTGGGATAATAGATTTTATATATTTTATTTTTACCATGCTATTTATTATGTATTTCAATTTTAAGTTAAGTTTTTTGTCTGTCTTTTTTCTAACTATATACGTTTTTATAAATCCTTTAATACTATGGGTACATTTAAAAAAAAGCTAAACAAATGACTATTTACTATTCACATTTTTAACCAACCCACAGAGCTCTTACTAGGTAAGTATCCAATAATGTCTTCCTCTTATGCTATACTTGTACAAAACCTAAGAATCCAATATTGGAACAATAATCTGGGAAATTTAAATTGCAGTCATAGGAATTAAAGGGTGTCTTCTTCATCTCACATAAGCACACATGAAAGTAGATCAAGTATTTAACTTTTATCCTGGGCTGAAACTCTTTCTCCTCAATGGCTTGACTAAATAAAAATCTACCTGACTCACTGACAAAGGTTCATCTGTACTTCGATCATCAGAAGGCTTTGGAACTTCTAGCTTGTCAATGAAGGCCTGGAGCTCTTTCCTAAATGCCTTCATCTGGGCATTGATCCGATAAAGAAGTTCGTGCTCTCGTATCCTACTTCCATCGTCTTCATCATCCATAAATCCAAACAGGTCCCCATTTGCCACGTAAATTCTTGCCTCAGCTATGATAGTGCTGGTATCAGAAATCAAGCGGTCAATTGTCTTGCCCAGGCGTTCAGCTTCACAGTGGATGTCCTTGGTTTGCTGCCGGTCATTAAAGCTTTTCTGCCAACCTACCGGGGTTGGATAGAAGGATCTTGTAGGGGTCAAACAACGGATGTTGCGGACTTCCTCTGAGTCACTTTCTCCACCAATGGGCCCTTCTCTTTTGCGGTGAGGGGGACGAGAATCCTCATCACTTTCTTTCTTTCCTGCCTCACTTTCAGCATCGCTGTCCCTGGGACTCCCTCGGATCCCCAAATGAGAGGCTAAATCATAGCGCTGCATGTTGGACAACAGTATCCTGTTCTCATATTGGAGCTGCATGACTTTACCACTGAGTTCGTTAATTTGCATGCGGGCAGCCTTCAATTCTTCCTGAAGGACTTCCGTCTTGGCACTGTCGTGGTGTCGTGAACTATCGTGAGTTCCACTCTTGTATTTGTATTTGTTCAGCTCTGCAGTGACACGTTTGTTTTGTTCTTCTGCATCAGATAAATTCCTCCTCAATAGTTCAGTCTCATCTTCAACTAACTGCAGATGCTGCCGTAACTCTGAGACAGATTCATTCGGTTCTCCCAGGAGGGGGTTGGCTGCCCCAGAGAAATCATCTCCTCTTAAGTCATCAAGCTCTGCTTTCAGTCCTCTGTTTTCCACTTCTAGTTCCACAATTTTCCTTCCAAGGATATTGGCTTCTTCCTCTACTAACCTCAGACGGAGCTTGAGTTCTGCTTCTCTTGTGCTAGGTGGACCTCCTGCTTCCCCTTTTGGTAAGGGACTGTCTAGATCACCATAAAATGACCGATACTTCTGAAGATCATGCTCAAATCTGTCCTTTTCCTTGTCAACTTTGGCTAATTTTTTTCTCATCAGAGTAGCCTCTTCTTTGACGAATTGCAACTGGCATTTTAGATCTTCACTGTCCTCCTGTGGCAAAGAAAGAATAATAATCCCCAGTTATATTGCTTTACTCATGGGAATGCTAAATGATAATTTAGCACAAAATACCAGTATATTTAATATATACAAATATATGCATATACAGTTGGTCGATAGACACACAGACAGATTAGAGGCATAACATGGGAATTGACAGGGTGTCTTGATGCCACACTTGCAACAAAAACTGACTCAAGTGTTCAATTGCAATCTTTGCCATCTACAGAAATATGATCATTTGGGTCCTAATCTGATGAATGGGTTTCATAAAAAGAGCTCTGGTTTTCACATAGTTGACTAAGGAAAGGTTTGCAATCATCTATAAGGAGTCCTCGACTTACGACCACAATTGAGCCCAGAATTTATATTGCTTTGTGAGAAATCTGTTGAGTGAATTTTGCCCCATGTTACGACTTTCCTTGCCACCTTTGTTAAGTGAATCACAGCAGTTGGTTAAATTAGTAACACGGCTGTTAAGTGAACCTGGTTTCCCCATGGACTTTGCTTATCAGAAGGTTGCAAAAGGGGATCTCGCATGACCCTGGGATATGGCAACCGTCATAAATATGAGACAGCTGTCAAGCTCCTGAATGTAAATCATGTGAACATGGGGATGGCTGCAACGGTCATAAGTGTGAAACATGGTCACAAGTCACATTTTTCAGTGCCGTTGTAACTTCAAATGGTCATTAAATGAACTTAAAAGGTCATATGGTTTGCTGTATTGTACCACGGGACAGAAAAAAATATTCTGTATCACCTCAGTGGGCATCTGCTGTGACCTTTTTTCCGATTTTTGCAAATCTTTGCTTCCTCTTCTTTTCATGGACTGTTATAAAAAAAGAGCAGATATGACAAATACTTTACTAAATGCATTGCTATCCAGATTTATTAAACCAGTACTATACAAGATTATTAAACCAAACAATATGACAATTCCCAGCTTTTTTTAAATAATATTTTTTGCTTCATCACCCAGAGATGGCTATGTTGAAATGCTGCCAGGACAGATTATTTGAATGTTCTTTAAATGTCCTTGTTTTTATTTCATTGAAATGCAATAGCAAGGAACATGCAGAAAAGTAGTTCATAAGGACCAAATAGCATTTTTAAACACGTTGAGTCAGGTACTGCCTTCAGCACAATTGTATTCACTAAAGAGATCAAAATAAAATTTAAAAAAAATACTCTGCAATAATTATTTCTCAGACCTGCAGGTTGTTTACCATGATAAAATTGAACTGAATTGGCATCCTTCAGTCTCAAGAGACTATGATATCATGCTATGAAACCAGTAACTGCAACTTCCTGTGTTGTTTCAATGTCGTATGCAAAGCTGGAGTGTCCTTTCCAGAGCACGAGGTCTGGATAATTTAATATGGAGGATAAACTGTTACCTAAGCAGCAAGTCCTCCTTCTCCACGTCACTGAAATAGTCTAATGGAACGGCAGAGCTGCTACCATTAGTTCCAGCCACGTCTCAGGAGTTACCAGAACGTGATTGTACACAGTCACGAACTGCTTCCGGGACTCCAGCTCGGGATTTTGCCTCGAGGTTGACTCCTGAAGCCTTTTCCAATAATAGATATAGCCACAAGTCAGTGGAGGTTTGAAATCAGAGTTTCCCTTCTCCTAGAAGATGGTTCTACCATTTTATCTGCCATTGGGACATAAAGCCCTCTTCCGCCTTCAAAACTGTCGACCATCTTCTCCTGTAACCCTGGTAAGGCGCCCTTATGAGGTGCTTCCAACCGGGCCAGCTGGACCAAGGTTTTTTTCAAGGAAATATTACTTTTCCGGCACTCCTCCTCACTCCAGGAAGCTCAGCTCGACTCCATTTACAGTGTCCATGATAAAATAATAAATGGACTTTCAAACCTGTCTGAAAGGCAAAACTGCTTTTCACTTGCAGATCAGCTGTAACCAGTGTGGTCAAAGAGGCAGGAGACATAGCGAAATTGTATATTCAGAGGTGGCATTCAGCAGGTTCTGACCAGTTCTGGAGAACCGGTACCAGAAATTTTGAGTAGTTTAGAGAACCGGCAAATACCACCTCTGACTGGAGATTTTGCAGTATCCTTCCCCTGCCATGCCCATCAAGCCACGCCCACAGAACCGGTAGTAAAAAATATTGAATCCCACCGTGTATATTACAACACTTGATGTCCCTATCCCACCTCAGCCAATTTTGCCTGTTCCTCCTCCTGATAAGAAGCTCATCACTGACCTCTTTTATTTTGTCAAATTCATTCTGAAGAGCGTGTTTTGCAATCTCAGCTTCTATCAACTGCTGCCTCAACTTTTCATTTTCATCTTCTGTGCTGGAGCGTTTTTCTTCCACATTTTCCAGCTCATGGTGAAGTCTTACTGAAACATCTTTTGCAACCTACATGGAAGGACATTTAACATTTTCAAGCAGGAAAATAACTTTTATAGTAGATCTTACTGTGTCCGTGAAGTTCAGGAGCATGTTGTGACAACTTATATCGGTTCTATTAAATACTGAATAAAATGTTCTTCCTAATTTTTTTTTTTTAAAAGCGTGCAATTAGGGTTATTTCAGGCACTCCAGTTTACTCTTTTGAGATCCGGACAGGACAGACACAGACTTCAGAGGATAATTAGGACTGCAGAAAAAACAATTACTACCAACCTGCCTTCAATCGAGGACCTGTACACTGCATGAGTCAAAAAGAGGGCTGTGAAAATATTTTACAGACCCCTCACATCCCAGACATAAACTGTTTCAACCCCTTCCCTCAAAGCGACGCTATAGAGCACTGCACACCAGAACAACTAGACACAAGAATAGTTTTTTTCTGAAAGCCATCACTCTGCTAAACAAATAATTCCCTCAACACTGTCCAACTATTTACAAAGTCTGCACTGCTATTACTGTTAATCTTCTTATCACTCCTTATCACTCATCCCCTCCCACTTGTGACTGTATAACTGTAATTTTGTCGCTTACGATTTATATTGTTTCCTAGTATGATTTGATTGCTTATTGTACCCTATGACTATCATTAAGTGTTGCACCTGATGATTCTTGACTCTTGATGAATATATCTTTTCTTTTATGTACATTGAAAGCATTTACACCAAGACAAATTCCTTGTGTGTTCAATCACACTTGGCCAATAAAGAATTCTATTCTATTCTATTCTATTCTATTCTATTCTATTCTATTCTGTTCTGTTCTGTTCTGTTCTGTTCTGTTCTTCTGTTCTGTTCTGTTCTGTTCTGTTCTGTTCTATTCTATTCTATTCTGATACATAGCAACAATATGATGAATAGAATTCCCAAAGATTAATTCTTTGAACATTAGAATCAGGGCCAATCCAGCCAGCAACTGGCATGAAGTCTTAGTCTGAGTACAAATACAACCTTAGGGGAGGGAAAGCAGGGCAAAAATTGAATTAACAAGTACAGGTAGTTCTCAACTTGCAACCGCAATTGAGCCCAAAATTTCTGCTAAGTGAGACATTTGTTGAGTGAGTTTTGCCCCATTTTATGATCTTTCTTGCTACAGTTGTTAAGTGAATCACTGAAGTTGATAAGTTAATAACCCGGTTGTTAAGTAAAACTGGTTTCTCCATCAACTTTGCTTGTCAGAAGGCCACAAAAGGTGGTCACATGATCCTGGGACACAGAAACGGTCATAAATATGAACCAGTTCCCAAACATCCAAATTTTGATCATATGATCTTAGGGACACTGCAAAAGTCATAACTTTGAAAAATGGTCATAAGTCACATTTTCAGTGCCATTGTAACTTTGAACAGTTACTAAATGAACTGTTGTAAGTTGAGGACTACCTATACAGTAAATGATAAGGAGACATGTTCACTGATAGATCTAGAAAAGCCAAAGCCACCTTGGTATAAAATATTTAGTTTAACTATTGAACATGTTTTACTGCAGCTGTTATTAAAAATAAAAACTCTTAGTATTATTGCAAAGCAATGCAATTATATTTCATACTTTAATTCAGACAATTCTTTTGTAAGAGCTCAGCTTCCAACCGAAGCATTGGGTAATTAATTTGTTTGATTTGTAGCCCAGGAAAATGTCTCATAAAACTCATTTTAATATTCTTCCTCCCATGCAATGATTTATGGTTTAATATCCTTTTTCTTAGATTGAACATTTCAAAAGAATATATATATATATATATATATATATATATATATATATATATATATATATATATATATATATATATATATATATTGTTTTCTTAAGTTTTCGGTACTTACATGTATGGTGTTCGCTTGGTTGGGTATTTTCCCACGTCATTGTAGTTGTTCTTTTAAAGTTGTAGCAACGTTTCAGCAGAATCTCATCTGCCATCATCAGGCTTCTGTATTGTGTCCGTCTGTATGTGTCTGTATTGTGTCCAGACGGACACAATACAGAAGCCTGATGATGGCAGATGAGATTCTGCTGAAACTGCTACAACTTTAAAAGAACAACTACAATGACGTGAAATACCCAACAAGCAACACCATATATATATATATATATATATATATATATATATATATATATATATATATATATATATATATATATATATATATATATATATATATATATATTTGCCGGCGTATAAGACGACTGGGCGTATAAGACGAGCCCCCAACATTTCCACTCAAAATATAGTTTTTGTTATATACTCGCAGTATAAGACGACCCCCCCACTTGGAGGCATGCTTTTCAAGGCAAAAAGTCGTCTCATACGCCGGCAAATACAGTAAGTTGTAACACTTGGGGTATTCTGGATATAATTCTTGATTGACACCCCCAACCCCTTTCCCCAAACTTACAAAGCCACCAAAATGCTTTAGAGAGGCAGCTTCGCCTTTCTCAGGCTGGCACTCAATTCCTCTCCCTTTCTTTGTGACAGCCCCGCGTGTGTGCCATCGGGACTCCAAGGGTGGGGATGGACAGCTGCCAACTCTCTCTCTCTCTCTCTCTGTGTGTGTGTGTGGTGTGGAGGGTAATTCCGCTATCTCTGGCCTCCGCTCGGTTTTAAAGTCGCTTGGCCGGTTCCCAAGTCGCAAGCGCGCTGGCCGGGAGACGCGGCGCCGGGTGGAAGCTCGGTGCAGGGGAGGCAGATCTTTCTCTCTTAAGCGGGGAGGGGAGGAGGGGACAAGAGGAGGGGACGGGACGGGACAGGGGCGGGAGGAGGGCGCCTTCTTCCACCGCCCACCGACCCTTTTCTTCCCAAGGGGACCCTGGAAAGCAGCTCGGGAGCCGGGTGGCCCTGCCCAGCGGGGTCCCATCAGGAACTTCCTGAGGACACCCCCGCCCCCAAGCACAGCCCTCCCGGTCTTTCAAAGAGGGAGGGAGAAGCGGAGGAGCAAATTGCCGCCCCGCCCCGCTGCCCAGAAGGAGGGGCGCCACAGTCCACCCCCACCACCTTTTCCCCCCACTCCCGGGCCATTCGCGGCTCGGGCTGGCTGGGCGAGCGGCCCGCCAGAGACCCTCCGCTCCACCCCCACCCCACCTCCAGATTGGCCTCCGCAGCGCCCGAGCCGGGCGGAGGGTGGGTGGGTGGGTGGGAGGAGGAGGAAGAGAGACTCCGGCTGGGCTTGAAGGGGCTTCGCAAGTTGCGGAGCTCCGCCCCGTCACTCTTGCACCAGTGACAATGTATTTACCGGGCGATAAGACCCCCCCCACTTGGAGGCATGTTTTTAGGGCAAAAAGTCGTCTTATACTTTGGCAGAATCCCAGAAGCCTGATGATGGCAGATGAGATTCTGCCGAAACGTTGCTACAACTTTAAAAGCACAACTACAATGACGTGGGAAAATACCCGAGCAAAGCTGAATACCATACATGTAAGTACCAGCGAAAACTTAAGAATATATATATATATATATATATATATATATATATATATATATATATATATATATATATATATATATATATATATATATATATATATACACATACACATATACATATACATATACATATACATATATATATATATACATACACATATACATATACATATACATATACATATACATACATAATCATTTGCCTCTGACTTTCAATCCTTCAAGCTAGGCCACATCAGAAAATAGACTCCACTGGTATAACTGGAACTATACTTTATTGATTTAAGTAATAACAGAATGTTGAAAGCTGGGTTCTGTTTTCCCATCCCTCTCTCTTATATCTCACTGAATTAGGTCAGTCTGAGCTTCTTTATCACATTTTCTATTTCCAAAACTGAAACCATGCTATTGTTTTTAAAATTATTTCTGCATATTGTAGTTTCAGAGATCCATTTCCGAGTATCTCTACATTGATCTCGGGATTATAACATTAACTGGATCTTTTTTTTTTGTTTCAATTGAAATTAAAAAATGGTATGTGGCATTGATTTCTAGATGCATTCACTAAAATTAAATTAAATTATAAGCCTAAAGCTATAATTTCATTTACAAGTCTTTGAAATATCTGTCAATTAATGACCTGGAATGTGATCTCTAGTGAATCCGTAATGATTGGATACTTCTAAATAGTTGAGTAAGGAGGGAAAAAAGTAAAAAAAAAATGAGTATAAGGTTAGGATCTACATGACAGATATATCATTCTGATGACCATTAGATATTTTGGAGTATGCGTCTCACAATTGACAAATCAGGTTTGTTCTGATTGATGAAAAATGTCCAAAAAAATCAGAACAGTACCACTTTGCTCACTCTGCCTTAGACAATCAAATTCCAGTTGTCAAAACCACAAGACAACTCAAGACTTATGCTACATTTGCCTTCCCACAAAAGATTAGGATAACTAAAGGTATTGTGCTGTCCAGACAGTTTATAGAGTTAAGGAGATTTGGGATAGTTAGTTAGGAATTTAGAGCTGTCCCCTTAAGGGAATGCATCATGGTAAATGTAGTTAAGGTATCCTCAGTGTGCTGCGATAGCACACTATGCACCTCAGTGTGCCGCGAAAGCACAATCGGAGCCAGTGGTGAGTGTCAATTGCATGACAGCGTGCAATAACACACCAGCCCCTCGCTCGTGTCGTCAAATCTGTTTTTCCAAAGTCTACCCTGATGGACGCCCAGAAGAAGCAGTGAAGATGTATGTAATACTGGATCCTCAGAGTGATCGCTCACTAGCCAGGTCTGTATTCTTTGACCTCTTTGATGTTCAGAAGGAAAAAGTTGCACTTCACGATATCAATGTGCACTGCACCAAGACGCACGGCGGGGAGGGAAGCTACTGGACTCTATATAGTCACTAGATGGAAGTTCCCAGTTCCTACTGCCACCCGTGTTGGAATGGGACAGGATACCAGATGAACGCAGCCACATTGCAACACCAGAGGTAGCTAGCAACATACCTCACCTGAAGCATATTGCTCATCACTTTCTCACCCAAGATCCTGAAGCCAAGATTTTGCTCTTGCTGGGACTAGATGCCCCTGATGCTTTAGCGTACACTGAAGTAGTAAGAGGCCCGAGATACTCATCCTGTGCCTTCAAAACAGACCTGGGTTGGGGAATCTCAGGAATTGTCTGTGTCGATAGGATGCAGGCCCCAACCCAGACAGATGCCTTCACACCATCCATTCCAACAGTCTTATGACACCCTTTAGCACCATCGAAAACAAGAATGCCGGTCCATCCTAAGATGCCTCCGGCAACCAGTAGACTTTCACTAAGACACTTTAAACGGCCGCTAGCGACCACCAGACTTTCACGAATACACTCTACAAGGGGAGATGTCTTCTCAACATCCAGTTCAACCGCTTGTCAACACCCCTTTGAACCGTTGGAAGCAAGAGTACCTGTCCACCCTAAACGGCCACCAGAGGCGACCAGCAGACTTTCACCAAGAAGCTCTACACCAGACCAGTCACCGACCTAGTGCTGCTGCGGAGAAAGGCTGAACTCGAAGATTGAACCTCAAGCTTTGCATGTCTTGCTTTGTTTGATGCTTTACTATTTACTGTTTCTCTTAGTTATACAGATAACTGTTTATTTTAGTTATATAGTTATCTGCTATTCAGTCAGTATTACTCTTTACTGTTTATCTTAGTTATACAGTTACTTTAGTTAGTGGAATTTACAATTCCAGGCGGGGAGTGTGCTGTCCAGACAGTTTAGAATTAATGGGATTTGGGATAGTTAGTTAGGAATTTAGAGCTGTCCCCTTAAGGGAATGCATCATGGTAAATGTAGTTAAATGTAGTATCCTGGGAAATGTAGTCCATGTCATGTGGACTGTAATCTGTAATCCTGATTGGTCACTAAATTGACTCTTGTTGGGTTGGGGGAGGCTCTCTCACTCTTGTCTGAATCCTTTACCATGCAGCCGCTTCAATCATCATGGGCATGAGAATTTATTATCTTTCTTCACCATAATGCAGACATGCAAAGGATTGGATATTAAGAAGAACCTCATCATAAATGTGAGTTGATAAGGATGCCGGATGAACCAATAAAAAAGACTTTGTATGGATGCTTTGTGGAATTGCTCTGTCTGCTTTATATCCATCCAGAGCATAATAAGCAGAACAGGTATCCTAATCTGACTGTTCTTCTCACTAATTGCTCATCTTCTGATACAAAATTACCTTTAGATCCTGTTCCAAGCTACGGAGAAGTTCTCCATCAATTTCTCCAGTTTGTGCATAACGGAGCTTCTTCCGCTCTGCTTTTCGAAGACGATACTGAAGGATCCTACAGTTTTTGTTAGCTCTCTCCAATTCATGACGCACTTCCTGAAGCTGGCAAGCATCCTCTTCAAAAAAGCTGTCCCTCATCTCATCCATTTCAGTTCTAAGTTCGTCTATTTCATTCTGGCACATGTTCAGAAGGAAACAAATACAAAAGTGTAAAATGACATCAGGTCACATTGATACAGAACACAAGATATGGTAATTTACTCATGGTTCTTAAATAACTGTTATAAGAGAAGCATATGGTTTACCACCTAGCTTCCTTATGCTTGCAAGTATTAGAAATGGCAGAAGAAGAAAAAACTGTGATCCCAAATTAAGAATCAATTCATTTATATTTCAAATATTCCTTGAAAAGAAGGCACTAAAAGAAGCGTGTGCACATGTAGTACAATGAAATTGCTTCATAAGCCAGGAGAACCCCCAAATATGTCAGCCATGTATGTTCTATAATATACGTATGTGGCAATGAAAAGCATGAAGAATGGAGAACATCTGGCAAATCATATTCAACTTTGTACATTTTTTATATCTCACAGGTGCAATAATCGTAGAACATTTATTTAGAAAATAATAATTTCTAAATGTCCATGACTCAGGGAATCTCAAATTGGGTTGAGGCCACTAGAGAATCAAGTGTAATTTAGAAGGTAGTCACAATTTCTCTAAAATGCAAGCAAAGCCGAAGCATTATCAAATCAAAGTATGGTCTTTGATCCACAGTTTGCCTTAGCAAGTCCATAGTGGGCAGTTATTTTACCACAAAGTCTGAAAATCTTTGAGGAACATAGATAAAAATGTGATTATTAAACGTGTGTGTCATACTCACTTCTTGAACAACTTTAACCTCCATGATGCCATTATCTTTATTTTATATATTTGGTTCTTTTATTAGATTTATATCTTGTCTTTATTTTGTGCGACTCAATTTATGGGAAGTCACAGATTATTATTTCATGGAGTTATAAGTATCAGTAGGTTATTAACTCAGTTACTTCATCAGTTTGCTGGATTGAATTTCATATTAACTTTTATAGCTATAGTCAATTTGGTATACAATAGAAAAAGCAAACCAGAGGTTTAGAATATAGGGTGAAATATTTTTTAAAAACCCTGCCCAATGAGGGAAATACTGTATTATATTCCCATCAAAGTTCATAGCCAAGGATTTATGCACTCCCTCCCCCACCCTTCTCTTAAACCAGGAAGCAAACCAATATGTATCTCAACAACAACTTGGTCTCCTCAAAGCAGAATTCACCATTAGCATTCCTTCTCCTTTCTTCTGTGGAACAGATTAGACCACCACCAGCATGTGCACATATACACTAGAACTGAGGCACGACCCCATTATTCCTTCCCTTCTGCATCTTTTGCTCACCTTGAGGTTTTCATTCTCCTCCTCCAGTTTCTCCATCTCTTCCTGCAGCTCCTGCTGCTGAGATTCCTGGGTCACGTTGCCTCCCATTGTTCCACTGAGACCATTGCTACCTTCATTTGCAGGCAGCATGATGGGTAAGGGTGTCGAGGAGGGCGAACTGCCCCCATTGCCATTAGCTTTGTTGTTACCTTTGTTCTGCATCTGGGTTGCTGATAACCCTTTCCTGAGATGAAACTGCATGAGCTCACTTTGTAGGCATCCTTCTTTCCAGTAGTTGCCATTGTTCACTGATAGAGCCTGGCCTTTCCCTGAACCACAAGAAGACGAAGAAGCTGAAGTTGCCTCTCCTGCACTCTTCTGCGAAGGCTTGTTTGTTTTACCCCTGTTCCAGCTCTTGGATGGCAGCTGAGAAAGTACAAAACTGCCCACCCTTTCCCCCTTCCCTCCAGATACAAGCTGTTGCTCTCCAGCCCTAGGACCTGTAAGCTCAGTGTCTTTGGGAGGTGCCTCTCGTGCTTCAGCTGCAGGCCCTGGATTTGGTCTGGGACACCCTCCTACCGAGACCAGGAATGAGGCAGGCTGCTCTTCAGCACCATCCCCGGCATGGACAGCTCCCAACAGCACTGAGCTCCTTGTTGGTGTAACCTGTAGGGGCAGCTTCTCTCCTTCCACTCCTCCACCCTTGACCCGGCTAGTTTTCTGTCCTGTGGGTGACTGCTGCAGTAGCTGCTGCTGCCGGGTAGAGCCAGCTTTCGAGGCAGGAACTGCAGCTGCTGCTGTTGTGAAGCGGGATGAATTGGCAGCTGGCAAAGGCTGGCGGACAAGAGATTCCTTGGGTCTGCCTGGAGAGAATGCACGCTGCTGCTTAGTTCGGCTGCTGCTGCCCTCAGGAAGTAAACGAGGAGAGACGGTTGCAGCACCGCCTCCGCTAGGTGGCTGGCTCATGGCTAAATCAGAGGTGTATCTGAAATATTCAGCCCTCTCTGGCTCATTGTCTTCCTGCCTTCCCTCCCTCCCTCCCTCCCTCGACTGGTGAGCGAAGCACACACAGAAGCTTTGTCAACAGCCCCGCCACTCAACACAAAGCAAGCCTATTCACCACATGAAGAACAATGTGCTTATAATAAAAGGGGTGGAGTTTGAAATTGCTCCAAGAGGTTAGCTCACAATCTTAGATGCAAAAGATGCAGCCACTGACTGGAAGCTTGCTTTTAAATCCATGAAGCAGTTCTCATTTCTCATGTGAACAGACCAAATCCTCTAGCTGAAGTGACTTTTCTTAAAGTGCTACTTCCACAAACCACATGTTCCAAAGAACTACCACAGGTCAGTGAGGATGGATCCATTCAGTAGCTTCAAAACAGATCTGTCTGTGGCTACAAGGTCCAGCATAGTTAAAAACAGTCTCTTCCAGCTGGGAGAAAAAAACTGTGACCAGACTTAAAATAATCCATATTTAACATGCTGTAAAACAATAAGAGATCTGTTAGAAAACTCTAATTGCATCATATGCATCATATCTCTAATATTGGCTTTTAATGAGACGAAAGAACAGGTTTTCCTACCTCCTTCTCATATTTTATCTATGCTTCCTAACAAACTCTGAATGTGTTGAGGGACAAAGAAAACTCAAACAATCATGATAAAAAATAAACACTTAAATTTATTCAAATAAGAACATTAGTGAAGGGAGGAAGAGATTGAATAATGCTTTCAGTAGGTACATCTTTAAACTAACAATTGTAAAATCAAAAACAATATTACAACACTTTAGTTTGAAGCAAGCCCCAATGGATTCAAGTTGAATACAAAGCAAAGTGAATGCAGCATTGCAGCCTTCATGTAATTCAAATTCATATTTTGCTGTTAGCTTTTAAAAATTGTCAATTTGTTTTACAGTACAACTACACCAGCCAAGAGTTTATTTCCAAGTACTAGAAATGAGAGTGTGAAATATGAAACAATCTTAATTCTTGAATAAAGGATGGTTTGATTTGTAAGGCTTACTATAGCTACATTTGCATATACACCAGTTTGCAAATCTAACTTCTGTTTTACTCCACCTCACATGAATACCAAAGCAAAGGAAAAGTCTGAAAAAGTTTCACACAAGAGTATGAACCATTTGTTTAAATTATGAACACAGATGAACCACACCTTTCCTAGCTGGGTATTCTCCAAATACTTTTCGTGTCCTGTTTTCATTGTTCTACCTAGCTGATCACATCTGGCCTGAGATTCTGGGAACCATATTTCAATACAAGAAAGGCATCAAGTAAGAGAAGATTGATGTAATTACTAATCTCTGATTAAGTAGGATTTTTTTCTTGCTGTATTTGCATAGATGTAATTGTTTGCATAGCAGAAGCGGATTTGTTCAATTAAATATAAAAAAGTAGTCTACAATTCTTAAAACTTTCTCAAGGTGACCTCTCTTAGCCAATATTGTTATTTACTTATTTATGTAATAGATTTATAGGGCTGCTCAATGTAATTCTCTGTAGCATACAGTAAGACTCAAACAAAAACATTTTCAAAAATCACATTAAAAAAACCACCTATCTGACGCTAATATTTGGCACAATAATAATCTTTACCATGTCACTGAAGCATTAAGTTTACTACCAGTATATCAATCTCAGCATTATTAATTGTATAAGTGCATGCACATTGCTTACCTATTTAATCTTGTCATGAGTAAGCTGTTCTCAGATCCTAACAATTTACAACAGGTTATGAACTAAAATGTGTCACAGTAAGACAATGTTTATTTGCGTACCAGTGCTACAAAGCTGGCTCACAAAAGTATAACAACGGCAAAATATTTAAAAGTGCCACTAACAGAAGTATCTTACAGTGCAGGTAGGTACAATCAATTAGTTCTCAAAGGATGGGGCAATTAAAAATGAGAATCTTCAATATTCCAGAATCCCAATTTTAACAAACACACACAAATCATGAAATGGACAAGATAAACAACAAGTCTACTTTGTGTATAACTTTTTGAGTTCACTGATGGGTAAATAAGTTTGGGACAAACTTACTCAATTGCCTTTATTTATTTACTTACTCAATTGCCTTTATTGGCAAACAAGCTGTAAAACTCACACCTAAGGTCTATGTAAATAGCTTTCACTCCAATATTTTACAAGTACTTTAAAATCTGAACGTCAAAGTTTATTTATTTTATCAGAAAGCCTTTTCGGTTGTTTAAAACAAAGGAAAAAGAACAATATTCTCTTTAAGGCTTCAGGATTCTCCGAATGCTCTCTCTTCTCCTTGCAGCAATTAATTGATGAATACAGCAATGAACCCTTACAGCAATTGACCTACCAGCCAAGTACCAGCGTTTTTCCCTCCGCAATTTCCGCGGCAGCACAGCGGACCGCTAGGTTCTGCCAACGCCGGCTCTCAAGGGCATCCGCCGAGGGAGGGCTGCTTATCCATCCGGACAAAGGTGGCTCGCACCCTACGGCGTCTTAACGAGAAACCTGGCGATGCTGCTCTCCGTTCAAGCCCGAGCGGCTCGCATTCTCTTCTGCCGGTCATTAGAAACACGAGGAGCCAACCTGGACCCAACCACCAAAGCGTCTCCCGCTACCTCCCCTCTCCCCCGGAGCTCCGCATTGGTCTCCCGGGATCTCGTCACGTGGAGAATGAAAGAAGCGGCGGAACGTCGCGACGCTGCCCGTTTCCCCCACTGAAAACAGTTGCCGGGAGTGGGGGAGGAGGAGGAGAAACAAAAGAGAAGAAGGTCAGGAAGCGCCAGGCTAGCACGAGATGTCCCTCCATCACCTCACACGCCAGAATCTCTTTTGTCGTTGCATTGGCTTCCCATTTGGAATCGCTTCCCCTTTTTGTTGCAATCGATGAATCAATCAACACCCTTTGCTTGCGCACTGAAGGTCTTTCTCTCTCTCTCTTTTCTGCCCTCTCTTTCTCTCTCCCCGCTCTTTCCCTCTTTCTCTCTTCCCCCTCTCTTTCTCTCTCTTTCTCCCCTCTCTTTCTATCTCCCCTCTTTCCCTCTCTCTCTTTCTCTCTCCCTCTCTTTCCTTCTCGTTCTCTCTCCCCCTCTCTATCTTTCTGCCCTCTATTTCTCTCCCTGCTCTTCCCTCTCTCTTTCTCTCTCCCCTCTCTTTCTCTCTCTTTCTCCCCTCTCTTTCTATCTCCCCTCTTTCCCTCTCTCTCTTTCTCTCTCCCTCTCTTTCCTTCTCGTTCTCTCTCCCCCCATCTTTCTGCCCTCTATTTCTCTCCCTGCTCTTTCCCTCTCTTTTCTCTCTCCCCTCTCTTTCTCCCCTCTTTCTCTCTCCCTCCTCTCTCTCTTTTTCTCTCCTCTTTCTATCTCCCCTTTCCCTCTCTTTCTCTCTCCCCCTCTCTTTCTCTCACCCTCCTCTTTCTCTCTCTCTCTCTCTTTCTCCCCTCTCTTTCTATATCCCCGTTCTCTTTCCTCTCTCTCTCTCTTTCTCTCTCTCCCTCTCCCTTACACTCTAAAAGACTCCCAAACTTGTTCTGCTTTTCGCTTTCCTGAGCAGCGATGCGACGCCCCCCCTCCCCACAAACTGAGCGTTGACTTACCCTGCCCGACTTCAGCCATCCCGGGGAGGGGAGACGCCGAGTCAAGGCGTCTCGGGAAACTGCAGCTGTTTTATTCCGGCGCTGACCTCATTGGGCCTGGGAAAGAGCGGGAGGAGGGGGGGGCGGGGAGGAGGGGGGGCGGCGGGGAGAAGAAACAAGGGAGGGACGGAGAGAGAGAGAGAGAGAGAAGCGGGCGTGGGGGGGGAGGAAGTAGCGAAGCCAGATGAAAAGCGCAATGCTGGGCCACGCCTAGGCTGGCCTCGGGGTTCCGGCCCAAATTAGATGATGGCTCTCCGTGGCAGGAAGGAAGCCGGGGTGCGGGCTGTTTGTGTCCCTTCAAAAATCAATTCAGGAAACGATCGATCCTGATCAAATATTTATTCCCCTTCGACTCCGCAGCAATACCGTGCAAGGTGCTTCCCGATGCAACGCGATCGCTCTGGGGCTCCCTTTTGTTCCGGAGCTTAGGTTAAATTGGTGCTTCAGACGTATATTTTGTTCAAGGGCGGAAGGCTATTCGTGCCAGAGGCGATGCTTACGACTCCTGCTAATTTCTCCGGATGTAGCGACTAATCCTCTTGTGTTGTAAGCAGTGGTTTCCAATTCTTTTACACCTAGGGTTATTTTGTGAATGGACCCACAGCTTGCCTTCAGAACTCCTGGATGCTTCATCACTGGAGGTTTTTTTTTAAAGAAGAGGCTGGACAGCCGCTTGTCTCAAATTGTATTGGGTCTCCCGCTTGAGCAGGAGGTTGGACCGAAGGCCTCCAAGGTCCCTTCCAGCTTTATTATGATTGATTGAATTAATTTCAGGGATTTCTGGCTTAGCCCTTATGTGCGGCCACATATAACTTTCTTTTCAATATAAAACTTGCCCCCACTTCTCATTTAATTTTAAAGCTGCTGACATCTAATTTAAGGAGTTAAGAGAAGTATCAACTTCAGAGATGGTATCCATCAGGTTCTGACCAGTTCTGGAGAATCGGTAGTAGAAATGCTGAGTAGTTCGGAGAACCTACAAATACCACCTCTGACTGCCCCTCCCCCATCTATTCTCTGCCGCCCGAGTCCCAGCTCATTGGCTGGGTCTTCTTTTGTTGCCTTGCACAGGAGAACGGAGCTGGAAAGCAGGTTAGTGGTGGGGAGGGAATGAGGATTTTGCAGTATCCTTCCCCTGCCACGCCCACCAAGCCTGACCACGCCCACAGAACCGGTAGTAAAAAAAAATTGAATCCCATCACTGACCTGCTTCCTACTGCATGATATCACAGTTGTTTAGAGCCTACAGAAGATCCATTTCCATGAATTTTGTTAAACGTGCTTGATTAGATTTCTATCCCACCTTTTTTCCAGAAACTCAAAAGCAGCACACATAGCATCCTTTTTTCCAATGTTTCCCCAAAATGCCAACCCTCTGATGTTGAGCTGTAAGTGACAGGGCCAAAGTCACCCCATAAGCTCCCACAGATAAAAGATATCCTGTAATGTTGATCTGTCCAGTTTTAGTCCTTCGCTGCATTTGCTACTTTTATATTATAGATTATAGAAGTACCTTATCAATTAACAGTTTAATGTGTTAAAAAAAACTCATTGTGTTATTCCAACCGAAATTATTAACGTGACCTAGGCAATTACTCAGGTACATTATTTCAGATGTTATGGACAGAAGTTGTAGGAGGAGAGCGATGGGAATCCATGGTAGCAAAAAAAATCAGGAGTTTTCCAGCTAACAAATTTGATTGAAAGGTCTATACTTTTATGACATGCAGCTTGCTTGATCAGATGCATTGAGTGGCTAGTCTGATGAAAAATTTAAATTGGAGTAAGGTGGAGGGAAAGGAGGTGACAATAGTTTTACGTATAGAGTTTGTATGTGGGACAGGGTTTTGTTTGGGTTTTTTTTTATTTTGGGGTGTCTTCAAGTCCCTTTTTGACTCCTGGAGACTGCCTGAACAAGTCCTTGCAATACCGTTGGCAAGGTTTCAGAGGTGGTTTGCTGATGTCATGTTACTAGATTTGACAGAGGGATTGCCACCCAGCTGGCTTTGTGGCTCGGGCAGAAAGTCCCCTGGTTTTTAGCTTGGTGCCTTCACCACTACACCAAACTGGTTCTTTAGATTACAAGTGTCTTAAAGTTTAAAAAAAGGTAAAGGTTTCCCCTGTCCAGTCATGTCCAGCTCTAGGGAGAGGTGTCATCTCCATTTCTTAAGACAAGGGAGCCAGCGTTGTCCAAAGACACTTCTGTGGCCATGTGGTCAGCATGACTGTCATGCCCCCCCATCGGAGTCTTAATCTGCGGGGGAAGATGAGCTGGAACAAGAAATGGCAGACATGGAGAGGGTGGCTCCAGTTAGCCTTGGAGGAAACTGGGGAAGGGCAGAGTCAGTCCAGGCAAGGTTTTTCTGAAGTAGTAAGGCCTGCAGGCAGGGAGGAACATAGGCAGGAGGAACAGGAGGGACAGAGCTCAGGCGAGGAACTAGGATCACCCCCTCCTGATCCAAGGGCTCAGTGAATGGAGAGGAGGTGTGATCAACGCAGATGGAGCAGTCTGTCTCCTCTATCACTATCTATCAGATATCTCTATCTATCAGATGGAGAGTGCCCCGCCCATCTTCCCAAGGCACACCGGGTGGATTGAGACTTAAGGAGATACTGTGGGGAGGGGCATTTGTTGGGAACAAACATTGAGTTTCTGAAGTGTGCATGCCAATGTTTGAACTGACCAAGAGTCCTTGCATTCAGTGGTAGGATTCAATATTTTTACTACGGGTTCTGTGGGCTTGGCTTGGTGGGTGTGGCAGGGGAAGGATACTATAAAATCTCCAGTCAAAGGTGGTATTTGCCGGTTCTCCGAACTATTCAAAATTTCCACTATCGGTTCTCCAGAACTGGTCAGAACCTGTTGAATACCACCTCTGCTTTCATTCCTATGAGCGTTCTGGACTAATTACCTGGATCTTTTGATTTGCCATTTGCCAAATACCTTTGGATTTATTGCTGAGCAGCCTTGGTGCAGACAAGCACTGGGCTGGACGAATTGTAGTCAAGAAGCTGCTTGAGGTTTGTATGGGGTTTTCTTATCATTCTGCTCGAGACTTGCCAGAAACGTGGGAACGTTTGGAGAACTTTGGAGCAATAAAGGGACGGTTTGAACTGCCAGCTGTTTGTGTGATTTTTGTTATACTGTGCCCTGGGTCATCACAATGACTACGTGCCAAAGTGCATGGAATGTTGTCACCTTCCTATCGAAGTGGTCCGTACAATGCATTTAATAAATTTACAGACATTTCTAAAATTCTGTTTTCACTTGTCATTATGGGGTACTGAGTGTAGACTAATGAGAAAAAAAAATGAATTTCAATAACTGTAGAGCCAGGCTGCGGCATAATAAAATTGGTAACAGTGAAGGGGGTCTGAATACTTTCTGAATACACTGTATTTATTGACTCGCATTTGCATGCTTTTGAATGGCTGGATTGGCAATAACTGGGGCAAGTAACAGGAGCTCACCCCGTCGTACAGTGCTCAGCTCTCAAACCCAGGTCGTCAGCTTTCCAGCAGACAAGCTCAGCATTTTTAACATCTGAGATCAAAAGATTGTTAAACTGGTCAACATATGAAAGAAATACGCATCCAGCTTAGGAGAAGAACCAGGTCTTAAGAACCCTTGAAATGATGTCAGGGTTTATCTTGACAAAGTTACTAAAGCTACTGAAAAGTCATAGCCAAAAAAGTATCTCTATAAGATACAAAAAGCTAACAGTATTAGTCCATTATAGCAAAAACTTGGGCAAGTAACAGGAGCTCACCCCGTCGTACAGTGCTCAGCTCTCAAACCCAGTTCGTCAGCTTTCCAGCAGACAAGCTCAGCGTTTTTAACATCTGAGCCATCACATTCAGAGGTGGGCTTCAAAAATTTTAGCAATTCTGCTGGTTGGGCATGGTCTAGTCGGCTTCCTGCACCATGGCGGAGGTGGGTGGGGTTTGCTCTCCCCAGGCTCCAGAGGCTTTCCTCAATCCTCTGGGAGGGCGAAAACGGCCTCCCCGGGCTCTGGAGGCTCTCTGGAAGCCAGAAACAGGCCCATTTCTGGCCTTCCTGAACTTCCGTTTTTTACCCTCCCCGAGCCTCCGTGCACACCCTGCACTTACCTGCATTCAAAACGGGCCACGTGGGGTCTCCTGGGAGAGGTGGGGCAGGATGGGCCAAGAGTTGGATTTGGGGGTTCTCTGAATTGCACAGAATCTTAGCTAGGGGCTCTCCCTTGCAAACCCCCAGCAGCCCACCCTGATCGCACTCCCTACTAGTACCTTACCAATTAATAGCAATCACTTATACACCACTTCACAGTGCTTGACAGCCCTCATTGTGTTGTGATCCTCTGAAATGGCCTGAAATGTTGTGTTGTATGTATATTCAATCAATTTCTCAGTGAAAGGGGGCAGTTAAAGTTTTTCTTTTTTTAAACAGCCAGTTTGCCATGGAATGACCTTGAAGGTTGACATGATCTGAAATGACATTGTTCTTGTTTTTAGTTATGATATCAACATTGTATTCATTGACTTTTATGCATAAAATTTATGTAGAATCCAGAGTGGGGGTTGCTGGAAGAAGATGGCGTATGTCACACTGGGGAGGGAGGAGGGAAGCATGCGCAGATATCTCTAAAGTTTGTACATGTGGTTTGGTGGGGGGCTATAATGATGCATTAGCGTGGATGAGGGGGCAACTGGATTTATTGCAGAATCTGCCAATGTTTGCATCCTTGTCCTGTTGTTGCTGCTTGTGAGAATCTGCTTCAGATTGAGTTGTTGTCTAGAATAGATGCAAGGAAAATCTACCACCCAGTGCCTGAGAAAATGCAGTGTCATCCAGTGTTTGCTACAGCTAATTAATAATACGTCTAAGTGATTTGATAACCAGCAGTATTCTGTTATTCTGTTTCAGTCTGTCTTTTAATGGGTCCTCCCTGCAATGTGATATGTCTCTGTTGATTTATCTATGGGATGGGTAGTTTAGTCTCCTGCATGCATTAATTCCGTTGGTTGAGCATCTCTGTCAAGTAAATCAAAACACTTAAAGGGTGAAAACCTACTTGTTTAATTCTGTAAGGCAGCCATTTCCAACCTAACCCTTTCCAGATGGATTATCCATGCTGGGTGGGGGATTCTGAGAATTGTACTCCTACCAATTTCGAAGGTTGTGGTTCCCCATCTTCAGGCTTTGCAATCCAACCATGGGCATCTGCCACTATGAAACTGAAAGAATTGGTACAACTTGATGGACTTCCCATATTTTTGCCCTAGAATTTGTGCTTAGGTCATTCAAGAAGCCATACAGCATTGATAAATGGCAAGGAGGTGTCTATTAAATGTTAGACTACTTTTAAGTAATCAGGTATGAGTTATAAGTCAGGAAAGGCTGGGCAGGAATTTAAAAACCCCTTTTATTATCATTTTCCATTTTCTGCCCATTTGTATTATTTGCCTTTCCTTCTTCTTTTCTCATTTTTGATGCCTAGATGATTGAACCCATTAAAGAGAGCTTTTGAAAATAAACTAAGAAGTCAAAAGCTGCCCTCCTTTGCCACATACCCCTCCCTTTTGCAGAGAAATTGGCAAAATTAAGAAAGAAATCTGCTGCAAGAAGCCACACAGAGTACCTGTATGCGAGACATTCAGAAAGCTTTTGAATTCCAGTGAGGTGCCACAAACAATAGCTATGTAATAAAAATGCTTCGGGATTGTACAGATGGAGATGGGCATGACTAATTTCTTGAACAACATCTCTCTTATTGGTGCTCATCATAAACCTTACGGGATATTAAGAAGCAGCATGCAGTAAGTTTGCACAGGTCTGAACTGCATTGCTTCAAAGAGCAAATGGTGCAGATGAGTACTTTTTTCCCAAGAGAGGGAAAGAATAATTACAAATGCAAAAAGAAAGAATGGAAGAAAGAAAAAAAAACACAAAAGGAATTACGTCAGTATAATTTATTTATATCCATCACTCTTCTGAAAGAGAAGCGATCATTTTAAAATACAGATGTCCCTATCTTCAATTGCCGTTTAAAATAAACTGCTGAAAAGCAGGTTAACAATATGAGTTGCCATTTGTAATATTTGTTTGTTTGTTTGTTTAATTTAGGCATTCCCTGACTCCAAATGGACCCTGAGCAGCTCACATTGTTACAAGGCATTATAAAATGAACTGCCTACAGGAAAAAGATTGTTAAACTGGTCAACATATGAAAGAAATACGCATCCAGCTTAGGAGAAGAACCAGGTCTTAAGAACCCTTGAAATGATGTCAGGGTTTATCTTGACAAAGTTACTAAAGCTACTGAAAAGTCATAGCCAAAAAAGTATCTCCATAAGATACAAAAAGCTAACTGTATTAGTCCATTATAGCAAAAATAACTCTGTAAAGTAAGCATCTTAATCTAATCAGCCATTCCAACAAATGCCCCATTTGAGAAGTGACAATATAAACAACCTGTAGTAGAACACAATCTCATTTGTGTGCTAAACAGAGAATACCTGGGAGAGAATGAATATGAGAAAATTGTTCCAATTATTCACATTTCTACAAATTCTCAGCTGCCAAGAGATATAGATTAACTATAGCAGTTTATGTGGAGAAAATGATGGATTATCTGATTGCAATTTTACTCACAATTTCAATAAACTATTGAATCGTGGGCTCTTTTTACTGAGCCATCATAAAGGACTGAAGTCTTCCTAGGTATTCTGCCTCAAACAGCAGTGAAAGGAGAAACAATAAAGTTGCCATAAATTTTTAATTTCTTTAAGATCTCGTAATGGACAAAATTGTGAAAAGAATGCCAGGAAAAGAAGCTATGAATCAGATTTCATCAATTGCTTACTGGAGCTATCTAAACAAGGATTATTATTTTTCTAAGTGGTTTTATGAACTGTGCAATGACATGCAAAAGTTAGAATGAGGTAGCAATGAGTGGGTTAAAAATAGGAGGTGTTGGCAATGTTGGCATTATATATACGATGTAATAACATTGCAAGATCTGTAAGCTCAGAATTACCCCTCCTTCCTCCCTGGAATTGTGCTGCATTGCAGGCCATTACTGTTGCAGGAGGACAAAAGAATGGGATGAAGTAAGTTCCGTGCCAGCAGCCGTGATCAAAATTGTAGAAGCGATTCTAAAAGAATGAACAAAGAGTGTAGCTGGCACATGGTCAATGATGTCCGGACAGATTATCAGAGCGTGATAAATGAGGTCTTCCTGTTCGTTCTCAGAAATAGAGGGGGATGAAGTATATTCTCCATGAAACTGTGATATGGCAGTCAAGTAAGCCAAGTATACCTCTACTACGTGTGTGTGTGTGTCAAACTGGATTTCTTTGAGGGCTGGATCAGCATTGTAGTTCTCCTCCACGGGCCGGCCAGGGTGTGTGTGAGATGGGATGGCCGACCTCTTGCAGCACTCTGCCAGCCAAAATGGGGTGCAGGGGGGCATGCACAGCCCCATGCCTCATTTTGGTCAGCAGGGTCCTGCAGGAGGTTGTCCAGGCTGAAAATGCGGCACTGCGGGCTGGTCCTTTGCTACTTCCAGCCCAGCCCCACTGGCCAGATTTAAGTTCTCCATGGACTGGATCTGGCCTGCGGGCCTTTAGTTTGACACCCCTGCTCTACTATAACTACAGGTAGTTCTCACTTAGTGACCACTCATTCAGCAACTTATCAGACTTACAACAGTGTTGGACAGAGGGTGCCTACAATCAGTCTTCAAAGTTCTGGCCATTGCATTGCCCCTGTGGACACAAAATTTGCAGTTTGGAGGCTTGACAACCAGCTTTTATGACAGTTGCAATGTCTTACACTCACACGATTGTGACATTTGTGACCTTCTCTGCCAGCTCCACACAAGTCAAAGGGGAAGCTGTTAGGAGAGATCTCAAGTCGCTCTGGTGAATGCTCCATACCTGCATTTCTTTTTTCTTTTTTATAAATTTTATTGTTTTTTAAGACAAACCTAGATAAACAAAACATAAAAACATTAAGCCATCTTCCATATATATACATACAGTGTGTCAGTTGGTTTACAAATTGTTTTGTGCTTCCACTTTGTAGTCTTCAATTACAATTACATTGTAAATATTCTCATATTTTCAATCAAATATTAAATACATTAATATCATTGTTAATCAATCATTTGACTATACTATTATTCATTCATGTTTTATGAAATAATCCATATTTTACTTAATTTGTTTTATGACAGTTCATATTATCATCTCAGATCTATCCTACAATCATTTTGTAGATATAATAAGAAAAAATACATCTTTATATATTTATTATTTTCTAACGATCTACATATTTCATTACCATGTTTTATTGTCTAACCATTGATAGAATAGATCCCAAATTTTATAAAATTGTTTATCATCTTGTTCTCTGATTTCAAATGTCAATCTACTCATTTCAGCACATTCCAATATTTTCTTAATAATTTCCTCCTGCGATGGTATTTTCTCATTTTTCCAGTTTTTGGCAAATACAATCCTAGCCGCTGTTAATACATTTACAATCAGATATTTCAATTCTTTACTATATGTTTCAGGTAAGATTCCCAATAAAAATATCTCTGGTTTCAAGTCTATATGCTTTTTTGTCATTTTTTCCAACCATGTGTGAATTTTAGTCCAATATTTTTTGGCATCTGCACAAGTCCACCACATATGGTAATATGAGCCAAGTATCTGATGACATTTCCAACATTGTTCAGATTTGTTCTTGAACATTCTTGCTATTCTTGTTGGGGGAAAATGCCACTTTGTAAAACATCTTATACAAATTTTCTTTATATGTGTTGACATTGTCATTTTATAATTTTGAGACCACAATTTTTAGCAATTCTCTAGATCAATCCCATATCCAAAATTCTTCCCCCAAGCAATCATAGTTTCTTTAACTTGTTCTTCTTCTAGTTTAGTTTCTAATAAATATCCATATAATTTTTTAATCACCTTTTCATCACTACCTGTCAAAATCTTATCTAAATCAGTCAGTTTATCATAGAAACCTTCTGTTTTAGAATCTTTGTCATACCTTGAATGTATTTGCGCATATGAAAACCAATTCATCTTTATACCTTGTTCCTCTAATTTTTGCATAGATTTAAGTTCACCCTTTTCATTCAATATTTCACCATATCTAACTGTTTGTTCCTTTTTATATATTATAGGATATGAAAATGCTTCAATAGTCGATAACCAGACTGGAATTTTCAAATAACATTGCCTTTTAGTCTTCTCCCAGTTTAACCACAGAGACTCCCGTATATAATGTCTTCTAAAATACCCATGTGTTTTAGTTCCTTTATACCATAAAAAAGCATGCCACCCCAACAACAGATCATGACCTTCTAATGTCAACAATCTAGTATTCCTTAATGTTATCCATTCCTTGACCCACATCAAATTTGTAGCTTGGTAATACAGCTCCCAATTAGGCAAACCAAATCATCCTCTTATTCTGGCATCTTGCAAAAGTTTTAACTTTATTCTCGCTTTCTTACCTTGCCATATATATTTCAACACAATTTTATTTAAATCTTCAAAATAATCTTTTCCAAGCCTAACTGGAATTGTTTGGAACAAATATAAAATTCTGGGTAATATATTCATCTTGATTGTTGATATTCTCCCTATTAATGACAGTTGTAAATTTTCCCATTTCGCCAAATCTAGCGCTATCTGCTGCTTAAGTTTAATATAGTTATTCTCTTTTAGTGTATTACATCTTGCTGTCAAATGTATCCCTAAGTACTTGATCTTATTCGTGACCTGGATTTTCAATACATCCGCCAGTTCTTCCTTTTGTCTTCATAGCATATTCTTTGTCAAAATCTTTGTTTTGTCTTTATTTATTTCTAAACCAGCCACCTTTCCATATACCTCTATCTTTTCTATCAATTTTGATGCTGTTTCTAGTGGGTCTTCTAAAATGAAAACCAGATCATCTGCGAATGCTTGCAACATAAATTCTTCCTTTTTAATTTTCATCCCTTTTATATCCTTTTCTTCTCTAATATTTCTGTTTAACACTTCCAAGGTTGACACAAACAACAAAGGTGATAGTGGGCACCTTTGTCTTGTTCCTTTTCTTATATCAATAGAGTCTGTCAGTTCTCCCTCTATCATTACCTTTGCCATTTGGTTATGATATATAACTTCTATTGCTTGAGTAAATTTTTTTACCAAAGCCCATCTGTTCCAGCTGTAATAACATGAATCGCCAATTCACATTATTAAATGCCTTCTGTGCATCTAGAAATATCAAAGCCATTTGTTTTACAGGGTGTGCCTCGTAGTATTCCAAAGTATTCAAGATTACTCTCATATTATCTGTAATTTGTCTCTTTGGCAGAAATCCATTTTGATCAGGGTGAATAAAATTGTTTAGGTATTTTTTAAGTCTTTCTGCCAATATTGAAGCAAAAATTTTATAATCTAAGTTTAATAAGGAAATAGGTCTATAGTTCTTGATTTGTAATGGATCGGCCTCCTCTTTTGGGACAAGTGTAATATAACCTTCTGACCATGATTTGGGTATCTTCTTCTTTAACATAACTTCATTCATAACTTCTTGCAAAGGAAGGTTCAACGATTCTTGTAGCGTTTTATAAAATTCTGCTGGAAGTCCATCTGGGCCTGGTGCCTTTTCATTGTTTTGCTTCTTAAGTGCTTCAGTTAAGTCCATCATCGTTATATTGCTTTCTAACATTGTTTCAATCTCTTTAGGTATCTGGGGTAGATTAACATTCTGTAAGTACTATTTAACTCTATCCTCGTCAATATTCTCTTGTGTGTATAGTTTCCCATAATAGTCTCGTATAATTTCCTTCTTTTCTTTACTACTATAGCAAACTTGGCCTTGGTCATCTATTAATTGCAATATTTTCCTTGATTCTTTCTCCTTTCTCAATTTATATGCTAACCATCTACCTGGTTTATTTGCATCTTCAAAATAGTTCTGTTTTGCACCTCTGATTTTCTGTGCTAGTTCTTCTTTTTCCATTAGTCCCATTTTATGTTTAATTATATCCATTTTTAACTTAATGTCCTTTTTCTGTAGCATTTTCTGTAACTCTTTTTCAAGTCCTTTATACTCATCCTCTAATGTCTTAGAGGCTAGTCCTTTCGTGGTATTTCGTTTCCTTGTATAATCTATTATCAAGCCTATGGCGTACGCCTTCATTGTATCCCATACGTTCTGCATTGATGTGTCTTCTTTTTTATTTTCTCTAAAGAAAAAAGCCAGTTCCTTCTCCATCCTCTATATGAAGTCTTTTTCCTTTAATATAGTATTATTTAACGTCCATCTAGATCTTCTTTGTCCTCTCCATTTAATTGTCATTGGATTGTGATCTGCCCAAGTACTTGTTTCAATATTTATTTCTTGGATATTAGCTGACAATTCTGTTGACATCCATATCATATCTATTCTGGACCATGATAAATGTCTGTTTGAATAGAAGGTGTATTGTTTAGTCTTAGCATTTCTTTCTCTCCATGTATCTTTTAAATTTATTTCATCTATCATTTTAAAAAAGGATTTAGGGAGAGTCTTTCTGTTTTGCTTTGTTGTTTTCTGTGCTGTATAGTCTAATTTATTGTCTACAATTCCATTAAAGTCTCCCATCATAACTATATTAGCATAGTCCAGTTTGATTATTTTCATATGTAATTTTCTATAAAAATTTTCTTGATTGTCATTCGGGGCAAAGATTGCAATCAGGAGTGTTTTCATATTATTGTCCATTATTTCCACCATTAGTAATCTTCCATCGTCATCGGTATAGATCAATTTCGCTGGGATAATATCTTTAATGTATAACACCACTCCTCTTTTCTTGCATTGTGTCAAGGAAGTAAATATTTTCCCTAATTTTGGCTGTATCAACAGTTGTTCATGTTGCTTTTTAATATGTACTTCTTGAAGGCAGATTATATCAAATTTTAATTTCTCTAATTTATGGAAAGTTTTCCTTCTTTTAACAGCTGAGTTAAGTCCATTTATGTTAATTGTAATCAGTTTTTTCTCTTCCATGATTATATTTTATAGTTAGGTTTAGCAGCTCTTGTAGATCTTGGTTCATGTTGTTCTTTAACTTCCACCTTTCTGCCTACTGCACCTTCTTCTTTTTTTTTTTTTTTTAAACAAGTTTTATTAAAAGTTTCAACAACAAACAAATCATTACATATTGAATCTTTCCCTGTTTTTCTACAATAATTTCCCCAATATTCTCATAAAACACAAACAAACACAAACAAACATAAAAAAATCTTTTAGTAAAGTACCTTGGCCCCAGTTACCTCTCTTTGCATGGGCTAAAATAATAACACATATCACTCTTCACATTTCTATCTTATTTAATCCATCTTAATTAAATCATTAAATTGTATCTTTTGCCCATTCATTTATCCCTCTATCTCTTCTTATAATAAAAGAAAAAATTTCTCCTGAAATCACTAATCAGAGTATGATGCCTTTCTATCCTCCCCTAAGTTAGTAAAATTAACATTCAACATAACAAATACCCAATTTGGTTCTGCTTGGTACATTCTATCCACCAAAAATGTTTAAATACATTGTATCCTCCTTTCCTTCGATATTTTATTACATTTTAAAAATCAATCATTAATAAAAACTTCAACATTTTAATTTCTTATTAAATCTTAAAGCATTCTAATTTACTATTTCAAATATAAATGTTACAATACCATCTTCTGTACCTTAGCAGAATCTTTCTTACAGAAAATTATATTTCATCCTTTATCTCTAAAAAAATCCCTCTTCTCCCATCCAATTTTAAAGCTTTGAGGCTTTTCTCCGCCTTTCCCTTTTCTTTCTTCCCCCACCAAATCTTCCTACCCCCTTCTTCTTCTAACCTCTGCCTTGCTGGGATCCCTTCTCTGTTGCATTCCCTTTTTCTCTTGTTTGTTATCATTATATTTACTTTGCATCATATTTTTCTCTTTCTCAAATGTTTTTTTAGATCTTAAGTCCTTCATTTTCCTTGCTCTCTTCCTTCCTTCTTCCTTAGATAAGTTTTGGGATTCAATGAAGATGGCGCTCTTCGTCTCTTCCTTGTTGTTCTTCTTCCATTTCCATCTGTTCCATTGTCTGTTGGTAATTGACCAGCGCCATTTCTAGAAATAGAAAAGCTTTTTCCATGCCATCTTTGCAGATTGCTTTTGTTTGCTCATATTCATCCCTCAGGTCTTCAAAAAGGAAAGCCATTATAAATAAGTCTTTTCTTTTCTTTATTCCTCTTTCTTCTTACACCAACCAAATATTCCGAGAGAAAGGCAAAACAATCCCAAAATCCACAATCCTCAATAAATCCAAGCAAGCCAAAATTCCCCCTTCCTCTTCCAGGGGTGGTATCAAACAAATAAAAAAAAAAGAATCCAAGTCTATATTTTAAAGCCTTATTAAAATTGTATTTCTGTCCTCAAGTCTTCAAGGCATCTCCTCCAACAAGATCCAAATTTATATATTTTCTTTATCCTCTCCCTTCCGGCTTAATTCCGTCGGGAGGGAGAGTAAACTTTCCCTTCAGCACCTCAAAACAGCCGCTTTTTTTCTCTTGTGGAAGAAATCATCAGAAAACCATCTTTTCCAGGAATTAAATTAAATAAATCTCAAAGCCCTGGGTCGACCAAGAAGAACTTTTACTTTCAATAACTTTCTCTTCTTCCTCCTGCGCATACTTGCCCGGCTGTCAACTTCTTTGTGGCGGCCATTACGGACCGCCGCTGCACCGTCCTGGTAACAGGGGTTCTGCCGGCCAGGAGGGGTCTGCAACACCCCAAACCCTTCCTCCGGATCCCCCTTACCTTCAGCTACCCCTGCAGGGCAGCCTTGCTCCGCACCCGTCCGGTCGAAGCCCCAAAACGGCTAGCGCGGCGGGGATCGCGCAGCTTCGCGAATCCCTACCGCTCGCGAAGCCGACAAACCGGAAACACCCTGCACCTTCTTCTTTTTCAGTCGCTATTTGGCAGTACTCTTGGAATTCAATTAGTGACATTTCTTTTTCTGCCTCCTCCTCTTTCCCTCCAAAATATTCTGAATAAAATAATTCAGCTTTCTCAATTGAATCAATTCTATGTCTCTGTTCTTGCCATGTGAACATTAAACCTTCTGGAATCAGCCATCTATAATTCACCTCTTTTTTAAGTAGCAATTTGGTCAAGAATTGGTATTTTCTTCTCTTCTCATCTCTCTCACTCTTCTGGGTACTTGTTTCAGGACCACAATCTCCTTGTCTTTATATTTCAATGTTTTCTCTCTTTCCACTTGCAATATTTGCATTTTTATGGCTTTCTTTGTAAATCTGATGTGAACTTCTCTTGGTAAGCTATTTCTCATTGCATATCTTGTGAAAACTCGATAAACCTCGTCTATTCCATCCATCATCTTCTATTTGGTTATTTCCAGAGCTTCAGCCAAAATTTCTATCATTACCTCAGCTAGGTTTTGTCCCTTTTCTTCCTCTGTTTTGGAATCTGAGATAAAATTCTGATCTGTCCATCTCCCATCTCAGCATCCCACTTTTATCTTGTTCAACCACAGTTAATCTGCTATCAATATCTCCGATCTTCTTATCTCTTTATTTATCTTCTTCTTCAATTTTTTGGAATCTCGTCATACTTCATCATCATTTGTTGAATGTTCTCCACCTTTTCATCAGATTTTCCTTTTCTTTGTTCAATGTTCTCTGTTCTCTTTTCAATATTCTCTGTTCTTATTTGTATATTTTGAATTCCTTGCATAATCATCTGCAGCATCACTTTTTCCTGTTCTTTTTCTTGCTGTAACATCTTCTGTATTGAGCGTTGTACTCCAGAGGAAGAAGTAGAAGTTGAAGGACCAGGCGCTGTTAGTTTCCTACTCATTTCAGACAATTCAAAATCTTCAGGTTCTTCTAGACCTTAATCCACTTGTGAAATAACCAATTGTAATTCCAAGTAAAAATAGTCAGAAAGAAGAAGCCAAATAATAACAATAATAAAAATTTTAAAAAAATTCTTCAGGTTCTTGTATACCTTAATCCCATCGATTGGTTAGATCAGGGATCCCCAACCTTTTCGACGCCGCGGCCCGGTTCCGGCATCAGCTGGCGCCGCGCGCCCGGTGCAGGCGTCAACTGGGCGCCGCCATCTTTTATGACGAAAAGGCGCTTCCGGTGGCGTCACCGGAGTGCTGTTCGTCAAAAGATGGCGGCGCCAGCGCTCCGGTGAGCTTTTTGGGTAGAAATGGCTTTCTACCGAAAAGCTCACGAAAGCGCATGCGCCGCCATCTTTTATGACGAAAAGCGCTTCCGGTGAGCTTTCTACCCGGAAAAGCTCACCGGAAGCGCTTTTTACCAAAAAGATGGCGGCGCCCAGCAACCAGCGGCCCGGTAAGGCTTGTTCCGCGGCCCGGTACCGGTCTGCGGCCCGGCGGTTGGGGACCCCTGGGTTAGATAGCAGTAAAAACTCAAAAATGGAAAAAATTGTTAAATCCTGGAAAAGGCAGAAAAATAGAAAATAAAAAACTAAAGAAGAAAAAAAAGAAGTTCTTCAGGTTCTTCAACACCTTAATCCAATTAAAAAGTCTCAGGTATAAAAGGATGCATTAAAAAAAGCAAGCCACAAAAAAAAGGCTAATATGGAAGGTAAATAGAAAAAAAAATACAAGGGAGGGAGGGAGAAAAAAGAAAAGAGACTACTCCCTTAAAAAAAAAAAAGAAGGAAAGCATTAATACTAAAACTTTTCCTTTAAGATAAAATGCAAATGTAAAAATTAGACTTCAAAAACAAAAACAAGTTCCAAAAGGCCAAAGATCCAAGTAGCTATTAAAAAAAGTAAGCTAGTAAGGAGGGGGTTTGTTAAAGTTAGAAATAGCCCAGCTTAAAAAAAGGAAAAAGAGCACACTGCACCTTATTTAATCATCCAAGGCTTTTGTTAAAATTTATAACTCTCTTCTCCAGAGTCTTATTGTCTTTTTTTTTTCCTGTAAACTTCAACACCAGACTGCAGCTACTGATAGAAACCCAGAAGAGCACCTGCAATAATACTCTCTCATGCTCTTCCCTCTATCTTATCAAACAGGCAATGTCCTTGAAAAGAAGTCTCAGTTCTTTCTCAGCTTTGTCTGGTCAAGAGAAAAAAAAAAGATAGAATATTTCCAATCCTCTAGTTGGCAGTGTTACAAAGTTTCTTCTGCTTTCACTTTCCCCCTCCTTTTCCAAACAAGATATAATAAAAATTAATTAAAAAGGGAAAAAGATATTTAAAAAGATGACTAGAAGGGAGTCTCTAGCCTAAAATATTATAAAGTCAAAAAGGAGAGAAAGAATAGGTTAAAAAAAAACAGTCCAGTTTCAAAATATAAAATCATATATAAAAAATCCAGCAAGGAGAAAAAAAATAAAAAAATATTACTTTGACTTCCTGTTTAAAATCGCCGCTTAATCACTTCTCTCTAAAATTTTACTGATTCTTTCTTTTCCTTAGGGTGTCCTTTCAAATCTTAAAGTAAAGAAAAAATTCTCACCAAACCGGCACACTTTCTCTTTCCGTTCTCTTTCGTTTTGAAGCTGTCCCAACTTCAGCAGCTTTAATGGCTGCCTCTTTGCCTCTGGCAAAAAGAGCTTCTCCTGGATCTACCAGGGACTTTGCAGCCCTGGGATCGACAGGATGCGCTCTTTACATTCACCATCTCTTTGGGACGGTTTAGATCCGTTTGGACCGTCCAGGAGCAAAGATATTGGCAACGATCTCAGACCTCCAAGACCACATGACGTATCGTTGCGACGCCAGCTCTGCACCCCCCATACCTGCGTTTCTGTATACCATCCTTGCCTGGTACTCCCTGCACTCACAGGCATGCACTGCCCTCCTTTCCTGGGCCTTGCTATGCTCACATGAACCTTCCTTCCCCGGGGCTGTGTACACTCAGATGCACGAAACCCTACCCCCACTCCTTCCTTGCACCTCCCTGCACCTGTGCCCACAGTGCCTTCCCTAACTCATTGAACGAGCATTGAATATCCTGGGACAGCAATTGGGACTTTTGGAGTGCTGCTGCTAAGTAATACAGTCACACGATGTTGTACTTTACAACTTTGCATCATTTAGCTATGGCAACAGCAATAACACTTTTTCTCCTTGCTGGATTTTTTATATATGAAGTCGTACTTTCTGCAATCAAGTTTGGAGTGGCAGTTGTGAAGGACAGCTATCAGATTCCATAAAAACAAGACCCAGATATTTTTAGATTTGGATAGGGTGGTGTGTGTGTGATCCCATGCACACCGAACAACTTTTGTGGAACTAAATCTGAAGCTTTGTAATGCATAGATTTTTGTATGGTGTCCCGAATCACTTTGTTGAGTTGGATAACCATGTATACAGTATGCAACAAACAATTCTCTTTATTCCAGTAAAACTGGGAAACCTGTAACTGTTTTTATGATGTCTGATGTTTTAAATTGATTGTTTTAATATATTTTATATTTATGATATTTTAACTGGCCATCTTGCATTTTTGCAATTGGGAAAGATATAAATTATTCAGATACATGTAGAACAAAAATCAATCCATGTGTCTGTAACAGAATTTAGAAATAGATCAAAATAGATACAAATGTTATCACCACTACCACCTGACAGCCAATTGATCAAGCCAATTTTGCAATGTGTTTCTTCAAATGCAAATCTAAGAGGAACAAATATACTCGGAGCATATTTTTTTCTAGTCCTCCATTCCCTTCAATTGTCTACCCAAAGTATGTAAGTTTCTGCTTGCTAATAATCACTGCAGTCATCCATTATGCAGTCCAAGACTAATGGATTATTTCTCTTGCAGTCTGTGATACTCTTAGTAACTATCTCCAGTCCATAATACAAAGAAGTCTGTCTTTTTAACACTCAGAATATTCAGCTTTCATTTTATGAATTTCCTATGGAGATTGTGCGTTCTCCATTTCTGGATTTTTTAAAAAATAGACTAGGCAACCACTTCTGATAGATGAGTGAAATGGTTTTCTTCCATAGTTCAAAGGGTTGGACTACTAGATGATTTTGTGGTTCCTTATAACTCTATAATTCTAGGGTTCAATATGCTTTAATTTTAAATTTATTTATTTATTAAATTTATGTACCACCTCCCTGAGTACCAACTGGCTTACAACATTATTTGTAATTTATAATCAGAATTAATTATTCTGACCTTTGTTATCCTTCATGACTCTGTTACACATTGCCTTCCTTTAATCTTGTCTTCATTTCTCAAGACATAATATTCTTGAATCCTGACAATAAAATTATCACTTGTAAATTCACCAAGCTTGCCTGTTACCTTTATGTTAGAAATTTTTCAATTTCAATCTCTTTTGCTTCTTTAATAAGGTCTTTTACATTTTCTTTACTTATACCTAACAAAGTCTTATTATTTGTATGACATATGCAGTTAACATTTCAGCCTCTAATTTGATTCCACTTACCGTCTCTTCCAATTTGTACAGTTTATAGGCATTGTATAAGCTAAATAAATAAGTATGGATACAATAAACATGCTTGTCCTAAGCCTTCCAGGAGCAAGAAGCTACTCTACAAAATAACTTTGAACAGAGTATTTTGAAGTGCTCTGTTCAAAGTTATTTTGTAGAGTAGCTTCTTGTTCCTGGCAGAATTTTATGAGAAATACAATGAGTTCAGTTTATACATTAGCCGTACTTGTCATATTTTGTAATAATACTCCTAACACGGGAGTTCTCTGCACACAAACTGTTTTATTTTTCTTAACTCCTCCCTTCCGGTTCCTTCATACTTTGTCACCTCAAAATATGTCCCTCACTACTCTCTGTCTAACAATGGTTCCTCTTCACAGTTAAACATCAATAGGTTCCATTTACCCTGCACCACATCTCCCTTTTCTAGAGAACAAAGGGTAGACTACCTTTGTCTCACCAGACCTTAGAGCAGTGATCCCCAACCTTTTTTATGCCACGGCCCGGTACCGGCATCAGCTGGGCGCCGCGACCGGTACCAACATCAGGTGGGCGCCACCATCTTTTTGATGAAAAAGTGCTTCTGGTGACCTCACCGGAAGCACTTTTCATCAAAAAGATGGCGCGCCAGCGCTCGGTGAGCTTTTCCGGGTAGAAATGGCTTCTACCCGAAAAGCTCACCGTACGCTCGCCACATCTTTTGATGAAAAGTGCTTCCGGTGAGCTTTCTACCCGGAAAAGCTCACGGAAGCACTTTTTCGTCAAAAAGATGGCGGCGCCCAGCAACCAGCGGCCCGGTAGGAGTTGTTCAGGACCGGTACGGTCCACGGACCGGTGGTTAAGGGACCCCTGCCTTAGAGGATTATTCTGCCTCTTTTGTTGAAGGTCTGTTCCTATCTAAATCCTGTAGGGAAGAAAATGTTATCATATAACTATTTACTAATCCAATACACCTAAATGTGTTTAAACTATTCTGCACCTCAGATTTCTTATTGAGCTACACATCAACATTAACTCTTTTTCACTTTCTCAGTTCACAGATTCAGTCTGTCTGGTTTAACTACAGCTCTCCCAGACCTTGTCCTTGGGGTAGCTGTTACACTAGGAAAGTTTTTAAGTATTTTCCCAGGTAATGTAGAAACTTGTTCACTGTTTGTCTCTGGCAACTCCTGCTGCTCCACCGCTCCTCCTTCACTTGCATGTGTGTGTAAGGGTATCAAGTGCTGATGATTGCATCTCACCACACCTTTAGGTACATCCACCAGATATGACCTTGAACTCATGTGATTCTGCAGCACAGTCCCAGATTCTTTTGTATCAGTGACCCATACATGCTCTCCTTGTACCAAATCACTAAGAGGTTTTGCACGATGTCTCCTGTTGTAGTACTCAGTATTCAATTTCCTCTTCTCTCTCTCTTTATGAGCAAAATGGTCAACATCAGGCAATGCTGGGTCTAGCTGAGAGGGAAGAGTCGGCACAGTGGTATGAAGACATCGCCCCATAAGCAGCTGAGCCGGACTGAACCCACTCTGGAGAGGGTAGCTCTGTAGGCAAGCAGGGCCAGATAAGGGTCGCTCACCTTTTTCAAGAGACTTTTCACTGTCTGAACTGCACGTTCAGTTTCTCTGTTACTTTGTGGAAACTTTGGACTGCTGGTAACGTGTTTGAACCCATATGTGGATACAAAATGAGAGAAATCTTGGCCAGAAAACTGTGGTCCATTGTCTGACATTAACTCCTCTGGAATCCCATGCCGGGCAAAGATTGACTTCAGATGGACAATGACATCAGTTGACTTAGTGTTCGATAGCAGTGCAATCTCGACATATCTGGAGAAATAGTCTATCACAACTAAGTGTGTTTTCCTTCCAAGTAAAAACATGTCAGTCTCTAACTTTTGCCATGGTGTTTCAGGGCATTCAGATGTCATGAGTGGCTCTTTAGGATTCTGACGCTCTTGAATACATGTCCTGAATTTGAACACCATTTCACTGACCTGTTGACTGAGTCCTGGCCACCACACAGACTGACAAGCATGTTCTTTGCATTTCACCACCCTATGGTGTCCTTCATGCAGCTTCTCCAACACCTCATTCCTCAGAGTGGATGGGATCACAAGCCTAGTGTCTTTCAGTAGTAATCCATCTTGTACAGTGAGTGTAGCTCATTCTGGCCAGTATCCTCTCAGTGCAGGTTCCTGTTTTGCATGCCACTGGCCATCCATCTGCACACAATTTCATGACTCGAGAGCAAATACTATCAGCTTGCAACTTCTCTTTTATGATTTCCATATATGTGTGGCTAACAGGAAAGATGTCTACTACACAGTCCATGTATATGTTAATGCTTTCCATCAGCTCCAGTTCTGCTTTGGACATGTGAGAGTCCATAGGCGAACGTGACAATGTATCTGCTGTCCAAAGTGACTTTCTGGGCACATGCACAATGTAGTAAGAGTAACGCATGAGTCTCATCCTGAATCTCTGAATTCTCAAGGGTAGAAGATCTAGTGCTTGGTCTCCAAACAAACTGACAAGTGGTATGTGGTCAGTCTCCAGGCAGAAATGCTTTCCTAGGAGGAAATCCCGAAATCTTTCACATGCCCAGGTTAGAGCCAGGCCTTCTTTTTCCACCTGTGCATAGCATTGTTCAGTTGGAGTGAGTGAACCACCTGTGCATAGCATTGTTCAGTTGGAGTGAGTGAACCACAGGCGTAAGCCACAGGCTTCCATTTATCTCCCCACTCTTGAAGAAGAACAGTGCCCAAGCCATATGACGATGCATCTGCTGACACTTTCATCACTTTGTTTGGATCATACATGGCCAGCACCGGAGGGGAAGACAAAGCATCTTTCAATGTCATAAATGCCCTGACCTGTTCCACATCCCAAACCCAACAGTTTTTCTTAGAAAGGAGATCACAAAGTGGCTTGTCTGTTTCTGAAAACTGAGGGATGAACTTCCCCAGCTGGTTTACCATGCCAAGAAAACTCCTCAGTTGATTCACACTAGAGGGCTCCTTAATAGCTCTGATAGCCTCTGTTTTCCTTGGGTCAGGTCGTATCCCTACATCAAAGATGATGTGACCCCAAAAGACCACCTCACTCCTGGAGAGTTCACACTTATCCACGTTCAAAGTGATTCCCACCTTTTCCAGTTTTTAGCACTGCATGGAGTCGATTGTCATGTTCTTCTTGGCGTCTACACCAGTAGATTATCAATGTGGCAAACTATACCTTCCAGCCCCTGTGTAACTTCCGCCATCATACATTGGAAATGTTCGGGCGCTGAGGCAATGCCAAATGGAAGACGGTTAAAGTGGAACCACCCAAAGGGTGTAATGAATGTGGTATACTATGCTGAATCCTCGGTGAGGCGTATCTGCCAAAACCCCATGTTGGCGTCTAATTTACTGAACATTTTAGCACCAGTCAGTGTTCCAAGACTCTGTTCTACTGATGGTAAAATGAATTTTTCACGACACACATACTTGTTCAAGCCAGTCAGGTCCACACACAAACAGACCTTTTTGCTGTCCTTCTTGGGCACCACTATCATGCCTGCGCACCAGTCCATAGGCTCTTCCACACGAGTGGTTACTCCCAAGTTTTCCATGCGTTGAAGCTCATCTTTGACTTTCCCCATCAATGGTAGGGGAATCCTCCTTGGGGTTTTCAAAGAGAAAGGCACAGCATCGGGTTTGAGCTTAATACAATAAGGTTGTTGAACCTCCCCTAGGCCACTGCATAACTTAGGAAAGCTTGACTTCAGGTTTTCCATGTCAATAGTGTCCACATGAACCAACAGACCAAGAGCTACAATAGCTGGCAGTCCCAGCAAAGGCATACTCAGGTTTTTGACCACATACACCTTCTCTGTAATTTGTTTTGCTCCTTTCTTTAGCTGTAGTTTGGCAAACCCCATCACTTCCAGTGGAATTCTCCCTGGACCCAGTAGAGGTCTTTCTGCTTTTTGCAGCACCGGCACCTGTGTGTTTTGAAAAAAGTTGGTGAAATTCTTCTGTGAAACAACAGTGACATCTGCTCCGGTATCCAACTTGAACGTGATGTTTTTATCCATCATTCTGATTTCCACAGTCCATGGATCAGCATGTAATGTCACAGAGCCGAGAAAGAAGCTTCTTTCCTCTTCCTCAATGCCATGCACAGCCTTGCTTGCAAAACATACATGTTGATAGTGACCCTTTTCCCCACATGTATGGCATTTAGCATCCTTAGCAGGACATTCCTGTCTAGGGTGAAGCATGCCACCGCATTTGTGACACTGGGGGTCTTTAGTGTTTTTGTTCTGCCTGCTTTGAGGCTTTGCTCCATCATTCTTTGATCTGCTGAATTTTTGCTTTTCTTTCTGATGCCTGCCTTTAAACAGTCTGTCCAAAGAGTTCACATCCTTTAGGTTTACAGCACTAGCATCACTTCTCAATGTGGTTTGCTGTTTTTTAATCTCCTCTGATTGTCTTGCCATATTCATAGCTTTATCCGGGTCTAGGTCTTTTTCCATTTGCATGCATGCTGATAGCCGTGTATCGACCAAGCCTACTACAGTCCTGTCTCTGATGAGCTCGTCATGTAGTGCTCCATAATTACAGTGTTCTACTAATGCATACAGCGCTGTGACAAATGCATCAACTGTCTCATTTGCTTCTTGTTTGCGCATATTAAATCTTGCATACTCATACACAATGTTCTTTTTTACTACAAAGAATGACTGAAAGCCGTCTCTTACTTTAGTATACTGACGCTGATCAGTTTCACTGAGTTTCAGGCCACGCAGAACATCATCTGCTTTGTCTCCCATACAGTAAATCAAAGTGTTCACCTGATTTTCTTCAGAGCTTATTGCGAGATTGCTTGCTTGCCTAAATCTCTCAGATCGCCGTATCCATTTTGTCCACTCATTTGGTTTGGAAAAATCAAAGGACTCCGGTGGTTGGATGTTAAAAGTAGCACAGGGTGTGCTAGCCATTCTGCTAACTCCTTCCTCATTCTGCTCACCCCCACTGCTGCTCATTTTCCTCTTTTGGGTAGACCTCATTGTTCAGTTACCGTGTTACAGAACTTCTGACACCATGTCATATTTTGTAATAATACTCCTAACACATGAGTTCTCTGCACACAAACTGCTTTATTTTTTCTTAACTCCCCCCTTCCGGTTCCTTCATACTGTGTCAGCTCAAAATATGTCCCTCACTACTCTCTGTCTAACATTGGTTCCTCTTCATTTACCCTACACCACAGTACTATGTCCCTCATTCTAACATGAGCAAACTCTTTGCTTTAATTAAGAAAAGAAAAATACACTTCTATAAATTCTCTGTTGTTCATTTTTAGCTAGCTATTTGATCTCAGGCCCCTCTGTTTTTTCTGAAAACTGTCTGTTCATTTGGCATTTTTGCCTTCAGTTATGTTCCTTTTTAAAAGCTCGTAAGTAAACTTAATAGATAAATAAATAACTTATTACTCAACAGGGTGGATGTTCCAACATAGCTATTCCTGGAGTTAAGCATTGTTTGAAAGTAAAAATCCCCAACACTCACTTTAAAATTAATTCTGTTGTAGCTGCTTTATCGTTTCCTGTGGTAAGGGGAGGAAAAGTTAGACATGTAGTACCATCAATTGGTAATTGCTGTTACATTACATAGGAAGGATCTGCTTTTGTTGAATCACATTGAGTAAACAACTCTGAACTATTCAGCTGCAGGAAAAATTAAAACAGAACCCAATCAGTAGGCTAAGTATGGATTTAAAAATCTACCTTTCAAAAAGTAAACAGAATCACCCTCAGTCCAATTCTCAGGACTGGAATGTACACCTTTTCAAAATAAATAAAAATGAAACAATCTGCATTGTTCCCTGGATTATGAAGTTTTCTGTTGGGCTGATCTCTTTTTAATGCATTGACAATGGATTTGATTCCTGCAGGAAAAGGTGGATTTGACTCTTTGTTTTCTTTTTGATTTCATTGACATGTGTCTAGGAGGTCTGCAGTGTTCCTTGTACCTTCTGCCTTACCATTTAAAAGAACAGAACAGAATAGAATAGAATAGAATAGAATTCTTTATTGGCAAGTGTGATTGTATACACAAGGAATTTGTCTCTGATGTATAAGCTCACAGTGTACAGCAAATAATAGGTCATAACCATAGTTACAATAATTACTCATAAGTTACAACAATTGATAAATCGTAAGAAACCAATAGGAGAAGATAGAAGGAAAGATGAGAAATGAGACAATGCTGTGGGAATTAAGTGTTCAGCAGAGTGATGGGGAAATTATCTTTATGTCTGGTTGTTTTGGCATGCAGTGCTCTCTAGTGGCATCCTGAAGGGAGAACTTGAAATAGATTATGTCCAGGATGTGAGGAGTCTGTAAATATTTTCTCAGTCACAATAAATTACCATTGGAAACTTCGCTATGCCTCAGCCAGAAAATATCTTCCTGAATGTGAGAGTGAATGATCTGGAGTGATCCAAAGATAATTCTGGTTTATAGTTCATGGTGGTGTGTCGCAACAGGTTGAGTTGCACTCTACCCATATAGAGGGCTGTGATGGAAGAACACATCATAGAACAGGGGTCGCCAACCTTTTGGACCTCAGGGACCAGCAAACTCATAGTTTTAAATCCCGTGGACCAGAGACCCTGGGAAAATCCCAAAAAAGTCTGCAGGAAAATTTCCCACCCTGTTTTACTACTGATTGATCATTCTTTATTTGGGATTGCAGGATACAGTCTCCTGCTCTGTTCTCAGGGGGAGAGATAGAGATAGACTTTTGCCTTCATGCAAGGAAAGCAGCAGAAGCAGCATAAATCTTTCTTTCTCTCCCCCAAACTCTGCCAGAAATGAGTCTTTGCCAGCGCAGCCTCTTGAAGCAGGATGCCTTTCAGGGTCCCAAAGACTCATTTCTGGTAGAGTTTTGGGGAGAGAAAGAAAGACTTGCTGCTTTCCTTGTGTGCAGCCAAAAGTAGAAGAAGAAGAAAGAAGCGGAAAGAAGCATTGCTTTGGGGGGTACTTTGGGGGTGACATTTCTCTGCAGACCACCAAAATTTTCTCGCAGACCACCAGTGGTCCCCAGCCCACTGGTTGGTGACCACTGTCATAGAATGCACTCTTCTACTTGCACAAATACATTATTTTAAATAGCCTGGAGGCGATTATGGAGTTAATATCACCAGCTCCTTAGTTGTAATTTTCTTGGGAGGTTATTAGTTAATAATAGTTACATATTATTAATCATTTTTTAAGAAATAGAGAGTGATTGATTATCCTGATCATAGATCAGAGACATCTAATCACCTTGAAGCGAGATGGGCAGAAAAGAAATCTAATAAAATAAATAATAATAATAATTAATATAGCAGAAGAGAAGAGAAAGAACTGGATGCAAATAGAAATGGAACATCTGTGGCAAAAGAAAGCAAAGTTAGTACCAATAGTAATAGGCTATAGGATTGGGTGTAACCATAAAACAACTGGAGGACAACTTGAGCTCCCCTGGCATTAACAAATTCATCAGTAAAATGCAAAAGTTTTACTCAGAGCAGCTTACATCCTGAGACAATGCCTTTAACACCACCAAACACCCACACCTGCCTATTCTAGATCCTTGCATAAAAATACCAAACACAGTCTGAACATCTGGCTGACTGAAACAAACCAGAGGAATCAATCCACCCTTCCTCTGCTCATCCCAGTTTAAAACCCACATTGCCCAGTTACTCTGGGCATCTGAGGAAGTGAGCTGTAATTCAGCAACATTATACCTTTTACATAACATTGATTTTAATCACTGATCGTATATGAGACTAAAAAGAGTAGAAACTCAGAAGCAGAAACTCACCCTTTGTTAATGGGACGGCCATTAAGGCCTGGGCCAGAATACTTTATATAACAAAGATCTCCAGGTAAAGCTATAGCAATTGCTCAAAAGTCCTTTCAGTGCATCATCATCCAGCAAGGCTCAACCAAGCTTGGAACTCAGGACAGCCTACAGAGTTGCCTCTGCATGGCCTCATGGGAGTCTGACAACCAATTAGAAACAAGCTCCAATTCAAATCGCAGCAAAGGTTATAAAAGCCAGGCACTCTCAGCACCTCAGCCTTTTTTCTTGATCTCTTCCTTCACCTTGAAGCATGTGATCATCCTTTACACTTTGGAGCTTCAAGCCATGTGGTCCTCCTGTCCACCATTAAACCTTCTGTGAGATTGTGGTTAAAGAAAAACCACCAGGATTCAAAGTTGATCCAAGGAAAAAGGCTTTATTGAATATACATCTGCAGATGGGTTCTCCCCTTTGGCAGCTGGGAAGAATGAAAAACATATCTTTTGCTCTTACTCTTATACCCTAAAACTACCCCCCCCCCCAGTATGCGAATGGCTTGATTTACAATCTATTTTTCAGGATACAAGTTACATTTTATTATCTTTTATGGTACCTAGCACATAACAGACACTTCCTTTACCCGGTATCTAGCATTTCAAAGGCATTCCAAAAAGTGTGATAATTCCTAGTGCTTCAAAGACATTCCAAGATCAGTCAACATTTTAATCGGTGCTTGGTACTGCCTTTCCTTACTCCAAAAGAAAACATCCCTTTCTCATGAGATTTGAGTCATAAAATGGATACACTTCTCACAATCCCCCCTGTTCTTGTTCTATCTTTGACTCAAACTCAGTTAGTAACAAGTCTGCTGTCTTCCATCCTTCTTCAGGAGATTCCTCTAGATACTCCAATGGGTCATATTGTTGCCTTAATACCATCATTTGTTCAGCAACCTGCCTTTTGGCTATCAGGGAGAGAGTGCTAGTTATCGTGCAGATGAATATAGGAAGAACACATGGTAGTATTACACATCCGGCTGCAATTATACCAATGAGTGCTACTATGGCTTGTAACCCTGGGAGCTTAGGAAACCAGGATCTAAACAGATTCCCCATATTGAATCCTTCCCAAGTCTGGACTGGTACATGGGCTACTTTTACCATTCAGTCTGCTATCTCCTGGATCATCTTTCCACTCTCATCAATTTCGATGCAGCAGTGGGTTAAATTAAATTTCCCACATACTCCTCCCTCCTTAGCAAGCAAATAATCCAGAGCCAAGCGATTTTGCATTATATATGTTCTTGAGCGTGCACTTTCTTTAGCTAGATGTGTCATAGCCAATATAGTGTCATTTGTGATTATTTCTACTACAGCCTGCAAGCGAATTAAGCAATTTAATAAGTAAATCAGGGTTCGATATCCATAAGTCCCATCCTCCGCCCACATGGCCGGTTCATAATAATAAATTATTCTCTCTGGCGGCCACTCAGCATCCTTCAAACTCCTTTATGGATGTCCTTTGTCCCTCGTTTCTCCCTAATGTTTCCTATTTCTTCGTACACTGGCACTCCTAATACCTGTCGTTGTTTGAGAGGTAATAAGAAGAAACTCGGTCTTATTGCTCCTAGAACGCATGACCCATACCACTTTGCGGGGAGGATATTATACGCATACCTGCCACAAATCCAATACAGCCCATCAGGGGTTGTCCAGGGTTTCTGTTCCTCAGGTGTTTTCAGAAAATCCATTTTACTTATACTTTCTAAGGACCTTGCTGGTTCAGAGATGTTCCCTCCGGACCACCAAGTCTGGTTCTCCCATACCCCTAAACACCGCAGGGACCCCACATTGATGGTTCGATCTATGGTTTGGTTCCTCTGGTAACATACATTTCCTACTAGATTAGTGGTAACAGCCCATATTTCTTCTCCTTTTTGCTTAAAGGTATAATTGGCCTGGCTTTCTGCTACATAGGTATAATTAACCTCTTGAGCCTCCCATGGCCACTGCTCTCCCATATTAGTTCCACCACACACAAAACAGTTCTTGACCATCAATTCTTTAGCAATAGTTTCAGCTAGGGCCAGGAACATATTTTGAGCTTTTGGGGGCAAGACTACATCTTGTAATTTTTGAAACTCCTGATAATAAGAGTAGAACAGAGAGTTTTCGATAGGATTCAAACTATGTTTGATTACCTGAATCTTGAGTTTCACAGATGGGTTGGCCCCTGTCCCGTCTATCCCTAACCCATATTCATCTTGATATCCTTTCCAGAGTTGGGGTTTCAGCCAATTTTCAGGGATCGGGAATGTAAGATTAATGGGATTACACTTATGACGAGGGCAATCGGCATCGGGTACCCTCAGCCTATTCATATACAACTTCTTCGCACTGTCTAATCTTGGGATAACATCTGGTATTACCATTAGCCCATATGTCTGAAAAGCAATACATTTCTTCCAGAACAACCCACTACAGAAAGTGCCAGCACCACAGTCACCACCCCATGAGGTTCTAGCACAAATATATTTTTCATTTTTTGCATATGTTCTCCTCCATTCCACAGACCCACACCCATTATCTCCCTCATCCATTGCCTCGCAGGCATCAAAGGTTACTGACTGTGACACCTTGGGATTATAGAAGTCATGGTTCACCATTACCTTGTTCCCTGCCTGAATCTTTATAGTGTACCTATGTGTGGGACCCTTCGGGTCATAACATTTGACATTCCCTCCATCCTTACAAATGGAGTAAGATGTCCCATTGTAGATACAAATCTCGGAGTCTCTTATCCTGCAACTCAGTTGAGTATGGAAAATTAGAGTCTTTGTCACTTGTGTCCCTGTTTTCGTTGTTTTTATGCATTGATCACATTGTCTTAGCTCTTGTCTTTATCTCAGTCTCTTCTCCTATCCTGTCCATGAGTAAGTAAATAGTCACTAGGCAAATCAGCTGCATGTTACCGCTTCAAGGTTAACTTTAACGGCTGACCGTCCACTAGAATGGCCTTCCAAGGTTTTTCAGGTTCCGGTGCCTTCTTGACTCTGCTGTAATGCGTCCAGCCTCCTTCCCGAGTGCGAACTGCAGATTCAGTTGTCAACAGCACCTGGTATGGGCCTTCCCAGCTGGGCTGCAGCTTTTCGCTCTTCCAAGTTTTTATCAGGATCCAGTCTCCAACTTCATGAGGATATTGGCTGCCAGCTAAAGGTGGTCGTTGCACCAACAATCCCTGTTTATGAAGAGAAAGCAAAGACCTGGACAGTGTCTGCAAATATTTCCTCAAGAATAAATCTTTGAATTCAGGAATTGGATTCCCTATTTTTGCCAAGTAAGGTCGCCCCATTAGCATCTCGAATGGAGAGACCCCAGTGTCTTTCCTTGGGCATGTTCTGATTCTGAGTAGTGCCAAGGATAAGTTCTTTGTCCATGGTAACCCATTTTCCAATTGTAGTTTGGTCAAATGTTTCTTCAATTCCGCATTCCCTTTTTCCACTTTTCCACTAGATTCTGGGTGACAGGGGGTATGTAAATCCCATTTCACCCCAACAGCTCCCATCACAGACTGCAACACTTTTTGTGTAAAATGTGTCCCCCTGTCAGAATCAATAGCTTCCATCATCCCATAACGAGGAATGATTTGTTCTAACAGGATCTTGGTTACTGTGGGTGCTGTGGCTCTTCTAGTTGGATAGGCCTCCACCCACCCTGTCAGATGATCTTTAATCACCAGTAAATATTTCCAACCTCCCTTCTCTGGTAATTCGGTGAAATCAATCTGTGCTCTTTGGAAAGGCCAGCCCACTAGGGGTCGCCCTCCCATTTCTTTTTTTCTTGCTGCTTTCTTGTTTACTTTCAAACATATCAAGCATTTCCAACAGATGCTCTGGGCTAGTGTCCACATTTTTGGACTCCAAAAATGTGGCTTCACAGCTGTTACCAGTGCTTCTGTTCCCCAATGCCCTCCCTCATGTACCTTTTCCAGAATTCCTCTCATTGCATTCACAGGGACCACCTTCACCCCTTCCGAAGTCATCCATCCTTTCTCAGTTTGCACACACCCTTCTTTTTCCAAATCATCTTTCTCTTTTCACTCAGGTTTCCAATCCTCATCTTCTTCCATCTCGAGCAAGGGAATTAATGCCATTGCCAGCTCTATTTCCCCTGCAGCTTCTTTCGCCCACTTGTCTGCCCACCTGTTCCCAACTACCTCTGGGGTGCTTCCTTTCTGATGAGCATTCACATGTACTATTGCCACTTGATTTGGCAGTTGCAGGGCCCCCAAGGCCTGTTCCACAAGCTGTAATTGTTCAACTTGTTTCCCATCAGCCTTGATAAAACCCCTCTCCTGCCAGATCTTACCAAAGGTATCGACCACACCCCAGGCGTATTTGGAATCAGTCCAGATTGTCACATCAATTCCTTCAGCCAACTCCAAAGCCCTCTTCAAAGCAAACAACTCACATTTCTGCGCAGACCATGAAGAAGGAAGGGAGCCTTTTTCTATGACCTCCCCTTCTCCTGTCACGACTGCAAATCCTGACTTCCTTTTCCCTTCCTCAACCCTGCTTGATCCATCCACAAACCATCTCTCCCCTTCCTTCAGAGGAGTCTCTTCCAGATCCTCCCTCACTTTTGTCATCAGATCTACTTGCAACAAACAATCATGGTCCTCAGCTTCCCACTCCTTCCTTCTTCCTTCTAGGAATTCTGCTGGATTCAAATTCCTGTCTGTCCCAATCACTACATCAGGGCTGGTTCTCAAAATGGTCTCATATTTGAGAATCCGCCCCTCTGTCATCCAAGTTGTTGCCAACTGACTTAGCACAGAAGTAACCTGGTGAGGTGAATGCACCACAAGGGCTCCCCCAAAGATTAACTTCTTGCTCTCTACCACCAACATAGCTGTAGCAGCCACAGCCTGGACACACACCGGCCATCCTCTCACCACCGGCTCCAGAGTTTTGCTCAGAAAGGCGATGGGCTGGTATTGCCCCCCGCTTCTGCGCCAACACTCCTAGGGCCGTTCCCTGAGTTGCTGACACATACAGATGAAATGGGAGCTTCAAATTGGGCAAAGCCAAAACTGGTGCGGATGACAGTGCCTTCTTTAAACCTTCCCATTTCTCATCATCTCCCTCTAACCATTCTATACTTTCTCCTTTTCCTACCAGTTTCCTGTGCAAGAATTGGGCTAACACAGTGTACTGGTCCACCCAGACTCTGCAATACCCCAACAATCCAAGAGCTTTCCTGACTTCTGTCTTATTTCTGGGGGGAGCCAGGCTCATGATCCCTTTCACCCTCTCAGGATCCAGGGACCTTACCCCCTGCTGGATATAATGCCCTAAATATTTCACCTTCTTTTCCACAAACTGGATTTTTTCCCTTGAAACTGTCAATCCTTGTTCTTTCAGCCAATTTAGCAAAGCCACAGATGCTGCTCTAACCTCTTTTTCTTTCTCCCCAGTCAGCAACAAATCATCCACATATTGAATCAACATGATTCCTTTCCCTTTCTCAAAAGACACTAACTTTTCTTCCAAAGCCTGTCCAAACAACAAAGGGCTCTCAGTATAGTCCCGGGGAAGTACTGTCCACCTTAATTGCTGTTTTCTCCCAGTCTCAGGATCATCCCATTCAAATGCAAACAGGTCTCTACTTCCCTCCTCAAGGGGGCATGCCCAGAAGGCATCCTTCAGATCTATCACAGTAAACCATTTGTCTTTGGGAGGGATTCGTCCCAAGATAGTATAGGGATCAGGAACCACTGGGAATCTGGGAACCACTATGTTATTAATCCTCCTCAAATCCACGACCAATCGATGTTTTCCATCTTTCTTTAATACAGCCAATATTGGGGAATTGAAAGGTGACATAGTAGGTTCCAACATGCCCTGTTTCAACAATCTGTCAATCACTGGTTTCAGCCCCTCCCTTCCTCTCCTGCTCATTGAATATTGTGGGGTCCAAAGCTTTGTCACCCCAGGCTGCACTTGGATCTTAATCGGCTGAATGTTCATTCGCCCTGCCTTCTCTCCTCCTGCCCAGACCTCATCTGAAATTGCTTTCTCATCTTCCACAGTCATCTTACACATCCTTACTCCCTTCCCAGTATCCCACAGCTGGATACCAAACACAGGCAACAAATCTCTCCCCAGCAAATTCACTCCAGAATCAGGAATATACAACACTTCAGCTTCAGTCACCACTTCATTCATCTCCAGTCTAATTTGTTCAAACACACTCACATCCTGTGATTTTCCACTCACCCCAACTACTTTTATCACTTTCCTTGATCTATGTGCACCCTCTACCGGGTCACACACAGAAGTCCGGCTTGTGCCAGTGTCTATCAGGAACAGCCGCTCCTGACGGTTAGGACCTACTAAAATGTTTACCAATGGCTCCCCGCAGGTCCTCTTAAAGGAGCCGGAACAGCCCTAATCATCATACAATGCATAACTCCTCTCTTCCCGGTTGGTTGGGCACTCGCGCACAAAGTGACCTTCCTTCCCACACCTGAAGCAACTTCTATCCATTCCGGGCTGTCTCATTCCCATGCCTCTTCCTCTGGAACCTCTTCCTCTGCCCCGAAAACTTCCCTGATTGTATCCCCCAAAATTCTCTCTTCTTTCTCCAATTGGACCCTTCCCAAAGTTCCCACTTTTCTTCATCTCATTCTTTGCTGCAGCCTGTACAGCTGCAAGCATCATTTGTGACTTCTGTCTGGTTTTTACAGTGTCTCTGTTCACAAAAACTTGTTGGGCTGCTTTCAGGAGATCAACAATTTCCACAGCTCCCCAATTATCCATTTTCTGAATTTTCTTTTGGATATCTGGCCAGGCTCCAGTCACAAACTGCATTTTCAGCATGGCTTCAAAAGCAGGTGTGTCAGGGTCTACTCCTGAGTATTTAACTAGACTTTCTCGGAGTCTGGTACAATAATCTCCAGGGGATTCATCTTTGCCCTGGTTTACCTCAAAGGCTTTAGTTAAATTTTTCCCTTGTGGGACTGCCAATTTTATCCCCTCCATGATCAGTTCTCTCATATCCCTCATACTTGCTCTGCCAGCCGCGGTGTTTGGATCCCAATTGGGATCGGCTATTGGGAATTTTTGATCTCCTGCCGCCACCCCTTGTTGTCCATTGTGTCTGGTGTTCCAGGCTCTCCATGCCGAGGTCTGAATGAGATTTCGCTCCTCAGGAGTAAACAGATGCCCCAGAATGTACATCATCTCCTGATAAGTGTAATCATTCGGACCCATCCATAGCTCTAACTGTTCGGCCACCTCATGAGCATTCTCATGAAGTTTTGGAAGAGTCTTCTTCAATTCTTGCAACTCGGCGGGTTTTATGGGGACAGCCACAAAGACTGTGACGGGGTTGCCTGCAGCATTAACCCCGTGGGGCATTTCCCTTAAGGGGAAAGCATCTACTTCTGGTTTGTCTTTGAATGGAAAATTCTCAATATCTTTCTCCAATTGTCTTAGTTCCTTTTTCAGCCGCGGATAAAGGGGCGGCTGAGGAGGGGGTTGTGCCACCGGCAATGGCGGTGGTGCCATAGGAACATTGGCGGGTGCATTATTCAAATTAGGATTTGCGGGCGGCGGACTCTGCAGCCAATCGTCCGTCTCACTCTCATTGTCTTTTTGTTTGGACATATATTGGCCCTCGATTGGAGGGATGGGACCTTCAAATTTCACATGAAACCATACATCTATGTATGCAATTTGAGTGGTCATTTTGTGTTGGAGAATATAGTCTCTCAATTTGGTCATCCAATAGATACTGGTTTCCCCCTCAGGACTCCAGTGATATGGAAATTTAGGATCAATCAAAGGTTATTTTGGCCATTGGTCTTGACAAAGATAAATCATGTTTTTCTTTTCGAGATGTCTGGTGAATTCCTTTAGATTCGGGGAGAACCACTGCTGGAGGAGTTGTCCCAGGGGCGAATCTAACGGAATTGATTTTCTGCCATTGTCAGATTTTCCCTGTCCCAGACAGGCTTCTTCCTGGTCTCCCAGACCCTTGCTCTGTCCCTTTCCCATCTCTATTCTTCCAGACTCCCAGAGCCTTGACTCACCAGTCCCAGTCCTCCAGCAGACGCTGGATTCTCCCAGAGAGTTTAAGGACCCCTCTCTTTTCTGACTACAAATGAAAGGAACAAAGTTTACCTGATCTGATCGCTCCTGGACTCTCCAAAGTCAAAAGGATGCGTGGGCGTCCCCAACTCAGATCAATTTCACAAACTCTCAGCCGGCATTTCGTCTCAGTTCTTTTTCCAAGGACCGTCTGGATTCCCAGTCACCTCAGGAGTCTGACCAAATTCGGGGAGAGGTACCTCTCAATGGGAGGTTGTGGCCACTCTCTTACCTGGTCCCCGTTTTCCAGTTGACCATCGTCGAGGATCCCGGACGAGCCCCCAAATTGTGAGATTGTGGTTAAAGAAAAAACACCAGGATTCAAAGTTGATCCAAGGAAAAAGGCTTTATTGAATATACATCTGCAGATGGGTTCTCCCCTTTGGCAGCTGGGAAGAACGAAAAACATATCTTTTGCTCTTACTCTTATACCCTAAACCTACCCCCCACCCAATATGCGAATGGCTTGATTTACAATCTATTTTTCAGGATACAAGTTACATTTTATTATCTTTTATGGTACCTAGCACATAACAGACACTTCCTTTACCCGGTATCTAGCATTTCAAAGGCATTCCAAAAAGTGTGATAATTCCCAGCGCTTCAAAGACATTCCAAGATCAGTCAACATTTTAATCGGTGCTTGGTACTGCCTTTCCTTACTTCAAAAGAAAACATCCATTTCTCATGAGATTTGAGTCATAAAATGGATACACTTCTCACACTTCCAAACAGCCTCCATGTTTCCAGTGTCTTTTTCCCCACTTGGAACTGAACCCAGAAGGATATTTCTTCCAACACCATTTAGCTCGAAGAAATCTTTTTGCAGCATCATAGGAGATTGTTAATATTCATGATTCAGCTGAAGTACAAGATAATTGGGACAAATTATTCACAAAACCGATGCTTTAGCAAAGTTTATCATCAACTTCTTCCCCTGATGAGCAGGATGTTGGTCCCAAGGATACTATTTTTTACAGGAGCTCTTCTGAGGCAGAGAAATGGAACAGAAATGCTGATTCTCTTCTCTTATCTGAAGGCAGCAGTCAATCTTTTAAAAGCTCAAGCGAATCACAAGGCTGTTTAGTAAATAATCAGGTCACAACGAACATTTACATCTAAATCCAACTATTTACTTCTGTTGTATAAGACTATAGGTAGCTCTTACTTTATGATCATAACAGAGTCTGGAATTTATGCCACACAACTTTCTATCGTAAGTCTTTATGACTTTTTGCAGTTTTTGTTAAGCAAATGTAACAGATATTAAGCAAATTTGTGTATTTCTGTGGACTTTCCCCCCAGAAACTGGCCTAAAAGAAACCAGCAAAAAATGTTTTACATCACAATCATGTGACAGGAACACTGCAACTGCTTGTAAAGGTAAACTGGTTGGCAATTTTCAAAGTCTGTTCATGTGACTCAGTGGTGGGATTCAATTTTTTTTTTTACTACGGGTTCGGTGGGCGTGGGGTGGTGGGTGTGATGTGACATGGTTTGGTGGGTGTGGCTTGGTGGGAGTGGCAGGGGAAGAATACTGTAAAATCCCCATTCCCTCCCCACTCCTGGGGGAAGATTATTGCAAAATCCCATTCCCTCCCCACTCCATTAACCTGCTTTCCAGCTCCGTTCTCCTGTGCAGGGCAACAAAAGAAGACCCAGCTGGGACTTGGGAGGCAGAGAATAGATGGGGGCAGAGGTGGTATTTTTCAGTTCTCCAAACTACTCAAAATTTCCACTAGCGGTTCTCCAGAACTGGTCAGAACCTGCTGAATACCACCCCTGATGTGACAGGTGCAGGGTAATGCATCCATCAGAACTCCAGGACAGGATTATAAGTAGTTTTGGGAGATCTACTGGAAAGACTGGTCATTAAGCAAGGACTACCTGTATCAAATAACTAATAGCAGTTTTCAATTGTAGCAAATACAGTAACAGCTGACAGCTGATACATTTTATATTATCCCAATTTAAATCCTCCATTAGTCTAGCCATTCTATGTATATCACAAAACTGATGCCTTTTAATGAAACACACTGGATTGTAGAGCGGAGTAAAAGAGAATCTGCAAACAATCTGGCCAGTTTGCCAAAAACCAGAAGAAGGTGCTGTTTTTTTTAAGAAAATTATCGTAAAACATGGTTTTGTGTTATTGAGCAACTTAATATGGGGCCCCCTCAACCATTAATACTTTAAATCTGGGTTATAAATTTCCTGTCTTGGGTTGGTTATAACTTCAAATGATCACTAAGCAACCAGTTGTAAGTCAAGGACCATTTCTACTACTTCTAGTGTAGAACCTACTCCCATTAAACAAAACTCTCTTCTCCATTATACAAAGATTAATTTGCAGCACCCGAGAACTTCATTTTTGAACATAAAAGATTACAAAGGAGAAAAGATGAGCAACTCCAATTCTTTTTTTAAAAATATAGTTTATTAATTTTTACAATTAAAACCAAACAACAATACATACACAAATAAGCAAAGGAAAGGAAAGGAAAGAGGAAAAGGGGGAGAGAAAGGAATTTTGAAAAAAGAAAGAAAAAGAAAAAAGGAAAAAGGAAAAAAGAAGAGGTTACAAGGTTAAAAGCATTCTTATTTTTACAGTTGGCAAGGTCTTCTTTTTTTTCCCATAACCTTAATTTATGTCATGTACCCACACCTGTTCTTTACTTATATCGCTACTTCATTATTATAGGTTGATACTTTTCTCTTATGCCTTATGATATATAATTTATCTTTGGTCAATCCAATTATACCAACAATTCCAGCTATCATAATATAGTGAAGTGTCTTTGTTTTTCAGCGCCAAAGTCAATTTGTCCATTTCTGCACATTTTGAAATTTTTTCAATAATCATTTCTTCTGATGGAGTTTGATGTTGTTTCCAGTGTTGAGTGAAGGCTAATCTGGCCACTGTTAAAATGTGTATTGTTATATATTTAGCTTTTTTGGAAATTTGCTTATCAAAAATCCCTAGGAGGAAGGACTCTGGTTTGTATTCGATCTGCTCTTTTGCAATTTCTTCCAACCAAGTTTTAATTTTCTTCCAGTACTTTTGGGTTTCTGCACAAGACCACCACATATGGAAAAAGGTTCCTTCTTTTTTCCTACACTTCCAGCAATACGGACTCATGTTAGGGTGCATCTTCGCTAATCTCGATGGAGGGAGATGCCATCTATAAAACATTTTATAAAGATTTTCCTTATATGCCGCCGATTTGGTGATCTTATTATTTCTGCCCCAGACTTTCTCCCATTCCGCTAATGTGATACTGCGCCCTACGTTCTTACTCCAAGCGATCATATTTCCTTTTACGATTTCTTCTTCTAATTCTGTTTCTAATAAGTAGTTATAAAATTTTGTTATGTTTTTTTATCTGATCCTAATAAAAGTTTATCTAATATTTGCAGTTTATTGTTAATTCCGAATTCTTTTTTGTCTTGTTTGTATCTGCTTTGAATCTGAAGGTAAACCCATTGATCAATTTTTTTGTCCTTGCTCCTGAAGTTCCTGCCTCAGTTTCAGATTTCCTTGTGGGTCCAATAAGTCTTTGTATTTAATCATTTTGGTAATCTCCAGATTGTTTGGGTGAATCATTGCCTCCATTGTTGAAATCCATACTGGTACTTTTGTATAATGTTTTTTCTGTATTTTCCTCCAAATTGTTAATAGTGCGTCTCTGATTAAGTGTCTATGGAAATATTTTTGACTGGTTTTCCCTACATCCCATAAAAAGGCATGCCACCCCCTTTGTAAATCGTGGCCTTCTAAAAATAGTATTCTTTTGTTGGTTAAATTCACCCAATCCTTCAGCCAAACTAACGAGGTGGCCATATGATATAACTCCCAGTTTGGAAATGCTAATCCTCCCCTGCTCTTCATATCCTGCATTGCTTTTACATTTATTCTGGGGTTTTTCCCTTGCCAAATGAATTTCAGGGTTATTCTATTGAGTTCTTCAAAAAAAAATTATGTAATTTAATTGGGATCGTTTGGAATAGGTACAAGAATTTGGGGAGAATGTTCATTTTAATAGTGGCGATTCGACCTAGTAATGAAATTTGAAGTTTCCCCCATGATTCTAAATCTTTCTTTACCTGGTGTATCAATTTATCATAATTGTTTTCTTTAAGTGTCTTACAGTGTGGTGTTAACCAGATTCCTAAGTATTTCACTTTCTTTGTCACTTGTATGTGCATTATTTCTTCTAGTTCTATTTTCTGTTTTTCTGTTAGGTTTTTAGTCATTAATTTGGTTTTTTTTCTGTTTATTTTGAGTCCTGCTACTGCTCCGAATTTCTCTAATTCACTCATCAATTTTGGTCCCCTGTCTTTTGGTTCTTCGATAAAGAAAATCATATCATCCGCAAATGCTTGCAATTTATATTCCTCTTTCTTAACCGTTAATCCCTTTATATCCGAATTCTGCCTAATTCGCGTTAATAATGTCTCTAATGCTAGTATGAAGAGCAGGGGAGAGAGTGGGCACCCCTGTCTCACTCCTTTTTCTATCTTTATTGGGCGGGTACATTCCCCATTTACTATTATATTAGCTTGTTGTGTGTCATATATGGTTGTTATAATATTTTCAAATTTGGTGCCCAAATTCAAATTATAAATTTTTTGATTCAAAAATTGCCAATTTAGATTATCGAAAGCCTTCTCTGCATCTAGGAACATAAGTGCTACTTGTTTCTCGGGGTGGGCTTCATAAAATTCTAGTACGTCTAATATTCTTAAATTGTTCTTTATTTGCCTAGTTGGGAGAAATCCGTTTTGATCTTCATGTATATATGAATTTAACATTCTTTTTAATCTGTTTGCTATAATAAGTGCGAATATTTTGTAATCAGTATTTAAGAGTGAAATTGGCCTGTAGTTATTTATATATCTGGGATCTGTATACTCCTTCGGGATCAGCTAAATCAATGCCCCCCTCCATGAGTCTGGCACCCTGGCTGCCAGTAAAACATCATTGGAGACTTCCACCATAAGTGGTCCAATTTGATCTGCTATTGCCTTGTACAGCTCCCCTGGGATCCCGTCTGAGCCCGGGGTTTTATTATTTTTCTGGTTCTCTATTGCTGATTTCAATTCCGATTCAGTAATATCTTTATTTAGTAGTTCAACCATTTCTTCCCCAATTGCCTTATCCTTCACTTCATCTAAATAATTCCTTATTCTATCTTCACTGACGTCTTCTTTTTTATATAGATCTTCAAAGTATTTATGAGTGATTTCTTTTTTCTGTTCTATTTCCTGGTATGTATCTCCCTTACTATCTACCGTGTTTCTCCAACAATACGGCCTCCACCAATAGGAAGACCCAGCATGTTTTCTAGGCATAAAATCAAATTAAGCCCCTCCCCAAATTTAGGCCTAGTTTAAAACATGCAAAATAGGGGAAGGGGGGGGACTTGCCATTTGGAGTGCCGTTGGAGCTACCACCGCCATTTGGAGTGCCCTTGGAGCTGCTGCCGCCGTTTGGAGCTGCCTCTGCCGTTTGGAGCCGCCGCCGCCATTTGGAGCTGCCTCTGCCATTTGGAGCCGCCGCCGCCGTTTGGAGCTGCCTCTGCCGTTTGGAGCTGCTGCCGCCGTTTGGAGCCGCCGCCGTTTGAAGCTGCCGCTTCCGCGTTTGGAGCACTACCGCTGTTTGGAGCACCACCGCCACTCCAAACATGGCGGCAGCTCAAACACGGAAGCAGCACGCTCAAACGTGACGGCGCCTCAAACGGCGCCGCGGCTCCAAACGGCAGAGGCAGCTCCAAACACGGAAGCGGAGCCACCGCTGCCATTGGAGCTGCCGCCGCTGTTTGGAGTACCATTGGAGCTGCCTCTGCCGTTTGGAGCTGCCTCTGCCGTTTGGAGCTGCCGCTTCCGCGTTGGAGCACTACCGCTGTTTGGAGCACCACCGCCACTCCAAACACGGCGGCAGCTCCAAACGCGGAAGTGGCAGCTCCAACGACGGCGGCAGCTCAAGCGGCGGCGGTGGCTCCGCTCGCGTTTTGGAGCTGCCTCTGCCGTTTGGAGCCGCCCGGCGCCGTTTGGAGTGCCGCCGTCACGTTTGGAGCTGCTGCTTCCGTGTTTGGAGCTGCCGCCGTGTTTGAGTGGCGGTGGTGCTCAAACAGCGATAGTGCTCAAACGCGAAGCGGCAGCTTCAAATGGCGGCGGTGGCTCCAAACGGCGGCAGCAGCCCAAACGGCAGAGGCAGCTCAAACGGCAGAGGCAGCTCCAATGGTACTCCAAACAGCGGCGGCAGCTCAAATGGCGGCGGTGGCTCCGCTTCGTGTTTGGAGCTGCCTCTGCCGTTTGGAGCCGCCGCCGCCGTTTGGAGTGCCGCCGTCACGTTTGAGCTGCCGCTTCCGTGTTTGGAGTGGCGGTGATGCTTCAAACAGCGGTGAGTGCTCCAAACGCGAAGCGGCAGCTCAAACCAAGCGGCGGCTCCAAACGGCAGAGGCAGCTCCAAACGGCAGAGGCAGCTCCAAGCGGCGGCGGCAGCAGCTCCAACGGCACTCCAAACGGCAGTGGAATGGGCAGAAGGAAAGCAACAGAGGCAGGTGCCAAAGGTCTTGGGTCTGCAGCAAAGGTGTTTGGTGGGAGTAGGGAGCTCTCTGCGCTTGCCATGATCGCCCCTTAGGAGCAGCTGGTGGCGAGGCTGCCCGAGGGGGCTCTAGATGAGGATGAAAGGGGGAAATTAAGTTACCCCCGAAAAGACGGCCTAGCCGTTTTTCGGGCTCAAAAAAATAAGGCCCGGCCTTATTATGTGAGAAACACGGTATTAATTGATATATCAATCTCTTCTCTTTCTTTTTTTTTTAATTTATAAGATAGCCATCTTCCTGGCTTGTTGGCATGTTCAAAATAGGTTTGTCTAGTCAAATTCAAATTTATGGTCATTTTCTCTTGTTCAATTAAATTCAGTTTGTGTTTGGCTATTCTTATCTGGTTTTGCAGTTTGGATTCTTTTGGAGTATTTTGTAGAAGGGTTTCTAGCTCCTTAATTCTTTGTTGCAATTTGTTTTGTTGGGAATATTTTTCCTTGTTTCTCTTGGCATTATAAGAGATTGTTATGCCTCTTATTACCACCTTAATTGTATCCCAAATATTTTGTTTCGTGGTTTCTCCGTTATCGTTTTCTTTTATAAAAAAATTTAGTTCTTCCTTTAATTTATTAATGTATTCTTTCTCTCTTATTAGTTGAGTATTTAAAGTCCATCTTTTCTTTGGTTTTGCCCTGCCCTTCCATATTACCTGTATTGGGTTATGGTCTGCCCATTCATTAGGCAAGATTTCCACTTCTTTTGTCTCGTTTGCTATTTCCCCATTCATCCATGCCATGTCGATACGTGTCCAAGTTTGGTGGGGATTTGAATAGAATGTGAATTGTCTTTTTTCAGGATGTAGTCTTCTCCATATATCTGTCAGATTTAGCTCTTTCATCATTTCCCTACAGATCTTAGGGAGCTCTCTCTTCCCCTTTTTATTCTTTCCGCCATTACTGTGATCTTTTTGGAAATCAGCAATGGAGTTGAAATCTCCTACAATACAAATGTTTCTTTTTTGCAATTCAACCAATTTTCTATATAGGTGTTTAAAAAACTCTTTTTGATCTCCATTTGGGGCATAAATTACTACTAAAAGAATTGAAATATCATTGATCCAGATCTGCAAACCCAGAGTCCTTCCTTCCAAGTCCGACCATATTAGCTCTGATTTCAAATCCTCTTTCACATATACTGCGATTCCCTTCTTTTTCTCCTCATCCGCTGGTGTGGTAAATAACTTTCCTAATTTCAGGCATTCTAAATATTTTTCATCCTTCTTCTTTATATGGGTTTCTTGTAGGCATGTTATATCTGCATTTTGTTTAATTAATTTAGATAATATCCTTTTTCTTTTATTTGTTGAATTTAAACCGTTTATGTTTATTGATAGTAATTTTTTCTTCTTCTCCCATCTATTTAGTTTGTTTTGCTCTTTGTCATGTAACAATTCCTCTCTCTTCTTGCGCTTGTGTTAGTGTAGTTCCTTCTGTCTTTTGTTGTGGATAAGTGTTCTCTTGGTTCCCTACCGTTCCAGTTCTATTTTTATGTCCACCGTCTTCTTCTTGGGAATTTGTGTCCAATTCCTCCCTACTGCTTTGCTCCTGTGGGCCCACCATCCGTTCGTAAAAATCCTGAGCTTTCTCCATAGTGTCTATTTTGATTTTCCTCTCTTTCCACAACACTAGCATCCCTTCTGGAATAAGCCATTTAAATGTAATTCTTTTTTGATTTCAATATGCTGCCAGAAATTTATAATCACGCCTTTGTTCTCTTATTCTCCTTGGTATCTGTTTAAGGATCACAATTTCTTTCTCTTTGTACGTTATTGTTTTATCTCTTGAGGTTCTATATATCATATCTCGGACACATCTTCTGGTAAATCATATGTGGACTTCCCTAGAACATTTGTGGCATCTTGCATAGTTTGTATTGACCCGGTAGACTTCATCGAACTCTTTTTGAATGTCATCTTTATCCATCTTCAATAGACTGGCCAGTATTTCTGCCATCAAGTATTCCAGGTCTTCTTCTTTTGATTCTGCCACATTTTGGAATCTTAGGTAAGTTGCTGCCTTGTCCATTTCTAGGAGGGCCAATGAGTCCTCCATTTCTTTGCTCACACTTTTAAGATCTTCATCCACCCTTTCTAATTCCCTTTCCGTTTGTTCAGTTCTTTTCTCTACCTCTTTTATTATAACTTCATTTTTCTCCAAGGCCTGCTGCAATACCCCCACTTTATCCTCTACTTTGGAAATGTCCGCTTTCATTTCTGTCTTTAGTTTCCCCATCTCTTCCTTCAATTCGTTAATATCTGCCCTTGTTTCACTGTGGTTTTTAATAATTGTTTCTTGCAATCTTGTCAATGAATCCTGTAGGGTTAGAAACATTGCTTGAATATTCGCATTCGAGATGCTAGTTTGCTTCTCTATTGGTAGTGTTTCCTCTATTGTTTTTTGTGCCATAGGTGAAGTTGTTGCCAAGGTGGTTGTTATTGTGGAGCAACTCCCATTCTTTATGACATCTTTCCTGACTGCTTGCTATTATTACATAATCATGTGAAATATGATGATCACGTTCTAAATAGAGAAAATATGTTAACCACATATATTAAGATCAGCCTGAACTCAAGTGTTACCTGAGACAGAAAAGAACTTAACATACTGTAAGGAATCTATCATTATTCTTCATAACATAGGTGGATTCAACTTTTAATAAATAACAATTTTGTCAATCTTTTACAATTTCTCTGTCTTTCATTTTGCAAATAGATTATAATCATTCACATTTAAGCTATTCATACAATAACTTAAATATTTAATTGCTAAATTTAGTTTAATTAATAAGAAATTTTCAGCAAAACAAATTTATTTTCATAGTTACTTAACCAGAGGTGGTATTCAGCAGGTTCTGACCAGTTCGGGAGAACCGGTAGTGGAAATTTTGAGTAGTTTGGAGAACCGGCAAATACCACCTCTGAATGGAGAGTTTACAGTATCCTTCCCCTGCCACGCCCACCAACCCACGCCCACAGAACCGGTAGTAAAAAAAATTGAATCCCACCACTGTACTCAATAGCGTGGAAATTCCAACGCAGCTTTTCATCCTTCTTCAGAGCAGGCAGGTATAATGTTTAGTTCTTCTAAGTAAAAAAAATCCTCAACAACATTTGAAAACTAGTAACATTTTAATATTAAACTCCATTATAGCTGCTTTATAATTTCCTGCTGAAAAGATAGGAAAGGTTGGACTTGTACTACCATCAAGTGGCAGAATTGCTGTTATGCTGCACAGGAAGGATCTACCTTTGTTAAATCACCTTCAGTAAACCAATGACGAACTATTCAGCTGCAGCAAAAATTAAAATAGAACCCAATCAGTAGGCTAAGAATGGTATTAAAATGTACTTCTTAGAAAGTAAACTCCCTCTATCCAATCTCCATGATTAAGATACACCCCTCTTCAAAATAAATAAAAACAAACCATCTGCATCCTTCCCTGGATTATGAGACCTTCTCATGAAATGTTCCATTGGGCTGATCCCTTCTTGATGCATTGATGATGAAAAAGTTGGATTTGACTCTGAGTTTTCCTTTGGATTTCAGTGACATGCATCTCCTAGGACTGTAGTGTTTCTTCTGTCTTATCACTTAAATAAGCTACGATTGGAGACTTCGCTATGTCTCAGCCAAGCAGATTGGTAAAAAAAAATACCTTCCTGAATGTGAGAGTGAATCATCTGGCATGATTCAAATGCAATTCTGCAATTCATGGTGGTATGTCCCAACATGTGAAGTTGCAGTCTGCCCATATAGGAGACTGTGATTTTAAAAAACCCACATAACATAGAATATACTGTTCTAGATCTATACATTCATTATTTTGAATAGACTGGAGGTAATTATGGCATTAATATCACCAGCTCCTTATTCATAATTATCATGTGAAGTTATGAGTTATTACGCATTATTTAACCCTTGTCTCAGCCAGTCTTCTGGGAGCCTGAACTTTTGCCAAAATAAAAAAGCCAACTCCCACAGTCCAGATGGTTTAAAGCTTGTTTTATTCACAAACATCAACCTCCACATCTGACAAGAACAGCAGAAAGCTGATTAAGGTTAGCACTCCCAGCTCCGTTTATAGCCGTGGCCCTGCCCCTGCCAAACACATCTACTTCCTACAGACTGCCACACCCTAATTGTCCTAATTGTATTCCCTAGAGCAGGGATAGCCAACCTTTTGGACCTCAGGGACCAACATACTCATAATTTTATGTTGTAATGACGAGGCAGTCAAGGTGTTTGATCATGATCAACTGATTCATGATGAACTTTATTGGAATCTAGTCTTGCATTTATACACATTTTTAGTAATCCTCTAACATTGGTTAACTTTGGTTTCTGCTTGACTTTCGTTATTGTTCAGCATAGTAACTAACACAATTAATGATCTCTAGTCAAAGTCCAACATATGTTTACTTCCTCTCTCTAATCCTCCTTTAGATGAGTAACTTTATTTGCCTGAGTTGTATCTGCTTGGAACCATTCTTTTCTCTTGAGGTTTGCCATCAAAGATAAAGACATTCCTGCAATTACAACTCTACATATCCTCGTTTTTTATTTTAAATGGAGGATTCACAGATTTATGAATGTATCGCAATTGTAGAGGATTAAGAGACTGGGAAGCAGGACGAAACAATGCAAATAAATTTGGAATACATTGAATAAAACAGTAGTTTACAATTAATACAATAATAATAATAATAACATAAAAGAAAAAACTGTCTGAGCCAAGACCAATCAGGGAGCCAATTGGTTAGCCACTCAAAAGGTGAGTACTTAGCATGGATATTATTTTGAATGTATGATTGTAAATTGGCAAGCTCATCCTCAATAGTTTTATTCAAAGAATGAAAAATTCTGAGGATGAACATTGGTGGCATATTTATCAAAAAAGAATCACATATTAGTTGATCAGAGGCATTAAAAATAGGAAAATTGTCAGGATACATATCAGGAGCTATATTAAGTCCATACAAAGAAGAATTAAAGGTACCTGTTAGGGATACACCCTAGCAGAATGTACACGGCAGTCAGGCAGTCAGGCAAATATGTGAGATAAACGTTTTTGTAGCTTACACTCAGTAAAACAGATACACTGTGCTAGTTAAATAGTTTATTCCAGTAAGAGTTTTAGCATAGTCAAACAGTCCATATATCATTCACTAGTTCAGTCCGTTCGGAGATTATTCAGTTGCAAAGTCCAGTGTCGAAAAAGAGGTTAGTAAACTTACAAATATCAGTCCAGTAATATATCTCCTCGCAGTAGAGATATGAAGAAGTCAAACCTCCTTTCTTCCTTCGACGTTCAAAAACTCAGCAGCAGGGAACACGCAGTTAGCAAACCATCAATCCAGCATAGTCAGCAATCCGGTAGGTTCTCTTGCTCCCTCTTATGGCGGTTTTACAACCGCACCCAAAATTACATGCTTTGCAGTTTAAAGTGACACACACTTAAACTTACTATCATAGTTTATATATATTATTTTATCCAAACTACGTTAGGTAACCTTGTTATTCCTAACAGTACCTGACAATCAATAGTAGTTAGAACAATAACTATAATTCCCCAGCTTTTTTAATATGTGCTGGGCAGCATCATAATCAGACCAATTATGAAGCCAAGTGTGTTTAGCGTGACAACAGAAACACAGACCCCTTGTAAATTGACTAACTTTCAAGTAGAATTCAATTGCATAGAGGGGGTTAGAAAATAGCCAGGAGTGTGAAATAATCAAGTTAGGGGTAAAAGAAATTTGACCAAATGCCATTGGGGGCTCATAGTATAAAGTAATATTTGTGCCATGGGTCATAAACATGTATTGAGAATGACGAACCCACAAATTAGGGTTAAGATGAACCACAGAAGTGTCATTTTGAGCAGAAACACCATTAATCATAAACAAGAAAATACAAAGTAAAATGGTAACAGATTAGCAGTAATAATAGCAAAAACAGCAGCAACAAGATTTTCAGGAGTCTGAGGTAATGAGGCCTGTTGCAGTTGTTGTTGAGCTTGATATGTAGTAGATTTAACCTGGCCCCAAGTTATGGATTGTGGGCGCTTCAACCTTGGAAGCCGGACTTCTGTGTTCAGATGAAGATTGAAATCCGGAATCAGGTTGTGAAGGCCCTGATGCCATGATACGGATGAACACAGCGTGCTGGAACCCACACTGCTTGTCTAGTAGAAGGATCTTCCATGGAACCACAACCCCAGATGATCAGCAGTGTAGGGCCTTTCCAGGTTGGATCTGGAGCTTGGCAATACTTTACCAAAGGCCTTGCTAAAGATTCAGTAGTTCGAAAATGTAAATTAACAGGTGAGTCTGCAAGAGAATCTAAAAAGGTTAAATAATTCCAAGTATATAATGCTACAGCAATGAGATTTTGAATTTTTCACAGATGGTAAGGGCCAGACTCAGTTTGTAATTGTTTTTGAAGCAATGCCTTAAAAGTACGATGATCTCACTCAACTATAGCTTGACCCTGAGAGTTATAAGGAATTCCATGCACTAAAGTAATATTCCATTTCTGACAAAAGGTTTGAAATTCCTTATTAATATAAGCTGGGCCATTATCAGTTTTCAACTGAGAAGGCCGATCCATTATAGCAAAAGAGGATAGGCAATGAGAAATAACATCCTTTAAGGATTCATCTGCCTTCTGATTTCCTTCAGTCAAGGCATTAGTAAAGGGAGTATGACTTTGAATGTGTTCTACATACAAAGAATACAAGCGAGTTTCCAAACTATTCTTTAAAGATAAAAACAAGGATAACAAATTCTTATCCAAAGAGAGAGAACAATAAGAAAAATGCAGAGATTGCATAGCTAAATACACATATTGAGTATCAACAATCAAGTTAACAGGTTGGTCATTGTACAATTGTAAAGCTAAAATCACAGCAGCCAGCTCAGCACGTTGAGCTGAAGTCTGCGTGGCAGTAAATTTAGAATACCATTGTTGTTGAATCTGCCAGACGACCACACCCCTTGTAGGTGAGCCATCAGTAAAAACTTTAAGAGCTTTAGAAATAGGATTTCGCACAAAATGGAAGAAAAGACCAGATTTAAAGTAGTAGTAACAACTATTCTAGGATCCTTGGGTAAAGAATACAATAAGTTTCCCGCATATTGAGAAAAGGCTATCTGATATGATTCTGAAATCATCATCAAATGCTCATGTTCAACTTTTGTACGAGTGAAAGCTATGCTAATGAGATCCTGTCCTGTAAGATGTAAGGCTCTTTTACGACCTTTAATAATCAAATCCTCTAATGCTGATTTGATAAGGATAAATGTTTCTAGGCGGAGTAGCTGACAAATTAATCCATTCATGAATGTTGACTGCTTGTGGAGAGGCATTAGAATAAAGACATCCTGTGGGTAAGGGTGCAGTAGGAAGAATAGCTAAACAAAGTCCTATTGTTAAGGATGTTATCCTGTCCACATATTGATGCTTAAACTTATTCAATATTTCTTGAAGGCATGTTCTTTGAAGATCAGTTAATACAATTAGATCTCCTGGTGATTGTGCTCCCTTCAAAGACTGAAATAAGGGCAACATATCACCAGCTGTAATGTAGAAGAATGGGTGTGCCCAATTAATAATGCCAAGTAATTTTTGCCATTGTACTAAGGTATATGATTTCTGTACTTGTAAGTCAGGAAGAATTGGAATGGAGCAATTATGCAACATTCTATGTCCTAAGTAGGTATAAGGTTCTACCTTTTGAATTTTGTCTGAGGCTATATACAATCCTTGTTGTGCCACAGTGTCTGTTAACTCTTTTAACAACTTAGATTCATCAAAATCTGGGGCTGCTATCAATATATCATCCATATAATGATAGACTAAATAGGAAGGAAATTTATTCCTAAAGGGTTGAAGAGCATTATCCACGAAATATTGACAAAGTGTAGGGGAATTAAGCATTCCCTGAGGCAACACTCGCCAATGATATCGTTTTGTGGGCATGCTATTATTAAAAACTTCTGTTAAATCATGAAGGAAATGCCATTCCCCCCCCTTTTTTATAACAAAAACAGGAGTATTCCAAGACTAGTAGAAAGTTCTATATGACTAACAGCCAATTGTTCTTGAACCAATTGTTGTAAAGCAGCAAGTTTTTCCCTTGATAATGGTCATTGTTCCACCCAAACCAGCATAGAACAGAGCCATTTAAGAAGAAGAGCCATCATCAAGAATCAAATGTGCATTAAGAAGAGAAAGGATATCACAACCCCAAATATTAGTATGAATATCTAGAATGTATGGTTGTAGGAAAAAAAGACTTACCAGCAGATTTTGTAACATTAATTTCTTGAACACTCTGCCAAGCAGCTGTAGAACCTCCTATTTCCCACAATGAAGAAACTGTCATTATTGGCCACTGTACTGGCCATTGTAAAGAGGAGATGACAGTAACCTGCTCCAGTATCCAATAACCCTTGAAATGGTTGTTTATTTAAGGAAGAGAGAGGAGTTCAGCTGATGAAGTAAACCTACAGATAAAGAAGTTGATCCAAATCCTGCATCCACACGATTACCTATACCAGGAGATGGATTTTCATATAGAAGAAGAAACAATTGAGCAACAGAAGAATTACAAGGAAGAACTTGAGGAAGATTCACCCAAATATGAATCATGAGGATACCAGTGTAATCTGAATCTATTACACCAGGCACAACAAAACAGCCCTTTTTGTGTGCAGAAGAATGAGGCAAAATTAAGCCAACTAATCCTGAAGGAAGAGGTCCTTTAAATTGAGGTGAAACTATTTTAACTTCCAAAGGAAATTTAAACTCACTTTCCTCTTGAGTGATTAAATCAATCCCAGCGCTACCAGCTGTGGCTGGGGGGGGAATGAGAGAGACTGCTGGAAGAGTCAGGTAATATTTGCTTCCAATCTTCAGGAATCATTGTATAACCATTTTTTATTCCTTCTACAAGTCCTCTTGTAAAATTACCACTAATCCCATAGTCTGTAACTTCCTTTTTAAACTCTCTTAAGATCTGATAAGGCAGACCCTCCCATTCTGCTACTTGCAGTCCAAGCTGTGGCCCGTGACCAGGGTGATATTGTACTGGACAAACAGACATTAATTCTGCAAGCTCTGTTCCTGAGACAGAGGCATCATTTTTCTCAATCATTTTCTGAAAAGAAGAATGAACAATAGAGTCAGGAGGCTTTTGCTCTGTATCTGCAGAAGCTGAGGCAATGGAAGACATATATTCAGGTGAAGAAGGAGGACAAATGACAGCATTAGTATAACATGAAGGTGGAGGTGTTAAAAGAGAAAGTTCATTGTGACCAAATTTTTCAATTGCATATCTACATAAATGCCACACCTGCAAAACTTCTATTTCTGCTCTAGGTTCAGTATGCAATGTTTTCCCTATAAGTTCCCAATCAGTTAATTTTAAAGACCCCTCTTTTGGATACCATAAGCACTGAGCTGCAATCTCCTGGACCAGCCTTAAGAGATTTTTCTCTGGTACCTGAGTATTATTTTTCTTCAACAAATAGCCTAATTCATCTACATGCTTCCTTTGTTCCTCAGAAAGCGAAGACCCCATACTTACAGAAACCAAAAATGGTTGAGAAAGCCCAAAGGGTTGAAGGTGCACCAAATCCTTGCCGGACGAAGTAAGAGGGTCCCTGTTCATGCGCCACTTGTTGTAATGACGAGGCAGTTGAGGTGTTTGATCATGATCAACTGATTCATGATGAACTTTATTGGAATCTAGTCTTGCATTTATACACATTTTTAGTAATCCTCTAACATTGGTTAACTTTGGTTTCTGCTTGACTTTCGTTATTGTTCAGCATAGTAACTAACACAATTAATGATCTCTAGTCAAAGTCCAACATATGTTTACTTCCTCTCTCTAATCCTCCTTTAGATGAGTAACTTTATTTGCCTGAGTTGTATCTGCTTGGAACCATTCTTTTCTCTTGAGATTTGCCATCAAAGATAAAGACATTCCTGCAATTACAACTCTACAATTTTAAATCCCGTGGACCAGAGACCCTGGGAAAATCCCCCAAAAAGTCTGCAGGAAAATTCCTCAGCCTGTTTTCCTACCAATCAGTCATAGAAAGTGAAAAAGTTAAATTGCTCTGGGACTTCAGAATCCAGACAGACAGGCACCTGCCACATAACATTTCGGACTCAACAGTTGTCAATAAGAAAGACAAAAAAATCTGGATAGTTATGTGTCAGTACCATCAGTCAATTGCAAAAAGCAGCTTTACTCAGACCAGCTTACATCCTGCCACAATACTTTTAACCCCATCAAGCATCCACATCTCCCTATCCCAGAAGGACTCAATAAGTGAATAAAAATGTCAAATCCAGTCTGAACATCTGGCTGACTATTCAGCAAACCATAATAATTATTTCTCAATCCAACCTACATTTGCATATCTCTTTTATTTTTATTTTTTTCAGATACTCGCCCAAAAGACCAGAAACCAGCAAAAATGTTGTACATCACAATCACGTGACTGTAGAATGCTGCAACTTCTTGTAAAGGTATGCTGGTTGGCAGTGCACAAAATCTGCTATTTTGTATGCAGCTTTCAGAACACTAGAACCAGATTGTAAGTAACTTTGCTGGAGGGCGGGACTTTTTAAAAAAAGTTTTATTAATTTTCTATTGTTTAGATTTTGTTAGTGCTTAATAAACATTGTGTTGTCTTGGTTATTTTATTTGCTTAACAGTACAGATTACTTTCTTATTCTCTACCTCTTTTTTCCAACCACTGGTAGAATAAGTTCCATGTTTGATAATATTCTGTATCTTCTTTCTGTTTAATTTTCAGTGTAATCCATTTCTGCACAATCCAGTATTTTCCTAATTATCTCTTCATCTTGTGATACTTCTTTATTTTTCCAATATTGTGCAAATATAATCCTCACTGCTATTAGTATACACAATATTAAATATACATTTTGCTTATCAAATTTTTCTGGTGATATACCTAATAGAAAAAGTTCGGGTTTAAAATCTACATGTTTTCCTATCATCTTTTCTAACCACTTATGTATTTTTGTCCAATGTTTTTTTTTTTTTTTTTGCTTTAACACAGGTCCACCACATATGGTAATATGTGCCTGTTTTTTGGTTACATTTCCAACATTTGCTAAACATATTTTTAAACATTTTAGCTATCCTAGCAGGTGGTTAGTGCCATCTATAAAACATTTTATATAAGTTTTCTTTATAAGAATTTGCCATTGTTAATTTATAGTTTCTTTCCCATAAATTTTGCCATTTTTCTAATTCTATATTATATCCAAAGTTTTTTTGCCCGCTAGTGGGGGTGAGACTTTAACCGGACACTAAATGACTGGTCATTAAGCAAGGACTACCTATATCAAATAGCTAATAGCAGTTTAAAAAAAAATACAACAAATATAGTAACAGAGAAGATACATTCCATATCATCCCAATTCAAATCCTCCATTAGTCTAGCTATTCTATGCATCTCACGAAGCTGATGACTTTTTATGAAATTTGAGAAACACAATGTACCAAAGGGTGGAGTAAAAGAGAATCATACTCATTTTCCTAGGGAATAGGTGTGGCCTGTAGTTTTTAAAAGTAGCTTTTGCATGCTGGGATGTCAAGAAGCATGACACTGCTGTCCAGCATGGGAGATACTTTCCTGAGAAAATGCTTGTGCTGTCTCACTTTTTTCCTACTTGCCATGGAGGTCACCAGTCCATCTCATCTACAAACCCAATCCCAAGGTTCTGAAGACATTTTCCCTCCACTCTGGCATTTAGTGCCTGAAAACTTTGAAGATTATCCTATCCAAAACCACAAGATTGTCATCAATGTCTGGAACTACTTAGAGAGATTGGGAATGTATAAGATCTTGCTCAAATATTCAGCTAAATATTTCAGTGAACTTGGAACTAACAATCTCAACAATATATTATGGGGACTGCCATTACAGCATGGCTGGCAATATGGTTCAGGTAGGAACAATTTCTTTTACTCTAATATTAGAATTCCTAAGAGCAAAGTTAGGTTGATTCTAGGCCATGACAAAAATAAGAGTTTTCTGTTTCAAACATACTTTCATCTTAAACTGTTTGTAGGTTTGAAGGAAAATACAGATGATTTTAGACCATGAAGTGATACAATTCATTAGCCGAATGATAAACTGTATTGACCAATCTCTGAGAAATTGCCACCTGTTGTATAACATTGAAACAAACACTGTTTGTTCCTGATAGTCTAATCAAACAACAGAGATACTTAATAGACATTTTAAATGGGAACACCACATGAATAAATAAGGAAATAACAGTTACAAAGATTAATGTTTTCTTCCTTGTTTCTTAAGCACAGGGAAGTAATACTCTTATTTGATGACTACTAGGCTTCTTTTATATTTAATTAAAATAAAATTTTAGAAGAAGCGGAATGCTGTAAAGAAAACAGTAGCTTCTATCATCATTTGCTTTAGTTTTTCCAATGCTCTTGGGCCCCAGTAAATGATTCATAGACATGATTAACCATTGATTTTCAGAATCGTCTGTGTGGGTTAGGAATGGGAGGTCCTGTTTTGATCTTGGAGTATTTCCAAATGATGGCAATCTTGGGTAAATGAATAACTATATGTATTTTAAGAATCTTATCGGGCACTCTTTATGAATATTTTTAATAGTGTCGTAAAAATATCCCAATAAAGAGGAATGCAGACGAACCACAAACAATAATTCTTGCTTTAAGAGTCAGAGGTTTATTTCATGAGCAATTTGAAACATGAATAGCCATCATAACATGATTTACAGTAATAACCCATTGCAATGAGGTCCAGAGACAATAACTAGGTCCAACAAGGAATAGCTACACCCAGTGGCACTGAACTCATCCCCAGACATTCTTTTCATATTTTTCTGCTCTCATTTCACAACTTACTTGCTCGCTCTTTCTTACTGAGAATTTCCACATATACCCATGTACATCTCAAACCTCTATCCACCAGCTTCTTTCAGTTCCTTATTTCTTGTGGTTTCGCCCTTCTATGTCCAAATATATTTATACTTTGCAAAATCATGTTTCACAATTAGCAATGGCTCAGCAGGATTACAAGAAGTTCTGGTATATTTTGAAATCATCCTATCTAAAACTTTGGTGGATGTCTCTTTATTCTTGGGCCTGCTATCATCCAAAGGCCTTATCGAATCTGATAGATCAATAGCCTATATTTCTGTTTCTCACAATAATCTCATTGTTGGCTAGAGGAATTGGCATTTTCTGATATGCCAAAGTTAAATGTATTATAAACATCACATTTTATTTCAGTAAAATTATTTTTTCAGGTATATCATTCAAATGTTGACTGCAGCTTATTGAAGAGACTGAAAAGAGCAAAATAAAAGTAGCTCTTCGTTTGGAACTATAACCAGAAGAATTGGCAGGTTTTCAGTTTTAGCTAAACAATTTTTTCATTAACAATTATACTAGTTTTACATTCCAGCTCCTTGATCTCACCTCCTGTATCTAGTCAATGGGGCTTTGGAACGCCTGGCTTTCAGTTGCTGCTTCTAAATCAGAGGTGGTATTCAGCAGGTTCTGACCAGTTCTGGACAACCGGTAGCAGAAATTTTGAGTATTTTGGAGAACTGGCAAATGGCACCTCTGACTGGAGATTTTACAGTATCCTTCCGCTGCCACATCTACCAAGCCACGCCCACGGAACTGGTAGTAAAAAAATTGAATCCCACCACTGTTCTAAATGCTGAATTGGTCTGTAGTTAGGCCTCCCTCATTTGCAATTTAATCATCGATTGGAGGGCCAACCTTGCATGTATTACTAAAAGCCGGCTGGGTCTGAAATGGGAGGTGGCCCTTTCAGAAATATGTCCAGCTGAGCTTTGGATATGTTATTAGCTGAGACACTGGGATAGGAATAGAAATGTGGTAATCGTCATCTGGAAATGTCTACAGACTACTAGAAGTGAGATCCCGTTTGTTCAGTTGTACTCTAGGTATTAAATCTTTCTAACTTAACTCTGGGTTGGCAGTGGAGTGTCCTAGATTTATACTATTGAGTGACTTCAGCCTGCCTTCTCAAGGAGTGGGATCTGAGATGGTTCAGAAGTTCATGGCTGTTCCATACTAGCAGGCTTGTAGGCCTGCATTCTGATTGGTCCGGAAAAGCCGGGCCGCGATTGGACGATATATAGCAATCCTGATTGGTTCGTATATGGGTTGCTGCGATTGGGTAAAACCAAGCGCGGCAAGCTCTATAAAAAGAGCTGCCGTGGCTAGGGTTTTCATCTCAGTATCTGATTTCCTAATAAAGAGCTGTTGTTACTATTTCGAGTCTCGTCTCTCCTTGGGACCCACCACCCAGACTTAACACTGGCGACGAGGATGGGATACTGAGACAACAGAGCTGACTAGCACGTGGCAGAAAGCGCATAGACGACCAGCAAAATGGCCAGCAGCGCCGTGCCACCCGCACCATTCAATCCGGCCAGGGAGGACTGGGAGTCCTACATTGATCATTTCCAAATGTTCTTGGAATCAAACAACCTGAAGGATGCCACCGGCAGCAAGAAGCGAGCGGTCTTTCTAACACACTGCGGACCCGCCGTTTTTAAAATGGCCAAGGCACTCGCGAAGCCCGCAGACGTCAAGACGATGGATTGGGATACCCTAGCTCCCATCCTCCGGAACCACTATGCCCCGGCGGTGCCGACTCTCATCCATCGGCATGACTTTTACCAGAGGAATCAGCGCGAGGGCAAGAGCATCGGAGAGTTCGTAGCCGACCTGAGGGACCTAGGAGGCTTGTGCGGATTCACCAATCTAGACGAGGCCATGCGTGACCGAGTCATCCTAGGCCTGAAAGACCCAACTCTCCAAAGCAGGCTGATGGCTAAAGGGGACATCTCCCTCGCCGACGCCGTAGCCGAAGCCACTGCAGCCGAGACCACCTGTAAGTCAGCGGCGCGAATGCGGTGTTCAAATGGAACCGACCGCCAACGCACCAGCAAGACGGCAACCGCATCAGAAAAACATGCAGCATCCACTCACCACGGCGACATCGAATCCCCTTCTGATAGTGAAGAGGAAGAAATTCACAGACTTCAGTCGGAACGCGAGCAGCGAGACCGGCACGGTCGTAAGTCAAGTTACCAATGTGCCAGCTGTGGAGGAAATCACCCGCGTTCCGAATGCAAGTTCCTAGACGCTGTTTGCCATTTTTGCGAAAAACGAGGGCATATTGCCAAAGTATGCCGCAACAAACGAAATTCCAGCCCCCGACGACAGGGAAACAGCCCAAGAAGAATAGATGGCACCCCCACCATAAACCGGGACCGCCAAAATGACAGCAGATGGAACCGGGACAGCCGACCCAGGAAATTCATTGATGTACCCAGAAGAGAAGAAACGTACCAAACAGTCATCATCGGCCACGCTTCATCATTAGATGCACGAAAGATACGTGTAGAGGTCACCATCGAGAATCAACTTTGCACCATGGAGGTAGACTCCGGCTCCTCCCTCTCTATGGTCTCCTGGAGGACCATAAAACAACTAATTCCCAGCATCCGCCGCCAAGAGCTAAGTGACCAGAAACTAATATTGAGAGATTATCAAGGTAACCGCATTCCGGTCGCTGGCACTGGACATTTTAAAGTTTCTTTCAAAAACCACACCACCATCCTACCACTCACAATCATTGATAAAGACCGACCCAGCCTACTCGGGTTGCAGTGGTTCGCACCGTTGGGGATCGAGATGGCAGGAATCAACCACACAGAAGACGAAGACTGGGAAGCGATGCTCGTTCGGGACTTCCAAGAAGTCTTCTAGGCAAGTACAAGGGGTCCCCTATCTCCTTTAATCTTAGCCCTGACATCGCTCCCATCCGTCTCAAACCGCGCCGAGTGCCTTTTGCACTCAAGCCTAAAATAGATGAACAATTAGACAAACTAATAGTGCAAGGCGTGTTAGAACCCATTGATCATGCCCTTTGGGAGACCCCAATTGTCACCCCCATCAAACCAGATGGCTCCCTGAGAATTTGTGGAGACTACAAGGCCACCCTCAACCACGCATTGCAGCAGAGCGCCTACCCAGTGCCGGTAGTCCAACATCTCCTACACTCACTAGGGGGTGGCAGAATCTTTGCAAAGCTCGACCTGGCTCAAGCTTATCAACAACTGCCAGTCGATGCTGAAACCGCCAAAGCCCAAACAATAGTGACACATAGAGGGGCGTTCAAATGTAACCGGCTCCAGTTTGGGGTCAGCGTCGCACCGGGGATTTTTCAAAGCCTAATGGAGAGATTGCTGCAGGGAATTAAAGGAGTCGTGCCCTATTTTGACGATGTTTTAGTAGCAGCCCCTACCAAAAAACAATTCGAAAAATGACTGAGGGTGGTCCTACAGAAATTCAAAGACGCTGGCCTCAAGGTGAAAAAGGAAAAGTGCCAATTATGTACTGAAAGGGCTGAATTTCTTGGATACCTCCTTGACAAACAAGGAATTCACCCCACAGACAAAAATTGAAAGCCATCAAAAACGCCCCCAGACCAAAAAACAAAATGGACCTCCAAGCCTTCCTCGGACTCATTAATTTCTATAACATTTTCCTACCCCAGAAAGTGACTGTCGCGGAACCCCTGCATAGACTCCTTGATAAAAAGGCTTCCTGGATATGGGGACGGCGAGAAGAGCACGCTTTTCACCAACTAAAGAACCTTTTGACTTCAGACGCAGTCCTCATTCAATATAATGAAACACTACCACTGACTGTTACTTGCGACGCATCGCCTTTCGGGGTTGGCGCCATCCTGAGCCACGTTTTGCTGAATGGAACAGAAGCCCCCATTGCATTCTTTTCCAGAACCTTGTCCAAGCCAGAGAGGAACTATAGCCAGCTGGACAAAGAACCCCCGCCATCGTTTCCGCAGTAAAAAGATTCCACGGATACATTTATGGTAAGACATTTTCCATTATTACAGACCATAAGCCCCTACTTGGCATATTGGCGGGTGACAAACCCACTCCATACATCCTGTCACCTAGAATGACAAGATGGTCTGAATTTCTTGCTGCTTATAATTACAAATTGATACATCGCCCGGGCAAGACTATCTCGCACGCCAATGCTTTAAGCCACTCCCCCTTGCCAGACTTGCAAGATGACCCAGCACCCACATTACCAGTTTTGCAAATTGAAATGATACCCATGCCGCCAGTAACCGTGCAAGACATCGCACACGAAACTAAAAAGGACAAACGCTTGGTGTGAGTTCTCAGCTGGGTGGAGAGGGGATGGCCAGAAACCGAGCCAAACGAACTTTTTAAACCATTTAAAAACCGGCAAACTGAACTCTTTTCGCAAAGAGGTTGCGTTTTGTGGGGAGACCGGGTAGTAATACCAGAGACACTACAGAAAAAAGTTTTAGACTTGCTGCATGAAGGGCACCCTGGTATTGTGCGCATGAAAGCCCTGGCCAGGAGCTATGCTTGGTGGCCAGGCATGGACAAACAAGTTGAAACCTGGGTCGCCCCTTGTAACAGATGCCAAGAGACTCACTCGGCTCCCCCAAAAGCCCCACCATTAGAATGGGAGACACCCAGAGGCCCTTGGTCGCGCATCCATATTGACTTCGCAGGGCCGACCAAGGGGCATACCTTTTTAATCACAGTTGACGCTTATTCGAACTGGCTCGAGGTGAGCAAAATGAAGACAACCACCACGGAAGCTGTCATCAAGAAATTAAATAGACTTTTCGCCACGCACGGTCTGCCAGATGTTATAGTATCTGACAATGGCCCACAATTTACCGCCTTGGCTTTTGAACAATACTTGGCAGACCGTGGCATCCGACACACATTGACTTCACCAGCTCACCCGGCAGCGAATGGTAGAGCTGAACGCATGGTTCAATTTACAAAAAAAATCTCTACAAAAAATGGAACATGGCAACATCCATGAGAAAGTCACCAAGATGCTTCTCTTACAACACATCACACCAAACACCAACAACAACAAGAGCCCAGCAGAACTGCTAATGGGCAGAAGACTCAGGTCACCTCTGGACCGCCTGTACCCTGCTTACACTCCAGAAAAACCCTTCGGTTCCAGCAGCAAGCGCCACGCCTTCAAGGTAGGAGACACTGTTTTTGCCAAAAACTTTACAGGGGACCCACTTTGGATCCCTGCAAAAATCACCCAAATCACAGGCTCCCGCTCCTACCGGCTCGAGACCACCGATGGGAGGTCATGGAAACGTCATATTGACCAGCTACGATCCAGGCTGGCCACTTTCCCCCTCTTAGACTCCAACCAAGAAATCAGAGGGGGGGGGGACCCCAGGTTCGGAAAAAGAACAAACCCCTGTGCAAGCAGAACACCCCCCACAAACATTAAATAAAAACCAACAATACTTACCAGCCAGAAGGGAGTCGTGGCAGACGGATACTTCCCCTGGAAGCAGCAGCCGGACAAGCTCTACCAGCCCAGAGAACCCAGGCGGGAGCAGCAGAGCAAACGACTCAACCAACCCGGAATCACCAGGTGGGAGTCGCAGCTATAGGACTGGCTCGCCCTTCCAGACAGTTCCACCCAGTAGCTTGAGAGTGACGCGGAGCCCGTCTGAACCCGATGGTGAACAGAGACATTGTGAACTGCGCAAGTCTAGTAGGCAGGTACGAAGACCCGCCTACTTGCGTGACTACGTCACCCCGCCCCTTGGACGGAACCAAGAGGGGAGGGGTGTTCCATACTATCAGGCTTGTAGGCCTGCATTCTGATTGGTCCGGAAAAGCTGGGCCGCGATTGGACGATATATAGCAATCCTGATTGGTTCATATACAGTTTGCCGCGATTGGGTAAAACCAAGCGCGGCAAGGTCAAAAGCCTGTCATAGGCTGCCTAGCCGCAGCCAGCTCTATAAAAAGAGCTGCCGTGGCTAGGGTTTTCATCTCAGTATCTGATTTCCTAATAAAGAGCTGTTGTTACTATTTCGAGTCTCGTCTCTCCTTGGGACCCACCGCCCAGACTTAACAATGGCCATGATAATAGTTGTGGACCCTATTCTTGCCAGAGCAGTGGCAATGTGCTGTGAAATTAGGGAAGTTCTCGGTCTTTCTCTTATCCCTTTCAGTCAGGATTCAGACCTGGGTATGAGATGGAAACAGCATTGGTCCCACCTTTAGATGATCTCTGATGAGAGTGATATGGGGGTTGTGAATCCACCCTTGTCCTACTGGTCGTCTCTATAGCTATCAATACTATCTGTGTCATGCTAGTATACTTCCTTTCTCCTAGATTGGTTCCTGTTTGTGGTAATTGGGGAGATGAGATCCTGTCCTTAGGCCCTACTATCTAAGTTGCCACCGGGTTTGGTGCTCTCTTCACTCTTTTCCACTCCTATTCAATATCTACATGAGGCCATTAGGTGAGATAATCTAGTGTCTTGTAGTGAGATATCATCAGTATGTGGATCTCTGCCTCTGGAAAATTGAGGAATGCTATAGCAGTGGTGATCAGTGGTAGCTAACCTTTTTGGGCTCCTGTGCCAAAAATTGAGAGTGTGCCAGCACACCCGTACTCATGTGAATTCAATGTGCGCCCTCCTCCCCCTGCGCATGCATGCACAATCCCCACTCCTACCCTCTTACCTGCAATGCACCTCACAACTGATTTTTCAGCTGGTTTGAGGCCTTTTTCGGTCTCCCAGAGGCTTGGAAAAAGCCCACGCAAGGCTTCTCAGGATGAATTATAGGCCCATTTCGTCACTTTCAGTATTACAGGAAGTGACGAAATGAGCCTATAATTCAGCCTGAGAAGGCTTACAGAGGCTTTTTCCAAGCCTCTGGGAGGCGAAAAAGGCCTCAAACCAACCAAAAGAAAATCAGCTGTGAGGCGCGGGCATGAACAGTGAGGTCAGTTTGCCTGCGCCTTGCGTGCCAGCACAAATGGTTCTGTGTGCCACTTTTGGCACATGTGCCATAGGTTTTCTATCACGGCTATAGATGTCTCATCCCAATGTCTGGAGGCTGTGAGGGTATAGATGGGGAAAAAACAGGCTACAGATGAACTCTGGTGAGACTGAGTGGCTTTGGGTTTTGGGCCTACCATTTTTAGGACTGTGTCATCTTTGGTGCTGGATGAGATTGCACTGCCCAAACAGACTCAGTGCATAACTTTGAGTCCTCCTGCACAAATAGCAAGTGGCCAGTTGTGATTAGAAGGACCTTTACACAACTTCATATTGTGTACCAGTTGCCCCCATTCCTAGATGGAGGGGGGCTTTGTTCATGGTCTCTCATGCCCTAGTCACCTACTGGACTACTGTAATATGCTGTACATAGGGCTACCCTTGAAGAGTATCCAGAAGCCTCAACTGGTACAAAAGGCAGCAGTTCAGGGAATGATATGTGCCTCTAGAACAGCACATGTTATATATTCCATGACCTACATTGTTTGCCAGTCTGCTTCAAATTCCAGATCCAATTCAAAGTGCTTTAAAGCCCTTCATGGTATAGAGCCAGGTTACTTGAGGGATCTGCCTATCCCATCAGATCCAGCAGAAGAGGTTTGGTACAGGTACCACCTGCTAAGGAGCTACACCTGGTAGGCACCTGCCTTATGGAATATCCTCCCCTCTGAAGTGAGACTGCATCTATCCTTGTTCATTTTCCATAAGTGTCTCAAAATCTGGTTATATCATCAGACTGGTGGTCCCAGGAGACTGGTGAGGTACTGAGATGGTTTCATCTGTCGCCCTCTCTTAGCCTTCAATTGCAATATAAGTTTTTTAAAAAATTAGAAATTGTGTTCTATATAGTTTCTTATATAACTCCAAAATCACGTTTTTGTGAAAAGGGTGGAAATATAAATCGGATGAACAAACAAATAAATAAAAACAGTATATTTTTAATGAACAAATAAATAAATAAAAACTACAATACTTTTTTTTCTCATCCAAAAAGGCTGTGCAATATTAGTGTTTCATTTTCTTCTAGGCAGATTAGCAGATCCTTTAAATTCGACAGGGTGTGGCCATAAGGAAGGAGACAGTCTATGCATATCTGAATTCAGCTGGTGGGCTTGTAAGTATGTATTCTTGTTGGAAATTATTTATTTTTATACTTAACGGAGAAAGCTCCTAACTCAATTGCACTCAAAATATAAATTCTTCAATTGTATCGATGTCTTATAAAAACGATAAGATTTGCCAAGTGCTAAAATTTTCACCATGAGAACTACCAAACCTTACAGCAGAGTTCTCCAAATTTGGCAACTTTAAGACTTATGGACCCAAAATTCTCTAGCCAGCATGCCTGGCTGAGAAATTCTGGAAGTTGAAATCCACTAGACTTAAAGTTGCCAAATATGGAGACCTCTGTCTTAACAAATTGATCAATAAAAATCCTTCTACCACAAGTTTTCAGAGCCTGAAATGACTGTGCATGGACAGATGGACTGTCGACACATATGCTAACTGTTTGTACAGAAGTATTTCGTTCAAAGAAGTAACTTCCCATTTCCACATTTCATTTTTGCAGGATCATTGCATCAATTATCATATTTTTCTGCAGATTTGTGTGACCTCCTAAATAGTCACACACAGAATAACATTGTAGAAGTATTTTCACTAATAACTCTGTTATATGTTTGACTTCCTCAATGGAACATTTTCTCAAATACCAGAATGATGGAAATGAAAATAGACAAAGGGTGATATATATAAAATAAAGTGGCAAAGTCAGGAAAAAAAGAAACAAATTTCAGAACAAATGAAATATTGACAAAAATATCTAACATGACTGATTTTAAAATATGTCTTATCTCATAGTTCCATGGGAATAGCCCAGAAGGTACATCTCATAGTCACGTAATTATCTCCAAGCAAGACTGATACAAAAAAGGAATTGCAGTCATGTTTAATAATTAATACTGACTTGTGATATGAATTCCACTTAGTGATTAGTCTTCAATGACATTAGAGTTGTGCACAAATGCATATCATAACTAAAGATAACTGAAAAAGGCATATGAGATTCTAATGAAAATTTAATAAACTCTCAACATTCTACCAATTAAAGTTAATCAGATATTATGTTGTCTTATTATTCTGATATATATATATATATATATATATATATATATATATATATATATATATATATATATATATATATATATATATATATAAATATTTGGTTTAAGCCTGCACAGGTAGGCCTTGTTTAGAGACTGCCTCATTTAGTTCATAGCTATGATCCTAATGAAAAAGTAACTTTATTATCAGTCCTCACGTTTATGATGATTTTGCAGGTCTGTAAAGCAAAGAACAGCTGAAGTAAGAACATCGGCCCAGTCACTGTTTTGCTTAACAACTATTTCACTTAATGACCAAGTTGCTGGTCCCAATTATAGTAGCTAAACTTGTATTTTTTCCATTAAGCTTATTTTGCTTTGACTAATATTTTTAACCTGCTAAACTATGCGTACTTTTTAAAATTGCCCTAGGTATGAATTACTACTTGGCAGCTATTCCCTTTCTTGGGGCACTGGATAGTGGCTTGTTTGAAGAGGTACAAAATGAGATAGAATTGATTCCACCAGACAAGCAAAGAGCACATTTCTGCCTTAGCATTGCTGAATGTAATACCCAAGTGCCAAAAGTCATGTCTGCTTGGAGGGATTTCTTCAAGGTATACCTGTTGATTGTTTTTAGAACTATATGGATATCTTCTTAGTATATACTTCTTCTTCCCTATATCATCCATGCAAGTACTGTATACATCATTGGGGTGGGGTGGGGAACCTTCTAATTTTAAGGGAAAAGCTGTTTTTTCCTCATATTTGGTGGCGAAAGTAGATGTCTATATATGAATTAACCTTTGAGTACAGTAATGTACCAGGTTTTACATCTTGAAGGCCAGAGGAGGTCAGGACAAAGGAATGGCCTAGCTTAAGACAAAGCCTTTTGGAGTTGTTTGGGTCTGCTAAACCTAATGAAGTGGACAAGTCCTTGAAGCTGTGAGTTCAACCACCTATGCTTTAGATTTGTTTCTTTCCTGATTGGTTAAAACTTCCCAAAAGAGGATGTGTGGTTAAGTCCATGAAGTGATTAATGCTTCCTTGAAGACATTTGCCTCTTTTTAAGAAGCTGTTCCTGCTTGCAATAGAACCGAACAATTGTTGACTAGTTTCAAACCTTCCTTTTTTTAAAAGAGGTGGTTGTCGAGAGATTGGTCAGCTCAAACTCCAGAGGGCCCTGAAGAGGAAAAAAAAATGCTGACATTTGTAAACTGCTCGGAGATTGCTGTAAAGCACTATGGAAAGATATATAAGTCTAAGTGCTGTTGCTATTGCCATTGCTATTGTTTTCATTAATTAAAACAGTTCATTTCAAAATCTATGCTAACTCCATCACTTTTTCCAGCCATTCTTTTTTGTCGGAATTGACGTTATCTTTCCATATATAAAAGTCTTGCTGCAGTCAACAAATGTAAGCTGTTTGTTGAAGGGGCATGGTGTGTATATTAATTTTTGTTTGTAATAACTGTGGCAACTTGTCCAAGGGACAAAACTGTGTTGGGTACACAGTTGACAACTGTGTTGAGTATCCTCCAAAATGGAACCATGATGACCGATCAATAGTCTGTTATAAATCCTTGGGGATGTCTAGAGTTTCAACTGTTGCTGGAGGATGGAGCTTGGGGCAGAATCTGTTCATGTGATCTAGGATGAATTTGTGTTGGTGACTCCTGAAGAAGTAGACAGGGTTCTCACCCTCCTGGATCACAAAAACAGATAGTGAAGTGACCTATGATTGGATCCATACTCTGGTAGTGACTTCCTTGACAGAGATGGTGGGGTTTCATAGGGTCAGGCTTGATTAAAAATTGGATGGCAGACATCCAGGGAATTTTAAAGCAATAGACTAGACTGAAAGGACAACTTACATCCACCCATACTATGTCTTCATTTTCAGGAAAGTTTGAGGTAAGCTGAGACAGGGGTTATCCATTATCTATCTATTTATGGGTATGGTTCAGAGGTGGTATTCAGCAGGTTCTGACCAGTTCTGGAGAACTGGTAGCGGAAATTTTGAGTAGTTCAGAGAACTGGAAAATACCACCTCTGACTGGAGATTTTACAGTATCCTTCCCCTGCCACTCCCACCAAGCCATGCCCACAGAACTGGTAGTAAAAAAAAATTGAATCTCACCACTGGTATGGTTGTACATTTTTTTATGAGTAGTTTTATTCATTCTACGGTACCTATATCTACATCTACTTATCTTTCTATATATTATTTTTAGTATCTCCTATCTACTGCACCATACTCTGAAACAGCTACAAGTCTTCTTTTCTCAGAAGATGAAGCCCTGGGTTATATGTGGAAAGCTCATACTCTCTCTATTAATTCTGCATTTCAGAAGTGTAAAAAAAGGTAAGAAGCATCAGTAAAGGGGAATATTTGTAGCTCTGAGTTGAAATGAAGGGTCCTTGGTGCTCTCTGTGCTTGATTGTTTTCTTGCAGACGTTTCATTACCCAAACTGGGTACCACCATCAGTGCCAATGATGATGTTACCTGGCACTGTTGGTGTTACCTAGTTTGGGTAATGAAACATTTGCACAAAAATAACCAAGCTCAGAGAGCACTGAGGACCCTTAAGGTTAGATGTTTATCCAAAGAATTATGAGAAGCTCTGATATGAGAAACATTTCTTCTTTACCTGGTTTAGATCTTTCCTAAAATGCAGTTACCTTACCATAGCATCAGTAACTCTGAACCGGCATAACTGCCTCTGGATTGTGGTAGGATTAGCTTATGTTCTGTCCATAATTTCTTCTATGAACCTTAACCAAAAAAACAACAACAACAACAACAACCCAGACAACATGATGGGTTGTTTTAGGTTTTTCTTGTGGTTGGTGGCAAGTAGAAATTATTGTTAGATGTAGGGAGTAAGATTTGCAATATTCTGCTATTATAGCCATTCTGAATCAAAATGTTAGTTTTCCTGTGGAATTGATTTCCTTGACTATCTAGTGAAGCTGAAAGTAGATGACATACTATGAACAATTATTGATATCTGTGGGATAATCTTGGTAGTCCACTGGACATATTTGTATGGTAGTTAGACTCAAATATGATTAATTATACCATCTGATTGTTCACAATACTGTAGGAAGAATATATCTTTGGTTAATATCATCATTGTGTTATCCCAAACCATAGAGTTTGGACCAGAAGGTGCAAGTCAATTACAATTAAAAATATCTCAGCAACCTCTCTCCAATTTGGTTCAGTAACATTATAAATATTATTCAAATATTCATGACTTTCTTTCCCCTACTTACATTTCAGTCTCTCATATCTCAGCGGACCTGAAAGCAGTTTTGGAGAGGCCTGGTCTTCCGCAGTCCATTTCCTTGCAGCTGTGCATTTTCCTACAAACTTTAATGTTACAAATAATTTCCAGACTGGATTACCTCCTCGAATACTTTTGGAAGGAGACAAAGTACCCTTCATTGGTGACTTCACATTTCTGCAGAATAAAATTCTTTTTCTTCTTGAGAGTCTTCATACCGCAAATAAGAATACAGGTAGGAGTTTGAGACCAATACGTGGTCCATATTTAATTACAGGCATACAGAAGACACTTCCATGTGGCAATGTTTCCACTTCCAAATCCCGCTAAAGCATTTTGAAGCCAATTCTCTAATTGTCTTTATTCTGGTTAACTTGGAACCCCAAAAGCAGTTGGGGAACACACCATGAACCAATGAATTCTCTCTCTAGCCAACCAATGGAAGATTGTAAGATTATCATTCAGGCTTGCCATTCCCCCTGAGCTAAAGAAGTCACTGAAATAACTAATGTTCCCAACCAGGCAAGAAAATAAAAATTCCTAGTATGCCCTTACTGCAGTTTTCAGAGCATATTTTGTAAGAAACTTTGACCTAGGAGTATCTAGGAGGGGAAAAAGAGGTGCTTGTCGAAGCATCATTCTTTCTGCACATAAATTCCTACTGAAAATTGTGAGGATGCTTCATATCATAGTTTTTTTGTATCCAGACAGTAAGTCTAAGAACTGCAAGCATCATTTTAGATTTTATATTACAATTTAGATTACACTTCTGTTAGTTTTGCTAGCTCTCTCAATGAAGTTGGATATATTTTCTTTTTTTTTTTTTGCACTCACATCAATTAATTGCTGTGAATTTATGATGCAAAAGCTTTTACAATAGGACTGGTAAACTATTCTCTACTCTACAGAACTTGAATTCATCCTCTCTCTGGATATTTAACTTGTATTTTTAAATCCTGAGGTTATCCTGCTGAACTAGTACAGATTAGAAACTTAAAATTACATTTGGGAAAGCAGAATGACCATTTCCCCGTTGTTACACCTGTGTTTTTTTTAGCTGTTTTAAGGTGTTGCAGACTTCCCTGTACTCCAAAACACCCTTTGAAGGATCAACTCTGAAGAGCACTTCTATTCATGGCTGATATCAGATAGTTCTGAGAAGAAAAAGTAAATTGGATAGTGTTACTTCCTCTTTCTGCAAGTTTACAATAATAAATGCATCATCATCTGAGTTTGATATGTGGATGTGAAATTAAATCAAAAACAAATAATCTTCAAACTGAAGCCATAAGCACATGGTTTTTTTTACATATATTGGTATGGGTCTGTATGTTATATCTCAAATTGGCACAGGATGTGTTGTTTTCCACAAATACTTCTCACATAATAATTAGTATTCTGTGAGAATAGCTAATACTGTTGCTTCAATTTTCTTTCATAAATGTTTAAGTGCCACTTGATTTTTAAATTGTTTGATGCTTTAAGATTGCACTGAAAAATAAAGAAAATAAATACATGATTTTTGTATCTTTTTTTTGTTGTTGCAGGGAATATTCTACTGCTTTTATGGAAAAAAGCCATGTCCACTGAAGAAGGAAGACGTTTTGGTCGAAGTCTTATTGAAAAACTCTTTTCTTCTGCAAAGTTTTTGCCAATTGTCTAATTCAAGGGTCTTCAAACTTGGCAAGTTTAAGACTTGTGGACTTCAACTCCCAGAATTCCTGAGCTAACATGACTGAAGAATTCTGGGAGTTGAAGTCCAGAAGTCTTAAAGCTGTCAAGTTTGAAGAGCCTTGGTCTAATCCTATGGTATATCCATTTTTTTTTTTTGTCCAAACTATCATTCTCTTTCACCTGTTCATCTTCCATTTTTAGGCTTAATAGAAAATTATATAATTTCTTAATTAACTTTTCATCCACTGCTTACAGTGTTTGATCAAATGTTGTTTGTTCTTTATAAAAGGCATAGGTCTTAACATCTTTCTCATATCTCGATTGCATTTGCATTTGTGGCCACCACAATAAATCAACACCCTGTTTCTGTAGTTCTTGTTTAGTTTTTAGTACCCTTTCCATGTTTAAAATATTTTTATATGTTAAATTTTTCTCCAGATTTACTAGATTTGGGTGGACAAATGCTTCCATTGTTGAAAGCAATCCTGGTATTTTCATATAAATTTTAGCTTTCACCTTTTCCCATACTAAAAATAGAGCATTCCTTACATAGTGTCTTTGAAAATATCTATGTATTTTGTTCTTACCATACCATAAAAAAGCATGCCATCCTAACTGGAGATCATGACCTTCTAAATACAGTAATCTTCTATGTCTGAGAGTTATCCATTCTTTCACCCATGTTAATACACATGTTTGATAATATAGCTCTCAATCTGGTAGCCCAAATCTCCCATTGTTGTTGGATTCTTGCAGCATTTTCAGTCTTATAAATAAATTGATGATGGCAACTACATATTAGGAAAATTTGTATAAAATGTTTTATAGGTGGCACTTACCACCAGCAAGGTTAGCAAAAATGTTTAAAAACATGTCAGCCAAATGTTGGAAATGTAATCAAATGCCAGGCACATACTATCACATATGGTGGATGTGTCCAAAAGCAAAAATAAAAAGAACAAAAGTACATACATGATTAGAAAATGTTAAGGCAGCATATAGACTATAAGCCAGAATTATTTTTGTTAGGCATAATACCAGAAAAGAATGTATATTTAATATTACATGTTTTGGCAGCAGCAAGAATTGTACTTACACAATACTGGAAAAATGAGGAAACACCTACAGAAGAAGATATAATTAAAAAATATTAGACTGTGCAGAAATGGATAGACTAACATTGAAAATAGAAAAAGAAGACACAGAATATTTTCAAACTTGGGACTTGTTTTATCAATGGTTGGATAATAGAGGTAGAAACTAGGAGCTTATATTATTATGTAAGCAAACTGACTCAGACAGTATGCTGTTCACTAAGCACTTATTGTATGTAAAGAGAAAATATATACAGAAATTTAAAAAAGAAAAGAAAAGCTCTTTTCCACCCGTTCTGTGAAATAGTTCTGCTTTACCCAACATAAATAAATATTTTCATGGTCTGCTGTATCACTTTGTGGATCCCCTTGATGAAGTTTGGATGCAGTCTCTTGGCTTCACTTTAGTGAGGCATTTGATGATGTTGAAGGGACAGCTCCTGTTGCGTTTTCCTTGCACTAAAACCCTGACTGGCCTAAAGGCTCTTCATACTCTGGTATTTTCAGTCAAGGTCTTTGAAGAAAAGCCAAAAGAAAGCTACACTTATGCAACCCTTTTACACTTAGTAGTTGTGGGATGACAGTGAGGTTCCCTTGCTTTTGATGCATCTGTAGAACTTTCATTCAAGGCAGTTTTCTTTGCATATCTCTTCTAATTTACTGCCTTCTGTTTGGTTCAATATTGTTGGAAAACTTTACCTTTGTCATGAATACATTTTAAAAAGTAAACAAAAAATCAATCTAACTACATTATGGTATTTTATGTACTTATTTACTAGTTTGCATACAAGCATAATGAAAAACATAATACATAAGCAATCTATATCCAGCTACTTCAGGTATTATATCCATCTTGTACAAGATCTACCTTGCAAAATGGATCAAAAAATATTTCAGACTCTTCAGATTCTATGAGCATGCTGGAAAATCCATATCTTACCATCATCATATTCAGAAGGATTGATGCTGAAATCAGTTGGGGGGTAGGGGGGCAAGTGACCATATTCTATTGTCCCTGCAGATGATATTCCTTCAGGGAAAGGATCTGGAGGAAAACCTTCTCTGAGAGTAGATGATCTTCAAATTTACCTTTGTCCCAATAAGCACCTTGAATTCTACCAGGAGACAAAGTGGTAAGCAGTACATCTCACAAAGGCCATATCATTGCATAAACTGAATGGCACCATTAGTACCCAAGCCATTGCATTCTGGACCATCCAATTCCAAAGCTTTATATAATACATTATAGTAGTACGTGAGAGATTATATAAGTTTGAGTGATATTGGTAGGGTCTCTTGCTTCAACAAAGGTAATAAATGATATACAAAATGAAGATATGGAAAGAACTGGAAAGGGATAGTGATATTTGTCAATAGTTTGCTTCTGTTCTCTTGACAGATTTAAATTAGGTAAGAAGAATTTTGCTTTTATGAATAAGAAAACTGATCTTGAAGCATGTTAATGAGCACACTATTGCTAAGATGTATAACAACATTTATTGGATCTGTTGGATACAGTATAATGCTTAATCAATAGAGAGAATTTGTGGAGTGAAAAGATTGAAATTTACATTATATTAAAACGTGAAAGAGAAGTTTTACAAGATGTTATACTGTTTGTACCTGATAAATTGTCAGAGATACATAAGGGTATGTGAAACATATGTTGGAAACGTAATCAGTCTGAAGGTAAATTTTATTATCTTTGATAAATACAGGGTTGGGATTCAAATTTTGTAACAACCGGTTCTGTGGGTGTGGCTTCATTTGTGGGTGTGGATTGGTGGTTATGTGACTGGGTGGGCATGGCTTGGTGGTCACGTGACCGGGTGGGCATGACTTGGTGGCCATGTGACTGGCAAACCAAATAGAAGTGATCCTCGCTAAGCTGGTTGCTTAGCAAGTGTTCTAATTTATGACTGATCTCCCCAGAGCTACTGAACTGTTTTGGGAGTTTTCACACACACACACACACACACACACTTCTAACCCTGCAATTCTATGATTCTGTAAGGATCTCCTGCTGGAGCAGGGGGTTGGACTAGATGACCTCTGAGATCCCTTGCAGGCCAGCCCTGGATTGCTTGTGCTGCTTCAAAGAGTCTTCTGAAGCAAGGATTTGTGTCCTTCCTTTCTCTCATTTTTCTCTCTCTCCCTCCCTCCTTCCATGTATTTATCTATCCATTCATATCAGAGGTGGGATACGACAGGGTTAACTACCGGTTTGGGATTTACTAGCTTCCCTGCCAGCTGTGAGATGCGTGCCTGTTAATCATCATTAGCACACTGCTTGCCAAGAAGCAGCCTTTGAAGCAGCCCTCTTTTCTTGTTTTTTTAACTGCAGCTGTGCCTCGTTTGGCAGCTGAAGTTGAAAAATCAGGAAATAAAGATCAGGTAAGAGCCTAGGTGGGCGGGTGGGCAAAAACATCAGTAGACATAGAACCGGTTCTATGTCTGCTGCTCTTCAGAGCTACCAGTTCTACAGAGGTGGACAGAACCGGTAGAAACCCACCTCTGGTTCATATATCTTATTCACTTTCTCCTCTCTCCCCCTCTCTCTCTCTTTCTTTCTTCCTTCCTTCCTTCCTTTCTTTCTTTCCCTTCCTTCCATCCCCCCTTTCTTTGCCTATCCCTTTTCTCCCTTTCTCTTCCTTCCTTTCTCTCTCTCTTTTTCTCTTTTCTCTCTTTCCCTCTTTCTCCTCTCTCCCCCTCTTTCCTCTCTCCCTCTCTTTTCTCTTTTCTCTTTCCCTCTTCCCTCTCTCCTCTTCCCCCCACTCTCTCTCTCTTTCTCTCTCCCTCTCTTCCCCCTCTTTCTCCCCCTCTCTCTGTCCCTTCCTCCTTCCCTCTCTCCTTCTAAAGCTAGGAGACCCACCTGAAACACACACACACACTTCCAACGTTGCTCGTTAACTTAGTTCTTCCTGGCCAGTTTCCTAGAGTCCCAGTGACTGGGTGTGATTGTCCATTTACACTTTGTCCTGCGTTGCCTGGAAAAGCTGGCAGGCAAGGCTTCTGGGTCCAACAAAGGGGCCAGGGCCAGGACTTCCTCCCCTCCCATAAGCTTCCACCCTGTTGGCATCCCGACTGCCTGTACCTTCCTCCCATGGCTGCTGGCAGAGGGAAAGGTGAGCCAGCCAGGGCAGAGCCATTGCTACTCAGCTGCCAGCACCAGCCACATGGGTGGTGTTGGTGGCTAAGCAAGCCAGACAGGGACGGGGGGGCTAGCTAAGCCATGAGCGCTGAGGGTGGCAACAGCATGGCGGTGGTGACCTAGGCCAGCCTGGGAGTCTGGACTCAATCAGGACTTGTGGCGGCGGTGGCGGCAAGGGCGGTGGTGGCAGCAGTAGTGTGGTGATGGCAGCTTATGCTGGCCCAGAAGTCGGGACTCAACTGGGTCTGGCCACAGCAGCAGGATGTAGGTGACCGGGGCTTGCAAAGCCTCACTTGACTAGGGAGATCATGGTGGAAGGCAGACAGTGATGGCTGGCGGGTGGGTGAAGGTAGACTGAAGGCATCAATGGCACATGCCCAAGATAAGGAAGGGTGGTGTGGGGCAGGGTGGGCAGTGTTAGAATGCAGTCAGCTTGTCGCACATGCATGCGATGTCCTGCACGCACGACAAAGACTGACTGGGCAGGGAGTGGAGAAGCGGGTGTAGAGGGGAGGGGCCAGCCAGGGGTACGTTTTACTGGTTCTCCAAACTACCAAGAATCATAACAACCGGTTCTACCAAACCAGTCCGAACCGATAGAATCCCACCCCTGGATAAATATGCAAGAAAGCTAAGAAACATTGGGATCACATATATATTTTAGTTCAAATAATTCTCAAACAAACTAAAACCAGAGATTTTTACTTCTTGGTTTAATGGATAAACAAATTGGGGGCGGGGGGAGTGGAACTGTTTTTATAAGATTAACAGCAGCGAGAATGAATATGGTTAGAACATCTCTCTCTAGGAAATAAAATAATTTGACTTTTAAGGTGGGTACAAAGGCTAATGTCAGGTTCAGTTTGCATTCTCGTCTCATTCCCACCTCAAAGTACTCTTGGGATAATATAGCAGAATTATAAACCCATGGAACCAAATGACTGGAAGAGAACATTGGACATCATGACCAATCACTTAAATGCCAAATGAAAGCACCCACATGTGTCTACATGGAAGGACAAGTGGGAGAAATATCATGAAACCAACCGTGGGACTTGTATACTTGTGTCTGATGCAGGTACAAAAGTTGAGGCTTGTCTTGTGATATTGTGAAACATACGTAACTAACGTAAACGTAACTAACTTTAAAAACTGATACACCTTATGCCAACAGATAAAGGCCAATTACCACTGCAAGCAAGAGGAAAACCTTCTACACACAAATCCACCCATGCCTTCTATAACTTTGTAAACACCAAGCTTAAAGACTTAAAAACCATTCCATCTCTAAAAGGACCAAATAGGAAAGACTATAACAATCTATTCTCCAACAAACAATTTGGTTTCAGAAAAAAAATTGTCCTGCAATTTGCAACTTCTGCACTGCAAAAAACATATGGACTACATCACTTGACCAGAGCAAAGCAATAGATGTCATTTATATAGACTTCTGCAAAGCCTTTGACTCAGTGGTACATGACAAAGTACTATTAAAATTAAAATCTTACTGCATTTCTGGATCCCTTCATAAGTGGATTATTGCCTTCCTGTCAAGCAGACAACAACTAGTAAAAATAGGAAATGCCTTATCAAACCCTGCACCAGTTAACAGCAGTGTCCCCCAAGGGAGCATTCTAGGACCCACATTCTTTACATTCTATATAAATGACCTTTGTGATCATCTTATAAGTAACTGTGTCCTCTTTGCTGATGATGTAAAACTATTCAACACCACTGACAATGCTACCGTCCTTCAAAGTGACCTTGATTATGTGTCTGAATGGTCAAACAGAGGGCAACTCCAAGTCTCAACCAACAAATGCTCTGTCCTACACATTGGTAAAAAAAATCAATGCACCAAATACAAGCTAGGTGGATATGACCTTGTTGATTACCCTCACTCTGTCAAAGACCTTGGAGTTCTCATATTGAATGATCTAAGTGCCAGAGCTCACTGCAACAACACCACAAAAAAAAAAAAAAAAAAAAAGAATTAAGAGTTGTAAATCTGATCTTACGCAGCTTCTCCTCTGATAATACTGATTTGCAAACTAGGGCATACACAACCTTTGCTAGACCAATACTTGAATTCAGCTCTGCTGTCTGGAATCCACACTGTATATCAGACATTAATACAATTGAGCAAGTCCAGAAGTATTTTACAAGAAGAGTACTACACTCTTCTTTTGCAACAGAATACCCTACACCACCAGACTTGAGATTCTAGGCTTAGATAACCTTGAACTATGCCAGCTAAGATTGGACTTAACCATAGTACATAAAATCATATGTTACAATGTCTTTCCAGTTAATGAATATTTCAGCTTTAACTGCAACAACACAAGAGCACACAACAGATATAAACTAAATGTAAACTACTCCAAACTTGATTGCAGGAAGTATGATTTCAGCAACAGAGTGGTCAATGTCTGGAACTCACTACCTGATTCTGTTGTCACATGCTCACCCCCCTCCACTCCTTTACCCTCAAACTAACCTCTATCTACCTCACTCCATTCCTAAGAGGCCTGTAAGGGGCGTGCATAAGTGCACAATCGTGCCTACCATCCTGGTCCTATTGTCCCCAATTATTAGTTCCTTTCATGTTTTAAACTTATGTTCATTCTTATTTCTATTATATTGTAAGCATTTGACAAAATGAATAAAATAAATAAATAAAATAAAATATGCACAGGGAGGGAAGGGTCACAGCAGAAGTTATGTCTACAGGCATTTTTTGGGCGGGGGGGGGGCACCAAATGAACTGACAGTCTTCTTGTTTTAATTGGACAAACAGAAAAAGAGCTATAAACACTGTAAAAGGCTGCCACCTTCTGGAATGGGTTAGCATTAACTTAGCAGGCTTTACATTTGGAAGTAACACTACTTCCACACGCACAAATTGAATCCTGATTAAATTACTATATTCCATAAAATCCTGGTTTATCCTCAGTATGGTCCCCAAACTAATATATGTGGTGCCTGATTTGTTTGTGATTTCATACATTTTTAAGTAATATAATGCCCGTTCAAAACAAGTCTGTTGACTAGAAGCTTTTATTTTTTTTATTTATTTATTATTTATTTATTTATTTATTTGATTTGTCAATTGTTTACAAGATAATAAGTACAAGTGTATACATAGTTGTGAATATATGAAATGGGTACATATAAGAAAAATAAAAGTTTTTTATTATTGTGCAGGAAGGCAAAATTGTGCTAAACCATGACTTAGGCATTGTTTATTGAATAAAACACAAATGGTGGGGGTGGGTTTTCACATTTTGTGCTAAACTATAAATCATGGTTACTATTACAGTGGCTGAATGCACATAACAGATTAAGCAAAATGTACCTGGAGAAGCATTTTTCTTTCTTTCTTAAAAGCATTTCCCTCCCCATGCTTTCAACTGGCAGAAAATTAACAGGCAAAGTCTGCTTTGTGTTATGTTCTGGAAATTGTTCATTTGATCATCTTTTTCTGCATCAAATCACTTTAACATCTAGGAGTCTGCTTGGAAATGCAATGCTATCTCTATGTAGCCACCTTAAGGAAAGCTCTCTTTGCTAGCTGGGTGTTTGATACACTTATTCAACCTTTCTGGACAATTGAATTACAGGGTACCCAGAATTTAGTGCTGATGAATATAAGAATAAGAATAGAAAATAAATAATATAATAGAACAGAACAGAACAGAACAGAACAGAGTAGAGTAGAGTAGTGTAGAATAGAGTAGAGTAGAGTAGAGTAGAGTAGAGTAGAATAGAACAGAACAGAGCAGAGCAGAACAGAACAGAACAGAACAGAACAGAACAGAATAGAATAGAATAGAAGTGTTGGAAGGGGCCTTAAAGGTCTTCTAGTCCAACTCCCTGCTCAGCAGGAAACCCTATATGTAAGATCAATGAATAGAAAATCTGTCTGAAGCTTAAAGTGTAACGCAATACTTTGAGAGAGATATGCCCTTTATCTTTAGAAGCTTCAGTAATTATATTGGTGTGTGTGGGTCTGTGTATTATTCAATACACAATATTGTCACTGACTATAAACAGTTGACAGAATCAGGACATATAGAAAAAGTATCTTGAATTTTACAACGCCATAAAGGATCCTATTTGGCATTGCTAAAACTTTTGGGAAATGCTGAAATGGCACTAGATAATACAGATCAAGATGGACTAATGGCACAAGGCTACTAGGCTATTTCCATCATCTTATAAACACCTTCAGGATGAGTTTGTTTTCACTTGACAATAATATGGGTGTGGTTTGCTACTGCTATCTTCTTAGTTGACACCAGAATCTTAGAATTCCTATAATCTCCCAATTACTTGACCAAGACTAGCAGTGCTTTGCCCCCAAACCCAAAAAGTCATCCAGAGTATTCATTTCATGAGATGATAACATCTTAACTACACTATAATTATTTTAACAGAGTACACTGTATGTATTTTTATTGCATGTTCTGCATTATCCTAAAGGACCACCAATTAACAAGGAAAATACAAACAAACCACCTCTAAAAATCTCAACCAAATCTATTTGCTATAATTATTTGACCACTCCAGAGACATGAGTTCCTCAGTAAGATATACTTGATTTGATGACTCATGCATTATAACTTGAAAGTGCATCAAAACAAAAAAAAAATTTTCTTTTTGTGAAAACTCAAATAAAATTTACAAAAAAAGCAACAACATTCAACACTGAAGTAGTATTTTGTCCTTTAATGTCCCAGGACAAAGCGTCCAATCATTTAGCATCACTTTATGGATAGGCTTATAATGTACTGTCATTATCTAGTAATTTTCAAAGGAAATAAGTTAATGAGGTCTAAGAAAAAGTGGGAGTTTATACCTTAATTACCTGGTTCATAGATCAGAGTAATTATATTTCAACAGATTTCCATATATAATCTACAAGTAATTACTGCAGCTGCCAGCTGTTAAAATATTAAAGTAAATGTACTCAAGAAAAGTTTTGAAAAAAAGTTTTTGACCCTTTGTATGTTAGATTATATTTCACAATTTCCATTAAAAAAAAAAACACTAAATGAAGATAAAATACCAAAACAAATCAATGAAGGACACAGGTGGCTTTTTTCTATCAAGGAAATAAACAGAACTGAGAACAGACCTTCTGGTTTTATTTATTAAAAAGTGAAGCTAGCAGTTGTTTATTCAGTGATTCTAATTATAAAGCTTTCTTCCATACTCAACATTTCTCCTTCAGTTCAAGGAAAATAAGTAAATAAAATGCTTTTTTTCATTTGTTGAAATTCTGTGCAAATTTTCTAAAATCTCCCCTGCTTCTATTTTCTCTGGACTGTGTGATCAATTTTCAAATCCTTTTAATTACAAATCATTATGTAGATTTGACTTTTTGCCATTTATTTTTTCTATTATTGTAATACAGTTTTAGTGAATACTGTATTCAGCATTCTTATTAAATACATTGAAAACAAGGATAAGTCTTACTTCAAATCCTTTATTTTCAAAGGGAATAGCATTGTTATTTAAGTAAAAGATATTGTCTAGAAAAAGAATGCCATCCTCCTTGGAAGTTACTTGAACTTTAATGCATCCACTGAAGTGAATATTTTGCCCTACACACACACACACACACACACACACACACACACACACACACACTGCACATACCTTAGAAAATTGAATGATAGACTACAGAAATCCCATTAAAATCAGTGAGATAAATCCCACAGATTCCTGAAATTTATTTATGGCACTTTGTCTACGGGGCAAAATTATTTTCACCGAATTCTACTGAGTTCACAGGTAGTCCTGGAATAACAGAAGTAATTTGGATGGGCAACTCCATCACCTTGCAACAACATGGTTGTAAAGCACAGCATCACATGGCTTGTCAATTTCAGATTCTTGGTATAGGAAGTTGCATCAGGCTGCTGACTTATTTTTGTGTCCTCCCCCTGCTGGCAGGCAAGTTGTTGAACTTTTGAAAGCTAAAGAAGCAAATTTGATTCAAGATTGGAGAGCACCATTCCCAGAAAGCAGTAAATGGTGGCTATCTAATGTACTACTGTTGATCCCATGAATTTGACAATGTTTGATCAAAATGCAGTCCAGGAATCAAATGCCACACAAAGACACACACTGGGCAGTTGATAGTTGTGTAAGTGTAATTTTTCCCCCATTCCCCCCCGCAATATACCTTTGCAGTAGCAGCCAGATATTCCAGAGTGAAATAGGTTGCATTGACAGTTGAATCCAGGCTTTCGACAGTGAATCACTTCTCCCTCACATTTTTATCCTTGTCATGAAGGAAATAAAAACTTGACCACTTACTGATATGTAAAGAAGCAATTCAGCAAATATTTTCGAAAAAGCCATGGGAATGTATCAGGCATGCTTAAGGCCGGGAGGCTTATATTAGCAGCAGTTCAATGTCCCTGTATGCCAAATCAAAAAGAGGGGAATTTTATCCAGGAAATAATTGTAGATTCCACAGAACATTTTCAGATTTCCTGCATGTTGAGTCTCATTTGATGTCAGATTGGCTACCATATTGATTTTTTTTACCCTCCCCACAGACATCACTGTTGGTAGGGCCATTTCAACCTGGAATCCTGTGTTACTGAACTGAGATAGTTCAGCCAGTGTATCAAATGAAACATTAGTACATTCAAAGTCCCCAAAACCAGAGGTGGTATTCAGCAGGTTCTGACCAGTTCTGGAGAACCAGTAGCAGAAATTTTAAGTAGTTCGGAGAGCTGGCAAATACCACCTCTGACTGGAGATTTTACAGTATCCTTCTTCCCCTGCCACGCCCACCAAGCCACGCCACAGAACCGGTAGTAAAAAAATTTGAATCCCACCTCTGACCAAAACAATATATAACTTAAGACTGCCTGAGAAAAGCTTCAAAGTGCTGAATTGAGGTCAAAGGGAAGAGAGGCAAGTGAACTGGTTGGTTGGGAAGAACAGAAGCCAAACAATATAGGCTGTACAGTTGCATGTAGTGATTTAACCAGCTCTTTCTGTGTTGTTGCTGCTATGCAAAGATCTTTTATTGCAATGAAGATTTTGACCTACAGAAATGCCAAGACAAGGAGGCCTTCCTCATACAATCTATCCCATCCTTTTATATGGTAGGTGCTTTGTACAGATGGGGCAAACTCATATTTATGCAACTTGTCTCCATTTAATTTTAGAGATGTCATATGCTCCATTGCATCGCTTATGTCACAAAAGCAGAAGTGAACTTGCCTGTGTCTAGCTGAGAGGCAAAGTGGAGAACTGTGAGCTATTAATGTAAAGCTATATTATATTTGAATCTTCATATGTCACTCCTGTCTCTTTGACTTCCCCTTTTGCCACCTTCATTAAAACCAATCTCCTAATGCAAAGATCACCAACGTTTTTGACACCAGGGACCAGTTTCATCGAAGACAATTTTTCCACAGACCGGGGGGGAGGGGGAAGAGGAGAACACAACATAGATCTCTCACCTGTGCAGTTTACAGTAGGGTTCATGCTCCTATGAGAATCTAATACCTGATGATCTGAGGTGGAGCTGAGGCAGTGATGCTAATGCTGATGAGCAGTTGCAAATACAGATGAGAGGGATCTTGGAGTCTTAGTGGACAACCAGCTAAATATGAGCCAGCAGTGTGCAGCAGCAGCCAAAAAAGCTAATGCAATCCTAAATTGTATTAACAGAGGGATACAATCAAGATCAAGGGAGGTACTAATACCACTCTATAAAGCCTTAGTAAGACCACACCTAGAGTACAGCATCCAGTTCTGTTCACCACATTATAAAAAGGGTGTTGAGACTCTAGAAAAAGTACAGAGAAGAGCAACCAGGATGGGGACTGGAGGCTAAAACATACAACGAACGGTTGCAGGAACTGGGCTTGGCTAGTCTAGTAAAGAGAAAGACCAGGGGAGACATGATAGATCTTCCAATATTTGAGGGGCTGCCACAGAGAGGAAGGGGTCGGGCTATTTTCTAAAGCTCCTGTAAGCCAGACAAGGAATAATGGATGGAAACTGAACAAGGAGAGATTTAACCTGGAAATAAGGAGAAACTTTCTGACAGTGAAAACAATCCACCAATGGAACAGCTTGCCCTCGGAAGTTGTGGGAGCACCATCACTTGCGACCTTCAAGAAGAGATTGGACTGCCATTTGTCAGAAATGGTGTAGGGTCTCCCGCTTGGGTGGGAGGTTGGACTAGATGAACTACAAGGTCCCTTCCAACTCTGATTATCTGTTGTCTGAAGCTTTGCTTCCTTACCTGCTGCTCAGTTCCAGCTGTGCAGCCCTGTTCCTAACAGGGCAACAACTGATACTTGTCCATGGACCAGGGGTAGGGGAGCCCTGCTCTACTGTGTACAGAAGCACATTCATTTATGTTTAACCAGCGGATTTTAGTGAAAAACTTTTCAGGAAAACCCACAGAATAGGGAAGTGACACATAAGCAAGCATCCACATAGTAAAATTAATATTGAAATAGCACTTAGTACTTAGCACTTAAACTTATATACCATTTCATAGTGCTTTACAGCCTTCTCTAAGCAGTTTACAGAGTCAGCATATTGCCCCCAACAATTTTGGGTCCTCATTTTACCTATCTTGGAAGGATGGAAGGTTGAGTCAACCTTGAGCCTGGTGGGATTTGAACTGCCAAATTGCAGTCAGCAGACAGTCAGCAGAAGTAGCCTGCAATACTGCACTCTAACCACTGCACCACCCAGGCTCATAATGAAGCGTCCTTGATGCTCTCTGAGCTTGGTTGTTTTCTTGTAGATGTTTTATTATCCAAACTAGATAACATCATCAGTGCAACTAAGGAATGATGTTTGCTTTCAGTGTATTCATGTCAATATTGTGGGAGTGGTCTTTGAGGTTTTTTGGTTAGCCAGTTTACTGTTGGCTTATTTGGTTGTCTTGAGTCTTGAAACCTTGACGTTTGTAGATTACCAGGCTGAGCAACAGGGAGGGGATCAAACATGTCATCACTCTCAAGTCCCTTTGCCCACACAAGAGATCTAAGTCAAGTCCATCTTGAATTCCATTGAATCCTATCAACTGCCAATTTGCTTGGATCATTAGTAGTTCAGATTCTTCTAGATAGCTTAAGCTTGCAATAAATCTTTATACCCATTTGAACTGCCTGGATCTTCTGATTTCCTTGATTTCCTTGACAATATTTCTCATCACAAAACATGGATGCACATAATACAGAAAGATTCAAGGAATTAAAGCGCAATAGAATGTTAATGCAGCAAACAACAGCAAGGGTAACCCTAAATTAATTGAAAATTCAAATATTCATAAAACCTAATTAAAGGAATGCAAATATCAACAACATCCTCCAAATAGCTGATTATAAAGTCAAGTCTCCAAGCTGAGGTTGATTCCTTGGTCACTATACGTTAATGCTAAACAGGCCCAATCTCTTCCCAGACCATAGAACATGAGGGGGGTGCTGTTAATTCCTGAGATTAACACAGATTAAAACAATAGATACAAACTCAAGGTTAATCGCACCAAACCTGATTGCAGGAAATACGACTTCAGCAACAGAGTGGTCAATGTCTAGAATACTCTACCTGACTCTGTGGTTTCTTCCCCAAACCCCAAAAACTTTAACCTTAGACTGTCTACTATTGACCTCACCCCTTTCCTAAGAGGTCTGGAGGGTGCGTGCATAAGCGCACCAACGTGCCTACCATCCCTGTCCTATTGTTTATTTTGTTTATTTTTCTTATATGTATCCATGTATTCATAACTATGTTTTTACTTATACCTATTATCTTGTAAGCAATTGACAAAAATAAATAAATAAAATAAACAAATAGATTATAAGATATAAATTATAAACCTGAAAATTATAAATTATAAGCCTGAGCAGGCAAAAAGCAGACAATAGCCACAGTTGCTTCTCACTAACAGTTCAATGACTGAACTAATAATGACTGCAAATATGCCTCATTGAAAGATACTGTGATTGAATATTTTTTGTTCTGGAGATTCTGCACCTCTAGTCAAGCCAAGTGTGAGCTCAATTTGGTCAATGCTCTGGTCAATAAGGAGGGACGTGGTAGCTCCCTAGCTAAGACGCTGAGCTTGTCGATCAGAAAGGTCGGCAGTTCGATGGTTCGAATCCCTAGCACTGTGTAATGGAGTGAGCTCCCGTTACTTGTCCCAGCCTCTGCCAACTTAGCAGTTTGAAAGCATGTAAAAATGCAAGTAGAAAAATAGGGACCACTTTGGTGGGAAGGTAACAGCGTTCCATGCACCTTTGGCATTTAATCATGCCAGCCACATGACCACAAAGATGTCTTCGGACAGCGCTGGCTCTTCTTTGTAACGGAGATGAGTACCGGCTCCCTAGAGCCAGAAATGATTAGCATGTATGTGCGAGGGGAACCTTTACCTTTACCTGGTCAATAATTTGCTCAGATATAGTACTATACCTTCTGCCTCCAGTCAAGCAATTTCCGAAAATGCAGAAAACAAATGAAACCATGGAAAATACTAAGAATAAGTGGTTATAAGTGATTAAGCTTAGAATCACTTGGAATCTCTAAAATACAACATCTGGATGAGAAAGGGTATGGCTTGCTAATGTTGAATGTAATGTATGAAGGCAAGCAGAAAGGCCTGGGAAGGCTGGCTAAGCTACCAAATTTAGTTTTTTCTGCTCTACAAAAGGAGGTTCCAAGTTAATAAAGGCAGTCCTTGACTTACACCACCACTGAGCCCAAAATTTCTGTTGCTAAGCAAGGCAATGGTAATTGTTATAAGCAAGGGAACATCAAGACCTATGCCAAATTATCGTCTACACACAAAGTTTTCACAAATAAGTTATACCTCTTGGTCCTCATTTATGAATTATGTGCTCGATATCCTTGCAGCAAGAATTAACCATCTACTCTGGATTTTTTCTTTGTAAAACAATTTTCCTCACTACAATAACATTTCCTTATTTTCAATTGTCCTCAAACAACTTTCAAATAAATAAAGCTTTATTTTAATAACAGTAGCAACTGTTCTGAAAAGTGAGTACATATGCTGTTGTTAACAGAATCAATCAGATCACTCTTTTGTAGTTTTGTTCACAAAAACATTCCCACAGTCACACTGCAAATAAAATAACATCTAAAGTGCTTCAATATTTTATAACAAGTCATGTTTCAAAAAAAAAATAGATTTTCAGTGCAATTAAATTGAAATCAGATGTCCTCCTAGCAGATCAATCAGCATGGCAATATGTAGTATAATATATTATATATTCCAAATGTAAAAAAGGGCAAACCTGAGAATATTATAACTGTTTAATCTCATTGAATTAATGCAGGTAATGACATCCAACTTGCGACCCAAAACCTCACAGCTGTCAGTAATTGTCAGTTTCTTATTGCTAGTATTTCAGTGGTAAAATAACATTTTTCAGCTCAGTAAATTAATTACTCTTTGTATGAATAGTGCTTGCACTGCTGCTAAACTAAAACTAAAGACCCATTAGGTACGGGAATCTTACAGTTCATTTTATGCACAAATGACTGCCTGGCAATGCTGAATAGCTTGTATACCATGCCCCTTTCTTCATAAAATATAACGCTATTTTTAAGCAGCAATGCTAGGCATCTGGATATGGAAATATGGGGTTTTCTCCCCCCCCCCCAAATCAAATGAAAATCAAGAGCAGACAGCATATTTAAAATGGACATGACTCTCTCTCTCGTGTGTGTGTGTGTGTGTGTGTGTGTGAGAGAGAGAGAGAGAGAGAGAGAGAGAGAGAGAGGGAGGGAGGGAGGGAGGGAGGGAGAACATTTTCAGTGTTATTAGTCTGTAGAGATTCTCAGTCATCCAGGTCATGGTTTTATGGTCTGAAAAAGCACCTTTGGGACTTCCAGTGTTATTGTTTTAGAAATATTTATCTATTAGGCTGTTAATGTTTTAATGCTGTACGAGTCATTTCAATAGAGATGGGCAGAAAATAAATATAATAAAAACGCAGAAACAATCAAGCATTTTCATGGAGTCACCAATTTTTTCAGAGAGAAGGTTTCATTGCTATATTGTTACAAACTATTCCAATGAAGAGTATGGCCAATGTAATGGGGTAATCAGTGCTGGATATAGCACTATTTTGCTTATGTTCATTGTCATTACCCATGCAATGAGATATAGATCATAAACCTTTAACTGCTGCCTTTCAAAGACATGCTAGAAAATTCCCAGTGTGCCCTCTGAAATTCTGGATAAATTCTAAAGAATGGGTCACCAAATGGGAGGCTACAGAATCCAGCAAAAGTCCTATTATGTCAGCTGATCATCAGAGATAGGGATAGAACTTGTAGAGTATCATTCTGTTTGCATAAATGCAAAATATTTTTGCCACCATATCTTCACTGTGACAAGGTGCAATGTGACTATAGGAATATTCTATCTCTAAATAGTCAGGCATATCTTTCAGAGGTAGAGCTTACAGACATCTCAATGTGATCCATAAGGTTGATGCACCAAGCCAACATCTGTCCGGAGGCCAATTAACCATTAAACCTTTTCACTATTACTTACTAACATTTCTTAAAATAAATGTAAACATTATGAGGGCCTCTTTGGTCTGGTGGTTAAGGCATCAGTTTAGAAACTGGGAGACTGAATTCTAGTCCTGTCTTAGACATTCACTCAATCACAGCCCAGATTGTCAGGTTTGAGCGATAACCTGGTTGGTCAATTCCCGTCACAACCAATGGATCAATACTCAGTCAAAAAAAAAGGGGTGGGTGGGAGGAACCTTTCACTTGCCAGAAAATGCTAGGAAGAATCTCTCTCTCTCTCTCTCTCTCTCTCTCCCTCCCTCCCTCCCTCCCTCCCTCCCTCCCCTCTCTCAAGATTAATTAGAAAGATTTCTACTTTCACCATGGAGATTTTGCTCCTAACATCACTTTATTATGAATCAGATGCCAGCATGATCTTCAAATGCATTTGAAGATGCGTTGAAGATCATGCTGGCATTGCTTTAAAATGCCACAGAGTGAAAGGCTGTGACACTCTGTAATGAAGGAACTATTACTTTCATGACTACAAGTCAAGGCTGATTTGTTCTGTGCTGGCAAACATAATTTTGTTTTTTATTGTTACTCATTTTATGTTACAGTAGCTCTCTTGCTTAAGCTGTCAACAACCCCAGTGATATTGCACACCAGAGTCATATTTTGCACAGGCATTATGTAACTACCGTCATGAGCACTAATAGGCTCTGTAGTTTTTGTGACACTAAGCTTTCAACTCATGTCCCATGCTACACAAATTCCCGCATAGGGAATACACTTTCATTTTCAAGCCTATTAGTCAGTGTGGAAATGGAATTATAAGAAACTAAAAATCAGTGAAAGGGCCAATGAAAATAAAAGGAAGCTTCATGTGTAGTCATAAACAATAATGGTATGTTAATTGGCATTTTTTTCTGGAAGAACCCAGAAGGCACAATAAAATAAACAAAATTTTTGTGTGTGTGTCAAGTATCTATTGCTCATGCCTAAAAATCTCAGCAAGAGACCATGGTGATAATCTCAGAGAAAGCAGCTATAACATCACAAATCACACCATGGCCATATTAGAATGAAAGGTTATTTGTGCATTGGGGAGTAAGGCTTCTGTGCACACAACTAATATAGAGGAGGTGTTAAAGAGCCAGTTTGATCTAATGGTTAAGATTCCAGACTAGAAACTGGAAGATGTTCCCCACCTTGAGTTACTTATTAAAAGAATAAAGGCAGGAGATAAAATTTCCATCTGTCAATTGTAAAAGGACACACAGCTTGGATTCACACATATAAATACGTTGAAACATTATGACATCCTAGTTTCTTGGGAAGAACTTGATGTGTATGATTGCCAACACTA